>NC_084795.1:269638763-270879478 GCF_963169125.1 Humulus lupulus | reverse complement strand
GACGACAGGGGCTAGGGGCTAGGTCTGGATCGACGGAGGCAGGGGGCTCGGTTGATGGCGCAGGGAGGGGCTTGGGTCTAGGCTGAGTCTTGGTCGACGGTCCAGGGAGGGGCGGGGCTCGGGAGTCGGGTGGTGGTCGACGACGCAGAGGCGGGGCTCGGGGACTGGGTCGACGGCGCATAGGCTAGGGTAGGGAGGGCTGGGCTGGGTCGACGGCTAGGGGGCTCGGGGCTGGGGGTCGAGTGGTGGTCGACGGCGCAGGGTGTGGGCTTGGGTGGGGGTCGATGGCAGCTGGGCTGGGCTCCGGGCTGGCCGGGGGTTGGATGGTGGCCGACGGTAGTAGGGACAATGGCTCAACTGGTGGGCGATGGCGACAAGGGCTGGGCTAGAGTGGTGGCGTCAGGCAGGTATTTTTTTTTTATTAAACATTTTTTATTAATAATTATTTATATTTATTTTATATTTAAATGTCACTAGAACAAAAAAGGTCATTTGCGTCAGTTTCTAACTACCACAATTGAGTTTTTGTATCAGTTTTATATGTGACGCAGAATCCTATGGCGCAAACTAGACTGACATTTGCGTTAGTGGGGCACTGTCACAAACCTGAAATTTGTGGCAGTGCCCCCATTGACGCAAATGACAGGCGTTTGCATCAGTGGGGCACTGCCACAAATGTCAGGTTTGTGACAGTGCCCCACTGATGCAAATGTTAGCCTCGTTTGTGCCAGTGGGGCATTGTCACAAATGTCAGGTTTGTGATAGTACCCCACTGACGCAAATGCTGTATAATTTTTTTTAAAAAAAATGCTATGAACTGCGACCCCGTGTACCCAGCCACCCATGCGACCCCAGCCCCCATATACCCAGTCCCCAGCCAGCCACCTCTCAACCCCCACGACCCCAGCCACCCCCCATGACCCCTGTGACCCCAACCACCTCCATGACCCCTGCGAACCCAGTCAGAGAAAAAAATCAAGAGGAGAGCTTTTGGGTTTTGCTTTTCAAACAATAATCTTCAAAATAAAATATCTATACAAAAAATTAAAAAAAAAAAAAACTCACCAAAATTGGTTGAGAAATTCGGAGGCGCCGCTGATTGGGAGAAAACCTAAGTTTTCGAATTTGGGAGAATAAGAGCCTCAGGGACAATGGCTAGGATTTATAATTGGGCACACTGTTTACGTCAGTGGGCAACTGACGCAAACGGTGCGTTAACGGTATCAGTTGGCCACTGACCCAAACTTCGCCAATTAACAGCGCCAGTGTTATCACTGACGCAAATGCCCCTACATTTGTGGTAGTGCTCAACTGCCACAAATGTTGATTCTCGGTCAACAACGTTAGTAGTTTACTGACGCGTTTGACTGACACAAAAGAGGTATTTTGGTGTAGTGTGTTCTGTTTAAATTGTGTACATTGTATTGAATTTTATTTTGGGTACATTATGTATATTATATGAATTTTTACAAAATTAAATATAATGTTGATATTAATGTGTAGGTTAATATTTCGATTGGTATTAAAGCATTAGATTAGTAATTGGCTTGCGAGAGGTATGTTGTATTTTATTTTTTATTATTTTTTAAATAAATTGTATAATTTTAGTAGAGTTTGGATATCTTAGATATTCATCCTTAGTTAAAGCAGGTTATGAGAATTATGTGTACTGCGGTGATAACGAAATGTTGAAAACTTGCATGTATTAGTGAACTAGGTTCTGAGAATTTTGTGTGTTGTGGTGATATATGGATAAAAACTTGTGTGTTGTTTGATTTGTTTGAATTGTTTGTGTTGATTGTGACAGATGACTATGCTAGTAAATTATGGGATATGTTGTCTGATTTTCTGTCTGGTTTACTTTTATATTTCAATGTTTTCTCTTCAAAATTTTAATGACAATGCTCCTATAAATGATATCGCAATGAGTATGTTGTCACACTTGGACTGAGACATTGGTAGCAAGAGAGTTGTGTAACAATTGTGAGTAAACTTACTTATTTACACTACAATAAAAATCTAGTTATAATTTTTCATGTGTTGGTGTATTATAATGTGATTTTTCATGTTTCAGGGATGATTTTAAAAAGAAATTCATGGCAGCCAATCTTTACTTTGGAAATACTATTGGTGACTAGGGTGAGTACAAGGACTAGAAGAAGAAAGATATGTTGTTTGACAATGAATTTAGTGTTTTATTTTATTTGTAATTTTTATTAGAGTAAATGATTCTTTTTTGAGTAGTTAATTCTTTACTTTGTAAATCTAGTAATATATTTTTTAAGGTCAAGACAATTATGTTTGTAGACAAAGCTATATGATTTTTGAGTCAAGTAGTAGTGTTATATTTGTTCCAAAATTTGTTTTATTAGATTTGTAAATATTTTGTATAAGTTTTGTTATTTTAATCTATAATTTTTCAAATTTGTATATAAATGTTTCATTTAAATCATAATTTTTAATTTAAAATAAAAATAAATAATTTTAAAAAAAAATTAAAATATACCTTTTAAGGGAACGTGAAGAGAGCCCTAAAAACCTTACTTCAAGACACTCAGCATGATCTTTTAGGACACGCAGACATTCTTTTAGGGCACACACCACCAATGCCGACACCTATTAACTGTCGGTGTTGCCAGTAACGACGACACCTAATAAATGTTGGCGTTGCCCGCAACAGCGACAATATTTAACTATCGGCATAGCTACCCCTATGCTGGCATAGGCAAATACGATAGTTAGTCGACTGTCATCGTTGCTCAATAGCGACAGTTAAAAATTGTCGGGAAAACCCGTTTTTGTAGTAGTGTATTGACATTTTATTTTCCAAATACCATTTTTTTAATCCTCTTAGCTTTTTGCTAGAGTTCAAATTTAAAAAATTAAAATTATATGATTGTTTAACGCCCAAAACGTGCATCCACTAAGCGGTGGTTGTAGTATAGATCGGGCGGTCGATTCCACAAGGAGACAAAGAAATAAAGTTAATCAATAAATAAAGTTTAGAGATAAATAATATGAGGAAAATAGAACAAGTGATATTTTTGTTGTTTTTTAGATTTAAAGATTAGAAATTAAGATAGACTGAAGTGTGATGTAACAATAGGTAACAAGTAAGAAAGATCAAGAGTCACCAATATGCATGCATACTTATTTATTTGGATCTTTGATTCACAAAAATTACACAAATGGATAGTTCTCATCCCAACTATTCATTTGAGATTATATGATTGGCACTACAACAAATTTGATATACAATGACTCCCTACAATGTCTTACACCATTGGTGTAAGACATTAAAACTTATCAGGGGTTTTAAATGTCTAATATGGTGTAAGACATTGAAAGTTTTTATTAATGACTACAATTGGAAGACATTAAAAATGGTGGAAGACGTTGGAAATAGGTTGAGAAGTGGCCAGGGGGACATCTAATGTCTCCCACTGGGAGACGTGGGACACGTGGCACGTCTCCCACTGGGAGACATTGAATGTATAGAGGGGTACATCCAACGTCTCCCACTGGGAGACGTGGGACACGTGGCACCTCTCCCAATGGGAGACGTTGGATGTACCCCTCTATACATTCAATGTCTCCCAGTGGGAGACGTGCCACGTGTCCCACGTCTCCCAGTGGGAGACGTTGGATGTCCCCCTGGCCATTTAATGAATTTTGGGTCTTCTTCTTCCTCATAACACCAAACAGAGAGAGCACACCAAACAGAGAGCACGAAAGGGGCTGCGATTTTAGGGTTTTCAAGGTTAGTTTTTTTTAATTTTTATGAATTTTAGTTAATTATTTTGATAAAAAAATCATAGGTTTAGCATTAGGATGAGTAATATACATGATTTTGTGTTAGTTTTACATTTTTATGCATTTTTTTCTATACATTGTTAGATTTATTTGTTTTTCCATGGAGGTTTTTTTATAGATTTAAGATTTCATAGTTTTTTTTTTTAATTTAACCTATCACATTGTATATATTTCATTATAATATATATGTTCATGATTTTTTTTAATTTTTATCATTATTTATTTCGAAATTTAGATATATTTTTGTATGTATATTTAAACTTCTTTTTTTTTTCAATTCTAACTATTTTGTTATATATATATAGTTATTATGTTAAAATAATTTTATTAAATAATTTTAAAAATATAAATATATGAAAAAATTTATGTTTTTGTTGATTATTGAGATTTTAGGTTATGAAATTTTTTATTGATTTTTTGTTTAGGTTATAATTAGTGGCTCATTGGAGTTTTTTTTTTTATTTGTTTACCAATCAATTACTTATTAGGAATTTAGTGATATTTGTTTAGTAATGTTTAACATATTAATTAATTTAATTTCGTAGGTTGTGATTTTGGTGGTGAGATTTTAGAGAGTACTTTGCATCAAAACTTCTATATCTATCAATCACACATTTGAGGTAATTAAGTTTCTAAAATTATAATAATAAGTTATATATTGCTAGATATTTAGTGATATTTTATTTATTATTTATTAATTTATTTATATTGGTTTGTGGATTTAATAGCGAATTCGATTAATACTTGAAGTAATTTTGCTAGCTTTTGAATTATTAATTGCAAGAGGTAAATATATATTCTCTTACTTCTAGTTTTAATATTATTAAACAAATGTTAGAAGAGTTTGAATATCTTAAATATTCATCCATAGTGAAGTAGGTTCTGAGATTAAAATTGTGTGCTGCGGTGATAACGGAAGGTTGAGAACTTGTGTGTATTAGTGAAGTAGGTTCTGAGAAATTTGACTGTGTGCTGCGGAGCTATAAGGAAGAAACTTATTGTATGTTGTTTGAATTGTTTGTTTTGCTATTCACATGTAGATGGTTAGGTCACTATTATAAGGGAAATGCTGCCCGATTTTATCTAGGATAATAAACAATTAATTTTATATAGGCATTCTATAAGGAAGAAACTTATTGTATGTTGTTTGAATTGTTTGTTTTGCTATTCACATGCAGATGGTTAGGTCACTATTATAGGGGAAATGCTGCCCGATATTATTTAGGATAATAAACGATTAGTTGAGAACGGGCATTACTTGATTGAACATGCGAGTCCCGGGCATTACTTGAGAACGGTATTATTAATTAAAATTTACAAATTATTTTTGAAACTATAAATGTAATCAAATAATTAATTAATATATTTTACTTTATATTTCTTGCAGCTAACAAGCACATCATATACAGAGGCACAAATTGATGAGTTGCGACAAGAATGGGCGACATATATGTTGCCGATAATCCAAAGTTACCGACCTCGTAGATAGGTTTTTTTTTTAATTTTTTAACTATTTCTTCATACACAATGCAATATTTGTTCATTTTGAATATTTCTAACAAATATTGTATTTCTTGTATATATCTAACAAATATATTTTTTTCTTTCAATTTAAATTAATATTATTTCAATTTAATTAATTTAAATTTAGATTAAAATAATTTCAATTTAAATTAATATTATTTCAATTTAATTAATTATTAAATTAATTTCAATTTAGATTAAAATAATTTCAATTTAAATTAATATTATTTCAATTTAATTAATTATTAAATCAAATTAAAATAATATTAATTATAAATTTATTTAATTTATTTTTTTTAAATGTGGGAGACTTTCAATGTCTCCCATTGGGAGACGTGGGATGTCTCCTAGGGACTTCCCACGTCTCTCATTGGGAGAGGTGAGTCACTTCCCACGTCTCCCAATGGGAGAGGTGGAAAGTCAACGTTTGACTTTCCACCTCTCCCAGTGGGAGACGTGGGAAGTGAGGCACGTCTCCCAATGGGAGACGTGGGATATATACCTACAATGACCCTAGCAACAACGTCTCACTAAGTGGGAGACATTGTAGACTTCCAATGTCTCCCAATTAAAGTCATAAAACATCTATTTTGTTGTAGTGTGGCAATAATGCTATAAAATATTGGACATAAAACCTAACACAAATATTACTTTTACTATTTATGAAATACATAGAAAGATCATGACTAATTCTATATAGATTTTAGCAAAAGTAAATATATATGAATGAGATGAAGAAATGATAAATATATTAACTATATTATTTTCACTAATTTGATAATACATAGAAAGTGCTTGACAAAATCTATATACTATTAGTAAACATAAATATAGATAACAAGATGAAGGAATAGAGATGAAAGAAAATAAATCGCTCAAATATATAATCTTTAAGCACAAGGTGAATAAAAAATACCAAACAAAGTCATAATGAATATAGCATCATCCTAACCTTCCTAAGAAGGTTAACCTATTATGCTAGACATTCTCATAAAATTCTAGAGAGAAAATATGGGAAATGAGACTAAAATTTAGTAGAGTTTTGCTACCTAAAAATTACATAGAAAATGTGAAAGAAGAGTCCCTATTTATAGGGGGAGAAAAGGAAAAGAAATTAAATAACAATTTGGGGTTTACAAAATAAATCTAAAATATTAATAATAAAATATGATTTTGAAAAATCAAATCTTATTATAAATATTAACCTAGTTATTTTGGTGTATGGTCAAAATGCTCTTTTTTCTAAAATACCACAAAGTATGAACTTTAAAGCTCAAAATGGCAATTTGTAAGGCCCAATACCCACAAAATATGGGTTGAAGGTGGCTGGTGGCAGAAGTGGGCTTTGACCCATTCCCAACCAATGGTGAGGCACCACGTGGCGCTGGCTGGGAGAGGAGAAAGCTGAAGAGTTTGGGCTGCTTGGTTGTGAGCTGGGAGTTGGAGGAGCTGGGCCTGGACGGGTTTTAGCCACGTTGAAGGAGGCTGGGCACTGAAGGGCTATTTGGGATGTTGGGCTCAGCTGAAGGGAAGAGAGGGAGTGAGGTGCTGGGCTCGTTGGGCTTCAGCTACGTTGGGTGAGGTGTTGGCTGCTGGGGAGTTGATGCGGGTCAAGGGCTGTTGGATGGGGCGCGTGGCAGGTGAGGAGCGCGACAAGTGGCACGCTGGAGAGAAGGGAAAGCTGTGGGCCTGGGGTGCTTCGGGCCGAATTTCTGGGCTTCAATTTTGCAAAAATGCTAACTTTTCCTCCTTTCTTCAACTTTATTTATTTCTTTCTTCTTTCTTTTCTTTTTGCCAAAATACAACTTTAATTCCTACAAAATAACAATAAATTAAATTATAATAAAATATTTTCATTTATAAAATAAATGATATTAATTCCATGAAAATATTAATTAAACTTAATTTATTTTGATCATTAAAATCAATAAATATGTATTTTTCACCACTAATCACAACCTCTAACTAGCTTATTGCTAGTACCTAGCAATTCAAGCGGATAAAAATTATTACCAAGATGATATAGTGAACTAAATTATGAAAAATCATTTAACAAAATGTTTAGTGAGAATTTAGAAAATGCTATTTATGGCAATCAAAGTTGTAATTCAAGAGTTTTGTGTGTGTGCACCAAACCATATTGTTCTTTTCAAAATTTTACAACACAAACAATATTGAAAAATCACCAAAGAATAAAATCTCAACTCCAAATCCTAACAAAGGTATTGAAAGTATTTTTATGGGAGATGATTGACACTCTTGGAGTTAGAAATTTATCAATTAACACTCAAAATGGATGTTATCATTTTAGGACAACTATGTTAACGAATATTGATCAAAAGATAAGTTAACCAATTAATTGGAATCTAAATGACATAAGAACATTCGAGATTTTACAAAATGATATTAAGAGACAAAATAAAGAACAAAACAAAAATAAAATACACAAACTTTTTTTTTTTTTTGATGACATAAATTGAGAACAAATGTAGTACTGTTGATATTTATTTTTATTTGGCAATTTTTTTCAACAAAACTACAAAAAAATGTTGCTCTTGTTCTCTTTTTTTTCTTCATTTTTTTAAAATATATTTGTTTTTTGGATTTATGCCTTTTTAGACCTTGTATTTTTGCTCATTACCTGTTTGAGCTCTGTGTTTTGATAAATTATTTTTTGAACCCTGTATTTTCTAAAATAGTTCAAATAGACCCCTAAACCTGATTTTGATCAAAGTTATTTTTAACTAAAATCACAAATAATTCATCAAACTAACAACTCAGAAGAAAAATACAGTCATTCTGCCTAAGAACTGTGCTGTTATATTTAATTTTTTGTTCATCAAAATCAAGTTTAAGGACCTATTTGAACCATTTTACAAAACATAGGGTCCAAAAAATAATTTATCAAAACACAGGGGTCTAAACAGGTAATGAGGCAAAACGCAAGATTTAAAAATATATAAACCCATCTTTTTTTTATATTTTTTTTTTCTTTTTTTATATATAATTTTTTTTTGACAAGAGACAACATAAGAATAAAAAAATTATAAGAAATTAAAAGGAAAATTAAAATAAAACACAACAAAGGCTCTTTAAAACAAAAATTATCTCTCTAGTAAATGTCATGTTTTAAATCACCAAAATTAATTTTACCGACTCAAATGATCAATAGAAGTTTTCAAAGTTGTTTTCTCATTCTCACATCTCACAAAAATTAAAAGCTTTAAACTTTAGGATTTTTCTCAATTGAATATGTGAATTTTTTTTTTCAATGTTTGGTTGTGCATGACATTACTCTAAAAAATTACTTCCTAATAGTAAAAATAGCAAAAACTATCCCACAAAAATTAGGTTGCCATGAGTTTTGCAAACATTTAACTCAAAATTTCAAAATTGTAATCAAAATATATTTCAACGCATGAATATGCCCACTACCCCCAACTTTAAATGAGACATTGTCCTCAGTGTCTAACGTTAAGCCCATTGTGGGAGAAAAAGGAAATATGATAATCAACAAAACCCCAAAAAGTAAAATTCACAACATAAAATAAAGACTCAAATTAAAATAAAGCACACTAAAAAGAAAGATAAAACCTAATCAGTCTTTGGTAGACAAAAGCATCGCTCTCATGTAAGTCTACCAACTGTATATTTGCGTACTATCTTGTATCAAAAATGAATTTTCTTTTATCCTGCATCTCAAAAATAGAAGCGTTAGTAACATTTTCAGGAAAAAGAAAATGTTTGGGTTCAAAATCGTGAAGGAAATTGGGTGAATGTTTCATTGCAAATATGTTTATGATTTCCTCAACGATTAAGTCTATCACATCAGTATGATAGCTTCCATTTTTCTTTGGAGTGGTTAGAGAATTTCGGTGTGGGAAAAAGTTTCACTCCAAATGGTAATATCATCATCCTCATCAGGTTTAGAACTAGGAGTAAGAGATGGTGGGATGGCCTCAGGTTGGGATGGGAATTGACTTAAATTATGTGAAATAATAGCGTTGGTCAATTATGAAAGTTGAGTACTAGTTTCCCTAAAATCTTCCACAAATTGTCTATTGAATTCTCTTTTGCTCCTCTATAAATGTGTGTAAAGTTTCCTCTAAGGAATTCGTATTAGTGCAGACATTATATGGAGGTTCATGTGGGAAGTTAGGAAAATTTTGCTCAAAATTCATAGGAGGCGGTGCATGGTAGTTGTACTTAGGCTTCCAACTAAAATCTATGGGGTTGGTCCAACTAGAATTATGATTCGTACGGTTGACTCTTTCAAAGTCACAATAACGTTCATCATAATCTACCTCGGGAACCTCGTAACTTTCTCTTTCAAACTTAGTTTCTAAGACCTCAAGTTCTCAGTATTCTCTTACACTAAGTTTGCATGCACTCCTAAAACGGCTAGTACCCTCAGTAGCACTAGAATTACGATTGTTTCTAACTGAAGGATAATACATTAGAAAATACAGTTCGAAACGTTTATTCTCTTCATCATTCATGTTTTTTTTTTAATTTTTTTTTTTATGATTTTTTAATTTTAATTTTTTGTTTTGCTTGTTTCCAGGTCGATTTGAGGATTTTAGAACGGTCTCACTTAAGACCCACACTTTATCTAGAACTCCCCGAGGTTACTAGATAATTGTGGAGGGGTCATAATTCACAAAAACGGTCCTCTTACAACCAACACTTACTAGAACTCCCCGAGGTTACTAAGTAAGCATGGATGAAACTTTACTCAAATTGGTCTTTAAGCAAAAATTGCTCATGTTGACAAAATAAGCTTTGTTTTTATTATTATTAAAAATAAACTAATAACAAAAAAAATTAAACAAAGGGACAAACCTAGCAATAATAAATAAAAAAAATATCTAAACACAAGAAATAAGATGCTCACAAAGCCTAAAAAAAATGAATATAAGGGCCAAAAAAAATCCAATAAAGTAATATTTTCTTTTCAAGATAGAGGAGAAACTAACTAAGTAAACAACAAAACTAAATTAATCATACAACCACATAAAAAAGAAGTACAAAAGTAAGAAAAAAAATGTAACAAATCCTAAACACAAATAATTAAAATAAAAAAATAAATGAAAAGTAAACTAGCAAAAGATAAGCAACCAATTTATTTATTTTTTTAAGCTTTTTCTTTTACTAAAAATAATAAAAGAAAGAAAATAAAACAAGCTACCAACAATAAATTAACAAGAAAAAAAAAACTAAATACACACACAACAAACTTTTTTTTTTATTTTTTTTACAACAATAATAAATAAAAAGAGAGAAAAAGAAAACTAACAAAAGAAAAACAACAAAATAAACTAAGAATAAAACTAAAAAATCCTAGAAAAGAAAGGATGACAATATTTTTTTCTTTTTTTTCTTATAGTACAACAATGTAAAAAAAAATGAAAATCTAACTAAAAAGGAACAATTAAAAAAATGATATTGATTTTTTTCTTTTTTTTAGAGTAAATAAGAAAAATCTACAAAAAAAATCTTAGAGAAATATACACAAAAGGAAAAAGATAGAATTACTCATCTCTTTTGCAAAATTTATTGAAAAACTATTTTTTCTATTACCTCCCCGGCAACGACGCCAAAATTTGTTTAACGCCCAAAACGTGTATCCACTAAGCGATGGTTGTAGTATAGATCGGGCGGTCGATTCCACAAGGAGGCAAAGAAATAAAGTTAATCAATAAATAAAGTTTAGAGATAAATAATATGAGGAAAATAGAACAAGTGATATTTTTGTTGTTTTTGAGATTTAAAGATTAGAAATTAAAATAGACTAAAGTGTGATGTAACAATAGGTAACAAGTAGGAAGGATCAAAAGTCACCAATATGCATGCATACTTATTTATTTGGATCTTTGATTCACAAAAATTACACAAATGGATAGTTCTCATCCCAACTATTCATTTGGAAGATTTAACATTGAAGCACAAATATATTTTACAAAAATGTATTCAAGTGAATATTATTCTTTACCATGGAAAGATGAGATAAATCTTATGAGAAATCTAAAAATGACATTAAACCATTGGCAATAATGCAATAAAAGATTGGACATAAAACCTAACACAAATATTATTTTTACTATTTATAAAATACATAAAAGAGCATGACTAATTATATATAGATTTTAGCAAAAGTAAATATATATGAATGAGATGGAGAAATGATAAAGATATTAACTATATTATTTTCACTAATTTGATAATATATAGAAAGTACTTGACACAATCTATATACTATTAGTAAACATAAATATAGATAACAAGATGAAGGAATAGAGATGAAAGAAAATAAATCACTCAAATATATAAACTTTAAGCACAAGGTGAATAAAAAATACCAAACAAAGTCATAGTGCATATAGGATCATCCTAACCTTAAGAAGGTTAGCTTATTATGCTAGACATTCTCATGAAATTCTAGAGAGAAAATATGGGAAATGAGACTAAAATTTGGTAGAGTTTTGCTACCTAAAAATTACATAGAAAATGTGAAAGAAGAGTCCCTATTTATAGAGGGAGAAAATGACTAAAAAAAATTACATAACAATTTGGGTTTTACAAAATAAATCTAAAATATTAATAATAAAATATGATTTTGAAAAATCAAATCTTATTATAAATATTAACCTAGTTATTTTGGTGTATGGCCAAAATGCTCTTTTTCTAAAATACCACAAAATATGAACTTTAAAGCTCAAAATGGCAATTTGTAAGGCCCAATACCCACAAAATATGGGTTGAAGGTGGCTGGTGGTAAAAGTGGGCTTTGACCCATTCCCAACCAACGGGGAGGCACCACGTGGCGCTAGCTGGGAGAGGAGAAAGCTGGAGAGTTTGGGCTGCTGGGTTGTGAGCTGGGAGTTGGAGGAGTTGGGCCTTCGTTGGGCCTGGACTGGTTTCAGCCACGTTGAAGGTGGCTGGGCGCTGAAGGGCTATTTGGGATGCTGGGCTCGGCTGAAGGGAAGAGAGGGAGTGAGGTGCTGGGCTCGTTGGGCTTCGGCTACGTTGGGTGAGGCGTTGGCTGCTGGGGAGTTGATGCGGGTCAAGGGCTGCTGGATGGGGCGCGTGGCAGGTGAGGAGCGCGGCAAGTGGCGTGCTAGAGAGAAGGGAAAGTTGTGGGCCTGGGATGCTTCGGGCCGAATTTTTGGGCTTCAATTTTGCAAAAATGCCAACTTTTCCTCCTTTCTTCAACTTTATTTATTTCTTTCTTCTTTCTTTTCTTTTTGCCAAAATTCAACTTTAATTCCTACAAAATAACAATAAATTAAATTATAATCAAATATTTTCATTTATAAAATAAATGTTATTAATTCAATGAAAATATTAATTAAACTTAATTTATTTTGACTATTAAAATTAATTAAATATGCATTTTTCACCACTAATCAATGATGTTTTGTTTTATTTTATTTTTCTCAATCATAAGTTGCTTCCACTAAATTTATATAAATATATATTATATGTGTGGAAACACAAAGTTTGTAGTAAATAGTGTGAACTTTGATGAGAACTGGATATCTGCTTGAATTTTTTTTCTTGTGTATGTTATTTTAGTGGTATTGTTTATTAATATGTTATTTCAATTTTAGTTTGCTTATCTTATTGAGTTTATAGGAACAAAATAATAAATTAGATTTTGAACTAAGTTGGTCAAATTTATCGCAATTAAAGTTCATTATGTTTAGTGCTTAAGTTTCATATTTAAGATTTAAGTCAAAACTAACATTTTTATTTTTATTTTTTGTTTATAAACATTAGGTATAATTGTGTGTATAACATTGTTTTAATTTTTATATGAGAAAGAATGCTCATATAAGATTTCACTCTAAGTTATATGGCACAAACGATTAGCAACCAAGGTGTAATAGATGGTAAAAGACATTGTAAGGCAGCAGTGGTAAAGAATTAGAAGTGACGGGAGAAAACACTAAGCAGGAAAATGAGCCCATTTCAATCCAAAATGGTGAGAGAAAATAATAAAAGATAGGAAAATCAAATTTCTTGAAATCAAAATTTTCCCAATTTGCTACTGCAATGACACAAATAAAGTGGTGCAAAAATTTCAATAGTGAACCCACCATTGTCATTTCCATGACAATTCTAAAGGCATCGTCAAGATGTTTAATTCAGACAATTTTTAGATGTTTTGAAACATCTTCACATCAATATACCATTGGTAAAGACATTGGAATGAAGGGTTGTACCGTCATTTTAAAGAATATAAGACCTGAGTTAAAAGATCTAGATAGCTTCACAATACCATGTTTTATAGGAGGTTGTGATGTTGGTCTAGCTCTTTGTGATTTCAGGACTAGTATTAACTTGATGGTCATTTCATTTTTTAAAAGTTGCGAATTGGAGAAGCAAGGCCAACCATAGTTACTTTGTAGTTAGTTGATTGCTCAATGGCACATCTGAAAGGAAAAATTGAAGATGTCTTTGTCCAAGTTGACAAGTTCATTTTTTTCTAAAGGATTTCATTATTTTTAATTTTTTATGGATAGGGATATCCCAATTATTATGGGGATACTTTTTTCCACTGGGAAGACTTTGATAGATTTTAAAAAGGGAGAGCTTGCAATGAGGGATGATGACAAAAAAATGACTTTCAATGTTTCTCAATGCCATGAGGGTTTTAGATGAGAATGAAGAGTGTTCCATTTTTAGTGTGTGCTTGAGACCATAGTGGGTGAGAAGTGGAAAAATGAAGCTTGTGAATGTGGAATGAAGGTACTTTCTTTTGAAGATTTCAATGAAACAAGTGAAGAAGAAGAAGCCCAAGTCACATGGGTGGACTCAAAGCATCTTATATTACCATTTACAAAATTAAATAAAAGAATCAATGCAAAAGTAGTAAATTGTTAGGAATTATGCCCTAAAAGCATATGTGTTAGACAATGTTTTATGAAATAAATAATTAAGATGAATTTTTGCATATATTGATTGTTTATTATTATTATTATTTGAATTATATTATATGACTTTCACAAAATTCTAATTCGTTATTGTGACTACAATCTTGTATTGGTACGAGAGGATTAAGATTTAGGGAACGAAATTAAATAGTTCACAATAAAACAAAGTTATATTGAATCTTTCGATTAACTATTTTTAGTATAGTTCACTAGTATTATGAATACATGTAATCTAGATCCATATTACTAATGTAGTAGGACATCTTAGTGGAGGTACTTTGTATAATGTGGTTATACAAGAATTGGAACCAATATGTTATTAATACATAACTAAATACTATTTTGTTTTATAAGCATCAATTAAACATATCAATAAGATGATCATATACAAATTGATCTTAATCCTAAAGCTATTATGAACTCATGTTTATGTCATTTGAGTCATTTGATTCACTCGTTGTGGTTTGTCAAAATGAACAAGCTAAAAACTTTTGTTTTGGGAATTTATTGATGTGAATGGCTGGGGACATAATATACAGATATGGAATCTATCGAAAAAATTAAATATGCATACAAGAATATATTAATTAAAAGTTATTGTTTAATGCACTAATATATAAAACATCTCAACCCTCAATATCCTCCGTATTGTCCCCTTCTTCTGGTGCCTGTGGAGTGTGCGGAGGCATCGACCATGGATACTATGGAGGTAACAATGATCCTCCAGGTCCATACATGTATGGATAAGGATAGAGCGAAGGTTGAAACAACTATCCACTCATATGAGAAGGAGGGGGTTGCGACGAAGGTCCACTCATATGAGGATGATAAGCTTGAGGGTACGGAGGCATTGACCATTGATACATATATGGTTGGGCCGAAGGTTGAGATGGAAAAGTTGGTGCAGGCGTGTCGGGATGGCCTGGTGAAGGCTGAGAAGCTGAAGCTTTAGACGTGTGTTGTGTCTACGGTTCAGAAGACGAACCTACATCTCAAAAAATTGCTAACATGTATTCTGCATCTCCACGTTTGTTGTCGAACGTTTTTCAGGTGGAAGCTACTGATACACGTACTAAAGCTACTTATTCATGGTCTTCACAATATCAACCAATTCATGTATTTCCTCTGTCGACTATTGAGGTGGTGCCTGAGACTGAGTGTTTTGAGAGGGACGGGTTAACGCTTTACCCTTTAATTTGCGGCCAACTCCTCCCTGGTGGCCCCGCCTTTCACCAAGAACTTGACTTAGTATCTTCATTTGATCGACTGAGGAAGAATCATCGGTACCTGATTCAACTGTCTACTGAGTCTCAGCTTCAAGAGTTGACTTCAACTTAACCTGTTCTTAAAAAATATTATAATACAAAATAAAAATATAATTATTTGAATTGATAATAAAGTTAAACTTACATGTTCTCGTTCAACATCCTCGTTGACAAAATTCTTGTTCTTTTTTTTTCCAATGATACTCCTTCCATTCCTCAATGAGGTTCGGGCTCAACTAATAAATAAAATGAGAATGTTAAAGAGCTTATAAATTCATACAACTTAACTAAGTTAAAATTTTCACTTACTTTTTTCGTGACAAGTGGCCGCTAATGATTTCGTGCATTGTGTTGTAGAGTACTTCATTTGGTCTCGGTTTATGTTGTTGTTTCTACCATCCCTAGTTTCTACCCCGTTAATCCACAACTCTTGCAACTCGTCCACCAATGGCCTCAAAAATACATCCATGTCCTTACCTGATGATTTTGGCCTAGGAATAAGAAGAGTCAGCATGAAATAATTGTCCTTCATACAAAGCCAGGGTGGCAGATTATAGTTCGTCAACACAATAGGTCACATGTTGTACGATAAACTCATGTTGCCAAATGGATTAAGCCCATCGGCAGCCAAGCCTAGATGAACATTTCTAGGATCTCTTGCAAAATCAGGATGTCTGCACGTCAAAATCCTTCCATGCTAACCCATCAACCGGATGATGCATCTGTTGGGGTTTTATGCCCTAATTAAAACCCAAATTCTTTGTAATCTCATTTTATTAACAATAAAAGAATAGAAATAATTTTTTGACTTGGTCAATCACTTTGCTCACATGTTTTATTTTCATGATTATTTGTTTAATATAAACTTCTATTAAATCCCGAGCATATAGCTAATCTTATTTATAGTGATGTAATCACAGTGGAATATAAATATGATTAAATGCTCAAAATATGTTAGTCCTAAGATTAGTCAGTGCACAGGATTTACACTGACTTGCCAATCTACGATATGATCTACTTACACATTACAGTGTTATGTTCTTTCCAAAACATTAGCAAAGTAGATAAGATCGGATGTATTTGTTACATCGGACTGGATCGATATTGACAGTTGATTGGATAAGTAAACATACCGTTATTATCTATTCTAGTCATATCATATAGTTGACCATAGGTCAATTCAATCTCAATTCTGAGTGGTTCGTATTCTAACTAATTATATTATTTCAGTTCTTTGACTTGTTCGTTACCAGCTTACCCTACGGACTAGCTTATACTTACATCTTGGGAACTCGGTAGTATAATTGAGTGGGAGTGTTAATCATAGATATGAACATCTATAGCTTCTGATGAAGAAGTGAAACATTGGTTTCCTTTTAGTTTGGTTCAAGATGTTAAATGATAGAGATCTCATTTCAGTAATTAAATTAGTTTACTAAAATATCATTTACAAGGAACTAAGTGTTTTAAGGATAAAATACAATAAGGGGTAAAACAGTATTTTAGTCCTATCTCATTGTAGACCGTCTATAGAGGATTGAGTGACAATTATGGTTGTAACAATGGATAATTAATAGCGTATCTATATTTTTTATAGAGCTTTCTATGAATTCAAGAGTGCAATTCCGAGTCTATAGTGGAGTCACGAGGAATTAATAATTTAGTAAATTTATTTATTAGATTTATGATAACTTATTGGAGCTTGATTTCATAGGCCCATGGTCCCCATTGTACCTTGGATAAAATCATCTAGATAGTCTCAATTAATTTATTTAATTATCAATTAGAATTATCAAAGTTGACCAGGTCAATTTTGGATAGTTTCACAGAGTTGTGTAATTTTGAGAAGAAAAGAGAAATTATGGCACATTTATTAATTAAGATAAATTGGTATCTGAATTAATAAATAAGTTTAAATCAATGTTCAAATTATAAATAATTAATTTGGTAAAGGATTTAAATAATTATTTAATTAATTAAATCAATAGAAAATAATACAGGCCTTGATTTTAAGTCCAATGAGCTTATAATCAAATGAGAAATTTCACGGGCTTAAAGCCCCTGATAATTTCGACCTAGGGCTTCAAAATGACTATTATTTTATTGATTTTTTAATTAAATTAAATGGCCTAATTGAGTCTATAAAAGGAGTTCTTAGAGAGAAGTCACAGGTTCAGATTTGAGACGACAGAGAAGTTTAATCACTGGTTTTCTGATAGTTTTAGATTCTCTCTAAACACAAGTCCAAGCCTCTTTGATTATTTTCTCTTCTTCTTCTCTGTATCTATCTCATGTGTTGAGAATTGCCCACACTAGTCTAGGTGAATCTAAGGATACATTGGAAGGATGTGAAGAAAATAGAAGATCGGTTTAGTTTCTTGATAATACTCTGCGATAGAGACGATACAAGAGTTAGAGAAACTAAAGGAAGGACTCCTTCATTCCGCTGCATATATTGTAAGTATTCTATTATTTGTTTCTCTTTGAATTCAATTTTCGAAACATGTTTTAGGCTATCTCGTATTAATTTGTTTAATATTAGATATACATGAAAATAAATAAAGATCCTGTATAAGATTTTCCTAACAACATCATCCCCTCTTCTTTCGATCTCCCGTATGATACCACAACATCTTTTCCGCTATATGTCTTGAACTGTAAAATCTTTTTAATCGATGAATCAATGGAAAATAACGCATCACCTTATGCAGAACCTTTTTCCCTTTATTCTTCTCATTTATCCACCTGCTACTCTCGCACACCAGACATGATTCTTTAGATGCATACTCATTATAAAATAAGTTGCAATCATATCTACACACATGTATTGATTGGTATCCCAACCCTAATTTACTCAGTTTGTTTAGCCTTGTAGTGGGACGCTGGAATTTTGTTTTCCTTCGGAAATGCAAACTTTAATAACTTCAACAATTCATCGAATGTGTTGTTCAGTATCTTCCCCCTCACTTTCAAGTGCATCAACTTAGCTAAAAAGTTCAGTGATGATATCCAATCACAACCCGGATACAACTCAGCTTCAATCTTGTCGAATAACTCGTCATAGTACTGACCCATTCCACTGTTAGCTTCTTCAACATTGTTCAGTAAAAGAAAATCTTCAACGACGTCTCGCATCTCATCTACGAGCTCATTCTCATCCACCCCTTCATCATCAACATCTTCCTCAACTTCCCCATGGTAAATCAACTGTTCATAACTCTATTGGAAACCTCAATCGAATATATGTGCCTGAACGACATACAAAGTTTGTAGTCTAAGATTCATGCATCTGATGCATGGACATTTTATTCTCCCATCACAATCTTTGTGTTGTGATGCCATATTCATGAAATTTTTGTGACCAATCCAATAAGCATCACAAGCACGATTTCTTAATTTCATCAAGCTCTTATCAATCGCCATCTATGGTAAATATAAGAACATACAATTTTAAAATATTAATTATGTCAATTGGTTGACTTAGTCGGTGAGCATGTTTACCAATTTATTTTCTTTACAAAAAAAGTTAAAATGTAATAAAATAAAATTATCAATAAAATTATATCTAATACTCCTATCCCAACCTAGTGGATCCCTCGGAGATTGTAACGTCTCAAATTACCTAATAAGGCTTAGGGTCTTGAGTAGGGGGCCAAGATGGCAAATTATGGAAATTACATGTTTATGTGTTATATATGCGTGTAATTACATGATTATAATATGAGCTTGTTTCTTATTAGAAGGGACATTTTTGTAATTTGGCCCATTATGAGTATATATTTGACACATATGTGATATATGTGTGGGACCACATTATTATGTAGATATATTTGGGTTACTCGGTGATATCGCCCAATAAACTCTTAAGCGGTCGCAGTAGTAATCGGGCTATGTCGTATCCACAGAGAGGCAAACACAACTAAAAATTTAATTAGTAAATAAAAGATAAAAATAAAGTAGAATTGAAGATATGGATTTTGTAAAATTAAAATGACAGATTAGAGAAAATGATCAGATAAAGAGCATGACAAGGTAGAGATGCAGTGTTGTAAAACCTATTCTAATATTGATATTAATTCAAAACACAGTTGCAATTCTACACCATTAATTGCAACTGGAAGATGTATATGTTAAAAGCACAAATTAAATAATCTAGATTAAATTGAATCTAACTCCTAATTTCATAGCATATCATATTATATATCCAAGAGCGACAAAATACAACTGGCAAAATGCAGTAAAAGACATACAATATAACAAATATACTAAAATAAATTAACAATCTAAGTTACATAAGAAAAGCATGACTGAACTTATGTAAAAGATGCTAAATAATTTTAGAAAAGAAATTAGAAGATGAGAAACAAAATAATTAATGAGATATGGAAATGAAGCATAAGAATAATCAATATCACTATTGAGAATAAGAAGTACAAAAACTATACTCTAACCTCACCAATATTTCTAAAATAATTCACTCATTTTTGTCACCTAAAACAAGCAAAATTAGACTAGAAATAAGAAAAGAAACAAAATAATAAAGTGGATTTTTCCCACTCTACAATCTGATAATTTACACTAGCTTTGGTTCTCTATTTATAGAGAAAATAAGACAAAAAACGTGTAAAAATCGTGTACAAAATAGTGGGGGAAGTGGCTAAAAAAACTGATGAAAATGGGAAGTGGCTGCTGGTAAAGTGGAGACACGGATGGGACGTGCGTTAGATCGTGTCAGGCGGATGGGACACATGTCAGGCGCGTCAGGGGATGGGACGCATGTCAGGCGCGTCAGGGGATGGGATGCATGTCAGGCGCGTCAGGTGGCAGCTCGGATTGGATAGAGCGTCAGACGGCGTCAGGGGCGGTTGGCGGCTTGGCTGGCTGGCTGGCTGCTTGGGTTTGGGCTCCATTTTGGGCCATTTCATCTTTCAAAAATGCCATTTTCTTCATGATTTCTTCAATTTTAATTCTTTCTTTCTCCTTTCTTTTTCTTTGTGTCAAAAATATATTTTATTTCCTGAAAATTAAACACAAATTAAATTAAAATTAATATTTTCAAATATAAAATATATGACAGTAAATCCATGAAAATATTAATTAAAACTTAATTAATTTTACACTTTAAGATTAATAAAATGATATTTTTGAGCACTAATCACTCGGCATGAGGCGATCATAGGGAGCAAGTTAGCAGGAAAGTCACAACGGGGCCACTATTTGACTCGGTGAGTCAAGGGGTATTTTGGGTATTTAGTACATTACTGGGATATTAGGTAATGAGAATGAATATTTGATGATATATTGGGAGTTAGTGAGATCAGGAGGAAGTTTTGGGAATTTTGATTATTTTACCCTCGGGGGCGTTTTTGGGACCCCGAACATTGGGATTTACTTGAGGTTACTTAAACTCGAAGTAACCTGTCAAAAAGAAAAATACGTTCCAACACTGTTTCTCTCTCTCCCGTTATCCCTTTTTATCATTCGTCGCATTTTCGAAGGAAACTCGAGTTTTAGGACTCAGATTCAAGCAAGGATCAAGTCATAACGATTCTAGGAAATATTAGAAGCTTATTATCCGGAGGAGTTAGCGAGAAATGACATAATCAAAGGTAATTTAACCTTTTAATTTATGAGTTTCCATTTCCTAAAGTTTCTTAACTTTTGAATTTGGATTCTATGTTTTGATGAGTTTTTGAGTTGTTTGAAGCTTGGGTTTCGATGGTTTTGGGCCATTGAGATGATTGGGAACTTTGTTTCTGGGATTCGGATAGGTTTTGAAATTGGAAAAATGGGGGTTTTTTGGCTGGGTACCAAGTCGGGTCGCGGCCCTGTTCTTAGGCATCGCGACCCAAGCTTAACGAAGAAGAGGACATGGTTGATGGACACTTAGGGCCGCGGCGCCTGATAGGCGCGCCGCAGCGCGCATCGCATACAGAAAAGAGCAGGGGCCTTTGTTTTCGGTGGGTTGTGACTCAGAAGCTTGGGCCCGTGA
The DNA here is from genome assembly GCF_963169125.1 of Humulus lupulus. Lineage (NCBI taxonomy): Eukaryota > Viridiplantae > Streptophyta > Magnoliopsida > Rosales > Cannabaceae > Humulus > Humulus lupulus. The sequence goes on along the minus strand of NC_084795.1, from coordinate 270,857,948 downwards.
TGCTTAAGGGGAATTTTTCCTTAGGGAGGGTTTTGAGTGCGGGAACTCAAACCTAAGGGCTCAGGATCAACCCTACTACCCGGTTTGGTAGGATTCGACATCCCGGAGGCTAGGACTCAGTCCAGAAGCCTTTATTTACTCATTATTGATGGGATTCTATACTTGGTTGTGACTAGGTTATCGCTAAGGGCTCAAGATCAGGATCATGCTCGAGGGTCGTTCTTATTTTTCAATACACTCGGACTTGAGGTAGGAAAATGCACCCATTATGTGATATACATGATTAGGGCTTAGTCCGAATGCTGAATATAGTTTTGATTGGGCATTGATCCCTGTAAATGTGCATGATTATGAATATGCCTGTGATTATTGATGAAGCATGTTGAATGCTCTATATATGGATATCTGTTATAGGATGAATGCTTGTTTGCATTATATACTTGAGTAAAGCATTGACTTATCAGTCAAGGATGACAATAGCACCGAACGCTGGTCGTAAAGAATTGACTTATGAGTCTAGGGCAGTAATACCGCGTTGAGCACTGGTCGATATGATTGGATCTAATTAGGAGAGCGTTACGCGCTTGTTCGACCCAATGGTCGTAGAAAACTAAAGCGCTTGGCTAGCTCTATGGCTAGTTATTCAGAGCTAGGGAAAATGACCCAGGTTGACTCTATGGTCATCTATTCAGGGCCCCAGGTTGACTCTATGGTCATCAGATTAGGGCTACGAGCTCCATAATGATTCCATAATCATTTATTTGTACCTGTATGCATGCATGAGTAGGTTATTACTGCTGGGCATGCTAGATATACATTTGAATATGTATATGTTGTTCATGCACTTGTATTAAGTTTTCTTGTTGGGCCTTGGCTCACGGGTATTACGTGGTGCAGGTAAAGGGAAAGGAAAGATAGACCAACCATGAGTTGGAGAGCTTAGGTGGTGATGTGTACATATGCAGCTGCTTGACAACCACGGCCAAGGTTTCTCAGAGGAATTAGGGTGTAAACCTATTTTTGCCGCTTAGATCGATGGGTTGTAACTTTTGAATTGTAATGACCTTTTTGAAAACTGTAAACAACTTTCTAAACGTTATTATGGAATCCCATGTACAATTTAATGTTTTTAATGAAACATCCATTCCTTTTAACCAAAATTTTTAACCCTGGATCAGTAATCACACTTAGATGCACGTTTATGGCCTAATGACTTGTTTAGTGAGTTAAGCACTATCTAAAATACACAGTGTAACGGTCTTGGCTAACTAGAGCATTACAGAGATATTAAGAAGGTATCTAGTACTCCTCACTTTTTCAAGATGTTTGAAGAAATATCTTGAAAAAATGAGGAATACTAGATGAATACATAGACTGAGATTACTATCTCCATGGCATCCACTAGGTTTATGTCTATGACTGTTTGTTATTAGAAATATTAACAATTTTTTGTTATAAAAAATAATAACAATTTTTTTTGTTATTAGAAATAATAACAATTATCACTATATGATAATAACCATCATATCCTATCGCGACCCTATTAAATCCCTATCCCAACCCTATAAAGACCATATCCCGACCCCCGACCCCCGACCCCCGACCCTATCCTGATCCCCAACCCTATGAAGACCATATCCCGACCCCCGAACCTATAAAGATCATATCCCGACCTCCGACCCTATAAAGACCCTATCTCGACTCCCAACCCTATAAAGACCTTATCCCAACCCCAACCCTATCCCGACACTATAAAGACCATATCCCAACCCCCGACCCTATAAAGACCCTATCCCAACCCCCGACTCTATCCCGACCCTATAAATACCCTATCCCGACCCTCGACCTTATAGAGACCCCATCCCGACCCCCGAACCTATCTCGACCCTATAAAGATCCTATCTCGACCCTTGACCCTATCCATACAATATAAAGACCCTATCACCCCCGACTGAATCCCTATCCCAACACTATAAAGACCCTATCTCGACCCCCGACCCAATCCCCACCCTATAAAGACCATATCCTGATACCTAATCCTATCCCAACCCTATGAAACCTATCCTGACCCCCGACACTATAAAGACTCTATCCTAACCCTCGACCCTATAAAAGACCTTATCTCGACCTTGACCCTATAAATTTACAAAAAGTTGGGCAACATCTCTCTTATACTAATGACCTAGCCATCTGTAAAAAGTTAAAAAAAACAATTCAAACAACAAACAATAAGTTTCTTCCTTATATCTCTGCAACACACAAAAATTTCACAGAATCTACTTCACTAACACATACAAGTTCATAACCTTTTGATATCATCGCAATACATAATATGTATCTCAGAGCCTACTTCACTATGGATGGATATTTATGATATTCAAACTCCTTTAATAATAATAATAATAATAATAATATATTTAGGATATTCAAACTCTTCTAGCAATAGTAAATAATAATAATAATTATAAAAAAAATAAGAGACACATACCAATTAATAAAAAAATCCACAAGAAAATGTTCCAAATGAAAAGGCTCTAAAATTTACTCCTATTTATTTTCTCCAAAAACGAAAACAAAGTTAGTAAAACAAAAAAAATTATAAAACATATAACATATACATATATAGGGATACTCTTATTGGTTACTACCCATAAATGATTATTTTTTTATTAACCATTGGATTAAGATTAATGATACATATTTATAATTGTTAATTAATATTTCTAAAAATAATTTTTGATTTTTTCAAACTTTTGGAATGGCTACCTGATGACATGACAGTCACATATTTATTAAATAAAGAATAAAAAAAAGTCTTATTTAATATTCGTTCTCCATTCCTTCATTCCTGATTCATTCATTTTATCAATTTCATGAGAAAAAATCATTTTGGAATTAATGAGAATAATTAATGTGACCATTATCTTTTCAACTAATGTTTATTGCCTAATTAATCTAAAAAATTCGGAAAATATTGATTTTATATATTTTATTTATTTATTTTCATCATCATTATAATCATTCCTCATAAAAAATTTGTTTAATGATTCATGGTAACTATTCATGGGTAATAACCATTGAGAAGTCTTCCATACATATATACACTTTACACACAAATACATGTACACCACACACACATATATATATTTATGTACTTATACATACACGCACACACGCATATATATAAATATTTATATACTTATATATATACACATACACATATACACATATATATGCACACATACACATATATATGCACACATACACATATATATATATAAACATAAACAAAAATATATATAAACATACACAAACATATAAATATATATATGTAAACAGACGACCACACATATATATTTATATACACATAAACATATATACATTTATACACACATATATAAACGTATAAACACACGGTCACACATATATATTTATACACACATATAAACATATACATATATACACACATATATAATTTAGAAAAACAAACATATATATATTTATAAAACAAATATATATAAACTAAAAAAAATAAAAATAAAAAAACATTATAGATATATAATTATATTTATCGCCGGCGAGGTATGGTGGCTTCAAGGTGGCTCCAGGGTGGTGTGGCGATGGGGTAGGCCTCCTCAGGGGGAGAGAGAGAGAGACCGCGGGAGAGAGAGAGAGAGAGAGAGAGAGAGAGAGAGAGAGAGAGAGAGAGAGAGAGAGAGGATGGCGCGGCTCTGGGGTGGTGCGACGACGAGGTGGCTCCGGGGTGGTGTGGTGATCGGGTAGGCGACCTCGAGGACAGAGAGAGAGACCGCAGAAGAGAGAGAGCGTCATTGCAGGAAAGAGAGAGGGGGGGGGGGGACGGAGCGGCTCTGGGAGGTGGGTGGTGCGACGATGGGGTCTAGTGGGTGGGTGGCTGGGGAGGTGGCAGCTGAGAGAAGGGGTAGAAGAGTTTGAGAAATGAAGAAGAATGGCTGAAAAAGGGGTTGGTGATTATTAGGGGCGACACTTGTCGCCGCTAATATTCATCCTTGATGTTTTTTAAAAACACGTGGTAACTATTAGTAGCGACACATGTGTCGCCTCTAATAATCGATTGAATTTTTTTTGTGGGGAAATGCCCACGATTTTTTTCTGTGTATTTTTGAATTTATTAGCGGCAACGCAGTCACCGCCAATAGAAAAAATGTCATCTCTAATAATATTTTAAAATTTAAAAGATATCCAATGTGATATCAGCGGTGAACATGCTTTGTCGCCACTGATATTGACATTATTAGCGGCTACTTTTGGTTGTCGCTAATACTATCGTCGCTGAAAAATATTTTTCTTGTAATGTCAATGTAAGAGTAGAAACTGGAAAAAATCAGGGAAATTGCATATTTGAAAGAAATTTATTCTTTAGGGTCAAATATGTATTTGAGATAAATTAATTAATTAATATGTTAATTTCTAAAATTAATTAATTACTTGATTTTTTTAAAATAATTATTTAATTATAATTGTAATTTTAAAAATGGCATTTAAATAATGTTATCCCCAAAATTTCAGTTTGGTGACGTGGTAATCGGAAGTGACAAGTGGCAATGCATGGTCAGTAAATGGCACATTAATAGTCAATAAATGTATTGGCTCTTCGGAGTTGTGATAAAGTGATCTGATCGACCTGATAGAATTTCTGTCCGACCGGTAAAGATTTTTGACTGACCAGTTAGGAGTTTGGCCGACCAGTCATCTGTTTTGGCCGACCAGTCAGTCGTTTTTGGCCGAACAGTCATTTATTTTGGCCGACCAGTCATTTGTTTTGTCCGACCAGTAAAGTGTTTTGCTAGACCAGAGATGTGTTAGGCTAGACCAGAGGTGTGCTAGAGGAGTGCTTTGCCTATACCGACCAGAGGTGTGCTAGAGGTGTGCTTTGTCGACAAGAGGTGCTTGCCTATGTCCTCAGTAACAGCTTTAACCCGAATCATTCTCAACTGCCATGAGAATCTCTCACATATCCCGGAATAATAGCTATATTATTGTAATTTAAATTCATTTATATTTTATTAATTAAAGTCTGTTGGAAGAACCAATGACCCGGTCAAAGGGAATATCTGATGTACGATCCATGAGCCTATAAATAAATGGCTCATGGCATCATTTTAGGGATCTAATCTTTTTAGACTGAGAAAAACTCTCTAGTTTGGAGATTTTAGGACTGTTACTTGGGGCATTCTTGGGGCATTTTTTGAGAGAGTTTAGAGAGAGAAACTATGTATTTTTCTACTTACACTTAAGAAACTCAGTTGACTCAAGTTCATCTGATCTTAAGTGTAGGATATATATATCACAACTCCAAGTGGATTAGGCTATTACCAATAAATTGGGGCTGAACCACTATAAAATTATTGGTGTCGTATTTTTCTCTTGAAGGTTTATTGTAGTTTTGACGTCTACTCGTCTTTGGCCAAAACCATGGTCAACATTTTGGTGCTTTCATTGAGAGCCTGAAGAGAAGAAACACACAACTATCATATCAAGATGGCGCCCAAGAATACCAATGTGGCATCCAAAAAGTCAAGCGCGTCAAAAGAGCCTGCTAGATCAAAAGGTCCTGGACTGCAGAACCCAGAGACTGAGCCCAGGGTCCCTCTCGAGGAGACCACTCCAGAAGTTGAGCAACTCTAGGAAGAAATAGGCACTTTCCAAGAGGAGATGATGCAATTCAATGCTCGGTAGGAGTCTTTCACTGAAGAGATGGCCAGATAGAGAGCTACGTTAGAGCAGCAAAGGCGCGATATGGAGGCCAGAAGCGAAGAGCTCAGACAACGACAGGAGGAAGTCGACCGAAGACATCGTGAAGCAGCACTTTCTCTAGAAGCAGCTACCCAATTGGCCCAAGCCACCACCTAGGGAGCAAGAAATAATAATGCTGGTTGGAGGACCACTGGCAGAGCCAATTCTCGAGGACTGGACATAAGAAGGAATAACCCCCTGGTCAGGAAGATGATGGAGTCTGCTTTAGAACTGCATCAACACAGAGGGAGAACTCCCTCCAGGAGCCATCGATCAGAAACTTCTAGATCAGGGAGTCACTGATCAGGCAGTAAAATGACTCCACCCAGGAAGGATCAGACCAGGACTCCTAGAGATAAGAGGACTTCACAGTTCAAAGATGGGCATGGTCGTGATGAGGCTAATAGTCATCAAACCGATCAGTCAAAGGATAAAGAAGACAATAACCCACAAGGAGGAAAAGACTGCTCGGGACGTACCGAAAAACCTCCATTGCACCCTGGCCAGCAGTGTAGTGGGAGAGAGCAAGTCCCACGTAATAAGCCCTCTGAAAAATCGAAAAGTACGGTGTTCGATCGGGCAGGAGAGCATGCATCCCGGAAGGATCTAAGGGACGATATCACCAACAAGAGGAGGACCATCCCGGTCGAAGGGAAAAATTTGAACTGCCCTGCCAGTCAAGTAGAAATACTTGACGATAGTGCACCAGATGGTAATGCCCGACAAGGCGGTCATGACCTTGGAGCTTTGTCAGTTGCACCAGCCATCCAAGCCCAGCTTGACGTGCTAACGACTGCAGTGCAAGGTTTGTCAAAATGACCTTCCGGGATGGATGCAATAGACCACCGGAGTGGCAGCCCATTTTGTGCCCGGATTATAGCAGCCCAGCCGCCGGCAAAATATAAAGCACCGGTGCTACCAGTATATACAGAAAAGGTAGATCCTACTAGACATGTTGGGAAATTTGAGGACCAGATGGAATTGCTCGGAGTAAGTGACGATTATCGGTGTAGAGTTTTCCCGACTACTTTGTCAGATACTGTCCAAGAATGGTATTGGAAGTTTAACCCAAACTCCATTACCTCTTGGGAAGCATTCAAGAATGAGTTTTGTAGACAATTCAACACTTCCCGGACTCCACCAGTTTATGCCAACCACTTGGCAGATATCAAACAAGGAAAAGATGAGTCTTTAAAGAATTATATACAGAGATTCATGAGAGAAGCCAATAGAGCAACTACTATAGGAGACGAGGGGAATATGGTTTCCATATTCGCTGGGATAACTTATCGGAGCCCTTTGTGGGATAGTATGCATAGAAATCCAATTTCAACACTTCAAAAATTTCTTGACCGAGCAGACAAGTATATGAAATTGGATGATGCAATCGAGAAAGATGAGAATGGCATATACAATCCGGGTGGATCAACTGACCCTCCTAAGAATGGTGGAAAGAAACGTGGAAATAACGGGTCTGACCACCATGAGGAAAATAAAGCAAAGTTGAGTTCAAATGAAAAGCCAACCAAGTATGAGCCTCAGTTCACTAATTACACCACTCTCCTGGCCAGCCGAGCATAAATATATCTTGCTAGTCATGAAAAGGTGCCCTACAAGAAACCTCCACCCATCAAAAAAGAGATGAGGAAGAGAGACATGAATCAGTTTTGTCGTTTCCATGGAGATTATGGTCATGACACGAATGATGCAATCACCTCAAGGACGAGATAGAATTTCTTCTCCGATCAGGCAAGTTGAGAAAGTATCAGACAGAGACACCCCAACGAGAAGGAGGCAGCAACAATCCTGGGTTCAAACGATAGAGATCTCCACCCTTGCAACCTGGGTTTGTGGACTTCACCTTATTCACTATATGTGGAGGTCCACACTTGGATGAGGATAGTAACAAAGCAAGGGAGAGGTATGCCGAGACGCTTCGACATGAGCGGGAGTGCTAGGGAGTAATGAGGATAGTAACAAAGCAAGGATGAGGATAGTAACAGTGCTCAAGATGCGGCACAAGCAGCCACCACTCAGGGAGAAAGAAATAATAATACTAGTTGGAGGACCACTGGCAGAGCCAATTCTTGGGACCGGACAGAATAACCCCCCTGGTCGGGAAGATGTTGGAGTCTGCTCTAGAACTGCATCAACACAAAGGGAGAACTCTAGAACTCCCTCCAGGAGCCACCGATCATAAACTTATAGATCAGGGAGTCACTGATCGGGCAGTAAAAAGACTCCGCCCAGGAAGGATCAGACCAGGACTCCTCAAGATAAGAGGACTTCATAGTTCAAAGATGGGCTTGGTCGTGATGAGGCTGATAGTCATCACACCGATCAGTCAAAGGATAAAGAAGAAAACAACCCACAAGGAGGAAAAGACTGCTCGGGACGTACCGAAAAGCCTCCATTGCACCCCGGCTAGCAACGTAGTGGGAGAGAGCAAGTCCCACGTAATAAACCCTCTGAAAAATAAAAAAGTACAGTGTTCGATCGGGTAGGAGAGCATGCTTCCCAGAAGGATCTAAGGGACGTTATCACCAACAAGAGGAGGACCTTCCCGGTCAAAGGGAAAAATCTGAACCGCCCTACCAGTCAAGTAGAAATACTTGACGATAGTGCACTAGATGGTAATGCCCGACGAGGCGGTCACGACCTTGGAACTTCGTCAGTTGCACCAGCCATCCAAGCCCAGCTTGACGTGCTAACGGCTGCAGTGCAAGGTTTGTCAAAATGACCTTCCAGGATGGATGCAATAAACCATCGGAGTGGCAGACCATTTTGTGCCCAGATTAGAGCAGCCCAGCTAGGGGTGCTCATATAAACTGCAAACTGCGGTTTGGAACCAAATCGGACCGCACCAAACCGCCAAAAACCGTAACCAATAAAACCTTTTTTTGATGGTTCAGTTTAACCGGACCGCTCAACTTTAATGGTTTGGTCACGGTTTGTAATTTTTTAAAACCAATTAAATCGGGCCAGACCGTGAGTTTTTCTAAAAGAAATAATTTTTAGAAATGATGGTTCAAAGGTTTGAACCCCTACACTTAAGTTAATATAAAGTCTACCAAACCATCCAAGCCAAACAATTTAATTGCTTATGATATGTTTTTAGTAGTATTTAATACATACACAAGTTTCTAAAACTAAAAAAAAATGTAAAGTCCCACATTGTTTAGAAAGTAAACATTTCTTTTTCTCACTTCTATAAAATGATTCAAAATACTTAAACTTACAACAACAAAGACAATAAGCTTCTTGTAGACTTTTATTGTAACGAATGGGATAGCCAAGACCGCTACACTGTGTGTTTATAAATGTGTGAGACTTGCTAATCAAGTCATTTAATCAAAACGTGTCATTAGTTAAAGTGTTCTAGGGCTAAAAGACATTTTGGCCTCAAAAATACATTTTATAAATTATAAACAATTTTACAGAAGGGATCCCCAAAACAATGTTTAAAAGCTGGTTTACAAAATTCAACTATTAAAAGTAAACATTAGCCATACTAAGGAAAAACACAAGGTTCTGGTCCTCTCGTCCCTGTAATCTCCTCAACCCGTGGCGGTTGAGCGGCCTGTCATGTACATTCACCTTGTAGAGCTCTCCAATCACGGTTGAACAATCTTGCCCTTGCCTTTACCTGCACCACGCAGCACCCGTGAGCCGAGGCCCAGCAAGAAAACAACATATACAGCATACATAAAAATGACAATCAAGTACTTTCATAAGCATGTTCAATCATTCAGTCCATAGCATGTAAGCATACTTCAAGGTACAAACAAACCTCATCTATACTTAGATTATTCAACAATCTCATCAATCAACATTTATAGCCAATACAATATTCAATTTACACGATTACTAGGGCCGACGCCTTAGGCCGTACCCTCTGTTTAACCCACTGACTCCGGCCCGCTTAAACCGAGCTCAGTGCATAATAAGCTGTCCTCGGATACCAATGTCCGAGCCGCGCCATTTGCGCAAGTTAACCGTGGCACGCTTAGGCCGTTGGTTTACAATTTACATGGCATAATACCATTCTCTCAATCATATATATATCAGGGAGCCCTTAGTCCCATTCAATTATTCAACCGGGTATAGTTTTCTTACCTTTGGCTTTCAAACGAGCTAGTTATAAGCGATGCTCCTTGAGCGCGGTCCGATCCCCGAGCCCTAGCTTAGCACCTAGTCACAACCAAGATAAAGGATACCATTAACAATCTTAAATGAGCTTCTAAACCAAGTTCTAGTCCTCGGAACATTGACCTTCACCAAATATGGTAAAAGACTCAACCCCGAGCACCCTAGGTTATATTACCAAGCCTAAAATCTCAAAATCCCTTAAGCGCCGCGGCATGGGCCATCCATGCCGCGGCATGGCCCCAGACAGAACCCTCCATGAGCACAAAAACAAGTAAGGGCCGCGGCATTGCTTGGACCATGCCGCGGCCCTCCCTCCTTCCTCAGCATGCATCAACCTCGAAGGGCCACGGCTCACCAAGAACCATGCCGCGGCCCGACCCTTCGAACCCAAAAAAATCCACCATTTTCAATCTCTAAACCTCATCTTAAGCCATCCCAAAGGCCCTAACTCAAAACTAATTAATAACAATGTTATTAGAATAATTTAAACAACGCAATCCAACCAGAAATCCAGCCTAACACTCACCAAAATCCCAATTCCAATTTATGAGATTTCAAACCCACAAACTCAAAACCAGCCATGGAATTTCTAGAATTCAACCATTAATATTTAAATTGAAACTTACCTTAGCTGCAGTATCACCTCTCCACGAGTTTCCTTGACCTAGCTTCAAAGTTCCAGCCTCAAATTCCACCTTAAATGCCAAAACCACAAATATTCAAAACTCAGCCATTTTTCTTAAAGTTCCTAACCACAGAACAAAAATAAATGCTTACCTTGGCTCTAACTCAGTCCTTGATTAGTTCTTGAGCTAATCCTCTAGCTTATCCCCTTCAATTCCCAGAAATTAGCTGGTTTCCCTTTACAAAATCAGAGTTTTTCTTCCTTAAGAGAGAGAGAAAAGAGAGAGAAGAGAGAGAAGAGAGAGAAGGCTGAGAGGTCGGTTTACATTTTCTATCTTGTATTTTCTAAGTCTTTCCAAGTATATCCTTAGGTTGTTAGACTAATCCCAAAGCTCGGGGTATCGGAAACGTCCCCGAGGGCAAAATAGTAAAATTCCCCAATACTCCCGCCTAAACATTCTAACCTCAAATATATCTCCATATATTTATTTTCATCACCCGATAGTCCAAATCACTACACGATACCTAGAATACCCCTGACTTTCCCAAAGTCAAGCATTAAGCCCCGTTGTGACTTTCCTGCTATCTAGCTCCCTAGAATCGCCCCAAGTCACCGGCTGCATATTTATCCACATAATAATGTGGTTCTCACATATTTCACATATATCTATCTACCTATCCACATAATAATGTGGTCTCAACAATTTATCACACACAATTATGTTTATGCCCTAACAGGCCAAAATTACGATTAAGCCCTTACCAGTCGAATAGGGCCCGCATGCTTACCCATTACTCATAAACATGCATTCTCACACTATTGATTCACATAACCTCCAATTATGCCCTCCCGGCACACTAATCAAGGTCCTTAAGCCTTATTAGTAATTTTGGGTCATTACATTTATGGTCTTAAAAGTAAAGCTAAAATTATTATTATTTAAATACAATTATTTAGTTAATTATTTTATAATAAAAAAATATTCAATTTTAATAATTTGGTTATATGGTTAAAACCAAACCAAACCGTACCAAACCATTTATTTATGGTTTGGTTTTTTTAAATTTAATGGTTTGGTTTGGTTTTTCATTTTGAAAAAACCGCATGAGCGGTTTGGTTTAAAAATTCTTCGAAACCGCACCAAACCAAACCGTGTACACCCCTAAGCCCAGCCGCCGGCAAAATATAAAGCAGCGGTGCTATCAGTATATACAAAAAAGGTAGATCTTATCAGACATGTTGGGAAATTTGAGGACCAGATGGAATTGCTCGGAGTAAGTGACGATTATCGGTGTAGAGTTTTCTCGACTACTTTGTCAGATACTGCCCAAGAATGGTATTGGAAGTTTAAGCCAAACTCCATTACCTCTTGAGAAGAATTTAGGAAGGAGTTTTGTAGACAATTCAACACTGCACGAACTCCACCAGTTTATGCCAACCACTTGGAAGATCTCAAACAAGGAAAATATGAGTCTTTAAAGAATTATATATATATAGATTCATGAGAGAAGCCAATAGAGAAACTGCTGTAGGAGACGAGGGGAAGATGGTTGCCATATCCGCTGGGATAACTTATCAGAGCCCTTTGTGGGATAGTATGCATAGAAATCCAATTTCAACACTTCAACAATTTCTTGACCGAGCAGACAAGTATATGAAATTGGATGATGCAATCGAGAAAGAGGAGAATGGCATAAACAATCCGGGCGGATCAACTGACCCTCCTAAGAATGGTGGAAAGAAACGTGGAAATAACGGGTCTGACCACCATGAGGAAAATAAAGCAAAGTTGAGTTCAAACGAAAAGCCAACCAAGTATGAGCCTCAATTCATTAATTACACCACTCTCTTGGCCAGCCGAGCATAAATATATCTTGCTGGTCATGAAAAGGTTCCCTACAAGAAACCTCCACCCATCAGGAAAGATATGAGGAAGAGAGACATGAATCATTTTTGTCGTTTCCATGGAGATTATGGTCACGACATGAATGAATGCAATCACCTCAAGGACGAGATAGAATTTCTTCTCCGGTCAGGCAAGTTGAGAAAGCATCGAGCAGAGACACCCCAAGGAGAAGGAGGCAGCAATAATCCTGGGTTCAAACGACAGAGATCTCCACCCTAGCAACCCGGGCCTGTGGACTTTACCTTAGAAACTATATGTGGAGGTCCACACGTGGATGAGGATAGTAACAAATCAAGGGAGAGGTATGCCGAGACGCTTCGACATGAGCGGGAGTGCTAGGATCAGATTTGGTGAACGGAGCCTGATCAGGAACCATTGGAACGGCGAGCGTCTGTGGATATATTATTTGTAGATACCACTTTCAGAGTGGTAGTTTAATTTCAAGTTGTTTAACTTGTTATTTAAATTTGGTTTATGAGCTGGTTATTTGCTGACCAGCCATCTATTTTTGAACAATTTTTGTTATTTAAGACTTGTTATTAGACACGTTTTGTCCTTTTTAATTTACGAGTAATAAAAGAGACTATGCGCAGCGTGGTCGATTCTTGCTACAAATGTGCATGTGTGTTAATTATCCGACCAGTGTTCAACTGGTCGGTAAAATCGAACAGTGTTCAACTGGTCGGTATTCAAGCAGTGTTCAACTGCTCGAATATTTTCAAAATATTCTATGTGTTTCATGAGTAATTAACAGCTCGAACAGGTTCAGTCAAGTAGCAAGTGACCCAGGATCTTTCAACCCTCGATCGATTGGGGGGCACATGGGGTATGCTGGTATATAATTTAACACAGGCAATAAGAGCACGAGTTAAGATATTTGTTTTTAGGCTGACTTGTAATTTTTGAAGTCCAAAAAGGCCATTAAGCTAACTTGTTTGACAAAGCTTAAGTAACTTGGAATTTTTTAAAAATTTCAAGTTAGAAGCAGATATTCGTGTGACAATAAACATTATGCTCATAAAATGTTAGAGCAATAGGAGTGTGAGAAAGTATACTTAGTATGGACTTATGAAATGTCTAGAATTTCTAAGTTAGAAAACTAAGTACTCATGCAAAAATATAAGGCATACATCAGAGTGACTTTACTATTCACAAAAAACTTATAATGTTTTAAGTCTAAAAAGACTTAGAATGTTTCAAGCTAACAAAGAAAAGTAAGGTATAAATGCATGAACCATAAAGATTTTGTGTGAACCCGAGGACATAAGGGAATGCATCCAAGCAGCTATAAGTGTTCGATTGGCTAGGGGCGTATCCGAGTGGTGAGGGGACGTGTTCGAGTGGCTGTGCTGTGTGTCCGAGGATCTGGGCATCCGAGGTGTTGCGTTCGAGGCTACATGTGCTTGAGCAGCAGCGTGAGAGATCGAGCAGCTGCATGCGTCCGAGTGGCTGGGTGGCGTCCGAGTGTTGTGGTGCATGTCCGAGGAGCTGCTGCCTGGGCATCCGAGTAGCTGCATCCGAGGTTGCATGTCCGAGAGGTTGGGCTTATATGAGGAGTAGCTAGGAGTGGTGTCCGAGTGGCAATAGCATGTGTTCGATCGGTGGGTGTGTGTAATGACCCAACTACTCTAGACTTTTGGACCATTAACGAAACTACACATACTAATCCTTAATAAAACTTACATTGTGAAAATACCATAACTTTATTAGGAACTTGTAAAATAAGAGTTACTTACATAAAATATCAAGTAGGATATGGGATCCCATTGTTTTAAAAACAAAACATAATTTAAAATAAAAAGGAGTTACATAGCAAGTGCGGAAAAATACATGTAAAACAATAAAAACAATACTACATCCTCGAAAATCGAACTCTCGACTCCTTGAATCCATTCATCACCGATACACAATCCCCAAGCATCCACGAACCTTACCGCCACTATAGCTATTTTCCTGCACATATAAACAAAAAGGAATGAGCCTAATGCCCAGCAAGGAAAATCTAACACATAGGTCATATACATAAATTTCATAATAAACATAAAAACATAACATAATACTTTTATCATACACATACTATAATGCCCATTATTACTTGGGGTCCCATAGACCAAACAAGTCATATGCCCATTAGATTAGTGGGGTCCTACTAGCTAAGTAGGTCATATGCCCATAATCTATTTGGGGTCTTGTTAGTCATATGGGTCATATGCCCAAGCCTACATACATACATAACATAACACTTATCATAACATAAGATAACATATAAAACATATAACAGATGAATTTCTATCCTATTTTCCTTACCAAAATACCGGGATAAGAGCACAGAGGTGGGACTTTGGAACACTCCTAAGAACCATTTGAAAAAGAGTGAGTATAGTGAAGAAGAGAAATGAAAGGAATGGAAGGACTAAACCATTGAGAAAATACTTACCAAAAACTTATGTGTGAGTTCTTAGATTTCCTAACCAAAATAAGAATAAGGTTAGAATAAGTAGAAGACTCTGAGAACTTTTAAAGAAAAAGTACAGAAATGAACTAGAGTTTGGGTTACCTTGAAGACTTGTAAGACCAATCTAAACCTCAAACCGAAATACTATAAATCCTTACTTTCCCAAGTGTTTGATAAGTTTATGATGATCAAGCTTATGATTTCCCCACCCAAGTGTTTACACTCTCACACTCACCTAGCAACTTGCAGCTTCTGAACTTAGAGCAAAAGATGAATACTGGATGGGTACTAGGTCCTATCTATAGAGTTTAGGAATGAGAGGATCTTAATTTAACTTGAATAAAATAATGGCTTTTTAGGTGAAAATAATTTGAATAATCGTTCAGCAGAGGCTGAAGACTCATTCAAAAAGGTGCTGGACTTATCAAAAGGTTGAATGGAAAACGAATTCAAAAGCACTCAAAATATGCTGAAGGAGGCGATATATCGCCCCCTGTAGGCGATATATCGCCTGGGCCAGTATGCCCGAGGCAGTCGTGCATCATTTCGTGTTTTCCGTATCTACGTGCTGCGATATATCGCCTCCTATAGCTATGATATATCGGCATTCGCTGATTATTTAAACACGAAATTACACATTTTTAGCTTAATTCAAATTGAGTAAACAGCCTTGACTAAGCCCTCAAACGTATTCAAAGCTGCTGACTGACCTTAGAACATTCAAACTTTACCCTTATTAAATTTAATCCTCAAAATACTTAATCATTAATCACCCATACATAACATGTGCTTAAAATCCTATTGGTTCTTATCTAAACCTTATAGTATAATAAATATTATCCTTAATATCGGCCATATTAATCAAACCTTAGGTTAACATTAATATTCTTAGACTATAGGTTAAACTTAGAAAATCTACAAGTACTACTATGAGTGTCCAAATAAATCCCGGTCTGAACCAAAAATCCACAGTTATAAAGATAATGCTATAATTACTATAATACTACTATCTAACTAGCTAAGTAAAGTTCTTGGACTCTACAGTGTGTGCATCCGAGCGGACGGGCGTGCGTGTCCGATCGGTGGGCGTGTGCATCTGAGCGGCTGGGTCGTGCATCCAAGAGGCCTATTGCATCCAAGGAGACCACGCTGAGGAGCCTGGTGCTTCCGAGGGTCTGCGTTTGAGGGATGCCATCCGAGAAGCCTAGTGCATCCGAGGAGCCTGGTGCTTCCGAGGGTCCATGTCCGAGGGTTGCCATCTGAGAATCCAGTGAGAGGTGTCCCATCGGCTGGGTGCTGATCCGAGTAGGTGGCATGCGTCCAAGGAGCTGGGAGAGTGTCCGAGTGGATGGCGTGGTCCGGGCGGATGTGTGATGTCCAAGTGATAGAGCCCTGGTGTCCGAATGATGCTGCCATTACATCCGAGCAGACGATGGCATATTCGAGCGGCTTGGGAAAACATATTTATGGTACCCTTGGTGATTCTCAAAGAAGATGACTGATCGACCATATACATGCTTTCCCAATAGATTATTTTCGAGGGGACAACAAATCTCAAGGGCATGGGACACAAACATGTTTTTCTTATTCATGAGGTACTACAACAAGATCAAAAAAATGGAATTTGAGGAATTCTAAAGGAAACGTTTGATCATGGATTTATTTCAAAAGTGAAAGTTACTAACCGGATGAAAGCTTTTGGATGACCTCACAAATATTTTTCTAGGGAAATTTTTTATCATACGAGTAAATCATATGATAAACTTGGGGGGCAAATGTTATCCCCAAAATTTCAGTTCAATGATGTGGAAATCAGAAGTGACAAGTGGCAATGCATGGTCAGTAAATGGCACATTAATAGTCAATAAATGCATTGGCTCTTCGGAGTTAAGATAAAGTGATCTGGCCGATCTGATAGAATTTCTGTCCGACCGATAAAGATTTTTGACTGACCAGTTAGGAGTTTGGCCGACTAGTCATTTGTTTTGCCCGACCAGTAAAGTGTTTTGCTAGACCAGAGATGTGTCATGCTAGACCAGAGGTGTCCTAGAGGAGTGCTTTGCCTATATCAACCAGAGGTGTGCTAGAGGTGTGCTTTACCGATGAGAGGTTCTTTCCTATGTCCTTAGTAACAGCTTCAACCCGAATCATTCTCAACTGCCGCGGGAATCTCTCAGATATCCTGGAATAATAGCTATATTATTGTAATTGAAATTCATTTATATTTTATTAATTAAAGTCTGTTGGAAGAACCAATGACCCCGTCAAAGGGAATATCTGATGTACGATCCATGAGCCTATAAAAAAATGGCTCATGGCATCGTGGTCAACAAATAATTAGAATAATTAATTTTATTTATTTATATAATGTGAATAGATAATTCAAATAATTCAAATTTAGTTTGAATTAATTTAAAATTTTATTCAATGATTAAAATATTAATCTCATAAGATTAGTTATTAGGTTTTAGATATTTTTATAAAGAAATAAATTTGGTTAAGACACATGCCATGAAAAAGCATGTGTTATATGTCAGTCACAATACCGTGACTGGTGTGTAACAACATCCAATACTAGTTCTTGAATATTTTTATTTATTTAATAATTTTTTATAATTTGAATTTTAAAATTTGAATTTATTATTCTTTTTATAATACTATCAAATAGACAATATTTTCACAGAGAGAATTCTAAGTCTTTTACTATTGACACCGTTTTTTCATCAACTTAAAAAGGAGAGTAATTAAACAAGAATATACAAGAAGTGAAATAAAGAGATGAAAACAAGTTGTTTTTACGTGGTTCAGTAGTTAAAAATCTGCCTAGTCCACGAGTCTATATTATTAGTTCTTTGGAGATTCCTGGAAACTTTTAGGGAATAGTGCCCAGAGTTTTCTCTCCAAATCACAATATTTCCCTACCCCGTAAATGGAGTTTCCTTCTCTATTTATAGAGAATGTTTTAGAATTCGTTCCCACATATTTCGGAAAGATATTCTATGAATCAAATGATATAATGCCAATTAATGCATTATTTGCTACGTGCATGATATATAATATCACATAGAATGTGGGATTAGATAACTAATTATACCATATCCCTTAAACATAGGGATTTTACAACAATAAGCACCTTCACACGTAACTGACTAGCTTAGATACTGGGTTCATTACGCCTTCGAGACTATTTGTCTATCACGAGCTCGTCATCTTGCTTCGCCTATGCTCCCAACAAGTAACGACGAAGCCATCACCTTCGAGCTTACACTTCTCGAGCTTGAACCATCTTGTCTGAGGGCAAGAGATGTATCAGGAAACTCATACAAGTGTCGAACCCCTGCGATCGTGAATTGTGAATCCAACTTATAAACCCGGAGCACTTTCGAGGCTACATACCCCTCGAGCTCGCAAGTTTATTGTTCACAGCGAAACCATCTCTAAATAGTAGATCAAATAAATGCCCGAGTTAATTTCGAGCTTACACTTAACGAGCCTAGATTTCGAGATCATAATTACCATGCTCGAAATCTGGGTGTAACATTTACGTTTCCACAAAGAGATAAAAATATATCGTATTATTTTTCTATATCCCTGAAAATTATCTTAGATTTGAAAATTTCCAAGATTTCATGTGTTGAGAATCACTAAAATTCCCACCATAACTCTACATGCCCACTCACGTCTTGAGGTGTAGAGATACATCTTGGAAGATTTTGGTCTGAATATTTTGGAGACTGTGATGTTCATAGGAGACATGAAAAGATAGCGAGGAATCTTGATAGTTCTTTATTGTAAAATTCCTTATCTTTTCTATGTCATAGATTAATGTACGCATGTTAATGGATCCAATTATTTAAAGATTTTTTAAATAATTTTTTTCTAAATCCCTGCCACCACCCTGTGCATTATGCTACGCACATGGTACACTACAAGAAAAAATGATTTTAATAACATCGAAAATGTGTTATCAAAACCTACGATAACACTTTCTGATGTGTTAAGACCGACTATGTTATCGTAGGTCAAGGTACTTTACATAACACTTTATCAGTGTTATACACAATTTCTGTGTTATTTTAATATATAGATAAGTGTTGAATTATGTTATTTATAGTCGATACTATAACACTTTAGTATAACACTTTTTTTGTGTTATACTACACTTTAGTATAACACTTTTTTTGTGTTATACTACACTTTAGTATAACACTTTTTTTGTGTTATACTACACTTTAGTATAACACTTTTTTTGTGTTATACTACACTTTAGTATAACACATTATTTGTGTTATATAATGAAGTTTGCATAACATAATTCTTTGCATAAAAAGTGTTATTGTAATATATATTATAACTCAATTTTCGTATTATTGTTTTATTTAGATATATTTAAATTCTCATTATATATTTTATTTATATTACACTAATTTATTCTATTATATTTTAATTTTTTTATATAATTAAAATTAGCTTTCTAATATATACTAGCATCATCAAATGAACTTGATTTTCAAATAACAAAAAGTAAGAACATTCTACATTGAATTAACAATCCACAATTTACTTTAAAACATTCAACACTGTCATCAACAACAAAATATTCTTTAAGTATTCAAGGAGTCTAAAAGTTACTACTTTCAACATAAAGAAATAAACAAAGTTACTACTTTCAAGGAGTCTTAAGTATCCTTTTATACTTCGCTTGTCATATCTACAAAATAAACAAAAATATATTTTATTGTTATTATCTAGCATCACAAATTACTTCTAGAAAAATGCTATGGAAATTATATCCAAGAAAGGACACCACATACAAAATAATAGATTCACAACTACACCAAAGCAAACAAAGAAACCAAACACTAAATTAGAAGACACTAGTTATTTTTTTAGTATGAAAATGTACCTCTTGGAATAACTTTTTTAGAAGGCCATGCAACCGTGGAACCAACTGCTTCTTGTATTGTAAGCATCGCATGATTAGGACGAAATAAGTAAGACTCTGGTACAATAGTAACATCAACCCATATTCGCATAAAGTCTGGTCCAAGAGGCTTTCCATGTACAGTTATATTTGGATCACTAGAATCCCAACAACCTTCAGCAACAATTGCATCTGCCCAGTCAAGCAAGTAGCAAGCATTCTTCCCTTCTGTAAAGTTATGTATTTTTTCTAGTGCAATACTCTACCAAATTTATTTTAAAGACAATATATTATTTTCTGTAATTGTTCTTCTAAAATGAAAATTTAAAACAATAACAACTTTTATAATTTACCTTAGGGGACTGAATATTGTTTGACTGCGGTACATTGCGAGACTGTCCTTCGCTTGGTGTCACTTTACCACCAACCTAAATATAAAACCAAGATAAGTTTTATTGGAAGAAAAGAAAACTAAGATTTATAAGTGCAAGATAGAAATACCACCAAGTGTTAATTAAGTAGATTCATCATTTCAGTCATTTTGAGCTTCATATTATGTTGCTCTTCTTCTAACTTGGAGATCTTGCTATTACACATATTAACAACAGTTAGCTTTCACCTTGTTACGCCTCTTCCTTGTCCGATTAAATGACCAGATTTTGGGTTACCAAACAATTTTGTAAAGGCATCCTCATCAGCGTTTTTTGTAGTTCCAGATTTTGGGTCGTCAAGGAGAATCTCATTCAATGAACCCTGCATATAAATTAGTATAGCTAATGTATGCATTATGGAAAATAAGTAAAAATTCACAAAAATTAAATGACTAATACTCACAAAAATATCAGATGTCGTTGGGTTTACAGGTTCAACATTCTTCTTGGTATGGGCTCTCCGAAAAGCATCGATTCTTGATATTTTACCATCCTCATTTTCTTTCTTCTACACAATACATCAATAGAGATTATAAAATAGAGACTACAATAATGGAAGCAAAAATACAAACAGTATAAAACTTAATTATTACCATATCATCAATTGTTCGAGCATATCCTCTTCGACTTAAGGTGTGTGGAACAACTTTCTTTCTTCTCTCTTGGCATTTGGCCCTTATATCCTATTTAATAAATAAGTAAAAGAGGCATAACTATATTTAATTTAACATCAACAGAGATAAAAGAGGCAGCAACATCACTTCTTACATCATATTTCTTACCAAATGTTCTTTACTAATTATTTTGGCAACAAATGCTCTCCATTCTACATCACTTTTTATGCAATCCGGCTTTAAGGCTAGTCGTTCACTCTCATTTTTTGCATTGATAATATCCTTTACAAGTCTAGATTTCCCAGCTCTCCATAGTTCTGCCATCATTTCAAAGCACATCTTTTTTTGCCAATCATCATGTAAGTCATATTGTGCCTACAATAGAATATAGAATAACATATTATATGTTTAAGTGTAGAGCTGAATATATATAAAAAAATACACTCATAAAACTTGTAATTCTACCTGAATAGATGCCCAAAGAACATCTCTCATCATTGGTGAAACTTTCCTCCAATCTGAAATAGTGTAAGGAACAACCTCTCGCACAAGAGCGCCCATAAAAGAAGAAAATTGCACTGAGTTAGTACCAACTGGTTGCCCTTTTTCCTTCCAATTTATTATCCTTAAGTCATTGTTCCTGTTGGTAAGATTTGCCAATAGAGTTTTTCCCCTTGTCTTCTTGGCTAAGTTCATTACATTCGCATCTACATCTTGAGGTATTTCTTCAATCTCAGTTTGATTTGCCTCATCAGTTGTTTTTTGTAATCTAACAGATTTTCTAAGAGGTTGTTCAAGTTCTATCTCAGCCACTTCTTCACATTCTGCATTAGGCACTTCTTCACATTATGCAACAGCCCCTTCAAATTCTACACCAACCCTTTCCTCATCAGCTATCTCTTCATGTTCCTCCCTTACTCCTTTTTCTCAAACACTATCAACTACCTTATCTACTTCATAATTAAGAGATCGTTTAGTTTTTGAACTTCCAAGTGACATCTCCATGTCTTCCACATCATCATTTGGATCTAGCTCTGTATCATAGACCATACGATGAGTTGCTGCTCTAGTACTAAGAGCAGGTGGTGAATCAATTACAACTCTAACAGGTGCAGAAAACCTACGAAGAGCACTCTTTTTCTTTAAAACAGGGCTTCCAAGCAACATATCATCACAATCAGCTTGAGTCTTCAATGATGCTTTTCGCTTTTTGGCCATAAGATTGCATAAAGCACCTGGACGAAGGTGTTTTTTTGGAGATCTTCGTAATGTACTCATTTTTCAAGTTGAAATTGCTGCAATATAAAATGAAAGATAACATGGTATATAAATCAGAAATGCGGATCACCAAAGAGTAATAAACATACACCAAAACCATAAAACCAGAATTATTTCATTCAAATTAAAATAAAATCATAAAGTTCACCGTAGAGAGTAATAATACACCAAAATTACATACAAAAAGTGTAAGGAGATTTGTTTCATTCAAAGTACATAAGAGACAACAGGAAACTCAATTTTCTTCATTGGATTCAAGTCCAAAACACCCTCTATTTGAATCCTTTAAAGCTATATACCAATTACTTGACTCATTCACCCTTGCATACAAATCTTTTTTAACTTGTGAAGCTAATACAAATGGATCCCTAATGGATTGAGCTTGTCCTATATTAAAATTTACAAGCGTATAGAACTCCGACTTCTTAACACCCATCTGAATATTCACCCAATCGCACCAAAACAATGGCACCTTAAAAGTACGATAATCAAGCATAATTATATCCTTGATAACACCAAAATACTCTTCTTTATCATTCAATTGCCCACTGTCATGTGCTTCCAAGTATACACCACCGTTTTGAGTTGTTTTTTCAGCTCCTTTTTTATGGAATCAGATTCCATTAATCATGTACCCTTTGTAGGAAGTGACACCGTGACTTGGACCTTCAACCAATTGAGCTAACATGTCATCTACTTTGTTCATGTTAGAAATCTGAAAATAAAAATATACTTGTAAGAAATTTGTACACTAAAACAAAACATAAACTTTTATCTTGGCAATAGACACAACCTTTTCATAAAACCATAACAGGAACCCTTCAGAATGTCGATTCCACAACAAAGTTTGATTGTTATTCAGATTTGAGTGTCTTTCTTTCAGCTCATCCATATGGACATTGAGAAATGGTTCTACAATATCCGAGTTAAACAACACATACCGATGCGCTACTGCCAAGTTCAATCAGTCAAGCTCAAAGCACTCTGCTGCTGATAGTGGATTTTCTTCTAGTAATGTACTATCTTGATTATCATTTTGCTTTAAAAATGTTTCACAAAAGCGTACACATTCAACAGCAAGATAGCGATTTGCAATACATCCTTCTGGTCGTGCATAGTTTGCTACAAATCCTTTCAATACTTTCATATATCTCTCAAAATGGTACATCCATCGAAATTGCACCAGACCACAAAGTCTAACTTCTCGTGCTAAATGAACAACCAAGTGAATCATTGGATCAAAGAAAGAAGGAGGGAAATATTCTTCTAGTTGACAAAGAATTTCAAAGGCTTCTAGTTCCAATTTCATAATTTCCTCCTTATCAACCACACGTTGACACAATCCATGAAAAAACTTAGAGAGCCGAAGAATTGTCTCTCTACAACCTTCTTCTATTAAACCCCTTATAGCAATAGGCAATAGTTGTTGCATAATCACATGACAATCATGAGACTCAAGTCCTGTCAGCTTTTGTTTCTCCACATCTATACAGTTTCTAATGTTAGAGCTATATCCATAAGGCAATTTCAAGTCAAATAGCCTCTCACAAAGCAACTTCTTATCAGATTTTGATAGAGTATAAGTTGTAGCAGGAAGACGAGTAACACCATTTTGTTCATACGGATGGAGATGAGGCATAATGCCCATCTCTGTCAAATCTAATCTTGAGTTGTAGTGATCTTTATATTTTCCTTTGCAATCGAGAAATGTGTTAAGTATGCTTTCACAAACATTCTTTTCAACATGCATAACATCAAGGTTATGACGAACAACTAATATTTCCCAATAAGGCAGCCTAAAAAAAATAGAATGCTTCTTCCAGATTTGTTCTGTGTCTATACCATGACTCCTCTTTTTTCCCTTTCCAAAGTCATTAGTCACTTTGCTTAACTGCTCAGCTACTTCAACACCTGACAATATAACTGGACATTGTGGTGCTCTTTCCCTTGCCCTTGCTGTTGTATATTTCTTCTTTCTGTAACGGTGTTCTTGTGGTAGAAATCGAATATGATTGCAAAATGACATCTTTTTGCTATGCTTCAACCAAACAACATTTGAGTGCTCGCCACAAACAGGACAACCATACTTTCCTTTAGTCGCACATCCAGCTAAGTTTCCATAAGCTGGAAAATCATTTATGGTCCATAGCAACATGGCCCTTAAATTAAAAAAATTCTTTGTAGAAATATCTTATGTATAAACACCATTCCATAATTCAAGTAACTCATCAATTAAGGGCTCTAAGTAAACATCTATGTCATTCCCAGGGCAGAGTTGCTTGTTCAGAGTTAAATGATCACTTTTGCTGAAGATTCTAGAGTGGAGTTAATTACTTAATTCCAATTTACAAATTTGTTCTAGTTCCCTGTAGAGTGTTTGGGATTTCTTTATGGTCTCGTACCTTTTCTGATTGTTAATGGCTATAAATTTATAATTGATTCCAGATTTGTGGTTTATAGATCATTATTAGTTCTCAGTTTGATTGTATAAC
Organism: Humulus lupulus; assembly: GCF_963169125.1. Lineage (NCBI taxonomy): Eukaryota > Viridiplantae > Streptophyta > Magnoliopsida > Rosales > Cannabaceae > Humulus > Humulus lupulus. The sequence goes on along the minus strand of NC_084795.1, from coordinate 270,833,299 downwards.
CGTGTATGGTGAGTTGTGTTCAGAATAAGTGGTAAACATTTCTAGAAGAACATGGTTATTTTAGATTTAGAGAGAGAATTAAGACAGAAAATAAAATAGAACTTTAGAGAGAAATAGAATAATAACAGAGAAGGTGAACATTTAAAGAGAATCTAGAGTGGAAGAATTCATCAATTCATTCATTTCTTACTAGTGTCAAAAACAGTGGCAGAGCAAATTCCTCTTTGTAGTAGGGGTAAACTAGGAAATATAAATTATAATAGGCAGAATAAAAATAATTATAAAATATTGTTGAAAAAATTAAATTTTTATGGGGACAAAACATATTTTTTAACTAAAGTTTACTTGTAAATTATTAATAAAAAATTTAAGTGGGGCCTTGCTCCCCCCTGGTCAAAAGCACTGTTGGCCTATTTATAGATAGGAAAATAAACTAAACTAGCAATTATAAAAACAGAACCCACGCATTCTATCACTGGAACCGAAATAATGATGGGAAAAAAGTACCAACTGATGATGTGATATTCCACAATCAGTACTGGTAAGTGCTCATGTTCCCTCTTGCATACTTGCACAATGTAAAACTACTTGAATCCCTGATTTCATTACTCAAATCGTTTAAAATACCTTCTGGTTCGAAATAGTATTTTGTACTAGCCTGATTGTTTCTTTTCATCGAGTATTTAGGAGTACCGAAATATGTTTCTACCATGATTAATAAGTATTGTTTCATGGGTCATAAAACATTAAAACTTTGGCTGTTAATCAGGGCAAGCAACATGGGGAGGAGGCGATTGAAGAAGAATCGTTCTAAGGCCGGAGAGGAATGAATTGCTTAAAATATTTGGATCATATTGCTTAAACATTTATCAGATCATGCTTTCTAGAAGACAACAATTAAGTTCATGGATAATTTTCCAATATATGCCTGGCTCGTTAGTTTGTGCAGCATATGAAAGGTGGTAATGTTACTATTGTACCATATACTTAGTTGTAAAAAGTAATTGAAAATCAAAAGTATGGTAGTTGCCATTGTATTTGAATTTTGAAATCTGGCTGGGTTTCGATAAATGAAAATTTTGGAATAGTTTAACATTACTAAACTTTCATTTTATTTTTTCGTACTCCAACAAATTTTTAGTTTTTACTATATTAGTAGTGATAGAAAAAATTGAAACAGTTCTCTTTTTAGACTTGTTAGTAATAAATTGTAATACTAGATGGAATACACTGTTGCTATAATGAGTTTTAAATTAACAAGTGCTCCTCATTTATTTATTATTGTCAATATATATGGGAAGATCATTTAAAGCCTAAAAATAAATAATTTTTATTTATTCAAGAAGTAAAGGAATATTTTAATCTTAAACATTAGATTATAATTCATGGTTTAGAAACAATGTCGTTACACGATTTTTTTTACAATCAAATGACCTATATATAAAAATAAAAATGTGTAATATATTCAAGAAAAATTATAGCAAATAAATAATTTTTCTTGAATATATTAGTAGCTGGCTTCCATGCCATTATATGAGATTAAAATTATAATTTTTTTGGAGTTATCCTCTCTATTTTATTAGTTCTTTGGATGGGGATCTGGGAAAAGTAGCAAAATGTTGAGTGTTTGTGCTGAGTGTTGTGTTTTGGGATTCTTGTACAAGTCTGGAAAGACAAGTTGCTAGTTTATGGTGCTATTGAGACTAGGTACTATTTGTGGTATATTATGACTAACCTTTCTTCTGTTTCTTCTTAGTGCTATTGATTCATCTAGTTAGTGGTTTTATTTGTTAACTCTAACTTAGTTATAAACATCCTAAATTTATTTGGTTTCAGTCTAACTTTGAAACCTGTCCAAATAAGAGAGTTACATTTGCTATGTTTTGATTATTGATAAGGCAGCCTCTCTTGATAAATACAACCTAGAATAAAAGGAAATATATATAAGAAGGGAAAATATACTGAAGTTATTAAGATGCGGATTCCCTGATTACCCCTAAGAAATTTTAAGCAAGTTTACCATCTTTTGAGCTCGTTTAAATGCCTTATGGTGCTCTTAGTTTGTTTTGTTTATTGATTCATTAAGTCTGTTTCTGAGAATATTCTGACTTACTGAGCTGTAAAACAGAATGATCAAATTTTTATTTTTATAAAATTCTTGGATTTTAATGGTCATATGATCATAAGTTCAACGTCTAGCCACCCAAATTGGAAGGGATAACTCTTCAATAGCAAGATTGAAGCTTAATATGCTAATTAGTTTCATCTAGCTGCATTTTGAATTTGGCCAGTGAAACCAATAGATAACTTGTTTAACTGCATTTTATTTTATTTTCTTTCAAAATCCCTACACTGAACATTCTTATGGCTGGTTATTTTATTTATCTTGTTTTGGTTTCTATGTTAGTTTGCTAATTGCAAAGCTACCGTTCCTTTTTGTCGAACAGGGCTGTGACTTGGTTTTATATATATAGACATGGAAACATATTACCAATGTAATTAATTTTTTGAGCTTGCATTTACCATCCAACTTCACCACACTTTAATTAACCAATGTATATTCTTTAATTAATTGAGATTTTCTTTACATCTTAAGATATTTTTGTTGCTTTTCTTCTACATATATCAGGATACTTTAGACTTTAGAGTGCCTATATTTTCAAAAGTAGATGTGATTTTTTCATTAAAGCTTCAGCACATGTAGACATTTTACTTTTTTAAGGAAAAGGGTTTTGGTATATGTATAGTTTGTCTTTTAATTTGAGCAATATTATCTCAATCAGATAATTATCACCTCTTAACAGAATTATAATGTTTTTTTACTATCTATGGTTTGTTATTGTTGATATTCTTATTCATTGCTCACTTTGTTTTGACAGATTGTATTATGTATATCTAAGTATGTTTGCAAAATTATAAGCCTACATTATTTGTATCAATGAGAGTATTTTTTGTAAATTCTTATGTATTTACACACATAATTTCCACAACATGAAAGAAGTGATTTTAAGCATTCTATAATGTAAGAGTTTGTACTTTATAAATTAACCTAAAATAATTTAAATAAGTAATCTGGTTTAATGGATTTAGTGTTAAGCTTTAAAAAATTAATCGAGATAATTTACCAGCTACGAGTCATTGATGTATTAGTTGTAGAAGGAGTAACAGAATTCTTAAAATAATTACACATGATAAATTATAAATTGAACTCAGCCCAATTTTTTTCTTTTGCAAAATGGTGTTAATGTGTATGGTTTATCATGGTTAATATGACTCACTTTGTTTTGACAGGCTTTATGTATACTGAGACTCTAAGAGTGGAACTATTTGTGCAAGATCATTAGAATTGAACACTTTGAAGGAAGCTTGTTGAAATCAGTTACCAAATAAAAGGTCTTGTTACTTCTGTTTTCTTAACTTACTTTTGTTAAGTGTGCATAAAAGGCTAGTTCAAGAGATTCTAGTGTTGTTTTTAATTTAAAATTCAGATTCTAAAATGGTAGCCACTAACTAATTGGGTTTGGATCAAAGACAAGATTTTAGCTTGGGTTGTGGCAATTAAATCTAATCTATACATATGGAAATAATGAAAACAATATGACTAAATGAAAATTTTAATTTATACATATAATGAAAAATCTAATCTATACATATAAAAGCTTACCTAACCATCTATCAATACCAAGTCAAAAAATTCAAACAACACACAATAAGTTTTCTTCCTTATATCACCGCAGCACACAAATAAATTTTCCAGAACCTACTTCTCTAATACACACAAGTTTTCAACCTTCCGTTATCACCGCAGCACACAATTTTAATCTCAGAACCTACTTCTCTATGGATGAATATTTATGATATTCAAACTCCTCTAACATTTTAAAGATATTAATAATAATAGCTAAAAGAACAAATTACATACCTCTTGCAAATTACCTTTGGAATGCTCCTTGCCAATTCGATCCCCAACCTAAAGAATATAATCAATAGTTTAAAGATTAATACAAAATTAAAATTTGTCAATAGATATTAAACAAGCATGTATGATAAACTAACAAACTAAACAACATGGCAAGCAAGCTCAAACAACCAAAAATAAAATTTGGAATATGACCAATCAGAATAAGGCTTAACTGTTCAGTGGATGGGTTTAAACTTTACAAGAGTGATATTGCATTGAAATATTGGGCTTTCTATTTTTCTTACTGTTTTCAGAATCTGAAGAGATTTTTCTTACTGTTTAAACTGTTCAGTGGATGCTTTCTATACGTGTTTAGTCTAAAGCAGACCCAAAGTTGGGTTCCCCTTAAAAAAAAAGAAAAAGAAAAAGAAAGACCCAAAGTTGGGTTTAGTCTAGACAACATTCCTATAAATTAAGATTAAAGGTACATATTATTTTGTATTAACTTTTCATGACCTTTACCACTTCCTTAGCCTATCAACTCTATTTGGTAAGATTGCTGGTTTTAGGAGGCCCTCTGTGGGAACAACTGTTCTGCTAGAGCCATGGAATATGTTTGGTAGAGTTATAAAACAGTTACTTTGAAAAAGCAGGAGCTCTTGCAAAGAATATTGCTCAGGAAGTTTCATAGAAGTCATTATTATTATTACCTAGAGAACCCCCACCCCAAGAGAAAAGTGTACAAAATAACATATTAGGTATCACAACAGCAAAGTACATGATGATTGGTAATACTTATTAGAAAAATTGGGGATAGAAATCTCTAAGGAAACATGCATTAAATTTATCATTTTTTATGTCTAAATGTCTTGCACTCCTATCATTTCATTAACAGAAAAAATGCTCTTTAATAGCTGTTGTAGAACATAAAAGTAAAACAGTATACTAAATGCAGATGCAGAGGTTTCCTACTGTAAGCAAATGCAGAGGTTTCCTACTGTAAGCATTACCAAATGCAGAGGCTATAAACTTATGTTTTTTTTTTTTGCCTTTCACAATTTCAGTTGCAATCGGTCTGTTATGGGGCATTTTGTACTATTTTGCTGGCACAAGACAGCAATAGTGTTTTAAAATACCTATTTTAAGATCTTCATGTAATAAATCATGGACTATATGCATATGCTCTAATTTCAATTATTCTTGATCAACATGAAATGTCATCAAACTGTTTAACCATAAGCACCATATCATGACCAGGAAATGTCATCAAACTGTTTAACCATAAGCAATAGCTATACTCCTGTTTAACTAATGATGAAGGGACATGTGGATCTTATCAAAATTCCACTCGTGATGTATAACTAGGTTCTAAAATGGGAGCTTTTGCATGCATAGATCATTCAACGTATGAATAATTCTCTTTCACACTATTTTGCAATTTTTTTGTATTATTCAAATATTTATATTCTAACTTCCCTTTTAAAAAAATTATTGATATTCTAACTAAGTAATATCATATTTATGTGGTATAAATAAAAGAGAAAGAAAATTAGATATCAACGCACCTTCATTTTAACTAATAAAAGAAACATTTTGCATCAATATTAGATATCAATGTTCGAATAAGTGGTGAATACATTTTTTAACTGTTAATTAAGGATTTTGATTGATTACTGAAAAGCTGAAAAACTGGACATTAATGCTCCACCGAGGAGGCAAAGTTTGAAAATCAACCACTTCTAGATACATGGACAAAAAATCCACCACATTGAGGCCTTTTGGGTGAATTTGCATCTTCCTGCACATTTTAATTGAATCTAATTCAATATTAATACATACTAAAAGACCTTCTGTGGAGCAACATTATATATTAACATATAAGAAGAGATTAAGATACCATTTGTATCCTCCTGCATAGAAAATATCTGAATAATGGATCTTGCTACCAAACTTTGAAAAGTTTTTTATGGTACATCTTAACCGATCATAATCCGTAGGCTTAGATGTATCTTTTGCTTCAGCTACATATATATAAAGTCAGTAAACAAATATAAATAATGTCTTCATTGGAGAGAAGAGAAATAAATTAAAATCGTAACAAGGAAATAAAAGTAACACACTTCAATTTTTTCATTCACACTATATTTTTCCGCAATAGTATACTGTTATTTACAGTTTTACAGGTACTCATCAGCTAGGTTATTATGTTTTGTGTTCTTTAAACACAAACAATCAACTTTTTCAAAAACAAAACTATATATGTTTTATCAAATGGATAAAGATCACCCCAGTAACAAGCTAATAACTTTTTTCTCAATTAGAAAAAAAAAACTTTTAATATGAAATCAAAATTACGAAATCTTTAATACTTATTACACTGGTAAGATGTTAGATGGTGAAACACGGAGGATATTAAAAAAGCAAAAAACAAAATTTTTATTTCTCATATACGTACTCAAAAGATAGAAAACTCATCCATAAGCTTAATAACCTAAAAAACTAAAGCATCAAAGCTAATAAAAATTGTTTGTTGCTGAAGCACTAGTATCAAGCTACATGAAAACATAATGTTAAAAAATACAGTAAAGGTGCCTAATTTGTGTACTTGAGAATGAGTGAAACAGCTGGTGGGTTTGAGGTATTTCTCAGAATAGAAGAGGCTCCTCCATTGATATAGCAAAGGAGAACTGGTACAAAGAGAGGGCTGACCTGCAAGAGCAAGCTACGGGGCCTGCAAGACTGAAGAAATGCAGAAGAAATGCAGATTAGAAACAAATGTTCGATAAAACAAAACAACAATCTACACAAAACCCACACTGCAATAACAAAAACAAAACAAGCTACGGGAAGACATGCAAGAGGGCTGACCTGCAAGAGCAAGCTACGGGAAAACGAGAGAGATAGACCAGGAACGGACCAGGAACGAAAAGACGAAGAACGATTGAAGATTGAAGGGACCGAGAGACGAGGAAGGGAAAGACCGAAGAATGATTGAGGAAATGGGTACATGGGTTGAAAAAAGTTAAGTCATTTGGCGGTACTTTATTTTAAGTTGCCGCCTGAAATTTTTTTCACTTACAATAACTCTTTTTAAATTCTATTATAATGATGTGTTATGGTAATGGGTATTTGGTGTAGTGGTAAACCAGTTACCGACATAAATATGGGTCAGAGATGATATAAGATGTAAATTATATTAATAAAATAAACAATAAAGTAAATTGATGAAACTAACTAAACAAATAAAAATATATTTTTCTTGAGTTAAAATTTTGTAATTATGAGTTACTATATATGAACATTATTATTGGTTTTTGATAACTATATGTTACAATATAGTTTACATTGGTTACAATATAGTATCATTAGTGTCTGGTCTGTATCTATATGATACATCATAATTAATTATGGTTACAATATAGTTGCAGTTATTAATGCCTTCGTCACTTTGCTATTTTAATATTCAATTTTTCTATTTTGGATCGGAAGGAATGTTGGTTTGAATTAAATATTTTGATCAAATAGTTTCCTTTTTAATAGATTTTCTTTCAAATTAGTTATAAAGATAATTTGGTTTTTTTAATGTGCAATTAGTTTCATTATTTATAGTTACAATAGTTTTGTTATTGATAGTTACAAACTTCAATTGTTACACTACAAAAAACAAGGCCTACATCGAGAACAAATGTCGTCGGTATAAGCCTACACAACAAGGAAAATGGGCTTTTACTTCGGTTTTTAAGCTTGATTTACTTCGGTTTTCGCTAAAATTCGCAACTTCAGTAGTTCAGAGCGAAGTAAAAACTACCTAAAAACCGAAGTAGAATCCCCACTTTCTACTTCGGTTTTTACATAATAAGCGAAGTAGAAAGTGTATATACGCTAGCATCCTGGGCACTTTCTACTTCGGTTTTTAGGTAAAACCGAAGCAAAAGGTGTACTTTCTACTTTGGTTTTATCTAAGAACCGAAGTAAAAGGGCACTTTCTACTTCGGTTCTTAGGTAAAACCGAAATAGAAAGTACACCTTTTACTTCGGTTTTACCTAAAAACCGAAGTAGAAAGTACCCGCCTTTTTTATTTAATATATATTTCTAATTATTTTTAAATGGACGGTTTCTATTTTTATATATATATTTTGGCCTAATTTTATTTAATTGATCTAATTTATATATATATATTTTTTGGCCTAATTATTTTTCAACGATTTAATTATATGATATTACAATTATATATATTCTTACAATTGAAATTGGTTAAGAATTTTTTTTGAATGAAAATATGATAACTTTTATTAATTAAAAATGTTGTACATAAGCATATAAAATACAAGTACTTAAGTAAGATAACTAGCCTTAACATTAATACATTTACAAAAGACTAAACTTACAACTGAACAAAATAGGCTTACTGATAAATGTATGTCATCAATTTGCCTAACCATTCGTGTTGGATTCGCAAGAGGTCTGCAATCTCACAATATTGCGTCTTCCCACCAAACTGTAAAATTAATAAATATAAATTAATTTCATAGATTATCGATAGCAAATAAATTATAAAAAATGAACTTACTTTTTCTTTTAGGGTAGTCATTGCATTTGATGCCCGTACAAGATCTCTAATGTACTTCAAAACATAAAAACCACATTCATGACTTTGCGGTTGTCTTGGACATGTAACATTGAATATCTTTGTGGGATTTCCGAGTAATACATTGGAAGAAGCTCTATAATATGCACTATTTAAAAAGAAAATTAACAAAAGTTATTAAAATGTAGTAACATGTAATATTTGTTGCATATTAAGAAATATTTTAAAAATTTTAAAACTTACCTCATTATCATTGAATCAATTTCTTCTGGACGTTTGTGTGATTTCAATGGATCTAAGAACACGATTTTTCCTTTTGGCATAGCAATCACCAACATCCAATGTTCCCTAAAATAAGAAGCGTATGTTAAGTAAAATAATTAAATTTTTAATATATGACTAATCAAATAAGAAAAGTTTACACTATTTCTTACCGTATGTTCCAAGGTATAAAGTAAAGTTGACCAACTCTATCCATGGTCATCAACCAATTCGCCAAGTCAATGGTTGATCGCTCTACATCGTTAACATTATTAATGCTAAGACGTTCAATGTCATAAAACTTGTAATAGACACGCTGATTTGGAAATAGGGACTCCCAAATGCATCTGCAAAATTTTCTTTAGTATTAAATATTTTGAAAAATTTCGGCAGAGTTTCCCCTATAAATAGGACTTCCCAAACCTGTAAACATTCAATGTCTATGAAAATTTTCAACAGATCACAGAGCAGTACTCATAACTGATTCTAAATTCCTATCATTCCAAAGAATTAGTTTAAGGGATACCTTAATCCGAATATCATTGCTGAGCCTCCAATCATATTCAAGGTAGCAACTTGTTCCACATCCTCTGAAGTTAGGAAGATTGACTCACGATTCATGAATGTTGGGTCCACTGGAATGGAGACGATTGAGTTTATTCCCTTAACTCTGCAAAATTCTCTCACCATAAACTGAAGGCTAACATGGATGCGATTCATGATGTGATCGGCAAATGGTTGGCCTTCGGTCAGAGTGTTTTCTGGATTGACGTGAGACCCAGCTGATGACAGATGCGGGCTAGTCATAGGAGGTTTTGACATATCCTTGGATGAACTTTTTGACATAGGAGGTTTCTTTCTTAGAGGACCCTACGCAACATCAAGTAAAAATAATATTAAAATACTGGACCAACAAATATTTTAATAGGTAACAAATTAAAGAATTCGTTTATACCTGGTCAGTCATAATTAAATCTTTTGGCCAAGGAAGGAATGCGTCATAAGTATCTCAAACATAGTGTATCTCCCCAACAGAACATGGGATTTCAGCATCCTCTTGTAACATTTTGGTGACTCGCACCCTCGCGTATTCATTTGTCAGTTGAACACCATGAATAGTCCGTGGACCCACCCCATCAATGATAACACCCTCTGCCACCACATTATGAATATTATCTGAACAAAGTAACACATCCTGCATGTACGGTGTGTGGTATTCTTCGTCGCTCTGCTCGTCATCATTGTCGTGTTCATCCATATCATCTATCCCACCTGCTTGTTTAGTTTTTTCCTCCTCTAAAGCTTTAAGTTCTGCTCTGAGCCTCGCAATTTCTGCATCTTTCTTACTAACAACATCAGCCATTTCTGTTGCTATTTTTGGTTTTCTTCCAAAGACGGACGAAATCTTCGCAAACGACCTACAATAATCAACCAAATTTATTTTAAAACTAAAATATTATAGAATTAAGTTAAATGCAACAAATAAAAAATAATATCATACCCAAGTGCTCTAACACGCCCTGGGTGCTCAGGTGTCCCTAAAGCTTGCGTTAATATGTCATTCCGACCCTTTGCAATTATTTCTCCACTACTAACTTTTTCTTTCAGCTCATTCTGTGGAACAAACCAGTGGTCACTTATATTAGTGACTTATAAGAACTTTATCATTCCTAAATTACTTTAAAATACTTGCTTGAAACCACTTACAATTCTTGCTTCAATTTGTTTGTCCAAATCTGTGACAAGAACCTTCCTCTTTTCTCGTGCTCTTATCCAAACTTGGTACCGTTCTACATCTGCCACACCTAGTTCAGTTTTCTACAACATACAACAATTAATTAAAGTTGGTGAGTGCAATATTCTTCATAACAAGTTGACAGTTATAAAATAGTGATGCGAATTACTTACCAGGTCCTCTCTAACATTGGCAAGCCCTCTACGAGATGTACGATGCCTCGAAGTATATTTGAGAGCTCTTTCACGTTGTGCTTCCCACAAAGCCTACATTAAATAGGTAACAATAAGTTTGTAAGCAATTATTAGTATTTCAAATCTAATAATAGATATACATAATAGTACCATAAACTCAGGAGATAAACGGTGGCTAACAAATGTCCTCCAATCTTCTAGGTCAAGTTCTGGATATTTCTTAGGAAGGATTTGGAGTTCATCTATCAGACCGTCTTCTGCCAAAGGGTAGATGTAGTCACTAGTGATGTTGGTCTTAAAATCTCTCATCATTCTTCCCGCACTTTTCATTAATTCTGGTTTCCAATTTTCTGGAATGTTAAAGGCACCCTGAAATAGAAAGAAAATGATTAATGAAATGCAAAGTAATTCATGAAAATGATCAATATATTAAAGTAATTAAAATATTTTCTTACATATACATCCTCACATATTCTATTCTTCAATTCTTGTGGGACTTGTCTCCAATCCTTATAATTGAGAGAGACCGTTCTCCTAGTTTTAACTCTAAGGTACGATTGCATCTCACTATATGCTTTCCCTATAGGTTGACCTTTATCATTAAACTGAATATTTCTCTTTATTCCCTTAGCTTTTTGATTATTGATATTGTTCTTCTTTGTTGGGCCTCGCCTATTTGGTGTGTTCTCCCCTTTAGAAATTGTCATCTGCACATAAACAAGAATTAACGTTACAATTATGACACAAATAAATACATATTTAACATAAAAATGAATACATTACTCACTGGACACATTTTCTTTTCTTTTTTCTTTTCTTGGTTGATCCACAATCTACCCATATTCCGTCTCTAATATCATTTCTAATGTATTCCCCATCATCATCATCTTCATGGAAATCATGGATTTTCTCCACTTGCTCATGTATTGGTTGTCCAACAATAAAATTGTCATGGAACAAATCATCGTTTTCTTCGTCATTTTCATCTTCTATAAACTGCCTTTCCGGGGTTCGTAAAACAACTGACCATTTATCATCAGCAGGATCAGTTATGTAAAACACTTGTTTTGCTTGGGTAGCCATGATGAAATGATCATTCTTACTTAAATCAACCAAAGTGAATCCAAGTTCATCAATTCTAACCCCAACATTGTTGTCCACCCAAGAACACTTGAGCAGAGGAATTTGAAATAAGGAATAATCAAGCTTCCATATTTCTTCAACAACCCCATAATATGCCATAGTACCAGCAACTGGATTATTGTCTTTTGCACTAGCGAAATGCACTGCTTCTGCCACAATACTTACTCCACTATTTTGAACCATTCGAGCATCATCTCGTGACTTTGTGTGAAATCTTTTTCCTCCAACAATGTAAGCATTGTGCTTTATTACATGAACACTTGGTCCAAATGATATGCATTTTAACTCTGTCGACACTCCATGGTTTTCTTCTCCCAACCTTGCTAGAATAATATTTTTCAACCATCGACTAAATGTTTTATTATGCTCATCTATAATCCATTTCTGTTTATTTTTAACCTTGTTGGGAATCATTGATTGTAATAACTCCATGTGCTCACTACAATACAAAGTACAACATATTAAAATTTCAATTATACATAAAAATGAGCATAATGTTTATTAAATCTATAACTTACGTTATATATGGTTGAACTTCGGGATTGTTTTCCAACACAACTAAATGAGCTTGATCTAATTCTGCACAAGATATGGTCACTACTTTTCCTTTCCCTCGTAATCCTTTATCAACTCCATCCGAGTTATTCCGTGGTTTGCTAATTCCGATTGTGTCGATTCCAACCATGTACTCTGAACAAAATTCCACAGCTTCTTCTGCTAAATAACACTCAACCATACAAGCTTCAGGGCGATGGTGATTACGTACATATCCTTTCAACACCTTCATATTCCTTTGAAATGGATACATCCATCTCGCCCAAACTGGCCCACACAACTTGACTTCTCTTACTAAATGGAGCATCAAATGTATCATGATGTCAAAAAATGATGGTGGAAAATATTTTTCAAGCTTGCATAAAGTTTCAACTATTTCATCATGCAATGCATTCAACTTCTTCATTTCCAATTATTTTCCGTATAGTTGATTAAAGAAGATGCACACACTTGTCACACTATCTCTAACTCTTTTTGGTAAAACTGACCGAATGGAAATTGGAAGTAATTGTTGCATTAATATATGACAATCATGTGATTTCATTCCAATTAAATTCAAATCTTCCATAGACACCAAGTTTCGAACATTCGATGAGTAACCATCAGGCACTTTCATCCCTGCCAATGATTGACATACGGCTTGCTTCTCTTCTTTAGACAATGTAAAACAAGCAGGAGGCAAATATGTGCGAGCCCCTTTTTCTTCAGGTGCCAAGCGGTGTCTTATACCCATTTCAACAAGATCTAAACGACTAGACAAACCATCTTTGGTTTTACCTGGGATATCAAGTAATGTACCGATTATACTTTCACATACATTTTTTTCTATGTGCATGACATCCAAGCAATGTCTAACGAGTAAATCTTTCCAGTAAGGAAGTTGAAAGAAAATTGATTTTCTTTGAAAACATCCATTGACTTTTTTTGTTTTTATTCTTCTTCCCATACCTAAAGTCAACTTTTTCTACTTCCTTAAGAATTTTCTCACCTGACAATGGCAAAGGAGCAATGTCTCGTTCCACAGTATCGTCAAATGTTTTTTTTTTATTTCTGTCAGGATGACTTAAATGCAAATATCGTCTATGACCCATATAACACATTTTGCGTCCATTTGACAAGCAACGGGCCCTTGTGTTGGTGCAACAAATTGGACAAGCTTGGTAACCTTTTGTGCTTAAACCTGATAGGTTACCATATGCTGGAAAATCATTAACAGTCCATAACAACACCGCTTTCAAATTAAACACTTATTTTTTAAAACCATCATATGCCTCAACACCATTTTCATACAACTCTTTCAAATCATCAATTAATGGTGCCAAGTAAACATCGATATCATGTCCTGGTTGTTTTGGGCCTGAAATCATTAATGAAAGCATCATGAACTTCCTTTTCATCACCAACCAAGGAGGAAGATTGTACATAACCAGGAAGGCAGACCATGAACTATGCCTACTACTAAAAGATCTATGCGGGTTTACTCCATCAGCAGCTAAACCAAGACGAAGATGTCTTGGTTCATTTTTGAATTCTGGATTGATATAATCTACCTTCTTCCACGCCTGTGAATCTGCAGGATGCCGGAGTTTACCATCTTTCACTCGTCCAGTCTCGTGCCATATTAAGTTCTTAGAGTGTTCTACATTTCGATATAATCGCTTCAGCCGCGAAATCAAAGGTAAGTACCATAACACTTTCTGAGGAATAAGTTTCCTAATCTCCTTACTTTTGTTAGGTTTGTACCGTGATAAACCACATTCTGGGCAAGCGTCCATGTCTGCATACTCCTTACGATATAAAATACAATCATTCGGACATGCATGAATCTTCTCATACTTCAACCCTATCAAACTTAATGTTTTCTTTACTTCATATGTAGACTCCGGAAAACAATTTTCTAGCGGCAAAATCTCCTTGAAAGCAGCTAAAAATTGACTGAAACACTTATCACTAACTCCATTTTATGCTTTTATGTTATAAAATTTAACCATTGTGGGCAATCTTAGTTTATTGCAACCACTGAACAATTGTCTGTCTGCATCTCTAACCATACTATCAAATTTTTCTGGATTATGAAAAAACTCTTCTTGTGCTTCATCAAGCAATTCTATAGGAGGATCATCAAAATCATTACTCTCAAAATCATCTACACCTCGCCTACCTAATGGATATGGGTCATCATTTAATAATTCTCCATGCCAATACCATTTACTATAACTCATATCAAATCCCTGACAAAATACATGATCCTTTATCATGGTAATATTCCCCTTTACTCCTTTACCACAATCGATACAAGGACAACGAATTTTTTGTGGATCACTACAATTCTTTAGGCAAAACTCTAAAAATTTGTTGAATCCATCTTGAAATTGTGATGTTTCTCTCCTCTCAAGCATCCATGATTTATCCATACTAATAACAATATTCAATTCCTAATAAGTTAGAGAAAAACTTATATTAGGTTCTAGTCTTATAAATTTTTTAAAAAAGTCGACAGAGTATCCTCTGTTTCTATAGCATACCGTAATTTCATAATCACCTATAAAATCAATACAAACAAACACAATAATTAAGCATATATGAATCCATTATTATTAGGTTCTAGTCTTATAAATTTTTTTAAAAATTCGGCAGAGTATCCTCTGTTTCTATAGCATACCGTAATTTAAAAATTACCTATAAAACCATTTAAAACAAACACAATAATCAAGCATAGATGAATCTATCATTATTAGGTTCTAGTCATATAAATTTTTTTTAAAATTCGGCAGAGTATCCTCTGTTTCTATAGCATACCGCAATTTCAAAATTTCCTATAACAACAACACAAACAAACAAAATAATCAAGCATAAATCAATTCATCCTTATATCACCACAGCACGCAAATTTCCCAAAGCCTACTTCACTAATTTTCAAACATAACTTTCACTAAATCTAATATGCATGATTACATTAGTCTTATCTTTATACATAAATCTTGTAGTAATATAAATAAAAAAAATAACTAACCTTCAATATTAATCTTCAATGCACTCGAAATGAACAACAAAGTTCACCACTCAATCAACGACCCTACTAAAACATTACATAATTAGTAAACTACATAATTAATTATCAAACCAATAAATAAAAAAAATCAAACTAGTTAATGAAACTAATGGACAACACTTTGATCATCTTCAAGCTATTTATGTTTTTTCAAATATTTAAAAAACAAATTTATCTATTGTCAAAATTTCTAAAATTAACTAATATGCATATATATATATATATATTTATAATAAACCTAATTTTTATCACATTATTTAAACTAACAAAATAAACAAATAATTATAAAAATTAATAAAATATTAATTATATTAATTTTAAATTCGGAATAATAAAAAAAAAACATAGAAAAATAAAAAATTATCATCAAAACCACATTTTAGTAATCTATACCTGTTTTGAAGCTCAAAATCCCCTTGCAATGACAAAAATCCGGTCAAAATCCGGCAAGAAACACCACTTTCAAATGGAGAAAATACCCACGGCCAAATGCTTTTTTTTCTCTAAAAAACAAAAAAAAAAAAGATTTTTGGACTATATTTCGGTTTATAGGATAGAAATGTTGCAAGAAATAAAGAAAAAACAAAAAAAAAGGTTTGGAGAATCAAAATGGGTGTTCGCTCACGGTGGTTAATGGAGGTTTTGGGGGCTTTTTTTGCACAGAGGGTAGAGAGGGTTTGAGGAAGATGACCGTTCGGGTCTAGGGAAGGGGTTATAAAGCACTTTTAACTTCGGTTTTTTGGTAAAAACCGAAGTTAAAGGTCCATAAGTGATATGGCCTTGTGCACTTTTAACTTCGGTTTTTAGGTAAAAACCGAAGTGGAAGGTGAACTTTCTACTTCGGTTTTTACCTAAAATCCGAAGTTAAAAGTGCACAAGGGCCGCGTTTGGTTTGGCCAGTTTTTTGCATTTTTACTATCTCTAAACATAATATAAGGGCTTGTGCAAACAAACACGGCCCTCTCCACTATGAATTTTTCACTTCGTTTTTTTAAAAAAGCGAAGTAGTATGTAATTTTTTTCAGAGCGCCAATTTGAAAAGCGAAGTAAAAGAGTTTGAAAAGGTTTTTACTTCGCTTTTTTTGTATGCTCACTATAAAAACTGAAGTAAAAACCTATATTTCTAGTAGTGCTAAATGTTCTCGGTAGAGGCTATACCGAGAACATGTTCTCGACAGTAAGTCCTCAGTACAGCCTTGTCGGTAGAGGCAAACTTCTACTGATGACATTCAATATGTTCTCGGTATAAGTTGTACCGAGGACATTGTCATCGGTAGAGAGTGGACAATGTCCTCGGGACAACCAACCAACTGACACTCAGTAGTTTTGTTACATGTAGTTACAAACTTGTTTTCTTTGAGACCAATGGTCCCAATGAATTACTGACACCAGTAAATTGGTTCGAAAGAGTTAGAATTTGGTAATGAATATTTACTAATAATGGTTTCTAAAAATTATCGCATTAGCGACAATAGAATTGTAATTACTAGTCAACAACAATTCTTAAAAACTCTTATAGATTATAATTTGGTATTTCAATTTTTTTTTTTAAAAAAGTTTCAAAGAATGACCAAAATAATTTGGTAATTTGGTTTTTCATTGGTGGTTACTAGCTTGAAGATTTTATTTTAAGGTGAGTGAAAATTTTATTTTTATTTATTACTACTGTACATATTTATAGTATTATAGTTAAATCATATTGAATTTAGTGGGAAATAGGTTTGAAAATGAGTGAAGTAGGTTCTGGGAAATTTATGTGTTGCGGTGGTATAATGATGAAATTATGCATGTTGATTGTTGTATTGAATTAATAGGTACTTATGAAATTGATATATATTATAGAAAGAGAGAAAACTCTGCCGAATTTTTTTAGGATTTATTAATTGATAAGGACAGAATTATGAATGTTGAATATTGAGTTTGTTTGTATTTAATTAAAAAGTAGTTATGAAATTGGGATATGTTATAGAAACAAAGGAAACTCTACCCATTTTTTTTTAGGATTTATTAATTGAACATATTTTTTAATATGCAATATTTATTATATAGAGTTATAATTTAAACTTTTTTAGGTGGCGGTAGGTTTTGAATAGGATATCAAGAATTTGTGTGTTGTGGTGATAACCATAAACCCATAGTTTGAAGTAATCATATCTGCCTCTTGACTAGATAATGTTACTTTGAAATACGGAGTTTATGATACCGTCAAAATTCAAGGCAAGCTGTTACATGCCTTCAATCTGTAACCTAGCACTAACTTTGTAATTCTGAAAACCGTCAAAGCTAATAAAATTCTTCTCCTCTACCTATGGATGTACCTAACACATTGTTAGTGAACCACGTAAATATTTAATATTTAAAAAATGTCAGTATTTAAATAATTACTTAGGTGAACTTCACATGGTTAGTTGTATGGACACTTTAGATGTTTATGTGGTACTTAGCTTTTATTTATGTATGAATGTGTATATATATGTACATTAAGTCTATATAGTTTGTAAATTTTATTTAATTTTAAGTTTATTGGAATGTTTAAATATATTTATTAATATTAAAATAATTACAAATTAGAATTAAAAAAATTATTAAATTTTTTTATAAAAACCAAAATAATAATACAAATAAAATTAATATTATTTTAGGAAAAGATACATTTAACTTCGTTTATTACATAATAATCGAAGTTAAATGGTGTCCTTTAACTTCAGTTTTTAAATGCTTTTAACTTCGTTCAGATTAACTTTGATTAATATTTCTGCAAGATCCGAATAATAAAAAGCGAAAAAATCGAAGTTAAAGTCTATTTTTGTAGTAGTGTTAACTGTTGATATGCAAAACCTTAAAGAGTTATAATCATATCACTCAATGATCATATATGAAAATCGATCAAAATTCTGAAGTTATCATGAACTCATATTTATGCTATTTAGGTCATTTGATTCACTTGTTATGGTCTGTCAGAATGATCAGGCTAACAACTTTTTTTTTGGGAGTTCATTGAGTAGATGACTGGGGACATGATTTACAGATATGAAATCCAAGTCTTGTTCATAAGAATATTGAATAATGATTCCCTTGAAAAAGATAATTAAAATTAATTTTTTTAATAATTTAAAAAAAAAGTACTAAAACACTAAATCCTTTAATTCATGTTAACTTTTTTCTTGTTTCTTTTTCTCAGTATTTTATTGCAATTCATCAAATAAAAATCCATATATTATAAATAATTTGTTTCTTTTTAGTAATTTCATATGTTCAATTGAACAAATAGATGCTCTTAACAACCTATGTACTAAGAATGAAATATATAAATTACCAATTACCATTAGGTAGGGCTCATCGTCAACCCTTCAATTCCAAATTTGCGTAGCACAAAATGACTTCTGGTCCTCCATCCTTTCGTGTCCTACGACCTCTCACGTCCTCTGACTGTCCATCTAGCTGCAGAACCTGGGGTTGTTAGGAAGAATGGAGCAGATCTAGTGAAGAAGAGGAGGAGGAGAAGGACAAATGAGAAAAAAACTTAATTTTATGAATTATTTTTAATTTTTAATTTAAATTTGATTTATTTATATTAAAAAAGAAAAGAAAAAGTAAAAAATAGTCTGTTTCATTAATTATATGTTTTAATTTTAATTTATATTTGAAAATTTATTAAGTAATTATAATATATTAGTATTTTTTATTTTCTTAGTTTTTTAAAATGATTTTTTTTAATTTATAAGGTTTGAATTACTTTTTAAAGAAAAACAGATTGATTTACTAATTTTTAAATTAATTTTTTTAATAAAAATGGCACAATTTCGTTGTGGTCAATGTTGAGAGGATAAAACTGCTTATTATTTTAGATGTGTCATTGCTACATCAACAGCCAAAATGCCACGTCATCATTTTGTTAACTAGTTAGAATGAAATCTAACAAAATATCAATATTTATAGTTCAAGAAGAATTTTTAACATGGTAAATTATTCGGAAGACATGATTTAAATTGGTTATTTTTCAAAAGAAAAAAATATTATTTATTATAAAATAAAACATATGAAACTTCATATTAAATTTTTCTCATCATCATATGTCACATGATGTGATGACAGACATTATAAGGTGTTCCGTAACAATATTCTATTAGAAATGCTTTAGCCCTAATTTGAAATAGACTTGTTTGAATTATTCGTAAAGAAGTAAATAAATAAAGGAAAAAGAAAAACTCTAACGTAGAGATATATTGAAAGAAAAGAATATGCATATTGTTAATATTATTATTATTTGTAATTATTTTTGCTTTTCATTCTGACAGTACATGTATACGTATATATAGATATATAATTGCTCACAACCGGCTGGTCATGTGAAAAAGTCATATTGAATTATTCATAATAAAATAAAAAGAATAATATGTTTATATTATTAATCAAGAGGTATATAGGAAGGCCTTTAATGAATTGTTCGTACATTAATTGTGTACGTGAAAGAACATATTTATAGGAAGAATGTGAAAAATTGCATGTATGGACAAGGTAACCATCATAGTTGACCGGTCAAAATAAAGAAAGAAATTGAAATTGCTAGTGGGAGTGGGAGTGGGTGTTGAGTATGGCGTCTGCATGTTGTTTGACTACGTTCCAAGCCTGAATGACATGAGACTCCTCCGTGAGGCTGGCTCCGACCGCAAAACGCAGCAAAAAGATACCACCAACAACCGAATGGGTCATGTAGATCCCACCTGACCCGTTAATGGAGTCCATCAGCTTGTTGTTCACCTCATTCACCGATACAATCTTACTCTTCTGGATCACATCACTACTAGTATTCCTGAGGCTGCCATTATTATTATTGGTTATCTCACACAATACCACATTACTTTTACTACTAGCTATTATTCCTGATGGCCTTATTCTGAAACACACGGTGGCGAAATTCCTCGGAACCACAACCTCAAATCTCTCGTCGGCTTCCACAAAACCCTGGAACAGCTTGGCCATCTTCACATGGCTTCGGAGAAACCCACGTAGTTTCTCCACTCCATAGCTTCGGAGTACGAGCCAGAGTTTGAGAGAACGGAATCGTCTGCTCAGAGCCAGTTGCCAGTCTTTATAGTCAACCACTTGCTTTGATTCGGTGGCCTTGTTCTTCAGATACTCCGGATCCGTAGACAATGATTGTGTCAACGCTGCGGGGTCTTTGACCCAAAGGCAGCAGCAATCCAAGGTGGTGAAGAACCATTTGTGGGCGTTGAAGCTGAAGGAGTTGGCTCCTTCCACTCCGTCGATGAAGTGCCGGAATTCTGGGCAAATACAGATGCTCCCAGCGTAGGCCGCGTCGACATGGACCCACATTCCGTAATCTTTTGCCACATCGCATAGAGGCCCGAGGGGGTCGACGGCCGTTGTGGACGTTGTCCCAATGGTTGCCAGTAGAAACGTGGGGACGAGTCCAGCCTCAACATCGGCAGTTATGGTGTTTTGCAAAGCCTTGGGACACATGGAAAAGGAGGACGACAGCGTTGTGGGGATGACTCGAAAGTTGTTGGGGTGGATCCCAGCAATCTGTGCGGCTTTCTTGAACGCGCAATGAGTTTGGTCCGAACAATAAACGACGAGCTTTCCGATATTGTCGTTTCCAATGACTTTGAGGGTTCGGTCTCTGGCAGCGACGAGTGTACACAAGATTGCCTCGCAGGTGGTTCCTTGTAGGACACCACCTCCGTTACCAGAGAAGAGAAAAGACTTAGGCAGCCTGAGCATCTGGCCCAGCCAGTCCATGACTATGCTCTCCAGCTCGGTGGCGGCCGGAGACGACATCCAGTTGAATCCAACGACATTGAACCCGGTGGCAAGCATTTCGCCGAGGAAGCCTGCAATGCTGCCGCTGGAAGGGAAGTATGCGAAGTAGTTGGGGCTCTGCCAGTGGGTTATGCCCGGAACGATGTGGTCCTGGACGTCACCAAGAATCGTTTCGATGGATTCCGGATAGAGAGGTGCCGATGTCGGGAGACGTTTTTTGAGGTAACCCGGTTCGACTTGGCTAAGAACTGGGTACTTCTCGATGTTTTTGTAGTAATCGGCGATGAAATCGATCACCATGTGGCCTTGGCGTCGGAACTCCTCGGGGTCCAAGGGGTTATTGCTTGCGCCGGCGGCCATGTTCGAAAGAGCGTTGTTTTGGGGAAACTCAAAGTCGAGGGGTCTACCCATTTGAATGAATGAATATGGATATATATATTTATATATATCTGTACTGTACCACTAGTTCTGCTTTCTTTTTCTCTAAAACTTAGTTTATGTATGTACAGGTGTGAGAGAGGTGAGATGAGAGAGAACAATATTGGGTTCAGTAGTAGTTGTGTTCTACTCTCTTTCGATGCAAGAAATGGGTTGTGATCTTAGTATATTTATATGCTAAGATGGCCAGGATAAGTTTATTAGGAGAGTAGGCAGCCAAGGCATGGGAGGAACTTTCGGTCACTTTTCGGGTTAGAGTTGGTGAGGTGGAGACTTGACTCAGGGTGGGTGAGTGTTGAAAATTTTATTGGCACTGAAATGCGTTAAGTTATTGAAACGTGCTATAGTAATATATGGTGAAAAATGGACTATAATTTTTGTAGACTGATATATTGAATAATATTTTACGCAATTATAAAATATGGGAAGAGTTTTCTATTGACCTGCATGTATGTTGTATTTAGTGGTGGTTTGAACAAAAAGTATTGAAAAGAGCCAATCATATATCTCTACATAGTCAAAAAGCACATGTACAAATTTTATTTTTCTTTCAATAAATGAAGGAGGGACAGAATGGGCTAGTGCTGGACGTATACCTACCCACCAAATTATTTTTGCATATATCTGATTTAAAATATGTGCTGTATCAAAGTAATCATCTGGCTAAATTATGAGTGCTTATAACCTTCCAACTTCTAAGTAGATATTGCTCATTGAGGGACAATATGTGTTGAAATTATTTAATTAGTAGATGTAAAATCCTTTATTGGCATATTTGACAATATTGACAAAATTAATTAAAGGAGTATTTTCGAAATGGGTATTTTCCTGTTTTGTAATATTGAGTGGTTAATTTCGAAAATTGGTAGTTTCCTATTTTGTTGAAATGTGTCTTTTTATAATCAGTTTATTATATATATGATAATAAAAGAAATATATAATTTCCTATAAAAGAATATCTTTTCTTGAATTGGAAATTATTGGTATTTATTTTATTTTTTGATCTGATTTATTTTATGCAGAAATCGTGTACAGCTTGCAGTAATAATGTATATATTGTTTCCTTATTTATTTAAGGAAACTGGATTTAAAAACTGTCCAGGTTCAATGAATCTGTTTGAACGGATTGCCAGTCTGTTTGAACAAATTCTGACTTTCCTGTTTTGGAAGATTTTCCTTTTATTGGCTGATTGATTTCTGATTTGTTTTCCACGACCTAAAGGGATTCTAAAAAGTATATAATCATCCTTAGGTCGTTGGTTTTGATTATCTCTCTTGGTGTATTATTTTCCAAATATTTTTCAAGTTTTAGAGAGAATTTTTATTATGTGAAGAACTTGAGTCCAGCAAGTTCTTAGTGGTTTATTACAGTGTACTTCTGTATTGTTTTCTTTGTGTTAATTGTGCAGGTTGAACACACTTGGACATTGGTCATCAAGCTTCGGGAGAAGTCTTGTTCGTGAGTTACTTTTCGGGAGGAAAAGTGCAAGTGTTATGATTTGAAGGGAGTTCAAGATCTTAGCACTTCAGAAATTTGATTAGGAGTTTAGATTACAACAGTTGCGACAAATTCAAGAGGGAGTCTTTATTTGTATAAGTCAATTTGGTTTTGTAATCGTTTAGATATTCTTATAATAAATTTCATTCTCTGGGCGTGGCCTCGTGGACTAGTAGCAATCTGCAAAGATTGCTGATACCACGTAAAAATTCGTGTGTTCTTTACTTTATGTTCGTTTTTATCTTCTGGTGACAAACTGTTTAAACATATCTGGTTTCTGTTCAAACAGTCTTTGTATCTATTTAAACATTTCTGTAACAATTCAACAATTAATTATTTAATTTGAATAATTAAGTTGGTAATAAAAAAAAACGGAATTTCAATTGGTATCAGAGCGGTTCACTAAACTCTTAGTGAGATCTTGTGGTTATTTTCCGTTTGATTTGTTTTGTGTGAAATGTCTTTCTTTGCAGAAGGTAGTTCGGTGTCTCGACCTCCATTGCTTAATGACTCAAACTATCCATATTGGAAAGTTAGGATAAGAGCTTTCATAAAAGCTCAAGATGAGAAAGCATGGAGAGCAATTTTGTCTGGATGGTCACCTCCTACCGAAAAAGGTGAAGATGGAGGCACAAAGGTAAAATCTGAACTTGTTTGGGATACAGAAGAAGAAAAATTATCCAGTTATAATAATAAAGCTCTTCACGCCATTTTCAATGGTGTTGGAGAAAGTTTTATTAAACTTGTTTCCACATGTGTCTCGGCTAAAGATGCTTGGACAATTCTTCAAACTCAGTTTGAAGGAACTGTAGATGTCAAAAGATCTAGATTTATTATGTTACAAACTAGGTTTGATGACCTTAGGATGTCTGATTCTGAAACACTTTCTGAATTTTATGAGAGATTATCTGATATTTCTAATGAGTATTTTGCACTTGGTGAGAAACTTGATGATTCTGTTCTTGTTAGAAAAATCGTTCGAGTTCTTCCTGACAGGTTCAATGTTAAGCTCACTGCTATGGAAGAGGCAAAAAACTTCAGTACTATGAAAGTAGAAGAATTGATGGGGTCACTTCGTACCTTTGAGTTAAATCAAAAGATTCGTCAAAAAGACAAGCCAAGTACTTCCAAAGAGAAAGATAAGACCATAGCTTTCAAAAGTACTGAAAAAGAAGCATCAGATGATGAAGATGGTGATAATGAAATGGCAATGCTTGCAAAGAATTTTAAAAAATATATGAAAAAGATAGGAGATAAGAAGTTCAATGGCAAGCCGTCAAAAGGTAATCATTCTTCTCTTAATCATTTTCAAACTAATAAAAAGGGTATTCAGTGCAGGGAATGCGATGGATTTGGCCACATCCAGTCTGAATGTGCAAACACCTTGAAAAAGAACAAAAAAGGTATGATTACTACTTGGAGTGATAATGACTCAGAAAGTAGTGAAGATGAGGAAGGTAATGTCGCTTTCACTTCTATTTTACCTGTTTCTAAATCTGAAAATAAAAAAATTGTTTGCTTGAATAATGTTTCAAAAGTTGAAGAAAATTCTGAAAGTGATGAATCTGAATTGAAAGATGAGTCTTTGAGTGAATCGTACAAAAAGATGTATGGTTTATGGGTGAAAGTGTGTTATGAAAATCAGTCATTGGTAAGCAAAAATAAAGAATTATCCTTTGAAATTAAACAACTTACTGACTTAAATGAAAATTTTGAAAAAGAAATAATTTCAAAAAATGTTGAAATTAATAAGTTGTCTAAAGATTTGGATACTCTTGAGAAAAATGTTAGAATGCTTAACCCCGGTTCAACTGTTTTTGAGAATATACAGAATGCAGGTCAAAGAAGTCATGTGGGACTTGGTGCTTCAAGTTCTCAAAAATCAAAGAAAACTGTCTTTATCTCGGCTGGGATGCTATCGTCTGATGTTCCTATGTCATCCTCACTGAAATCTGTTGTTCCAACAGAAAGGACACAGTCAGCAGGTAAATCCAATGGTAAGTTTGAAAAATTCATTCCAATCTGTCATTTTTGTGGTAGGAAGGGTCATATTCGACCTAAGTGTTTTACTCTTATGAATTTTTCCAAAAATGAATATTTTGATAAATACAATTATTTTAATAATTTCAAAAGAGTAAAAAATAAAAATATTCAATCAAGGAAAATATTGATAAAAAAGAATAATTGTTTTGCTGGTTTTACTAGTAAATATGATAGATCTGCTTCATATTTTTGGTATTTTGATAGTGGTTGTTCAAGACATATGACAGGTGACAGGTCTATTCTTACAGACATAAAACCTATGCATTGTGGATCTGTTACTTTTGGGAATGGAATTGAAGGTAATGTTCTTGGAATGGGTACTCTTAACTTTGAAGGGTTACCTAAAATCAAAAGAGTGTTACTTGTGGAAGGACTTAAAGCTAACTTGCTTAGCATAAGTCAAATTTTTGATCAAGGTTATACTGTTAACTTTGATAAAGAGAATTGTTTTGTTTTAAACAAGAATGGTGAGAATGTTCTTGAAGGTTTTAGATCTAATGACAATTGCTATACTCTTTTGCCTTCTATTATGTGTCAATCTGTTGTGAGAAATAACACTGATGTGTGGCATGCTAAACTTGGTCACATAAATTTCAAAGCCTTGAAAAAATTGTCACATGCAGGGATTGTTCGTGGTTTACCTAAGATAGGTAAAGAATCTGATGGTAAGTGCAAGAGTTGTCAACTTGGCAAGCAATTAAAAATTACACATAAAAGTGTTTCTGACATAAACACTTCGAAAGTTTTAGAATTGCTTCACATGGATCTTATGGGTCCAATTCAAATTGAGAGTTTAAGTGGGAAAAGGTATATTTTTGTTTGTGTGGATGATTTTTC
Source organism: Humulus lupulus (assembly GCF_963169125.1). NCBI lineage: Eukaryota > Viridiplantae > Streptophyta > Magnoliopsida > Rosales > Cannabaceae > Humulus > Humulus lupulus. The sequence continues at coordinate 270,807,269 of NC_084795.1, read as the reverse complement.
TAGATATACTTGGGTGGATTTCTTGAAAGAAAAATCTGATACTTTTGATGCATTTAAAACTCTTTGCTTGAAATTAAAAGTTGAAAAAGATTGCAACATTGGAAAAATTGTTCGTATAAGAAGTGATCATGGTAAAGAGTTTGAGAATTCTGTCTATGATGATTTTTGTAAGTCTGCAGGTATTTCTCATGAGTTTTCAGCTCCCAAAACTCCTCAACAGAATGGAGTTGTAGAAAGGAAAAACCGCACTCTTCAAGAAATGGCTAGAGTGATGCTAAATAGCAAAAAATTGACCAAACGGTTATGGGTAGAAGCAATTAACACTGCTTGCTATATCATAAACCGTGTTTTTCTCCGTCTAGGTACATCTAAAACATCTTATGAAATTTGGAAAGGTAAGAAACCAAGTGTGGCTTATATTCATGTTTTTGGATGTGTTTGTTACATTTTGAGAGATAGAGAAAATCTTGGTAAGTTTGATGCTAAGAGTGATGAAGGTGTTTTTATTGGATACTCCACTAACAGTAGGGCTTATCGTGTGTATAACATGAGAGCCCAAACTGTAATGGAGTCAGCTAACGTTGTTATTGATGATGCCAGGGATTTTTCTGAATTTTCTACTGAGGAAGAAATTGATAGGTTTACTGATGAACCTACTGAAAAACACGAAGAAGTTTCTGTCAGTGATACTACTGTTGCAACGTCTGGTCCATCTGTTCCAACAGATCGCGAATCCGATGAAACAGATGCTGGACAGACAGAAAAGAAATTTCCAGATATTATTTTGGATGAAGTCCAAAAGGAGCCATCAACCAGAGTTAAGTTAAATCATCCAGCAGATTTAATACTTGGAAATCCAAAATACAGTATGGTAACAAGAAGAAGGTTTAGTAATGTTGTTCAATTTTTTTGTTTCTTATCTCTAATTGAGCCTAAAAATGTGAAAGAAGCTTTAACTGATGAAAATTGGATTAAAGCTATGCAGGAGGAATTGGAACAATTTTTTAGAAACAAAGTGTGGATTCTTGTGCCAAGACCGTTAAATACCAATATTACTGGTACAAAATGGATTTTCAAGAATAAATCTGATGAATTTGGTACAATTGTGCGAAATAAAGCAAGATTAGTGGCACAAGGGTACACACAAGTGGAAGGAATAGACTTTGATGAAACATTTGCACCTGTTGCAAGACTTGAATCAATTAGATTATTATTGTCTATTGCTTGTTTGATTGGTTTCAGGTTGTTCCAAATGGATGTCAAATCCGCACTTCTCAATGGGATCTTGAATGAAGAGGTATATGTTGAACAACCCAAAGGGTTTGAAGATCCTCATGCACCTCATCATGTTTACAAATTGGAGAAAGCTCTTTATGGTTTACAAACGAAAATATGCTTACCACCACTAAGTGCTTAAGAACTTGGATTCCCTAACCAAAAATAAGAATAAGGTTAGGGGACTGAGTAGAAGGTTTTGAGAAAGAAATAACATAGAACACAGAAAGGACTAGAGTTTTGGGTTTACCTCAAAGATTGCAAGATCAATCTAACATCCACCGAAATACTATAGCACTCACTTACTTCCCAAGTGTTTGATAAGCTTATGATGTTTAAGCTTATAGTTTTTCCCCAAACCAAGTGTTTACACTCTCACACTCACTTAACACTAGCAGCCTCTGAACTTAGAGCAAATGGTGAATAATGGCTGGGTACTAGGTCCTATTTATAGAGTTTGGGAATGAAAATATCTTGATTTTACTTGAATAAAAATAATGGCTTTTTAAGTGAAAATCATTTGAATAATCGTTCAGCAGAGGCTGAAGACTCGTTCAGAAGATGCTGGACTGTTGAAGGAGTTTGAATGGCTGAAGGGAAAAGAATTCAAATGTATTTGAATTCATGCTGGTGGAGGCGATATATCGCCCCCTATAGGCGATATATCGCCTGGACCTTTGTTCCCGAGGCGACCGTGCATCGATTCGTGTTTTCCGTATCTACGTGCTGCGACATATCGCCCCCTATAGCTGCGATATATCGGCATACGCTGAATATTTAAACACGAATTTACACATTTTTAGCTGAGTTTGAATGGAGTAAACAGCCTTGACTAAGCCCTCAACGTGCTCAAAGCTGCTGACTGACCCTATACATTCAAACTTTTACCCTTATTTAATTTAATCCTCAAAAATACTAAATCCTTAATTACCATTCAAAACATGTGCTTAAAATCCTATTGGTTGATGTCTAAACCTTATAATATAATAATATATTCCTTAATATCAGACACATTAATCAAACCTTAGGTTATACTTAATATTCTTAAACTATAGGTTAAACTTAGAAAATCTATAAGTACTACTATGAGTGTCCAAATAACTCCCGGTCTGAACCAAAAATCCAAAGTAACAATGATAACACTAAACATACTATAATACTACTAAACAATTAGCTAAGTAAAGTTCTTGGACTCTACAATTCTCCCCTACTAAAAAGAATTTCGTCCTTGAAATTTACTTACCAAATAACTCCGGATACCGGCTCTGCATGTCCTCTTCCAACTCCCACGTTGCCTCGCGTTCAGAACTATTGCTCCACAGGACTTTAACTATAGGAAAGCTCTTGGACCGTAACTGCTTCATCCCCCTATCTAGGATGCTAATCGGTCGTTCCTCGTAACTTAAGTCCTTCTGGAGTGCTATGGTGTCGTACTTGAGGACGTGAGATGGGTCTGACACATACTTGCGTAACATCGAGATGTGGAAGACGTTGTGACTATCGGCTAGTGCTGGCGGTAGGGCTAGTCTATACGCAACTGGTCCCACTTTGTCCAATATCTCAAAAGGACCTAAGAATCGGGGACTGAGCTTGCCTTTCTTCCCGAACCGCTTGACACCCTTCATAGGAGATATCTTCAGGAAGACTTGATCTCCAACTTGGAACTCCACATCGCGTCGCTTGGTATCCGTATAGCTCTTCTGTCGGCTTTGAGCAGCAAGCATACGCTGTCTAATAAGCGTTACTGCTTCTTGTGCTTGTCTAACAGCTTCGGGCCCTAGAAGCTGCCTTTCTCCTACCTCGTCCCAGTGCAACGGTGATCGACACCTTCTTCCATATAGCAACTCATAAGGTGCCATCTCGATCGTCGACTGGTAGCTGTTGTTGTACGAGAACTCGATCAGCGGCAAGTACTTGTTCCACGATCCTCCGAAGTCAAGTACACATGCGCGTAGCATATCCTCTAAAATCTGAATCGTACGCTCTGACTGCCCATCTGTCTGAGGATGGAAAGCTGTACTAAGACTTAACTTAGTACCCATGGCTTGCTGTAAGCTTCTCCAAAATCTTGACGTAAACACTGATCCTCTATCTGATACTATCGTCTTGGGGATTCCATGCAATCGTACAATCTCTTGGATGTAGATGTCTGCATATTGGTCTGCCGTATAAGAAGTCTTAACAGGCAGAAAATGAGCCGACTTGGTTAGTCTATCTATGACTATCCAAGCAGAATCATGCTGCTTATTTGTCTTTGGCAGACCCGTCACGAAGTCCATGGCTATATCGTCCCACTTCCACTCCGGTATGCTAAGCGGTTGCAATAATCCTGCAGGTCGCTGATGCTCCGCCTTCACTTGCTGGCATACCAGACACTTAGATACATACTCTGCTATGTCCTTCTTCATCCCTGGCCACCAATAGACTGCCTTGATGTCATGAGTCATCTTGGTAGACCCTGGATGAACTGAGTACGGAGTACTGTGCGCTTCTTCTAGGATCGTCTTCTTAATACTCTGATCGTCTGGCACGCATACTCGATCCTTATATCTCAATAAACCTTGACTGGATATTGAGAAATCTGTAGTCTTGCCTTCTCGGACTGCATTCATGTGCGTTGCTAGTGAATCATCATGTCTCTGACCATTCCGTATGTCTTCTAGCAGATTCGATTGGATAGACAAGTTAGCCAGCTTGCCTACAACCACTTCTATTCCGGCACTGATAAGCTCCTGCTGTAGTGGCTTTTCTATTCCGGATAAGGCTGCTAAGTTCCCATAACTTTTTCGGCTAAGTGCATCGGCAACTACGTTTGCCTTCCCCGGGTGGTATAGGATTTCGCAGTCGTAATCCTTTACTAATTCCAACCACCGGCGCTGCCTCATGTTAAGCTCCTTCTGAGTAAAGAAGTATTTTAAACTTTTGTGGTCCGTATAAATCTCGCACCGTTCTCCGTAAAGATAATGGCGCCAGATTTTTAACGCAAAGACCACCGCTGCCAACTCCATATCGTGAGTTGGATAGCGTTGTTCATACTCCTTTAACTGACGTGACGCGTAGGCTATCACCTTGTCATTTTGCATCAGTACGCATCCCAATCCTAACTTTGATGCATCACAGTAGACAACGAACTTGTCGTTGGGTGTTGGGACACTAAGTACTGGTGTTGAGCAAAGCTTATCCTTAAGCAACTGGAAGCTTTCCTCACACTTATCATTCCAGTTAAACTTTTGTTGCTTCCGGGTCAGGTTGGTGAGTGGAGTGGCTATTTTAGAAAAGCCCTCTACAAACTTTCTATAGTAACCTGCTAGCCCTAAGAAGCTTCTTACTTCCGACGCGTTCTTTGGTCTAGGCCAATCTTTCACGGCCTCTACCTTCGATGGATCTACTGCAACTCCGTCTTTCGATATGATGTGCCCGAGGAACGCCACTTGTGAGAGCCAAAACTCGCATTTCTTGAACTTCGCGTAGAGTTGGTGCTCCTTCAATCGCGTCAAAATTATCCTCAAGTGTTCCTCGTGCTCCACTTCATCCTTGGAGTAAATTAAAATGTCGTCGATGAACACAACGACGAATTTATCCAAGTAGTCCTTGAAGACCCTATTCATTAAGTCCATAAACGCGGCTGGCGCGTTAGTAAGACCAAAAGACATAACCAAGAACTCGTAATGTCCATAACGAGTCCTAAAGGCTGTCTTAGGAATATCTTCCCCCTTTACCTTGAGCTGATGATACCCGGACCGTAAATCGATCTTAGAGAATACAGTCGCGCCTCGGAGTTGATCAAACAAATCATCAATCCGAGGTAGCGGGTATTTGTTCTTAATCGTTAGTTTATTCAGCTCACGGTAGTCTATGCACATGCGCATACTTCCGTCCTTCTTTTTCACGAATAGTACCGGAGCTCCCCATGGTGAATGGCTTGGCCTAATGAAACCCAAGTCTAGGAGTTCTTGTAGCTGCGTCTTTAACTCCTTGAGTTCCGTAGGTGCCATCCGGTATGGTGCCTTAGAGATAGGCTCGGTGCCCGGTACTAATTCTATCGTGAAGTCTATTTCTCTAGTTGGCGGCAATCCTGGCAAGTCATCGGGGAAAACTTCTGGAAATTCTTGTATGACTCGAACATCTCCAACTTTGAGTGATGTCTCCTTCTCCACATTCGTGATGTTGGCTAAGAATGCTTGACATCCTTTCTCCATCATTCTCTGAGCTTTGAGAGATGATACTAACGGTGTGCGTAGTCCTGAAGCTTGTCCCATGAAGCACAGTTTCTGGCCGTCAGGAGTATCGAATGTCACCTTCTTGCGTCTGCAGTCGATCGTTGCGCCATGCCGTGCTAGCCAATCCATGCCTAGTATGACGTCGAAGTCTTTGATCACCAGCTCTATCAGGTCTCCTTCTAGTTCCTTGTCCTCAATCTTGATTGGTACGCCTCGTACAATTCGTGATGATAGAACTACTTTGCCCGAAGGCAACTCGGTTGCAAACCTAGTTCTAAATCTTTCACTAGGTTTGTCTAGTTTATCTATCATTCCTAACGAAATATACGAATGGGTGGCTCCCGAATCAAATAATACATGACATAATTTATTGAGGATGGAAACCTGACCTGTGACCACCTTGTTGCTAGCATCCGCCTCTCCTTGGGTTAAAGCAAAAACCCGAGCAGGAACCATCTTTTCGTCCTTCTTTAATTCCGGCTTTTGCTGAGGACAGTCTCTTTTACGATGCCCTTCTTGACCACAGTTGAAACACTCCTTGGTGTTGGCACGACATTCTCCGGGGTGCTTCTTCTGACATTTGGCACATGGCGGGTATTCCACGTAGCCCGACCTATTTCCCCCATTACTTGGTCGTGCCCTTTTATTGTTGTCGGCTTGCTTGTTGTCAGGATGCCTTCTCTTTTGTCCGTTACCGTTGTTGTTGGACTGACTGTTGCTGGACTGATTGTTGTTCCGACTGGCCTGAGGTTGGCTCTGCTGCCTAGGTTCCGGCTTGCTGGCTTCTTCTTTGCTCACGTTGGCTTGCAATCTTTCTACTTCAATTGCCGTCTCAAGAACGTCGGCATATGAAGTGTTTCCCGGGTTTGCTAGCTTCACCCCCATCTCAATCTTTGGTCGGAGTCCTCTCACGAATTTGTTCACCCTCAGATAATCGGTCGGAACTAACTCTGCCGCGAACTTGGCTAAGCGATCAAACTGACGAGCATATTCCGCCACTGTTAAGTTCCCTTGCTTCAGATTGGTGAACTCCTCAACTCTCGTAGCAAGCACTGCTGAATTGTAGTACTTCTTGTGGAAGAGCTCCACAAATCGGGTCCACGTCATAGTGGCAGCATCGTGGGATTGCTGGACCAAATCCCACCATATCCTGGCATCTTTCTTGAGTAAAGATGAGACGCAGGATATGCGGTCAGCATTATTGAGGTTCATGTGGGCTAGGATCGGCTCCACATTCCTTAGCCATTCTTCTGCTTCAAAGGGGTCCGTAGTCCCTTCGAAGTTCGGAGCGTGCTGCTTGCGGAACCTCTCGTACACTGGATCCATATGCTGTACAGGATAAGGAGCGTAGTTCGTCATAGGCCATCCCCCATACGGACCAACTTGTTGGGGTGCTGGGGCCATTGGCTGTGGCTGCGGCTGCGGCTGTGGCTGTGGCGGAGGCTGAGGCTGAGATTGAGCCTGTTGGCGTTGTTGCTGCAGAAGTTCCTCAACTTGCTGTCGCAGTCTGGAAATCTCTGCAGTGTTGTCAGCTGGCTGTGCCGGCGCATTGCGGCGAGCAGTAACACGCACTCTCCTTCGGCGAACGGTAGGGACCGCATTGGTCGCTGGAACATCGTTGGAAGCGTTCCCGTTGGTGCGAGCAGATCTTCGGAGAGACATCGTAGCAGAGTTCTAACAGTTAAAAGAAACATGTTAGAACTTTTTTTTCCTAATAGGCTCTAAGGCAAAAACTTATTCTAAAACAAACATATCTCGGACCTATTTATTATGACTTTTTATGAAAAATTATATAGGTCTTTATTTATTATTAGAGTGGGTTTCTATACTTAGAAAAACAAGTCATCTTTATTTTCTAAGTGTGTTTCTAATAATCCTATATGACTTAATTCTCAGGCTCGAAACTTATCTTTGTTCCAAAGTTAACCATATTGAGGGAGGGCTGGGATCAGTAAAATCGTTCCCACTACTAAGGCCCCCTAACTCTCAACAAGGAAACCAGGTTCATTGATTCGTATCCACCCTCACCGAACTCAGTCATTATTCATTTTATTTAGTATTTATTATGATTGTGAAAAAAAATTCAAACTCACACATGATATTCAAATAGCATGTTTATTCATTTGGAAAACAATTTCACTTATTACAATCATAACATAAAAGTAAATAAAACAAATAAAAACTACTAATCTAAAAATCGGGATCTTCTACATCTGATCCGTCATCTAACATATCATCATCTATAGCCTCATAGTCATCATTATCATGAGCATCAAAATGCCCTCTAGGAAGGTTTGTGAGAATCCTATTCTTTTGCTCCTTGGTGAATTGAAATTCAAATTTTGCGGTGAACCTAACTAAGAGGAAGTAGTATCTCATTGCTAATGGTGATTCATCCTCATCATTCATTTCTTCCCATATTTCTTCTAAGGCTGCTATTACAGGATGGAAATCTTTAAACAACCTAATCACTAATACATATTGTTCCGTTGATCTTAGCATTATTTGTTTAGCCTCTTGAAGGCCACCTATTGCTTGGTGAAACAAAAGCAACCTTCGTGTAATCCTTTCTAAGGCTCCTATGGTGTTTCTTGGCTCCCTTATTCTTTTTAAGGCCTTAATGGCTCGGATATCTTGGTAGGTTAAAGCTCCATTCATTTTTAACTGAAACATAAACACTAAAGTTGTTAGCTATACACATAGACAAAGTAACTTGTAACTTGTAACTTAAACACTTACTTGGCGGTCCGATTCGGAGCTTTGAGCATGTGTATCGAGGAGAACTTCATGCGAAGGAACCGTTTGCTCTGATACCAACTGTAATGACCCACTAATCTAGACTAATTGGACCATTATCGAAACTATACATAAAACTTACATTTTTACGAAAATACCATAATTTATTGAGTAACTTGAAAAATAAGAGTTATTTACAAATAAACAGAATACTAAGAAGGATTTTGGGATCCCATTGTCTTTAAAACAAAACAAGATTTAAAATAAAAGACATTTCATAATAATGCGGAAAATACACATAAAAACCATAAAAACATAAAAGGAGACTATATCCTCGAATCGAATAACGCTCGGCCCCTTGACTCCATTCATCATCGATACACATTCTCCAAGCGTCACGAATCTTTCCGCCTCTAAACTTATTTTCCTGCACATAAACAGAAAGGAGTGAGCCTAATGCCCAGTAAGGAAAATCTAACACAAAGTCACATACATAATTTCATAAGAAAACATAAAGACTTAACATAATACATATAACATACACTTATTATAATGGCCATTATTACTTGGGGTCCCATAGACTAAACAAGCATATGCCCATGGGGTTAATGGGGTCCTACTAGCTAAGTAGGTCATATGCCCATAACCCATTTGGGGTCTTGTTAGTCATATGGGTCATATGCCCAAGCCTACATACACATATACATATCATAACACTTTTAATAACATAATCATATAGATAACATAAGCACATAACATATTAATTCTAGCCTATTTTCCTTACCAAAGTTACCGGGATAAAATGGACTGAGTTAGGACTTTTGGAACACTCCTAAAACCACAATGAACAAGGGTGAGTCTAAAGAAAGGAGATGAAATGAAAGAGAATAGGAAGACTAAACCATTAAACGAAAATATGCTTACCACCACTAAGTGCCTAAGAACTTGGATTCCCTAACCAAAAATAAGACTAAGGTTAGGGGACTGAGTAGAAGGTTTTGAGAAAGAAATAACATAGAACACAGAAAGGACTAGAGTTTTGGGTTTACCTCAAAGATTGCAAGATCAATCTAACATCCACCGAAATACTATAGCACTCACTTACTTCCCAAGTGTTTGATAAGCTTATGATGTTTAAGCTTATAGTTTTTCCCCAAACCAAGTGTTTACACTCTCACACTCACTTAACACTAGCAGCCTCTGAACTTAGAGCAAATGGTGAATAATGGCTGGGTACTAGGTCCTATTTATAGAGTTTGGGAATGAAAATATCTTGATTTTACTTGAATAAAAATAATGGCTTTTTAAGTGAAAATCATTTGAATAATCGTTCAGCAGAGGCTGAAGACTCGTTCAGAAGATGCTGGACTGTTGAAGGAGTTTGAATGGCTGAAGGGAAAAGAATTCAAATGTATTTGAATTCATGCTGGTGGAGGCGATATATCGCCCCCTATAGGCGATATATCGCCTGGACCTTTGTTCCCGAGGCGACCGTGCATCGATTCGTGTTTTCCGTATCTACGTGCTGCGACATATCGCCCCCTATAGCTGCGATATATCGGCATACGCTGAATATTTAAACACGAATTTACACATTTTTAGCTGAGTTTGAATGGAGTAAACAGCCTTGACTAAGCCCTCAACGTGCTCAAAGCTGCTGACTGACCCTATACATTCAAACTTTTACCCTTATTTAATTTAATCCTCAAAAATACTAAATCCTTAATTACCATTCAAAACATGTGCTTAAAATCCTATTGGTTGATGTCTAAACCTTATAATATAATAATATATTCCTTAATATCAGACACATTAATCAAACCTTAGGTTATACTTAATATTCTTAAACTATAGGTTAAACTTAGAAAATCTATAAGTACTACTATGAGTGTCCAAATAACTCCCGGTCTGAACCAAAAATCCAAAGTAACAATGATAACACTAAACATACTATAATACTACTAAACAATTAGCTAAGTAAAGTTCTTGGACTCTACATGATTGGGCAGGTAACACTAATGACAGAAAAAGCACTAGTGGAGGATGTTTCTTCTTGGGAAACAATCTAGTCTCTTGGCACAGCAAGAAACAGAATTCTATTTCTCTCTCAACAGCTGAGGCCGAATACATTGCAGCGGGAAGTTGTTGTGTACAACTTTTGTGGATGAAGCAAATGATGATGGATTATGGGTTTGATCTTGACACTTTAACTATTTTTTGTGATAATACAAGTGCAATTAATATTTCAAAAAATCCTGTGCAACATTCTCGTACTAAACATATTGATATTCGTCATCATTTCATAAGAGAATTAGTTGAAAATAAAGTTCTTATCTTGGAATATATTGAAACACATAAACAAATTGCAGATATTTTCACTAAAGCTCTTGATTCGGTTCACTTTGATTTCCTCCGAAAATCTTTGGGGGTTTGTTCTCTTTAAATTTTCTTGTTACGGTGTTGTCCGCTTGATCTAATGTGTGTTATTTTTGGTTAAGAAAATTGTCAATCAATTTGAAAATTTTGTTGTGTGTCAAGCTGGATAATCTGTCTTGTGTTTATGAATCTTTGGTTGTATATTCTTGAGAGAAATTTAATCAATTCCTCCTAGGCATATTCGAGTAAATTAATCAATGTTTAATGTTTGAGCTTCCTTTTGTGTAGCATTGTTTCAAGCTCCTGTGCAAGAATAGAGCTACCTACATCAGTGGTGAAAGCCGTCTTTTGAGTAAGTTGGAACTTTGTAATTCGGAGTTATAAAGAAGATACGCTACAATAGAAAAGGGCTACCACTGGTGTAGTGTGACAGCGTCTTCATGGGTTACAATTATTTTTAATTTCGAAAAAGACTTATTTGTCATTGGGCAATGTTCCCTTGCATACATTGTCACACACTTATGCTTGAAGCAATGCATTAAAAAAAATTGTACACAGTTTATAAAAAATAAAAAAATGTGTGTAAGACTCATACATGTTGATTGATTCACTTAAGAATATGTGCTTGTGACTGAATTGTGGTCTATTTCTCTCGAATATTCTTTCTAATTTTTTATTTTCACAAGTGTTCTTATCCGTGATATACACTAACACTTATTCTCATTTGCTTGATTTTATTCTTATCAGGATGACTCTCATTGATCAAAGCAGAATTTTTTGGTTGAGTTTTATTTTTGTGCATATATATAAAATGAAAATAAAAAATTAATAATAAAAATTTTGACAAGGAAATTCATGGTGGACCGAATCATTGTGGTAATTATATGAAATTATGCATTTATTTTGTGTGATTTAATATATTCTTTGTCTCCAAAGAATTTATTTTGTCCTATTTCTTAATTTGGAATACCATGATTTGTATCTTTATTGTTTTGTACCTTGTTTAGAATTGTTTTTTTTAAAAAAAAAAGGAAAAAGGACAATAGGAAGACCGTGTGGGGTTATTTTTTCTGGTTACCTTTTTTGGATTGGGGATATCTTCTATTTTCCTTTATAAAATACAAAAAAAAAGGGTAAGTTTTATGTAGATCGTGTCTTAAAGGTTGTTTCCTTTTATTTGTTAATTAAATCATTTAAAAAAAAAGGAAACCGCTTATTGCCGTGAGTGTACAAATTGGGTAAGTGTTGTCCTTACAAAGCTTTCCATTACCCTTTTCCTTCTCACCCACGATCTCTCTAAGTCTTCGTCTTCTTATTTTTTTTCTCTCATTGTTTTTGTAAGTGTTTGCTACTTTTCAGAGAAGGAAAAATAGTGAAAAACTCGTGGAGCTTCCTCTAAGAAGACCCCTGCTACTCAATCTCTGATGTTTGCCTCAGATGACATTCCTCTTGAATTCTCATCTGTTCCCCCAGATTCAGGAACTGTTGCTACAGAACTAGCTGTTGTTCGAGCCTCTCGTGTTACTTTGGCTTCTTTGAAAGACACAAAGGGGGAGAGTATATACTTTCCAAAACCTGCTTGTTTGCTATTTTGTTTAACTCTGGACCTTCTTATTTTGAGGGGGAGTTAAGTCCAGTTTCTTTATATGTTTGTTATAAGTCAATGCATGTTTGCAGGGGGAGTTCTTTCTCTTTACTTATCACTAACATTTGTGTTGCAGGTTTTTGAATTAATTTTGTCTATCAAATTGCCAAAGGGGGAGATTGTAAAATCCTTTATTGGCATATTTGACAATATTGACAAAATTAATTAAAGGAGTATTTTCGAAATGGGTATTTTCCTGTTTTGTAATATTGAGTGGTTAATTTCGAAAATGGGTAGTTTCCTATTTTGTTGAAATGTGTCTTTTTATAATCAGATTATTATATATATGATAATAAAGGAAATATTTAATTTCCTATAAAAGAATATCTTTTCTTGAATTGGAAATTATTGGTATTTATTTTATTTTTTGATCTGATTTATTTTATGCAGAAATCGTGTACAGCTTGCAGTAATAATGTATATATTGTTTCCTTATTTATTTAAGGAAACTGGATTTAAAAACTGTCCAAGTTCAATGAATCTGTTTGAACAGATTGCCAGTCTGTTTGAACAGATTCAGACTTTCCTGTTTTGGAAGATTTTCCTTGTATTGGCTGATTGATTTCTGATTTGTTTTCCACGACCTAAAGGGATTCTAAAAAGTATATAATCATCCTTAGGTCGTTGGTTTTGATTATCTCTCTTGGTGTATTATTTTCCAAATATTTTTCAAGTTTTAGAGAGACTTTTTATTATGTGAAGAACTTGAGTCCAGCAAGTTCTTAGTGGTTTATTACAGTGTACTTCTGTATTGTTTTCTTTGTGTTAATTGTGCAGGTTGAACACACTTGGACATTGGTCATCAAGCTTCGGGAGAAGTCTTGTTCGTGAGTCACTTTTCGGGAGGAAAAGTGCAAGTGTTATGATTTGAAGGGAGTTCAAGATCTTAGCACTTCAGAAATTTGATTAGGAGTTTAGATTACAACAGTTGCGACAAATTCAAGAGGGAGTCTTTATTTGTATAAGTCAATTTGGTTTTGTAATCGTTTAGATATTCTTATAATAAATTTCATTCTCTGGGCGTGGCCTCGTGGACTAGTAGCAATCTGCAAAGATTGCTGATACCACGTAAAAATTCGTGTGTTCTTTACTTTATGTTCGTTTTTATCTTCTGGTGACAAACTGTTTAAACATATCTGGTTTCTGTTCAAACAGTCTTTGTATCTGTTTAAACATTTTTGTAACAGTTCAACAATTAATTATTTAATTTGAATAATTAAGTTGGTAATCATAAAAAACGGAATTTCAGTAGAATAAAATCATTATATTTTTTACATGCATATACCAAATTATTTTTACATGCTTATTTAATTCTCTTGCATTAAATAAGTTATTAAGAGACAATACTACAAAAAATGTCATTTGTGTGAGTCAAACGCGTCAGTCAATGCAGTTGACTGACACCGTTGACCAAGAATTTGTTAGAATAGCTTATACATGATCTTTATTTATTTTCATGTATATCTAATATTAAACAAATTAATACGAGATAGCCTAAAACATGTTTTTAAAATTGAATTCAAAGAGAAACAAATAATATAATACTTACAGCATACGCAGCGGAATTCAGAGTTCTTCCTTCAATTTCTCTAACTCTTGTATCCTTTCTGTCGCAGAGTATTATCAAGAAACTGAACGATCTTCTATTTTCTTCACAATCTTCCAATGTATCCTTAGAACCACCTAGACTAGTGTGGGCAATTCTCAACACATGAGATAGATATAGAGAGAAGAAGAGAAAATAACAAAAAGCTTTAGAAAAAGACTTGTGTTTAGAGAGAATCTAAAACTAAAATCTGACTTGTGACTTATCAAACTTCTTGTTTTGACTTCTCTATAAGCACTCCTTTTATAGACTCAATTAGGCCATTTAATTTAATTAAAAAATCAATAAAATAATAGTTATTTTGAAGCCCTAGGTCGAAATTATCATGGGCTATAGGCCCGTGAAATTTCCCATTTGATTATAAGCCCATTGGACTTAAAATCAATGCCTGTATTATTTTCTATTGATTTAATTAATTAAATAATTATTTAAATCCTTTATCAAATTAATTATTTATAAATTGAACCTTGATTTAAACTTTTTTATTAATTTAGATACCAATTTATCTTAATTAATAAATCTGCCATAATTTCTCTTTTCTTCTAAAAATTACACAACTCTGTGAAACTATCCAAAATTGACCTGGTCAACTTTGATAATTCTAATTGATAATTAAATCAATTAATTGAGACTATCTAGATGATTTTATCCAAGGTACAATGGGGACCATGGGCCTATGAAATCAAGCTCCAATAAGTTATCATAAATCTAACAAATAAATTTACTAACTTATTAATTCCTCGTGACTCCACTATAGACTTGGAATTGCACTCTTGAATTCATAGACTGAAACTAACTTAATTACTGAAATGAGATCTCTATCATTTAACACCTTGAACCAAACTAAAAGGAAACCATCATTTCACTTCTTCATCAGAAGTTATAGATGTTCATATCTATGATTAACACTCCCACTCAATTATACTACCGAGTTCCCAAGATGTAAGTATGGGCTAGTCCGTAGGGTAAGCTAGTAACGAACAAGTCAAAGAACTCAAATAATACAATCAGTTAGAATACTAACCACTCTGAATTCATATTGAATTGACCTATGGTCAACTATATGATATGACTAGAATAGATAATAACGGTATGTTTACTTATCTTATCAACTGTCAATATCGGTCCTGTTTGATGTAACAAATACATCCGATCTTATCTACTTTGCTAATGTTCTGGAAAGAACATAACACTGTAATGTGTAAGTAGATCATATCGTAGATTGGCAAGTCAGTGTAAATCCGGTGCACTGACTAATCTTAGGACTAACTTATTTTGAACATATAATCATATTTATATTCCACTGCAATTACGTCACTATAAATAAGATTAGCTATATGCTTGGGATTTAATAGAAGTTTATATTAAACAAATAATCATGAAAATAAAACATGTGAGCAAAGTGATTGACCAAGTCAAAAAAAATGATTTCTATTCTTTTATTGATAATAAAATAAGATTACAAAGAATTTGGGTTTTAATTAGGGCATAAAACCCCAACAGAATTAACATTTGTGGCAGTTGGACACTGCCATAAATGCAAGGGCATTTGCGTTAGTACGTAACAGACCATTTGTGTCAGTGGGGTTCTAACACAAACGCCTAAATAAAACACGGGTTTTACTTGGGCGTTTGCATTAGTGCCCCATGACGCAAACGAGTCGTTACTGTCAGTGGCCCACTGACGCAAACGGCTCGTTAGTTTATATCAGAAAGGCTATCGTCTCCATATGCCCATAACCTAAAATTCTGCTGAAAAAAAGAGAGCGTTTTCTCTCACAAACCCAGCGGCGGCTCCACCCTTTTTGGCCATTTGTGTGAGTTTTTTTCCCCTTTTTTTTTTTAATTTTAAGGTGAAAATAATGATATATATGTTTATGAACCTTATACATAGTTTTTTTTTTTTTGTATAGATTTTGTATTCTTGAATATTATTGTTTGGAAACCCATTAACTTTCTTAGTTTTTTGGGGTTTGCTACTTCAAGAACCCACATTACTCAATTACCACAAGTAAGTGCAATTTTATTAATTTTTATGAATTAAATTTAATTTTTGTGAATTTTTTTTTTTTTATAAATTGGCTATATTTTATATTTTTTTTTTAAATTTTTGGATAGTTTTATATTAATGATTATGTAATTGTTTTAGGTTCAAACTTTGCATTTTACTATTTTATTTTTTTAGAATTTTTTTATTATAATTTCATTATTTTTTGTTAACTTTTCAAATTTTTTTAAAAATTAAATTTAATTTTGGGTTTAATTATGTAAATGAGTATATATATATATTTATGTATATATTTTGTATAAGTTTCACTTTATTAATTATTTAGTTTGAATATTTTTAGTAAATTTTTCTTTATATTTTGTTTACTTTTTAAATTTTGGGTTTAATTGTTTAAATATGTATATATATTAAATTTTTTGTTTTATTTAAGTTCTATTTTATTATTTATTTAGTTAGGATATTTATAGTAAATTTTTATTTATGCTTTGTTAACTTTAAAAAAAATGATTTAATTTCAAGTTTAAGTATTTAAATGGGTATATATAATATATTATGTGTTTTCTTTAAGTTCCACTTTATTGTTTATTTAGTTAGAACTATATTTTTCTTTATATTTTGTTAACTTTTTATTTTTCTTTTTTGTTGTTTATTGGTATATTTGAATAGATTTTTTGTTGACGACTTTGTTGGTGAGATCAAGCTTTGGAGGATTTTATATTGGAGGTAATATTTTTAACCTTAATATATAATTAAGATATTGAACTTAGTGGAATGTAGGAATTATAAAATAGTGGAGATAGATCCTGGGACTGTGTGTTGCAGTGATATAAGGCTGGAATTATGCATGTTTGATTGATTAATTGGTGTATTGTGTTTATGTGATGAATATAGGTTCATTTAAATTTGGGAAATGTGATAGAAATAGGAGAAATGCTGCCCAATTTTTTTTAGATTTAGTAATATGAGAATTATGCATGTTTGATTGATTTGTTGAATACTTTTGTGTATATCATGTGTTGTATACATGCACGTTTTAAATTTGGGAAATGTGATAGAAATAGGGAAAATGCTGCCCAATTTTTTTTGGACATATTGTTTCCTTTATTTACTTGTCAATTAGGTAACCCATGAACCTAATTGTTAATGTTTGTTTGTTTGTTTTTTTTTTTGTGTGTGAAGTTTGACAATGGATAAAGATTGGATGTCAGCGGATAGGTTATCCGTGAAATATAGGAATGGAGTTGAGTTTTTCTTGCAATTTTGTGCAATAAATACTCAATCTCCTAATAGTATTCCTTGTACTTGTGTTAAGTGTGGTAACGTTGCCAGAGTGACAATTTTTAAAATAAAGGATCACTTATTTATGAATGGAATAGACTAAAGTTATAAAGTTTGGTTTTTGCACAGAGAAAGAATGAAAGTCACTGATGAGAGACCATCTAAGACTAATAAGTATTTTGATGTGGATTATGAAGTTGATGATATTGCAGAAATGATTGATGATGCACAATATGAATCACATGTGGATCCAATTGAATTTCAGTCAATCTTAGAAGATGCTGAGAAACCCATTTTCCCTAATTGCACAAGGTTCACTAAATTATCAGCACTCCTTAGGTTGTATAACTTAAAAGAAAACATGGGTGGAGTGATAAAGGAATGACAGAGTTGTTAGCATTTTTATGAGAATTATTACCAGAAGGTAATGAAATGTCGTCTTCATTTTATGAAGCAAAGAAGACATTGCCTTCGTTAGGTATGCAATATGAAAAAATGCATGCTTGTCCTAACGATTTCATCTTATATTGAAAGAGATTTGTTGATTCAATTGCATGTTCGACATGTGGAAAGTCTAGATGGCAAAAGAAAAAAAAATTAGTTGCAGTTAGAAAAGGGTGTCCCTGCAAAGGTTTTATGGTATCTACCACCGATACCTCATTTGGTTCGGTTGTACCGAAATAATGATCATGCTAAAAATTTAATTTGGCATGCCAAAGATAAAGTAATGGATGGTAAGCTGAGACATCTAGCTAACTCACCAGCTTGGAAAACAGTAGATGTTAAATGGCCTGAATTTGACAATGAACCGAGGGATATTCGTTTGGGTCTTTCTGTTGACGAAATTAATCCACACACTTCCCTTAGTAGTAAATATATTTGTTGGCCTATAATGCTAATAATCTATAATTTACCACCATGGTTGTGTATGAAGAGGAAGTTTACCATGTTGACCTTGTTGATATCTGGTCCAAAACAACCTGGAAATGATATTGATGTATACTTAGCTCATTCAATTGATGATTTGAGCACATTGTGGTATGAGGGGGTTAATGCTTACGATGCTTATAGAAAATAAAATTTTAATCTTAAAGCAATGTTGTTGTGGACCATTAATGATTTTCCAGCCTTAGGTAATCTTTCTGGATTTAGTATGAAAAGGTACAAGGCATGTCTCATTTGTGAAGAGGGGACTCGTTCTAAATATTTAAAACATTATAGATTGATTTGTTATATGTGACACCGAAAGTTCTTATCCGAAGAACATAAATTTCAAAGTTGGATAGATGCCCTTCAATTGACAACAAAGTTGAACAAGGTCCAATGCAAGTTCGGTAAGCCTAAAAATTATACAAATAAGAGAAAAAATGTTAGACGTGAAAAAACAAAGGAGGTTGTAGATGGTGCGAAAAGTTGTTGGAAGAAGAAATCTATTTTTTTTAGCTTGAATACTGGGAGCATTTGATTTTGCGGCATAACTTGGATGTGATGCACATTGAGAAAAACGTGTCAGATAGCTTAATTAGTGGTCGGAGTAAGGATGGAAATAAAGCTCAGTTGGATTTAAAAGTAATGGGTATACGCAATAAGTTACAACCAGAGGTTGGTGAGAGATGAACCTATTTACCACCTGCGTGTTATACCCTGTCTAAAGAAGAAAAACAAATTGCATGTCATTCTTAGTTGAATGTGAAAGTACTGGAAGGTTATTCTTCAAATATTTCTTCTTTGGTAGATATGAAAATTTTGAATTTAGTTGGAATGAAGTCTCATGACCATCATACACTACTTGAACATCTTCTATCGATAGTTATCTGTTCTGTGTTACCCAAAAAAGTTCAATATGCAACTACCAAACTATGCTTCTTCTTTAAATCTATTTGTTGTAAATTGGTAGATGTATCAAAGTTGGACAATCTTCAAACAAATCTCGTGATAACTATGTGTGCGTTTGAGCAGTATTTTCCACTTCATTTTTTGACATAATGGTTGATTTAATAATTCATTTGGTGAGAGAGGTAAAATTGTGTGGACTAGTATACTTGAGATGGACGTACCCATTTGAACGGTATATGAAGGTTTTAAAAGGTTAAGTTAGAAATAGAAGTAGACCTGAGGGTTGCATAGTTGAATCCTACATCATTGAATAAGCAATGGAGTTCTGTTCAGAATACTTATTAGGTGTTGCGAGCATTGGACTAAGTTTTTCTAAAATTGAGTTTGAAATAAGTAAAGGTGGTAGAGGTGTTGTTGTTTCTGAAGTAAATAAATATGATAGAGATGAAGCACATCACGCTCTTACAAAATATTGATGAAGTTCAACCATACATCGAGTAAGTTCCTATACATATGCATGGTCAATCTTATTTTGCTTTTTCATTATATTGGCAATGAATATAGTTTGTTGATATAAATGATTTTTCTTGAAGAGAACATTTCAATTGGATCAAGACCACTTATCCTAATAAGTCTCGGAATAAAAAATGGGTACAAGATAAACATTATCGAAATTTCAGTACTTGGTTCGAGAATGAGGTAAAATACTTGTGTTGTTCTTGTTTGAGTGTTATTGTATTTTAGCTTGTTAGAATTTTATATACTTTATTTTATTTTATTGTATTCTAGGTTCTAAATAACACCACAAACAAAGTGTCTGAAACACTAAAATGGATAGCATGAGGTCCTTCAATGAGTGTAATTAAGTATCAATGTTATTATATTCATGGTACTCAATTCAACACCATGGAGCGTGATAATATTAGAAAGACACAAAATAGTGGTGTTACTATTATCGCCCATACTTTTCAAATATCTAGTTCCAAAGATAAAAATCTCATACAATGTGATATGCCATATTATAGGGTGATCAAAGAAATTTGGGAACTAGATTATGTGACTATTCGAATTCCTCTCTTCTTGTGTGATTGAGTGAAAAGTGATAACGGGGTCAACACAGATGACTTAGGGTTCACACTGGTGGACTTAAACCGAATAGAACATAAATCTGACTGCTTTATAATGGCGTCACAAGCCAAGCAAGTATTTTATGTGAGTGATCTAGTAGATGCTCGATGATCACTTGTCCTAATAAGTCTACCGAAAGATTATCTGATCAAAGAGTCTAGGAGCGATGATATTATACTTGAACAAGAAACATTTACAATTGCTTCACCACCTATTGATGTCACCATTGATAATGATGATGAATATATACACGAGAATGGTGAAGGGTTGTGGGTAGATAATTAAAGGTATATATGTATTAATTTTGTGATTTGTTTTTATGTATTTTGTGAGGTTTATTCCAGATAATAGTTTTGTTCACTTAACTGCAGATTCATTGATTATGGATCCACCATCACTACTACAAAAACACTATTTTAGGACACTTTCTTAGGGCACTCACCTAGATGCGAGTCCTAAAAATAGCTCCTGGACTTTTTAGGACTCGCAGATGCGTGTCCTAAAAGTTTTATTTTGTTTGTTTAATAAACACCTCTTGGACGTGCGAGTCCTTAAAGAATTTGTTTTAATCATAAAATTTTGAATAGTACTTACATATCATCAAATATAGTTTGGTGTGGTGGTTTGTTACCCATTTAACTTATTGAAGGTCCAGGGTTCTAATCTTATCTTTACAATTTTTATTTTTATTTTTAAAAAAAACAATATATATGTAGAGTCCAAGAACTTTACTTAGCTAAGATAGATAGTAGTATGATAGTATTTATAGCATTATCTTTGTTACTTTGGATTTTTGGTTCAGACCGGGAGTTATTTGGACACTCATAGTAGTACTTATAGATTTTCTAAGTTTAACCTATAGTTTAAGAATATTAAGTATAACCTAAGGTTTGATTAATGTGACTGATATTAAGGATTATATTATTATATTATAAGGTTTAGACATCAACCAATAGGATTTTAAGCACATGTTTTGAATGGTAATTAAGGATTAAGTATTTTTGAGGATTAAATTAAATAAGGGTAAAAGTTTGAATGTATAGGGTCAGTCAGCAGCTTTGAGCACGTTGAGGGCTTAGTCAAGGCTGTTTACTCCATTCAAACTCAGCTAAAAATGTGTAAATTCGTGTTTAAATATTCAGCGTATGCCGATATATCGCAGCTATAGGGGGCGATATATCGCAGCACGTAGATACGGAAAACACGAATCGATGCACGGTCGCCTCGGGAACAAAGGTCCAGGCGATATATCGCCTATAGGGGGCGATATATCGCCTCCACCAGCATGAATTCAAATACTTTTGAATTCCTTTCCCTTCAGCCATTCAAACTCCTTCAACAGTCCAACATCTTCTGAACGAGTCTTCAGCCTCTGCTGAACGATTATTCAAATGATTTTCACCTAAAAAGCCATTATTTTTATTCAAGTAAAATCAAGATATTTTCATTCCCAAACTCTATAAATAGGACCTAGTACCCAGCCATTATTCACCATTTGCTCTAAGTTCAGAGGCTGCTAGTGTTAAGTGAGTGTGAGAGTGTAAACACTTGGTTTGGGGAAAAACTATAAGCTTAAACATCATAAGCTTATCAAACACTTTGGGAAGTGAGTGCTATAGTATTTCGGTGGATGTTAGATTGATCTTGCAATCTTTGAGGTAAACCCAAAACTCTAGTTCTTTTCTGTATTTTTATGTTATTTCCTTTCTCAAAACCTTCTACTCAGTCCCCTAACCTTATTCTTATTTTGGTTAGGGAATCCAAGCTCTTAAGCATATAAGTTGGTAAGTATGTTTTTATGGTTTAGTCTTTCCATCTCTTTCATTTCATCTCCTTTCTTTAGACTTACTCTTTCTTATGGTTTTAGGAGTGTTCCAACAATCCCAACTCAGTCCATAATCTCGGTAACTTTGGTAAGGAAAATAGGCTAGAATATATATGTTTATGTTTATGTTTATGTTATCTTTTGTGTTATGATATGATATGGGTATGTTATGAATATGTTGTGCATGTGTATGTTGTAGGCTTGGGCATATGCCCTATTTGACTAACAAGACCCCAAAAAGATTGTGGGCATAAGCCTATTTAGCTGGTAGGACCCCACTAATCTCATGGGCATAAGCTTGTTTAGTCTATGGGACCCCAAGTAATAATGGCCATTATAATAAGTGTATTATGTGTTATGATATGTCTTTACGTTTATTATGAAGTTTATGTTTATGACTATGTGTTAGATTTTCCTTGCTGGGCATTAGGCTCATTCCTTTCTGTTTATGTGCAGGAAATAAGCTTTAGAGGTGGAAAGATTCGTGACGCTTAGAGGATGTGTATCGATGGTGAATGGAGTCAAGGGGCCGAGCGTTATTCGATTCGAGGATGTAGTCTTGTTTATGTTTTTTATGGTTTTAAATGTACTTTCCGCATTTTCTATGTAACTCTTTTTAGTTTTTAAGTTATTTTTGTTTTAAAGACAATGGGTACCCATATCCTACTTATTTTATGAAAGTAACCTTTGTTTCCATAAGTTTTCAATAAAATTATGGTATTTCCGCAAAAATGTAAGATTTATGTATAGATTCGTTAATGGTCCAAGTAGTCTAGATTAGTGGGTCGTTACAATATATGGTGTTACCAAGTTTCAAACCCTCACCCTATAAGTTAAGCATTTACCATTGCACCAACACATCTTATTGATAAATAAATGACTATAAAAATATTTCTATTATAATATGCACACTTAATTAATAGTTAGAATTAAGTAGTTTAGGGTTTATTTTTTCAGATCTAACCTAAAAAAAAAAAAAGAAGAGAAGGCTCGGGGGGGTTGGGTGGTGGGCGACGGGGGTGGCTAGGAGGCTGGGCTGGCTAGGAGGCTCGGTCAACGGGGCTGGCTAGGGGGCTAGGCTATGCTGGGCTTGGGTCAACGGTGCAGGGAGGGGCTGAGGCAAGGAGGGGCTCAGCAGGGATGACAAATGGGCTGGGCCCGGGGCTGGCTGGGGGTCGACGGTGCAGGGAGGGGTTCGGGTTGGGTTGGGCAGGGTTTAGGTCAACGGTGCAAGGAGGGGCTTGGGCAGGGAGGGGCTCGACAGGGAAGATGGCTGGGCTGGGCTCGGGGCTGGCTGGTGGGGTTCTCAACTTCACGACGGCGACACTGTAGCTCACGGCGGCAACAAGTATTTATTTTATTTCTTGATTTTTTTTATGTTAAAATATTTTTGATTTGATTATGTTGGATATGTTCAGATCTGATTTTGAGCTTAGACTAATAATGAATATCATCTTTTGTGTATTTTGCTTATGCTTTAATGGCTTTCTACTTGTGTTTTACTACTGGTTTTTGGTTTATTTTGTGACTTGATTTTGTGACTGGATTTTGGTGTATTTATGGTCTATTTTGCTGCTTCTTTAATGACTACTACTTGTATTTTGCTACTAGTTTTTGGTATATTTTGTGATTGGATTTTGGTGCATTTTGCAACCAGTTTGAATGGATTAATATGATTGATTTATGGTCTATTGTGCTGATGCTTTTGGTGTAGTTTGCTATTGTGCAATGGAGACTAACTGAGGTACATCAAAGATTGGAGCATGATCTTGTGATCCAGAGTTTTAATGGTATATTTTGCTATTGTTTTAATGGTATATTTTCTGTATTGTGCTACTGGTTTTTTGGTGCATTTTGTGACAGATTTTTGGTGTATTTTGTTAAATAAGTTGAATGGATTAATATGGTAGATTTATGGTCTATTTTGTTGCTGATTTTGGTGTAGGTTGCTACTGTTTTGGAATACCTCTATGTACTGGATGAATAACATTTTATGAAATAGTACTATCTTACAAGAAATTGTTTGTTGCTTGACTATATGAATACCTATACTGATAGTTTAATTCTCGCTTCTATTATATATATATATATTTATAATTTTTGTGTGTGTCTACTTATTTATCAGTTTGAATTATTATGTAGATCTCCAAATTAATTGGATATACATTATCCGTAGATCTAAAGATGTACACTGATCAATTATGTGTGGACCTCTCTTGTTTTTTTAGTTCCAGAGGTCAACATTTTAAGAACTTTTTATTTCCAGTGGAGGAACTTTTTATTAATTAAAGAATTTTTTTATAATATGCAGGTCTATATTGAGATGCATTTCTTTGGCGCAATACTAGACAACATTGGTAGTTGGAGTTTTTAGAATAAAAAATATATTTCACTAACTTTGTATACATTTCTTGTTTAATATTTGGTGATGATAGAATTTGACTGTAGTATAAACTATCATGTAATATGATTTTGTAAGCCGAGTAGACTAAATATTGAAATTATATTTTTGAGTAATTAATAAAAAAATATTTTGTTGTATTTTCTTTTGAAATTTTAGAAATATAACATATATAATACATTTTGGACACTCAAAGGAATACATTTTTTTTTAAAATCAAAATGAAAATTATAGCTGCATTTAAAAAAAAAATTACTTTTAAGGGCATGAAAAGCGAGTCCTAAAATCTTAATTTAAAGGCACTCAACAAGATCTTTTAGGACACGCATTGTGAGTCCTAAAAACATTCTTTTAGGACTCGCGAAAAGATCCCTAAAAACTTACTTAAAGGCACTCAACAGGATTTGCGAGTCCTAAACAACCTCAGTTTTTAAGGCTCTCAAATAGAGGACTTGTGCCCCGCGAGTTCTAAAAAGCCTTTTTTTTGTAGTAGTGCATATGATGATTAGGGTGATCCATTTGTTGATGATGATGGTAATGGTCTGGAGGGGGTTAACCCTACCGCACCAATAAATACACAAGATAAGAGGTATAGGGGCAAATCGACTTTTAGTGATGTATTCAAAGCAAGAAGTGATGATCGCAATTATGAGGTCGAGTACAATCGTTTTGGTCGAGAGATGGGAAAAGGGGGGACCAAGATGAACAACATGATTGGTCTTCTATCACGCACAATCCTTCCTTTAGATGTTAACAATTGGAAATAAATGTCGAAGGATAAAAATGAGACTATACGGGGTCAAATCCAGGTAAGCTATAATATTAACTATTAAATTTATTCTAACAAATTAATCTATTGAAAAAAGTTTAATATTTTTGCGTTCATTTGTACAGACTACGTTCAAACTTCCAAATTCTTCTAAAACAAATGTCCTCAAAGAAGAAGGAAAAAACATGGAGAAACTGGAAAACAAGACTAACAAAAGATCTTGTTTATGTATATAAGAATGTAGCTCCTGAGCTTCTTGCCAAGCTGCCATCAGGCTACTGTGAGTATTACAAACCTGAAGATTGGAAAAAATTTGTTGCGAAAAGACTAACCCTAGATTGGGAAGAGATGAGGAAAAAAGAAACATGATGCTCATGCTCAGAACAAGTATCTGCATCACTTAGGGCGTGGTGGTTATGCACTGGTAGAGCAACAAATGGAACAAGAATTTGGTCATGAGTTGATTGAATATGAAAAATTTGAGATGTGGACACGGACACAGATGAACAAGAAAGGAGAAATTATTGATGAAGAAGCTCGAGAGGTTGTGAAGAGGATTGTAAGTCTTCAATTTTTTTAAAAATAATTTTAATGATTAATGTATGTGTTAAATTCTAATTGATTTACTAACTATGTATATAGGCAGAATACAGGCAAAAAGTGGCAGATGACGAGTTGGTGGAGGAAGGTTCAAATGATATACTAACTATGACATTAGGCACTCTATAGCATGGGGGACGTGTCACTCCCCGTACATTTTTTCATGTCCCACTGCCAAAAAGATTCAATCATAAACAAAAAGGTGTGGAAGATGCTCGTTATAAAGACCTTGAAGAGAAATGGCGTCAATATGAAGAAAGGGCACGTCAAGAGGAGGAAAAGTTAAACTAGTTGATGGCACATATTGCATCTCAATAGAGTGGTGCATTTGGATCATCAAATGCATCTGGTTCGGGTGTAGGAGGAGCCTTAAACACACCACAAGCACCATATGCTCCTCCACCACCGACATAGGCACAATATGCTCCACCACCATTGACACGGACACCATATGCTCACTGACCACCCTCACAAGTACCATATGCCCCTCCACCACCGACACAAGCACCATGTGCTCCCCCACCACCACAGTCAAAATTTCCTGATGAGGCAATAGTTTCTTATTAATTCATTATTGCATATATTTAATAAAGTAGAAATAAACTAGTTTATCAAAAAATCTAACAGATTAATTGTAATGTAACAGATTAATTGTAAGTTGTGTCTTAGTTTGACACAAAATATAGTTGCAGAGAGGAAACTTTTAAGTACCTGTTGCATAGAAATACATAGCGTTCAACTGGCTCCTGGAAATTATTGTGTGAGAGTTGAGGTAGCCATTCAAGAGAATGCTAGTTTACTACAGCCGCTTACAATGGAAGGTTATACATTGGTAGGACAAGCAGTCGGGTACAATGTTGGATGTCCACGACATTGGGTCTTTACTAATCAACAAATGAAAAAGTCACTTTCCCTCTACTCAACAACCAAGGAAATCAAAGCAAAGAATAAAGGCATTGACACATGAACCTACAGAAGTGCCTATGGCAAGAATGTTGAAGTGTTTAGTGAAGTTTATTGATAAATGGAAAGCTGATCGCGTGGTAGAAATTCCTATTGTAGAAAGGGTATTTGAATTCCAAAATATCGCTTAGTAAGGGAAAGATGATTTTCTCCACTTTTGCAACTATGAGATGATCAGACAGACTGAGCTAACATTATATATGAGGTATATTGGTGTTTATAATCTTTTAGTTTATTTAGTGTAACTTGAAATTTAATAGTTTATTGAATTTTTTAATTATGTGTAGCTTGCTCGATGATTTAGTGCAAATGAAGGGGTCGAACTACATGTACACTTTCATGCATCCTGCTTTAGTGTCCACTAATGCAGGTTCCAATGAATCACGTGCTAAAAATCCCTTTGATCGATTTCTACAGATGGAGCTAGAGACACAGTTTCTAATTTGTCCTTGGAACAATAAGTCAACTTAATTTTATATTCATATGTTTTGATTATTGATAAATATCTTACACAAGTTTGTTTTTGTTGTAGCTATCATTGGATGTTAGTATTAATTCAACCACACAATCATTCGGTAGCTTTTTTGGATCCTGTAAACTCACATTTTCGTCTGGAAATCAAGGAGATAATTATCATGCAAGTTATACATATTACTTAATTAATTTATGATTTCATTTCAAACTCATATTTGGGTAAGTATTAATCTTTTGTGTAGGACATTGAATCAATATGATACACCAAAGACAAAAAGAGTCCATCAATATAAAAGTTTGTGTTCCTAAGGTAAGTAAATTATATTACATATCATATTAAAGTGTTTGACATATTTTTATTATAATAACTTGCTAAATATAATACTTAAATTTGGATAACTATGTTGTAATAGTGTCGAAACCAAATTAGGCCAACCTAGTGTGGCTTTTACATTATGAAGTTTGCTTGAGAGTTGTTTTCACACCCTAGACCAAATACCTACTTGAAAAATGAGGTATTGTTTGACCTTTTAATTTTAATTTAAACTATCACTCATGATTTTATTTGGATAATTTCTAACATATTATTTTAAATATTTTCTAATTATTTTACGAATATAGTACCATATTTGACTCACAAAATCAACGAGATACAAGATGAGTGGACTGAATCAATTATGTCGTATCTTAGTTAGCAAATGAGAAAGTTGGTGAGGAAATTTTAGTTTAAGTATGTTTAATACTTAGAAATTTAGAACACAAGAATACCTATATATATAAATTAACTTTGAAATCAGAATTACTTTTATAGAATCGATCACAAATGTTAACTTTAGATAAATGTTTAAAAAAATTATAGTGTTGTTTTTCTGTTTATGCTGTCGTGTTTTCTATTTTTGCTGCTGTTTTTTTTTATCAAAATAGGATAGGAAAATTGGCATAAACATTTTCAATTTCCCTGGTTAATACTTTATGTGACAGTTCCCAACTGATGCAAAAAAAAAAAAAACTCGTTTTTAACATTTGTGGCAGTTCCCAACTGACGCAAACCAGGCTAGCATTTGTGACAGTTCCCCACTGACGCAAATGCCAGCATGGTTTGCGTCATAGAATTTTGCATCACAGGATTTTGCGCTACATTTAAAACTGATGCAAAAACTCAATTGTGGCAGTTAGAAATTGACGCAAATGGCCTTTTTTGTTGTAGTGAGATCGAGAAGCAAAGATCTTCTATAATACCGAACAAATTTTTAAAGTACTCAAATATTAGCACATCTTTTCTCAAATGTTAACTATAATTGTCTTCTTGTTTGCCTTTCAGTTGCTTTTATGCATGCAATAATTTAGCAAAAATGTTTATTTCTAATTTAATATATTTTTGTCTCCATGTAGAAAGTGTATGTTCGATATAAGAAATCATAAAATTATCATAACTAATACTAGAGGTTCAAGTGACTACATTAAAAACCCTAGAAAAGATGTTTAGTTCATAATAGCAATAAAAAAGCCATTGAATTAAAATAAGAGTGCATAAAGAAGAAAGAAAGAAAAACTGTAAAATGAATCCAATTATTCCCTCCAATAGCCTACAATATGTTCTTCTTTGATTAGGGCTCCTAAAACTTTCCAAAACATTATAATAAGATGTATATATAGTGCCCCAACCTTTGAGTGATGAAACTACCAAATTACCCTTAAAAAAAACTGAGTTTTTTTGTTCTGTGCCAATGTCAGGCGCGACCGCACTATTGTTTGGGCGAGACCATGCTATTGTTTGGGTGTGATCACAGTGACGAAACATTCACCTTGCATAGTTTTGATACACCTGTTGTTATTCAGACATTTTTTACTCTTATCTCTACACAATATGCTATTAACATTAAAGCTATAAGAAGCGACAATGCTATATAACTAAATTTGTCCTCTTTGTTTGCTAGTAAAGGTATCATTTATTATGACTCATGTGTTGATCGACCTCAGCAGAATTCTGTAGTCGAAAGAAACACCAACACATTCTCAAATCTCAATGTTGTTAGGGCACTTGTTTTTTACTCTGCTCTTCCTTTATGCTACTGGAGTTACATTGTCAAAACCGCAGTATATTTGATAAATAGAAATCCATCTGTTGTTTTAAACAATCAACTCCTTTTCAAATTTTAAACAATAAACTACCATCTTATGATCATTTAAGGAATTTTGGATGTCTTACTTATGCTTCTACTTTATATAAAGATGGACACAAATTTTCATCCCACTCTAGAGACGTCTTTATTGGCTATCTTTAGGGAATGAAAGCGTACTGCATGTTAGATATTCAAACAAATCAGGTCTTTTTGCTCTAGGAGCACTTATTTCCATGAAAAAATTTATCCCTACAAAAATGATAATCTTATAGATCATATAGATTCTTTTTTCTCTAATAAATGTTTGCCTTGTTACCTCCCTGCGAATCATATTACTAATTCTTATTCTACAGAAGATATTTTTATTCCTAATGCATGCATATCACTAGAACAGGGCGTGCAATTCATCTGCTAGCTCATTTACAAGATTATGTTTGTGCAAGTACCCCCACTGCACATCCTCTTTCATCAACCATGTCTTATTCCATACTGCCAAAAAAATTCAGGGCTGTAATACTTGCGGCCAACACTATTGTTGAACCTACATCATATTCCAAAGCTTGCAAAGACCCACTAGGAAGAAGCCATGCACAATGAGCTTTAAGCTCTTGAAAACAACAAGACATGGCGCATTGTTTCCCTACCACCTGGTTTCCACACTGTAGGCAACAAATGAGTTTATAAAATAAAATATAAACCCAATGGAGACATTGACAGATATAAAGCAATACTTGTTGCCAAAGGCTACACTCAACATCATGTCATTGGTTATTCTGATACTTTTAGTCATGTTGCTAAATTTACTACTCCAAACTAATGTTTGCTCTTAATACAGTTAATAATTAGAGTGTTCGCCGAATGGATATCAACATTGTTTTCCTTCATGGAGACCTTCATGAGGATGTTTGCATGACGCTACCAAAGGGATATACACCACAAGGGGAGCTTCGTCCAAATGTCATTTGCAAACTCCAATAAAGCCTATATGGCTTAAAGAAAGCTTCCAAACAATGGTTCACAAAATTGAAACCTACCCTTATTGTTGATAGATTCATTTAGTCATCATCCGTACACCAGGTATATTCACAACAAGAAAAAAGGGCTTTTACTTTGGGTTTTAAGCTGGATTTACTTTGGTTTTTGCTAAAATTCGCAACCGCGGTAGTTTGGAGCAAAGTAAAAAGTAGTTAAAAATCGAAGTGAAAAATAGGCTTTCTACTTCAGTTATAATGTAAAAACCGAAGTAGAAAGTGGGGATTCTACTTCGGTTTTTACATAATAACCAAAGTAGAATCCCCACTTTCTACTTCGGTTATTATGTACAAATCGAAGTAGAATCCCCACTTTCTACTTCGGTTTTTACATAATAACCGAAGTAGAAAGCCCCCCCCCCCCCCCCCTATTTTTAAAATAATTATTTCTAATTATTTTTAAATGGCCTAATTCTATTTTATATATATATATATTTTGCCCTAATTCTTTTTAAATAGTCTAATTATATGAATTTATAGTTATATATTTTTACAATTGGAATTGGTTTATTTTCATTCAATTTATAGAAGAAATAAAAATCACAAAATTTATACACTTAGAATTAAAATTCTTATAAAATTAAATATTTATATATTCACATAATTGTTAAGTAGAATAACCTAATCATTCATATATACATTCACATAATTATAATTAAGTGAAATAGCCTAAACATGTATATATACATTCACATAAAACTAAAGGTATGTATAAACAAAATAGCCTTACTAATAAATTTAAGTCATCAATCAGCTTAACTATTCTTGTTTGATTAACAAGATGTCTTCCTGACCCTTGGTGACAATTTGGCTACTAATAACTTTGTCATTTAGTTCATTCTACGAAACAAACCAATGATAGATTAAATTAGTAACTTGTAACAACACTTAAAAAAATTTCCTACTTTGCTTTAAAACACTTACAACTCTTTTTTCAATTTTTTTTATCCAAATTATCTTCGACAAGAGTCTTCTTCGTTTCTTGTGCTCTTATCCAAATTTCATATCCCTCTACATCTTTCACTCCTAGTTCTTTTTTCTAGGACATCCAACATAATTGAAATTTAATTATTAAATTTCCCTAAGTCTAACAAAATTTCGGTAACATAACAACTGCATTTTAACATCTCTAAAAATTTTAAAACCTTTAAATAACACACAAAATATCTCGACATAGTGTGCGAATTGAAAAAGGAAAACAATTACTAAAATCTATAAAAAAACTGGCTGAGTTTCTTTTGTTTTTGTAGCATATCCCAACTTTATAATTATATATAAATTCAACACAAACAAACACAAAATCAACACACATAATTCCATCCTTATATCACCGCCAACAACAAATTTCCCAGAATCTACTTCACTAAAGTAAAATATGCATGATTTAACTCTAATTTTATAAATAAATATTGTAACAGTAATAAATAAAATTTAAAGATTACTCACCTCCAATATTACTCTTGAAGTCACCCAAAATCAATACGAAATTGGCAATTAAATCAACAACCCTACTAAAAAGCTTAAACAAAAACAAATAAAAATCAATTACATAATTAATTAAACTAGTTACATAATCATCAAACAACATATCAAGCTAGCTAGTTATAGAAAATAAAAAACAAATGTCACTAATAATCCAAACATTTCAAGTTCTAACATTGGCAACAACATTACCTATTGACGCTATGTTTAGAAATTTAAATAGCAAGTCACAATTTTTTTAAAATTTTACTAATATATATATAATTAATAACATTATATAAAATAACAAAAATAAATAAAAAAATATACTAAAAAATAAGTATTAAATTTGAAATAATATAAAAAAAAATTAACACAAACAAAGCTTTAAGGTAACAAACCTTCTTTGATGCTCAAAATAACCTCAAAATCAATATTAGCAACTCTAAAACCTATATATAATAAACACATTATGTCTATAAGAAAAAAAAATCTGAAAATAATATAGAAAATAAAAAAAAACATACAAACAAAGATTTAGTGATTTATACATTTTTTGAAGCTCAAGAACACATTTTAATGTAAGAAAACCAGTCAAAGTCCAATAACAATACCCATTTTCGAACCCTAAAAATACCCACACCCAAAGTCTTTGTTTTCTCCCTCAAAAATAAAAATGGAACTAATATTTCTGTTTTTAAGTAAGAAAAATGGTTTCAAATGGTAAAAAAAACATAAAAAATGGTATATTTAGTGAAACCCTCGTGGGAGTACAACAACAATGAAGGTTTTCTGGGTTTGACGTTTGGGATTTTTTCTTCAGAGAGACGAATGAGGCATGAGAGCTATATATTAAGGGTATTAAAGCTCTTTTACTTCGGTTCTTATACAAAAACCGAAGTAGAAAGGGGCTTTTATATAAGAACCGAAGTAAAAGCCTTCAGGGCTGCGTTTGGTTTGCTCCACTTTTCACTTCGGTTTTTTCATAAAAACCGAAGTGAAAAGCCCCAATATAGTGTGCAAACCAAATATGGCCCTTGTCTATTTTCCATTTTAACTTCGTTTTTTTAAGAAACCGAAGTAATAGCCTATTTTTATGTACTACCATTCCCAAAAGCGGAGTAAAAACCCATTGAAAGGCTTTTACTTCAGTTTTTTTATATTCTATGTGTAAAAAATGAAGTAAAAGCCTATATTTCTAGGAGTGATTCTTAGCCATTTTATTATATGTTGATCATATAGTAGTTGCTAGAATTAATGATGCTGCCATAACTCAATTAAAAAAAAAATCTTGATAATAGATTTAAACTCAAAGACTTAGGCCATCTTCATTTTTTCCTTGGCTTAGAAATAGGTCGCTCATCTTAAGGCATTTATTTATCTCAATGAATTTTTTACATTACAATTACTTTATGATACATGCTATATTTGAGCTAAAACTTCATCCACTCCTATGGAGCCTTATCTAAAGCTTATTAAAAACCAAGGAGATTTGCTGACCAATCCTACTTCCTATCACAGCCTCATTGGAAAGCTAATATATCTCACCATAACTCGGCCAGACATCTGTTATGCTATGAATTGTCTCAGCCAATATCTTACTAAATCGAGGCTTCCTCATTTTTACATGCTTCTCAATGCATTCTACAATATCTAAAGAAGACACTAGGCCAAGGCATTTTTTTCCCTTCAAAATCAACACATCAGTTGTGTGTTTATGCTGGAACTGACATACATGCAACTGCTCTTTCCCTCAAGCTATTTTCTGATGCCGACTGGAAGAGTTGCATTGATTCTAGGAGATCAAATTCTGGTTACTGTGTTTTTCTCGGTGACAACCTCATTTTATGGGAATAAAAAAATCTACCAACTGTTTCAAAATTCTCTACAGAGGTCTTGCAGATTTTATATGCTACGCAAGTGCACGTATCGCAATTTAGTAATAATCTTGGTAAAACCAAGTATCGTCCTCAATGACTGAATCCTCAATTACGAGTCAATTAATCTTTTTTCTATTTTGTCAATTAGAATTTTGATTCTTGTAGACAAAGCAAAATAAAATATAAAATGTAGAAACAATAATTAAAGATTAAATAAAACAACGAATAATAGCAAAACCTTGGATTTAAACAATGAAAGAGTAATTAGGATATTTAATCTCATCAACTATCCTCCCTATCAGTCCCTAATACAAAATTCTAAATTCTTCTTCTTTCTGCCTATTTCAATTAACGAGTTGACAAAAGCAGCTTATAATCATATTATGAATTATAAACTCAACCTAAGTGACAATTTCCTATATTTCTATGGTAAATTGAATCACAAAGATAACATTAATCTTAACAACTAAATAAATAGTTACACAATTAATCTGGATACTCTCGTTCCAAATTAGAATTATGTCCAATATAACCAAAGCAAATTCAAATCGCACTTCTCAGATTTTAGTTCAAAAACATGTAAATAATGACTATAGATGGTCAGTCAATAATCAATCAATAAGAACATGCTATAAGGAATTGAAAAGAGATTGAAGAAGAAAATTGAAATTGCATTAATTCATAATAGGAATTCAAGTGATTCAATTAAAAATCCTAAACAACAAATTTGTTCATAATTGTAATTCTAATCACAAAGAAATTTAAAAATAACATAAGAAAATAGATGAAAAACATGCAGTTTTTTTAATTCTCCCATCCTTCTTAGCCTCTAGGACTCTCCAAAATCTGTCTATATCTTTTTCTCGTTTTCTCTTTTTCATAAAACCTAATCTTTTCAGTTTTTGAAGAGGCGGGCTGTGGCTCTACATGTACCATGCCGCGGCCCGTGTCCTAAATTCACACGAATCTGAAATGCGGGGCCACGACTTTCCCAAAGCCATGCCGCGCCCCGTGTCTCTGATTTATGGGGTTTGGCCCTTCTATGCCGCGGCCCTCCTTAGCCATGCCGCGGCTCAAGTCTCTCCTCCAAAACAATGGTTCTGTTTCAAGGGCTAGCCGCGGCTCTTAAGCAATTTTTCAACTCATGCCTTTTTAAGCTCGAAAAATCACCAACGCATCCAAATCATGTTGAGATCCATCCTTTGTCAAAAATATTATCAAAACTTGGATATTTCTTCTATTTTTGGACATTTTTCCTCCAAGTACTAAAATCTTCCTGCTATTCACAAAAACTACAAAACAAACAAACAAAAGCATAAACCCGCACTAAATCAAAAAACAAATGATATAAAAGACTACCTAAAACACCACCTAAACATGACAAAAACTAGACTCAACAAACTCCCCCAAACTTAACCTTTACTCGCCCTCGAGTAAAGATTGACTTCAAACTTAAAACATAACACGACACACAAATAGTTAAGCCTCCACAACACATTGTAATCATTCGCAAAATATCAACTGCATTTTTACAACTAGAATTTCAGTCCAATCACTCTAACAATTAACCCAAATGCCTCAATTGGAAATTAGAATATGATTTGCAAATAACAAAATGAGCAATTAAAATACATCATACATGTCTTACTCATTCAACAATCCGCTAACCAATATTCAATATGCTTACGTACTTGCCTTTCTCCACTAATGTCAACAACACATGTTTTGGAATCAACAGGACTTTTAAGGTTCATAACATTGTGGCTTAGGTAACGGTAGTTGAAAAGACATTTAGGTTTCATTATACCATAAGCACATCAAAAACCCATCAAATCAACATTTTGTTTTCCTTTCATTTTCATCTCCCAATCCACCACTTTTCCAGCAATTGAGAAAATCACCAACACTGCTCCAACATCACTTTATTTACTTATTTTTCACTCTTTAAGTTTTTTTTTCTTTTCTTTCTTATTTTCTTTTTCTTTTTTTTATAAAAAGTGATGTTGCAAGAGCTTTTACAATTATCTCAATTAAGGTACATCATTTATCCACATTTCAACAATCTTACCCAATACATTTCATTTCCCCCTAACTTATTTCTAAGCTTGTGGCATAACTAAAGGACAAAGGAACATAGGAATGGGTACATCCACTACAAGAAAAAAATGCTTTTAATAACACAAAAAATGTGTTATCAAAATATACCATAACACTTTTTGATGTGTTAAGACCGACTATGTTATCGTAGGTCAGGGTACTTTACAAAACACTTTATCATTGTTATACAGATGTGTTATTATAATGTCAACGATAACACACTTTCTATGTTATTTGAATAAATAGATAAGTGTTTAATTATATTATTTATAGTCGATACTTATAAATTTGTATTATACTACACTTTAGTATAACACATTATATGTGTTATATAATGAAGTTTGCATAACAAAATTCTTTACATAAAAAGTGTTATTGTAATAGATATTATAACACAATTTCGTATTATTTTAATGTTTAGATAAGTTTAAATTCTCATTATATATTCATTTATATAACACTAATTTATTCTATTATATTTTTATTTTTTTATTTATATAATTAAAATTAGCTTTCTAATATATACTAGCATCATCAAATGAACTTGATTTTCAAATAACAAAAAGTAAAAACATTCAACATTGTATTAACAATCCACAAATTAGTTTCAAACATTCAACACTGTCATCAACAACAAAATGTACTTTAAGTATTCAAGTTGTAGAGTCCAAGAACTTTACTTAGCTAGTTAGATAGTAGTATTATAGTAATTATAGTATTATCTTTATGACTGTGGATTTTTGGTTCAGACCGGGAATTATTTGGACACTCATAGTAGTACTTGTAGATTTTCTAAGTTTAACCTATAGTTTAAGAATATTAATGTTAACCTAAGATTGGATTAGTATGGCTGATATTAAGGATAATATTTATTATACTATAAGGTTTAGATAAGAACCAATAGGATTTTAAGCACATTTTATGAATGGGTGATTAAGGATTAAGTATTTTGAGGATTTAATTTAATAAGGGGTAAAGTTTGAATGCTATAAGGTCAGTCGGCAGCTTTGAATACGTTGAGCGCTTAGTCAAGGTTGTTTACTCCATTCAAACTTAGCTAAAAATGTGTAATTTCGTGTTTAAATAATCAGCATGTGCCGATATATCGCAGCTATAGGTGGCGATATATCGCAGCACGTAGATACGGAAAACACGAGACGATGCACGACAGCCTCGGGCATACTGGCCCAGGCGATATATCGCCTCCTTCAGTATATTTTGAAACATTTTGAAATCATTTTCCATTCAGCCATTCAACCTCTTGATAAG
Source organism: Humulus lupulus (assembly GCF_963169125.1). Lineage (NCBI taxonomy): Eukaryota > Viridiplantae > Streptophyta > Magnoliopsida > Rosales > Cannabaceae > Humulus > Humulus lupulus. The sequence continues at coordinate 270,770,268 of NC_084795.1, read as the reverse complement.
TCCAACATCTTTTTGAACGAGTCTTCAGCCTCTGCTGAACAGCAATTCAAATTATTCTCACCTAAAAAGCTATTATTTTTATTCAAGTAAAATTAAGATCCTTTCATTCCTAAACTCTATAAATAGGACCTAGTACCCAGCCATTATTCATCTTTTGCTCTAAGTTCAGAGGCTGCAAGTGCTAAGTGAGTGTGAAAGTGTAAACACCTGGGTTGGGGAATCATAAGCTTGATCATCATAAGCTTATCAAACACTTTGGGAAGTAAGGTTTTATAGTATTTCGGTTTGAGGTGTAGATTGGTCTTACAAGTCTTCAAGGTAACCCAAAACTCTAGTTCATTTATGTACTTGTTCTTTTAAGTTCTCATAGTCTTCTACTCAGCCTCTAACCTTAATTTTTATTTTGGTTAGGAAATCTAAGCTCTTGAGCAAAAAGGTTTTGGTAAGTATGTTTCTGAATGGTTTAGTCCTTCCATTCCTTTCATTTCTTTTTCTTCAAATCTACTCACCCTGTTATATATGGTTTTAGGAGTGTTCCAAAAGTCCCAACGCTGTCCTCTTATCCCGGTAACTTTGGTAAGGAAAATAGGGTAGAAATGCATATGTTATATGTTTTATATGTTATCTTATGTTTCTTATGTTATGATAAGTGTTATGATATGTTTGTAGGCTTGGGCATATGACCCATTTGACTAACAAGACCCCAAATAGATTATGGGCATATGACCTACTTAGCTAGTAGGACCCCACTAATCTAATGGGCATATGACTTGTTTGGTCTATGGGACCCCAAGTAATAATGGCCATTATAGTATGTGTATGATATATATATATATGTTATGTTTTTTTATGTTTCTTATGAAATTTATGTATATGAACTATGCGTTAGATTTTTCCTTGCTGGGCATTAGGCTCATTCCTTTTTGTTTATATGTGCAGGAAAATAGCTATAGTGGCGGTAAGATTCGGGGATGCTTGGGGAATGTGTATTGGTGGTGAATGGATTCAAGGAGTCGAGAGTTTGATTTTCGAGGATGTAGTCTTGTTTTTATGGTCTTTACATGTATTTTCCGCACTTCTTATGTAATTCCTTTCATTTTAAATCATGTTTTGTTTTTAAAGACAATGGGATCCCATATCCTACTTATTTTATGAAAGTAACTCTTATTTCTACAAGTTTCCAATAAAGTTATGGTATTTTCGCAAATGTAAGTTTTATTAAGGATTTGTATGTATAGTTTCGTTAATGGTCCAAAAGTCTAGAGTAGTGGGTCATTACACAAGTAGTCTTAAATATTCAACATATTGAAAAGTTACTACTTTTAGCACAAAATATTCTACAGCTGCCCAACACAAAGCCTTCAAAATTAAGTATCCTTTTCTATTTCGCTTGTCACATCTGCAAAATAAACAAAGAAATATTTTATTGTTATTATCTAGCATCACAAATTACTTCAAGAAAAATGCTATGGAAATTATTTCCAAGAGAGACACCACATTCAAAAGACAATCACAAATGCAAAGCCAAGGACAATAAAAAATGCGAATACAAAAGCAATGGAAATTCCCTCTGATTTCTCTTTTCCAGAAAAAGAAAAATTTCTATCAAACTTTATAATGTATTTCCAAACTAAAAGAAGTCAAGGACCCAATTTAATTGAACACAGAAATCAAATCCCTTTTATAAAGAATAAACTAAGCAACATTGATGATATAATTGTTTCACAAGTACTATTTTTCTCTACTGTATGCACACAAAGTTTGATTAATTAATAGTAAGAAATCAATTATATTGAAAGCTCATTCAATATAAAAATCAGTTTAACAATTTAAATGCAAATAATGCATATAATACTAACATACATGAATGATCCTGATTATTGATTTTGAAATCTTAAGAGTATAAGCTTAAAATAGATGGATGGTTTTTTTAAAAGAAATAGAAGGCAATCTTGCATACCTGGGAAAAGTGAGGATTCCTGGGTGATTGTGTAGATGACAGAGTCTCTACTTCTACGATATTGAGGACTTGATGTGAAAAATCGAAAAGCTCAAGCACACTTCAAGGACACTTCCAGTATTCATATTTGCCTTGTATAAAATATCTACAATTGGAAGACACTTCAATATTTTAAATGAACTATAAAAATAAATGCAAGATTCGCATATCAATTTAGGAAGTGGAGAATTTAAGTTATGACTCATCCAAATTATATTTAAGATTCACATATCAAAAGATCTAATTATTCTTGATGCTTTTCACTAGTGTTATGACTCCTCCAAATTATATTTATGTGTAATTATTTATAATTCTTGGTGTGAAGACTCTAATTCCATAGTAACATTTTTAACACCCCGTAGTGAAATTTGTTCTCTTTGAAATTCTAAGAAAGCTCTTGTATATATATATATTAAGTGGACAAAAAAGAGTAGTCATTTTCAAGTTCCCTTTAATTATTGTGGGAGCATGTGATATTCACGAATAGAGACAATGTGGCTAAAGGCCTATGCACATGTAAAGCCAAAAGAAAATTGCTATCATCCATTTTCAGTCATCACTCCCAAGTTTCCAACCACAACCAGTACTAAATTGTTACACATTTCACAATTTCAAAATAACAAATCGATTGAGTACACCAACATCCCTCTGTATGCATGTTTCAGCTACATATACTACTTAAAGTTTAAGAAGACTCCAATTCTAATGCTATAAAGTTGTTTATACCTGAATAACACGAGATGATTCCAAATAAAATTCTCTAAACCATAGGAAGCCAAGGTTTGTCAAAGTTGCAACGGTTGCTGCACATAGAATCACATGAAGGTAAGATATAACTTATAAGATAATATCATAATATTAATGGTAGTTAATCTAGCTTATCAACTTTGACAAATTCATAGCAATATTATTAATCAAAATAAGGTTAGAACATTAGATCATATGTATCAAAACACATTATATTCATGCTTTAGATACCCAAAAGCTTTTCTCCTATCTCTTCCATTTGTTGGACAATTCTATTGTAATTTGTAAAATTTAGTAAAGAAAAACAAGCAATTATAAACTACTCACAAATACTACAGAAAATTCACAAACAAGCCATTATTGAACAAACAAAGAGAGACACAAACAAGCATGGTTTTCTTATCCACATGAATATAGATCAACATATATAAAATATATAAATATATTAACTAAATAATTATAATAAAGGCCATTAACTTATTGAAAATTGTCTTGAAAGGAGGAAAGAGCAAAACAATTCTAATAAATTGGATAAACAGAACATTGCAATCTATATATTCCTTTATGTGTTATATTATATTAAGATATCATCTGGTGAAGAAGACGGATGTAATGACCCAACTACTCTAGACTTTTGGACCATTAACGAAAACTATACATAAACACTAATTCTTAATAACACTTACAAGTGATAAGATCATAACTTTATTAAAACTTTAAAAAAAACAAAGGTCAAACTTACATAAAGTTTAAGTTAGGATATGGGATCCCATTGTTTTAAAACCAAAAACATGACATAATGATAATTAAAAAGAGATTACATAATAAAATGCGGAAAAATACATATAAAACCATAAGAACAAAAACTACATCCTCGAATCGAAACTCTCGGCTCTTTGAATCCATTCCGCCTCAATACACATTCCCCAAGCTGCCAAGAACCTTACTCGCCACTAAAACTATTTTCCTGCACATATAAACATAAAGGAGTGAGCCTAATGCCCAGCAAGGAAAATCTAACATATAGCCATATACATAAAAATTCATAATGCAACATAAAAACATACTATAACACTTATGTCACATACATACTATAATGGCCATTATTACTTGGGGTCCCATAAACTAAGCAAGTCATATGCCCATTAGATTAGTGGGGTCTTGCTAGCTAAGCAAGTCATATGCCCATAATCTATTTGGGGCTTGTTAGTTGTACGGGTCATATGCCCAAGTCTACAAACATACTTAACATAACATATTTCATAACATAAAATCATAAGATAACATATAAAAGCATATAACATATAAATCCTATCCTATTTTCCTTACCAAAATAACCGGGATATGGGTACTGATTTGGGACCTTGGAACACTCCTAAAAACCATTTATAATATGGTGAGTATATTGAAGAAAAGGGATGAAAGTGAAAAAGGGACTATGCTATCAAAATATAGTTACCAAAAACCTTGTGCTTAAGAACTTGGATTTCCTAACCAAGATTAAGAATAAGGTTAGAATGAGTAGAAGACTATGAGAATTTTTAAAGAACATAATACAGAAATGGACTAGAGTTTGGAAATTCCTCGAAGACTTATATGATCAATCTAAACCTTGAACCGAAATGTGAATAAACCTTACTTCCCAAAGTGTTTGATAAGCTTATAATGATCAAGCTTATAATTCCCAACCCAAGTGTTTACACTCTCACACTCACCTAGTAACTTGCAGCCTCTGAACTTAGAGTAATAGATGAATAAATGGTTGGGTACTAGGTCCTATTTATAGAGTTTAGGAATGAAAAGATCTCATTTAACTTGAATAAAAATAATGGCTTTTTAAGTGAAAAACATTTGAATTATCGTTCAGCAGAGGCTGAAGACTCGTTCAAAAAGATGCTGGACTTATCAAGAGGTTGAAGGTTTGAATGGAGAACGTTTTTGACAACTTTCAAAATATGCTGAGAGGGGCGATATATTGCCCCCTATAGGCGATATATTGCCCCCTATAGGCGATATATTGCCTGGGCCATTATGCTCGAGGCAATCGTGCAACGTTTCGTGTTTTCCGTATCTTCGTACTGCGATATATCGCCCCCTATAGCAGCGATATATCGGCATACGCTGAATATTTAAACATGAAATTACACATTTTTAGCTTATTTTGAATTGAGTAAATAGCCTTGACTAAGCCCTCTAACATTTTCAAAGCTGCTGACTAACCTTAGAGTATTCAAATTTTAACCTTAATAAATTTAATCCTCAAAATACTTAATCATTAATAAACCCATACATAACATGTGCTATTATCTAATTGGTTCTTATCTAAACCTTATAGTATAATAAATATTATCCTCAATATCAGTCATATTAATCAAACCTTAGGTTAAAATTAATATTCCTACACTATAGGTTAAACTTAGAAAATCTACAAGTACTACTATGAATGTCCAAATAAATCCCGGTCTGAACCAAAAATCCACAGTCATAAAGATAATACTATTATTACTATTATACAACTATCTAACTTAGCTAAGTAAAGTTCTTGGACTCTACAACGGAAGACAAGCTTACTAGCTTAGAAGAAGTAGGTGTTTCTTGGGATTCAATTGGGTCCCGTTTGAGGCTAAGAGATAAGCCACGGAGTTTGGCAAATCTCATTTTTCAATATTTATCTGGATCATCATAACATAATTGAATGAATCTATTATCAGACAATTTTGCAAAGTAATTGAAAATGGTACAAGTGAATTTTCTTATTTTCATTCCAATAACATTTCAAGGAGACTTAATTAACTAATATAACAAAGATGATTATATATTCTTATATATGCAGCCATCAACCTTGTCTTCTATGATCTCTAAAGTTTAGGATTAAATCATTCTTTTCTTAATAAATTATGAAATTTGTGAAAAAATAAATAATAAGGAACTAATTGCTACTATTTATAGAACTTAAGGATTTGATAGCTTTTTTTAAGGGCTGAATTGTTAAACATTAAGAAACTCATTATGCATTTAGAGTGATTAAGCAAACTTTGCCAAAACGAAACAAAAACAGATGCAGTGTCATCTGTTCGTGGCTGCTTATACAACAGTACTAAAACATTGTGCACCACACACACAAATAATCATAGCAGAGAATAGTGATTATTAATAGGGTCCTATTGAATATATTTCAATTAACAGTTAAAAGAGCAAAGAAAATGATGTTGTGGTGGATATGAAAACTGAGAATCCATACAAATTTCTTTACTTGGTTGTGAGATTCATCAATATTTCTTTACATTATAGTCAAATCCCTGCATATTCAAACCTAGCCAGGTTGTCAGCAATTTCAATTGTTAATAATAATAATAACTAAATTATTAATATTATTATAGTTGAAGAAAAACACACTATCCCAGAACAGAGTAAAAGTTCTTGCCACCACAACAACAAACTTACAGTCTTTTCTTAAATGATACATTGAAAACTTCAAAAGAAGAAAATGGAAAAATAAGATAAATACTTATCTGTTTATATTATTATTTTAAGGTCTTCATGAAGTGAACAACTAACAAAATAATAGCAGTAACTAATTAACATAAACCCATGACTAACAATATTAACTAACAGTATGGAACCATGAATACTTCATAAAACAAAAATCTAATGAATAAAACATACCAGCAATACAAGAGCATGTACAATATTCATATTTCTTAAATATATATACACATCTAAATCCCAGACTAGGCATAATCTATAACAACAGAAGAAAAAGAAATCCCAGACCAGATGCAATATTCATATATTTCATAAAATTATGCATAAAACAATATGAATCTACTTTCTCTAGTATAAGTATAGTTGTAATATCACAAAGATATCTTTCAAGTATAACTGTAACGAATGACTCTATACATGAATATTAATGCTTTCTTTAGTTTCTTCTTCTTTAGACTATAAGTATCTAACTTTAAAATGTTTCTATATCTTGGTTCCCATAGGTATCAAGTGTTTTCCTTTGTTACAGAATAGAGATTGTAGGGAAAGATAGAAGAATATCACAGGCAGAGGAAAAACACTTTATCTGAGATATAGTTGATTTCTGACCACTTTTTGGTCAAGATTGAAGGTGGCAAAATAGGTCAAACATGATAATACGACTTGAAACTTGAATTAAGTTTGCCAGTTTGGATTTTAATTATAAGGGGGTTGAATTAGTTTTAAGTTGAGGTTTCTAACTTGTATAATAAATGGGTCGTTTACAGGGTTGACTTGCCTAACTCAAAAATTACGTGTAGAATATTAGACACATGTTTGTTTATGACTTTGACTTTATGTATTTTATGTATTTGACCATGAGATTATATTTATAGTTAGATATAGTTTTTTGTGAAGGTTTTTTTTGTTTTAATCCACCATGCTTTTCAAAGCTAGCAACTTTACTTAGAAGTTAGAATTTAATTGGCTAAAGGAGTTTCAAAGCTTCAGTCTCAAACCTAAGATTCATGTCCAGCTAGTAGAAAGAAATGTTTTGTAATGCCCCGAATTCTCCGATGTGTTTAACGACATGAATAGTAGGTCGGGAGGGCCATACTTGCTTAATTATGTTATTAATTGATAAAATGCATGTATATGTTGATTATATTATGATATGATGTGAAATGCATGCATGTGAGTCCATATTTCTTATTACAGGGATGTGATGGTAATTTGGCCCGTTGAGGGTAAATTGATTATTTGAACGCATGTTGGTGATATATTTTGAGACCACATTATGATGTGGGTTTGTTCGAGCCATTTGGCATGAGACGATCAAGGGAATGTTAATTATCGGTTTGGTCATAACAGGCTTAAGCTCGGGGCTCGGGGTGAGTCTCGGGGTGTTTTAGTGATTAGAGTGTTACCGGGCATTAAAGGGTAACGGGAAGTGAATTATTGGTGTTTCAAGATATTGAGATTAGCGGGAATTGGGAAGCGTTAATTATGATTAACGGTATAGGTGGAAAGTGCCAAAATTACCCTTGAAGTGGTTTTAGAAGCTTTAAAAGACCTAGGGGTATATTGGTCATTTGGGATTTCGATATATATGGTTTTAGATGGCTGTAAAAACAGAACCAAAAACAGAGTTTTCTTCATCCTTCCCGTACGTTCACCTCTCTCATTTTCTTCTTTGGAGTTTTGAGCTCAAAGGGTGGAATCAAGCTAGGAGATTAAGGGGCTGAGGTTTTAGACTTAGTTCAGCCATTGGAGAGGGTTCAATCCCAGGTTTGAGGTAAGCTTTGTCCATTAACTTTCTGGTTTATCCATGTTTTGGTGTTAGATTTCAGCTTGTGTTTTTATGGAGGATTGTTGGAGTTGATGGAAGTTTTAATTGGGGTTTGTCTTGGGTTTTGCTAAGGGTGTGATATAGAACAAGTTTAGGGATTTTATTGGAGGTTTGGGTGGTGTTTAAACTGGGTTTGAAGGGTGGTTTCAAGAGGAAACACAAGGGAAGAAAAACAGGGGTTTTCGCTGAACTGGGGGTTGCGTCGCGACATGGCCAGGGTGAGCCGCGGCCCTTGGGGAAAGCTGAGTTTGGGTGCCTCTGTTTGAGGGACGGGCCGCGGCATGGCCAAGGAGGGCCGCGGCCCTTAGTGGCTTTTTGGCCAGAAATGGCTTTTTGGCTCGGGGATGCAAGCCTAAGGCCTCGGGGCTGAACCTACTACTTGGTTGAGTAGTGTTTGATGTCCCGAAGGTTAGGTTTTGGTTTGAGAACCTTTTATTATTCATTTTATTGATGGAATCCCATAATTGGTTATGACCAGGTAACCGCTAAAGGACCAATAGGTCGATAGTTCTCAGGGTTATTCTTTTATTCATTCTTGCTCGAACCAGAGGTAAGAAAACTGCACCCCAAGTGTGACATGCATGGATATTCGTGAGGCATGTTGATTGCATAATATGGACATGGATTGAATATAGAATGCTTAGCATATATTGCTCATTTGTGCATGGTACTTTAGTCAGGTTTGGCAAAGGTGCTAGTATCAACTGTGAAGCTGTGACTCATTAGTCAGGTTCGGCAGTGGTACTGGGCACTGGTCACGTTGCACTGACTCATCAGTCAGAATTGGCAAAGGTGTTAGTGTTAAATGTGAAGCTGTGACTTATTAGTCAGGTTCGGCAGTGATACTGGACACTGGTCACGTAGCGCTGACTCATTAGTCAGAATGGCCTTGGCGTGGATCACGCAAGCCAACAAAGATTAGATCTAATCGACTATTAGCACTGAATGACTCAAAGAGCATTAATGCCAGACCGACCCCGAGGGTCGATGAATGAAATAAGCGCTTGGAGGCTAGTGGCTTAGCTAGCAGCCACTCTCCCCCGCTAGAATCATGTGATGTTCACTCGCCTGTTTGAAAGCTTTGTGTTCAGTGTGATTATAATGATAATCATTTGATAATGTTTATGAAAGGTATTATGTTTTCTTGCTGGCCCTTGGCTCATGGGTGCTATGTGGTGCAGGTAAAGGGAAAGAAAAGCTCGCCTAGCCTTGAGTGGAGAGCTGATGCGGTGATGTGTACATATGCGGTCGCTTGACCACCACGGCCAAGGAGTTCTCAGAGGAACTAGGGGGTTTGCCCTATTTTTGCCGCTTAGGTCGGTGGGATTGTAAATTTGAAACAGTAGTGACCTTTTTGTACCGAGAACAACTTGTAAACGTTTTGTTTAGCTCTGCAGAGCAGTTTGTAATGAAAATCTCCATTTCCTTTTTATTGGTTTAATGCCTTAACCTGATAATTACACTTAGAGCACGTTTTTGACCAAAGGACTCGGGTAGCGAGTCAAATTTCTGGTCCACTGTTCACCGTAACTGTTCTGGGGTAGCCAGGGCGTTACATGTTTGCTCTTCTAATGAGTTAGCCATTTACTTAATTCTGTTAATTCTATTTGATCATCCAAAAATAGTCTTGTACACTTTTGTGACAGTAGAGTATAAATGTTTTTTTTGTTTTATTCAACCTTTTTCAGTTTGTTTAATGAGAAAGGACAATAGTTATTATTACAGCTTCTGGATAGTTAAGCCTCACCTTCTCTTGTACTAGTCAAGCACAAAATCATGACAGAGTAAAGAAATTTTTGAAATTTTCTATCCTAAAGTTTACAGTATATGAACTAGTTTATATAACTAACTAAACTGCCATATAGCCAATTCACTTATCAGTGATTCATTGAGAATCATCACATACTTTAATTAACTTATGAAATATATGGAATGGATGCGCTTCAAATACTGCAATAGAACATGTACAATTATTTTATGCTGAGCAAAAGTTTTGAGAACTGAAAGTGGCAAGTTAAGTAATTTTGTACAACCTGTTGGGAGATAACCAGGAATATTAGCATAGGCAGGCCAATTTCTACACAGCTAGCAAGCTGCATACAGAACAAGGAAAAAAGAAAGTGTTATTAAGGGCTTTTTAATAATGTTATGTTATGAAGACATAAAAGTAACAAAGCTTTCTGGACATTACAAGTGGGAATCCCCTTGGAAAGAGCCCAAGACCCACAACAGAAACCAGTGGCACGATTATAATAGGACTAAATAAGCCATTTATGAAGAAATTTTTGCTCTTTTGGCTAGACTATACGCGGATATTTTTCTTTTCATAATGTAAAAATTTTATTGTCTTATTCTTTGTGGCATTTCTAATTTCTAATTCATGTTTATTGCAACTTATAGTTTAGTCCCTTCACTTATCTTTTTTATTCTCTCTTTTCAATCTGAATATGATTCAAACCACTTGTAAAAAAATGTGACTGAAATTAATTGTATATTTAAATAAATATTTTTACACAAACATAATTCATTATATGTATAGTTTCATGATTCCATCCTTGAAACAAAGAGTGCAATAAATATTAAATCTGTAGACTTCAGCAATTGATGATTTTAGATTTTTATAATCTTTAAGAACAGTATTCTTTTCTTATTTGGTCTTATTGAATAATTGTAAAGTAAGTATAGACTTGGAAATGTTTATCCCATTAAATAGAAATAAAAAAGAGGAAGAATCTATAAAATGTGTGTTGCATATCTAAAACCAGAAAATGAAATTGAATTGAACTTACTTTCAGCTTTTTCTGCAATTCTTCTCACAAACTCAGCCTTTTTATTTATGCCTTGGAATTGCAATCGCATCAACTGTATCAATAACAGTGTATGTGGTAAAACCAAATATTAATTTTCTCATTACAACATTAAGCAATTGATCAAAATCACATATTAAAATTGTAATAATGTGTAAAATTGCAGCTTTATAACAACAATCCAGACAACCAACCATTATTTTGGCATTCTAGAATCTGAAATACACATATTTTATTGCTTCCAAAACTATCTCTTAACTAAGTAAACAACCAGTGAATCTAACACCCAAACTAACACAGAATGGAACGAATTCGTAAACTCTCACCAAAATTTTCTGAAAAATAATTATGACTGACCCACAAAGCAGATTATAAAAAGAATTATGATTGTCCAATACCTAAAAAAAATTAGGATTTGTACATATGTATACATCAAAATTTATTACAGGGAAACAAATGATACTAAAAGTCAAAAGCTACCTGCCAAATTTATTTTCTATTGGAAAAATGATAAAATTTTGAGGTATTGATATCCTAAGACACGAGGTAAAACCTAAAACATATACGTTTCTCATAGAATTGCAGTTAGCAAACTGCATGATTAAGATTCTAAAAGCAGCCTATACCAAAAAAGAAATGATTATAGTAAATAAATTCAGAAAGAACTTCAAAAAGAAAAATAGAGGTGACCAAGTCCATAAATAAATAAATAAAATCACAATCTAATCAAAGAAAATACAAGAATGAAGATTACATACCATTATATATTTGTATATATTTCACTTTGCCCTAAATTATGTATTGGACAATCATGAGTCATGACATAGATTTCCTCTCTCTGCTTCAATTGCGCCCCATATGAACCTAATAACAAGGTGGAAAAAAATATATAAAAAGTCACAAACCACATTCAGCTCATTAATCTCTTTAAGGAAGAGAAAAATATTTATAAGAGAAAAATCAAAATTAAACCATCAAACAAATAAAACATATAAACTTATAGACATTAAACATTAAACTTAGAATGCCCACAAGTCATACAAAAATAAACACGCACAACATATAACATATAGAGTTACTTCTTGCAAGTTTCTTTTTTTTTTTTTATATATTTCTCACCTTGAAATATTTCGACACCCCTGTAATAGTAAGAATTAGTATAACTCAGATCCAATTTTCAATTTCCACTAATGTTTCAAATGCTAATTAAATGGAAATTTACAAAGGAACAATGCTGCATAAATATCCAGTTTTGACATTAGACTCCAAAAAATAACTTAGCAATCCCAAAAAAGAGCCAATCTCTAAATGAGATACAAGCAAACAAAGTAGTCAAATACTAAAAAATATGACTAGTTTCGTGAGTTAGGACTGTGATAATAAAGATTGTGTGGTCACTATCAAACTATCTCACATTAAAAGGCTTAAAAGATGATTCCAACATTGACAAAAGTGAGATCTACACATGTATTTGCTCAAATGCATATATATATATATATATATATTTCAATTGATTAAATTAATCAATGAAACAATGACATGCAACCTTTCCATCCATCACTTTCTTTGAATGAACATCCTCTTGTCCATTTCAACATTGGAATAATCTATTGTGGTAGCATCAAATGAAACCAACCATGATAGAGTAAGGATAAATTTAAGTGTACTATTTAACTAAGTTTCTTGAATTGAAATATAGTCATACAAAATAGAAAATGCAATGTTCACTCATGATTATCAGCTATATCCACATATAGTTTATATGCTAATATATATATATATTGAATTCTTTTTGTTTTTTTTCTTTGCTCCGACAAAAAAATTGGGTAAATTCTTGAAATTATTTATTGAAGAAAAACTTACTATTATAATGGTCAAGATATATATAAATATATATGTATATAAAGCATATAAAACAAAGTTAGCTAGAATAAGCTGCACCAGTGATATAAGAGCCAAAATATAGTAAACATTTAACACTTAACTCAAAACAAACCTTTCATTTAAAATATTAGCGTAATTAAATCAACATTACAATTCAAAAACAGAGTCATTAAAGCTTTTTTATCAATAAAGAAATCAATAAATACTTATATGTATTATTTTGGACCTCTTTTTGTTAACACTATCTTATGAGAAAGACACACATAGACACAACACACACACACACACACACTAAAATCAACTACTAGACGCATTACCAAGGGGGCTCATCTCATCCAAGCCCTCTGAGTGAAAAACTAATGCCCGTTTCATGCCAAATTGCTGCAATGCTTTAGCCATATTCAAAACCTATTCAATGAACCACAAAAACATGAACACAAGGTATTAAAAGATTATGCTTGTCAAAGAGTTGTTTAATGTGAATTACATGCATCATCATTTATGTTGTTTAATGTGAATTACTTTATCTTTTTTTGTTTTACAAATGGTTCAATCATCATTTATGTAAAAGCCTTAGATATGCTAGTCATATTTGCTAGTCACCATGAACATCATATGTAGACCACAATTCAACAAAACAGTTTTTACTTTCAACAATTCAAGTTTAGCTCTAACAATTTACAATATGGGATCACATTCATGTCAAGTATTCAATAAAATTGATGCCACCTTTGCAATTTTGGCACCACAAGCTGCAGCAAGTATTGAAGCTCCAGTCGAAATGTTAACTGTGTTTGCTCCATCACCACCTGTTCCAACAATGTCCACTGCATTAAGTAAGCCCTCTACTTCTAAACTATGATTGATCATCGCCCTCGCAAGCCCCACAATCTGTTAAACCACTAAAATCCATAAGTCATTTCTTTACTTATTTCCTTGAAACATACTCCCAAAAATTCTTCAGTAGAGAACCTACAGCCTATCAAAATTTCTTAGAAAATAATCAATTGCATTGATAACAGTTCTTTCTATCCAAACAACATGGTAATAAGACTTTCAACAGTCTAAAATCCTGGCTGGACAAACTAAGTTATCTAGTGTAAATAAATTCACATTGATATGAATAAAGGAACCTTACTTCCTCGAAAGTCTCTTCTTGGGCTCTCAGTAACACCAGAAAAGCACTAATCACAGCCTCATCGGCACCATTCAGCAACAATAATTAGCTGCAGCTTGTGGTGCCAAAATTGCAAAGCCTCATCTCCTCGAAAGTCTCTCCTTTGGCTCTCAACGTCCATCAACATAAATAATAATAATATAGCTAATTATAATGTATGAAGATATAGAAGCTTGAACTGTTACCACATGAGATGCTAAATTCAACAAATTTTAATAACACATTTTGCTAAATTATAAAAATTTAGAATGAAGTCAATTGTGAGTGAGAGTAGAGTACCATTTCAAGACTCAAGGAGGCCAAAATCAAACAAATGATCTCTACCGATTAAAACCCATTAATTTCCTCTGTCGATTTTGATTGAAAAGGAATTTATTAGGGAAGAAAATGAAACCCCATAAATTGTTGCGTTTATGTTGTCCATTTGGAATCCCTAGTAGAGATGGAATTGGAAGTCCTTTAAAGCTCTCTAATTTCGTCATTCTTATGGCTTTCTCACTCTTCATGCCTGGGCTTGTGGAATCTAGGCCCTTGCTTGGTGCACACTCGAGGCTCTACAGCAGAACGGGTGCAGAATCGTGCTTGGTGGTGGCCTGCGAATGGAAGTCGAACTGGGTCGAAGGCACGCAGAGGTGGGCTTGCACCTGGGGTCACTTGGTTGGGGGGTTGGGTTCACGGGTGCCTGAGATTTGGAGCTTGGCTCGAAGAAAAAGGGTTTTGAGGGTGGTGGTTAAGTGGTCGGAGCTGAGGATGATGGTGGTTACGGGAGTGGCGGCTAGGGCGAAGGGAAGAGAAAGTGACGAGAAGGAGAATGGGAAAAAAGGTATCGGGGGCTACTGGTTTTTTTTTATATTTTATTTCTATTACTTTACCACTTTTTAGATAGTATATATAATAATACATTTTCAAAAGACTTATAATTATGTGTTGTGGAAAGTAGCTTTTGGTGTAGTGATCTTTTGCTTAATAATGTGGTTAAACAATTTATCAAACAGGCTAAAGCACAAAGGGGCAAACTAAGGATAAAAATAATATTGGTAGGCTTGAAAGGCTTAAACGTTCCAACAAAATTGCCTAGATCATTTTCCAATACACATGTTATCAAGGATTTCGTCTCAAAAGACAAGCAATGCAAGTTCTATCATATTCCACAATTCATTCCTCATACCCAAGTAAAACATGTATAACATATGCTAATTATCCACATTTACACAACATATTCAAATTTCCAAAAAGCATTAAAATTAATCCAAAGAGTAATCAACCAAGCACACGGTTATTCACACAATTACTATTTCACAAATGATGACAAACGATATTAATAACGAAATTTTATTGGCTTAACTATTCAACAATAAAGACAAAACTAAAATAACACACAGTAAACTAAAAGAACAAAAATAAAAATAAAAACAAAGTGAAAATGATAAGCCCCTCCCCCAAACTTAAATTTCACATTGTCCCCAATGTAACATGAAGACCAAGGAGAGAAGACTTACCTTAGAAAGACACGCCACATCAGTATGGCGGAGGTGGTGGTGGTGGGTGGTAGAGTCCAAGAACTTTACTTAGCTAATTATTTAGTAGTATTATAGTATGTATAGTATTATCTTTGTAACTGTGGATTTTTGGTTCAGACCGGGAGTTATTTGGACACTCATAGTAGTACTTATAGATTTTCTAAGTTTAACATATAGTTTAAGAATATTAATGTTAACCTAAGGTTTGATTATATGACTGATATTAAGAATAATATTTATTATACTATAAGGTTTAGATAAGGACCAATAGGATTTTAAGCACATGTTATGAATGGGTGATTAAGGATTAAGTATTTTGAGGATTAAATTTAATAAGGAGTAAAGTTTGAATGCTATAGGGTCAGTCAGCAGCTTTGAATACGTTGAGGGCTTAGTCAAGGCTGTTTACTCCATTCAAACTTAGCTAAAAATGTGTAATTTCGTGTTTAATTAATCAGCGTGTGCCGATATATCGCAGCTATAGGGGCGATATATCGCAGCACGTAGATACGGAAAACACGAGACGATGCACGACTGCCTCGAGCATACTGGCCCAGGCGATAAATCGCCTACAGGGGGAGATATATCGCCTCCTTCAGTATGTTTTGAAAGTTTTTGAATTCTTTTTCCATTCAGCCATTCAACCTCTTGATAAGTCCAGCATCTTTTTGAACGAGTCTTCAGCCTCTGCTGAACGATTATTCAAATTATTTTCACCTAAAAAGCTATTATTTTTATTCAAGTAAAATCAAGATCCTTTCATTCCTAAACTCTATAAATAGGACCTAGTACCCAGCCATTATTCATCTTTTGCTCTAAGTTCAGAGGCTGCAAGTGCTAAGTGAGTGTGAGAGTGTAAACACCTGGTTTGGGGAAAATCATAAGCTTGATCCTCATAAGCTTATCAAACACTTTGGGAAGTAAGGTTCTATAGTATTTCGGTTTGTGGTATAGATTGGTCTTACAAGTCTTTAAGGTAACCCAAAACTCTAGTTCATTGGTTTTATGTTATTTTCTTTCTCATAGCCTTCTACTCAGTCTTCTAACCTCATTCTTATTTTGGTTAGGAAATCTAAGTTCTTGAGCACATAAGTTTCGGTAAGTATGTTTCTCAATGGTTTAGTCTTCCCATTCCTTTTCATCTTTTTTTCTTCATTAGACTCACTCTTTTTCATAATGGTTATTAGGAGTGTTCCAAAGTCCCAACGCTGTCCACATATCCCGGTAACTTTGGTAAGGAAAATAGGATAGAAATGCATATGTTATATGTCTTATATGTTATCTTATGTTTCTTATGTTATGATATGTGTTATGATATGTATGTTTGTAGGCTTGGGCATATGACCCATATGACTAACAAGACCCCAAATAGATTATGGGCATATGACCTACTTAGCTAGTAGGACCCCACTAATCTCATGGGCATATGACTTGTTTAGTCTATGGGACCCCAAGTAATAATGGCCATTATAGTATGTGTATGTATTAAGTGTTATGTTATGTCTTTATGATTATTATGAAATTTATGTACATGATGTATGTGTTAGATTTTCCTTGCTGGGCATTAGGCTCATTCCTTTTTGTTTTATGTGCAGGAAAATAGCTTTAGTGGCGGTAAGGTTCGTGGGTGCTTGGGATTGTGTATCGGCGGTGAATGGATTCAAGGAGTCGAGAGTTCGATTTTCGAGGATGTAGTCATTTATTTATGGTCTTTATATGTATTTTCCGCACTTACTATGTAATCCCTTTATTTTATAAATCATGTTATGTTTTGTTTTTCAAACAATGGGATCCCATATCCTTTTGGTATTTATGTAAGTAACTCTTATTTCTATAAGTTTTCTAATAAAATTATGGTATTTTCGCAAAATGTAAGTTTTAGTAAGAATTTGTATGTATAGTTTCGTTAATGGTCCAAGAGTCTAGAGTAGTTGGGTCATTACATGGGTTGTATGGAGTAAACTGTGGTGGAGGGGTGAAGTAGTTTTCATCAACAGAACTTATAGTCCACCTAGTGACTAAAGCATTCAATTCTTCTATATTAACACGCTCGTATTCATTCTGTTGATTCTAGCGGATGATATAATCCAGTCAATCATGCGTACGCTGAGTGTGCTCATCAATAGGCCCACCAAGTGCCAAATTTGAAGGTGGGTTACTAGGACCCGCCTCATCAGCTCCCTCCTCCTCCACATGGTCAGTGTCAGCTAATTCATCAGCCCGTCGACGCTTATAATGTTGCCTAGGTGACGGCGGGATAAGAGAGGCCGAAGGAAAAGCAGCAAACAGAGTCTGATTAATCGGCCCCATGGGCTTCCGAACCAAATCACTGGCAAAGACCAGTACATCATAAGTAGCACACAGGGTCGAGATAAAAGTACCATGAGCAACACCAGCAATAGTATTAAACCTACTGATATTACAGATGCTGTAACGAATGACTCGGCCCACATCAATTGTCATCTTTGTCATGATAGCATATACCAATAAACAACGCTCTCTATCAATAATAGATAAGTGAGAGGTCAGCAATAGGCGAGAACTAACAAAATAAACCCAAGCCTTAGCAAGCGGATTAAGTTGCCACCGGTTCATGTCTTTGGGCTTGTCGTGCTGATAATTAAAACGAGCCCTCTTCATTCTCAAAACTTCAGCCACTGCATCATAATCTGGCTCGCTAAAGTGAGCCAACTGCCAATGCTCATCGTCAAGCACAGACAATATAGGGAGGTGCAGCAATGAATTAAATGAATAAATTTCAGTAGGCACCCTTTTACCCCGAATAAAGTTGTGATTTCTACATCAAGGTACGAGAAATTGGCATAGAACTCAAACATTTGGGAGTAATTGGCCATGCCAACACGGGTAGAGTTGCAGAAAACACCCCAATTTCGTCTCACTATCTCAGCCCGAATGAGATCATAGGCGGGATTAATTTCAAACGGTTCATCTTGAAACTCAAACCCCCTCTCCCTAACCACAGATTTCTCATGAATTTTTTTAAACATATCAGCCACCTGCTTATTGACAAATAAGTTAGTATCATAATCAGCAGGAGGAGGTGGTGTTTGTTGAGCTCGGGATGAAGATGCTTTCTTTGAAGAGGCACCTCTAGCAGGATTTCTTTTAGGACCTATTTCTCCAATACAACAACACACTAAAATCCCCAAATGTTCTAAGAAAAATTGAGCAGAACCTCCCCTTGTTTTTCCACTCTCCAAAAATTACCAAATTACAATAAACAAGTAACCCAATCACTTACACCAGAAAAAACCCCTAAATTTCTCAAAGAGAAGTCACTAAATAGTCCAAAATGACAGAATATGTCCAAGCTTCCAATGGCTTCCAATGAGAAATCACTAGAAATGATATGAGACACTTACTTGCATGTGAAAATCCTTCTTCTTTTTCTCTCCTTGGCAAATGAAATACTCACAATGGGGAAATGGGTTGTGAAAGTTGAGAGAGAAAGGAGGTTTGTGTAATGCCCCGAAATCCCTAATGTGGTTTAATGGCTGGATTAGTAGGTCAGGAGGGCCATAACTGTTTAATTATGCCATTAAATGATAATATGCATGCTAATGCCCCGAAATCCCTAATGTGGTTTAATGGCTGGATTAGTAGGCCGGGAGGGCCATAACTGTTTAATTATGCCTTTAAATGATAATATGCATGTGTTATGTGAATTGTATTATAATATGATGTTATATGCATGCATGTGGGTCCACATTTGATTCTTATGATATTTTGGTAATTTGCCCCGTTGAGGGTATAATTGTATATTTGTATGCATGTCAGTGATATATTGTTGAGACCACATTATAATGTGGGTTTGTTCGAGCTATTCGGCATGAGACGATCATGGAATATTAGTTAGCGGTCTAGTCATAACAAGTTTAAGTTCGGGGCTCGGGATGAGTCTCGGGGTGATTTTAATGATTAGAGCGTTGCCGGGAATTAAAGGGTAACGTGACATGAATTATTGGTGTTTGAGAATATTGAGAATAGCAGGAATTGGAGAGCGTTAATTATGATTAACGAGATAGGTGTGGAATACCAATTTTGCCCTTGGGAGCCTTTAGAAACCTTTAATTGACCTAGGGGTATAATGGTCTTTTCACCCCTAGGATTGATATAAACCATTTTAGGCTATGAAAGAGGTAGAAAAACAGAGCATCTTCAAGAGCCTTCCTGTATCTTTTTCTCCTTCAGTTTCCTTTGAGATTTTTGAGCCATTCTTGAGGATTCAAGCTTGGGAAGTAAGCCTTGGGAGTTTGGGAGAGTGTTCCTCCATTGAAGAGCATCATAATCTGAGCTTTGGGTAAGAATCTAGCCATTGAATTCTCTGGTTTGCCCTGTTTTGGTTCTAGTTTTCTGTTGTGATTTCTAGGTTGAATACTTGGTTTTGTTGGGAGATTTGGCTAGGGTTCTTATGGTTGTGATGTTTGGGGTATGTTAGGATGGTTTTTGGGTTCATTTGGCACTAAAAATGGGATTTAGAAGCATTGGAAACAGGTTGGAATTGAAGGAGTCGAAGAAGAAAGTTCAGGGGAGTTTCAGTCTGGGGGTAGCGCTACACATGATTCTTTTGGGCTTTTTGGGGGTTCTGAGAATAGCGCTGGGGCACTAGGGAGCAGTGCTGTAGCGCTACTCTGTTCCTTCAGAATCTCGTTTTGAGTGTTTTTAAGGGTTTTTGGCTCGGGGTTTCAATCCTTAAGGCCCGGGATCGAATATACTCACCGTGTGGGCATGTTTCGAGGTCCCGAGAGTGGGGTTTAGGTTAAGACCCTTTCATGTTGATTTTCATTAATGGAGGTTATGATTGGTTGTGATTAGGTAACCACTAAGGAACCAAAAGGTTGATCGTTCTCAGGAGTCGTTCTTATTATATTTCTCGCTCAAACCTGAGGTAAGAAAACTGCACCCTGTGTATATGGCATGCATGATTATTGTTAAGGCATGTTGGTTGATAAATGTGGACATTGATTGCTTATTAAATGCTAGTGGATGTTGTTTACTTGTGTATGACATTGATTAGTCAGGGATGGCACTGGTCGCGTATCATTGACCTAAGAGTCAGAAACGGCATAAGCGTCCTAAACGCAGGGCCAAATGAAGATTAGATCTAATCGATATCAACATTGAATGACTCTAAGGAATTAATGCTGGACCGAACCTAAGGTCGACGAAACTTATAAGTGCTTGACTAGTCTAAGCTAGTTACTTAGAGCCAGGGCCTAAGGCCTAGGTGACCGTTTGTCACATGGCTAGGGAACGATGTTCCAGGGTTATGACTCTATGGTCATGAGGAAGGTTATGTTGGTGACTAGTCACCATGCACCTATCCTGTTTAAGTTAGTGAAAGGTTCAATTATATGTTAAGCCCCGGTGACCCCATCGTCACATGGCTAAAGGGGGTTGTACCCATCTTGGTGACTTTTGCGACTGTCACTTACTTGTTTTGGACTGGAAGTCCTGAATGATTATTATGATCATTGTTGATATTATATCATGTTATATTATGTTTTCTTGCTGAGCTTTGGCTCATGGGTGCTATGTGGTGTAGGTAAAGGGAAAGAAAAGCTCACCCAGCCTTGAGTGGAGAGCTTAGGTGGTGTTGTGTACATATGCGACCGATTGACCACCACGGCCAAGGAGTTCTCAGAGGAACTATGGGTTTACCCTATTTTTGCCGCTTAGGTCGACGGGTTTGTAAATTTGAAACAGTAATGACCATTTTGTGTTGTAAATAACTTGTAAAAGATTTTATGGGCCCATGAACAGTTTTATGTATTTAATAAAATATATCCTTCCCCTTTTTATTGTTTTTCCACCTTAGCCTGTTAATAACACTGAGAGCACGTTTTTAACCAAAGGACTCGGTAGCGAGTCAAATTTCCGGTTCACTATAACTATTCTGGGGTAACCAGGGCGTTACAGTTTGGGTGATGGTGAAAGTGAGAAGTGTGAAAAAAAATGAGGAAAGGGACAAAAAGTAGGGTTTTTACCCCTGGCTGCGCACACGAGCCGCAGCTCTAGCCATTCAATGTCGCGGCTCGCCTAAAAAATTATAAAAAATCTGGGGAAGAATGTCACAACATTAGTCTATCCATGCCGCGCCCCGCCTCAAAATTCTGAGAAAGCCGAATCTAAATGCCGCGGCTCTACATCTCCATGCCGCGGCCCGCTCCATTCATTCTAAAATCCTGAGCCTCTGGAACAAGCTATGCTACGGCTCAATATGACTATGCCGCGGCCCTTAAGGATTTCTGTTTTTTCATTTTTTTTTCATTTTTCACGCTTTTCACGATTCTCAAAGTCCAAAAATAAAGCAAATATCCATAACTTACAAGTGTGAAAGTAATAAAAATAATACAAATAAGTAGGGTGCCTCCCACAAGCGCTGTCGTTAACGTCATTTAGCCGGACGCTGAACCCCTCTTCAAAGAGGCTTCAAAAGAAGAATTGACTTCACCTTATCAAACATACTGCCCAAATATGGCTTCAACTGCTAACCATTCACCTTGAAAGGATCTCCATTTTTTCCTTGCACCTCCACCGATCCATATGGAAACACCTTCACAACAGTAAAAGGGCCCGACCATCTGGATTTTAATTTGCTAGGAAATAGCCTCAACCGTGAATTAAAAAGAAGTACTTGCTGTCCAGGTTGAAATTCTCTTCTGACTAGGTTCTTGTCATGCCAGGCTTTCGTATGCTCCTTATAGATTTTTGCATTTTCGTATGCCTCATTACGAAATTCATCAAGTTCATTCAATTGTAAAATTCTATTTTCACTAGCAGCAATCCAATCCAAGTTTAACTTTTTCATTGCCCAGTATGCCCTGTGCTCTAGCTCCACTGGAAGATGGCAAGCTTTCCCAAAAACTAAGCAATATTGGGGACATACCTATCGGTGTTTTAAATGCTGTTCTGTAGGCCCATAGTGTGTCATCCAACTTCTTTGACCAGTTTTTCTTGAACTATCCACAGTCTTTTCAAGGATACTTTTCACCTCCCTATTTGAAATTTCAACTTGACCATTTGACTAGGGATGATATGGCAATGCAGTGCGGTGTTATATGTCGTAGCGAGCTAAAAGTGTATCAAGTTGTTTGTTAACAAAATGACTCCCTTCATCACTAATGAGAACTTGGGGTGTACCAAAACGAGTGAAAATGTGTTTATGGAGAAACTTTAACACAATTTTACTGTCATTGGTCTTTGTTGCAGTAGCTTCCACCCATTTGGATGCATAGTCAACAGCTAACATAATGTACTCATTATTGTACGACGGTGGAAACGGGCCTATGAAGTCAATGCCCCAAACATAAAACAGCTCGACTTCCAAAATCACATTGAGAGGCATCTCATTTCTCCTAGAGATATTGCTCGTGCGCTGACACCGATCACAAGCCTTCACAAAAATGTTAGCATCTTTGAATAAAGTTGGCCAATAAAAACCACTCTGCAATACCTTAGTTGTTGTTCTTGTGGCTCCAAAATGTCCACCACATTGAAAGTTGTGGCAGTGGGCAAGAATAGAATGCATTTCATCCTCAGGTACACAACGGCGAATAATTTGATCAGCACAATGCTTATAGAGAATAGGTTCCTCCCAGTAGTAATGCTTCACCTCAAAGTAAAATTTCTTCAACTGCTGCCTTATCATCTCAGGAGGCACAACCTTTGCAACAAGGAAATTCACAAAATCCGCAAACCAAGGCACAACATAATTTTTACTTACTCCAAACAACTGTTCATCTGGAAAGGAGTCATTGATCTGCACAGCTTTCTCATTCTGACTCTCATCTATTTCTAGTCTAGACAAGTGATCTGCTACAAGGTTTTCAATACCCTTTTAATCGTGAATCTCCATATCAAAATCTTGTAGCAATAAAACCCATCTAATTAAGCGAGGCTTTGCGTCCTTCTTAGTCATCAAGTACTTGATAGAAGAGTGATCAGTATACACAATCATCTTATTACCAATCAGATAGGGTCTGAACTTGTAACAAGCAAAGACTATGGCTAGCAACTCTTTTTCTGTTGTGGCGTAACTCAACTGTGCATCATTGCGAGTTCTACTAGCATAATAAATTGAGTGAAATATCTTATCAATACGCTGCACCCACAGCATAGTCACTAGCATCACACATCAATTCAAATGGTAAGTCCCAGTTTATAGCCACAATTATAGGCGCAGGTATGCGTTTCTCCTTTAGTACCTTAAAGGCATGAATGCACTATTCATTGAAATAAAAAACCACACCATTCATTAATAGTGAAGAGAGAGGCTTAAACACTTTGGAAAAATCTTTGATGAATCGTCAATAAAATCCTGCATGGCCAAGGAAACTTCTCACACCTTTTACTGACACCGGAGGTGGTAATTTATCAATTGTTGCAATTTTTGCTTTATCCACCTCAATACCATCTCTAGAAATTTTGTGTCCCAGAACAATTCTCTCTTTTACCATAAAATGGTATTTCTCCCAATTCAACACCAGATTTTCCTTTTCACAACGATTCAACACGTTTTCCAAGTTACCCAAACAGAGGTTAAACGACGAGCCAAAAACAAAGAAATCATCCATGAAAATCTCAATACACCTTTGCACCATATCTAAAAAGATAGCCATCATGAACCGTTGAAATGTTGCTAGAGCATTACATAATCCAAATGGCATTCTCCTGAAAGCAAATGTGCCATAGGGACATGTGAATGTTGTTTTCTCTTGATCCTCTGGTGCAATAGCAATCTAATGGTACCCTGAATACCCATCCAAGAAACAGTAGTAGTTGTGGCCTGCTAATCTGTCAAGCATTTGATCAAGGAAAGGCAAAGGAAAATGATCCTTCCTTGTTGCCTTGTTGAGCTTGCGGCAATCAATACAAATCCGCCACCCTGTCACAGTTCTCGTTGGAATGAGTTCATTGTTTTCATTTTTTACCACGGTCATACCACCCTTCTTAGGTGCCACTTGTACTAGGCTCACCCATGCGCTATCAGAAATTGGGTAGATCACTCCGACGTCCAACCATTTAAGAATCTGCTCAAGTACAACTTCCTTCATGGCTAGATTGAGTCTTCTCTAAGCCTCTATAGATGGCTTGCTATTCTCCAATAAAATTTTATGCATTACTGTTGAGGGACTTATTCCTCTAATATCCGCCAATGTCCACCCAATGGCCAATTTATGATCCCGTAAAACCCTCAACAATTTTTCCAACTCTGTTTTGGAGAGGTCAGCTGAAACTATTACTGGTAAAGTCTCATTCTCTCCTAAGTATGCATAAAGCAAATGATCTGGAAGAGCCTTTAATTCCAACTATGGTGGCTGTTGAATGGATGTTAGTGGTCTTTCAGGCTCTTCTGCTAATTCTTCAAACTTCTTCCTGTATGGTTGGTAAGAATTGATCCAGTTTACATATTCTCTCATCTTAGCATCATAATCATCTACCTCATCATCTGTTAACACTACCTCTAAAGCATCACTACTCACCCTTCTTTTAGAGACTACCTTCTCTATCACATCCATACTATAGCAACTATC
The DNA here is from genome assembly GCF_963169125.1 of Humulus lupulus. Lineage (NCBI taxonomy): Eukaryota > Viridiplantae > Streptophyta > Magnoliopsida > Rosales > Cannabaceae > Humulus > Humulus lupulus. The sequence goes on along the minus strand of NC_084795.1, from coordinate 270,745,263 downwards.
ACTAGCCACCGGATACTTCATGGCCTTGAAGACATTAAATACCACCTCATCTCTTTGAACTCTGAGTTTAAGCTCTCCCTTTTGAACATCTATGAGAGCTTGGCCTGTAGCTAGAAATGGTCTACCAAGAATAATAGGTACATCCATATCCTCCTCCAGGTCAAGAACGATAAAGTCAGCAGGAAAAATAAACTTATCCACCTTCACAAGAACATCTTCAATGATACCCCGTGGATGCTTCACCGATCGATCTGCTAGTTGTAGAGTGACTGTTGTTGGTTTTGCCTCACCCAAACCAAGCCTTCTGAATACAGATAAGGGCATTAGATTAATACTCGCCTCCAGATCACATAAGACATGCTAACATTCAAATTTTCCAATTATGAAAGGTATAATAAAGCTCCCCGGATCTCTCAACTTTTGGGGCAACTTCCTCTGCAATATTGCACTGCACTCTTTAGTGAGCGCCACCGTCTCGTAATCCTCCATCATCCTCTTCTTGGAAAGAATTTCCTTCATGAATTTCACATAGCTGGGCATCTGCTCCAAGGCCTCAGCAAAATGAATATTGATATGCAGCTTTTTAAACACCTCTAAAAACTTAGAAAAATGTTTATCAAGAGTAGTTTTTCTAAGCCTCTGAGGATATGGAACTTGAACTAGCTGGTCATTAATAACTGGAGGACACTTTTCTGAACTCTGGTGGTCTTCAATAACCCTTTGTTCTGTTGTATTAGACTGTTCACCCATCTCTTCATTTTGAACCACTGACTGTTGTACCCTAGGCTGCTCAATTTGTTTACCACTCCTCAGAGTAATTGCCTGAACTTGCTCCTTAGGATTGACTTCAGTATTACTAGGAAAATTACCCTGTGGTCTATTATTAAGCATATTAGCCAACTGCCCCACTTGTGTTTCCAGATTTCTAATAGAAGATCTAGTCTCTGTCATGAACTGAGTTTGACTGTTGGTGAGGGTCAATAATGCATCTTGCAATTCATTGGGCATATCTGGTGGAGCTTGATTCATTAATTGTTGAGGCCTAGGCTGTTGTGATGAACAGGCTTGATGCATTGGTTACTGAGGCATATTCTGCTGAAACTAGCCCTGAAACTGAGGTTGCTGGCCTTGATTGCTCGTCCAAGAAAATTTTGGATGATTTCTCCACCCAGGATTGTAAGTATTGGAGAATGGATTATTGAATGGCCTCTGAAAATTTCCCACAACTTGAACCTGAGCTTGGTCCATAGGAATGTTATTACTACCGCTAGCATGACACTGATCAATAGAGTGAGGACCACCACAAATTCCACACCTAGTTGTCATCTGAACCGCATTAGCAGATACAGTGCTCTGCTGTAATTGTTTTGTCAAGGAGGCCACTTGCGCTGTTAGAGCAGTGATTGCATCAAGTTCATTCACCCCAACTACCTTTATGACCCCAGATGACCTCTCCTCAGACCACTGATGATTATTTGTGGCCATGTCCTCTAGCAGCTCATATGCTTCATTGACACTCTTACTCATGAATGCCCCACCAGCTGCAGCATCGATAATCGTTCTTGTTGCACCACACAGCCCGTTATAAAAATTGTGAACCAACATCCACTTCTCTATACCATGGTGGGGGAATTTCCTCAATAACTCCTTGAAACACTCCCACGCATCATATAATGACTCTCCATCCATCTGATAGAAGTTATTAATTTCTCCCCTCAATTTAGTAGCCTTCAAGGGAGGGCAAAACTTAGCCAAAAATTTATGAGCAAGGTCTTGCCAAGTATTGATAGAATTTTCCTGAAGTGAATTAAGCCAGCTCTTAGCTCTTTCCCACAGAGAAAATGGGAAGAGTCTCAACCTTATAGCATCATCGCTGACCCCATTGTACTTGAAAGAGTCGCAAAACTCCAAGAAATTTGCCAAATGCATATGGGGGTCTTCAGAAGGCAAACCACCAAATTGAACAGTGGACTGCACCATTTGCAAAATTATTGGCCTCCACCGCCGGTGGTCTTATACAGTTTTGTACCCCCATTATAGTGGGCAGTACATAGTCTCTCAGACTCTTGGTAGCAGGATTCTGAACCAAATGTTGTAGAACTTCAGGAACCTCATTATTCCTCTCATTTTGTGCCATCTCTACCGTATGATGAGCCAACCTCTTGTTTCTTCTGTTTTGTTTGCACGTCTTCTCAATTTCAGGATTTACAGGAACAAGACTACCCGCCCCTCTTCTACTACGCATATAACACAACCACTTGAAATTTACAAAGGAACGTAGCTGAAACAAATTAGAAACAAGACAAAAATAACCAAATTAGAAATAAAATTAATTAGACTGATATTGATAGTTTTCAGTCCCCGACAACGACGCCAAAAACTTGTTGGGGATTTTATATGCTACGCAATTGCACGTATCGCAATTTAGTAATAATCTTGGTAAAACCAAGTATCGTCCTCAAGGACTGAATCCTCAATTACCAGTCAATTAATCTTTTTTCTATTTGGTCAATTAGAATTTTCGATTCTTGTAGACAAAGCAAAAGAAAATATAAAATGCAAAAACAATAATTAAAGATTAAATAAAACAACGAATAATAGCGAAACCTTGGATTTAAAGAGTAATTAGGATATTTAATCTCATCAACTATCCTCCCTATCAGTCCCTAATACAAAATACTAAATTCTTCTTCTTTCTGCCTATTTCAATTAACGAGTTGACAAAAGCAGCTTATAATCATATTATGAATTATAAACTCAACCTAAGTGACAATTTCCTATATTTCTATGGTAAATTGAATCACAAAGATAGCATTAATCTTAACAACTAAATAAATAGTTACACAATTAATATGGATACTCTTGTTCCAAATTAGAATTATGTCCAATATAACCAAAGAAAATTCAAATCGCACTTCTCAGATTTTGATTAAAAAACATGTAGATAATGACTATAGATGGCCAGTCAATAATCAATCAATAAGAACATGCTATAAGGAATTGAAAAGAGATTGAAGAAGAAAATTGAAATTGCATTAATTCATAATAGGAATACAAGTGATTCAATTAAAAATCCTAAACAGTAAATTAGTTCACAATTGTAATTCTAATCACAAAGAAATTTAAAAACAACATAAGAAAATAGATGAAAAACATGCAGTTTTTTAATTCTCCCAGCCTTCTTAGCCTCCAAGACTCTCCAAATACGTCTATATCTTTTTATCGTTTTCTCTTTTCCATAAAACCTAATCTTTTCAGTTTTTGAAGAGGCGGGCTGCGGATCTACATGTACCATGCCGCGGCCCGTGTCCTAAATTCACACGGACCTAAAATGCTGGGTCGCAGCTCTCCCAAAGCCATGCCGCGACCCGTGTCTCTGATTTTTGGGGTTTGGCCCTTCTATGCCGCGACCCTCCTTAGCCATGCCACGGCTCAAGTCTCTCCTCCAAAACAATGGTTCTGTTTCAAGGGCTAGCCGCGGCTCTTAAGCAATTTTTCAACTCATGCCTTTTTAAGCCCGAAAAATCACCAACGCATCCAAATCATGTTGAGATCCATCCTTTGTCAAAAATATTATCAAAACTTGGATATTTCTTCTCTTTTTGGACATTTTCCCTCCAAGTACTCAAATCTTCCTATTATTCACAAAAAACTACAAAACAAAAAAACAAAAGCATAAACTCGCACTAAATGAAAGACAAATGATATAAAAGACTACCTAAAACACCACCTAAACATGACAAAAACTAGACTCAACAAGAAGCTGAATATTGCGATATGACTAATGCTACATTTGAGGTAACTTGGTTACTTGCTCTACTCAAGGATTTTGGTATCACTCATACACAACCAGTTCTCTTATTTTGTGACAACAACACTACCATTCACATCCCCAAAAATCTAGTTTTCCATGAGCGCATGAAGTATGTGGAGATTGACTGCCACTTATTTAGAGAAAAAGTCCACAATGGCTCTCTAAAGCTCATTCATGCCAGCTCAAAGAATAACTTCGCTAATGTCCTAACCAAAGCCTTATTTCCAACATATTTCAATGAACTTATTTCCAAGATGAGTGTTGGTAATTTTGTTAATTAGTTACTGTTGTAACTTAAGTTAGTTGGGTTAGTTTGCCATCTTTTAATGGATGGATACCCTCTGTATCTTAGTCTGATATAGACATAGATTACTTCTTCATTTTTACCTTTAATTCCAGATCAATACAAAAGGTTTCTAGAGACTATTTATATATTTAATTTGGAACCTTATGGTCTATATCTGTTAATTAGCTATGTAATCATTAGGAATGAGGAATGATGGATGCTAAATATTATTTTGGTATTTTATGACTCATTAAGTTTAACTATTTGGTGAATACATAACCGTGAGAATATTATTGTTCTAGGTATAATGATATTTGATCGTTATTTTATCACTAATATTTTTATTAATAATTATAGGAGCTATTATATTATTTTTGGACTTATAATTATGATATTATATGGTATAAACTAAAGTATTATTTATAAGGGTTATTTTCCAACAAAGATCAAATTTTGATATTTGACAACCCAAGTTATGTATATTACATATCTTCCATAGTCTATAGGGCCTGGGGACAATATGTAAAAATTTATTTAGAAAAATAAAAGGCATTATTACTGTTTTACATCTCCACCAAAAATGTAATATCAAAGCTTTGTTTAATTCTTTTGGCCTTAGATAAGTTAAGAGAGGAGCAAAGATCTTGAATAAAGACCAGCCGAATTTCAAAGTACCCAAATATCAGTAAACATTTTTTTCTTTTCAAATGCTAACTGTAAGGGTAAATACCATTTTGAACCATGTGTTTTGCAAAAGTTACTGATCAGACCTTGTGTTTTGTTAAATGATAATTCGGACCCTGTGTTTTACAAAATGGAACAACTTAATACCCTGAGCTTGATTTTGGTCAAATATTTTTCAATATGACCAAAATACCCCTAGTTTTATTAAGTTAAGAATTAATTATATATTTAATATAGATTTTAAAATAAATTAAATTAATTTTAAAATAAAAATTATTATTGCAACATATTAAAATTAATTACAACCTTAAAATAAATTGAGTAAAAAAATAAAAATAAAAATAAACCTAAATTTCAAACTCATATTTCACAATAAAAACATCAAAATCAAAATATAAACCACACAATCTATCAACAAAAAACTCTGATTTCATATGCACAAATCAAATCTAAAAAATGCAGTTCCCTTAAATTCGACATCGTGAGATTACCAAAAGACAACTAAGAACCCCAATCCAATACCCATTCAAGCACTATAACAATCCCTAAACTAGAAAAATCATCTCCTTAAATCTGACTCTAATTTAACAAAATAGATTCATGGAGGAACCTTGAAAGCTTCCATCTTTTTCTTCTTTTTTTTTCAAAATCTCGTTCCTAGCCCATCAGCCTCTTTCATGGTCGTCAGCCTCTTTCAGCTGGAAAAGGAAATGTGTTGTGTGCGATGACAGTGAAGGAATGGGTCTGGGGTGGGGATGGGCTAGGTGCTGGAAGATTCGATGTGAGGCTAGGCTGAGAAGATTTGAAGCTTCGATCTCCTTGGCTGGGCTAGGCGCGGTCAAATCTGAAGCTTCAATCATGCTGAGGTCGGGGTTGGCCAGGTTCGTGACTATCGACGAGGTTGTGGAGATGATATGAAGCTTGGGTATGGGCTGGGTTATGTGCATTTCACCAGATCTAGGTTGAAGGAAACATGCAACTTCTAGAGAAGAAGAAGAAGAAGAAGAAGAAGAAGAAGAAGAAGAAGAAGAAGAAGAGCTGATTTGAATTTAAAAAAGAAAATTAAATCTGATTATGTTTGTTTTTAATTTGATTATGTTAGAAATGTTTTGATTTTAATTCATTAAAATTATATTTATATTTTAATACATTTAAATGTATTTAATAATTAAAATATTATTTTTAAAGTTTGTTTTATTTACTTTATATATTATTAAATTAACTAATTAATAAAATATAATGGTATTTTAGTCATATTAAAAAATAGTTTAACCAAAATAAGGCTCTGGGTATTAATTTGTTCAATTTTGTAAAACGCAAGATCTGAATTATCATTTAACAAATTACATAATCTGATCGGTAACTTTTGCAAAACATAACATCCATTTATAATTGTCTTCTTGATTGCCTTTGTAGTTTCTACTTTTCACACGTGGGAGAGTAGAAAAAGTTTTTATTTATATTTTAATATACTTTACCTCAATGATTAGAAAGTGTCAGGGAATTCCAGTCAGTTGCTTACTTCCACGGAGCAAATTGTATTAAATGGAATAGTGCTAATATTAATGTAACTCCATCATAGTCTTTCTACTTTGTTTTTTTTAACTCCACCACTACTATTTTATTGGCTTTGGCTTTTAATAAATATAAAGTAATTTACTCATTTGTAATATTTAATCTTAAAAAACATATTGGCATTACAACTACGACTCACGCTTTATAAAGTCAATATTTGTAAAAGGAGAACAACCTTATATAGTCATGCAATACATAAGCGGGCGAACGTTCTTCGTATTAGCACGAGTGAAAATTTCCACTCACCCAACTTGGTCAAATGTCCACTAGTACATAGTTCACCAACTCTAACCCGAGAAGAGAAGAGAAGTGACCGAAACTTCCTACCATATGCCTTCCTAGCCTGCATATATAAATATACTCAGATCACAATCCATTTCTTGCATCGAAAGAGAGTAGAACACAACTAGTAAATCCAATATTGTTCTCTCTCTCACACCTACATATATACATAACTCATCACTTCGATCACTCTAGCCAACTCCAAAGCAAAACAAAGTTACTGACCTATATATAGTGTATATATATATATATACATTCATCGAAATGGGCAGCCTCGGCGACTTTGAGTTCCCCCTAAACAACGCTCTGTCAAACATGGCCGGCGAAGCAAGCACAAATCCGTTGGACCCCGAGGAGTTCCGGCGCCAAGGGCACATGGTAATCGATTTCATAGCCGATTACTACAAAAACATCGAGAAGCACCCAGTTTTGAGCCAAGTCGAACCGGGATATCTCAAAAAGCGGCTCCCCACATCAGCGCCCTACTATCCAGAATCCATTGAGACGATTCTAAGCGACGTCCAGGACCACATCGTTCCGGGCATTACCCACTGGCAGAGCCCCAACTACTTCGCATACTTCCCTTCCAGCGGCAGCATTGCGGGCTTCCTCGGAGAAATGCTCGCCACCGGCTTCAATGTCGTTGGATTCAATTGGATGTCGTCTCCGGCTGCCACGGAGCTTGAGAGCATAGTCATGGACTGGCTGGGCGAGATGTTAAGGCTCCCCAAGTCCTTTCTCTTCTCCGGAAACGGAGGCGGTGTCCTACAAGGAACCACCTGCGAGGCCATCTTGTGTACACTCGTAGCTGCCCGAGACCGAACCCTCAAAATCATTGGAAGCGACAATATTGGAAAGCTCGTCGTTTATTGTTCCGACCAAACACATTGCGCCTTCAAGAAAGCTGCCCAGATTGCCGGCATCCACCCCAACAATTTTCGAGTCATCCCCACCACGTTATCGTCTTCGTTTTCCATGTCCCCTGAGGCCTTAAGAAACACCATAACTGCCGATGTTGAGGCCGGACTCGTCCCCACGTTTTTACTCGCAACTGTCGGGACAACATCCACAACCGCTGTTGACCCACTCGGACCTTTATGTGACGTGGCAAAGGATTACGGAATGTGGGTCCACGTCGACGCCGCTTACGCCGGGAGCATCTGTATTTGCCCAGAATTCCGGCACTTCATCGACGGAGTCGAAGGAGCCAACTCTTTCAGCTTCAACGCCCATAAATGGTTCTTCACCACCTTGGATTGCTGCTGCCTTTGGGTCAAAGACCCCGCAGCATTAACGCAATCACTGTCCACTGATCCGGAGTATCTCAAGAACAAGGCCACTGAGTCTAAGCAAGTAGTCGACTATAAAGACTGGCAGCTCGCTCTCAGCCGACGATTCCGCTCCCTCAAACTATGGCTCGTACTCCGAAGCTATGGAGTCGAGAAACTACGTGGCTTTCTCCGAAAACATGTCAAGATGGCAAAGCTTTTCCAAGGATCTGTACTGGCTGACGACAGGTTTGAGGTTGTCGTTCCCAGGAATTTTGCCACTGTTTGTTTCAGAATATCGCCATCAGCAATAACTAGTGCTACTAAATCTAAAGCCGTGTTGTCCGAGATAACTAATAATTGTCCCCGAAGGAGTAGTATTATTAGTACTCCCAAAAAAATGATATCTGTGAATGAGCTCAACAACAAGCTCATGGACTCTATTAACCGCTCCGGTCGAATCTACATGACCCATTCGGTCGTCGGCGGTATCTTTCTGTTGCGTTTCGCAGTTGGTGCGAGTCTCACAGAGGAATCTCATGTTGTTGAGGCTTGGAAGGTGGTCAAGCAACATGCAGACGCCATTCTCAGTTCACACCAGCTCCATCACCAATAGTCTTTTCAATTAATATCTTCAATTCATTTTGAGAGGGTCAACAATGATGGTTGCCTTGTTTCTCTGTACTATTCTTTCCTATAAATATACATGCTATTCTTTTAAGTACAAATTAATTTAATTGTCTATACGAACGCTTCATTCTTTCATTTAGTTTTCTATATTTTATCATATATACATAGGCTACAACTCAGCCAAAAAAAAATATCACTGCCTAGCTTAATTATAGAATTCTAAAGAGTTTCTTTCCACAATTTAATCTTAAATAATCTATTTAATATTTTTTTTTATAATTAAAGACTCCTTCAAAGTCCCTAATTATAAAGTTTTTTTTAGCTCAAATTTTTTTTGTAATAGTAGGCATTGCTCGATATGTCGTCAAAGACTAAGATAATAGAAGGGAAATTTGATAAATCATGCTTACATTAGCTTAATAATTAAAATTTGAACCAAATATAACCACCATATGATACAAATGCTCATCTTTCATTTAATACCAAAAATACACCTCTCATAACAAAATCTCATACCTTTCATCTCTAAAATCTTGCAAGAAAGATACACATGGGTAAGTGATTTTCTTTGATTCTTGTTGTTGTTGGTTGTTTTTATGATTTAGAATGCTGTTTAGTTATTGGATCTGTAGTTTGTTGGTATTTTTTGCTGTTTTTTGGGTGAAAATCGTGTTCTGTGAAAATCTGCGTTTTTTTTTTGTTCCTTTAGTTTTTTTCTAAATGCCCGATAGAGGCCTAATTTGGGCACGATAGTTGTTGAGTTTCAAGGTTAGGGATGAAGGTCCGATGGCAACCCGATGGTTGCCCGATAGTTTTGGTTACCCGATGGTCATAAAGGTTCGATGGCTACCCGATTGTTGCTCGATTATTATTTTGAATCTATACACCCTTTAAGTACGATAATGGATCGATAATAGTCCGATATATGCCCGATTGTTGTTATTAAGTTACTGCAGACCTAATAGTACGATGGTACCCGATACTTGCCCGATAGTACGATGGTACACGATAGTGATAAAAAACATAAATAAAAACCGTAACTTTTCCCCTTCCATTTCCCGTTCCCTCTCTCTACTTCACTCCCACAAAACCATCGAGCAACCCATAACTACCCTCACCCGACGCATCTCTCTCCCTCACCCACCCTCACCCGACGCATCTCTCTCCCTCACCCGACGGTCAGAAAACCCCCACCACTCGACGAAGGAAAACCCAGACCACCGGAGACCAAGCCTCACCCAAACCCCAACCACCACCGGAGACGAAGAAAAACTCAGACCCCAAAGGAAAACCAACACCCCATTACGCAAAAATGTCTAGGGTATGTGTTTTTTTCAATTTCTTTTCCATTGCAAAATGTTATAGTATGTATTGTTGAATTTGACTGTGTGAAATCTGATAAACCGTAAAATTTTGAATTTTTTTTTGGGTTTTTTGAGAGGTACAATAGGGTACGATAGTGGGTCGATAGGGGTACGATAGTGTTTGTGTTTTCTCATAACTTCAGGTTGAAGATGACTGTACGATAGGGGTTCGACGTTGGTACGATAGTTTGTGTTTTCTGATAACTTGAGGTTGAAGATGAAGGTACGATAGGGTACGATATTGGATACGATGTGTGCCCGATATTGGGAACAAATTGTTGTGTTGTTATATTCTGATGGTGTACGATGTGAGGTACGATGGTGCACGATAATGTTATAGTTTCTGTTTTTTTTTTCAGTGGTGTCCGATATGGTGCGATAGTGTCCGATAGTTGCTCGATAGTAGATTGCAGAATATAAAATTTGATGTTTTTTTGTGTTATTCTATTTAATTGGGTATTTATTTGTTTTATGCAGAATTTAAGACCTCCACAACTGATAGTTCCAGTAGAAGAACATTTTATAGGACGTATCACTTGGCGCGGCAGTTGGTACTTTCCAAAAATTAAAGCAAAATTTATATAGTGTGGTTTATTGGATAGGGTAAAGGAATCCCCTTTCAAACAGTTCTTCATGGCGGAACCATTAAATTTTTCTGGTGCCTTAGTCCATCAGCTGTTGTTGCACAAATTCAGAGGGGAGAAGACTGACGAAGTCCAGCTTTATATTGGGAAAAAACGATGTAGATTTAGCCAATTGGAGTTCGCTTTAGTTACTGGTTTAAATTTTGAGGCCGGACCGTCTGAAGCTGAGATTAAAGAGAAGACCACTTCGGATCAGTTGATTCTTGAGTACTTCAATGGTCATTCCCCAGTGAGCATAGGGCAACTGTGCAGAACTTTTGAGAGTTGTCAAATAGTTGATGATGTGTACAAGATGGGTTTGTGTTTATTAGTAGAGGGTGTTTTGAAAGGTCGTGAGGAGAAGTTGATGGTTTGGACTGACATGCTGAAGATGGTAGATGACATTGACTTCTTTTTCCAGTACCCGTGGGGGAAGATATCATACCAGAAGTTGTTACAAACTTGTCAAAAAGACTTTGTAGAAATGAAGAAGCATTTACAGAAGAAGATTGAGAAAGGAAAGACTCAGAAGGAGGCCAAGTACTCTATTTATGGGTATGCTGCAGCATTGCAGTATTGGGCTTTTGAGTCCATCATTGAGTTAGGTCAGGATTATGCTGTGAGATTGGGCCAAGGCATTCCAAGAATGATCAACTGGCAGAGCAAGGAGAAAGTAGAGATAAACAAAGAGCAACTTATTAAATTGTTTGCCAAAAAGGTGAGCTTTTACTTTACTTTTTAAATATTTTGAATGTTCTATATTTTTTTCTAGATATGAAATTCTATGGGTTATGCACGATAGGAAGACGATAGGGTACGATTTGAGTACGATTGTGGGGTTATTTTGTGGTTTTTTGTCAACTGTTTGAAAACTGGCTAAGGGGTACGATTTGGTACGATGATGGTCCGATTGGGGTACGATATGTATTCTTTATTAATGTAGTTATAGAGGTACGATATTGGTATGATGTTGTACGATGATGGTACGATAGTTAGCAAGTAATTCTCACATACGGGTACGATATTGTTATGTTATGGGTACGATATGGGTACGATAATTGCATGATATGGGTACAATATGGTACAATTGAGGTACGATAATTGCATGATATGGGTACGATATGGTACGATTGTGGTACGATTGGGGTACGATAGGTTACCATTGTTCACCGATGACAATTACTTAATTTTTTATATTGTTTTACTTTCCAATCTAAATATTCATTGTTTTTTGTGGCAATTGACAGTATACCCCTACCTGTGTGCCCAACCTGGTGAAGAACAGTATGTGAGGACCCTTACAGACAATGAAGCCCCATTGTATGTGGACATGGGGTTAGAGGAACTAGAGGTGGGTGCCGATGGACAGCCTACACAGGAAGCCTTACAGAGCCAGGCTGAAAAGCTTGCTGAAAAGTTAGCTGAGCAAGCAGAAGCAGCAAATATTTTTAAGGAGGTTTCACCACCTCCAGCACCTGAGGCACCTGAGGTTCCCCCATCAGCACCTCATGCCAGCACCTCCTCCCAAGCTGAGCAACCAGGCTACTCTATGATTTTGGCCAGGTTGGAAAAGGTTGAAGGGCAACAAAGTGCCCTTATTAAAGGTCAGTCTGAGATCTTGGATCAATTGCAGAAGCTGATGACAATGATGGAAGATCTTAGTAGGCCAGCTCTAGATCCACACCCTCAGTCCACTGAAGAAGGCCCTCAGTCTCCTATAGATGAAGACATTCTGCCTAATGATTACAGACCTGATGATGTAGATGATCACATTTTTCGCACACCAGAGGATAGGAAAATTACTGTAATCGGAGATATTGAAGATTCTGAAGTACAATTCTTAGACATAGCTCCACCAGCACCGAAGAAGAGGAGAGAAAGAAAGAGGCCTAGGTGGTTCGATGAGTACACTGCAATGAAGAAAAGGAATAAGAAATCGAAGACAGCAGTGAATGTGGATCCATTGAGGGTTGTTGATGGTAAATTACTTATGACCTTTCACAAGTGGTTGCTTGGCACCATTGGGAATAAATATCCGAGGGAATGCTTCTCAGGGACACGCGATGCTGCTTGGTTCCTGAAACTGCATACTTCGAGAACATGACTTTCTGACTCTGTAAGTTTTCTATAACTTCATAATTAAAGAATGTTGAAAATTTATTTAAATGTTTCTATATGTAGTGGTACGATATAGGTACGATTGTTGTACGATGGTAGTACTATAATTATAAGTGTCAAATTATAAAATGTTTATATTGTCAATGGTATGATGGTGGTACAACATTAGCACGATAGGGGTACGATATAATTTGTTAAGTAGTTACTATTAACATCGTAATTTTAGAATTTGTAGTGGGACGATATAGGTACGATGGTAGTACAATAATAGTTAGTTTCAAATTGTTAACTTACTTTGTCAATGGTACGATGATGGTACGACAGTGGGACGCTAGTGGGTACGATGGTGTATAATACTGTAGTTTTTGCCATAAAGGTACGATGATGGTACGACATTAGCACGATATGGGTACGATAGAAGGTTTTATTGTTGTTATTTAGTTACTATATTCATGTACGATTGGGGTACGATTATGGTACGATTGGGGTACGATAGTTACTATATTCATGTCTGATAGTTTTTTATTTATTTATTTTGGTACGATAATGTGGTTACTGACTTAATTTTCCTTTAATGTAGCATTTAGATGCAGCATTCCATCTCATGGGGAGACGTCTACAATTTTATCCTAACGTGTACCCTCAGAACTGTGTTATTATGCCTACAATTTTTCCCGAATCATTGAAGGCTCGGTGAGACGCTTTTCCAGGTTCTGACTACTCTAGCTTTAGTTGGGATGACAGTATATTGGACCTGGTTAGGGGTGATGCAGTCCAGTTCTTACCGAGTTGGAAGAACAAGGAGTTCATTTATTTTTCCCTCTTTCTTGAAAGACCAATTGCATTGGGTAGCTATAGAGGCAGACCTGAATGGGTGGATGTTCAACATCTTTGACTCCAGTATTGGATCAATTTTCGAAAACGATTTGATCAGTTTGATGGTTGACTGGTGTACAATTTTCCCGTCGGTCTTGCAACAGTCCGGTTTATTTAAGAACCATGATGTTATACTCGCGCCTCAGTTGACAGCATCAGAGAGCCAGGTCAGACCCTTCGATTGGAAACTCACTCCACGTGAATTTGCATCGCAAACAAAATCCAGGTGAACTTTATTAAATATCACATATTAATTATTATTTCTTAATTACAAAACTTTATTAAATTATTGTTTATTTTCTAATGCAGTGGCGATTGAGCATATTGAACATAAGCTTTTACAACTACCATTTGATAATGTAACTGACAATAATATGAAATTTTTTAGGCAAAGGTGGTGTGTAGACTTATTCTACCAAAACTTATGTTGAACGGTCTTAATTTTTTTGAATTGTATAATTTTTTTGATTGCTCTTTTTGTAATTACTACATTTTAATGTGTTTAATCTTTGCAATCGTACTATCATCAATCACTATCGTACTCTATCGTACCCTCACATGTCTCACAAATTTCACGAAACTGTACTGAAATCATACCATCGTACCACTATCGGACCAATATCGTACATTATCGTACCCTAATGTCGTTCATTAACTATCGTACTACATCGAGCAACGTCGTACCATATTGTAAGATACATTTAAATAATCATACAACAAACGATATCGTGCATTGTCGTACCGGCATCATGCACTATCGGACCAACACTGGATTATTACATATTTAAGAGTTTCATAATGGAGAAAAAAACAGAAAAAAACCTGCAAAATCCAACACATAACAAATATTACTAGTTCAAGCAAAAATAAAACATAATAGGTCAACTAGAATACAAACAAAACAATTTAACCTCGGTACTTGCAAGACGCTTTGTTGTGCCCTTTACCACCACACTTGCTACAACATCGTTGTATCACAACCTTGTCTCCATTAGAAGGATATCGATTTTTCCTAATTCGTCCGACCTTTTGCTTCTTTGGTCGGCCTACAGGTTTCTTCTCAATCGGTACTCCAACTTGGATGTTCTTAATGTCTTCAGGAAATTCCCAATCATCCTCATCACCAACTGGCATAATTGTCCCCTCATATGTGCTCTTCCAACACTCTCTTGTGTAATATTGAGAGCACAATGCGTACATGCTAATATTTCGTTCTTGAGCAGTAGCACATGCATGTGGACAAGGAATCTTCATGATTTGGAATAGTCCGTAACTGCATGTTCGTGCCTCCAAATCAACTATACCACCGCTCTGAACTGTTCCTCCTGGGTGGACATTAAATGTATAAGGTCCAGCTCTGTCAACGCTTAAGAACCGAGATTTCTCAAATTGACATGACAAGTCCCCCTCCATAACTGGTGATAGAGTCGTGCTACACTTTTCAGCGTTTTCCTTTCAAGTAGCAAACCATGTTTGAATAGTAAACCTGATAAATTCAACAAAAGCAGTGATCGGGAAGGCTCTTGCGTCCTTAGTTTTGCTGTTGAAACTTTCAGCCCAATTACTTGTCATTACATTGTAACGATCCCCTGGAAAGTACGCACGAACCCATGTTTCAAATCCAATGCCCTCAAGATATAGTGCAACTCGAACATCCATTGCTTTTATCTTCTCAAATTCTCTTTCAAAATCTGTCTTCTTATACGAGTATGCACAACTGTAAATATGATCCGCGAAGCAATCAGTCTTGAACTTGCTAGCCACGTTCATAATAATGTGGTGGTAGCATGCGTCGTGGGGTGCATCAGGGAAGACAAGTTCCAAAGCATGAACAATGCTTTGATGCCTATCCGATACGAATGCTAAGTTCTCAACATCACCAATCGCTTGTTTCAACTTCCTCATGAAATAGGTCCAAGAGTCGTGGTTCTCACTGTCAACTATTGCGAAAGCAATCGGAAATATGTGGCTGTCTAAATCCAATGCCACGACACACAACATTTGGCCACCATACCTAGTTTTCAAGAAGGACCCATCAATACATATAACAGGTCGAAAAAACTTGAATCCCCGCCTACAAGCACCCAGAGAAAAAAAGCAATACTTAAAGCGACCCTCGTCTACCTTGAAATCAGTAATGGAATCAGGATTGTTCAACTACAGCATGTGCAAGTACCCAGGCAACTTCGAATATGAAGCTTCAAGCCTTCTCTCTGCATCTCCAAGCCTTCTCATAACTCATTTCGATCCCGAAAGAATTCTTCATATCTTCTCTTATTTTGGAGGCTAAATAATCTGAACCGTTAATTGAGAATTTATCCTTGATCAGTTCGGCAACTACCAAAGGTGATGCTTGACGGTTATTTATTTTTTTCGAACATCGAGGGAACATGTGTGTACATTTTCAAATGCTGTCACCTCGAACATGTTAGAAAGTTGCTTCTTCTTCCCTCTTAACCTCCACCCACAATCAGGATCCTTGCATGTAATGTACCAAACATCAGTACCAGACTTCTTAACTATAAAGTCGAATCCCTTCTTCATTGCAAACAAGCCAGCAATCTTCTTTAAATGTTCCTTGTCTCTGAAAAACTTTCCTAAATGAATCTCCCCGCCCGATGTGCCACCCATAGATATATAGTGACTATTATCCTCAATGTCTTCTCTACATCTGAGCTTTGAATTTACTATAATATGTCGAAGAAGAAAGTGGATCACTAAATTCTCTAGCATCATTTGTTCCGTCTGGACGACTACTACTACTAGCATCATTCATGATAGCTATGAGGCTTCCACGCCATCAAAACCAGGGTAAGATTTTTTTTACTTAAAGCTCAAACATATGCAATGCTTGTTTATTTTGTTATTTTTATCAATTCTTTCTTTAAAATTGGTTATTATAAGGACATGCATAAACCTCAATTTTTACCAATTTGTGTGCTTAATGTTTGCTAGAGAAAGATAATTGGTCAGTTGTTAGTTGTTTGTTACTATTAAAGTATTGTTCAATGATCTCTAATGGTGGGTGAAAAGTGGTTTGGTTTCATACACTACTACAAAAAATGTATTTTAGAACTAGCATTGCGAGTCCTAAAAAAGTTTTTATGACTCGCGAGGCGCGAGTCCTGAGAGCCTTAAAAACTGAGGTTTTTTAGGACTTGTGTGAGTCCTAAAAGAACGCGAGTCCTAAAAAATCTGGTTGAGTGCCTTTAAGTAATTTTTTAGAACTCGCTTTGCATGCCCTTAAAAGTATTTTTTTTTATATAAAATGCAGCTACATTTTTCATTTTGATTTAGAAAAAATATATCCATTTGAGTGTCCAAAATGTATTATATATGTTATATTTCTAAAATTTCAAAAGAAAATACAACAAAATAATTTTTTATTAGTTACTAAAAAATATAATTTCAATGTTTAGTCTACTTGGCTTACAAAATCATATTACATGATAGTTTATACTACAATCAAATTCTATCATCACCAAATATTAAACAAGAAATGTATACAATGTTAGCGAAATATATTTTTTATTCTAAAAACTTCAACTGCCAATGTTGTCTAGTATTGCGCCAAAGAAATGCATCTCAATATAGACATGCACATTATAAAAAAGTTCTTTAATTATAAATATATAATAATTCAAACTTAATATAAGTAGACACACACAACAATTATATATATAATAGATGCGAGAATAAAACTATCAGAATAGGTATTCATATAATCAAGGAGCAAACAATTTATTGTTAGATAGTACTATTTCATAAAATGTTATTCATCCAGTACATAGAAGTATTTCAAAACAGTAGCAAACTACACCAAAATCAGCAACAAAATTTACCATAAATCTACCATATTAATTCATTCAACTTAGTTAACAAAATACACCAAAAATCTGTCACAAAATACACCAAAAAAACTAGTAGTACAATACAGAAAATATACCATTAAAACAATAGCAAAATATACTAAAAGAAATACTATTCATTTAGGTAAAAAAAATATAAGTTTACATCACCTATTGGAAGACTATTTAACTATTTTTTTCTCTATATTATAAAGAATTAGACATTTTAGCTCATCCATTGGGAGTGCTCTTAGTAAATACTCAAATTTCTCTTTTAATTAACTATTACATTAACACAAGTAATTCTATTATCTTAGTCTTTGATGACATATCGAGCAATGCCTACTATTACAAAAAAATTTGAGCTAAATAAAACTTTATAATTACGGACTTTGAAGGAATCTTTAATTATTAAAATATTAAATTGATTATTTAAGATTAAATTGTGGAAAAGAAACACTTTAGAATTCTATAATTAAGCTAGGAAGTGATATATTTTTTTGGCTGAGTTGTAGCCTATGTATATATGATAAAATATAGAAAACTAAATGAAAGAATGAAGCGTTCGTATAGACAATTAAATTAATTTGTACTTAAAAGAATAGCATGTATATTTATAGGAAAGAATAGTACAGAGAAACAAGGCAACCATCATTGTTGACCCTCTCAAAATGAATTGAAGATATTAATTGAAAAGACTATTGGTGATGGAGCTGGTGTGAACTGAGAATGGCGTCTGCATGTTGCTTGACCACCTTCCAAGCCTCAACAACATGAGATTCCTCTGTGAGACTCGCACCAACTGCGAAACGCAACAGAAAGATACCGCCGACGACCGAATGGGTCATGTAGATTCGACCGGAGCGGTTAATAGAGTCCATGAGCTTGTTGTTGAGCTCATTCACAGATATCATTTTTTTGGGAGTACTAATAATACTACTCCTTCGGGGACAATTATTAGTTATCTCGGACAACACGGCTTTAGATTTAGTAGCACTAGTTATTGCTGATGGCGATATTCTGAAACAAACAGTGGCAAAATTCCTGGGAACGACAACCTCAAACCTGTCGTCAGCCAGTACAGATCCTTGGAAAAGCTTTGCCATCTTGACATGTTTTCGGAGAAAGCCACGTAGTTTCTCGACTCCATAGCTTCGGAGTACGAGCCATAGTTTGAGGGAGCGGAATCGTCGGCTGAGAGCGAGCTGCCAGTCTTTATAGTCGACTACTTGCTTAGACTCAGTGGCCTTGTTCTTGAGATACTCCGGATCAGTGGACAGTGATTGCGTTAATGCTGCGGGGTCTTTGACCCAAAGGCAGCAGCAATCCAAGGTGGTGAAGAACCATTTATGGGCGTTGAAGCTGAAAGAGTTGGCTCCTTCGACTCCGTCGATGAAGTGCCGGAATTCTGGGCAAATACAGATGCTCCCGGCGTAAGCGGCGTCGACGTGGACCCACATTCCGTAATCCTTTGCCACGTCACATAAAGGTCCGAGTGGGTCAACAGCGGTTGTGGATGTTGTCCCGACAGTTGCGAGTAAAAACGTGGGGACGAGTCCGGCCTCAACATCGGCAGTTATGGTGTTTCTTAAGGCCTCAGGGGACATGGAAAACGAAGACGATAACGTGGTGGGGATGACTCGAAAATTGTTGGGGTGGATGCCGGCAATCTGGGCAGCTTTCTTGAAGGCGCAATGTGTTTGGTCGGAACAATAAACGACGAGCTTTCCAATATTGTCGCTTCCAATGATTTTGAGGGTTCGGTCTCGGGCAGCTACGAGTGTACACAAGATGGCCTCGCAGGTGGTTCCTTGTAGGACACCGCCTCCGTTTCCGGAGAAGAGAAAGGACTTGGGGAGCCTTAACATCTCGCCCAGCCAGTCCATGACTATGCTCTCAAGCTCCGTGGCAGCCGGAGACGACATCCAATTGAATCCAACGACATTGAAGCCGGTGGCGAGCATTTCTCCGAGGAAGCCCGCAATGCTGCCGCTGGAAGGGAAGTATGCGAAGTAGTTGGGGCTCTGCCAGTGGGTAATGCCCGGAACGATGTGGTCCTGGACGTCGCTTAGAATCGTCTCAATGGATTCTGGATAGTAGGGCGCTGATGTGGGGAGCCGCTTTTTGAGATATCCCGGTTCGACTTGGCTCAAAACTGGGTGCTTCTCGATGTTTTTGTAGTAATCGGCTATGAAATCGATTACCATGTGCCCTTGGCGCCGGAACTCCTCGGGGTCCAACGGATTTGTGCTTGCTTCGCCGGCCATGTTTGACAGAGCGTTGTTTAGGGGGAACTCAAAGTCGCCGAGGCTGCCCATTTCGATGAATGTATATATATATATACACTATATATAGGTCAGTAACTTTGTTTTGCTTTGGAGTTGGCTAGAGTGATCGAAGTGATGAGTTATGTATATATGTAGGTGTGAGAGAGAGAACAATATTGGATTTACTAGTTGTGTTCTACTCTCTTTCGATGCAAGAAATGGATTGTGATCTGAGTATATTTATATATGCAGGCTAGGAAGGCATATGGTAGGAAGTTTCGGTCACTTCTCTTCTCTTCTCGGGTTAGAGTTGGTGAACTATGTACTAGTGGACATTTGACCAAGTTGGGTGAGTGTTGAAAAAGATTTAGTCATATATATATATATTTATATATAGTCCAAAAGCCGACTACAAACTGATGTATTTAAATTTTTTTCCCCAGTTATACAGATAATTGTTAAGGGGAACAGTAGTTCCCAATACCACAATAAAAAGTGTGATATTGTTATTTGTATAAATTAATATTGGTGTCACAGATTTGAATTTAATAATTATTAAGTGTATTAACTAATTATAAGATGTAGCTAGCGTGTTGGGTATCTTACTGTGGAAGACAATCATATTAATTAGTATTTGGTGGCTTGTTGGTACTTAAAATATGACTTAAAAGAGCCAATCATATATAGCTACCTCATAGTCAAAAAGCACGCGTAGATTTTTCTTTTTCTTTTATAAATGGAGAAGAGAGAGAAAGAAGTCTAGTGCTGGACGTATACCTACCCACTAAAAATCTCGTATTAATATTAGCACTGTTTTATTTAAAACATGTGTTCTATGGTAGTAATTCATCTGGCTAGGTTATGAGTCCATCTTCAACGGCGGCTAAACTGTCTAAGGAATTTTGTTTTTCTTTTTTAGAAAACAAATACGTTAACTTAACAACACTTGTTTACTATTTTCATGTAGGATTTGTTATACTACTTTCGAGCTAGTCAATAAAAAGATATGCTACTTTTTTTTTTTTTTTAAATGTAGCCAATTCCTTAATCCTCATTTTTTTATCCTAATTAAAGATTGCGCAACTTGGTTTTAGCCTCGTAGTCAGACTTAGGTAAGATGGTTCCTTCAGACATTGCATCAACTAATCATTATCAAAATAATGGTTGTTACACTTATTAATAACTTGCAAATGCATCATTTTTACCACGAAGTTCAATGCCGAATATTTTCTACAACCAGGGTATAGCTCACTTGACATCTCTTTAAACATATTATCGTACTCATGATGGTTATCATCATCATCTTGGAGGATCATTAAGGAGTCGTTTGGTATGCAGGAATCTGGAGATGGGAATGAGAATCTGAACACTTCACTATAACAAATTTGATATACAATGACTTCATACAATGTCTTACACCAATGGTATAAGACATTAAAACTTATCAGGGGTTTTAAATGTCTAATGGTGTAAGACATTGAAAGTTTATATCAATGGTTACAATTGGAAGACATTAAAAATGGTGGAAGACGTTGGAAATAGGCTGGGGAAGTGTTCATGGGTACATCCAACGTCTCCCAGTGGGAGACGTTGGATGTCTCCCTCTTATAAACCTCTACATTCAGCCTTCTTCCTCACATATACACGAACCCGAGGAGAGCAAACCAGAGAGGAGAATTGGGCGAATTGGGGCTGCGTTTTTAGTGTTCTAAGGTAAGTTTTTTTTTTTTTTAATTTTCTTGATTTTTAGTTAATTATTTTGCAAATAAATCATCGGTTTTGCATTAGGATGAGTAATATACATGATTTTGTGTTAGTTTTACATTTTTATGCATTTTTTTTATATACATTGTAGGATTTTGTGGTTTTTTCATGGAAGTTTTTTTAGGGATTTATGATTTTTTAGTTTTTTTTTTTAATTTAACCTATCACATTGTATAGATTTCATTAGAGTATATATGTTCATGATTTTTTTAAATTTTTATCATTTTTTATTTCGAAATTTAGATATATTTTTGTATATTTGAATTTTTTTTAAAATTGTAACTATTTTGTTATATGTATAGTTATGTTAAAATAAATTTATTAAATAATTTATAAAATATAAATATATGAAAAATTTTATGTTTTTGTTGATTATTAAGTTTTTAGGTTATGAAATTTTATATTGATTTTTTGTTGAGGTTATAATTAGTGGCACATTGGGATTTTTTTTATTTGTTTACCAATATCATTTACTATTATTAGATATTTAGTGATATTTGTTTAGTAATGCTTAACATATTAATTAATTTAATTTCATAGGTTGTGATTTTTGTGGTGAGATTTTAGAGAGTATTTTGCATCAAAATTCCTATATCAATCACACATTTGAGGTAATTAACACTACAACAAAATAGAGGTTTTATGACTTTATTTGGGAGACATTGGAAGTCTACAATGTCTCCCAATTGGGGAGACGTTGCTGCTAGGGTCATTGTAGGTATATATCTCATGTCTCTCATTGGGAGACGTGCCTCACTTCCCACGTCTCCCATTGGGAGAGGTTGAAAGTCAAACGTTGACTTTCCACCTCTCTCATTGGGAGACGTGGGAAGTGACTCACCTCTCCCAATGGGAGACGTGAGAAGTCCCTAGGAGACATCCAACGTCTCCCATTGGGAGAGGTGAGTCACTTCCCACGTCTCCCAATAGGAGAGGTGGAAAGTCAATGTTTGACTTTCAACCTCTCCCAATGGGAGACGTGGGAAGTCTCCCACCTCTCCCAGTGGGAGACATTAAAAGTCTCCCACATTTAAAAAAAGTAAATTAAATAAATTTATAATTAATATTATTTTAATTTGATTTAATAATTAATTAAATTGAAATAATATTAATTTAAATTGAAATTATTTTAATTTAAATTGAAATGATTTTAATCTAAATTTAAATTGATTTAATAATCAATTAAATTGAAAGAAAAAAATATATTTGTTAGACATATACCAGAAATACAATATTTGTTAGCTATCTCCCCATGGTAATACCAAATTGTGTAACTCTTGTTGATCCCATTGAAATATAAGTGTTCTTTAATCTTTTTAAGCTCCATCTTTTTAACATTTCCACACTTAAGACATGGACAATAAGTAAAATTTGGGTCTTTCACATTTTCCGAACAAAACCTTAAGAACAAATCGACACCGTTCCTATATTCCGCAGATAACCTATTCGCTGACATCCACTGTTTATCCATATATTCTCCTATGTCTATCAAAAAGAAAAGAAACGACACTAAATAAGCATGTGATAAAGTTGGATGTCTATATAAAACTAATCGTTTATTATCCTAAATAAAATCGGGCAGCATTTCCCCTATAATAGTGACCTAACCATCTGCATGTGAATAGCAAAACAAACAATTCAAACAACATACAATAAGTTTCTTCCTTATAAAATGTCTATATAAAACTAATTGTTTATTATCCTAGATAAAATCGGACAGCATTTCCCCTATAATAGTGACCTAACCATCTACATGTGAATAGCAAAACAAACAATTCAAACAACATACAATAAGTTTCTTCCTTATAGCTCCGCAGCACATAGTCAAATTTCTCAGAACCTACTTCACTAATACACACAAGTTCTCAACCTTCCGTTATCACCGCAGCACACAATTTTAATCTCAGAACCTACGTCACTATGGATGAATATTTAAGATATTCAAACTCCTCTAACATTTGTTTAATAATATTAAAAGTAGAAGTAAGAGAATATATATTTACCTCTTGCCATTAATAATCCAAAAGCTAGCAAAATTACTTCAAGTAGTAATCGAATTCGCTATTAAATCCACAAACCAATATAAATAAATTAATAAATAATAAATAAAATATCACTAAATATCTAGCAATATATAACTTATTATTGTAATTTTACAAACTTAATTACCTCAAATGTGTGATTGATAGATATAGAAGTTTTGATGCAAAGTACTCTCTAAAATCTCACCACCAAAATCACAACCTACGAAATTAAATTAATTAATATGTTAAACATTACTAAACAAATATCACTAAATTCCTAATAAGTAAATGATGGGTAAACAAATAAAAAAAAAACTCCAATGAGCCACTAATTATAACCTAAACAAAAAATCAATAAAAAATTTCATAACCTAAAATCTCAATAATAAAAAAAAACATAAATTTTTTCATATATTTATATTTTTAAAATTATTTTAACATAATAACTATATATATAACAAAATAGTTAGAATTTAAAAAAAAAAATTTAAATATACATACAAAAATATATCTAAATTTCGAAATAAATAATGATAAAAATTAAAAAAAAATCATGAACATATATATTATAATAAAATATATACAATGTGATAGGTTAAATTAAAAAAAAAACTATGAAATCTTAAATCTATAAAAAACCTCCATGGAAAAACAAATAAATCTAACAATGTATAGAAAAAAATGCATAAAAATGTAAAACTAACACAAAATCATGTATATTACTCATCCTAATGCTAAACCTATGATTTTTTTATCAAAATAATTAACTAAAATTCATAAAAATTACAAAAAACTAACCTTGAAAACCCTAAAATCGCAGCCCCTTTCGTGCTCTCTGTGCTCTCTGTTTGGTGTTATGAGGAAGAAGAAGACCCAAAATTCATTAAATGGCCAGGGGGACATCCAACGTCTCCCACTGGGAGACGTGGGACACGTGGCATGTCTCCCAGTGGGAGACGTTGGATGTACCCAGACATACATACAACGTCTCCCACTGGGAGACATGCCACGTGTCCCACGTCTCCCAATGGGAGACGTTGGATGTATGCCCGGGTACATCCAACGTCTCCCACTGGGAGACATGGGACACGTGGCATGTCTCCCAGTGGGAGACGTTGTATGTATGTCCGGGTACATCCAACGTCTCCCACTGGGAGACGTGCCACGTGTCCCACGTCTCCCAGTGGGAGACATTGGATGTCCCCCTGGCCACTTCTCATCCTATTTCCAACGTCTTCCACCATTTTTAATGTCTTCCAATTGTAGTCATTAATAAAAAATTTCAATGTCTTACACCATTAGACATTTAAAACCCCTGATAAGTTTTAATGTCTTACACCAATGGTGTAAGACATTGTAGGGAGTCATTGTATATAAAATTTGTTGTAGTGTAAGTTTCTAAAATTACAATAATACGTTATATATTGCTAGATATTTAGTGATGTTTTATTTATTATTGATTAATTTAATTTTATTGGTTTGTGGATTTAATAGCGAATTTGATTACTAAGTGAAGTAATTTTGTTAGCTTTTGGATTATTGATTGCAAGAGGTACATATATATTCTCTTACTTCTACTTTTAATATTATTAAACAAATGTTAGAGGAGTTTGAATATCTTAAATATTCATCCATAGTGAAGTAGGTTCTGAGATTAAAATTGTGTGCTGCGATAATAACGGAAGGTTGAGAACTTGTGTGTTTTAGTGAAGTAGGTTCTGAGAAATTTGGTTGTGTGCTGCGGAGCTATAAGGAAGAAACTTATTGTATGCTGTTTGAATTGTTTGTTTTGCTATTCACATGTAGATGGTTAGGTCACTATTATAGGGGAAATGCTGTCCGATTTTATCTAGGATAATAAACAATTAGTTTTATATAGACATTTTATAAGGAAGAAACTTATTGTATGTTGTTTGAATTGTTTGTTTTGCTATTCACATGCAGATGGTTAGGTCACTATTATAGGGGAAATGCTGCCCGATTTTATCTAGGATAATAAAAAAAATTAGTTTTATATAGACATACAACTTTATCACGTGCTTATTTAGTGTTGTTTCTTTTCTTTTCCATAGACATAGGAGAATATATGGATAAACAGTGGATGTCAGCGAATAGGTTATCTGCGGAATATAGGAACGGGGTCGATTTGTTCTTAAGGTTTTGTTCGGAAAATGTGAAAGACCCAAATTTTACTTAT
Organism: Humulus lupulus; assembly: GCF_963169125.1. Lineage (NCBI taxonomy): Eukaryota > Viridiplantae > Streptophyta > Magnoliopsida > Rosales > Cannabaceae > Humulus > Humulus lupulus. The sequence continues at coordinate 270,719,643 of NC_084795.1, read as the reverse complement.
TGTCCATGTCTTAAGTGTGGAAATGTTAAAAAGATGGATCTTAAAAAGATTAAAGAACACTTATATTTCAATGGGATCGACAAGAGTTACACAATTTGGTATTACCATGGGGAGATAGCTCCGATTGCTCCAACTCTGCCAAGTAGACCAAAAGGAGTGAGGAGGAATATAGTGGAGGAGAACTGGGATCCATTAGATGAAATGATTGACGATGCACATTATGGATTAGGAGTAGACCCAAATAAGTTTGAGACACTCCTTAATGATGCCGAGAAACCAATTTACCCTGGTTGTACAAGATTTACAAAATTACCTGCGCTTCTTAGGTTGTACAATCTAAAAGCTAAACATGGCTGGAGTGATAAAAGCATTACTGATTTATTTGGTTTCTTGAAGGAGTTATTGCCTGAAGATAATGAAATTCCAATTTCATTTTATGAGGCAAAGAAGACGTTATGCTCATTAGGCATGCAGTACGAAAAAATTCATGCATGTTCTAATGATTGCATATTATATCGAAATAGTTTTGCAGACGCAAAATCGTGTCCTACCTGTGGTGAGTCACGATGGCAAAAGAAAAGAAATGGTGACGATGTCAAGGAAGGAGTACCTGACAAAGTTTTGTGGTACCTTCCGCCAATTCCTCGTTTCATCCGATTGTTTAGAAATGTCGAACATGCTAAAAGTTTGTCGTGGCATGCTAATGAAAGAATAAAGGATGGTAAATTAAGACATCCAGCTGACACCCTTGCTTGGAAGAGAGTTGATTTGAAGTGGCCTTATTTTGGAAATGAATCTCGTAATATTTGTTTAGGTCTTTCGACTGACGGGTTTAATCCACACGCATCCCTTAGCAGTAAGTATAGTTGTTGGCCTGTTATGCTTGTTATTTACAATCTACCCCCATGGTTGTGTATGAAGAGAAAGTTTCCGATTTTGACCTTGTTGATATCAGGACCTAACACAACCTGGTAATGATATTGACGTCTATCTAGCTCCTCTTATAGATGACTTGAAAACTTTGTGGGATGATGGGGTTAAGGTTTATGATGCGTATAGGCAGGAAGAATTTAATCTTAGAGCGGTCATATTGTGGACAATTAATGACTTTTCTGCTTATGGAAATTTATCTGGGTTTAGTGTGAAAGGATATAAAGCTTGCCCCGTTTGTCAAGAAAAAACATGTTCTGAATACTTGAAACACTCTCGGAAAATATGTTATATGGGACATAGGAAGTTCTTGCCTAATACGCATAAACTTCGGACTTGGAAGAAGGCATTCAATGGTAAACAAGAGTTTGAGGAGGCTCCTGAGCCATTGAATGGGATCCAAGTACTTGAGAAGATGTCTAAAATTGTGTTCAAGTTAGGGAAGCCCAAAGTTCGTACACCTACAAAGATGAAACGTAGTCGCAAGGCCAAGGTTGTGGAGGAGCCAAATGGGTGTTATAAAAAGAAATCTGTTTTCTTCGAACTTGAATATTGGCCTTTCTTACTTATACGTCATAATTTAGATGTTATGCACATAGAGAAAAATGTATGTGATAGTTTGATTGGAACTTTGTTGAATATTCCTGGGAAAACTAAGGATGGAATTAAGGCTAGACAAGACTTGATTGCAATGGGTATAAGGGATGAATTAACTCCAAAACCAGATAAGAGACGAACATATTTACCTCATGCAGCTTACACTCTTACTAAAGAGGAAAGAATGGAAATTTGCAGATGTTTGTTTAATATAAAAGTTCGAGACGGATATTCCTCAAATATAAGGTCATTGGTAAACATGAAAAGTTGTATTCTGACTGGCATGAAATCTCACGATTGTCATATTCTAATGCAACATTTGCTACCAGTGGCCATTCGATCTATGTTTCCTAGGAGAGTTCGAGATGTAATCACAAGGTTATGCTTGTTTTTCAAGTCACTGTGTTGTAAGGTGATTGATCCGCTAAAGTTACCTAAGTTAAGAGATGAAATTGTTGAGGTATTGTGTGAGTTGGAGAAATATTTCCCGCCGGCATTTTTTGATATAATGATCCATTTGACAGTTCACTTGGTTAGAGAACTAAGATATTGTGGTCCAGTTTATTTAAGATGGATGTATCCATTTGAGCGATATATGAAGATTCTTAAGGGGTATGTTAGGAATAGAAGTCGGCCGGAAGGATGCATCGTCAAATGCTATATTGCAGAAGAGGCAGTTGAATTTTGTTCTGAATACATGACTGGTGTACAGAAAATTGGGTTAAATGATGTTGAAAATGTTGAGATTCAGAGTCTTCGTGGTAGCGTTGTATGCACAGTAAGTCGAGATCTTCTAGATGAAGCGCATCGTCTTGTGTTGCAGAATATAAATGAAATTCAACCTTATATCGAGTGAGTTATATTCATATAATACATTAAGTTTAAGTTGTGTAATTTTGTATATTCAATTGTTTAACAGCATATTTATAATTGAAGGGAACATTTTAATTGGATAAAGACCAAATTTCCATCCAAGTCAAGGAACTCAAAATGGTTACAAGACGAACATTATCGAACTTTTAGTAGTTGGATAGAACAAAAGGTAAATTGTGTTGGTTATTGAAAGTTGTCATTAATTAGTGCTTAATTACAAGATGACATTTTTGGTTGTTTTTGGTATGTTGATTTGATAGGTTGTGTCAGAATTACAAAACACATCAAATAAGATTTCAGACATTGTTAAGTGGATTTCTCGAGGACCTTCGGTTAATGTCATCAAGTTTTCATCATACATGATTAACGGTACTCTATTTAACACTAGGGAGCGCGATAACAACAGAAACACACAAAACAGTGGTGTTAGCCTTGTTGCTAAAACTGTGCAAGTCTCTAGTGCAAAAGATAAAAATCCAGTTGAATGTGATATGACTTTTTATGGAGTAGTTAATGAAATTTGGGAGTTAGATTATATCACAACTCGAGTACCTGTTTTCTTTTGTGATTGGGTGAAAAGTGACAGCGGCATAATATATGAAGATTTTGGTTTCACATTAGTTAATCTAAATCGAATTGGGCACAAATCTGATCGATTTATATTAGCTTCACAAGCGAAACAAGTATTTTATGTGAATAATCCTTCAGATTACCAATGGTCAATTGTTCTTCCAACGCAAACAAGATAATGGAACTTTAAAGATGGTGATTTACATGATATACCTCTCGAAGAAGAACTTGTCACATTCACCGCAATAGAAGATAATGACGAAGTTGATGATGATTGTATTTGTTTCCGTGAAAATGGTGAAGGATTATGGGTTGATGATAATGGGTCTTGAGGTACCATTTAATAGGTTTCATATGTTTATGATATGTGAAATTCTTAGTTTCATCTTTTGGTTTCATCAATTTGTTTCATCTTTTGATTATGAGTGTCCAAAATTGTTATAATAATGATATTTATGTTTCACAGATAGAGGCTGATCCTTTTGGTGGTAGTTCTGATGAGGGGGAGCAACGCCCTCATTCTCAGTCAGTGGAACAAGAAAATAAATCTGTGAGAGGACGTACATGGATGTCTAGAAACACCAAAAAAAGGAGTGAAGGACATCTTACTCCTGTTGAATACAATGAGTATGGTCAACTAGTGGGTGAATCTAGAAGTAATGTTTCATCACAGCTTGGATCAGTTGTTTGAGCAACTGTGTCCATCAACATTAACAGTTGGAAAGATGTTAGTGTGGTGGATACAAATAAAATATGGGACACAATGAAGGTATATTTTTATTAATTATATTTCATTTAATGTTTTTAAAATATATATTGTTTTGATAATATGCTTCTTATTACTTTCAAACTTGCAGAAAACTTATGATTTGGACCCCAAACAAAAGCAACAGATGTTGAAGGATGCGGGAAAGTACTTCCGAAATTGGAAGACTAATCTTACAAGGGCACACATTTACGACGCTTTGAAAAAATACCCAAATGAGTTCCCGCCAGCTTTGCCATTTGGATTTGAGAATGTCATAACTCCGGATGAATGGTTAAAGTTTGTGAACTCAAGATTAACTCCCGAGTGGCAAAGAAAGAGAGAGGAGATGCAAAATTATCGAGCACTGAATAAATACAATCACAACCTCTCTAGAGGAGGCTATGTGCGTATTGAAGAGATGTTAATGGAACAAAGTGGGAAAAGTCTGACTGAACTTGATAGGGCAGACTTATGGAGCATGGGTCGTCGGAATGCAAAAGGAGAGCTCATTGGAGAGGCCTCTGAGATTCAAAAAAATATTGTAAGTGCTCATATTTAATAATGTTGATATATCAAATTATTAGCATACATATATAACATTCTGTGAATATTGTTTCACAGGATCATTACTGGCAACTCCAAGCTGAGGGTAAATGGGCACCCGATGGCCCTGATGATGTGCTGACGAGGGCGTTGGGCACTCCTGAGCCTCGAGGACGTGTTAGGGCTGGAGGACACAGTGTGTCCCGCTCAGTATGCTGGAATACTCCAACACCTACCTCAACCAAAAATAAATCAAAAGCCTCTTATTCGAATGACGACATTCTATAGCCCCTACAAAAATCTCTCTCCTGGTCCCATCAGTGGGCACCAGCTCCATGGAAAACTTTGCCAAACGATCAAACTTTAAGGCATACTCAGTGACTAATAAATTCCCCTGAAGTAGCCTAATGAACTCCTCGGCCTTCGCCACCCTGATGGCATCATTATAATATTTTTCATTAAACAGAGTTTGAAACTCCTCACAACTCAGGGCATTTACATTCTTGGTCTGAGTAATAACGTCCCACCAAATCCGGGAATCCTCCCGAAACATATAAGTGGCACAGACCACCCTCTCATTACCAGATATCCTCATGAAATCAAGGATAGTGGTAATCATACTCATCCACTGCTCTGCCTTGGCAGGATCTGCACTGCCCTCAAATACTAGAGGTTGTTGCTTCTTGAACCTTTCATAAAGAGGCTCCCAATTATTTCCAACCTCAGGCATCTGCTCTGTTGCTGGCACCGACACAAGAGGTGCCTCTGATACACTGGGCACTGCAGGCACTTGTTGTTGTCTCAGGAGACGAAGCTCTTCTCCCTGTCTCAACACTGTTGCTTGCAAATCACTAACTGCTGCCAGTTTACAGAAGCTGGTCATGGAATCTGTGACTGGTCATTTTTCTGACCCTTACTATTATTATTCTGGCCCTGATCACTCTGGCCAGCTGAAGTATCTATCTGCCCAGGATTCATTCCTATTTCTGATACCTTGCTGAAATAATGATCAATACGGCCAGTCAGGTAGTAATAACTAAACCTCTTGCCGCCTTACAGTCCAAGAACAAGTAGACAATTATCATATTCCACAGTCATACAATTATACAGACAGATACATGTTTATAGCATTTAGCATGTATCACATAATAATTCACAATCAACCATACTAATAAGTATGTTCCAGCAATCTCAGTACTAATTAGTGTTATATTATTTTATAATATAATGTAAAATTATATTATATTATAATATAATGTTTTAGATTAAATAAATATGACAAAGTGTGTCACATATTGTAACATATAATAGAGAGTTACAATATTTAAATATATGAGATAGATCCAAATAATGTAACATATTTGGTGTTACAAATTTGTAACTTCCAAATATTACCCTTTATTGTGTAAAATTATTGTTACACAATATTGAGATGAATTTCATAAAGCCATATGTGATATGGCTGTTAGAGATATGATTTTAACCACAATAATGTGTTTTGGGAGTTACAAAATCATTTGGGAAGGTTTGGAACCGTTTGGAAAAATAGCACAATTTTTTGTGCTGAAATTGGTCAGTGGTCACGGCCACCAACATTTAGGGACCACGGCCTGTGGGACAGAGACCAGTGGCCACGGCCACAGGCCAAAAAACTGACCAATTTTTAGTTTTTTCAATATTAGTTGAATTGCTCAAAAAACCCAAATAACTCCCAAATCTCTTTTTTAATTCCATATTAATCCAATTAAACATTGGTAACAGCCATGGGGGTTGGTGGAATTTGAAATTCAAAGGGTGTCTCTAAACTCTATAAATAGGAGCCTATAGCTCACTTGTAAGACACAACATTTTCTATCCACTAGAGCACTTAGCTAGAAACACCTTGAGGCTTGATAATTCCAGAAAGCTTTTCCAATATCTGAGAGAGATCCCTTAGTGCTTGAGTTAGGGGGAAATAAGCTTTTGGACAAAGGTTTTAAACCTTGTTCAAGTTGGTGATCCCCAATCCTCTTCACTTAGGTTGTGTAAGTGAGAGTTTGATTGTGTTTCTGTTCTTCTTTTTATTCTATTGCTTTTCTTCGTATTCTCTTGTTCTATTTACTTGTATATTTTGTTTAAGGGTTGTAATCTTTTCATTTTGGTCTAAACACTTTATTTTACTTGTAATCTTTTGCTTAGAGTTGTATTCTCACTATTCTCTTCTTCATCATCATCTTCTTTCTTTCTTTAGTTTATTTGTATTTTCAGTTATAGAGTTGTAACCTTATTTAATCAATCTATATTTACTTGTAATATTATTGCATAGAGTTGTAATATTATAATCATTTCCATTGAGGCAAAACAATATTTTCCTAACATTCAAAAGCTTAACCCTTTTTTGTTTCAATGGAAGGGGAAACAATCAAGATCATGAACCAAGACCTAGTGAGATTTGATAGGTTTGATGGATCCAATTTTACTAGGTGGCAAGACAAGGTGAGGTTTCTTTTAACCACTCTCAAAATCGCCTACATCCTTGAGTCTTCCTTGGATCCTCTAGCCAAGCCATCCAACAAAGACACTCCCAAGGAGGTGGAGAAGAGAAGGAAGAGGGAGGAGGACAACCTTATTTGCAGGGGTCATATCCTCATCGCCTTATCCGATAGGCTCTATGACCTCTACACCGAGACCAAATCGGCCAAGGAGATTTGGGATGCACTTGAGAAAAAGTTCAAGGCGGAAGAGGAAGGTACCAAAAAGTTTTTGATATCTCAATACTTTGATTTCAAATTTCTTGGTGATAAACCTATTCTTCCTCAAATACATGAATTGAAAATTATTGTTAATAAATTGAAAGTGTTAAAGATAGAGCTTCCCGAGGCCTTTCAAGTTGGTGTTATTGTGGCTAAATTACCACCAACTTGGAAGAGCTATAGGAAAAGAATCCTTCATAAAAATGAGGATTATTCTTTGGAGGAAATCCAAAAACATATTCGAATCAAAGAGGAATCGATATGTAGAGATAAACTTGTGGAGGGGTCTAATGGAGAGACTTCCAAAGCAAATGCAGTGTCACAACCAAATCATCCCAAAAACAAAGGGAAAAAGGGTAATGAGAAACCTTTGGGTCCAAAAACCAACCCAAACAAGTTTAAGGGCGAGAAAGGTCCTTGCTTCGTGTGTGGGAAAAAGGGTCACTATGCTAGAGAGTGTAGACATAGAAAAGACCAACAAGGACCTAAGGTAAACGCAACTCAAGAGGAAAACATAGTTGCTACCATTAGTGAGGTGAATGCGGTCCAAGGAAAGGTGAAAGGGTGGTGGTATGATACATGTGCCACCGTCCATGTCACCTATGAGAAATCATTGTTCAAGATATTTGAAGAGTCAAAGGGCAACCATGAGATACAAATGGGCAATGAGGGCAAATCCATTTTTGAGTCCGGTAAACTTATACTTACCAAATCAAATGTATTTTTGGGAAAGGGGTACTCTTGTGAGGGTATGGTTAAGTTTTGCACCAATGATGTAACTTACAATGTTATCAATAAAATTGCTAATTCCGCCTATATTGTTGAGCATGATTCATTATTTTTGTGGCATCTTAGACTATTGCATATAGGTTTTTCTACCATAAAAAGAGTAGTAAAATATGGTATGATTGCATGCAATATTAAAAACTATGGTAAATGTGAAACATGTGTTAAGGCGAAAATGATTAAGAAACCATTTCCTAGTGTAGAAAGATCATCTAATTTACTAGATTTAATCCATAGTGATCTTTGTGAATTAAATGGTGTTTTAACTAGAGGTGGTAAAAGGTATTTTCTTACTTTTATAGATGATTTTAGTAGATATACCTATGTGTTTCTTTTAAAGCCTAAAGATGAGACTTTTGATGCTTTTAAATTGTATAAATTAGAAGTTGAAAATCAACTAAATAAAAAGATTAAGGTGCTAAGAAGTGATAGAGGAGGAGAGTACTTATTTAATGAATTCAATACATTTTGTGAAGAAAATAGTATGATTCATGAGTGCACTGCACCTGATACACCACAACACAATGGTGTTGCCGAAAGGAAAAATAGGACTTATCTAGAGATGATAAATTCTATGTTGGTGTTTTCTAAGTTGAACTTCAACTTATGGGGTGAAGCGCTTTTAACCGCTTGTCACATTCTTAATCGAATACCAATGAAGAAAAATGAGATATCTCCATATGAGTTATGGAAAGGAAGAAAACCCAACATAGGGTACTTCAAAGTGTGGGGGTGTCTTGCATAGTGCAAGAAAAACGAACCTAATAGAACAAAGTTAGGTTCAAGAGCCATAAAGTGTGCTTTTGTTGGTTATGCCAACAATAGCAAAGCTTATAGGCTATTAGACTTAGAGTCTAATATTATGATTGAATCTAGAGAAGTTGAATTCTTTGAGAATATGTTCTGTGACAACAATTCTCAAGCTTCAACATCTCTAAAGGAGAATTTGTTATATGAGAACAATTCTCAAGCTTCTACATCCAAAGTTGATTCTCAAGAGGAGAATTCTCAAAAAGATGTAAAGCAACCCTTTGAACCTAGAAGGAGTCAAATGCTTAAAAATCATAAAAGTCTAGTTGTGGATGAGATAGATTCTCAATGAATTTCATTCCACATGGTAGAAGGTAATAGAGAGGAAGTCATTAGGAAAATTCCTATTGTACTTCTCGTTGAGGATGATCGTAAGACTTATAGAGAAGCTATGCAATCGAGAGATAGTGCATTTTGGAAAGAAGCTATCAATGATGAGATGGATTCCATTCTTTCCAATAACACTTGGGAATTGGTAGACCTCCCACCGGGATCTAAGCCAATTGGGTGTAAGTGGGTATTTAGGAGAAAATACCACACTGACGGCACTACCCAAACCTTTAAAGCTAGATTAGTAGCTAAAGGGTTTAGGCAAAAAGAGGGTATCGATTATTTCGATACCTATGCGCCTGTTGCAAGAACAACTTCTATAAGAATTTTGTTCGCTCTAGCTTCTATACACAACTTGTATGTTCATCAAATGGATGTCAAAACGACATTCCTTAATGGTGACCTCAATGAGGAGGTCTATATGGAACAACCCGAAGGGTTTGTCCTACAAAAATATGAACATAAAATGTGTAGACTTGTAAAATCCTTATATGGATTGAAACAAGCTCCTAAGCAATGGCATGAGAAATTTGATCAAGCCATCATGTCTAATGGGTTTAGACATAACAATGGAGACAAGTGTTTGTATTCCAAAACTTGTAAGGGATATGTGATCATTGTTTTCTTATATGTGGATGACATGCTTATTCTAAGTAATAGCATGAAAGGGATAGAAGAAACGAAGAGGTTTCTATCATCAACCTTCATGATGAAAGATCTTGGAGAAGTTGATACCATACTCGGTATCAAAGTAAAGAAACATAGTGGGGGTTTTGCGTTAGGGCAAGCCCACTATGTTGAGAAAGTATTGAACAAATTTAACCATCTCAAGGTTAAAGATGTCAATACTCCATTCGATCATAGTGTAAAACTAGAGAAGAATGAAGGAAGAGCGGTGGCTCAATTGGAGTACGCTAGTGCTATAGGGAGTCTAATGTACGCTGCCCAGTGTACTAGACCTGATATAGCATTTGCGGTAAGTAAACTTAGTATGTTTACAAGTAATTCAAGTGTGGATCACTGGAAGGCAATTGGAAGAGTCCTAGGTTATCTCAAGAAAACCAAAGGACTAAGCCTTCACTACTCCAAATTTCCTTCGATATTAGAAGGATATACAGATGCAAGTTGGATATCCAATCTTGGGGACAACTTGTCCACAACTGGTTGGGTATTTACACTTGGTGGAGGTGCAATTTCTTGGGGTTCCAAGAAACAAACCTGTATATCTCATTCCACTATGGAAGTAGAGTTCATAGCTCTAGCTGCTACCGGCAAAGAGGCCGAATGGTTCAGGGATCTATTGATAGAGATTCCCCTAATCAAAGATAATGTATATACTATATCGATACATTATGGTAGCCAAGCGACATTGGCTAGAGCATACAGCGGAGTGTATAATGGGAAGTCTAGACACATTAGTCTAAGACATGGATATGTAAGAGAATTGATTCAAGAGGAGTCATCTCAATATCCTATGTGAGAACAAGTGAAAATCTGGCGGATCCTTTCACTAAGCCACTAACAAGGGATTTAGTGGCTGCATCATCTCGAGGGATGGGACTTAAACTCCCTAAAGAGATTCACGATTGATGGTAACCTATCTTAACACTAGTTATTCAACTAGTGTTAGGTTCAATAGGTAATAACAAGTCAATCAAGTGAATCTTAGTTGTACTCAAAACAAGTCCCATCTGAGATATTGAGTACTTGTGTGTTACCAAGTGGAGGGTTAAAATCGAAAGGTTTTTTTAATAGAATTCGGTCTTGTAAAGACAAGTATTTTTGGTAACAAAATACTGTAAGAATTCTACCTATATGGACCTAGGGGTGGTGCCGCCTCTCATGAGAATTGGGAGTATTCTCAAGAACGTCCTTGAATGGAAAGTGCACATGGCCATTAACGGTGCAAAGCGAGACATAGAGATCTCAAGTGAACATCGCAAAGGTGTGTGTGTTATCACCGATACGTCATCATGAAAAGATGGTTCAATGCCTAGTGCAACCTAATTTTTGACAAATTTTGTGATAATTACACTACAGTAAAGTTCAAGTTGAAAAACACTTTACTTTATGCATTATTGCAATGACTCCTATAAGAGAGAGTTCTTATTTAATTAAGTGGGGGATATGTTATATTTTGAAATATAATGATTGATTAAACTATTTAATCTTGTGGGGGAATGTTATATTATTTTATAATATAATATAATGTAATATTATATTATATTACAATATAATGTTTTAGATTAAATAAATGTGACAAAGTGTGTCACATATTGTAACATATAATAGAAAGTTACAATATTTAGATATATGAGATATATCCAAACAATGTAACATATTTGGTGTTACAAATTTGTAACTTCCAAATATTACCCTTTATTGTGTAAAATTGTTGTTACACAATATTGAGATGAATTTCATAAAGCCATATGTGATATGGCTGTTAGAGATATGATTTTAACCCCAATAATGTGTTTTGGGAGTTATAAAATCATTTGGGAGGGTTTGGAACCGTTTGGAAAAACAGCACAATTTTTTGTGCTGAAATTGGTTAGTGGGCGCGGCCTGTGGGACAGAGACCAGTGGCCGCGGCCACAAGCCAAAAAACTGACCAATTTTCATTTTTTTCAATATTTGTTGAACGGCTCAAAAAACCCAAATAACTCCCAAATCTCTTTTTTAATTCCATATTAATCCAATTAAACATTGGTAACAGCCATGGGGGTTGGTGGAATTTGAAATTCAAAAGGTGTCTCTAAACTCTATAAATAGGAGCCTATAGCTCACTTGTAAGACACAACATTTTCTATCCACTAAAGCACTTGGCTAGAAACACCTTGAGGCTTGATAATTCCAAAAAGCTTTTCTAATATCTGAGAGAGATCCCTTAGTGCTTGAGTTAGTGGGAAATAAGTTTTGGACAAAGGTTTTAAACCTTGTTCAAGTTGGTGATCCCCAATCCTCTTCACTTAGGTTTTGTAAGTGAGAGTTTGATTGTATTTCTGTTCTTCTTTTTATTCTATTGCTTTTCTTCTTATTCTCTTGTTCTATTTACTTGTATATTTTGTTTAAGGGTTGTAATCTTTTCATTTTGGTCTAAACACTTTATTTTACTTGTAATCTTTTGCTTAGAGTTGTATTCTCACTATTCTCTTCTTCATCATCATCTTCTTTCTTTCTTTAGTTTATTTGTATTTTCAGTTATAGAGTTGTAACCTTATTTAATCAATCTATATTTACTTGTAATATTATTGCATAGAGTTGTAATATTATAATCATTTCCATTGAGGCAAAAAAATATTTTCCTAACAATTAGCACACATTTGCTGAGGATATAATATTTCAGGGCGCAGGTTTAACATGGTGTCTCATGCGTACAGGTAAAGAATATATACTATATTTAAGCAGTTATACATATAACCACATAAATAGTTACCAAACCATGAGTAGAGCTTGACTTCAGTGATGTGTGTACATGCCCAGCCAATCTACAGGAACCCTAACCTTGGCATGCTCTGATACCAAGTTGTAACGCCTTGGCTACCCCAGAACAGTTACGGTGAACAGTGAACCAAAAATTTGACTCGCTACCCAAGTTCTTTGGTTAAAAACGTGCTTCTAAGTGTTATTAACAGGCTAAGGTGGAAAACCAATAAAAAGGAAAGGGTATATTTTATTAAGTATATAAACTGTTCATGAGCTCATCAAAACATTTACAAGTTATTTATAATACAAAATGGTCACTGCTGTTTCAAATTTACAACCTTGCCGACCTAAGCAGCAAAAATAGGGTAAACTCCCTAGTTCCTCTGAGAACTCCTTGGCCATGGTGGTCAAGCGGCCGCATAAGTACACATCACCTCCTAAGCTCTCCACTCAAGGCTGGGTGAGCTTTTCTTTCCCTTTACCTGCACCACATAACACCCATGAGCCAAGGCCCAGCAAGAAAACACAATATAGCATGATATAATATCAACAATGATCATAATAATCATTTAGGACTATCAGTCCAAAACAGATAAGTGACAATCACAAAAGTCACTAAGTTGGGTATAACTCCCTTTAGCCTTCTGACGTTAGGGTCACCGGGGCTTAACAGATAATTGAACCTTTCACTAGCTTAAACAAGATAGGTGCATGGTGACTGGTCACCAACATAACCTTCCTCATGACCTAGAGTCATAACCCTGGAACGGTCACCTAGGCCTTTGGCCCTGGCTCTCAGTAACTAGTCTTAGACTAGCCAAGCGCTTATAAGTACATCGACCTTAGGGTCGGTCTAGCGTTAATGAAACGCCCTGGATAGCCAAGACCGTTACATTGTGTGTTTATAAAAGTGCCAGACTTGCTAATCAAGTCATTTAATTAAAAACGTGTTGACTGCGTTTTTAGCCAACAACGTGAGAACGTCAAAAATGACAAACCTTCAAGAGAATTCAAACGACACAGACAGTTTAATAAAGAAAACAAAGAACACACGGAATTTTATAGTGGTTCAGCCCCGATCAGTCGGTAATAGCCTAATCCACTTAGAGATTTTATTATTTTATCTATACTCAAGATCAGATGAACCTTAGTCAACTGAGTTTCTTCAGTATAAATTTTCAGAATACAAAAAGGGTTCTCTCTCAAGAAAATGCAATTTCTCTCTCTAGAAAACTCAGACCAAAACTTCAAATTGCCAAAAGTCCTTTTCTGATCCCATCAACCCTCTATTTATAGGCTTGGGATTAGAAACTGATATCCCCCTAGGATCGGGATATTTTATTATTCGTATTATATTTAAATTACAATAAATATTCAAAATACAATAGAATCCTTAATTTGAGCGAAGAATGAGAGATTCCCGCGCATGCCCAGACCGATTCTTGCTGAAGCCGTTTCTGGGAATTTGATGCAGTCTGGTCTATTTGGTTGATGAATATCGTCTTCTGGTCGAACACATGCATGTTGAATACATACAAGTGCTGGTCGGACATATGCATAAGGACCAGAACTTTGTCTCTCCTCGGACCAAAGTCCGACCAAACCTTGGACTGCTCCTCGGACCAAAGTCTGACCACAACCTGGGCTCTCCTCGGACCAAGGTCCGACCACACCTTGGGCTCTCCTCGGACCAAGGTCCGACCACACCCTTGGGCTCTCCTCGGACCAAGGTCCGACCACACCCTTGGTTTCTCCTCGGACCAAGGTCCGACCACACCCTTGGGCTCTCCTCGGACCAAGGTCCGACCACACCCTTGGGCTCTCCTCAGACCAAAGTCCGACCATGCCTTTGGAGTGCTCCTCGGACCAAAGTTCGATCGGGCACACCCTAGCCCAAGTACTCTCCTCGGGTGCACTTGGCTTGGACATGACACCTCCAAGCAATCCAAACTCTTCACTGATGTACTGGGCTGCTGCTAAGCCAGATCACCAAACTATTCCATGCCACTTGTCATTTCTATTGCCACATCATAATTTTCAAATTTTGGGATAACAAAACGTGTTACTGAAACTATAATGGAACTAAGGTTAAAATATTTTGGTCTCAAAAGCTGCATTTCTTAAAAGTAACATTTTCTGTTTACACGGGATCCCAAAAATAATAAGATTAAAACCATTTACAAAGATTTAAGATTTAAATACGGTAATTAGCCGTTCTAAGGCAAAACAGACTGTTAGGTATTCCCTGTCCTGATCCACTCCTCGGCCATGGCGATCGAATAGCTGACTATGTACATTCAGCCCTGCAGCTCTCCATCTCAGGATTGGTCCAACTTGCCTTTGCCTTTACCTGCACCACGTAGCACCTGTGAGCCAAGGCCCAGCAAGAAAACACAACAACAGAGCATAATCAATCAATAAACAATCCAATATCTCATATCACATAACCATGTTCTCAACAGTTTAAGCATTTATGATAACCAAGTATTCAGCATACCAAACATATCAAAAGTCAATTCACAGATGATAACTAGGGTTAGCGCCCTTAGGCTGCACCCTCTGTTTATCCCACTGACTCTGGCCCGCTTAAACCGAGCTCAGTGAATATTAAGTTGTCCTCCGCTACCAATGGCCAAGTCGCGCCCTGTGCGTAAATATTGTATACGACACCCTTAGGCCATTTATCACATGGCCCATGGCACAATACCATCATTGACATTATACAGATATCAGGAGCACTTAGTCCCATCACAACATATAACCGGGTGCAGTTTTCTTACCTTTAAACTCTCTAGCTTTGATCACTTTGATCCTTGAGCACGATCCCTCTTGTGCCCTAGCGCACACCTAGTCACAACCATAGATCAGAATCATTACCAAACCTCAAGTCCAAAACCTAGCCTCAGGACCAATCCCGAGCCCTCGGGAAGCTCTAATTCCACCAAACGGGGTGGTGGAATTGAACCCCGAACCCCCGGGCAAAAATTCTTGAAAATAACTCAAAAACCCCTTTTCTGGAAACAGGGTAGCGCTACAGCGCTCTAAGGAGGGCGCTATAGCGCTACAAAATAGCCCAAAATATTCCCAGGACAAATGGCCTAGCGCTACAGCGCCCAAAGGCTAGCGCTGTAGCACTAGTCACAGACAGCCAATGCTGAACTTTTCCTTCCTGCGATTTCCCCGAGCCAACCCTTACCAAAACTCTTCCAATCCTCAACCAAACTTAAAAACAAGCTTATTAACATACTCCACTCAACCCAGGCATCCCAAATACACATAACCCAACCACATGCATCCCTAAACATAGAATTCACCATAGTTGAACCTAGAGTTCAAAAACTCAGAAACTCAGCAAAACCAAAAATCACCAAGCTTGAAACTAAAGTTCCTTACCTCTGATGAATGAGCTTAGCTTAGGTTAACCTCCTCACTAGCTTGGCCTTCACCTCCTCAAAGCTCAACTCCAATTTCCCTAGAATTTCCCCATCAAAACCCAGCTCAAAACCACAACTATACCAAGAAGCAGAAACTGAAGAAACCTCAAAATCTTACCTCCACTGAATGAGTTGCCCTGGAAATTCCTCAAGTTTAACTCAGAAACCTAATTGCTCAGCTTGATCTAGCCCTCCTCTGAACTTTGCTCCAAGAAACCTCAAGAAAAATAGTGGAGAGGAGCCTAAACCGACCTTACTTTTCTTTCCCTTCTTTCTCTTTCTTTTCTTTCCTTTTCTTTCCTTCAGACTTCTATTTCCTTCTACAAACTCCACTAAGCATAAAGCCTCAGTTATGCCTATCCTCTATAAGCCCAAATGACCACAATACCGTCCCCTTTAATTCTAACTCTTTTAATCCACCTAGGGGTATTTTGGTCATTTCACTCAATTCCCGTTAATTTCTCAAGTGTCTCTAATATTTAGCGCTTACTTCCCGATACTTAATTAAGCACCAATTATATTCCTCAATGTCAAAATTAACTCCAATATATTCTCTAAATTCCCATTTACACTCTCAGGCTCGCCCCGAGCCGGGTATAAATCCCCACCGTGACTTTTTCGCTAACCTGCTCACTAGGATCGTCTCGAATCACAGATCACAAATATATGCACATAATAATGTGGTATCAACAATTATCACATATTTGTACAGCTATGCCCTCAACGTGCCAAAATTACAATTATGCCCTTTCTAACCTAATCAGGGCCTACATGCATACTAATACACATAGTCATGCATCTCAAATATTCAAATAGCCATATAACATGCTTTTAGTCATAAAATCACATATATTCCAATTATGCCATCCTAGCACACTAATCAAGATCCTTAAGCCTCATTAGTAAATTTGGGTCGGTCCAGCATTAATGCCTTAGAGTCATTCAACGCTGATATCGATTATATCTAATCTTCATTCGACCCTGCGTTCAGGACGCTTATGCCGTATCTGACTCTTAGGTCAGTATCCCTGACTAGTCAGTGCCATATACAAGTAAACAACATTCACTAGCATTTAATATGCAATCCATGTCCACATTTATCAATCAACATGCCTCAATAACAATCATGCATGTCACATACACAGGGTGCAGTTCTCTTACCTCTGATTCGAACGAGAATGAATAAAAGAACGACCCTTGAGAACTATCTGACTTTTAGCCCTTTAGCGGTCACCTAGTCATAACCAAATATGGGACACCATCAATAAAATGAACACCAAAGGTTCCCAAACCAAGATTCAGCCTCCGGGACATCAATCCCCACTAATCCGGGTAGTAGGAACGATCCCGAGGCCTAAAACCATGTTCCCGGGGCCAAAACACTCAAACGGGCTCAACCCTGCTCAAGGGCTGCGGCCCTAACACCTTGGGCCGCTGCCCCCAGCCACTCCAAGAGCAAGGGTCGCGGTGCCCAGCAAAGGAAAATTCTCCCATCTGCTTCTTCGAGCTAGGGCTGCGGCCCCCAACCCAGAGCCATTCCCAAACACGTTTTTCATCATCCCAAACCTCCCAAAAACATGCCTAAACACTTCCAAATCATCAAATCAAAGTTCCCAAGCTTCCCAATGATCCAAAACCATCAAATCCCAAGGCTCAAACGAACCAACAACTCAACGATTCACAAAACCCAATTCTAAGCTTAGAAACTCTAAAAACTCAAAACTTAGAACTTAGATTACCTTTGATTGGGTTGTTTCTATTCAAATCCTTCAGTCAAGAAGCTTCTAATCTTTCCTAGGATCGCTATGCCTCGATCCTTGTTTGATTTCGACTCCTAGAACTTGAGATTTCTTCAAGAATGCTTCGAACGGTAAATATGAACTAACGGAAGAGAACGAGAGGTTTTCTAACGTACGTTCTATCTGACAAGCTACTTCAAGCTTAAGTAACCTCAAATAAAACCTAGTGCTCAAGGTGCCGAAAACACTCCCGGGGGCATTATAGTCAAAACTTTTGAAATTTCCTCATGATGTCAATAACTCCCAATTTATCATCAAATAACCTTCTCATTATCCAATATCCCAATAAAAGACCCCCGTTATGACAAAACCGCTAACTTGTAATATAAGACCGTCTCATGCTGAATAGCTCGAATATATCTCCATAATAATGGGATCTCATTCACAAATCACAATATGCACCCAAATACACCAATATACCCTTAACGGGCCAAATTATCAAAACACCCTAATATTCAAATATGGACCCACATGCATGCATTTAACATCATATTATAATATAATTCACATATACATGCATATTGTCATTTAATGGCATAATTAAACAATTATGGCCCTCCCGGCCTACTAATCCAGCCATTAAACCGCATTAGAGATTTCAGGGCATTACATTTACACCTATAGGTGAGTGGACACCTGATCTATCTATGATGACACAGAGACTAGGTCATGAAACAACAATGTGCACCAATCATGATCACTATGGCTCTCATTGGTATAACCAAATGCAGGTTAACATGAAAAGAAAGAAACATATTCCCTTTATATTTTAGAAAATTGGGCAGCATAACAGCTACATTTGAATAAACCCAAAAATCATAACCTGCATAAATAAGTTAACAAAAATACATATTTGGCACTCAGTGCCCTCAGAACAGATCAGAAAACATGCAGGTTAAGTTTTCAAATTTTCAAACATTTTATAAATATCAAAATTGGAATATGTTGAATGCAATTTAATACAAGTAAAATAAGTCCAATAGTCTAATTGAGTCCCTACCTCTTTAGAATTTAATCTGAGCCCAAAGCGACGCTCCTAAGCTTAACGATGATCTTAGAATGATTTAGTCCGATTTTAATATCAAGTTTTTCCTACATGCACCAAATGAGAAAACGATTATCATCATAGCATTCCTTATTTAAAATTGTGTCCAATGATATATAATATGACCATATTTAAAATTTCAAGTTCTGGAACCTCACCCAAGCGGTGCATAATAGCGGTTGGTGGCGGTATCAGAAACGTCGACGAATATATGCATGGCATATATCAAAACGATCCTCTCGATGAGTACATC
The DNA here is from genome assembly GCF_963169125.1 of Humulus lupulus. NCBI lineage: Eukaryota > Viridiplantae > Streptophyta > Magnoliopsida > Rosales > Cannabaceae > Humulus > Humulus lupulus. The sequence continues at coordinate 270,700,764 of NC_084795.1, read as the reverse complement.
ACAAATATGCAACTCATTAGTCCAAACAACTGCCGGTGTCTCCAGAAAACGCTTCCAAAAGGGCGAAGATACCCAAAATCTTGCCGGAGAAAAACAGCAAGTTGACAGGAATGACTTAGTGGGTTTTGTTCCTCTCTCCACGCTGGTTCCAAGGGTATCAACCACTCGTCAAGAGGTGGTCGGAGTTGGCCAAAAAACACAGTCAAAGTTGATAGACCAAAACTTTGACTGGCGATTCCGAACGATTGACGGCGAGTTGGGCGGTATCGCTTGGCAATTGAGGTCGCTGGAGCAAGGCGAAACCGATGTGCTGCTGCGCGTCAAAAATGGTGTTCGGTGGTGGTTGGGTCTGGTGCCTTGCCATGGTTTAAGAAGAAGAAGAAGAAGAGGAGGAGAAGAGTGTCGGGGAGAGAGAAAGAAAAAGATAAGAAAAAAATCTGTATGTATAATTAATTTTTTTTTCCTCCCCTTTTTGACTTTTCATCCTGAAAATGTCTTAGGTTTCACATTCTTCCCTCCTTGAAGAAATTTCTTCCCAAAATTTTCAAAGTACAACCTCTAGCTGCAAACTTCACAAATGAGGATACCTCTCATAGATCTCCGACTCTAACTCCCAAGTAGCCCGGTCTTCTCTATGGTTCTGCCATAAGACCTCGACTACGAGAATCTCTCTATTTCTTAGCATCTTTAACTCTCTCGCTAGAATTCTGATAGGTTGTTCTTCACATGTCACGCCCTCTTGAAGAGGGATAGCCTGATACTCAATGATGTGTGATGGGTCTGGAGTATACTTCCTCAACATTGACACCTGGAACACATTGTGAACATGCCCCAACTGCACTGGTAAGTTTAATCGATAAGCGACCTCCCCATCCCTCTCGATAACCTCGAAAGGTCCAATATACCTCGGGGCTAGCTTACCCTTCACTCCAAATCTCGTCACACCAAGCATGGGAGCAACTTTCAAGAAGACATAGTCACCAACCTCAAACTCAACTTCTCATCAGAGGAGATCGGCATAATTCTTCTGACGACTTTGAACAACCTTAAGTCTCTCTTAAAATAAATACTTTGATCTTCCCAGTAGTACTAGAAATTTGAGATCCAATTGTGACATGCTAATCTGGCTCTGCCCAACACAAAGGTGATCTGCATGGTCTCCCATATAAGGCATCATAAGGAGCCATGACTATACTGGCCTGGTAGCTATTATTATAAGTGAATTCCACCAATGACAAGTGTTCTCCCCAGCTACCCCCAAAATCCAAAATACAAGAACGAAGCATTCCTCCAAAGTTTGGACAGTCCTCTCAGACTGTCCATCTATTTAAGGGTGGTGAGCAGTGCTCAAGTTAAGTTCAGTTCCTAAAGCTTTTTGCAAGGCTCGCCAAAACCTTAATGTAAATCGAGGATCTCTCTCAGAAACAATGCTGGAAGGAAACCCATGCAGTCGAAGTATATTACCCACATAAAGTCGAGCTAGTTTAGAAACCTTACAATCCTTCCTAATTGGAATGAAATGAGCAGATTTGGTCAAACGATCGACAATCAACCGGACAATGTTATGCTTTAATGGTGTTAATGGTAATCCCACCACAAAGTCCATCGTGATCTCATCCCACTTCCATTCTGGTATAGGTAAAGGTTGAAGCAACCCTGAAGGTCTCTGGTGCTTAGCTTTAACCTGTTGGCAAACCATACACTTAGCTACAAATTTAGTCATGTCTCTCTTCATACCTTCGCACCAATATTGTCTTTTCAAATCTTGGTACATCTTTGTGCTTCCAGGACGTACAACAAACTTAGAACTATGGGCCTCAATCATAACAGACTCTCTAAGATCAGGGATATTTGCAATGACTAATCTTCCCTTATGGTATAAGAATCCATCAGCATTTACTGTCCATCCATCTAACTGCTCACTGTTTCTTGGATTTAATTCTAGATAAGTCTCAATTTCTCATCTTTCCACTGGCATTGCTTAACTTGTTGAAGTAGCACTATGTAGCAACCACATTTTCTTTTCCATGATGATATTTCAAAGTGAAATCATAATTTTCCATGTACTCGATGTTGGAAAATCTTATACAGGATCTTTATTTATTTTTATGTATATCTAATATTAAACAAATTAATACGAGATAGCCTAAAACGTGTTTCTAAAATTGAATTCAAAGAGAAACAAATAATATAATACTTACAATATACGCAGCGGAATTAAGAGTCCTTCATTCAGTTTCTCTAACTCTTGTATCCTTTCTGTCGCAGAGTATTATCAAGAAACTGAACCGATCTTCTATTTTCTTCACGATCTTCCAATGTATCCTTAAAACCACCTAGACTAGTGTGGGCAATTCTCAACACATGAGATAGATATAGAGAGAAGAAGAGAAAATAACAAAGTGGCTTAGAAAAGGACTTGTGTTTAGAGAGAATATAAAACTATCAGAAAATCTGACTTGTGACTTATCTGTCGTCTCTGAAATCTTCTCTCTAAGCACTCCTTTTATAGACTCAATTAGGCCATTTAATTTAATTAAAAAATCAATAAAATAACAGCCATTTTGAAGCCCTAGGTCGAAATTATCATGGGCTATAGGCCCGTGAAATTTCCCATTTGATTATAAGTCCATTGGACTTAAAATCAAGGCCTGTATTATTTTCTATTGATTTAATTGATTAATTAAATATTTAAATCATTTATCAAATTAATTATTTATAATTTGAACCTTGATTTAAATTTATTTATTAATTTAGATACCAATTTATCTTAATTAATAAATCTGTCGTAATTCTTCTTTTCTTCTCAAAATTACACAACTCTGTGAAACTATCCAAAATTGACCTGGTCAACTTTGATAATTCTAATTGATGATTAAATAAATTAATTGAGACTATCTAGATGATTTTATCCAAGGTACAATGGGGACCATGGGCCTATGAAATCAAGCTCCAATAAGTTATCATAAATCTAACAAATAAATTTACTAACTTATTAATTCCTCGTGACTCCACTATAGACTTGGAATTGCACTCTTGAATTCATAGAACGCTCTATAACAAATATAGATACGCTATTAATTATCCATTGTTACAACCATAATTGTCACTCAATCCTCTATAGACGGTCTACAATGAGATAGGACTAAAATACCGTTTTACCCCTCATTGTATTTTATCCTTAAAACACTTAGTTCCTTGTAAATGATATTTCAATAAACTAATTTAATTACTAAAATGAGATCTCTATCATTTAACACCTTGAACCAAACTAAAAGGAAACCATCGTTTCACTTCTTCATCAGAAGCTATAGATGTTCATATCTATGATTAACACTCCCACTCAATTATACTACCGAGTTCCCAAGATGTAAGTATGGGCTAGTCCGTAGGGTAAGCTGGTAACGAACAAGTCAAAGACTCAAATAATACAATCAGTTAGAATACTAACCACTCAAAATTGAGATTGAATTGACCTATGGTCAACTATATGATATGACTAGAATAGATAATAACGGTATGTTTACTTATCTTATCAACTGTCAATATATGTCAAGTCCGATGTAACAAATACATCCGATCTTATCTACTTTACTAATGTTCTGGAAAGAACATAACACTGTAATGTGTAAGTAAATCATATCGTAGATTGGCAAGTCAGTGTAAATCCAGTGCACTGACTAATCTTAGGACTAACTTATTTTGAACATATAATCATATTTATATTCCATTGTGATTACGTCACTATAAATAAGATTAGCTATATGCTCGGGATTTAATAGAAGTTTATATTAAACAAATAATCATGAAAATAAAATATGTGAGCAAAGTGATTGACCAAGTCAAAAAATGATTTCTATTCTTTTATTGATAATAAAATGAGATTACAAAGAATTTGGGTTTTAATTAGGGCATAAAACCCCAACAAACTCCCACTTGCACTAATTAAAACTAATGCCTTAATTCTACTAATCTCATCTCCTTGATATGCTTATCAAATGTAGCTTCTGGTAGTATCTTTGTAAACGGATCTGCAAGATTGTCTTCAGTTGCAATCTTCATAACCTTCACATCTCCCCTGGCCACATATTCTCGAATAATGTGATACTTCCTTTCTATATGCTTACTCCTCTTGTGACTTCGGGGTTCTTTCGAGTTGGCTATCGCTCCTGTATTGTCACAAAACAACACAAGCGGTTTATCCATTTCTGGAATAACACCAAGATTCGAATAGAACTTCTTTAGCCAGACTATTTCCTTAGCTACTTCTGATGCGGCTATGTACTCAGCCTCCATGGTGGAATATGAGATTGCAGACTGCTTTACGCTTCTCCAAATCACAGCTCCACCCCCAAGAGTAAACACCATTCCAGAAGTAGACTTTCTGTCATCGACATCAGTCTGAAAATCTGAATCGGTGTAGCCTACAGGGTTTAGAACACCACCCTTGTAGACTAACATATAATCCCTAGTCCGTCTCAAATACTTCAGGATATGCTTAACTGCTATCCAATGTTCCGGTCCTGGGTTTGACTGATACCTGCTGACTACTCCCACTGCATAGCAGATATCTGGTCTAGTACACAACATGGCATACATCAGACTTCCAACTGCAGATGCGTAAGGAACTTTTCTCATTGCATCTTCCTCTTCAGGAGTCTGGGGAGACTGCTTTTTTGAAAGATGAATTCCATGGGAGGACGGTAGACGCCTTTTCTTGGAATTTGTCATTGAGAAACGTTCAGGCACTTTATCAATGTAAGTTGCTTGAGATAGAGCTAAAAGTTTGTTCTTTCTATCCCTGATGATCTGGATACCTAGAACATAACTTGCTTCACCCAAATCCTTCATCTGGAATTGAGTGCTCAGCCAATTCTTCACATCTGATAATTTCTTAACATTGTTTCCAATGAGTAAGATATCATCTACATAAAGAACCAGGAATACCACTATTTGATTTGCCTTCAGTTGGTAAACACAGGGCTCATCAATATTTTGTTCAAAGCCATAGGTTTTGATTATTTCATCAAACCTAACATTCCAGGAACGAGAAGCTTGCTTAAGTCCATAGATGGACCTATTTAACTTACAAACTTTTCCTTCTTGTCCAGATACTTTAAATCCTTCTGGCTGATCCATATAAATGACCTCGTCAAGCTTTCCATTAAGAAAAGCTGTCTTGACGTCCATTTGCCAAATCTCATAGTCGAGAGCGGCTGCTATGGATAGGAGGATGCGGATGGATTTGAGCATGGCTACCGGACTAAAAGTTTCCTCGTAGTCCACGCCTTCTCTTTGGGTATAACTGTAACGCCCCAACTCTTGGGACCGTTACGGTGTGTCTTGTAAACAGTGCTAAACTCGCTAATCGAGTCATTTGGCCAAAACGTGATCTAAGTATGATTAGCGGTTTAGGGTTATAAACACTTTGGTTATGATGTAACGTTTCATTAGAACGTTTAATATATACATTGGGATCCCAAAAATATAAATTTCAGAGTTTATTACAGAAAATATTTACTACAAGCCGTTCTAAGCGGCAAAACAGGGTTCAACCCTAGTTCCACTTTAAACCTCGGCCGTGGCGGTCGAGCAGCTGCATATGTACACGTCATCACCTAAGCTCTCCAACTCAAGGATGGTCTAGCTTCCTCTTGCCTTTACCTGCACCACATAGCACCCGTGAGCCGAAGCCCAGCAAGAAAACATAACACTTTTCATAAACATTATCAAATGATTATCATTATAATCACACTGAATATAAAGCTTTCAAACCAATGGGTGCACATCACATGATTCTAGCGGGAGAGTGGCTGTTAAATAAGCCACTAGCCTCCAAGCTCTCTTTTCTAGCGGGAGAGTGGCTGATAGGTAAGCCACTAGCCTCCAGGCTCTGTTTTCTAGCGAGAGAGTGGCTGATAGGTAAGCCACTAGCCTTCAAGCTCTGCTTTGTAGCGGGAGAGTGGCTGTTAGGTAAGCCACTAGCCTCCAGACTCTGTTTTCTAGCGAGAGAGTGGCTGAAAGGTAAGCCACTAGCCTTCAAGCTCTGCTTTGTAGCGGGAGAGTGGCTGTTAGGTAAGCCACCAGCCTCCAAGCTCTGTTTTGTTCATCGACCCTCAGGGTCGGTCAGGCATTAATGCTCCTTGAGTCATTCAATGCTAGTAGTCGATTAGATCTAATCTCTGTTGGCTTGCGTGATTCACGCTAAGGCCGTTCTGACAAATAAGTCAGCGCCACCTGACCTGTGTCCAGTATCACTACCTAACCTGACAAATAAGTCACAGCTTCACAGCTGATACTAACACTTTTGTCGATCTGACTAATTAGTCAGTACCATACACAAGTAAGCAATGCTATCAATATGTATCATATGCCAGTTATCCAAGAATAGGGCATTCAGCATGCTTACTAAACAGTTTCTAGCATAATCATGATCATGCACAAACTCAGAGACTCAAGCTCTGACCAATCTCATATTCATCATTCATGGCATGCCCTAATCACATGTTTCTCGTGCATTACATGCACCACACTTAATCACCCAGCATGCCTCAACAATAATCATATGCAAATGGGCAAGATCGCCCAGCATTCATTATGCTATCAATGTTTACATTTAAACATCCAACATGCATCAATCATAGCCATGCATGTCACACACGGGGTGCAGTTTTCTTACCTTGGGTTCGAGCGAGAATTAATAAAATAAACGACCTTTGAGAACGATCAGCTTTTAGTCCTTTAGCGGTCACCTAGTCATAACCAATCATATAGAGTACCATTAATAAAATGAATAATAAAATGTTCCCAAACCAAAACCTAACCTCCGGGACCTCAAACACTACTCAACCGGGTAGTAGGTTCAACCTCGAAGCCTAAGGCTTGAATCCCCAAGCTAAAAACCCCATTCTGGCAAAAATGACCTTAAGGGCTGCGGCCCTCCTTGGCCATGCCGTGGCCCGCCCCTCAGACAGAGGCGTCCAAACCTAGTTTACTCCAAGGGCCGCGGCTCTCCCTGGCCATGCCGCGGCGCAACCCCCAGTTAAGCCAAAACCCCTATTTTTCTTCCCCTACGATTTCTCTTAGAACCAATCCATCAAACCCAGTTTAAATACCACTCAAACCTCCAATACAATCCATAAACTTGTTCTATACCACACCCTTAGCAAAACCCAAGACAAACCCCAACTAAAACTTCCATCAATTCCAACAACCCTCCATAAAAACGCAAGCTGAAAACTAGTATCAAAACAGGGTATGCACCAGAAATTAATGATAGAAACTTACCTCCAACACGATTTGAATCCTTCCCAACGGCTGTACTCAAGCTAAACCTCCCCAAGCTTGACTCCCTAGCTTGCTTCCTCCAGATAGGCTCTCAAAACTCAAAGAAAAGGGTGAAGGAAGACTTGTACGGGAAGGAAGGGAGAAGGATGAAGATAAACTCTGTTTCTGTTCTGTTTTCCACAGCTTTCCTATGTTATATATATCCAAAACCCAAAATGACCAAAATACCCTTAAGCCAACAAAAGCCTCTAACCCATTTCAAGGGTAAAATTGGTACTTTCCGCCTATCCCGTTAATCATAATTAACGCTTCCCGATTCCCACTAATCTCCATATTCTCAAATACCAATAAATCACATCCCATTACCCTTTAATTCTCGGTAATGCTCTAATCACTAATATCACCCCGAGACTCACCCCGAGACCCGAACTTAAGCCCGTTATGACTAGACCGAACACTTACATCTCATGATCGTCTCATGTCAAAAAGCTCGAACCAATCCACATACAATGTGGTAAAATTATAATTAATCTCAACCATGCACCCAAGATATACAATTACGCCCACAGTGGCCAAATTACCAAAATGCCCTTGCATTTAAAATATGAGCCCATATGCATGCATTCACCATCATATAATAATATAATTCACATAGACATGCATATAATCATTAAATATCATAATAAATCAATTATGGCCCTCCCGGCCTCCTAATCAAGGTCCTAAACCTTATTAGGAAATTTGGGGCATTACAATAACCCTTTGCCACTAATCGAGCTTTATAAGTCTCAATATTTCCATCAACACCTCGTTTCTTCTTGTAGATCCACTTCCACCCAATGGCCCTAAAGTCACTAGGTGCTTCCACAAGATCCCAGACGGAATTTGAGTACATGGACTCCATTTCCTGTTTCATGGCTTCGAGCCATAGTTCCTTTTCAAGGCTAGCCATTGCCTGTTTGAAAGACAATGGATCATCATCACTAGTGTCACCAACAACCATATTGGTTTCACCATCCAAACCATAGCGAACTGGGTTCTTCAAACCCTCCCACTACGACGAGGCTCCGTGACTGTTTGCTCAGGAACAGTGGTACTTTCTTCATTTAAATCGACTTGCGTCGGTTGTACATGAAGAGTGGGAATTTCATCATCAACTTGCGTTGATGACGATGGAACATTGGTTGGAGTCAATTCTTTAACCATCAACTCTAAAACTACTTTGCTGCGAGGTTTAAAGTTCTGGACATAGTCATTTTCCAGAAAAGTAGCATTTGTAGAAGTAAACACTTTCTTTTCTGAATGACTGTAGAAAAGTCCACCCCGAGTACCTTTAGGATAGCCAACAAACATGCAAACTTTAGTTCACGGTTCTAGCTTTCCCTCCTTTTTCCTCAGGATGTGAGCGGGACACCCCCAGATTCTATAATGGCATAAACTAGGTTCACGACCATTCCAGCGTTCTAAAGGTGTTTTGGGGATTGATTTTGATGGCATGACATTGAGAATGTTATTTGCGGTTTCAATTGCATGTCCCCAGAACGAAGTTGGTAGAGTTGAGTAGCTAAGCATGCATTTAACCATTTCCAATAAAGTTCTGTTTCGGCGTTCCGCTACACCATTTTTTTGCGGAGTACCTGGGGCAGTAAGTTGTGATAAAATCCCAAGTTTAGTTAAATGATCTTGGAACTGCATATCCAAATATTCTCCACCCCTATCAGATCGCAAGATCTTTAACCTTTTACCTAATTGGTTCTGAGCCATTGCTAGGAATTCCTGAAAATTTGAAAATGTTTCTGATTTCCTATGCATTAGGTAAAGACATGAGTATCTAGAGTAATCATCAATGAAAGTGACGAAATACTCAAAACCACCCCTGGCTTGTATAATCAAAGGTCCACAAACATCTTAATGCACAAGACCATACTAGTCACATGTAGTACCGCGCCTTGTTGTTAGCCGCCTGCCAACGCTCAACAACTGGCCTCAGAGACTTTGGTAATCTTTATTTTCATGCACGAACATGTTTAAAATTGGATTATTTGATATGTTTGAATAATTGGATGGTTTTCATGTGTTTTATGAGCATATTGATTTTATGTGAATTTTAGCAATTTTTAGGTTATTTTGTTGTGTGTTTCTATGCTATTAATTTTTATATATACTTTATTTTGTGTAAAACATGTTAAAAATTAATTAGAAAATAGTTTTGGTTTGAAAAATTGCTCAAAAAAAATTTTTGAAAAAAATTTGCACTGGCTCCCATGCACGCACGCACCCCAGCCCCGCGCGTGCGCCACCAGCAGCCAGAGCACACTCGGTGAACAGTACCGTCGGGTACTGTTCATCCAGAAATTTTTATTATTTTATTATTATTTTTTAAATAAATAAAATTAAAATTGTGGAAATTTATTATTTATAATCAAAACCTAAAATATCTTTTTTGTTTTAAAATAAGATATTTTGGTTAGTTAAGATTTAAATAATTAGATATTTTCTACAAAGATTCAAATTCAAATTTAAAATTAAACTAACAACTTAATTTTAATTCTTTTAATATATTTAAATATTAGAATTATGATATCAGATATTTAAGATATTTTCATTTAAATTCTTGAAATTTTTATTAAATCTTTATTTGAAAATATAAATATATTTTTATTCTATAGTTTTTAATATTTAAATTATTAGAAATTTGAATTTTGTTAGTTAGATATTTTTATGGATATTTGAATTTGTTTAACTATTTGAGATATTTTAGGGTTGTTATAACTATTTGTATTTTATTATTTTTAAAATGGTTAAAATATTAGATAATAGTTGTAACAACACAAGATATTTTTTAAAATAGTTTAGATATTGATTTTAAAATTTAAAATTGGTTAAATATTGAAAAATATTATTTTTTTCAGCCAATTAATAAAATATATTTTTTTTAATAAATGGGATTTAAATTAACTTTGGTTAATTGTTGGTAAATTCTATTTAAATTAAATTAATATTTTTTTTTTCAAATTAACCTAAAACCAAGTTGATTGTTGATAAATGAAATTTAAATTAACTATTGTTAATTGTTGATAAATTTCATTTAAATTGACTTATTTTTTGTAAGAATTTAATTAATTTTATTTTTTTTTATAAATTCTAGATAATTAATTGTGGTATTTTTGCAAATGAAATAAATTGTGGTATTTTTGCATAAATTCATAGAATTGCTCATATAGTAACATGATTAGGCCCATCCAATTATAACATGTATGTTTGCACTATATGTGGTATTTTTTCAATTGGGCTTAGATGCATATAGTGGCCCATATGTTTGTTAGATATATGGTATTTTGCCAAATAAAATATTCATAAAAATGATAGGTTTTATTTGGGCCCATTAGAAAATGTAAAGTTTAAATTCCTCTCTTGTTGTGGGTGATTCCACTTGTGAAGGCCCATTTGCTTTGCATGACTATGGTGGGCCTAATCAATTAATAACAATTAATAAAACGAAGGTTTAAATTCCTGTCTTTTGGACCTTGTATGGAAGATAGGGGGCCTTAGTAGTGGGAACGACATACTGGACTCAGCCCTCCTCCATACAATCCCAATTGTTAAGGCCCATTTACCTGAGTTGGATTGAATTATATAGGTTCATTATATTAGTTAAACCTAAATATTGATTAGCAACAAATTAATTCTAAATTAATTGAATTTGTTTCAATGTGACACTTTAGAATTAATAAGAAATTATAGGACTTTGGTTTTAAAAATTTTAATCTGTTTAATTTTTTTTTGGAAAACCATAGTCATTAATTTTCTAAAAATAAATAATAAAAATACTAATTTTAATTTTATAATGAGCTTATTTTAATAATTTTATTCGATCTCCACCGCTGGTTTAACATAGTCAATAGCTTAATGGAGCCTCGAGGCACTTTGATTCGTCCCCCTACGGAAGGTGTTCATTAGTTATTTTGACAATGTTAGATCTCGAAAGATAGATAATTATAGGTCAAATTCTACTAGACTCACCCCTACGGTGACTACTAGGACTAAATCTATGACTATCAAAACCGTGGGTCTAGCTCATAAAATAAGAGATTTTGTTTTCTTATTTTGATCGAATAGTAGGTTGTTAATAGTGGTGTCCATTATTAAATGAGTTTACAACTCTATTTAACTAGTGATATTTTTTGAGTCTCGCCAACCGGGACAAGGATATCATAGATTAGTTAAAAACCTAAAGAAATAGATATATGATTGTTTTTGGTATTTTTTTCTCATATCTTACATATTTTTGGTATATGTTGTGCTATTTCTTGAAATTTGTGTGAGTAGAAGTTTTATTGAGCAAATGTGATTGATTTCTATTTTATTGGTACTTTGTAGTTTTGAGTTATGGTTGTGTCTACTCCCATCCTTTCTCAACTTTCGATGGAGAAACTCACTGGAGAAAACTTCCTTAAATGGAAGCAAAACATCAACATTGTGTTGATAGGTGACAACTCCAAGTTCGTCATGACTGAGGAATCCCCGGAAGTTCCAGCTGAAGGAGCTACGAAGTCTGTGAGGGACAAGTATGAGCGTTGGCAGGTGGTTAACAACAAGGCGCGGTACTACATGTTGACTAGTATGGTCGACACTCTCAAGACAAAGATGGAGAATGTCGAGACAGCCTACGAAATCATGGATCAGCTCCAAGACATGTTTGGTGCCAAGTCAGCGCATACTCGTTTTGAGGCCACCAAGAAATATGCCAATGCTCGAATGGCACCTTCTCAACATGTTCGTGATCACCTGATCAAGATGACAAACTACTTTCAGGAAGCTGAACTGCACAGAGCCATAATAGATGAGGAAACTCAAGTTGGCTTAATCCTCAACAGTCTTTCTCCAGCTTTCCTTCCATTCACCACCAACTATGTGTTGAATAAACTCAACTATGGTTTGACGCAGCTCATGAATGAGCTTCAGACTTTTGAGTCTATTATGGGTGGACCTAGTAAGGGAGGAGAAAAGAAGACAACTACTACTACTGCTGCTGATCCAGCTAAGGCTGAAGCTAACCAAGCTTCATCTTCAAAAGCTGGAAACAAGAGGAAAGGTGGGCAAAACAATAACCCCAAGCCTGCAAAAGCTGCAAAGGAGAGTGCACAACCAAGTGCACAAACGCCTAAGGGGAAAAACAAGAAAGGTAAAGGTAAATGTTTTCACTGCAAAGAAAAGGGGCATTGGAAACAAGATTGCCCCAAGTTTCTAGCAGATAAAAACAAAGGTAATGATTATAGTTCATTTATCTTAGAAACATGTTTTTTACAGAATGATAACTCTGTTTGGATTATTGATTCTGGATCTACTAACCATGTTTGTAACTCTTTACAGCTTCTTGAATCGTGGAAGGAATTGAACGAAGGCAGCTTAAAGCTTAGAGTTGGGAACGGAGCATTCATTGCGTTCCAAGCTAGAGGAATAGCTCGTCTGAAGTTCGGAAATAAATACTTAATTTTAAAAGATGTATTGTTTATTCCTGATTTTAGTAGAAATTTAATTTCAGTTTCCATGTTGCAATTAGAACAATTTGTTATGACTTTCATAAGTTCTAATATATCTATTTCTTTCAATGGATCACAATTGCGTATTGCATGTTTGGAAAACAGGCTTTATATTCTGCGACCTAACAAACCCCTCGCTCTTAACAATGATTTATTCAAAGTAGCTAAACCTAGGACCAATAAACGTCAAAAGACCGATAACAAAAATATGACGTATTTATGGCATTTGAGACTAGGTCACATTGGCTATGATAGGATTCAAAGACTTACAAAGGACGGACCTTTGAGGGAACTCACCTTAGGTGAATTACCTGCTGTTAATCTTGTCTAGAAGGCAAACTGACCAAGTGTCCATTCTCTGCAAAGTGGTATCAGAGCCAGGTTCCAAAAAATTAGCCATGTGAATGTATCCTCGGATTGGCAAAAAAAGGAGGTGAAGCTTGCTGCTAGAGCCATCGGAGGTTTAGATCTGATTCGAAGGGATTTCGAATCTAGCTGGTGAAGGGATTCATCTAGCTTACTCAAGGGGATCTTGAGTGTTGGAATCGAGGGATTCAGGTATTCGAAGGGATTTCGAATCTAGCTGGTGAAGGGATTCATCTAGCTTACTCAAGGGGATATTGAGTGTTGGAATCGAGGGATTCATGTTTAGATCTGTAATCGTCTGAGGGGAGGCAAGGTGGTCCTTTGTTTGAGGGGAGGATTGTTGGGTGTACAACCAAAGTCCCACATTGGCTAGAAATGGGAAGGATCTTGGGTATATAAGGATGGACACCATCTCCATTGGAATGAGGCCTTTTGGGAAGGTGCCCAAAAACAAATCCGTGAGGGCTTAGGCCCAAAGCGGACAATATCATACCAATGGGGAAATAGATAGTGTCTGACGGTCCTTACACTCGACCCATCTTCTTTGCCTCAAATTCAAGTCTCTTTGAGTAAAGATATACTTTAAACTCTTATGATCAGATTATAATTCACACTTTTCCCCATATAAGTAACATCTCCAAATTTTCAAGGGAAAAATCACTGCTGCAAGTTCCAAGTCATGTGTGGGGTAGTTCTTCTCATGTGTCTTCAATTGGCATGAAACATAGGCAACAACCTTGCCATTTTGCATGAGGACACCTCCTAAACTAGTACCACAAGCATCAGTGAATACCACATACGATTCATCACTATTAGGCACAATGAGAACATGCGTCGTAGTCAATCTTTGCTTAATTTCTCTGAAAGCTTCTTCACAACTGTCATCCCACACAAACTTTAAATCCTTTCTTGTTAGCTTTTTCAAATGCATAGCAATTCGAGAAAAATTCTCCACAAAGCGACGATAGTATGCTGCTAACCCAAGAAAACTTCGAATCTTAGTAACGTTCTTTGATTTATTTTTTCCACTGCAAGACAGAATCTATCTTCGCATGAATCCACAGTAATGTCCTCTTGATTTTTTCTTTTACATGTCTTAAGAATTTGACCTCAGTCACCCATAAGTCACATTTTTCTTTCTTAGCATATAATTGATGGTCACTCAAAGTTTGCAACACAATTGTTTAATGTTCTGTATTGTCCTCGGGTGTCTTGGAGTACACCAAAATGTCATCAATAAAAACAACCACAAACTTATCCAACTAGGCGTCTAAAGATTCTATTCATAAGGTCCATCAGATTTCTTGGCAAACAAAACTGGAGCTCCCCATGGGGAATTACTGTTCCTGATGTACCTTATCCATTAGCTCACCCAATTGCCTTTTCCATTCATCCAACTCTGCAGGTGCCATGCGATAAAGGGTAGTAGAAAATGGTTGAGTCCCGGGAATCAAATCAATGTGAAACTTGATCTCTCTATCAGGTGGTAGTCCTGGGAAATCCTTAGGAAACACATCTGGAAAGCCACTAACCACTGATATCCAAGGAAATTTATCTAGAGGCCTAGACTCATCCTCAATTGCAAACAGATTCCCATAACACTCTAAGTTTCTTTTCCCACCTAAACATGCCTTAAGGATATGATCCTGCCTTACTGCATTCATGTTGGCTAGATATACAATGAAATCTCCACTTGAAGTTAAAAGAGTCATCCTTTTTGCGTGAGCAATCAACAATGGCTTGGTACTTAGACAACCAATCCATGCCAAGAATCACATCAAATTGTCCTATAGGTAACACCATCAGGTTTCCTAATAAATTATGCCATTCAAACACAATACAATCGATTTGCAGATGGTCGATACTTCACCATGCCCTCTCATAGGTACACTCAACTACAATGTAGGACTAAAAGTTTCCCAACTCAAACCAAACATGCTAGCAAACATTAATGATATACAAGAATGAGATGCACCAGTATCAAATAATACATGAGCCCAAGAGTGTGAGATGAGAACCACACCATCCACAACTCCCTGGCATGCTCCTCCTTGTACATCATCACCACCAAGAGCATAGGCTTGACCAGAGGCTTTTTCCTTTGCTTTCCCTTTTTCCTTGAACAGGATGGCTTGTGCTTGCACTAGAGCCTCCTCCGGGATTGAACCCTCTCTAACTTCTAGCAGAAATAGGAGTTTGAAAACTCTGCGAGTAC
Organism: Humulus lupulus; assembly: GCF_963169125.1. Taxonomy (NCBI): domain Eukaryota; kingdom Viridiplantae; phylum Streptophyta; class Magnoliopsida; order Rosales; family Cannabaceae; genus Humulus; species Humulus lupulus. The sequence goes on along the minus strand of NC_084795.1, from coordinate 270,685,353 downwards.
CCCTGGTTGAATCCTAAACCTTGGGGCTAGAACTGATGTTGATATTGTGATTGTTGCCCTGGTGTGGGTGTGAAACCATAGGATGAAGTCTCTGACTGGTTACTCTTAGGTTGTCCTGTGAAAGGAGTAGACCTAGTATAACACCCTATGGGTCCTCCAGGTGATGGTTGGAACCTCTGTTGTCGTGTGGGAAATTTTTCTTCTTATGACCCTATTGGCCACAACTGAAACACCCATACGGCCCAATTCGAGTCTTTCCTGAAGATTTGCTACTATTGCTACCCCCACTATGTTGTTGTCATTGGGATAATTATCGCCCTTGGTTCTTCTTGTTCATTTTCCTATCATTTCCTCTTTCTCGGGCCGGATTCTTTATTTCAATTCCTTCTTGATCAGCCCCAGTCCGTAAGGCTGCTGTCACACACTCATTCAAATTTCCAAAGGTCATAGGGCAAGCGGACCCAACATTGAAGGGAGTAAGGGACGAAGGAACTGCTCAATTAAAAGAGGTTGATCGACCGTACCAGCATAAACATAAGAAGATAACTCTACAAACTTCATGTAGAATTCATTCACTCACATCCATCATTATCTAGTCATTCCCTCATCTCATCAACCTATCATTGATCTTAAGCAATCAAATGATCCAATCAAGTCCTCCTATGAGATGGATTAAAATGTTGTTCTTTGAAAACCCATCTCAAAATTTCCCCAAGTCATCCCATCAGTTCCACTCATCCTACTTAAGGCTTCCTACCAATCTGATGCGCTCCTTTCCAACTTGGGCACATTAATATTAACATGATACTCCTTAGGTGTTCCCATAATGTTTAAACTCTTCTTTATATGCCTCGACCATCTTTCAGCAACCATGGAATCATTTCCACCTTTAGACTTAAGCATTTGAATCCAATGGAAAATCTGGAAGTGATTGCTTTGCCGGGCAGCTGGATCCATCTGTTTGGCAGGAATGCCCCTTAAAGCCTCAAGAATGGCATTCCCAGGGAATGCAACTGGCGGAGAAGGAACCTCAGCCTCAAGGACATCATTTGCAGGCCTTCTCCTTGTTGTCCTTCCTTTCGGAGGCATTTTCTTAGGTCAGTAAATCAAAAGCTAACTAGTTAGTGAGGAATGGATGCTATCTATATACATACGCCTTTATAGATCAAAATACTTTATTTTAAAATAAATTTAATCTATTTGGTGACACACTCTGAGGTATTTAAACCCGGTGCTCTGATACCATTTTTCTGTCATGACTCGAGCCGTAAGCCGTGGCAGATTTGTAATATCCATAACTTGGGTGGTCAAAAGTCAAACTTTGACCCTTATTGGAAAATAGTCTTTATAAATGATCATTTAATTTATATTAAATCGTACTACAATTATAAGTTAAAATAATGAAATAACTCATATAATTATATATAAAAATATTAGTGATAAAAGTATGATCATTTATCATTATACATAAAACAATAATATTCTCACAGTTATGTAATCACTAAATAGTTAAATTTAATAAGTCATAAACACCCAAATTAATACTTAGCATCCACCATTCCTCATCCCTAACTATATCATAGCTCATTCAGATATACCGATCATTAGATTCGAAGTCGAATACATATATAATGCTCAAAATATAAGACAATGACACGAAATAGAAATAGGCTAAACACATTGGCTCCATCGATAATTCATCTTTTCCACGTTCGCGTCACTAGGCTCCTAGAATGGGAGAGATAGGGGTGAGCTTATAAAGCCCAGTAGGAAAACAACTAATAACATAGGACCCAAAAATTTAATACAACCCCTGCATGGTTAGCTTTGAAAACAAAACATACATCGTCATGTATAAACCAAAATAGAGAAACCAAAAATAATCATAAGAGCATAGCTACAAGTGCACATCACACCATCCACTAGATCCCTAGTTCCCGTTACCCACCATAGAAAATCCGACATCCTGAACCGGGTAGCCGAACCTGATAACCACCACAAAGGGAGGCTCAGAACACTTCCTGTATGCAGATGCTAGGTCTTTACACCTACAGGTGAGTGAACACCTGATCTACCTATGATGACACAGAGACTAGGTCATGAAACAACAATGTGCACCAATCATGATCACTATGGCTCTCATTAGTATAACCAAATGTAGGTAAACATGAAAAGAAAGAAACATATTCCCTTTATATTTTAGAAAATTGGGCAGCATAACAGCTACATTTGAATAAACCCAAAAATCATAACTTGCATAAATAAGTGAACAAAAGTATATATTTGGCACTCAGTGCCCTCAGAACAGATCAGAAAACATTCAGGTTAAGTTTTCAATTTTTCAAACATTTTATAAATATCAAAATTGGAATATGTTGAATGCAATTTAATACAAGTAAAAATAAGTCCAATAGTCTAATTGAGTCCCTACCTCTTTAGAATTTAATCCGAGCCCAAAGCGGCGCTCCTAAGCTTAACGATGATCTTAGAATGATTTAGTCCGATTTTAATATCACGTTTTTCCTACGTGCACCAAATGAGCAAACGATTATCATCATAGCATTCCTTATTCAAAATCCTATCCAATTACATATAATATGACCATATTTAAAATTTAAAGTTCCGGAACCTCACCCAAGCGGTGAATAATAGCGGTTGGTGGTGGTACCGGAAACATCGACGAATATATGCATGACATATATCAAAATGATCCTCTCGATGAGTAAATCACAAATATGCAACTCATTAGTCCAAACAACTGCCGGTGTCGCCAGAAAACGCCTCCAAAGGGCGAAGATACCCAAAATCTTGCGGGGGAAAAACGGTGAGTTGATGGGATTGACTTAGTGTGTTTTGTTCCTCTCTCCACACTGGTTCCAAGGGTATCAACCACTCATCAAGAGGTGGTCGGAGTTGGTCAAAAAACACAATCAAAGTTGACGGACCAAAACTTTGACTGGCGATTCCGAACTATTGACGGTGAGTTGGGCGGTGCCGCTTGGCAGTTGAGGTCACCAGAGCAAGGCAAAACTGATGAGCTATCGCGCATCAAAAATGGTGGCCAGTGGTAGTTGGGTCTGGTGCCTTGCCATGGTTTGCCGAGAGAAGAAGAAGAAGAAGAAGAAGAAAAAGAAGAAGAAGAAGAAGATGAGGAGGAGGAGAAGGGTGTCGGGGAGAGAGAAAGAAAAAAATCTGTATATATAATTTTTTTTTTCCTCCCCTTTTTGACTTTTCAACCTGAAAATGTCTCAGGTTTCACAATAACCGTGTTGTTGACGCGGTTCTTCGCCAACAGATAATTATACGAATAAACGAGATGGATTAGTGTTAAATAGTGAATCGTAATATGAAGATTTCGTAACTCTAAACTGGCGAAATTAGTATCGTGGGAAGGTTATCACTCCTTTCGTTTTAGGTGGTTCGAAGGTTAAAATGCCTCTAGTCCACCAGTAAATATTATTGATATCTCTTGAGTGATCCTTACAGAGTGCTTCTTACAGAGTGTTTCTTTTCCACCAAAATTCCAACCCCTTGAAACGCCCAGGGTCTTGGTATTTATAGGGAGAGGATACCTGGGCGTTGGTAAAGGGGGTCATCCTGTGACCTTCTTACCCATCATGTCATCTCTGTGACATTGATGAATAATTCCTAAAACCTGACAATGAGGTGTTGTCTAATCAATAGGTAAGGGGGGATAATGGGCCGCATGGCCCAAACCAGTCGTGGGGTGCCTGAACACGCACGTTTATACTGCGTGTCTGAGAATTCAGGAATGGAATAGACACGTGATGTCTGATATGTGCATGTTTATATTGCGCGGTAGCATTTACAAGGATTCGAGTGTCAGATCTATGTAGCACCTCGAGCTTGATGTAGCGCCAGCTCGTGATATCTATCCTACCGGTCCACTGCCTTCGAGTAGATTGCTAACTCTCTGATCAGCTCGGGCTAGGGAGGTGGAGACTCGTAAAAGCAGCTTCGGGTGGACGATTTATACGTGGCGGACTGAATTATGCCCTTTTCCAGCTCGCTAATAACTCGCAGATATTTAGGGCGTACACGTGTCATCCACCCCAAGTGTGAATGTGGGTCTACACCTCCATGTATCACCATCGCCATCAATTCTCGTGGCTTGGCAGTTGTGCAGAGAGAGATATTATAACATTCTCTTGCTTCCTTTTGTTCCCATTTTATGCATGTTATCCCCCCAAGAGTTGGGAATTTAACAGACAATTGATATATTGAGGTCACTGCTTTCAATTCTCTCAAGGAGGGTCTCCCTAATACGCATTGAAAGCCGAAGCACAATCTACTACAACAAAGTTCGTCATGACAGTGGTTTTTCTGGGTTGCTCCCCCATGGTGAGTGCTAACTCGATGGCTCCTAAAGGTTGTATTGGATCCCCAGTGAATCCATATAAGGGGGTGTGGCAAGGTTTTAAGTTTCAGACTCTCAAGCCCATCTTTTCCAATGCGGGACGATATAAGATATCTACAAAACTACCATTGTCCACGAGGACTCGATGCACTCTCATATTGTCTAGTTGAAGAGTCAGCACCAGAGGGTCATTGTGGGGGGAAATGCACCCCTCATGCATCTTCCTCTGTGAAGGTTATTGAATCATTTTCCCCTTTAAAGTTCTTTGGGGGTCGCTACCCTAGGTTCACGGTGCACGACGGTGGACTTCGTCTTGCTTCCCTGACATATCTATCTCGTTCCTTCCTTAACTCTCCTCTGAATCTTGGACCTCTGAACACGGTTCTTACTTCTCCCTGCACTTCTGAGGCTTGCTCTTGAGCCTGCGAATAGGATGGCTGAATTTCTAGTCCTGGGTTTTCCCCTCTAACAAACCTACCTAAGTGCCCCTGCGTATGAGTTCCTCGACTTCTACTTTCAAGTGGGTACATTCCGCCGTGGTGTGGCCAACATCCTTGTGGTATTGGCAGTACTTACTAGGGTCCATTTTAGATCGGTCTCCTTTCATCTGCGAGGTTCTTTTGAAGGGCGCCTTATTCTCGTTTGTGAGGAAGATATGTTCCCGGGTATCTGTAAGGTCTGTGTAGAAGGTGTATGGCATTTTCCTGGGTTCACCTCCGCGTACGTGCTTTCTCTGGTGATCGTTCCTTGGCCCTTCATACACTATTTTCTTCTTTGTACCATTTGAGTCTTCATGGGCCGAGGGCTTGAAAATTGGTTCACTTTTTCTTGCCTCCAGGTTCTCATGGTCATCCTTGACATGAATGTACTTTTGTGCTCTTTCATAGAAGTTTTCTAAGTCATTGACCTATCTTTTGAGCATATTATCCCATAACTTACTGCCTAGACGCACTCCAGCCGTGATTGCCATCTTGAGTTCTCCTCTGGTCAGGCTTCCTACCTTAGCTGCCTCCATGTTGAACCTGTTGATATAGCTCTTCAGGCTTTCGCCTTCACCTTGCTTTACGTTAGCAAGGCTAGTACCTGGCATGATGTAATATCGCACTGCATGGTGCTGCTGGAGAAATTCGTCAGAAAATTATTGCCATGACCTGATAGACCCTGGCCTAAGTCTCTTGAACCACTTGTATGCAGGTCCCTTCAACGTGACAGCGAATCAGTGACATCTGGCACTGCTATTAACTCCCCTTAACTTCATTAAGTAATTGAACGCATCAAGATGGTACTTTGGATCTGTATTGCCCTCGTAAGGGGTCATGTGGGGCTCTTTGAAGTTGGCTGGGAGCCGCACGACTTAGATTTCTATAGTGAAGGGTGATTCGTAATCAAACTCATCGTCGAAAGCGTGCCCCCAAGACGCAGTGATTATCTTGCTTCGTAGGCTCCTCATCTCGATGTCTAAGTCTTGTCTTCTTTTGTTCACTGAGTCTCTCAAGTCGGATGGGTTGGCCTTTCCTTTCCTTTTGTATTCCGGAGGAGCCACAGGAAGTGTGGTCCTCTCATATGCCCTTCTCATGTTGAGCTTCTCTCTTAGGTCAGAGGGCGCCCCTTTATAGGTGACTTCAACTTCGTTTTTATGGCCAGCGTCATCCTTCTGCCTTCTTGGGGGTACTTCCCTGGCCTTGGACCTTAATGGTGCTTTCTCCAGGGCCTAGTGGAAAGTCGGGTCATTCTGTCATCCACGGGGATGGTGGTTTCTCCTTTCTCATGTTCCTCCCCCTATGCCTGGGAAGGGGCATGCTTGACTTCCCTTGCAGAAGGTCGTTCAACACCTCCTACATATTCTCTAGTGTGATTTCCACCCTTTGATTCTTTTTGTGTAACTCGCGTATCTCGTCCTCATAGAAGCGAGTTCTTGAGCTGGAACTCACAGAGTGTACTCGGGGACTCTTGTCAGGCCTGTGCGTAGAGGGACCCGGATCCTGATGGCCGGAGCATGGTGCAACCAGAGGTCGAGGATATGGGTACGCTGGTTGTTCTAGATGGCCTCCATCGGGTTGGACAGCCGGGGATGAAACTTCCTTCTCCTTCCTTGGGGCAGGATGTTTCTCTAGCATATCTCCATGCTTAGGTGGTGGAGGGTCTTTCCTGGAGGCTCTCAGCTGTTCTCCGTCCAGCCGAACCTTAATATCTTGTAGTTGACGTAGGCGTTTCGAACGCCTTGGCATTTTTCCTTGTTTGAAATGATTAAAGAATGATGGCTTGACACTTGTTCTTCCCACAGACAACACCAAATGGTTGACGGTGAGAACTCGTCAGCAATTATAGAATCAGAAAACTCAAAGTGTGTTGCAAATACTGTGTCGGAAGAAGATAGAATGAACTTGAAGGAGGAATATGCAGAACTACAATGGAGCAAAAATCATATATTCCTTAATTTTCTGAGCATACAAAGAATTTTCCAACCCCATATTCTGAGGAATGGAGGTCTATTTATAGCTGGGCACTAATGGCCCCTGGTACATGGTGGTCGCAAGGGACAAGATCATACGTAGGTACATTGTCAGGGTAGTGGTGCAGAACGTAATGGTGCAGAGGGTCATGGTATCGGCTCTGATATATTTTCAGGGGTATGCAGAGCAAGCCACCACTTTCTCGTACTGATTCGTGTCACCACTACTTGTCAGATACGGATGTCAGGTCACGCCTTTGCCACCTTTATAGTTGTATATCCCATACACATATGCATGCCCTGTACCTGATGGTCCTTCCTTCATTTGGAAGACACAAATTCCCTCCAAGCTTCCTTACATTTTGCTAAGTGTTGTAGAACTTATGGGTTCTTCAGTGGGGTAGAATGGATTTCCTTAATGCATCCCCCACGTTGAGGTGTTTTTGTGAAATAGGCCTTGTTGCGCCATAGGTCTCGCATAACGAGACCCCTTCGCATAGCGAGGCTCTCTGAGGCTAGCTTCCTGCATATCGCAAAGCTATGTATCGCGGCTGGCCTGACGCATCAAGTTGGCGCCTATCTCTTGGATAGGCCTCGCATAACGAGACCCCCACACATAGCAAGGCTCTCCTAGGCTCACTTCCTTGTCCCGAGGTTTGGGAAGTTTCATGCCAAGAGGTTCGATGCGTGACGCCCAAGCAAGTTAAGCATTGTGCAAGAATCACCTCGAGGCCCTCCTTACACCAAGCACATGTCTTGGTCTTGAGGCACACAAGTGTGCCAAACTTAGAGCAGCGAGTTGGGCCTCGCTATGCGAGACCCTTGCCTATCAAGGGGTGCGTCAGGTCACGGGGGAGTACCTATGCATGCCCAAGGCAAGTTGGGCCCCACATAGCATGGCCTTATCCCCTCCGACACTCATGCCCCTTTGCGCCTTACGCACTTTGGTTACTGTGGGGGCTTGGACATGTGGACCTCATTTTGTGAGACTACTTTCTTCCACAACCCTACGACTTCATTGACGAGTGCTTCAATGGAAATTATCCTATACGCGGGTGACCCTTGCTAGGGCCCTCGCATAGTGAGGCCATCAACGAGGCGTGAAAGTTGGAATGCACTTACAAAGCATGAAGGTTGTCTTATGCCTTTAGCGATTTTCCTATACTCACAAATTATTTTTATAAAGTAAAAATAAAGTATTAAATGGTTTAATCAAACGTTGGGGCTTATAGAAACAAATAATGGTAAAGTAATAATGTTGCTGAATTTTATTTGAAAAAGAAAGAAATAAGCATGTAGGAATTATCGTTTTAAAACGTTACATTTTAACAACGCTCCCGTGTATGATTGTCACATGCAAATGCATTTTTACATTTAAATGTATGCCTATTGTTCAAACATATGATTTTTACTTTGTAATAGGAAGGATTGATAGGTAGAATTAACATTATTCTTTTATGATTTTATGTGAAAATGTGTATGCTTGGAATTATTGGACAACTTGTACCATGTAACGCCCTGGATAGCCAAGACCGTTACACTGTGTGTTTATAAAGTGCCAGACTTGCTAATCAAGTCATTTAATTAAAATTGTGTTACTGAAGCTATAAGGGAACTAGGGTTAAAAATGTTTTGGTCTCAAAAGCCACATTTTCATTAAGAAGCATCATCTGTTTACACGGGATCCCAAAAATATTAAATTTAAAGACTGTTTACAAAAGACACAAGGTTTATACACAATATCAAGCCATATTAAGGCAAAACAGACAGTTAGGCAATCCCTGTCCTGACCCACTCCTCGACCATGGCGATCGAACAGCTGGCTATGTACATTCAACCCCGCAGCTCTCCACCTCAGGGTTGGTCCAACTTGCCCTTGCCTTTACCTGCACCACATAGCACCCGTGAGCTAAGGCCCAGCAAGAAAACACAACAACAGAACATAAGCAATCAACAGAAAAATCAACATCCCATACTGCATCACATAATATAATCATTCAGTATAATCAAGTATTCAACATGCTAAACATATCAACTCATATCATACATCACTGCATAAATGATAACTAGGGCTAGCGCTCTCAGGCTGCTCCCTCCGTTATCCCACTGACTCCGGCCTGCTTAAACCGAGCTCAGTGAATATTAAGCTGTCCTCGGCTACCAGTGGCCAAGCCGCGCCCTGTGTGCAAATATTATGTACGGCACTCTTAGGCCGCTTTTACATGTCCCATGGCATAATACCATCATTGACACGATACAAGTATCGGGAGCACTTAGTCCCATCACAAATATATAACCAGGTGCAGTTTTCTTACCTTTCAATTCACTAGCTTTGATCCCTCGACTCCTTGAGCACGATCCCCCTCGAGCCCTAGCGCTCACCTAAACACAACCATGGAACAAAGTCATCATCAATCCTCAAGTCCAAAACCTAGCCTCGGGGCCAATCCCGAGCCCCCGGGAAGTCCTAGTTCCACCAAACAAGGTGGTGGAATCAAACCCCAAACCCTAGGTCAAAAGCCCTTGCAAACAACCCTAAAATCCCCTTCAGAAGACAGGGTAGTGCTACAGCGCTCATGGGAGGGCGCTACAGCACTACAAACAAAAGCAAAACCCCATCAGCAAGCTTGGCCTAGCGTTACAGCGCCCAAAGGCTAGCGTTGTAGCGCTAGTCATAGACAAGCTAGCACCAGCTTTTCCCTTCTGCGATTTCCTCGAACCAACCTCAACCAAAACTCCTCCAAATCTTTCCCAAACTCAAAAACAACCTCATGACCATACTCCACTCATCCCAAGCACCCCAAATACCTAGAACTCAAGCACATGCATCTCCAAACTTAAAATTCACCATAGCCACTCCTAAACACTAAAACTCAGTAGAAACTAGTTGAACAACAAAGTCAGAGCTTAGAATTTATACCTTTGGTGGAATTTCGACCTCAAGTTGTCTCTAGACCTCCTTGACTTGCTTCTCCTCAACCCTTGGCTCCAACTTCCCTAGAATTACCCATCAACACAGCTTAGATATCTTTGCCAAATACCAAAACCAGAACTGAAGGAACTTACAGAATTTACCTCAAGTGTTGATGAATCCTTGCTAAACCTCTGCCAATTCCCCAAACTTAGCTTAGAATCCTTGATGCTTAGTTTATCCCAGCTCTCCTCTGAGCTTTGCTCCAGAAATCCTCAAGAAACTGATGAAGGAAGCTTAAACCAACTTTAGAAAATTCTCTCTGTTTCTCTCTCTTTCTTTTCCTTCCTTTTCCTACTTTTTCAGACTTCTACACTTCTCTACAATTCCCACTAACATAAAGTCTCAGTAATTCCCATATTTAGAAAGCCAAATGACCCTAATGCCCTCCCCTTTATTCCTAACCCTTTAATCCACTTAAGGGCATTCTAGTCATTTTACCCCAATTCCCGCTAACTCCTCGAGTGTCTCTAATATTTCTCGCTTAACTCCCGATACCTAATTAATCACCAATAACATTCCTCAATGTCAAAATAGATTCCAATTTACTCACTAAATTCTCATTTATACCCCTAAGCTCACCCTGAGCCGAGTATAAATCCCCGCCATAACTTTTTTCGCTACTTTGCTCACTAGGATCGTCTCGAGTCACAGATCACAGATATATCCACATAATAATGTGGTCTCGACAATTATCACATATATCAAAGCAGTTATGCCCATAATGGCCAAAATTACGATTATGCCCCTCTAACCTAATCAGGGCCTACATGCATACTAATACACATATTCATGCATCTCAAATATTCAAATAATCATATAACATGCTTTAAATCATAATCATGCATCTTAATCATTAAAACCACACATAATTCCCATTATGCCCTTCAGGCACACTAATCAAGGCCCTTAAGTCTTATTAGCGAATTTGGGTCGTTACATACCATGTGTGCATGACTCATGCATACGTGGGATATATGTGTTGAGCATGAGTATTGTTATGTGATTCTAAGAAACGGTGTTTGATTATGATTATAGGCTCATATGGCTATTAAGGGTCAATTACGAAAAAATGAAGAATTATTTACGGCGGATTTATTGATATTAGTGGGGGTTGTTTTGCTGCTAATAATGTGTTATTTACGGGCATTTTTTCGCCGCAAATAATAGTATTTACGACGACCTTTTTGCGGCGAATTATTTGGGTATTTGCGGCAAAATTGATCGCTGCAAATAACCTTATTTTTTGTAGTGTGGATACTCTCTATATCTTAGTCTGATATAGATATAGAAAACTTCTTCATTTTTACATTAGTTTCCACGTCAATACAAAAGCTTTCTAGAGACTGTTTATGTATTTGAGTTGGAACCTTATGGTATGTATCTCTTAATTAGGTATGTAATTGTTAGGAATGATGAATAATGGATGCTAAGTATTATTTTAATGTTTTATGATTCATTAAGTTTAACTATTACTGTGAGAATATTATTGTTTTAGATATAATGATAGATGATCGTATTTTTATCACTAATATTTTTATTAATAATTATAGGAGCTATTCTATATTTTTTTTAGACTTATAATTTTGGTACTACATGGTATAAACTAAATTACATATCTTCCATAGTCTATAGGGCTCCGATCATGACAGAGATGTAAAAATTTTATTTAGTAAAATAAAAGACATTATTACTGTTTTACATCTCCACCAAAAATGTTATCAAGCTTTGTTTAATTCTTTTTGCCTTAGATAAGTTAAGAGAGGAGCAAAGATCTTGAATAAAGACCGGCCGAATTTCAAAGTACCTCAGTGAACATTTTTTTTCAAATGCCAACTATAATTGTCTTCTTGTTTGCCTTTGTAGTTTCTACTTGAGATCTGCTCTTTCACACGTGGGAGAGTAGAAAAAGGTTTTATTTATATTTTAATATACTTTACCTCAATGATTAGAAAGAGTCAGGGAATTCCAGTCAGTTGCTTACTTCCACGGAGCAAATTGTATTAAATGGAATAGTGCTAATATTAATGTAACTCCATCATAGTCTTTCTACTTTGTTTTTTTTAACTCCACCACTACTATTTTATTGGCTTTGGCTTTTAATAAATATAAAGTAATTTACTCATTTGTAATATTTAATCTTAAAAAACATATTGGCATTACAACTACGACTCACGCTTTATAAAGTCAATATTTGTAAAAGGAGAACAACCTTATATAGTCATGCAATACATAAGCGGGCGAACGTTCTTCGTATTAGCACGAGTGAAAATTTCCACTCACCCAACTTGGTCAAATGTCCACTAGTATATAGTTCACCAACTCTAACCCGAGAAGAGAAGAGAAGTGACCGAAACTTCCTACCATATGCCTTCCTAGCCTGCATATATAAATATACTCAGATCACAATCCATTTCTTGCATCGAAAGAGAGTAGAACACAACTAGTAAATCCAATATTGTGCTCTCTCTCACACCTACATATATACATAACTCATCACTTCGATCACTCTAGCCAACTCCAAAGCAAAACAAAGTTACTGACCTATATATAGTGTATATATATATATACATTCATCGAAATGGGCAGCCTCGGCGACTTTGAGTTCCCCCTAAACAACGCTCTGTCAAACATGGCCGGCGAAGCAAGCACAAATCCGTTGGACCCCGAGGAGTTCCGGCGCCAAGGGCACATGGTAATCGATTTCATAGCCGATTACTACAAAAACATCGAGAAGCACCCAGTTTTGAGCCAAGTCGAACCGGGATATCTCAAAAAGCGGCTCCCCACATCAGCGCCCTACTATCCAGAATCCATTGAGACGATTCTAAGCGACGTCCAGGACCACATCGTTCCGGGCATTACCCACTGGCAGAGCCCCAACTACTTCGCATACTTCCCTTCCAGCGGCAGCATTGCGGGCTTCCTCGGAGAAATGCTCGCCACCGGCTTCAATGTCGTTGGATTCAATTGGATGTCGTCTCCGGCTGCCACGGAGCTTGAGAGCATAGTCATGGACTGGCTGGGCGAGATGTTAAGGCTCCCCAAGTCCTTTCTCTTCTCCGGAAACGGAGGCGGTGTCCTACAAGGAACCACCTGCGAGGCCATCTTGTGTACACTCGTAGCTGCCCGAGACCGAACCCTCAAAATCATTGGAAGCGACAATATTGGAAAGCTCGTCGTTTATTGTTCCGACCAAACACATTGCGCCTTCAAGAAAGCTGCCCAGATTGCCGGCATCCACCCCAACAATTTTCGAGTCATCCCCACCACGTTATCGTCTTCGTTTTCCATGTCTCCTGAGGCCTTAAGAAACACCATAACTGCCGATGTTGAGGCCGGACTCGTCCCCACGTTTTTACTCGCAACTGTCGGGACAACATCCACAACCGCTGTTGACCCACTCGGACCTTTATGTGACGTGGCAAAGGATTACGGAATGTGGGTCCACGTCGACGCCGCTTACGCCGGGAGCATCTGTATTTGCCCAGAATTCCGGCACTTCATCGACGGAGTCGAAGGAGCCAACTCTTTCAGCTTCAACGCCCATAAATGGTTCTTCACCACCTTGGATTGCTGCTGCCTTTGGGTCAAAGACCCCGCAGCATTAACGCAATCACTGTCCACTGATCCGGAGTATCTCAAGAACAAGGCCACTGAGTCTAAGCAAGTAGTCGACTATAAAGACTGGCAGCTCGCTCTCAGCCGACGATTCCGCTCCCTCAAACTATGGCTCGTACTCCGAAGCTATGGAGTCGAGAAACTACGTGGCTTTCTCCGAAAACATGTCAAGATGGCAAAGCTTTTCCAAGGATCTGTACTGGCTGACGACAGGTTTGAGGTTGTCGTTCCCAGGAATTTTGCCACTGTTTGTTTCAGAATATCGCCATCAGCAATAACTAGTGCTACTAAATCTAAAGCCGTGTTGTCCGAGATAACTAATAATTGTCCCCGAAGGAGTAGTATTATTAGTACTCCCAAAAAAATGATATCTGTGAATGAGCTCAACAACAAGCTCATGGACTCTATTAACCGCTCCGGTCGAATCTACATGACCCATTCGGTCGTCGGCGGTATCTTTCTGTTGCGTTTCGCAGTTGGTGCGAGTCTCACAGAGGAATCTCATGTTGTTGAGGCTTGGAAGGTGGTCAAGCAACATGCAGACGCCATTCTCAGTTCACACCAGCTCCATCACCAATAGTCTTTTCAATTAATATCTTCAATTCATTTTGAGAGGGTCAACAATGATGGTTGCCTTGTTTCTCTGTACTATTCTTTCCTATAAATATACATGCTATTCTTTTAAGTACAAATTAATTTAATTGTCTATACGAACGCTTCATTCTTTCATTTAATTTTCTATATATATATATATATATCACTTAATATTGATGCCAAGGTTTTTGTTATACATAGGCTACAAATCAGCCAGAAAATTAAATATATCACCTGCTATCTTAATTATAGAATTATAAAGTGTTCTTTTCCCCAATTTAATCTTAAATATTCAATTCGGTTTATCGTTTTTGGATCCTGTGTTTTGTCTAATTACCTGTTTGGACCCTGTGTTTTGATAAATTACTTTTTGGACCCTATGTTTTGTAAAATAGTTAAAATAAAACCCTAAACCTGATTTTGGTCAATGTTTTTTCAACTTAAATCATAAATAATTTACCAAACTAATAATACAGAACAAAAATAAAATCATTCTACTTAAAAACTGTGTTGTTATATTCAATTTTTTCTTCATCGAAATTGAGTTTAGGGTTCTATTTTAACTATTTTACAAAACATAGGGTCCAAAAAGTAATTTGTCAAAACACAGGGTCCAAACATGTAATAAGACAAAATACATGGTCCAAAAAAATATAAACCCTATTCAATTAAATATTTTTATAAATAAATAATCCATCAAAGTCCCTATGATAATTGCTATGAGACACCAATGGTGCACAACACTACAAGAATGTGACAAATAGTTATTGGTGCTATTCAATATTGGAACTCAAATATTTTAATTTAATAAATATTATTAAGTATTGTTAACCAATCATATAAGGCAACATCATGCCCTGTTAAACACCTTATTTAAGGTGCTAAATAGCTACACTCTAATTATAAAGTTTTATTTAAGTCAAAAAATTTGTAATAGACATTGCACAATATGCCATCACTGACTAACATAATAGAATTACTCGCCAGATTCTGTTCTCTACACTCTCAGCTGTGAGTGCCTTCTCAACCACCTGTGCATAGGTAGTGACCCCAGCCACAGTGGTGATACGTACATCACGGGCTAATCTGGGTTGTAGCCCCTGCAAGAATCTCTCTCTCCTGGTCCCATCAGTGGGCACCAGCTCCATGGAAAATTTTGCCAAACGATCAAACTTTAAGGCATACTCAGTGACTGAAAAACTTCCCTGAAGTAGCCTAATGAATTCCTCGGCTTTCGCCGCCTTGATGGCATCATTATAATATTTTTCTTTAAATAGAGTTTGAAACTCCTCCCAACTCAGGGAATTTACATTTTTGGTCTGGGTAATCACCTCCCACCAGATCCGGGCATCCTCCCGAAACATATAAGTGGCACATGCCACCCTCTCATTACCAGATACCCTCATGAAATCAAGGATAGTGGTAATCATACTCATCAATTGTTGTGCCTTGGCAGGATCCGCACTGCCCTAAAAAACTGATGGTTGTTGCTTCCTGAACCTTACATAAAGAGGCTCCTATTTATTTCCAACCTTAGGCAGCTGCTCTGCTACTGGCGCCGACATAGGAGGTGCCTCTGATCCACTGGTCAATGCAGGCGCTTGCTGTTGTCTCAGGAGACGAAGCTCTTCTCTCTGTCTTAACACTGTTGCCTGCAAATCATTGATTATCTGCTGCCAGTTTACAGGAGCTGGCTGTGGAATCTGTGAATGGTCATTCTCCTGACCCTGACTGTTATTATTCTAGCCCTGATCACTTTGGCCAGCTGACGTATCTGTCTGCCCTGGATTCATTCTTATCTGTTATACCTTGCTAAAACATTGATCAATACGGCCAGTCGGGTAGTAATAACTAAACCTCTTGCCGCCTTACGGTCCAAGAACAAGCAGACAATTATCATATTTCACAATCATACAGTTGTACAGGCAGATACATGTTTATAGCATTTAGCACTTAGCATGTATCACATAATAATTCACAATCAACCATACTAATAAGTATGTTTCAACAATCTCAGTACTAATTAGCACACATTTGCTGAGGATATAGTATTTCATGGCACAGGTTTAACATGGTGTCTCATGCATACAGGTAAAGCATATATACTATATTTAAGTAGTTATACATATAACTACATAAATAGTTACCAAACCATGAGTTGAGCTTGACTTCAGTGATGTATGTACATGCCTAGCCAGTCTATAGGAACCTTAACCTTGGCATGCTCTGATACCAAGTTGTAACGCCCTGGTTACCCCAGAACCGTTACGGTGAATGGTGAACCAGAAATTTGACTCGCAACCCGAGTCCTTTGGTTAAAAACGTGCATCTAGGTGTTATTAACAGGCTAAGGTAGAAAAAAAAAACAATAAAAAGGAAAGGATATATTTTATTAAATACATAAAACTGTTCATGGGCCCATCAAAAACTTTTACAAGTTATTTACAACTCAAACTGGTCATTACTGTTTCAAATTCACAAACCCCGTCGAACTAAGCGACAAAAATAGGGTAAACCCCTAGTTCCTCTGATAACTCCTTGGTTGTGGTGGTCAAGCGGCAACATATGTACACATCACCACCTAAGCTCTCCACTCAAGGTTGGGTGAGCTTTTCTTTCCCTTTACCTGCACCACATAGCACCCATGAGCCAAGGCCCAGCAAGAAAACACAATAATGCATATAGATATTATCAACTAATTATCATTATAATCACACAGAGCTTATAGCCCTTAAACAGATGAGTGAATATCAGTTGAGGTTCTGATAAACCATAATGAGTGCTTGACAAGCAAGTCACTAATTTAAACAGATGAGTGACTGCTGGGTAAGTCACTAGCTTGAACAGATGAGTGACTGCTAGGTAAGTCACTAGCTTAAACAGATGAGAGACTGATGGGTAAGTCTCTAACTTAATAGATGAGTGATTGATGGGTAAGTCACACAAGCGCTTTTAGTTTTCATCGAACTTGAGGTTAGTCACTCGGCATTAATGCTCTTCTGAGTCATTTAATGCAGATGTCAATTAGATCTAATATTTATTGGCTTGCGTTGAACACGCTAAGGCCGTCCTGACTTATAAGTCAGCACTGTGTGACCAGTGCCCAGTACCACTGCCAAACTTGACTAATAAGTCCTAGCTTCAATGTTAATACTGATACCTTAGCCAAATCTGACTAATTAGTCAGTATCATGCACAAGTGAGCAAGATTTGCTAAGCATTCAATAATCAATCCATGTACACATTTACACAATCAACATGCCTCAAGGATAACCATCCATGTCACATATGGGGTGCAGTTTTCTTACCTCTTATTTGAGCTAGAATGAATAAAAGAACAACCCTTGAGAACGATCTGGCTTTAAATCCTTTAACGGTCACCTAATCATAACCAAATAAGGGACATTGATAACTCTAGGATTTAGAGTTATTTTTATAATCTTTGAACTTGCTTTTTGAGTTAAAAAGAGTAATGAAACCATGTTTAATGTGAATTTGTTAGTTTTTATCCTTATCTTCTAGGTAGTGAGTCTATGTTAGAAATCAGTCATGTTAATGTATTATTATTAAGTGTTTTATGTAATTTGGTGTTCTGTGTTCATCAGGAAAGGAAACTGAAAAATATAAAAGGGAAATTTTGGGAGAAAACGGAAACGAGATCTGAACTGGGCGTGCTGCTATCTTGATGCTGTAAGCTAACCACATAGCATTCCAAGGGAAAAAGGCAGATGACGGGGAGAGAAGCCAGTTGGACTTATTGAATTACATCAGCGCCGATGTGGCAATTATTTTAATGGATTAAGTCAGCTGGGTGAGGTGGTGTGTGAAGGACAAAGTAGGAAATGACTTTCCTATTAGGGTAAAAGAAAGTACCCTAAAAAAGGAGGGAGGGAGCCGAAATAGGGAGGACCTCATTCTTGGAAGAGAGCTGATTCTTAGCACCATTTTTGGAGAGAAAAGAAGTACAGAGAAAAAAAAGCAAGAAAACAGAGAGAATACAGAAGAGGAAGAGGACCACGAGCTGACGACTAGGGGGATTGAGCACAACAATTCCTTCTAACTTTTTCTTCTCCCTTCTTCATTTTGTATTGTATTTTCTCTCTATCTAAGTTGCAACCAAACTTCATGGATACTTTAGTTGCTGTTGGTTTTGTACCTCTAATTTCAGACATGAACTAATATTCTAAGGATTTGGGTGGTTATGAACCCTATATAATGAAGTAATGTTTTGATGCATGGATGTAGTAATTGTGCCATTGTTCAATTAAGTGTTGTTAATGTTAACTGATTGTTGTTTACTGGCCATGAGTAACAATTAATTAGCTAGATCTAATT
The DNA here is from genome assembly GCF_963169125.1 of Humulus lupulus. Taxonomy (NCBI): domain Eukaryota; kingdom Viridiplantae; phylum Streptophyta; class Magnoliopsida; order Rosales; family Cannabaceae; genus Humulus; species Humulus lupulus. Next base: position 270,667,002 of record NC_084795.1, on the reverse strand, counting down.
ATGGAAGGAATTAGGCTAGTTGAACCCACTTAATTGATGCAAGAGAATTACCTTGTTTTTAGGTAAATCTTAGTGGTAAAATAGGGATGTTTTGATGCCTTGTGTAACATGAGATTTGGTGTTTAAATGACTGTGTACAACCTGATTTAATACAGGAATGTGTTGAGTTGAGTTGTAAACGTTTATCAGTGGGTTTTGGAAAAAGCTTACTGGGCATTTGTGAAATCTGTTAACTATGGGCTCGATTGCTGAACCATTGCTGAATCTTTGCTATAACAACTGGAAAGAAATTATAGGGGGATTAACCACCCAGATCTACTTGTTCACATAGATTTTTTCTCAAACTAATTTCTCCTGTTTTTATTTTATTTTATCTTAATTGAAATTACATATACACACTAAATTTCAGCTTCATATCCCAATTATTCCTTTAATTTTGTTCTTATATTTTTAAATTGTTCTTAGTTGATTTTACAATAATTTAGTTTAAAATCCCTGTGGAGACGATCTCACTTTACATTATATTCCTTGTGCGGCTACGTATACTTGCGTATTTTAATTGCTATAATTTTCGCAACAAGTTTTGGCGCCGTTGCCGGGGATTTAAAATTAAATTCTGTTTTATCAACTAATTTGCAATTTGTTTCTGTTGTTTTTAAATCTGTTTGTTCTGGTTGTATACTTTCAGGTCTATCTAGTGCATGAACAAACAAGACAACTTTGAACTTGCTCCTATTGACCCCGAGATCGAACGTACTTTCAGAAAAAGGAGAAAGGCTCAAAAGTCTAAAAGCCGAGGCCCTATGGCTGAACGTGTTGATGATGAGGGGGATGGCCAGCATGTTATTAATCCCATTGTTTTGGCAGATGATAGAGCCAGAGCAATATGGGAATACGCTGCCCCCATGTTTAATGAACTAAATCCAGGCATTGTGAGGCCAGAAATACAAGCACCTCAATTCGAGCTCAAGCCAGTGATGTTTCAAATGCTCCAAACCGTGGGGCAGTTCAGCGGGATGCCAACGGAGGATCCTCATCTCCACCTCCGTTCATTCTTGGAGGTGAGCGATTCCTTTAAGCTTCAAGGAGTGAGTGAAGAAGCATTAAGGTTGAAGCTATTTCCATTCTCATTAAGAGACCGAGCTAGATCATGGCTCAACATTTTGCCTCCTGATTCCGTCACAAATTAGAATGATCTTGCTGAAAAGTTTCTGCGCAAATATTTCCCTCCCACCCGAAATGCAAAATTTCGAAGTGAAATCATGTCATTCCAGCAGCTTGAAGATGAATCAACCAGTGATGCGTGGGAGCGATTTAAGGAGCTTTTGCGGAAGTGTCCACACCACGGCATCCCGCACTATATACAGATGGAGACCTTCTATAATGGCCTCAATGCAGCTTCTAGAATGGTATTAGACGCCTCGACCAATGGAGCTATTTTGTCCAAGTCTTATAATGAAGCTTTCAAAATTCTGGAAAGGATAGCCAGTAACAATTACCAGTGGTCTAATACAAGAGCTCCAACAAGTAGAAAAGTGGCGGGGGTTCTTGAAGTAGATGCATTAACAGCTTTGACAGGCCAAATGGCCTCCATGACTAATATTATGAAAAATCTGAGTTTGGGGAACAACATTCAGCCAGCTGCTGCTATTCAAAGTGGAGACATTTCCTGTGTATATTGTGGAGATGGGCACATGTTTGAAAATTGCCCTTCTAACCCAGCAGTAGTTTGTTATGTGGGAAACCAGAATTTTAATCGAAATAGTGGCCCATACTCAAATTCGTATAACCCAGCTTGGAGGCAGCATCCGAATCTATCTTGGGGGGGTCAAGGAGCAAGTTCCAGCAGCGCACCAGCACAAAGGAAGCAAGCTTATCCGCCAGGTTTTTCTCAGCAGCCAAGGGCTCCACAACCGCAACACCCTCAAGGCTCTCAATCCAATTCTTTGGAGACTCTAATGAGGGACTATATGGAAAAGAATGATGCAGTGATACAAACTCAGGTAGCATCCCTTCGTAATCTTGAAATGCAGCTGGGGCAATTAGCCAATGATCTGAAAAATAGGCCTCAAGGTTCTTTGCCTAGTGACACAGAAAATCCGAGGAGGGATGGGAAGGAACATTGCAAGGCCATTAATTTACGAAGTGGAAAAATTCTGGAAAATTCTGAGGAGAAAATAAAGGGCAGTAGGGAGCCCACTTCAATCCAAACAGAAGGAGAATCTAGTAAAAAACCAGCAAGTGAAGCTACTGAAATTGGCCCAGTTGATACAGCATCGGGTCAGCAATCTGTTCCAGTAAAGTCTGTACCAAAGCCGCCCCCACCATTTCCTCAGCGGTTTCGAAAACAACAGCAAGATGGGCAGTTCAGGAAATTTCTGGATGTTTTAAAACAGCTCCACATTAATATTCCCTTAGTGGAAGCATTGGAACAAATGCCAAACTACGTCAAGTTTTTAAAAGATATTTTGACGAAAAAAAGAAGGCTGGGAGAGTTTGAGACTGTTGCTCTTACAGAAGGTTGCAGCGCCATGTTGAAGAGTAAAATCCCTCTGAAATTGAAGGATCCTGGTAGTTTTACAATCCCTTGTTCTATTGGGGGACGAGATGTTGGAAGGGCATTGTGTGATTTGGGCGCGAGCATTAATCTCATGCCGATGTCGATTTTTAAGAAACTTGGTATGGTGAAGCAAGGCCTACAACTGTGACATTGCAGCTGGCAGATAGATCTATGGCCCATCCAGAAGGGAAAATTGAGGATGTTTTAGTGCAGGTAGACAAATTTATATTCCCAGCTGACTTTATTATTCTGAATTATGAAGCTGATAGAGAAGTACCAATTATTTTGGGGCAGTCGTTTCTTGCTACGGGGCGAACATTAATTGATGTACAGAATGGTGAACTCACTATGAGGGTAAATGATCAGCAAGTTACATTCAGTGTATTCAAGGCTATGAAATTTCCTGATGAAATCGAAGAATGTTCTAGTGTGGATGTGATTGAGACGCTTGTGGCTGAGAAGTTTAATAAGGAAGTTGATATGGCTGAGTTGGGAGTTCAGATTTTTGAAGATTCTGAAGACTCTAGCAGTGAAGAAGAACCTCAAGTTATTTGGGTAGACTCATGTAAACCAGCTAGAAAATTCAGTAAATATTTTGAAGCATTAAATCTGCCTGAAGGACATTTTAAGCCGCCAAAACCGTCCATTCAAGAACCACCTCAATTAGAATTAAAGCCGCTGCCCAGCCACCTAAAATATGCTTATTTGGGGGACAATGACACACTTCCAGTAATTATTTCTTCCTGTTTAGAGGCTGATGCTGAGGGGTCTTTGCTGGAGTTATTAAGACGACATAAGAAGGCTATTGGCTGGACTATGGCCGATATACAAGGAATTAGCCCAGCTTTGTGCATGCATAAAATCTTGTTGGAATCTGGCTGTAGCAACTCTATGGAGCAGCAAAGAAGGTTAAATCCAGTGATGAAAGATGTAGTCCGAAAAGAAGTGATCAAGTGGCTAGACTATGGTATTATTTATCCAATTTCCGATAGTTCGTGGGTCAGCCCAGTACAGTGCGTTCCTAAAAAAGGAGGGGTTACAGTGGTGACAAATGATAACAATGAATTGATTCCTACTCGCACAGTGACTGGATGGAGGGTATGCATGGATTACAGGAAGCTAAACAAAGCCACAAGGAAAGATCACTTCCCATTGCCGTTCATTGATCAAATGTTGGACCGCCTGGCTGGGAAGGAATTTTTCTGTTTTCTTGATGGTTATTTCGGCTATAATCAGATCTCTATAGCCCCAGAAGACCAAGAGAAAACCACATTCACATGCCCCTACGGGACGTTCGCCTTTAGACGGATGCCATTCGGTTTATGTAACGCACCAGCCACCTTTCAAAGGTGCATGATGGCAATATTTTCGGATATGGTAGAGAATATTTTGGAGATTTTTATGGATGATTTTTCAGTCTATGGCGATTCTTTTGCGGGCTGTTTATCTAACTTGGAGAAGGTTTTGGCAAGGTGTGAAGAAACCCATTTAGTCCTAAATTGGGAAAAGTGCCATTTTATGGTGCAGGAAGGTATCGTGTTGGGTCACAAAGTATCTATAAAGGGGATTGAAGTCGATAGAGCAAAGCTGGAAGTGATTGAGAAGTTACCAGCCCCAACTACAGTAAAAGGGATAAGGAGTTTTCTGGGACACGCTGGTTTCTATAGGCGTTTTATTAAGGACTTCTCCAAGGTGTCTAAGCCTTTGTGTACGTTGCTGGAACAAAACCGCCCCTTCGATTTCACTGCTGAGTGTCAGGAAGCATTTTTGAAGTTAAAAACAGCTCTAATAACTGCTCCAGTAATTGTAGCGCCTGATTGGTCTTTACCTTTTGAGCTTATGTGCGACGTGAGCGATTTCGCTATTGGAGCAGTCCTTGGACAGCGGAGAGGAAAGATTTTTCACTCTATCTATTATGCTAGTAAAACATTGATTGATGCCCAGATTAATTACTCTACCACAGAGAAAGAGTTGCTGGCCGTTGTTTTTGCTTTTGAAAAATTCAAATCTTACTTAGTGGGCACAAAGGTTATAGTCTACACTGACCATTCAGCAATAAAATATTTAATAGCCAAGAAGGAGTCCAAACCAAGGCTCATTCGCTGGGTCTTATTGTTGCAAGAATTTGACCTTGAAATACGTGACAGAAAGGGTACTGAAAACCAAGTGGCGGATCACTTGTCGTGGCTAGAAACCAGCATTAACAGCAGCATTACCAGTGAGGAAACACCTCAGATTCATGATTCTTTTCCAGATGAGCAGCTGCTGGTTTTAGACCAGGAAAGTGTCCCATGGTACGCCGATGTTGTGAATTATTTAGTAAGTGGAGTACAACCACCTGACTTCAACAAACAGCAACTGAAAAAGTTTCTTCATGACACCAGATTTTATTTTTGGGATGAACCATACCTTTACAAGCAGTGTCCTGACCGAATAATGAGGAGGTGCGTGCCTGAAACTGAAGTTGCCAGCATCTTAGAGCATTGTCATTTATCCCCTTATGGTGGCCATTTCAGGGGATAGCGCACTGCAGCTAAAGTTTTCCAGTCCAGTTATTATTGCCCATCCATTTTTAAGGACGCCCATGAGTTTGCTGAGAAGTGTGACCGTTGCCAACGTGTAGGCAACATTTCAGCAAGGAATGAGATGCCGTTGAACTGTATTTTGGAGGTGGAATTATTTGACGATTGGGGAATCGATTTCATGGGGCCATTCCCACAGTCCTTTGGGAACTTATACATTCTGGTGGCTGTTGACTATGTGTCAAAATGGGTAGAGGCAGTGGCTAGCCCCACAAATGATGCTAAGGTAGTGATGAAGTTTCTGCATAAGCATGTGTTTACAAGGTTTGAGACTCCAAGGGCTTTGATCAGTGATGAGGGAACCCACTTTGTAAACAAAATATTGGCTGCCTTGCTAGCCAAATATAGCGTCAAACACAAGATAGCCATAGCCTATCACCCCCAGACCAACGGGCAGGCAGAAATTTCGAATCGAGAGATAAAAGGGATCCTAGAAAAGGTGGTGAACCCAAGCTGCAAGGACTGGTCACAGCGGCTAGATGATGCGCTTTGGGCGTACAGGACAGCTTTTAAGACTCCTCTAGGCATGTCACCTTATCGCTTAGTCTTCAGGAAGGCGTGTCATCTTCCTGTGGAGTTAGAACATAAGGCGTTTTGGGCATTGAAGAGCTTGAACTTGGACCTCTTAGCTGCTGGTGAAGCCAGAAAACTGCAGTTGAACGAGCTAGAAGAGCTGCAGTTGTTTGCCTACGAAAACGCCAAGCTGTATAAAGAGAAAACAAAGAGGTGGCATGATCAAAGAATTAAGGAGCGGGTATTTGAGAAGAACCAGAAGGTCTTGTTGTTTAATTCCAGGTTGAAACTGTTTCCTGGCAAGCTAAAATTCTGTTGGTCGGGTCCATTCACTGTGGTCGAAGTATATCCCTTCGGAACTGTCACAGTTAGAGAAGAACAGTCCGGAAGGGAATTCAAGGTCAACGGGCAGCGGTTGAAGCACTATTGGGGTGGAGAGGTCGACCGAGAGAAGACCTCTATCAGCCTAAAGGACGCTTGAAGAGCAAAGTTTGGGGTTGCCGTGTATTGAAAAATATATATATATATATAAAATAAAAAAATAAAGGCAACTCAGAGAAAAAAAAAAACAGAAAATAAAGAAAAAGGTCAGCCAGGAGTTGGTAAAATTGGGAATAGGCTGAGCAAAGGAGTCTGGGCAGAGGCATTGTTTTTCTGGAATGGTGGATTGCTATATCATTGCTTCAGCATTTAGCAGGGTCGCAGGAGGAAAAATGTTATGCTATAGCATTGCTATATCAACTGGGAGCATTTTTCTTCTGATCAATTTTGAGGCATGTTATGAAGAAAAGGACAAGAGCTGAAATAAATATAAATAACCCCAAGCTTATTAGCTTCTTCCCAATCACCTCCAAAAAAAAAACAGAGAGAAAAATTAAATATATCAGTTTAATATATATATATTCTCCGTTTATTGTATATATTTTATTTTATTTCTTATTTTATCATATATATATCATATATATATAATTTTTGTTTTATCATATATATAATTTTTGTTTTATCATATATATATATATATATATCTGTATAGCCCCATACCCCATATCTCCCATCCTTCCATCTCACCACACCGCAGAACCCATCGGACCCATCCCAACAGCCACCGACCCCACGACCATCCATCCCCCACAACCCGACAAACCACCCACAGCAGCTTTCGGCAAACCAGGCATCCCAGCCCGCGGCATCCTCGAAGTCTCCAAGCCGCCGCTCCCCACCAAGGCATTTAACCCACCACCGACCCCAGGCGGCATTCCTCCAGCCCCAGCAACTCGAAAAAAACCCGGACTGTGCCTACCTCTACTCAGCCACGGCAATCTCCGCTCAGTCCAACCATTTGGGGTACTAGTCCTTTATTCAGAATATACACTTGTGGCTGTTGTTGCTATTGTTGGGGGTTTTTGTTTTCTCTATTTGTGTGTATTTTGGGGAGTCAACCAGTGGATTATTGGTTACCAGTGTTTACTCTACTGCTCTGTGCTGTCTCACTCTTGCTGTCATCCGATTAGCACTCTCCGTCTCCTCACAATGCCGAGAGTCAAAAAGTGTGCCTATAAAGCTCCGAGAAAGCCCTTCTCAAAAGTCCCGAAGTTCGCCTCTGAGGCCGCCAAGGTTAAATATCACACGTCTATTGCGCATCGAGATTTATACATGGAGAGGGGGCTAATGGACGAGAGCACCAAGCTCCACGAGCTGCCTGATTGGGTAGCCGGCATCATACGTGACCGACACTGGGAGGCTTTGTGCCTCCAGCCAGCACTAGCCGTAATGGAGCTTGTCAAGGAGTTTTACGCAAACTTTTTAGATAATGAATGGCCCACGGAGATTATTGTCCGCGAAGTGGAGGTCCCGTTCTCAGCCGCAGTTATCAATAATATTTTCATGCTGGATAATGTCAAGTGCACTTTCACTTCAACCTGCGGCCATGTCGATGATGATTTACTTCAGGACATCATGCCTGAGTTAGTAAAACCAGACTCGAAATGGGATCTGGATATTCATGGGAACCTGCGATTCCGCCGCATCGATCTAGAGCATGAGTTGAAGTGTTTATACAGTTTTGTCCAAACATCATTGTGCCCAACCTCCCACGACTTCACAGTGAACCGAGATCGCGCGTGGATGCTGTTTTGTCTGACAAAAGGCATGCCAATTGATGTTGGCACGGTCTTAGCGCAAGAAATATTCGACTGTGCCCATCGAGGAAATGGCAAGTTATTCCTGCCCTCCATCGTCACTGCAATCTGCCACGATGCAGGCGTACCCGTGTGGCCTGAGGAGGGACTCCTTCATCCTAAAGGGCCAATTAGTTTCAGACTAGCCCGTGCCCCCAAGACGTATGCCGCCTCCTCGTCTGCCTCCAGCAGCGATCCCCTCCTGGAACGGTTAACTCAATTTGAGCAAATGCAGCAACAAATGCAATTGCGCCAGGAGTAGATGTGTGACCGTCTGCATACTCTATGGGCATATGAGCAGCAGCGCGATGCCGTCATGGAGCGCTCTCTGAAGAAAGTCACGCCTCGCTTGGTACCCCAGTTCCCGCCGTTTCCCCAGTAGATTCTGAATCCATGGTCTACCTCATCTGCTCCCAATGCGGCAGTCCTTGACGAGGACTCCGAGTAACAGGGGGTTTCCTTTCCCTTATTTTATTTCGTTGTTTCTGTACTGTGTTGACTGTATATACTGTTCTGTGCCTATTTGTTATTAGTTATCTGTCTAGTTGTCCAGTGTCTATTTCGTTTTCATTGTTTTATCTGTTTTTGTGATTGTTGACTGTGTACATGAGAGATATGATGCTTTAATATGGCTTAGTGTACTACTCAATGATGAATTTTTTCCATTTCCATCCATTTGTGTGTTGCCTGGATTTTATGTGTTACTTATGCTTGTTTAAGTGCTAGGATATCCTTCATGCTTCCTTTTAGACCTTAGCCAATAGTTTTGTACTTTTGTTCTCCCACCATGTTTTGAATTTTTCGAATAATTGCTGTTTTGTGAATTTTTACGCTTCTAGAATTGGATTAGTGTGCCCCTTGAGGCGAAATCCTAGCTGGTCTTATCCCTTAGACATGATCTAGGCCATTTTTGGACGTTTGAGCCTTTCCAGCCTCCCGTATCTAATCATTCCCCTTAGTAACCCATACTTTGAGCCAATTTGCCTATTTTTCTTGTTACTCCCTGTCCTTAATGCTACCTGTCCCTACATTACGATTTCCCATTCCCACACCTTCCAACCTAGCTGCTGTAACTTGTCAAGAATCAGCTCTTTGCACTAAGTTTGGGGTGAGTGAGGTGAGTGTAGCCATGTGGTGAGCTATTCCGGGAGTTATATATCAGCCACATTGGGGACAATGTTGGGATGTAAGTTTGGGGTGGGGGAATTAGCTCACAAGACTAAAGAATATAAAGCAACACAATTCTCTTGCTACAGTTATACCGTTTATTTTTATACAGTTTATTTTACTATTTCTGTTTTGATGCAAAAAAAAAAAAAAACGGTTACACAGCAGAAAATTCCAGCAATAATAGCAAGAGAATTAAATTAGATCAAGGAGTCTATATGAGTGTACAAACATTTTGGGGGTGTGAGCTTGAGAGCTATAAATCATAAAAACAAAACAAATATAATAAGAAGGCTCGGTTCTTGACAAGTGAGGTGGTTAGGTTATGAGCTAGTAGAAATGCCATCCTTTACCATACCCTAACCTAAGCCTCGCATTACAAGCCAATTAAAGTCCTTTTGATCGAGGGGATAAGACTAGACTACATTAGTGGAGAGGAGTGCGCTAATCCAACTTATGGGAGCAATTGTTAATTATGAGGATCAAGGGGCAGTTGTTAGAGGAATTCAAGGTGTAGGTGGGAAGCTTTTGTACATACTATTGGCTAGGTGACTTTAGGGAGGTATTAATGATATCCTTAGCACTGAAAATGAGAAATGCAGCATATAAAGTCAGGGCATAAACACTACATCATTTCATTCCATTCCACGTTTCTGAGAGCAATTATTTTCACTAAGCCGTATTGGATTATTTAGATCTCTCTCTCATGTGCAAGTTGTGTCTGTTTTTATGTTTTAGTGGTGTGTGTTTTTATTTCTGTTTTCATCATTACTCGAGAACGAGCAATAGGTCAAGTTTGGGGTGTTGATAACTCTAGGATTTAGAGTTATTTTTATAATCTTTGAACTTGCTTTTTGAGTTAAAAAGAGTAATGAAACCATGTTTAATGTGAATTTGTTAGTTTTTATCCTTATCTTCTAGGTAGTGAGTCTATGTTAGAAATCAGTCATGTTAATGTATTATTATTAAGTGTTTTATGTAATTTGGTGTTCTGTGTTCATCAGGAAAGGAAACTGAAAAATATAAAAGGGAAATTTTGGGAGAAAAAGGAAACGAGATCTGAACTGGGCGTGCTGCTATCTTGATGCTGTAAGCTAACCACATAGCATTCCAAGGGAAAAAGGCAGATGACGGGGAGAAAAGCCAGTTGGACTTATTGAATTACATCAGCGCCGATGTGGCAATTATTTTAATGGATTAAGTCAGCTGGGTGAGGTGGTGTGTGAAGGACAAAGTAGGAAATGACTTTCCTATTAGGGTAAAAGAAAGTACCCTAAAAAAGGAGGGAGGGAGCCGAAATAGGGAGGACCTCATTCTTGGAAGAGAGCTGATTCTTAGCACCATTTTTGGAGAGAAAAGAAGTACAGAGAAAAAAAAGCAAGAAAACAGAGAGAATACAGAAGAGGAAGAGGACCACGAGCTGACGACTAGGGGGATTGAGCACAACAATTCCTTCTAACTTTTTCTTCTCCCTTCTTCATTTTGTATTGTATTTTCTCTCTATCTAAGTTGCAACCAAACTTCATGGATACTTTAATTGCTGCTGGTTTTGTACCTCTAATTTCAGACATGAACTAATATTCTAAGGATTTGGGTGGTTATGAGCCCTATATAATGAAGTAATGTTTTGATGCATGGATGTAGTAATTGTGCCATTGTTCAATTAAGTGTTGTTAATGTTAACTGATTGTTGTTTACTGGCCATGAGTAACAATTAATTAGCTCGATCTAATTTTGGAAGGAATTAGGCTAGTTGAACCCACTTAATTGATGCAAGAGAATTACCTTGTTTTTAGGTAAATCTTAGTGGTAAAATAGGGATGTTTTGATGCCTTGTGTAACATGAGATTTGGTGTTTAAATGACTGTGTACAACCTGATTTAATACAGGAATGTGTTGAGTTGAGTTGTAAACGTTTATCAGTGGGTTTTGGAAAAAGCTTACTGGGCATTTGTGAAATCTGTTAACTCTGGGCTCGATTGCTGAACCATTGCTGAATCTTTGCTATAACAACTGGAAAGAAAATATAGGGGGATTAACCACCCAGATCTACTTGTTCACATAGATTTTCTCTCAAACTAATTTCTCCTGTTTTTATTTTATTTTATCTTAATTGAAATTACATATACACACTAAATTTCAGCTTCATATCCCAATTATTCCTTTAATTTTGTTCTTATATTTTTAAATTGTTCTTAGTTGATTTTACAATAATTTAGTTTAAAATCCCTGTGGAGACGATCTCACTTTACATTATATTCCTTGTGCGGCTACGTATACTTGCGTATTTTAATTGCTATAATTTTCGCAACAGACACCATCAATAAAACCGAGTTCAATTTTCCCAAACCAAGATCTAGCCTCCGGGACATCAATCCCCACTAATCCGGGTAGTAGGATCGATCCCGAGGCCTAAAACCGAGTTCCCGGGGCCAAAACACTCAAACAGGCTCAACCCTGCTCAAGGGCTGCGGCCCTAACACCATGGGCCGTGGCCCCCAACCACTCCAGGAGCAAGGGCCGCGGCGCCCAGCAAAGGCAAAATCGCTCCACCTGCTTCTTCGAGCTAGGGTTGCGGTGCCCAAGAATAAGGCCGCGGCCCCCAACCCAGAGCCATCCCCAAACACGTTTTCATCATTCCAAACCCTCCAAAAACATACTTAAATATTCCAAATCATCAAATCAAAGTTCCTAAGCTTCCTAATGATCCAAAACCATCAAATCCCAAGGCTCAAACGAACCAAAAACTCAACGATTCAAAAAATCCAATTCTAAGCTTAGAAACTCTAAAAACTCAAAACTTAAAACTTAGATTACCTTTGATTGGGTTATTTCTCATCAAATCTTTCGGTCTAGAAACTTCTAATCTTTCCTAGGATCGCTATGTCTCAATCCTCGCTTGATTCCGACTCCTAGAACTCGAGATTTATTCGAAAACTCTTTGAATGGTAAAACGAACTAACAGGAAGGAACGAGAGGTTTTCTAACGTATGTTCTATCTGACAAGCTACTTCAAGCTTAAGTAACCTCAAATAAAACCTAGTGCTCGGGGTACCGAAAATACCCCCGGGGACATTATAGTCAAAACTTCCAGAATTTCATCCTGATCTCAATAACTCCCAATTTATCATCAAATAACCTTCTCATTATCCAATATCCCAATAAAAGACCCCCGTTATGACAAAACCGCTAATTTATAATATAAGACCGTCTCATGCCGAATAGCTCGAATATAACTCCATAATAATGGGATCTCATTCACAAATCACATTATGCACCCAAATACACAAATATGCCCTCAATGGGCCAAATTATCAAAACATCATAATATTCAAATGTGGACCCACATGCATGCATATATCATCATATTATAATATAATTCACATGAACATGCATATATTCATTTAATGGCATAATTAAACAGTTATGGCCCTCCCGGCCTACTAATCAAGCCATTAAACTGCATTAAGGATTTCGGGGCATTACATATGACTTGTCTACTATGCTAGCTAGAAACGTCTAGCAACCGCTACTGATTAAACATTGAGCTTTTGAGAGATGAGACTATCGTATGCGAGTTCTAGAAATTACTCCTCTATAAGTGAACTTCCCGCCATCTTCTGTTTGAAAATGATCGTCTTACCCCTTAAGTCAATTGTTGCCCCATATTTTGCTAACCAATTTATTCCTAATATCATATCATAGTACTTAAGGTCTAAATTGATCAAATCTACTGGTAATTCTCTTCCTTTGATTCTAACTACAATGTTACGCACCCCTCTACTAGATAGCATTATTTCCCCCGAATGTAATTCTGTGACAAACTTATCTCTAAAAAGTTTGCATGGCTTATCTAAGATATCAATCATATTCATAGAGACAAAGGAATGCATCATTCTTGAATCGAACAAAACATTTAATTGCTTTCCAGAGATTGTGATCTGACCCAATACTACTGTATTGCTAGTTCTTGCCTCACCTTATGTAAGAGTGAAACTCTGGCTGGTATTATCTTTTCGTCCTTCTTTTGGTCTCTTAATTTTGGCCAGTATTTCTTGAGATGACCTTCGTCTCCACAATTGAAGCAACCTCTAGTCTTATATCGACATTCTCCTAAATGTTTTCTCTACAGATTGGGCATTGAGGATATTCTACGTAAGGCTTCTTATTCTCATTTCCTTCCGACGTTGCTTTCCCTTTCTTGTCCGCCTTTTGGTTATGAACACCATCTTGTTTCCTTTTGTAATAATTTTGTTCGTGATTGCTTTTCTTGGTGTCCTTCCTGACTGCTCTTTCTTTCTAGATTTTATACTTCGCCTGCTCGGCTTCCCGAGCTATTTCCAACGTTGCCGCGTATGTGGTTATTCCCTGAACCAACTTCACGTCTCAAGCTATCATTGGCTTCAGCCCTTTTATGAATCTTTGAATTCATAACGTCTTAGTGGGTACCATGTCCACTGCAAACTTGGCCAGTCGGTCCAATTTTCTGGTGTATTTCATCACGGTCGAATTCCCTTGAGTTAACGCAATGAATTCGTCCACCCTTGTGGCTAGAATCGCAGGGCTATATATTTCTTATGGAATACTTGGATGAAATCTTCCCAAGTCATGACATTGACATCTCGGGTCTGCTTCACTATATCCCACCAGATGCGGACGTCTTTCTTGAGTTAGCATGAGGCGCATGAGATTCGGTCCTCGTTTCCCAATCACATATGTTCCAATATGGACTATACCAAACGAAGCCATTCTTTAGCTTCTTCCTTGTCCTCTTTCTTGTTTGATTTCTTCTTTTTTCAGTCTTCCAGATCTTCTTAGTTCTTGCTCCATTTTCTTTTTTGTTTCCCCCAAAAGAGAAAATTGTAACAACTAAGACAAACAAACAAAAATTATAACCTAGTCTATTGTACTACTGTCTATTAGGTCCATCTTGTTATGAAAACTTATACATGATCTGGTTTATTTTCATGTAGATCTAATATTAAACATATTAATATAAGATAACGTAGAACATGTTTCTAAAATTTAATTCAAAGAGAAATAATGATAAGAATACTTACATTATATGCAGCGGAATAATAGAGTCATTCCTTCAGTTTCTCTAACCCTTGTATCCTTTCTGTCGCAGAGTATTACCAAGAAACTAGACCGTTCTTCAATTTTCTTCACAGTCTTCCAAAGTATCCTTATAATCACCTAGAATAGAGTGGGCAATTCTCAACACATGAGACAGATACAGAGAGAAGAAGAGAAAAGAACAATGAGGCTTAGAAAAGGACTTATGTTTAGAGAGAATCTAAAACCTATTAGAAACTTGTGAGATAACTTATGTTTGACTTTTTTTTTTCTTCAACTCTCTCTTATCATTGCTTTTATAGACTCAATTATGTAATTTATTTAATTAAAAAGAACAATAAAATAATTGCCAATAATCATCTTTAGGTCGAAATTATCATGGGCTTTAGGCCTGTGAAATTTCCCATTTGATTATAAGCCCATTGGACTTAAAATCAATGTCTGTATTATTTCAATTGATTTAATTAATTAAATAATTATTCAAATCCTTTATCAAATTAATTATTTATAATTTGAACATTGATTTAAACTTATTTATTAATTTAGATACTAATTTATCTTAACCGATAAATCTGCCCTAATTTCACTTTTCTTCTCCAAATTGTATAATTCTGTGAAACTATCCAAAATTGATGTGGTAAAATTTGATAATTCTAATTGATAATTAAATCAATTAATTGAGACTATCTAGATGATTTTATCCAAGGTACAGTGGGGACCGTGGGCCTATGAAATCAAGCTCCAGTAAGTTATCATAAATCTAACAAATAAATTTACTAACTTATTAATTCCTCGTGACTCCACTATAGACTCGGAATTTCACTCTTGAATTCATAGAACACTCTATAAAAAATATAGATACACTATTAATTATCCATTGTTACAACCATAATTGTCACTCAATCCTCTATAGAGGGTCTACAATGAGATGGGACTAAAATACTGTTTTGTCCCTCATTGTATTTTGTCCTTAAAACACTTAGTTCCTTGTAAATGATATTTCAGTAAACTAATATTAATTACTGAAATGAGATCTCTATCATTTAACACCTTGAACCAAACTAAAAGGAAACCATCATTTCACTTCTTCATCAGAAGCTATAGATGTTCATATCTATGATTAACACTCCCACTCAATTATACTACTGAGTTCCTAAGATGTATGTATGGGCTAGTCCGTAGGGTAAGCTGGTAACAAACAAGTCAAAAGAACTCAAATAATACAATCAGTTAGAATACTAACAACTCAGAATTGAGATTGAATTGACCTATGGTCAACTATATGGTATGTCTATAATAGATAACAACGGTATGTTTACTTATCCTGTCTACTGTCAATATCGGTCTAGACCAATGTAACAAATACATCCAATCTTTTCTAATTTGCTAATGATCTGGAAAGAGCACAACATTGTGATGTGTAAGTAGAACATATCGTAGATTGGCAAGTCAGTGTAAATCTTGTGCATTGACTAATCTTAGGACTAAATTATTTTGAGCATATAATCATATTTATATTTCAGTGTGATTACGTCATTGTAAATATAATTAGCTATATGCTCGGGATTTAATAGAAGTATATATTAAAAAAATAATCATGAAAATAAAACATGCGAGAAAAGTGATTGACCAAGTCAAAAAATGATTTCTATTCTTTTATTAATAATAAATGAGATTATAAAGAAATTGGGTTTTAATTAGGGCATAAAACCCCAACACATTTTTCTATTAAAACTATCCTGTAACAATTAACTCCAACTCGGGTAAATGGGCCTTAACAATTGAATCTTCTATGGAGGAGAGTTGGGTTCAGTATATCGCACCCACTACTAAGCCCCCCTAACTTCCACTTGGACCCAAAAGACAGGAATTTCAACCCTTGCCTTATTAATTGTTATTCATTTTAATTAGATCCAATCTAATAATGCAAAGCAAATGGGCCTTCACAAATGGGCTATCCCATAAGAGATGAATTTAAACCTTACACTTTTGAATTGAATCCAAAATTCTTAACATTTACTAACAATATAAATAAAAGGAAAGAAATAACATGTTTTATTCAAATAAGAAAATATTTACAACCTAATGATAAATTCATAAAATTTTAATGATGTGTTCTTATTTATATAATCCTCCACATTGGATCATTCTTCTAACATGTCCTGAGTGGATCTTCATAATCATCCTAAGAGTATATGACTCGTGAGGTGAAGGGTACATTATGGAGAAATCCCATCCTAAGGTTATCAGCTAACTGATGAACTCGTTCTCCTATCTCTCCATTTGGTAGGATTATATCTTCAAATATTCTAAAATTCCGTGCAAACCTATCCATAAATTTATCATACTTATCTTCAATAGGTACGATATGATCAAACAAAACCTCATTCCATGCTATCTACAAGCTTGGCTCTGCTAATGGTATTTAAGTTCATAAGGACTAAATTTTTTTAATGTGATTTATTCTTAAAAATATACTCTTTCGAACTCGGATACATCTTCAGGATCTTTGATTCTCCTTATCGCCTTAACCTTCCTCATAACATTAGGGTTCATGGTGCTAAGTTCTAGAAATGAGTCATAAAGAAAACCATTATTTCACATAGCAAACATATTTCGTAAATCATACTTACTTGGTAGCGAGTTGGTCCTTTGTAATTGTCGTATGTATTTCGTGGGAATGTTCAGGACCAATATAGCTGAAGCTTTTATGCCACTTGTAACACCCTAATTTCTCATAAATTATAAAGAACACAACGTTGGATCATAAACATAAACATTGCTCTTTTATTGAATGAAAATTAAGATATGTAAATGGATCCATGGTTTTACAAAAATAAAATAATTGTCTTTAACATACTAAAATGAGCAACATTAAATAAAACTTTAAAAGAAACATGCTTTAATAAAAATAGACTCGCTTGATCTTCCTCGACTATATGGTCCTCACGAGTAAATCACGAAGCTCATAGGTCCCACTCGCCGCCGACCTTTCTATCTTTAATTGCCTGAATCAACAACATCATAAAGGGTGACCTTCTAAGCCCAGTAAGGAAAATACAAACAAGAGTCAGTCATATAATCATATAATCGAACATATCATAAATTTCACAAGAGTCATAACAAAACTTATTTATACTAATCAAACAACATCATAAAACCCTAGGACATAACATAGCCTAATTCATAATCTAAATCATAGTTCATAGTCATAAGTCATACGTCATAAGTCATAATCATAACCATAGGTCATAAGTCATAATAATAGGTCATAGGTCATAATAACAAGATAGATATAATAAAAAGATAAGTGCTTATACAGGGGTGGCAATTAAGCCCCGGACATAAGTCTGTCATACAAGTTTGGCAATCGAGCGTATCGGACATCAACTTATGTAATGACCCAACTACTCTAGACTTTGGACCATTAACGAAAACTATACATAGACCCTAATCTTTAATAGAACTTACAAGTGAAAAAGATCATACTTCATTAAAAACTTGTAAAAACCAATGTTTAAACTTACATAAACTCAAAGAAGGATATGGGATCCCATTGTTTAAAAAAAAATATCTTAATTGAAATGAAAATAGATTACATAAATAGGTGCGGAAAAATACACATAAACCATAAATAAAGACTACATCCTCGAAATCGAACTCTCGACTCCTTGAATCCATTCATCACCGATACACATTCCCCAAGCATCCATGAATCTTTCCCGCCACTATAGCTATTTTCCTGCACATACAAACAAAAAGGAGTGAGCCTAATGCCCAGCAAGGAAAATTCTAACACATAGATCATATACATAAATTTCATAAGAAACTTAAAAACATAACATAACACTTATATCATACACATACTATAATGGCCATTATTACTTGGGGTCCCATAGACTAAACAAGTCATATGCCCATTAGATTAGTGGGGTCCTACTAGCTAAGCAGGTCTTATGCTCATAATCTATTTGGGGTCCTACTAGCTAAGCAGGTCATATGCCCATAATCTATTTGGGGCTTGTTAGTCATATGGGTCATATGCCCAAGCCTACAAACATACATATCATAACATATTTCATAACATAAAAACCATAAGATAACATATAAAACATATAACATATGAATTCTATCCTATTTTCCTTACCAAAATTACCGAGATAAGAGGACAGAGTTGGGACTTTGGAACACTCCTAAGAACCATTTGAAAAAGAGTGAGTATAGTGAAGAAGAGAAATGAAAGGAATGGAAGGATTAAACCATTGAGAAAAATACTTACCAAAAACTTATGTGCAAGTTCTTAGATTTCCTAACCAAAATAAAGATTAAGGTTAGAAGGCTGAGTAGAAGACTATGAGAACTTAAAGAACATAATACAGAAATGGACTAGAGTTTGGAAATACCTTGAAGACTTATATGATCAATCTAAACCTTTCACCGAAATGTGTATAGAACCTTACTTCCCAAAGTGTTTGATAAGCTTATGATTCCCAACCCAAGTGTTTACACTCTCACACTCACCTAGCAACTTGCAGCCTTTGAACTTAGAGCAAAAGATGAATAATGGCTGGGTACTAGGTCCTATTTATAGAGTTTAGGAATGAAAGGATCTTAATTTAACTTGAATAAAAATAATGGCTTTTTAAGTGAAAATAATTTGAATTATCGTTCAGCAGAGGCTGAAGACTCGTTCAGAAAGGTGCTGGACTTATCAAGAGGTTGAAGGTTTGAATGGGAAACGATTTTGAAAACATTCAAAATATGCTGAAGGAGGCGATATATCGCCTGGACCATTATGCCCGAGGAAAACGTGCATCGTTTCGTGTTTTCCGTGTCTACGTGCTGCGATATATCGCCCCTTATAGCTGCGATATATCGGCATACGCTGATTATTTAAACACGAAATTACACATTTTTAGATTAATTTGAATGGAGTAAACAGCCTTGACTAAGCCCTCTAACGTTTTCAAAGCTGCTGACTGACCTTAGAGTATTCAAATTTTACCCTTAATAAATTTAATCCTCAAAATACTTAATCATTAATAACCCATACATAACATGTGCTAAAATCCCATTGGTTCTTATCTAAACCTTATAGTATAATAAATATTATCCTCAATATCAGTCATATTAATCAAACCTTAGGTTAAAATTAATATTCTTAAACTATAGGTTAAACTTAGAAAATCTACAAGTACTACTACGAGTGTCCAAATAAATCCCGGTCTGAACCAAAAATCCACAGTCATAAAGATAATACTATTACTACTATTATACTACTATCTAACTTAGCTAAGTAAAGTTCTTGGACTCTACAACTTAGGTCTGTCATACAAGTTTGGCAACTGAGCCTACTGGACATAAGTCCATCATACAACATTGGACACCTTAGGTCTAGCCACACTTACCCATTTATTGTACCTAAAATGTTAGGTCATACAAAACATAAACTAGGGCATAAACTAAACTGCCTAATTTTCCTTACCTTGAGTGTGGAGAGAAAAAGAAAGAGAAGAAACTGCTTGCTATAGAAAATGTCCAATCAACCTTAAATACAACATAAGATATTTATATTAGTACCTTATAATAAAAATATACTTTCAAGAATTTTCTAAAGCTCATAAATTCATACCTTCAACCTAGAACCAAAATGATGAAACCCCGAGTCTTCTCTCTAATGTCTATCTCCAACAAAACCACCAAGAGTTTGAATGCTTTAGTAGATTTTGGCTATATATTGGCTTGATGGGGTTCGGTATTTCGGCTATAATAGGGTTTGGAAGGGAAATAGTGTTTAAGGCAAAATAAAGAAAATAGTTTAAAAAGATCTCGAGCACTATAAGGACTAATGTTTCGATTATGGCTATGTAGAGTGTTTATGGAAAAATGGAGAGAGCTTTTGGGACTATGGATTTTGAAATTATGAGAGGTTTTTGAGTGTGAGAAAAATGGTGAAGGGTAAGTCTCTATTTATAGGCTTCAAACCCCATCTCCCTTCCTTGATTTTCTCCACACTATTCAACTTAAATTTTAAAAATCAAACCTTCCCTCCACTATATGGTTTTGGCCAGTCTAGTTTTACCCCTTCTTTCTACTACATCATCTCCAAGTATGCCACATAGTCTCCATTTGGTTCAAACTTTAGTCAAAGTCCAAACTACTATCCTGTATCTCGTAACTCTAGACTCTCCTGTAGTAAAATTAATGTAACTGGTGCTGTAAGAGTTTGATTTAGGCCATTTTATACTTTTGTAAAGATAATTCAATAATCTACAACATTTTAGAAATATTATTTTTCCAAAATCATAATATAGCTAGGTCAAAACTAGGTTCAAAGTTACAGCACCCTAAAGTTATGTAAACTTCATTTACTTATCTAACTCTTAGTTCAACCATCACACTACTATCACTACTTAGTTATTTGACTACTTAAATTAAATCTTTTAAATCCCTATTTATTTAACTCTTCTTGACACATAGTCACTTAATTCAAATAGATCTAATCTTGCCTATCTTTAAAATTTAAAAAGAGTCAAATCCTTCCTATTTTTGTGCCAAACCTAAGACTAAGTTATTTTGGTTTTTATTTTAATTCTAATACCTCAACTTAGTTTAATTCCACATGTTTACTTCTTAATTCATCAAATAACATGTGCATTTAATACTTAATAAAACTATATACTAATTTAATCATATGCTAAAATAGTTATAATTACCCAAACTATAATTATTTCTATGTCATAAAATCATAACTTAAATAATTTAAACTTAAAGCAATCTTTATTCCACAACTCAAGTCATAACTAAATCTAACCTAAGATCATATTTAAGGAGCTTATAAGAAAATAATAATCTTGGTTATTACACTTTAAATCATGAGATACGTTACCATTTCAGGTACTTTTTTCTACAATTTCTGTAACTCCCACATGCCATGTCCTGTTTTACATATTCGTTTTCTAGAAGCATTGCTTCTTTTGCATTTACCACACTTTTGAGCGTAAGAGGTTTATTAAGTAGAAATAAATATGTTAAAATTTCAGGACACGTTCAATCTGCTACCAAATCTCAATGTTACCATAGTCAAGCCATTTGCAGTTATTTTACAGAGAAATCTAATGTACTACATTTTTTGTATTCTGCAACGTGTTGTAATCCTAATCCCAAGACCACACCAGGGTACTAGTCATTTCAAATTATTTTAAAGATAAAAAACCAAATGATAGAATAAATAATGCATAAAACTTCATTAAAACATTCTTATTTAAATCATGCAGTATTCAAATACCTGTAATTTAAAATAAAACATTAATTTTTATGTCAGTAAACAAGCAAAACTATTTCTGGTTTCAATTCACATTAAAACATCTTTAAAACAATATGAATAACAATGTAAAGTAAAACTTTGGCATTAACGTCCCTTTGATTGTAACAAGGTTGAATGGCTCCCATGATATACATTCGTTTCTCGATTGGACTTTGCCTGTCCCGAAGAAAAAAACAACATATGGCACCTGCAACACAGAGTACCAGTGAGCTTAACGCCCCATAAGAAGAGCTGTGTGGGACACAACCCTCCAACTCATACTAAAACAACTTATAAAAAAATATATTATATTCATAGCAATACTAAACGTACACAATCTATCCATAAAACAAGATGCAACTACAACATAACATATTCACAATCAAAATAAATCATATCAAAAATATAACTAGAATAACATATCATACCATACCAGAATCACTCCAGTCGTAGGCCAATACTATTCTGGTCAAGTGTGCAACTGAACACGAAAACGTAAACATGCATTTTAATATATCATAAGCATGCAATTTATCATAACGTAAACATGCAAATTATAATATCGTAAGCACATGTCATGCAAAACATACAATATACACATACATATCACGAATACACATAACTTGCATAGCTTAAAACATAATAATACTTATGACATATAAATAAAACTATTCTTAAGTTTGTCAAGCGTACACTCTGCGTGCAGGTGTCCACTCTTCTTACCTCAAGTCCAAGCAGCAATGTAGTGCACCAAATTTTTTTTTAGATTAATTAATTTTGTGCTTTGTTTTATTATTAATTGTTAAGTGTTAGAAATTTATTTTAATTGTTTGAATTTGTTGGTAGGAATTATGTGAATTTAATTGTTAATTGTTTTATTTATTTATTAATTTACTTTGCAAGTAAAATGAGTTTTGGTTGAATGCACCAAGGTGCATGGTAAGTAGTGATGCACATGAGCAATTGGGTGTGTGCATGTCCATGGTTGCATGGTGAGCATGCAATAGTATTTTCTACACTTAATTTCCTTTATATTTTATTTATTTAAATAATTAAAAAGAAACTAAAAAAAAAAGAAAAAGAAAAGGAAATGAGAGGAGCTGTGTGGAGTAGAGTGGGAAAGGGATGATTTTCTTTTCCTATTTTGTTTGGAATTTAAATTAATTAAATTGGTGATAATAGTTCAAATGGAAAAAAGAAGTTGTCATCGTTTAATATATTCTATATTTCTTTTATTTAAGAAAAATCAAATAAAATAGAATAAATAAAAGAATAGATTTGGGGAACTTTTCCATTCCCATTAGGCTAGTTGTTTTTCACTAGGGTTAGATAAAAGGAAGGAAAGAAAGAAAATAGTCATTTCGACTCTTGGGAACCGATGGCTAGAGAGAGAGAGAGAGAGAGGTTGGGTGAAAGAGAAAGAAAGAAAGAAGGAAAAGGAAGAAGGAGGAGGAGAAGAAGAAGAGGATTTCGAAAACAAATCCTACGGTATGTGTTTTAGTTTTGGTATTTTTAAGTTCATCTTCTAATCTTCTTGAATCTAAGATTTTCTTTATTGTTCTTCTCCTTATGGTGTTCGAAAATCCCTAGGGAAGTGATCAAGGGTGGTGGCCATTTTGAGTATTGATTTCTATCAAAGGAGGTAGTAAATCGTAGCCTTGATATTTGTTTTGTTGAGTATTTCGTTATTGATAGTTGTTTGATTTTGGATTTTTGGTTTTGAGTGATATGAAATTCTAGCCTTGTTGTGATTTGGTTGTATTTTGGGTTTTGTTATGTTTTGATGGATGTTGATGGAAGGGGACATGGTCATGATATGAGGATTTTGGATGGTGTGGTCGGCCTAATGCATGTTTTGGGGCTCTTTGTGTTGAGTCATTTTGTTGATAAACATGCATATGGAAGTGAGCGTATGATTTTATGTTTCATAGTTCAAGGCATGCTAGGGTCTTATATGTGTTGTATTTATGCTTTTGGTAACCTAGGGATCCTTTTTGCATAAAGGATTTATATTTGGTTTGTATGTTGTCCCTTGTTGCTGATATCAAAACTGTCATGATTGCTTTATGATAGAAAGTGTAATTATCAAAAGTTAAAACTATTAGTTTTGGTTGGAAATTACAATAAGGGTCTTAAGTTATAATTAATGATGAATTTGAGGTTAGGGACAGAAAGGTCAATTGGTTTCTCACGAATAACGACAGATTGAATAAATCAAATAATAAGTAAAATAGGTTTAGAAGTCGTATCTTTCCAGACTCTGGTTTTGCAATAGATTCATGGGGTGACGGACCAGGAACAATCTCTCGTTCTTGATTTGAGTTTTTGAGGTCTTGAGGTTTGAAGGAGATCAACAATCTGGGCTATTGAAGGGCTAGGAATCTCATAGGCGGCAATGGTCTTAGTTTTGGTGGCTGGATCTTGATCTGTAAGTGTTCAATTTCTGTTTTAAGTTTTTGAAATTCTGAGACTGTTATTTAGAGATGTTAATATCTGGATTAATGGGGTTAGAAACATGCCAACATACCTATTTTGGGGGTTTGGACTCGAGATTTTTCGTTTTGGCTCGAGTTCACGTTTAGAAATCGCAACTGCAATCTCTGAAAGTAGAGACCTAGCGTAACCGCGCCCAGCCCGTTTAGATTTCCTATCCAAGAATAAAGAATAAGGTTAGGATGCTGAGTAGAAAACTATAAGAACTTAAAGAAAAATAATACCAAATGAACTAGAGTGTGGAATACCTTGAATGCTTCTATAGCCAATCTAAACCTTGAACCGAAATGTGCTATAAACCTTACTTCCCAAGTGTTTGGTAAGCTTATAATGATTAATCTTAAAATTCCCAACCCAAGTGTTTACACTCTCACAATAACCTAGCAACTTGCAGCCTCTAAACTTAGCTTAATGAATGAATAAATGGCTGGGTACTAGGTCCTATTTACAGAGTTCAAGAATGAAAAGATCTTCATTTAACTTGAATAAAAATAATGGCTTTTAAGTGAAAATTATTTGAATTATCGTTCAGCAGAGGCTGAAGACTCGGTCAGAAAGATGCTGGACTTATCAAGAGGTTAAAGATTAAAATGGGAATGTTTTAAAAAAATTTCAAAATTATACTAAGGGAGCCGATATATCGCCTGGGCCAGCATGCCCAAGGCTCGTTGAGGTGCTCGTGCGAAGTTACGTGTTTTTTCGTATCCCCGTACTGTGATATATCGCCCCCTATAGCTGCGATATATCAACATACGCTGAATATTTAAACACAAAATTGCACATTTTAAGCTTAATTTGAATTGAGTAAACAGCCTTGACTAAGTCCTCTAACGTTTTCAAAGCTGCTAACAAACCCTAGGATATTCAAATATTACTCTTAATAAACTTATTCCTCAAAAATACTTAATTATCAGTAAACATATACTTGACAAGTGTTACTTTCTTATTGGGTCTATCTAAACCTTATAATATAATAAATATCATCATCAATATCAGTCATAATAATCAAACCTTAGGTTAAAATTAATATTCTTAAACTATAGGTTAAACTTAGAAAATCTACAAGTGTTACTATGAGTGTCCAAATAAATCCCGGTCTGAACCAAAGTCCACAGTCATAAGAATACTACTACAATTACTATTATACTACTATCTAACTAGCTAAGTAAAATTCTTGGACTCTACACCAAGAATCATAAAGGAATTGGTGACAATAAGGAACAAAATTATGGATTAAGTTTAGCTCCATAGAAGAAGTTAAGAACTAGGATGTTGGAAGAAGGATGGAGAACAAAGAGATTTCACTTTTAAAGGAATACGATACAGATTTATGAGAACATAGATGACCTGAAAGTTCATTGAAGATCAAGCAAAGAACGAATGTAATGGGAGGCAGTGGAAAGAATCCAAAAATGATGGTAAATCTTCGTAGTGAAGGGTTCACGTGGTGAAAAGCAAGACTACCAACCAGCACTTAATGACATTAAGTATGAAAGAGGATTGGACACCACTATTTTAAAAAGGATATAAGAACAAGTTAGAAGTTGAAACCTATAAAGAATGAAAAATATAGAGTTAGTTTGATGAAGATTATACTTGGAGAGTACACCAACGAAAGTTTACTTACTATAAGCTTATCAATAAGGACAATATATGTATGGACGAATGTTACAGGTTTTTATAAGGAAATTGGACATATGGTATCTTGAAAGAAAAGAATGACAAGAAAGGGCAAAACACTCACTACAGAGAAAATGATGGACTACCACATGCAAATAAAATGGACTAGATGAAGACAACAGTGGATTGACACCAGAGGAGAGATCACTACGTAAAGCACAATGCATCAACTTACTACATGACACGATTGATACGGCCACATGAAGATTGCCTAAGATTGGAGGTGTTAATTTTTTCACATGGCATGATGAAGGCTACAAACATATGGAGTTCATGAGATCATGAAAATCATACTTCTGACGACACATACACATAACCAGAAGGACCAAACAAGAACAGAGGATCATGCAACATGAACACAAAATTAATGGAAAAAGAGTTTTAGGAAGATGAATTTTTGATTAAGACTACAGTGATTGCACCTGTTTTGGAAGAATCTGAGGAATTAGAAATATGGACAGGCTATGATAGAGTGAAAGAAACTATGATTACAAGAAATGACATATGTGTAAGTAAACCATGTTATATGAAGGAAGATATTTTGGAAACAGTTTATACTTGGATGGTAATGACCTTCAAGATGAACTATCTTGACATTAAAGCATGTAGTTTATTTATTTGATAGATGACAGCACGCATTTCCAATGTGCGAAGGTATTCTATCGTTGCAAAGGAGAAAAACCCAGTGTGAGGAAAAATTCATTTTGAGTAACATGTAGGGATGTTAAGACTCACGGAAGTATGAAAGTAAGATCAATATGGAAGAGGTGTAAGGATTTTTTGAAGGATTCAGATAACAAGATTCGTTAGTGATAAGAATGGATAGATTTATGGAATAATGTAAGTTATTTTGAAAAAGATGATCGTTATTGATTTATCTCAGAACTAGAAGCATAAGAAGATTTGATAGCTTTACGGACTGCATATTTGGATAAGATATGAAGAAATTTTAAGGCTATTTTCTCGAATTTAAAAAAATAGAAGTCGATGGCTGTAAAGATGAAGGCGGCTTAGACCCTTGTTGTCAGACGAAAAGGATAAGTGAAGGACAGAATCGCGTTCTAAGAAACACGATATGGATTCGGTTTTGGATTGTACCAGAACTTAACGTATGTATAAGTTTTATGCTACTGTTGTAGCTAATAAGTGATGAATTTCGTACAACATCTTAAGCAGTGGGGTAAATGATGGAATTACCCACTTGTTTGATAGGACACATCAAAAAGCAAGGAATTCAGAAGGGTCGAAAGTGAATGGCTACTAATGAGGGTTAATAGAAAGCCAAATACATGGATAAAATTACTTGTAAGAGTACAGTTGAATGGATAGAATAAAGGATTAAGAACATGATTAAGTGCTGCTCTAAGTGTCTCTAAGGGAAGCTATTATAAGAAGTAGCTGAAAGGCGTTTAAGATCGAACCTATAGAAATTTGTACCAGATGTATGTTACACAGTTGCATGATCTAATTGTTAAGGGAAGATGGATTAAGAGGATATACATTGCAAGAAAACAAGGATCCTAGACAAAGATGAAAGTATGAAGTATATATGTAAATGTTATGAATACTAAGGAGCTATAAAGAAAACTTCATGGATTATGAAATTGGAAATATGATGTAGATTGTATGGATGGGTTACTACTAGAACAGACATAGAAGTGGCAGGAATATTAAGTGGAAAAATAAGTTGAAAATTTAGTGAAGAATAAGTGATACAGGGAACAAAACCATATTGTGGGTAATGTAAACCCAAAAATGTATATGGGTATATGTTGGTTATAATTGAACGTGGCTATAGTACTTAACCAAGAGTATCGTTATGATCCTGAGTAGTGGAAATCAGTTATGATAGAAAGATTCTTTAGAATTTTAAGGTGTCAATGAAATGTTGAGTTGTTAGATACTCTCAAGAGAATCTTGAGATGATATTGCATAGGAATTTTGAGGATGAAATAATTTTTAAGAGGGGGGGGGGGGGGGGAATTGTTGTAATATCTACCTTTGCTTTAAAGGGTATTTTTGTAATTTGGCTTGGGTCAGGGTATTATGGTAAATTGTGTGATATTATGTGTTTAATTATATGAAATATGATACACATGAGTTATGATGTATGCCTATTTTATGTGTTAGGTCATGAAATCCACACACATTAGTTTCATCAAGTGTTAGGGGACAAAGTGTAAGAGAAGTTGTGCATTGGGGGCCAAAGTAGAATTATGAGTTTTATGATAGAAAGTGTAATTATCAAAAGTTAAAACTATTAGTTTTGGTTGGAAATTACAATAAGGGTCTTAAGTTATAATTAAGGATGAATTTGAGGTTGGGGATAGAAAGGTCAATTGGTTTTTCACGAATTAAGTCAGGTTGAATAAATCAAATAATAAGTAAAATAGGTTTAGAAGTCGTATCTTTTCAACCTCTAGTTTTGCGATAGAATAAAGGGTGACAGACCAAGAACAATCTCTCGTTGTTGATCTGAGTTTTTTAGGGCTTGACGTTTGAAGGAGATCATCAATCTGGGCTATTGAAGGGCTAGGAATCTCATAGGCAGCAAGGGTCTTAGTTTTGGTGGCTAGTTCTTGATTTGTAAGTGTTCAACTTCTATTTGAAGATTTTGTCAATCTAAGTTTTTGAAATTCTGAGATTGTTGTTGCAATGCCCTGGTTAGTCCAAGACCATTACTGTCGAATTTAAATAGTGCTTAACTCGCTAAACGAGTCATTAGGTTATAAACGTGCATCTAAGTGTCATTAATAGGCCAGGGTGAAAAAAATCTCGATCAAAAGGAATGGATATATTTTATTTAAAACATTAAACTGTACATGGGTCCATAAAAGTGTTTGCAAAGTTATTTACAATCCAAAATAGTCATTACAATATAAAAATTACAACCTGCCGACCTAAGCGGCAAAATATAGGGTTAAACTTTAGTTCCCCTGAGAAACACCTTGGTCGTGGTGGTCAAGCGGCTGTATATGTATACATTACCACGTAAGCTCTCCACTCAAGCTTGGGTGAGATTTTTTACCTTTACCTGCACCACATAGCACCCATGAGCCAAGGCTCAGCAAGAAAACTTATTACTGCATGTATACAATATCAATAAATGATCATGTAATCATTCTGGGGCTTGCAGCCCTAATCAGATAAGAGACTAATGAGTCACTCCCTGGGTAGGTGACTAATGAGTCACACTCTGGATAGGTGACTAATGAGTCACACTCTGGGGCTCCGCACCCTAAGCCATGTGACATTTCAATCACTTGAGCCTTTTGGCCTTGGCTCTAAGTAACTAGCCTTTACACTAGTCCAACGCTTTAGTTTCTTCGACCTTAGGGTCAGTCAAGCATTTAATGTTCATGTTGATTAGATCTAATCATTTCGGTTTGTGTTAAACACATTAATGTCATTCTTGACTCATAAGACAATATCATACGACTAGTGCTCAGTACACCACTGATCTTGACTGATAAGTCACAGCTTCACGACCAATACTAAACACAAATGTCGTTCACTGACTAATAAGTCAGTGTCATTCACAAGTAAGCAAAGCTGCTATGCATTTATAATGCAATCAATGTCCATATATAGAGCACTCAACATGCCTCATCAATAACCATGCATGTCACATACTGGGTGTAGTTTTCTTACCTCTGGTTCGAGCGTGAAATAATAAAAGAGCGACCCTTGTGAACGATCGGTCCTTAAGTCCCTTAGCGGTCACCTAGTCATAACCAAATATGAAATCCCATTAATAAAATAAACCATAAAAGGTTCATGGTCTAAAACCTCACTCCCGGGACCTCGAATCCTACTAAAATGGTTGGCAGATTCGATCCCAAGCCTTAAGAAATGAAACCCCGAGCCTAAAGCCTCTTGAAAACCCATCCCGACACAAAAGGGAGGGGTGGGAGCGACTTGACCTAGTCGGTCATGGTGCGCCCCCAAGACATAGCGCCTCTTTCTAGGGTACCAGGGGCAGGCCATGACTTGACCCAGTGGGTCGTGGCGCGCCTGCTAGACAGAGCTCAGGGGAGGCTTTGGAATGGGTCCAGGTCGCGACTTGCATGAACTTGGTCTCGACTTGACCCTGCGAACCCAGCTCCCCTACCTTTCTTTCAATTCAAAACCAGCCAAAACCTTAACAAATCAATCCCACAATTAAAACCAAGCATCAACACAACCTATCAACCAATTTAACAACAAAACCTAAGCTTTAAACCACTCAACACATCAACACATACCCAATTCCATGATCAAAACCTCAATCTTTAAACTAACCTTAAAAATAGAGTAAAAACTTGAAACTTCAGCTGGGAACCTTACCTCAAACATTAATTGAACCCTTTCCAATGGCTAAACCAAGATCCTAAGCTCACAAGCCTTAATCCCCTAGTTTGAATCTTCAAGTTTCCTTCAAAATCTCAACTCGAGAGAGAGAGAGAGAGAAATGATCGTGAGTGAGGAAGAGAGCTACTGTGTTTTTTCCTTAACCTTCTACATCCATCTAACCTTAAACATATCCCATGGTCAAAAGGCCAAAATGCCCCTAGGGTCAATTAATTCCTTTACAGCCACCTAAGGGAAAAACAGTCATTTCTCGTGTATCCCTTTAATTACAATTAACGTCCTCCAATTCTCGTTACTCCCAATATTCTCAAATAATAATTAAATCATATCCCATTACTCGTTCATTCTCGGTAATGTACTAAGCACCAAACTACCCCCAGGCTCACCCCGAGCACGGCAATTAAACCCCGTTATGAGCAAACCAATAATCTTGCAACCTAAGATCGTCTCATGCTGAATAGCTCAAACATATCCACATAACAATGTGGTCTCACCCATAAATCACCAGCATACACATAAATATACAAATATGCCCTCAATGGGCCAAATTACGACAATGCCCTTCTAATAAGAAGTGGACCCACATGCATGCTATTATCATCGTATAATAATATAACTCACATAATAATGCATATAATCACATAATTGCATAATAAATCAATTATGTCCCTCTAATCCAGGCATTAAGCCACATTAGGGAATTTGGGACATTACAACTATCCCCTCCTTACAGAAATTTCGTCCTCGAAATTTACCTGAACAGCTCAGGATACTGACTTTGCATATCTGACTCCAGCTCCCAAGTCACTTCCTAGACCTTGTTGTTCCTCCACAATACCTTAACCAAAGGTACAGTTTTATTCCTCAAGACCTTGTCCTTTCTATCTAGTATTGGGACTGGCTGTTCCTCATAGGAGAGATCTGCCTCAAGCTCCAGATCCTTGTAACTCAATACATGAGTCACATTTGATACATAACTCCGGAGAGCTGAGATATGAAACACGTTATCCACGGACTACAGTGCCGATGGTATGGCCAACCTATATGCCACCTAACCAATCCTCTCCAGGATCTCAAATGGACCTACAAATTTAGGGCTTAAATTTCCCTTCTTCCCAAATCTTCTCAGACATTTCCATAGCGAGACTCTAAGGAAGACATAGTGTTGTGATATATTTAATATTTGATTTTAAATACGCAAGTACACGTAATCACACAAGTAATATAATGATAAGTAGATCGTCTCCACAGGGATTGTAAAATAGAAAAATAAGGAAAACAATTACTAAACAACTTAAAAGTACTAAAAATCAAATGGGTTGTTTTTAGGCTAAACAAAATATTAAAAAGATGGAAATACTGAAATTAAAACTGAACTGAACAAGAAAATTGAGAGAAATATATGGATTGCAAAATGGACTTGAATTATTGAATTCCCCTATATTAATCATCCTGAACAAATTGCGGTCAGAATGCGGCAGTAATATTCTAGCAAAACTCACAGGTTAACAAGAATTCATTTAAACACTCATAAAAATTTCCCAAATTTTATGACATTAATTCTTTTACCTAATTAAACATATTCCTATGAAAAATCATATTTAAGAATGCAATTCAAAGTTTAATTCTCAAAAGTTACACAAGGCAAATAACACATCACTATGTTACTTACTAACATAACCTAACCTAGATTACGACTTGTGTCATCCAAGTTCTTCCCATTACATTTAATCTTTCCAGCACTAAACATAATTAAATATCTTGCCATTGCTTCCCAAACAACAACAAGAAATCAATATAAGCACACTTGAATGAACAAGAGAGATTTTACTAAAATAAAGTGCAAGAAATTGCTAGACTATAACATAGGGTTCATCAGCAATTCAAACCACCTAAAAATTAGTTCATGGCTGAGTTAATAAACATTAATCCACAATCAAAACAGCCCATAATATTCAGATTTAGAGATCAACTCAGAAAATATAAAAATGAAGTTTAGAAATGGAAGAAGGAACAAATCCAATTGATGCTTGAGCTCTCTTTTTCTTCCTCCTCCTTCCTTGTTGATTTTTGGGTTTATTTCCTTCTTCCTGTTGGTTTTTCCTTTCCAAAAATGGCTGCCTCCTTTTTCTTTTGGTTGATGCTTCTCTAAGTATCATCTAGGTTTCCGCCTTTAGCCCCAAAAGTACGATATTGCCCCTTTCTTCTAAAAAAAATGTGAGTATCTCTTTTCTTTTGTCATTTTCTCCCAAATGTTTGCTGATGCTTACTGTACCTGCCACCTTAGCCAATATTCCAGCTCACCCATTGACTTGCCACGTGTTCTATGTGCCCAAAAACTGCCTGATCAAAATGCTTCAGCAAAATCTATTTTGCTGCAACAAAACCTGATAATTCAGCCATCAAAAATTCAATTTAGATAGTTTCACTTGTTAGTTCATTCTTTGTGCAAATATTTATCCATGAAACTACTACCTTTAACCCATTAGATATTAAAAACTAAAAAAATAATTAAACTTAATTAAGATAATAAAAACACCAAAGTTAGCTACAAAAGCTAAAAATAAACTAACATCACCAACGATTTTCCACAATTATAAGTTCAAAAACACATGAAATAACTCTTTATTCAAGAGTTATCACATAGTCTCCCAGTTGGAACTCCACGTTCTTGCATTTGGTATTTGCATAACTTTTCTGTCTACTTTGAGAAGCGAGCATCCGAACTCTAATATTCTCAATGGCCTCATTGGTCCTCTGAACTGCCTCAAGACCCAAGTATCTTCTTTCTCCTATCTCATCCCAATGAATGGGAGATCTGCATTCCCTACCATACAACATCTCATAAGGTGCTGCCTCAATGGTCGACTGATAGCTGTTGTTGTAGGAAAACTCTATCAAAGGTAGATACTTACTCTAGGACCCACCAAAGTCTGGCACACATGCTCACAACATGTCTTCTAATATCTGAATTGTCCTCTCATATTGTCCATCTGTCTGAGGATGATAAGCTATAATGAACTTCAAATGTGTCCCCATGGCCCTCTGTAAACTTCCCCAGAACTTGGAAGTGAATGTGGGGTCCCGATTTGACACAATCGACCTCGATGCTCCATGAAGATGAATAATCTCTATCACATAAAGATCTGCGTACTGGTCAACTGTACGCACAATAACCCATATTGAAGGGTAACCGCACCACGAAATCCATAGTGATGTCCTCCCATTTCCACTTGGGGATGTCTAGAGGCTGCAATAACCCTGTTGGCCTTTGATGCTCAGCCTTGACCTGCTGACATGTCAAGCACTTAGCCACATACTCTACTACATCCCTCTTCATCCCAGGCCACCAGTAAATTGATCTTACATCGTGATACATCTTCGTGGTGCCTGGATGCAAAGAGTAAGGAGTAGTATGAGATTCATCAAGAATCTCTCCCCTCATAATAGTGTCTAACGAAGCACATATCCGACCTTTGTATCTCAAAAAACCCATGTTTGACATTGAATAATCTTTGGACACTCCAGCTAAAACATCCTCTCTGATCTTGATCAGTTGTAGATCAACCAACTGACCTTCCTTGATTCTCTCCAACAGCGTAGACTGTAGCATAATGTTGGCCAACTGGTCCACTAGTAACTCAATGCCAGCTCATGTCATATCATGTACTAATTCTCTAGCTATCAACCTCACACTAAAAATCTATCCTGGACCCTTTCAGCTTAAAGCATCTGCTACCACGTTGGCCTTTCCTGGGTGATACAAGATTTCACAGTCATAATCTTTTACTAACTCTAGCCAGCGCCTTTGTCTCTTGTTTAAGTCTTTTTGTCTGAAGAAGTACTTTGCGATCTTGTGGTTACTATAAATCTCACACTTCTCCCCATATAGGTAATGCCTCCATACCATTAATGCAAAGACTACTGCTGCCAACTCTAAATCATGAGTGGGGTATCTCTGTTCATACTCCTTCAACTAACATGAGGCATAAGCAATCACCTTCCCTGACTGCATCAGAACACAACCCAAATCCTGATGTGAGGCATCACAATATATCACAAACTTCTCCTGATCTGTTGGAAGACTCAGAACTGGAGCGGTAATCAACCTCTGCTTCAGTTCCTAGAAGTTGGTCTCACACCTGTCTAACCACACAAACCTTTGATTCTTGCATGTCGGCTCAGTCATTGAAGTGGCAATCTTTGAGAACCCTTCCACAAAATGTCTATAATAACCTGGCAATCCAAGGAAACTCCTAACTTCTTAAACATTCTTTGGCCTTGGCCAATCTCTAACCGCCTCAATCTTGGTTGGATCCACTTTAATCCCTTCCTTATTGACAATGTGTCCAAGGAAAGTTACCTGAGATAACCAGAACTCACACGTCTTGAATTTTGCAAACAATTTGTGTTCCCTCAATCTCTGTAGAACCAACCTTAGATGTTGCTCATGTTCTAACTCTGACTGAGAATAAACCAGAATATCATCGATGAAGACGATCACAAACTGGTCCAAATAATCCCTGAACACTCTGTTCATCAAATCCATAAAAGTAGCTGGAGCATTAGTCAATCCAAAGGATATGACTAAGAACTCATAATGCACATATCTAGTGCAAAAAGCAGTCTTAAGTATATCTCCCTCCTTGACCCTCAGCTGATGATAACCAGATCGAAGGTCTATCTTTAAGAATACCCTTTTACCTTGCATCTAGTCAAACAAATCATCTATCCTTGGGAAAGGATACTTATTCTTGATTGTTAACTTATTTAGTTCTCTATAATCAATACACATCCTCAGAGAACCATCTTTCTTCTTCACAAACAATACTGGTGCATCCCACAGTGAGAAACTAGGTCTGATAAAACCTAAGTCTAATAGCTCTTGCAGCTGTACTTTTAGTTCTTTTAACTCTACTGGGGCCATTCTGTAAGGTGCTCTAGACACTGGTTCCATCCCTGGTGCCATTTCTATCACAAATTCAATCTCTCTGTGTGGTGGCAACCCTGGTAAATCTTCTGGAAACACATCCAGAAACTCACAAACTAGTCTGGTCTCCTCTGGTCCCATTGGTATGACCTGAGTGGTATCCACCACACTGGATAAGAATCCTATGCAACCTCCTTGCAATAGATCTCTAGCCCTCAGAACAGATATCATAGGTATGTGAGGTCCATGAACAATGCAAACAAATACAAAAGGATCCTCACCTTCAGGCTCGAAGGTTACCATCTTCCTTTTCCAATCTATGGTTGTCCCATACTTCACTATCCAATCCATAGCATCATGGTAAAATCAGTCATAGCTAACTCTATCAAATCAACTGACAACTCTCTGCCCTCTACTGTCACTGGCAGTGATCTGAACCATCTCCTGGATACTACCAGCTCCCCTGTGGGTAACAAGGTCCTGAACCCCACAACATAATAATCACATGGTCAATACAGTCTATCAATAATTCTACTAGCAACAAAAGAATGTGTAGCACCAGAATCAATCAAAATAGTATAAGGGTTCCATCACTAAAAAGCTGACCTGTAACTACTGAGGGTGAAGCCTCAGCTTCTGCCTGAGTCAATGCGAACACTCGAACTGGGGTCGAGCTGTCTGCCTTTCTGGGTTCTTCCTTTCTTGCTTTCGAGCAATCTTTCTTGAAATGTCCCACTGCCCCACATAAGAAGCAAGCTTTTTCCCTACACTCCCCCATATGGCGCCTCTTGCACCTAGGGCATTCAGGATAAGTTCTCGAGGATTCACTGCCACCCTGGCGGCCTATTGAAATACCACGTGGTCACCTATCAGGGCTGGGAAGGCATCAAGATCCTTCCTTTTCTGATCAATAATGGGGCCTCCGCCCCTATTTGAACCCATAGATGGAGGTCATGTCCTCCTAAACTCTCTTCGGGCTACATTGTCCTGCCATATCTTGTTCTCTACGCTCTCAGCTGTGAGCACATTCTCAACCACCTGTGCATAAGTAGTAACTCCAACCACAGTGGTGATACAAAGATCCCGGGCTATTCTAGGCTGTAGCCCCTAGAGAAATCTCTCCCTCCTGGTCCCATCAGTGGGCACCAGCTCCATGGAAAACTTTGCCAATCTATCAAATTTTAAAGCATATTCAATCAATGATGTGTTACCTTGAAGTAATCTACAGAACTCTTCAGCCTATGAAGCCATAATGGCATCATTATAATACTTTTCATTGAACAGAGTCTGAAACTCTTCCCAACTCAAGGCATTGACATTTCTGGTCTAGGATACCACTTCCCACCAAATTCGGGCATCCTCCCGAAATATATATGTGGCACAAGCCACCCTCTCATTACCAGAAACCCTCATAAAGTCAAGGATGGTGGTAACCATGCTCTTCCATTGCTCAGCCTTAACTGGATCTGCATAGCCCTAAAAAACTGGAGGTTGTTGTTTTCTGAACCTTTCATAAAGAGGTTACCAATTACTTCCAACCTTTGGCAACTCCTCCACTGTTGGCACCATTGCAGGTGGTACCTCTGGTAAAACATTCCCTGCAAGAACCTGTTGTTGTCTCAGGAGGCAGATTTCCTCTTCCGACCTCATAACTCTAGCATGTAAATCAACAAACAGTTGCTGCCAATTATTAGGAGGTGGCTGAGGGATTTGACTTTGGTCATTTTTCCTGACCTTGTCTGTCATTCTGGCCCTGATCATCCTAGCCAGCTGATGATTTTATCTGCCTTGGAAGCATATTATCAACTTATACTGTGCTGAAACAATTAATGCGACCAGTTAGGTAGTGATAACTAAACCTCTTGCCACCTCATGCTCCAAGATCAAGTAGATATTCATTCATGTTCCAGAATCATATAGATAAACATATTGATTCATGATCATAACATTTATTATTTAGCAATTGACAATTAACAATGTAATTAAGCATGTTCTAGCAATATCAGTACTAATAAGCACGTTCTTGCTTATCATGAACCAGTCAAGGCCCAACCTTATTAATGTATCTCATGTAGGCATGTAAATCATTTATATTCTATTTAAGCAGTTAAACACATAACCACATAAATAGTTACCAAACCATTAGTCGAGCTTGTCTTCAGTGGCGATCGTACATGCCCAGCCAATCTACAGGAACCCTAAACCTTGGCATGCTCTGATACCAAGTTGTAACACCCTGGTTACTCTAGGACCATTACTGTGGACTTTAAAAAGTTCTTAACTCGCTAAACGAGTCATTAGGTTATAAGCGCGCATCTAGGTGTCATTAATAGGCCAGGGTGAAAAAAATCTCGATAAAAAAGAATGGATATATTTTATTTATAATATTAAACTGTACATGGGCTCATAAAAGTGTTTACAAAGTTATGTACAATCCATAATGGTCATTACGGTATAAAAGTTACAACTCATCGACCTAACAGCAAAATATAGGGTTAAACCCTAGTTCCCCTGAGAAACACCTTGGCCGTGGTGGTCAAGCGACTGCATATGTACACATCACCACCTAAGCTTTGCATTCAAGATCGGGTGAGCTTTTCTTTCCATTTACCTGCACCACTTAGCACCCGTGAGCCAAGGCTCAGCAAGAAAACTTATTAGTGCATGTATACAATATCAATAAATGATCATGTAATGATTCTGGGGCTTACAGCCCTAATAAGATAAGAGACTAATGAGTCACTCCCTGGGTAGGTGACTAATGAGTCACTCTCTAGATAGGTGACTAATGAGTCATACTCGATATAGGTGACTAATGAGTCACACTTTGGGGCTCTTCACCCTAAGCCATGTGACGTTTCAATCACCTAAGCCTTTTGGCCCTGACTCTAAGTAACTAGCCTTTAGACTAGACCAGCGCTTTAGTTTCTTCGACCTTAGGGTCCGTCAAGCATTTAATGCTCATGTTGATTAGATCTAATCATTTCGGTCTATGTTAAACACATTAATGTTGTTCTTGAGTCATAAGACAATATCATACGACTAGTGCTCAGTACACCACTAATCTTGACTGATAAGTCATAGCTTCACGAACAATACTAAACACCAATGTCGTTCCCTGACTAATAAGTCAATGCCATTCACAAGAAAGCAAAGCTGCTATGCATTTATAATGCAATCAATGTCCATATATAGAGCACGCAACATGCCTCATCAATAACAATGCATGTCACATACTGGGTGCAGTTTTCTTATCCCTGGTTCAAGCGTGAAATAATAAAAGAACGACC
This sequence comes from Humulus lupulus, assembly GCF_963169125.1. Lineage (NCBI taxonomy): Eukaryota > Viridiplantae > Streptophyta > Magnoliopsida > Rosales > Cannabaceae > Humulus > Humulus lupulus. The sequence goes on along the minus strand of NC_084795.1, from coordinate 270,628,878 downwards.
CTTGAGAATGATCGGTCTTTAAGTCCCTTAGCGGTCACCTAGTCATAACCAAATATGAAATCCCATTCATAAAATAAATCATAAAAGGTTCATGGTCTAAAACCTCACTCTCGGGACCTCGAGTCCTACTAAAACGGTTAATAGATTCGATCTCGAGCCTTGAGAAATACAACCCCAAGCCTAAAACTCTTGCAAACCCATCCTGGCACAAAAGGGAGGGGCGGACCGCAACTTGACCCAGTGGGTCACAGTGCGCCCCCAAAACATAGAGCCTCTGTCTGGGGTACTAGGGGCAGGCTACGACTTGACACGGTGGGTCGCGGCGCGCCTGCTAGACAGAGCCCAGGGGAGGCTCTAGAATGGGTCCAGGTCGCGACTTGCATGAACTCGGTCACAACTTGACCCTTTGAACCCAGCTCCCTTGCCTTTCTCTCAATTCAATACCAGCCAAAACCTCAACAAATAAATCCCACAATTAACACCAAGCATCAACACAACATATCCACCAGTTTACCAACAAAACCTAAGCCTTAAACCACTCAACACATCAACATATGCCTAATTCCATGATCAAAACCTCAAGCATTATACTAACCTTAAAATTAGAGTAAAATCTTGAAACTTCAGCTAGGAACCTTACCTAAAACTTGAATTGAACCCTTTCCAATGGCTAAACCAAGATCCTAAGCTCACAAGCCTTAATCCCCTAACTTGAATCCTAAAGTTTCCTTCAAAATCTCAACTCGAGAAAGAGAGAGAGAGAGAGAGATGATCGTGAGTGAGGAAGAGAGCTAATTTGTTTTTTCCTTATCCTTTTCCAGCCATCTAACCTTAAACATATCCCATGGTCAAAAGACCAAAATGCCCCTAGGGTAAATTAATTCCTTTACAGCCACCCAAGGGCAAAACAGTCATTTCCCGTCTATCCTGTTAATTATAATTAACATCCTCCAATTCCCGTTACTCCCAATATTCTCAAATAATAATTAAATCATATTCCATTACCCGTTCATTCCCAGTAATGTACTAAGCATCAAATTACCCCCAGGCTCACCCAGAGCCCGACAATTAAACCCCGTTATGACTAAACCGCTAACCTTGCAACCTAAGATCGTCTCATGTTGAATAGCTCAAACATATCCACATAACAATGTGGTCTCACCCATAAATCACCAACATGCACATAAATATACTGATATGCCCTCAACTTGCCAAATTATGAAAATGTCCTTCTAATAAGAGGTTGACCGACATGCATGCAATTATTATCATATAATAATATAACTCACATAACCATGCATATAATCACATAATTGCATAATAATTAAATTATGGCCCTCCTGGCCCCTTAATCCAGGAATTAAGCCACATTAGGGAATTTGGGACATTACAACTGTTATGGTTTCTGTGTAGATGAATGTCTAATATATGTTTAGAGATGTTAATATCTGGATGAATGGGGTTAGAAACATGTTAGGATACCTGTTTTGGGGGTTTGGACTCGAGATTTTTCGTTTTGGCTCGAGTTCCAGATTTATAAAGTGCCACTACGATCTCTAAAAGTAGAGCCCTAGCACGACCACGCCCAGCCCTGGTGCGATCGTGCTACTTGTCTAGTTTGGTTTGATGCTCTGTGAGTGCGACCGTGCCCTAGCACTGGCTCTAGCTGCCCAAAAATGCATATTTTTGAGGTTTTGATGCACCCATTTGATACAATTGGAATTTTTGTTTTTCATTGGGGTTTATTGCAGTAGAGTTTTAAAATATTCTTAAGAATAATTTGAGTATGAGTTATCTTTAAGAGGGGCATGGGTGTATTCTTAATATGGATTTTGGTTTGGCTTGCATATTAAGCTTTCAATGTTATATGATATGATAGGCTCGCTAAGGATACTTGAAGGGACACGATAATGTGTGTGGAGTGCTTCTGGCCCTGAGGTAAGAAGAGTGGACACGTGCACGCAGGGTGTACGCTTGACATACTTAAGTGTGGTAATTTTGTATGGTATATTACATATTATGTTATAAGCTATACTATGAATTATGTTAGGAATTTTGTTATGAATTATATTGTGAACTATGTTATGAATTATGTTAAGAACTATGGTATGAATCATGTTATGAATTATGTTGGGAGCTATGTTATAAGTGATGCATGTTGTGTGTGACTAAAATATGTAAGAATATGTGGTATGTTTGTGTGTCATGCTTATGATATGAAAATGCATGCTCACGTTACGATAAATTGCATGCTTACGTTACGATAAATGCATGCTTATGTTAATCCGTGCTCAGTTGCAAAACTAACCAGAACAACACTGGTTTACGGCCGGAACGACATCGCTAATACTTGTTATGGATTGAAAATGTGTGATGACCCAACTTATTCTAGACTTTGGACCATTAATATCTACTACACATAGACACTAACCTTTAAGAAAACATACATATGAAATAATCGTAACTTCATTAAAACTGTAAAACAAATGTTAAAATACATAAAATTCAGAGTAGGCTATGGGATCCCATTGTTTTGAAAATAAAACATAACATAACTTAAATCTTAAATAAATTTGTTACAAAATCAAGTGCGGAAATACATAGAAATCATAATTAAAAGACTTAAACAACTTCTTCCTCAAATCGTTCGCGCAGTCCACCGAATCCATTCTCCCTCAATACACAATCCTAAGCTGCCAAGAATCTTCCTACTGCCATACTATTTTCCTGCACATATAAAACAAAGGAATGAGCCTAATGCCCAGCAAGGAAAATCTACTACAAGCATGAAACATAATCATACACATAAACTATGAACATATATCATATACTATAACACATATATCATAATTCTAACCCATGTACATGGTAACTATTGGGGTTTGCTAACTAAGCAACTATAAGCCTCAAACTACAATGAGGTTTGCTAGTTAAGCAACTATAAGCCCCAAAAACATAAAAATGTTGGGGTTTGCTATATCACAACTATAAGCCCAAAACATAAAAGTGTTAGTGTTTATTCTATAACAACTATAAGCCCCAAAACATATATCATAACATATAAATCATACTGTAGCATAATCATAACATATTATATTAACATAGCACATATCACATAGGAACTATCCTATTTTCCTTACCAAAAACCGGGATGTGAGAATAAGGACGGGATTTTGGAACACTCCTAAAAACCATAATTGAGAATGGTGAGTATTCTAAAAGAAAAAGATGAAAAGGAATGAACTTGACCACCGAGAAGGTACTTACCGACAAGAACCTCAAGTTCAAAGAACTTAGATGCCTAACCATGAATGAAAACAATGAGTTAGGAAATGAGTAGAGAAAAACTATAAGAACTAATGAAACAATACTGAAAGGAACTAAGAATAGGAATACCTTTGAAATTGCTATACCCAAACTACACCTCGATAATGATAAACACACTATGAACCTTACTTCCCAAGTGTTTAATAAACTTAGAATGATAAAACTTATAACCCCAACCCAAGTGTTTAACACTCTAAAGTAAACCTAGCAGCTTGTAGGCTCTGAACTCAGCTTGAAGAATGAAATAAATGGCTGGGTACTAGGTCCTATTTATAGAGTTCAAGAATGAAAAGATCTCCATTTGGCTTGAATAAAAATAATGACTTTTTAATGGAAAAACATTTGAATAATCGTTCAGCAGAGGTTGAAGACTCGATAAAAAATATTTTGGCTTATCAAGAGGTTTATGGAATAAAATGAGCCTAGTTTCACAATCATTTGAAAATGTAGCCCTAGAGGCGATATATCGCTTGGGCTCATATTCCCGAGGCTCGTCGAAATGGTCATGCGAAGTTACGTGTGTTCCGTATCCTCGTGTGGCGATATATCGCCCCTAGAGCTGCGATATATCGGCATACGCTGAAATATTATACACGTAATTACACTTTTTCAGCCTAATTTGAATTGAGTAAATAGCTTTGACTGAGTCCTATAATGATTTCAAAGCTGCTGGCAGACTCTGGAATTTTCAAATATTACTCTTAATAAACTATTCCTCAAAAATACTTAAAATCTCATTAAACATGCACATGACAAATGTCATTATCTTATTGGGTCTATCTAAACCTTATAGTATAAAAAATATCATCTTCATAATCAGTCATATTAATCAAACCTTAGGTTATAATTAATATTCTAAAACTATAGGTTAAACTTTTAAAATCTACAAGTGTTGCTACGAGTGTCCAACTAAGTCCCGACTTGAACCAAAATCCACAGTAATAAACATACTACAACTACTACTAGCTATTACTATTACTACCACTATCTAACTAGCTAAGTAAAGTTCTTGGACTCTACAATTCCCCCTTACTAAAAAGAATTTCGTCCTCAAAATTTTCTTACCAAATAATTCCGGATACCGGCCTTGCATGTCCTCCTCCAACTCCCACGTTGCCTCTCATTCAGAACTATTACTCCATAGGACTTTGACTATTAGAATACTCTTGGATCGTAACTGCTTCATCCCTCTATCTAGGATGCTAACCGGTCATTCCTCGTAACCCAAGTCTTTCTGGAGTGCTATCGTATCGTACTTGAGGACGTGAGATGGGTCTGACACATACTTGCGTAGCATTGAGATGTGGAACACGTTGTGACTATTTGCTAAGGCTGGTGGTAGGGCTAATATATATGCAACTTCTCCCACTTTGTCCAATATCTCAAAAGGACCTATCAATCGGGGAGTAAGCTTGCCTTTCTTCCCAAACCACTTTACAACTTTCATAGGAGATATCTTCAGGAAGACTTGATCTCCGACCTTGAATTCCACATCGCATCGCTTGGCATTCCCATAACTTTCCTGACGGCTTTGATCAGCAAGCATACACTTTCTAATCAGCACTACTGCTTCTTGAGCTTTTCTAACAGCTTTGGGACCGAGAAGCTGCCTTTCTCCTACCTCATCCCAATGTAGTGGCGATCAACACCTTCTTCCATAAAACAACTCATAAGGTGCCATCCCGATCGTTGTCTGGTAGCTATTATAGTAGGAGAACTCTATCAGCGGTAAGTACTTATTCCATGATCCTCTGAAATCAAGTACACAAGCGTGTAGTGTCACGGGCCACCAACTTCGATACTCGAATGGACGGATCGTGCGACACTTGTTAGTGCTCTTAGCTAGCAAGTCAGCCTAGAATTCACACAAGTAAGGGCAATTATGAAGCGGGAGCAAGCACGAGGCAAGCTATCTAGAGTTAACATCCCACACAACAATCAGAGCATACAACACAGTCAAGTGGCACACAATGGCCCAACGAAGGTAACAAACAAGCAGCACATAGACCATAAAGAAAGTGTACACAAAGGGACATGGCAAAGCCTCATTTTATTCATATAAGGCCTTGATAGGGCAAGGGAGTACACAGCTTAAGCCCCTATCTGCTAATGGCCATGGTGCTTCCTTAAGTCACCAGGTCACCCCCCCCCCCCTAAGGAGCTTTCTAACGAAATGAAGTCTCCCAGGAACATATATGATTTTTGTCTGGGAGACATATGAATAATTACAAAAGTGCCATCCCCTACCCATGAGGTTACTTGGTGCAAGACTTGACTAATGATCAAGCACCAAGGCATGCTCATGCATACAAAATGGCCCCCTGGAGGTGTGTCATGACACAGCACGTCATACTCTCCCCCACTTAAATCTTTGGCGTCCTTGACGAACCTGCCCCTTGCTGATCTTCAGTCTTCTGCGTATGCTTATGCAAGTCCTCCACCCTTTCCTAGCAAATTTCTTCATCTCCGAGCCCTTTCCACTTCATCAGAAACTCTTTCTACTTCGTTCAGTCCATGACCACGGTCCTCTCTGCTAGGATTTCTTCAATTTGTCTGCTGCTTCGTGGCTTGACGCTGACTCCTTCTCTGGTAGACTGGTTGCGCGCTGGATCTTCTAGATCTTCATGATGCGAATTGAGGTTCCTGACGTGCAAGACCGGGTGTATCTTCACCCATTCTGGTAAGCTAACTTTGTAGAACGTCAGACCCACTTTCGAGATGACTGGAACAGGACCCTCATATTTGTGGATGAGTCTGATGTCCTAATTCCCTTGGAATCTTAGTTGTTCGGGCCTCAACTTGATCATCACTAAGTTGCCTGCTTTGAATTCTAGCGGTCATCTCTTTTGATCTGCCCACTTCTTCATTCTCTTTGATGCCTTCTCCAGATAGTCTCAAGAAATCTCGGTGGTTTTCTTCCAGTCTTTCGTGAAATTAAAGGCTCTCAGATTTCTTCCTCGATTCTCATCCACTGTGTGGGGTAACAGCGGTTGCTGACCGTTAACAACTTCAAAAGCGCTCTTGTTTGACGAAGAACTCTTTTGAGAGTTGAAACAAAATTGAGCTGACGAAAAGCTGAAATGCCGCAAGTACTCTTCTAGCATCCCATTGAATCTTTCAGTCTGTCCGTCTGTCTGAGGATGGTAACTCGAGGAAATATTTAGTTGTGACCCCAAAAGGTTGAATAACTCAGACCAAAAGGTCCCTGTGAATCTTCCATCATGGTCACTAACTATGTTTTGGGGTACTCCCCAATACTTAACTACATACTTGAAGAAAAGTCTCACTGTCTCTTCTGTCGAGCAATATTTTGACACTGGTATGAAGGTTGCATACTTTGAAAATCTATCCATGATCACCAAGATCACACTCAAGTCTCCCATCTTCGGTAAACTAGTAATGAAGCTAAGCGACACACTCTCCCATGGTCGGCTTGGGACTAACAAAGGTTCCAACAACCCTGGCGTCTTGTGTCTCTCCACTTTGTCTTGCTGGCAGGTGAGACAGGTCTTGGTGTACTCCACAATATCGTCGCGTATTTGTGGCTAGTAGTATCCCTGCTTCAATAGGGCATGAGTTCTCTGCCACCCTGGATGACCAGCCCACAAGGTTTCGTTACACTCACTCATTAGTGTCCTCTGCAAATCTCCCGTCTTTGGAACATATAAGCGGTCACCCTTGGCCCACAAAAGATCGTCTTCTACCCAAAATTGGCGAGTCTTCCCCTCTTTTGCGAGATTCATGATGGTCTTCACCACCGGGTCTTTCACCAGGTTCTCCTTAATGCGCTCTCGGAGTGGAGTGGCCACCATGCTAGATGACATATTTGCTAGCAATTTTAGAGCTACTATCTCAACTTTGCGACTCAGGGCATCAGCTGCCTGGTTTAGACAGCCCGCCTTGTGTTCAAAATGAAAGTCAAATTCTGCTATGAACTCCTGCCATCGTGCTTGTTTAGGGGTAAGCTTTGGCTGGGTGAGGAAATGACTCACCGCGGCATTATCTATTTTCACCACAAACTTCGACCCCAACAAGTAGTGCCTCCACACTCATAGACAATGAATTACTGGGAGAAGCTCCTTCTCTTGTGCAGTGTACTGCCTCTCTACTTCCGTGAGTTTGCGGCTTTCATAAGCTACGGGGTGGCCCTCTTGTACAAGCACCCCTCCCAAAGCACAATCAGACGTGTCTATCTGCACTTTGAAGGGCCTACCAACATCTGGTAAGGAGAGGACAGGATCTCGCATAATGGCTTCCTTCAGACTCTTAAATGATTCACACACCTATCGGTCCATGTCCAAGTTACACCCTTCTTCAACAACTCGGTCAAGGGTGCCGCCCTTCTTGAATAGCCCTGCAAAAATCTTCGATAATAGTTGGCTAAACCAAGGAAAGAGCATAATTCCTTCAAATTGGTGGGGGCCTTCCATTCTTGAATGGCCGGAACCTTCTCTAGATCCATGCGGATTCGACCACATTCTACTATGTGGCCTAGGAACTTGATTCTCTCTTGTGCAAAGGAGCACTTTTCTCACTTCACATAGAGTTGGTTCTCTCTCAATTTCGAAAACACTTGAGATAAGTGTCGTTGATGTTCTTCTATTGTGGAGCTATAGACCACAATCTCATCCAAGTAGACTACCACGAACTTGTCTAGGTATTCCTGGAAAACTTGGTTCATCAACATACAGAATGTGGATGGTGCATTTGTCAACCCAAATGACATGACTCGGAACTCTTATGCTCCATATCGAGTCACACATGTTGCCTTCGGCTCATCCCCTTCTGCTATCCGCACTTGATAGTAGCCTGATCTCAAGTCCAGTTTCGTAAAGAATTTCGCTCCACTCAACTAGTCGAATAAGTCGGCGATCAAGGGGATGGGGTACGTATTACACACTGTCACCTTATTGAGAGCCCGATAATCAATACATAGTCTCAAGCTCCCGTCGTGCTTCTTCTGAAATAGCACGGGTGCACCATATGGTGACTTCGATGGTCTGATGAAACCTGCCTCTAGTAAATCCTTCAACTGCTTCCTCAGTTCTGCTAGTTCAGGGGGTGCCATCCTATAGGCCGCCTTTGCAGGTGGTTTGGCTCCTGGCACCATCTCAATCTGGTGATCAATCCCTCTTCTAGGTGGTTAGGCTCTGGGGAGTTAATCCGGCATAACATCCCCATACTTCTTCAAGACCATTCGAATTTCTGGTGGGATGACTTCATCCACCGTATCCTCGTATACTGTGGGTAGGATAATATACGTGAGCTCTTATCTTCTCACGCCCTTCTTCAATTGTAAGGCTGACAGCAACTTGGTTTCTGGGGGCTGCTTTACTTTAGTAGGCATCACTGTAGGTGTCTCCCCCATTATGAGTAAGCTTCCCGTAGCTGGGATGGGAATGGCTCCCTTTTTCGTAAGGAAGTCCATACCCAATATCACATCAAAGTCATCCATTCGTACGACCACCAAGTCAGTTTGCCCCTCCCACAAGCCGATCTTCATGTTCACCTTTTTAGCCACGCCGGTTGTGGCCAAGGCTTCTGAGTTAACCGCTTTCATGCGGCCATGGTCCTTCTCCCATTTCAGTCCCAAACGTTTAGCTTCGATCTCCGAAATGAAGTTGTGAGTGGCGCCCGTGTCGATCATCACACTTCTGGCCATTTTACCGTTTAGAGTGGCGTCCACATACATTAGTCCCTTTCCGGGGGTCTTCTTCACTTTCGCACCGTGTTCCTTGAGAGCATTCAGCATCCGGAGGGCACCCATGTGCGTATACTCCTCCTCCTCCTCTTCGTTGGTTTGTTCCCCTTGGGCAAATGACGCCTGGAGGGCACTCATCTTGGATTTGTGAGGACACTCTGTCGACTTATTGTTATATTATTTCATATAATATAATATTAGATTAAATAATGTGACAAAATTTAATTTTTCACACAAATGTGATTTGTCACACCTTGTAACATATTATTGAGAGTCACAAAATTGGACACATGTGTGTGCCCAAATGTGACATATTTTGGAGTTACATGATCAGTTACAAATTTGTAACTCCTAAATATTACCCAATAATGTGTATATTATATGTTACACATTTGAGATTGGATTTCACAAAGTCATGATGATATATGACTGTTGGAGACATGTTTTTAACTCCCAATAGGTGTTTGGAGGTTACAAAATCATGTGGGAAAGGATTTGGGACGTTTTGGAAAAAATGACTTTTTTGTGCTGAAAATGGCCTATGGCCGCGGCTTGGGGGACAGAAGCCAGTGGCCGTGGCCACTGAAAAGTCCTGGTCGTGGCCAGTGAGGCTGACAGCCTATGTGAATTTTCAGTTTTTTCCAAATTGAACGGTTCTAACATCCCAAATAACTCCAAAATCTCCATTTTAATTCCATAAACATCCAATTAAACATTGGTAACAGCCATGAGGGTTGGTGGAATTTGAAATTCAAAGGGGTATCTCAAACTCTATAAATAGGAGCCTAATGCTCACTTGTAAGACACACCATTTTCCATCCACAAAGCACTTGGCTGGAAAATACACCTTGAGGCTTGATTATTCCAGAAAGCATTTCCAAAATCTGTGAGAGATCCCTTAGTGCTTGAGTTATGAGGAAATAAGCTTTTGGACAAAGGTTTTAAACCTTGTTCAAGTTGGTGATCCCCACTACTCTACACTTTGGTAGTGTGAGAGTTTGTTTGTGTTTTCATTCTTTTGTTCCTCTTGTTCTTCCTTTTTACTTGTATTATTATAGTATTGAGTTTGTAATCTTCTTCTTCTACATCTTTCCTTTTACTTGTATTTTGAGCAATTGAGTTGTAATATTCTTTTAATCAATCATCTTGTCCATTGTATTTTTTGCATAGAGTTTTATTTTGGTTTTCCATATTTCCATTGAGCAATAAAACATATTTTCCTAACACTTATGAGGTCCGGTACAGATCCAACATGTAAGAGGCTTCTTGAATTGGGGGTTACCACCTTTGCTAGGAGAGTTAGACTCCACACTCCTTTTCTCTCCTCCCCCACTCTTGCTCTGCCAAGACTTCCCAAACTTTTTACTCCCAACATTACTTCGACTAGTCAACGGATTGGTCTTCTTAGATTGAATGTTCCCTGATGAGTAATCAGTCAGTTGTTCAGCAGCAGCTTGAGCAGTGGCTAGGTCAGCCACTCTTTGTCTCTCGAGCTCTTGCTTTGCCCAAGGCTTCAGACCTATAAAAAACGCGAAGAGTTTGTCCACTTCGGACATGTCTTTGATATCCAGTATCAACCCAGAGAATTTCTTCACGTATTCTTGAATTGTTCCAGTGTGCTTCAGCTTTCTCAACTGGCGTCGAGCTATGTAGGCAACATTTTCAGGGAGAAACTGTGTCTTCAACTTTCTCTTTAGATCTTCCCATGTTGTTATGGTGCATCTGCCATTCTGAATATCGTCGTACTTTGTCCTCCACCACACTTTGGCATCTGCAGAAAAGTACATCGTTGCCATGGCGACCTTGCCATCTTCTGATTCAGCTCTCACGACTCTGAAGTAATGCAGAGGAAGTTCTCTAAGTCCTTCGCATCTCTAGCCCCACCATAGGGCCTCGACTCAGGGAATTTTACTCTCCCATATTCCATGCCAATGGGTCCAATTGCAGGCTGATTCCCAACTGCCCTCATGGTGAGGTTCAGCTTGGTATTCATCTCCAACATCTCATCCTTCATTGCCTCAACTGACCCCCTACAATTCTGTACAAGGTCATTTAATGCTTCTTGTAGGTCCTTCACTGCTCATTCCACTGCCTCAATACGTTCCTCCCTCTAAGGACTATTGGATGTACTTGAAAGGTTTTCCCTCTGCTCAATTGCCATTATGCGGGCTAGTAGATTGGTCATATCCCATTCTAACACAGCCACGCGGTTTAGTACGTTAGTCGTCTCCGGTTCTAGCCTGACAGAGCTAAGATCCCTGACTCTTTCATCCAGGCCATCTAGCTCTCCAACGTGCCTCTCCAGCGCTTTAATCCTTTGAGTATTGCTCACCATCCTGCAGGGTCACCAAGCTTTCTCAAAATTAGCTCTGATACCAACTTTCACGGGCCACCAACTTTGATATTCGAATGGATAGAACGTGCGGCACTTGTTAGCGCTCTTAGCTAGCAAGTTAGCCTAGAATTCACACTTGCGGCAAGCAAACTCAATGGTTAGCCACGTTACAAGTCTCACACAAGTAAGGGCAACTATGAAGCGGGAGCAAGCACGAGGCAAGTTATCCAGAGACAACATCCCACACAACAATTAGAGCATACAACACATTCAAGTGGCACACAATGGCCCAACGAAGGTAACAAACAAGAAACATATAGATCGTAAAGAAAGCTTACACAAAGGGAAATGGAAAAGCATTGTTTTATTCATATAAGGCCTTGATAGGGCAAGGGAGTACATAGCTTAAGCCCTTATCTGCTGGTTGGCCATGGTGCTTCCTTAAGTCACCAGGTCACCCACCCTAAGGAGCTTTCTAAGGAAATGAAGTCTTCCTAGGAACATATATGATTTTTTTCTGAGAGACATATGCATAATTACAAAAGTTCCATCCCCTACCCATGAGGTTACTTAGTGCAAGACTTGACTAATGATCAAGCACCAAGGCATGCTCATACATACAAAATGGCCCCTGGAGGTGTGTCATGACGCAGCACGTCACACGTAGCATATCCTTTAAAATCTGTATTGTACGCTCGGATTAACCATCTATCTGAGGATGAAAAGTTGTACTAAGACTTAACTTAGTACCCATGGCTTGCTGTAAACTTCCCCAAAATCTCGATGTAAACACCGATCCTCTATTCGACATTATTGTCTTGGGGATTCCATGCAACCTTACTATCTCTTGGACATAGATGTCTGCGTATTGATCTGCCATGTATGAAGTCTTAACTGGTTGGAAATGAGCAGACTTGGTTAGTCTATCTATTACTACCCAAGCCGAATCATGCTGCCTGCTTGTTCATGGCAAACCCGTCACGAAATCCATATCTATATCGTCCCACTTCCATTCTGGTACGCTAAGCGGTTGCAATAAGCCTGCAGGCCGCTGATGTTCTGTTTTCACTTGCTGGCATACTAGACACTTAGACACAAATTCCGCTATGTCCTTCTTCATCCCTGGCCACCAATACATTGCCTTGATGCTGTGTGTCATCTTGGTCGACCCTGGGTGAACTGAGTACGAGGTACTGTGTGCTTCTTCTAGAATTGTCATCTTAATCCTTTGATCATTTGGAATGCATACCCGATCCTTATATCTCAATAACCCTTGACCAGATATTAAGAAATCTATAGCCTTGCCTTCTCTGACTGCATCCATATGTGCCACTAGTGTGTCGTCACACCCTTTCCCAATTCGTATATCTTCTAGCAGATTTGAATAGATATACAAGTTAGCCAGCTTGCCGACAACTACTTCTATTCCAGCATTGATTAGCTCCTGCTGTAGCGGCTTTTCTATTCTGCTAGTGCTGCTAAACTTCCATAATTCTTCCTACTTAGCGCATCAGCAACTACGTTTGCCTTTCCCAGGTGGTATATGATTTCGCAGTCATAATCCTTCACTAGCTCTAACCACCTGCGCTGCCTCATGTTAAGCTCCTTCTGAGTAAAGAAATACTTTAAACTTTTGTGGTCCGTATAAATCTTGCATCGTTCTCCGTAAAGATAATGGCGCCAGATTTTCAACGCAAAGACCACCGCTGCGAACTCCATATCGTGAGTTGGGTAGCGTTGTTCGTACTCCTTCAGCTATGTTGAGGCATAGGCTATCACCTTGTCATTCTGCATCAGCACACAACCCAACCCTTGCTTTGACGCATCGTAGTAAACTACAAACTTGTCATTGGGTGTCGATACACAGAGTACTGGTGCTGAGCACAACCTGTCCTTAAGCAACTGGAAGCTTTCTTCACATCTATCATTCCAGTTAAATCATTGTTGTTTCCGGGTCAGGTTGGTGAGCAGAGTGGCTATCTTAGAAAAGACCTGTACGAACCTCCTATAATAACGTGGTAATCCAGAAAGCTTCTTACTTTGGATGCGTTCTTCGGTCTTGGCCAATCCTTCACGGCCTCCACCTTTGATGGGTCTACTGCAACTTCATCCTTGGATATAATATGCCCGAGGAACACCACTTGCGAAAGCCAAAACTCGCATTTCTTGAACTTGGCGTAGAGTCGATGCTCCTTTAGTCGCGTTAGGATTAACCTCAAGTGTTCCTCATGCTCAACTTCGTCCTTAGAGTATACTAAGATGTCGTCGATGAATACTACAATGAATTTATCCAAGTAGTCCTTGAAGACCCTATTCATTAAGTCCATAAACGCGGCTAGAGCGTTGGTAAGACCGAAAGACATAACTAAGAACTCGTAATGCCCATAACGAGTTCTAAAAGCTGTCTTAGGAATATCCTCTCCCCGCACCTTGAGCTAATGGTACCCGGACCGTAAATCAATCTTTGAAAATACAGTCGCACCTTGGAGTTGATCAAACAAGTTGTCAATCTGGGGTAGCAAGTACTTATTCTTAATTGTTACCTTATTCAGCTCGTGGTAGTCTATGCACATCTGCATGCTTCCGTCCTTCTTCTTCACCAATAGAACCGATGCTCCCCATGATGAATGGCTTGGTCTAATAAAACCCATATCTAGGAGTTCTTATAGTTGCATCTTTAACTCCTTGAGTTCTGTATGTGCCATCTGGTATGGTGCCTTGGAGATAGGCTCGGTGCCTGGTAAAAATACTATCGTGAAGTCAATTTCCCGAGTCAGCGGCAACCCTGGTAAGTCATCGGGAAATATTTCTGGGAATTCTCGTACAATGCGGACGTCTCCAACCTTAAGCGGTGTTTCCTTTACTACGTCTGTGATGCTTGTTAAGAACGCTTGACATCCTTTCTCTATCATCCTTTGAGCTTTGAGAGATGATATTAGTGGTGCGTAGTCCTAAAACTTGTCCCATGAAACATAATCTCTGGCCGTCAGGAGTCTCGAACATCACCTTCTTGCATTTGCAGTAGATGGTCGCGCCATGTCGTGCTAGCCAGTCCATGCCTAGTATCACATCGAAGTCCTTGATCTCCAGTTCTATCAGGTCTCCTTCTAGTTCTATGTCCTCAATCTTGATGGGTACACCTCGTACTATCCGTGATGATAGAACTACTTTGCCCAAAGGCAACTCAATTACAAACCTAGTTCTAAATATTTCACAAGGTTTGTCTAGATTTTCAATCATTCCTGACGAGATATATGAATGAGTGGCTCTCGAATCAAATAATACAGAACATATATTATTGAGGATAGAAGCCTGACCTGTGACCACCTTATTGATAGCATCAACCTCTCCTTGGGTTAAAGCAAAAACCCTGGCAGGGACCATCTTATCTTCCTTTTTCCCTTCTGTCTTAAGCTGAGGACATTCTTTCTTTTGGTGTCCCTCTTAACCACAGTTGTAACATCCTTTGGTGTTTTCCCAGCATTCCCCAGGATGTTTCCTTTGGCACTTAGCGCATGGCGGGTATTCTACATAATCCGGCCTACTACCTCCATTATTTGTCCATGCCCTTTTATCGTTGTCGGACTGCTTATTATCAGGATTCCTTCTTTTATGACGGTTATTGTTGTTGCTGGACTGATTGTTGTTGTGCTATGGTGGTTGTTGTTCCGACTAGTCTAAGGTTGATTCTGCTATCTAGGCTCAGGCTTACTGCCTTCTTCTTTACTAACATTAGCCTATAGCCTTTCTACTTCTATTGTCGTCTCTAGAACATTGGCATAAGTAGTGCTTCCTGGGTTTGCTAACTTAACCCCTAGCTCGATCTTCGGTCGAAGTCCTCTAACGAACTTAGACACCCTCAGATAGTCAGTTGGAACCATTTCCGTTGCGAAGTTAGCCAAACGGTCGATTTTCCAAGCATACTTTGCCACTGATAAATTCCTTTGCTTCAATTCAGTGAACTCCTCAACACTTGAAGTGAGAACAACCGAATTATAGTACTTCTTGTGGAACAGCTCCACAAATTAGGTCCAAGTCATAGTGGCAACATCATGCGTCTGCTGGACTAAATCCCACCATATTCTGGCATCTTTCTTGAGCAGAGATGAAACATAGGATATGCAGTTCGCGTTGCCTAGATTCATGTGTGTCAAGATTGGCTCCACGTTTCTTAGCCACTCTTCTGCCTCGAAGGGGTCTGTAGTCCCTTCAAAGTTCAGAGCGTGTTGCTTACGGAACTGCTCATAAACTGGCTCCATATGTTGAACTGGATATGGCACATAGTTTGCCACTGGCCATCCCCCATATGGACCAACTTTTTGGGGTGCTAAGGCCATTTGCTGTGGCTGTGGTTGCAGCAGAGGTGGAGGCTGAGTCTGAGGCTGAGCCTGTTGTCGCTATTGCTGCAATAGTTCCTCGACTTGTTGTCGCAATATTGCGACTTCTGTAGCATTGTCAACTGGCGGTGTCGGCGGTGCATTGCGACTGGCAGAAGCACACACTCCCCTTCTGCGAACCTGAGGGGCTTAATTTTTCACTAGAGCAGCGTTGGAGGCATTTCCGTTGGTGCGAGCAGATCTTCGGAGCGACATCGCAGCAGAGTTCTAACAGTTGAGAGAAACATGTCAGAACTTTACCCTAATAGGCTCTAAGGCAAAAACTTAATCTAAACAAACATAACTCGGACCTATTGATTATGACTTCTTATGAAAATTATATAAGTCTTCTTTATTGTTAGAGTGGGTTTCTATACTTAGAAAAATAAGCCATCTTTATTTTCTAAGTCTGTTTCTAATCATCCTATATGACTTAATTCTCAAGCTCGAAACTCATCTTTGTTCCAAAGTTAACCATATTGAGGGAGGGCTGGGATCAGTAAAATCATTCCCACTACTATGGCCCCCTAACTCTCAATATAGAAACTTGGTTCATTGACTTGTATCCACCCACACCGAACATAGTCATTATTTATTAAATTTATTATTTATTATGATTGCAAAAAAATCAAACTCATACATGATAACAAAATAACCATGATATTAATTTGGAAAAAGTTTTTCACTATTTACAATCAAAAAAGAAAATAAATAATAAATAAAAATAAACAATGAAATTAGTCTATTCTAAAAATCGGGATCTTCTACCTCCTATCCTTCATCTAGCATATCGTCTTCTATCTCTTCATAGTCATCATTGTCTTGTTCCTCAAAATGCCCTCGAGGAAGATTCGTAAAAATTCTATGTTTTTGTTCATTTGTAAACTGAAATTCCAATTTTGAAGTGAACCAAAGTATGAGAAAATAATATCTCATAGCTACCGACAGTTCATCTTCATCATCTATCGTCTCCCAAATTTCTTCTAAGGCTCCAGTCATAGTAGGATAATCTCTAAAAAGTCTAAGTACTAAAATGTATTGCTCTATTGATCTCATCATGATCTGCTTAGATTCTTTGAGGTGACCTATCTCGCTGTGGAACAAAAGTAGCCTCTAAGTGATTCTCTCTAACACTCCTACGGTGTTTCGGGGTTCTCTAATTCTTTTTAAAGCCTTAATGGCTCTGATATCCTCATAAGTTAATGCTCCGTTCATTCTTAACTGAAAACATAAAGACTAAAATCATTAGCTATACATATAAACATAATAACTATAACTTAAACACTTACTTGGTAGTCAAATTTAGAGCTTTGAGTGTGTGTATCGAGGAAAACTTCATGCGAATGAACCGTTGCTCTGATACCAACTGTAATGACCCAACTTATTCTAGACTTCGGACCATTAATATCTACTATATATAGACACTAATTTTAAAGAAAACCTACATATGAAATAATCATAACTTCATTAAAACTGTAAAACAAATGTTAAAATACATAAAATTCAGAGTAGGCTATGGGATCCCATTGTTTTGAAAATAAAACATAACATAACTTCAATCTTAAATAAAAAATTTTACAAAATCAAGTGCGGAAATACATAGAAATCATAATTAAAAGACTTAAACAACTTCGTCCTCGAATAGTTCGCGCAGTCCACCGAATCCATTCTCCCTCAATACACAATCCTAAGCTGCCAAGAATCTTCCTACTGCCATACTATTTTCCTGCACATATAAAACAAAGGAATGAGCATAATGTCCAGCAAGGAAAATCTACTACAAGCATGAAACATAATCATACACATAAACTATGAACATATATCATATACTATAACACATATATCATAATTCTAACCCATGTACATGGTAACTATTGGGGTTTGCTAACTAAGCAACTATAAGCCTCAAACTACAATGAGGTTTGCTAGTTAAGCAACTATAAGCCCCAAAAACATAAAAATTTTGGGGTTTGCTATATCACAACTATAAGCCCAAAACATAAAAGTGTTAGGGTTTGTTATATAACAACTATAAGCCCCAAAACATATATCATAACATATAAATCATACTGTAGCATAATCATAACATATTATATAAACATAGCACATATCACATAGGAACTATCCTATTTTCCT
This sequence comes from Humulus lupulus, assembly GCF_963169125.1. Classification (NCBI taxonomy): domain Eukaryota; kingdom Viridiplantae; phylum Streptophyta; class Magnoliopsida; order Rosales; family Cannabaceae; genus Humulus; species Humulus lupulus. Next base: position 270,611,003 of record NC_084795.1, on the reverse strand, counting down.
TACCAAAAACCGGGATGTGAGAACAAGGACGGGATTTTGGAACACTCCTAAAAACCATAATTGAGAATGGTGAGTATTCTAAAAGAAAAAGATGAAAAGGAATGAGCTTGACCACCGAGAAGGTACTTACCGACAAGAACCTCAAGTTCAAAGAACTTAGATGCCTAACCATGAATGAAAACAATGAGTTAGGAAATGAGTTGAGAAAAACTATAAGAACTAATGAAACAATACTGAAAGGAACTAAGAATAGGAATACCTTTGAAATTGCTATACCCGAACTACACCTCGATAACGATAAACACACTATGAACCTTACTTCCCAAGTGTTTAATAAGCTTAGAATGATAAAGCTTATAACCCCAACCCAAGTGTTTAACACTCTAAAGTAAACCTAGCAGCTTGTAGGCTCTGAACTCAGCTTGAAGAATGAAATAAATGGCTGGGTACTAGGTCCTATTTATAGAGTTCAAGAATGAAAAGATCTCCATTTAGCTTGAATAAAAATAATGACTTTTTAATGGAAAAACATTTGAATAATCGTTCAGCAGAGGCTAAAGACTCGGTCAAAAAGATTCTGGATTATCAAGAGGTTTATGGAATAAAATGAGCCCGGTTTCAAAATCATTTGAAAATGCAGCCCTAGAGCCGATATATCGCCTACCATAGGCGATATATCGCTTGGGCTCATATTCCTGAGGCTCGTCGAAATGGTCGTGCGAAGTTACGTGTTTTTTGTATCCCCGTGTGGCAATATATCGCCCCCTAGAGTTGCGATATATCGGCATACGCTGAAATATTATACACGTAATTACACTTTTTCAACCTAATTTGAATTGAGTAAACAGCTTTGACTGAGTCCAAAAATGATTTCAAAGCTACTAGCAGACTCTAGGATTTTCAAATATTACTCTTAATAAGCTATTCCTCAAAAATACTTAATTTCTCATTAAACATGCACATGACAAATGTCATTATCTTATTGGGTCTATCTAAACATTATAGTATAATAAATATCATCTTCATAATCAGTCATATTAATCAAACCTTAGGTTATAATTAATATTCTTAAACTATAGGTTAAACTTATAAAATCTACAAGTGTTGCTACGAGTGTCCAACTAAGTCCCGGCTTGAACCAAAATCCATATTTATAAAGATACTAAAACTACTACTAGCTATTACTATTACTACCAATATCTAACTAGCTAAGTAAAGTTCATGGACTCTACAAAATGCTATTCTAGGATAGGTTATTTTATGCTATGTTTTCGCTACGCTATGGTTTGGTTGATGGATTACATTATACTATAGTTATGTAATAGTAATATTATTAATTTTTTAACTTTGTGTGATAAGATATCGACTATGAGTTGTTTATATTTTAGCTTGTGAAGATATGAGTTAGTTTATGTTTATGCTATGTTATGTTTTACGTTTTATGTTTTATATCTTATACTATTGGGCTTTGGGGATAGTGTCCTATGTAGCTCTTCTTGTTGGGCGTTAGCTCACGGGTACTTTGTGTTGCAAGTGAAGGCATAAGCATTCTTATGAGGTGATGAGTTGGAGCAGGCTCGGTCAGATGTGTGCATGTCATGATCGGTTGACCTAGGGGTCAAAAGGGGTTGCTATGTATGCATTGTTTTAAAAGTCTTCAAGTCATGGCTATATGTTAAGTTTTAATAACTTGTACTTTACCTGCGATATGCATGTAAGGAAATCGTTTATTTTAAATAACGAGATCTCGAGTTGCATGTTTTGTAAAAGATATTTAATTCGTATTTGTTTTCAAATGCATTTCGATAAATGTTTTGTAGTAAATTATTTAGCTTATGTCGGGTCATTACACCCATACTACTCCCTATCTTTACACTCAGCGACTACGAAAATGTATCAAGACTTGAAGATGCTATATTGGTGGCCTAGAATGAAGAAGGGCGTAGTGGAGTATGTCACATGGTGCCTCACGTGCCAGCAAGTCAAAGCAGAGCACCAAAGACCATCTGGTTTGTTACAACCATTAAACAGTCTGGAATGGAAGTAGGAAGAGATTGCTATGGACTTTGTGGTGTGATTACCTAAGACCATAAAGCAACATGATTCAATCTAGGTGATCATTTATAGATTCACGAAATTAGCACACTTTATACATGCCAAAAAAATGTTCACAACACAAAAGTGTGCAGAGCTTTAGGTGTAAGAAATCATGAGACTTCATGGAATTCTGAAGTCGATTGTTTTGGATAGAGACCCAGAATTCAAGTGTAAACTCTGGGAAGGATTGCAGAAAGCGATGGGTACTAAGTTGAATTTCAGTACAAAATTCCACCCCAGACAAATGGGAAGATGGAAAGAACAATACATATTATGGAAGACATGCTTAGAGCGTGTGTATTGGACATCGGTGGATCTTGGGGCAAGTATCTTCCATTGATAGAGTTCTTGTATAATAATTGTTATCATTCGACTATTGGGGTAGCACCATACGAGATGCTCTATGGATGGAAATGTAGATCGCTGATTCATTGGGATAAGATGGGCGAAAGCAAGTATTTAGGTCTAAAGGCAGTATGAGAAGCAAATGAAGTTATTGCCAAGATAAGAGCTCGCATGATCGCCTCACAGAATTGACAAAAGAGTTATGATGATCCTAAGCGTAAGCATGTTGAGTTCCAAGTGGGAAATCATGTATTCCTCCGTGTTTCGCCTGTGAAAGGAGTTAAGAGATTTGGCAATAAAGGAAAGTTAAGTCCTCGATTTGTTGGACCATTTCATATTTTAGAGAGAATTGGGGAAGTGGCTTATAAGTTAGCCATGCCTCCAGGGCTAGCATGAGTACATAATGTCTTTCATGTGTCCATGTTATGAAAGTATGTCTCAGATCTGTCTCACATTCTTAGTTATGAGGTGTTGAAAATGCAACCAGATCTATCATATGAAGAGAAGCTAATAAAGATTATTGATAAGGAGGAAAAAGTATTACGGAATAAGACGATTGGGTTAGTCAAGGTTCTTTGGAAAAATGGCTCTACCGAAGATGCAACGTGGGAGTTGGAATCAGATATGAGGGAGCAATACTCAGAGTTGTTCAGGTAAATTTTGAGGACGAAATTTCTTTTTTAGGAGGGGATAGTTGTAATATCCGCTTCTGCTAGTAATGGTATTATGGTAATCTGGCTTGGGTTAGGGTATTATGGTAAATTTTATGTTCTTATGTGTTTAATTATAGGCAATCCACACATATGTTTCTTCAAGTATTAGGGGCCAAAGTATGACAGAAGTTGAGTTACGGGGGTCAAATTAGAATTATGAGTTTTATGGTAGAAAGTGTAATTATGAGAAGTTGAAACTAATGGTGGAAATTACAACTAGAGGCTTAAGTAATTATTGAGGAAAAGTTAGAGGATGGGGTTAGTATAGTAAATGGGTTTTATACGATTAATTACCATGAATAAAATTAATGGTGGAAATTAAGTTTAGAGTTTTAGACGATAGTCAGACACTTTGGGTTACAGTACGCGATAGAGTATTAGGCTAAGAAGATCCTTCTTGATCTGAATTTTGATGCTTGGAGAATAGAAGGAGAGCAGGGATTTTATGTTTGTGGACTAAGGATCGTACAAGTGAAGCAATACTTTGAAGATTTAATCTGAGAACTTGAAAGGTAACTCTTTGAATTGTGATTGTTCAAGTTATGGTAGAACTAGATTTTTGATAATGTTAGAGGAATTCAAATGTATATGGGATTAGGAATGTGCAATATAGGTTTAGGGTTGATGATATATGGGTTCCAAGGGTTTAAAACATATTAGGATAGTTGATTTCATGATTTGGCATCGACGTTTTGCAATTGGGGTCGATTCCTAGGTTTAAAAGTCCCATATGTGATTTCCAAAATAAGGGACCTAGTGCGACCGCGCCTAGCCCTAGTGCGACTGTGCCCAGCCCTAGTGCGACCACACTACATGGTTGGTTTGCCCTGGCACTCTGTGAGCGCGACCGGGCTAGTTGCCCAGAAACATGATTTTTGGTGATTTTAATGCACCCTTTAATTGTAAGTTTGTACCTTTTCGGAGCTTTATGCAGTAGAGTTTTAAGACTTTCTTAAGAATAATGTGGGGATGAATTAGCCTTAAAAAGAATATTAGTGTATCTTAATATGGTTTGGTTTGGTTGAGGTTTTTAAAACTTTGATGTTATGTGCTATGATTAGGTTCACTGAAGATGCTTGAAGAGACGCATTAGGGTGTGTGGATTGTTGATGCTTTTGAGGTAAGAATAGTGGACACCTTCACATAGAGTGTATGCTTGACGTACTTCTATGGTAGAATTTGTCATATATGATATGTTTATGTTAATGAATGAATATGCTAAAGTATGATTATGCTTAATATCTTACATGCAATTGTGGTTTACGTGTTTTGTATGTATATGTGATAACTGCGTTAAAATGCATGTGCTACGTTATGAAATTGCATGCTTACGTTATAATGTGGTCACTGCACTTGTCCAAGTCAACTTGGGCTGCGATATTTCATTTCATGCAATGTTTGTCTTTATTGTTATTGATTTAAATTCCTTATCAAGGTTATGGGGTTGTGTCCTACACAACTCTTCTTTCTAGGCTTTGGCTCATGGGTACTCTGTGTTGCAGGTAAAGGCAAAGATGTGGTTACAACAAAATAAGTTGGAGAGCTTTAGTGGAGGGCGTACATGTGAAGGATGTAATGACTATAAGGGATTGAGTCTACTAAGGAAATTTATTAAGTATTTTGGAATGATGTTTTAGTTTTATTGACTGGATTAAAAGTTGTTTTATTTTACTTTATTTACGGTAACTATGAAACTCCGGAGTTTCATTCTATTAAACTTTTGGGTTGTTGTTCACAATGGATTTTCTATGAAAAGGGTGTTGTTATTTCAAAAACCAATTATTGTATTAGTTAGTTAACGCTTCAAGAAATTGGGATGTTACACGTGTGTTCACAGATAATCTATTCGCTAGAGTCAAACAAAGCCATATATGTAGTAAGTTTAAGAAGTGATGTTCACTCGTGAATATACTAGCAGCGAATGGACAAGAAACTATTTAAACAAACAACATGGATTAATAACTCAATATCTTGAGAACATTAAAAATTGCGTGAGAAATATCTTAAGGAATGACCAGAAGAATGTCTATTCATTTGATTGTATATAAAAAACACACCTATTTGTTCGAGGCTAATGGAAAAAAACCACTGAAGGAACATAGACGCATGTTCGTCTTTACCTCACAGAACTTCAATACGCAAGAAACAACCAGAAGTGAGGGATCTATTCTTTTTCTTTACATATAAAGGAAAATCTCTCTATTCATTCGTGTACAAGAAGTTAAAGGCACAAAGGATTCCACACACATCTTTGAAATGAACAGGATTAGTAAAAAGTCTTAGAGGATACTCGGAACACAAGCAGAAAAATACATATATTCGCTTGTTTGTGTATAAGTATAAAGAAATCTCTATTCGTGCATATACATTTATAAGGAACAACTCAAAATTGGTAGACTCATTTGTTCTGATCAGAAGGAGATTAGGGACTTACCATCTTTGACTACTAATGGAAATGAGGTAGCCAAGTATGCCCAAAATCAAATTTATGGCTCCTGAAAAGCAAGGTATCGTGGTCCTAGTCAGCGAATTTCCTTTAGTTTTAACTTAAATTTGAGAAAAATAAACTTACTAATTTGTGCGAGCAAGACAACAGTATCGACTATGCTCCAACAATGTTGGGCTTCTTCGTCAGAAGTATTACCTTCTCCGATGTTGCTGACTCACTTCGACAAGCAGCAGATCGACTTTTCTTTGTCCGGCGCCAGATTCTCCTTAGAGTAAGCGGGTGGGTGGGAACTGGTTCTTGAAACCTAGGTTCACTCTCTAAGTGAACAACATGTCTTTGGGGTTAGTGTTTGCAAAGCATGGGCCTAAAATTCTTGCAAAATAGTGGGCCTACAACTGATTTGTTAAAGAATGCAAGATTCAACAAGCCCAAAAGGTTGTTATAAAAAAGAATGCTTATAGAACGATTAAGAGAACTGTTCGTTTTGGTTTTAAAGAAAAAAGTTATTTTATTAAAATATCATTTAAAGTGTATAACCAAAAAAGAATGGGGATATTATTCAATTAACAAGTCAAATTCGTCCAAAGCACGAAAACTGACTTAGGTGGCAAATGTTATGCCCATTTTTGGGCATTTATGATGTATTAAAAATTAGCAATTATAAAGGGATGATTAACAGAACTAATTACATTCATGTTCTCATAAAGCCAACTACCAAGCGCTAATAGAAGGGATCTGGTCGCCTAAGCTATATTTCTCTATTGATGTCTGCTAACAGAGACAAGGAGGTTCGCTAACAGAAATAGCGATGGGTGACAGAGTCGTCATTTATCAAAATACAGATATATTTTTGTAATTATAATTTTGTACTGTATTATTTACGAGCCAAGCCGAATTGCTTAGGCCCACGATTTAAATGTAACCCTAAACTCCTCACTATAAATAAGAGGAGATGGATAAAAATAAGGGAGGGAAATTCCTAATGTCGAAACTACATTCTTGTATAAACAGTCCTTATGTAATGTAAAAGCAAAGGAGGACTTTAGAACAACCAGCAATGTAAGTTTTCCCGAAACTATGGTTCTTCAAGATTAAATATCAATAAAAGTGACTAAAGATGTAGGTCATATTTATGGGGCCGAACCACTATAAAATATGGTGTTATTTATTTTATCATATCTCTATTCTTGAATCCATGCTCTTATGTTTTCAAGTTGATGAAAAAAGATGTCAACCAATGCTTTTTTTTTTTGTTTCTCGAATGATATTGGTCATTAATTAAGAAGATACATGGCTAGAGATTCTAGCTCTTTTAGCCAATCCATCTGCTACTACATTATCATCTCAACTAATATAACAAAAACTACAAAAATTAAAATTGTTCACTAAAGCTAAAACATCATAAGCGCTGCTCCAGGTCTGCTACTCCAAAGAGCACTTGTTCATGCTAAAGTCTTAAACCACTGTCTTAGAATCTGAGATGATAGCTATTTGACTCCACCATTTATCGAATGCCCAAAGTAAGGCCATCCTTATTGCCAGAATCTTCCCTTCAAGTGTAGAAATGCTCTAACCTATTTGGAACAACTTTCCCAGTCTCATGTGTCTCTATGGGTAACAATAATTGCTGGACCAGCCTTCTCATCCTTCCATGCTGCATCAGTAAAGATCACACAGGTTACCTGTCTAGGGATCTTGTACATTCTTTCACTACTGATGGCTTTAGATCTTACTGAATTGCTTCCACAAAGTTCATACCAAATTCCACAAATCTTTCTCTCATCTGCTTTTCTAGTATTGGCACTATGGTCTATTTAGCATGTATCATACTGATATTTCAGTGTCTCCATAACACTTCAAACATGCATCTTGCATAGTTAAGAATGGTCACCATCTGCTATCCTTTTATGGTGTTGATTGTCTGTTCCAAGAATTCTATGATTAATGACATATTCTATTCAAGTATCCTTATAGAGAAGGGACCTGCAAACCACATTGCTCTGGCCAAAGGGTAGTCTTTGAAGACATGCATACTAGTTTCCAATTCTTCCTCACATGACAAGCAATGCTTCACCTCCACGAAGTCCAACTTGCTCGGTAGTGCATCAGCCATAACCTTCCAAAGGGACATGCTGACTCTGATATGAATCCAAGAGTGCCATATTTTCCTCCAAATCCAATTAGTATTATTGAACCTATGCCTCTGATCTTCAAATTAAGTAGTCTTTATTGAAAAAGCTCCATTATTCTTTACCTTTCAGATCAATGTATCATGGCAGTGAGTTGGTAACCTATCCTTCTCCATTATCTTCCTACCCAATTCTACCTCGAATAAGTTAGTTACCATTGGGTTGTTCCATTCATTGTTCTCATCCAAGAATCTAGCAACTACTTTCAAGTGGGGTTCCTTTGTTCTATTAGCCTCCATAACATCCTAGAATTCCTTGTACATGCACCATGGTATCCAAGGTTGCCTCTAAACATCTGTTTGTTGGCCGTTACTTAGCAGGCTGCAACATCCTTTACTCAATACATTACGCGCCTTTAAAATACCTCTCTAGGTTGGGATGTCACCTAATTTATTCTCTACTTCCTAAAAGGAGACTTTGGAGCAATATTTCAAAGTAAGGCAGTCCACCCATGGCTTTTGGACACCAGCAACTAAACTCTGAGCAAGTTTCGACAACAATGCTCCATTGATGTCCTCAAATATTCTAAATCCCAGTCCTCCTTATCCCTTGGGTAGGCACAAATTATCCCAAGCTTTGGATGACTTAAATTTATCTTTTTTCAAATTTCCAATCCAATAGAATTTTTTAATCATAGCATCCATCTCCCTACAAATAGTTATAAGGATCTTGCAGGTCGACATTGAGTATATAGGAATATTCAAAGCAACAGATATTACCATTGTCATTCTACCTGCATAGGATAAGAGCCCAATCTTCCATTCTTCAAGATGGTTCAACAAATTTTCTTTCAAAGCTTTATATTCCTCTCTTTTCCTTCTCTTGAATAAAAAAGGATTATCTAGATGCTTTTTCCTGACCTGAAATCGAAAGAACCTCCAATTTTCTTTGAATCTCTTCTCTCCTCAAACTCGGCATGTTATTTGAAATCATGACACTAGATTTTTGCTTATTACAACTTTGGCCAGAGCATGCATCATAGGTTTTGATGCATCGTATTAGACTTTCAGCTTCTTTTTCAATGGCCCAAGCAAACAAGATTGTGTCATATGCAAATATTAAGTGTGAAATTGGAGACATATTTCGAGTAATAGATATACCATGCAACTTTCTTCTGACTTTCTCCCTTTGAATGAGCTTGGAAAAAACTTCATAACATAGTAAGATTAAGAATGGTTTCAAGGGGTTCTGTCTCAATACTTTTTTGGGATTAAATTTCCTTAGGGGGAGACCATTCAGCATAACCGAGTAGGATATTAAGGTTACATAGTACATGATGAGTTTACAAACATGGTCACCAAATCCATTAGCTCTCAATACTTTCAGAAGGAAAGGCCATTCAATTCTATCACATGTTTAATGCATGTCCAGCTTTACTACCATCAATCCTCCTTTTCCCTTCTTCTTTTTATCGTACGAACTAGCTGTTGAGCTAGAATGGATGATTCCGCAATCCATCTTCTTGGTATGAAGGCCGAATATAAAAGGGATATCAACTTCTCCATCCCAGGCCTGAGAGGTTTAAGATAATATTTTACATGAATTTGTAGACGAAGTTGCATGCATAAGCTTATTACTCTGAATTTGTCCACTCTTTCTGCATTTTCCACCTTGGGGATGAGGCAAATGAATGTGTAATTCAATCCTAGATCAAAGATTTCTATGTTAAAAAACCTTTGAATGTTATTAACCACATTATTGCAAACAATTCGAAGTAGCTTATGTAGAAACATCATGTATCTCATCTGGTCTTGGTGCCTTCAGAGGGTGCATGTTAAACACAACACCACTGCCTTGATCTCTTCTCTACTAGGCACCATGCCTAGCTAGTCTCTGATTATCCCTCTTCACCCACTACTCTGCTAATGAGACTTGAAATTCCATTTTTAGTTATTACCAAATTAATTAAACCATGTGAATTAATTAAAGTGCGGAATGATAATTAACTGTTTAAACAGATTTCAGTTCTATCGGGACAGAATCCGAACTTGTCACGACAGAAACTGAACACAATAAAAAGATAGTGCAAAAACAATAAAGAACACAACAAATTTTTACAAGGTTCGGAAACCCTTTCGGATAACCTACTCCTTGAGGCCACGCCCAAAGAATAAAATCAATTAATAAGCGATCACAAGTACAAAATATTGACTTAATCAAAACAAGACTCCCTCTTGAGATTTGCCGCAACCTTGTTGTACTTCTCTTCACTAATCTGATCTTGATTGAAACGCTCAACCACTTGAACTCCCTTCAATGGCCGATGAGTGCTTGCATCCTCCCGACGCAAGGCTTGTAAAAATCCTCTCCTGAAGACTATAAATGTTGTGTTCAAATTACAATATGTATTCACTCATGAACGTGGTATAAACTCACCACAAAAAACTAACCACGCATTTTTTCACAAGATCACGTGAATACTATGGTCTTGAATACAAATAAGGAACTCTCACAAATATTACAAAACACTCACAAATTATGCATCTAAGAGTTCACTTTTTCTCAAAGCCTTAGAGACCTATTTATAGAGTTTATTTCGTGCTCATAAAGGCTGAGAATGAATCTCCTAATAAAGGCAAGAATATTTGAAGATATTCTTGATTGATGAAGAATTGCATTTATTAGAAGATGTTGATCCGACAGATACGATTTTGGTGGAGACATCTAATACCTGTGTCGAATCAAAATGCCCAAGATAGTTTTAACAATTAATGACATCAAAGATTCAGTTTCCTGAATTTTATAATCGTGAGCTGCACGAAAATTTAAAATCAAATATTCTAGAAATGACTTTGAGTGAGTACTAAATATTTACTTGAAATAAACAAGATATATCTTCCCTTTATAATCAAATTGTGATAATATAAAGTTAAATAAGGAATGTAAATATTCCGAAAATCACAAGAAAATGAAAGTGAATTTCGAAAATCACAATAAAAGGAAAACAAAAATTAATCTTTTAATGAAAAAGATATTTCTATAAAATATGCCAATTTTAGGATTTACTAGACTCTATGAAATCTACTATGAATGTATGTTCAACTACTTCACCTAAGGCATATTTTAAATAATGAAGAAAAAATTGACTGATTTATCGTTTTTATACAGAAGACATTTTACAGGTAATCAAGATATATTAGTATTAATATCGGTAGAAAAAAAATTGATTTTTTTTTAAATATGCAAATCACATTTCCCTTGTCTTCCACATGCCAAGAGAGCACCATGAATCTCAACTACTTTTTTGATATTATATATAAAAAAAAATATTTTTTTAATAAAAATAAAAAGAAATTGCATCATTCAATCACACCTGGAATATCCATAAATTTTCTTAAATTTCCATCGATATCGAAAATATCTCTCATATTTCAATAAAATTATAGTGACGATTGATATTTCCATTGATATCATTATTTTCTTCCTTGATCTTAAATCGAATATTGAACACAACAAGTAAAAATTAAAGAACCCTTAAACACACTACAACTATAAATATTTATCAAGAAAGTACGAATAAAATAATCCTATTATTTAAGAGAATACAAAAATACAAGCTAATTTCTTTGCCATCTCTAAAACATTTTTTTTCTCTTTTTTGGTAATTATTTTTCTTTCATCTTCTTTTTATTATTATTATTTTTTGTTTGCTCAATAATGAGAAAAAATAAACTTTATTTTGACCATATACCAAAACAAAACCCCAATTAACTACGTCTTCTACGCGCTTTTATGTTTTACTCTGCCTATTGTCAACCCTATTAACAAAGTTATATTTATACAAATGAAATGTGTATATGTAGGTGTAAGACATATACATTTCATTATCATTGCATATTCAAATGTAAAAAAAAAAAGTCCTACGCTCCATCCTAAGTCTTAATTCTACAAATAAATTATAGTCTCTTCAAAAAATAAAAAAAAGTCTTAACTCTACGGAATTGAGGAAGTCAAATATTTACGTTGAAGTGTATGTATCAAAACTAAAAATAATAATACTTATGAGATGATACCAAATAATTGGTAAAAGGCATTAGTTACTCAAGATAGAAATAATAATAATATATATTTATAAATATTTCAATAGTGTCACTTGAAATGTCATTAAAAAAAATGTATTACTTGAAATGGGGTTCTTTAAGTAATGACTTCGTCTAATATGTGATGATAGTGTTGCCGTGTACAGTATATATGTAACTTCAATATATATTATCTTAATTTTTACGTATGTTCTCTTTGAATGGAGAAAAAAAAATGATCAACCAGTCAAATAAATATATATTTTAAAAGAACACTAAACTAAATATGTTTTCTTTTAACATATTGTGGGAACAAAACACACCCAATCACTTCAAGTTCAAAGTCTTCTCATCTTGAAAACGTGTGACATTTTCTACTCTGACCCACTTCAATTGGTCTAAGCCAAAACCACACACAAATTTCAATACAAGCTACTGTCAAAATTTTAAACTTGCTTTATTATGGTTAGTTTCTAGAGTTTTCATGAATTTAGAGTTTCTATAATTTCCATGTATTTACGAGAGTTTCTAGTATCTTCATGTATTTACTAGAGTTTTTATAATGTTCTTGTATTTACTAAAGATTGTTGAGTCTTTAGTATTCTAGAACTCTCATTTCTTAGTTAGTAGATGAGAATTATCTAGAATAATCCACTAGCTAATAATTTAATTGTGTTTTTAAAAAAAGTCTATAGAATCTTATAAATAGAAATGTAGTCCCACCATTTTGTATCAAGCAAAAAACATAAGTTGAATTCTATAAAAAAATCTCTTCCATCATAATATTATCTCCCATATTAACCTTAGTTTTCAGTAAAATCTTCAAGTTCTCTCCCAAATTCATCTAAATTTTCAACAAAATGGTACCAAAGCAAGGTTCTTGAAGAAAAATGGCAAGTGGATGAATGGATCCCTTCCAAGTTCCAATGCTCACCAAGAGCAACTATGACAATTGGAGTATCATGATGAAGGTGCTAATAGGAGCTCAAGATGTTTGGGCGATTGTTGAGAAAGACCATAAGGAGCAAGAAGATGTTGCCCTTTCTCAAACTCAACATGAAGCCTTGAGGGATTCAAGAAAGAGACAAAAGAAAGTTGTCTACCTCATCTATGAAGCAATGGATGAAGATGCATCCGAGAAGATCTCAAATGCAACTACGGCCAAAGAAGCGTGGGAGAAGTTTCAAACTTGCAACAAAGGAGTGGAGCAAGTTAAAAAGATCTGTCTTCAAACTCTTAGAGGTGCGTTTGAACTTTTGTTCATGGAAGAATCTGAATCAATTTCTGATTAATTTTCTAGAGTATTGGCAATTGTCAATTAATTAAGAAGAAATGGTGAAGATATTAGTGAAGTGAAGGTTATAGAGAAAATTCTTCGCACTGTAACTCCAACCTTTGAATACATTGCTACAAACATTGAAGAAAATAAAGATTTAGAAACTATTACTTGAGCAACTCATGGGCTCTTTACAAGCCTATGAGGAGAAACAAAAGAGGAAAAAGAAGCCAAGGGAGACTGTGGAGCAATTACTACAACTCAACTTGCTAATAAAGATCAAAGAGGAAGAGGACGTGACCAAAGAAGCGGACGTGGACGTGGCTGTGGACAAGGATGAGAAGGAAGGGGTGGCTTCAACAACTTCAATCATGGAGAAAGAAATCAAAATCCACAAGCAACAAGAGGACGCGGAAGAGGCAACTCATTGTCAATGAATGACAAATCCCACATCAAATGCTACAATTGCATTAAGTTCGACCACTATGCCTCTGAGTGTAGATCAAGGAAGGTTGAAGAAAAAGTCAATTTCGTCGAAGACAAAGGTGGAGAAGAAGGAACGTTGCTACTAGCTTGCAAAGACAAAGATGAAGGCCAAGAATATAGATGGTATCTTGATACCCGCGCTAGCAATCACATGTTTGGAAAAATAAGAATGTTCGTGGAGCTTAATAAAGCGGTAAAAGGAAATGTTTCTTTTGGAGATGAGTCAAAAATACCCGTGGAAGGCCAAGTTAAAGTTCTCATACGCTTGAAAAATAGAGGCCATCAATTCATCTCAAACGTTTACTTTGTGCCCAACATGAAGAACAATAGTTTGAGTTTGGGACAATTGCTAGAGAAAGATTATGATATTCACTTAAAAGAAAATAATATTTTCTTAAGAGATGATAAAAGTAATTTGATTGTCAAGGTGCCCATGTCAAATATTAAAATGTTCATCTTGAATATACAATATGATGTTCCAAAAGGCCTATAAGCCTCCTATAACGACTCATCATGGCTTTGGCATCTACGCTTTGGACACCTTAAATTTGGCGGGCTCAAACTTTTAGAGAAGAAGGAGATGGTGAGAGGCCTTCCGTGCATCAACCAACTAGATCAACTTTGTGAAGGATGTTTTCTTGGAAAGAAATCTTGGAGAAGCTTCCCAAATGAGACATCTTCAAGAGCCACCAAGCCGCTCGAGCTCGTACATACTGATGTTTGTGGACCGATAAAACCAAACTCTTTGGGTAAGAGTAAATACTTTCTCCTTTTCATTGATGAATTTTCAAGGAAAACATGGGCTTATTTCTTAACAGATAAGTGGAAAGTGTTCGATAATTTCAAGAAGTTCAAAGCTCTTGTTGAGAAAGAAAGTTGTCTTCCTATTAAGGCCATGATATTTGACCGAGGAAGAGAATTCACATTAAACGAGTTCCAAAATTATTGTGACAATCATGGAATTCATCTCCCCTCAACGATGTTGAGATCCCCCAAACAAAATGGAGTAGAAGAGAGGAAGAATCAAACCATACTCAACATGGCTCATAGCATGCTCAAAAGCAAAAGAATGTCCAAGGAGTTTTGGGCTGTAGCAGTGGCTTCTGTGGTCTACTTGGAAAATCGCTCTCCAACAAGAAGTGTGTATGAGAAGACACCTCAAGAAGCATGGAGTGGAAGAAAGCCCGGAATTTCTCACCTTAAAGTCTTTGGAAGTATTGCTTATGCTCATGTGCCCGATGAGAAGAGAACCAAGCTTGATGACAAAAGTGAGAAGTATGTATTCATCGGCTATGACTCAAGATCCAAAGGCTACAAGTTGTACAATCTAATTACTGAAAAGATTCTCATTAGTCGTGATGTAGAGTTAGATGAAGAAGATTCTTGGGATTGGGACTGTAACACCCTGGATAACCAAGACCGTTACAATATGTATTTATAACTGTGCAGGACTCGCTAATCAAGTTGTTTAGTTGAAAATGTGACCCTAAAGTCCTAATCAAGCTAGGTTTAAAAGACTTTGGTCATAAATAGATAATTTTTCATTTGAATAAGCATTTTGTACATGGGATCCCAAAAAAAAAACAGGGTTTAAAGAACAAATTTACAACTTTCAAAAGTTCAATATAAGCAAAGGCCACTCTAATAGAAAAATACACATTTTAGGTTTTCCTGTCCTTGTACCATCCCTTGACCGTGGCGGACGAGCAGCTGACTATGTACATCCCGCCCCTAGAGCTCTCCAACTTAGGATTGGTCCACCTTACCCTTGCCTTTACCTGCACCATGCTGCACCCGTGAGCCGAGGCTCACCAAGAAAACCATATAACATAGCATAAATAATACCGACAATTAAATGATTCATTAAGCAGTTATCTAGGTATTCAGCTGTAACATCCCAAATTTCCTAATAAGGCTTAGTGCCTGGATTAGGGGGCCGGGAGGCAATAATTGAGTTATTATGTGAATTATATTATAATATAATCATGCTTGTATTTTTGAAGATATTAAATATGTGTATGTGGGCCCGTTTCTTATAAGAAGGGTATATTAGAAATTTGACCATTCGGGGGTATAAATGTGAATATGTGCTTGTGTGATTGGGACCACATTATTATGTGGATATATTTGGGTTACTCGACGAGAGGCGGTCCCGATGAGCAAGTTAGCGAAAAAGTCACAACGGGGTCTAAATACCCAGTTTGGGGTGCATTCTAGTAATTTAGTACATTACTGGGAATTAGTGGGTAATGGGGAATTATTGGTAATTGTGTGAGAATAATGGAAGTGGCAGGAATTATAGGACGCAAATTGTGGATAGCGGGATTTAAGGCAAATGACAAAATTGCCCTTATAGATATTTGAGGTATAAGCTAAGAGCAAGGGGTAACTTAGTCATTTCCACTGTGGTTTAAGGCTTAGGTGGCTGGGATATACTCAGAAAGTTTGAGAAGTTACATGAAAAAAAGAATTCAGCAGCCCCTTTCTCTCTTTCACGTTCTCTAGGTGACATAGAAGCTTGAGGAGGTTTTTGGAAAATTCAAAGAGTGAAGCTTGGGAATTAAGGTGCCAAACTTGGGGAAAACTAGAGGTTTAGCTCAAGGGTTTCATCACAGCTTAGGTTTTCGCTAAGGGCTTGAATCGAGGATCGTGTTCGGAGGATTGTCGCTAGTAACCCGCTTACGGACCAAAGGTGAGAAAACTGCACCTGTTATGTGAATGCATGCTTAGAGCTTAGTTAAGGTGACGAACATGATTATAATTATGTTGTGAATATCTGCTTAGGTATGCTGTAACTGTTGGAAAAAGCTTATACAGGATCTTTATTTATTTTCATGTATATCTAATATTAAACAAATTAATACAAGATAGCCTAAAACCTGTTTCTAAAATTGAATTCAAAGAGAAACAAAAAATATGATAATTACAGTATACGCAGCGGAATTAAGAGTCCTTCCTTCAGTTTCTCTAACTCTTGTATCCTTTCTGTCGCAGAGTATTATCAAGAAACTGAACCGATCTTCTATTTTCTTCACTATCTTCCAATGTATCATTAGAACCACCTAGACTAGTATGGGCAAATCTCAACACATGAGATAGATGTAGAGAGAAGAAGAGAAAACAACAAAGAGGCTTAGAAAAAGACTTGTGTTTAGAGAGAATCTAAAACTATCAAAAAATTTGACTTGTGACTTATCAAACTTCTTTTTTGACTTCTCTATAAGCACTCCTTTTATAGACTCAATTAGGCCATTTAATTTAATTAAAAAAATCAATAAAATAACAGCCATTTTGAAGCCCTAGGTCGAAATTATCATGGGCTATAGGCCCGTGAAATTTCCCATTTGATTATAAACCCATTGGACTTAAAATTAAGGCCTATATTATTTTCTATTGATTTAATTAATTAAATAATTATTTAAATCCTTTATCAAATTAATTATTTATAATTTGAACCTTGATTTAAACTTATTTATTAATTTAGATACCAATTTATCTTAATTAATAAATCTGCCATAATTTCTCTTTTCTACTCAAAATTACACAACTCTGTGAAACTATCCAAAATTGACCTGGTCAACTTTGATAATTCTAATTGATGATTAAATCAATTAATTGAGACTATCTAGATGATTTTTTCCAAGGTACAATGGGGACCATGGGCCTATGAATTCAAGCTCCAATAAGTTATCATAAATCTAACAAATAAATTTACTAACTTATTAACTCCTCGTGACTCCACTATAGACTTGGAATTGCACTCTTGAATTCATAGAACGCTCTATAACAAATATAGATACGCTATTAACTATCCATTGTTACAACCATAATTGTCACTCAATCCTCAATAGACGGTCTACAATGAGATAGGACTAAAATACCGTTTTACCCCTCATTGTATTTTATCCTTAAAACACTTAGTTCTTTGTAAATGATATTTTAGTAAACTAATTTAATTACTAAAATGAGATCTCTATCATTTAACACCTTGAACCAAACTAAAAGGAAACCATCGTTTCACTTCTTCATCAGAAGCTATAGATGTTCATATCTATGATTAACACTCCCACTCAATTATACTACCGAGTTCCCAAGATGTAAGTATGGGCTAGTCCGTAGGGTAAGCTGGTAACGAACAAGTCAAAGAACTCAAATAATACAATCAGTTAGAATACTAACCACTCAGAATTGAAAATGAATTGACCTATGGTCAACTATATGATATGACTACAATAGATAATAACGGTATGTTTACTTATCTTATCAACTGTCAATATCGGTCATGTCCGATGTAACAAATACATCCGATCTTATCTACTTTGCTAATGTTCTGGAAAGAACATAACACTGTAATGTGTAAGTAGATCATATCATAGATTGGAAAGTCAGTGTAAATCTGTTGCACTGACTAATCTTAGGACTAACTTATTTTGAACATATAATCATATTTATATTCCACTGTGATTACGTCACTATAAATAAGATTAGCTATATGCTCGGGATTTAATAGAAGTTTATATTAAACAAATAATCATGAAAATAAAACATGCGAGCAAAGTGATTGACCAAGTCAAAAAATGATTTCTATTCTTTTATTGATAATAAAATTAGATTAAAAAGAATTTGGGTTTTAATTAGGGCATAAAACCCCAACAAACTCCCACTTGCACTAATTGAAACTAATGTCTTAATTCTACTAATCCCATCTCCTTGATATGCTTATCAAATGTAGCTTCTAGTAGTGTCTTTGTAAACGGATCTGCAAGATTGTCTTCAGTTGCAATCTTCATAACCTTCACATCTCCCCTGGCCACATATTCTCGAATAATGTGATACTTCCTTTCTATATGCTTACTCCTCTTGTGACTTCGAGGTTCTTTTGAGTTGGCTATCGCTCCTGTATTGTCACAAAACAACACAAGTGGTTTATCCATTTCTGGAATAACACCAAGATCTGAATAGAACTTCTTTAGCCAGACTATTTCCTTAGCTGCTTCTGACGCGGCTATGTACTTAGCCTCCATGGTGGAATTTGAGATTGCAGACTGCTTTACGCTTCTCCAAATCACAGCTCCACCCCCAAGAGTAAACACCATTCCAGAGGTAGACTTTCTGTCATCGACATCAGTCTGAAAATCTGAATCGATTTAGCCTACAGGGTTCAGAACACCACCCTTGTAGACTAACATATAATCCTTAGTCCGTCTCAAATACTTCAGGATATGCTTAACTGCTATCCAATGTTCCGGTCCTGGGTTTGACTGATACCTGCTCACTACTCCCACTGCATAGCAGATATCTGGTCTAGTACACAACATGGCATACATCAGACTTCCAACTGCAGATGCGTAAGGAACTTTTCTCATTGCATCTTCCTCTTCAGGAGTTTGGGGAGACTGCTTCTTTGAAAGATGAATTCCATGGCAGGACGGTAGACGCCCTTTCTTGGAATTTGTCATTGAGAAACATTCAAGCACTTTATCAATGTAAGCTGCTTGAGATAGAGCTAAAAGTTTGTTCTTTCTATCCCTGATGATCTGGATACCTAAAACATAACTTGCTTCACCCAAATCCTTCATCTGGAATTGAGTGCTCAGCCAATTCTTCACTTCTGATAATTTCTTAACATTGTTTCCAATGAGTAAGATATCATCTACATAAAGAACCAGGAATAACACTATTTTATTTGCCTTCAGTTGGTAAACACAGGGCTCATCAATATTTTGTTCGAAGCCATAGGTTTTGATTATTTCATCAAACCTAAGATTCCAGGAACGAGAAGCTTGCTTAAGTCCATAGATGGACATATTTAACTTATAAACTTTTCCTTCTTGTCTAGATACTTTAAATCCTTCTGGCTGATCCATATAAATGACCTCGTCAAGCTTTCCATTAAGAAAAGTTGTCTTGACGTCCATTTGCCAAATCTCATAGTCGAGTGCGGCTGCTATGGATAGGAGGATGCGAATGGATTTGAGCATGGCTACCAGACTAAAAGTTTCCTCATAGTCCACGCCTTCTCTTTGGGTATAACCCTTTGCCACTAATTGAGCTTTATAAGTCTCGATATTTCCATCAACACCTCGTTTCTTCTTGTAGATCCACTTGCACCCAATGGCCCTAAAGTCACTAGGTGCTTCCACAAGATCCCAGACGGAATTTGAGTACATAGACTTCATTTCCTGTTTCATGGCTTAGCCATAGTTCCTTTTCAGGGCTAGCCATTGCCTGTTTGAAAGACAATGGATCATCATCACTGGTGTCACCAACAACCATATTGGTTTCACCATCCAAACCATAGCGAACTGGGTTTCTAGAAACCCTCCCACTACGACGAGGCTCCGTGACTATTTGCTCAGGAATAGTGGTACTTTCTTCATTTAAATCGACTTGCGTCGGTTGTACATGAAGAGTGGGAATTTCATCATCAACACGTGTTGATGACGATGGAACATTGGTTGGAGTCAATTCTTTAACCATCTCCTCTAAAACTACTTTGCTGCGAGGTTTAAAGTTCTGGACATAGTCATTTTCCAGAAAAGTAGCATTATTAGAAGTAAACACTTTCTTTTTTGAATGACTATAGAAAAGTCTACCCCGAGTACCTTTAGGATAGCCAACAAACATGCAAACTTCAGTTCGCAGTTCTAGCTTTCCCTCCTTTTTCCTCAGGACGTGAGCGGGACACCCCCAGATTCTATAATGGCGTAAACTAGGTTCACGACAATTCCAGCGTTCTAAAGGTGTTTTGGGGATTGAGTTTGACGGCACGACATTGAGAATGTCATTTGCGGTTTCAATTGCATGTCCCCATAACGAAGTTGGTAGAGTTTAGTAACTAAGCATGCATCTAACCATTTCCAATAAAATTCTGTTTCGGCGTTCCGCTACACCATTTTGTTGCGGAGTACCTGGGGCAGTAAGTTGTGATAAAATCCCAAGTTCAGTTAAATGATCTTGGAACTGCATATCCAAATATTCTCCACCCCTATCAGATTGCAAAATCTTTAACCTTTTACCTAATTGGTTCTGAGCCATTGATAAGAATTCCTGAAACTTTGAAAATGTTTCTGATTTCCTATGCATTAGGTAAAGACATGAGTATCTATAGTAATCGTCAATGAAAGTGACGAAATACTCAAAACCACCCCTGGCTTGTACATTCAAAGGTCCACAAACATCTGAATGCACAAGACCAAGTGGTTCTTTGGCCCTATTACCCTTTGCAGAAAATGGACACTTAGTCAGTTTGCCTTCTAGACAAGATTCACAGACAGGTAATTCACCTAAGGTGAGTTCCCTCAAAGGTCCGTCCTTTGTAAGTCTTTGAATCCTATCATAGCCAATGTGACCTAGTCTCAAGTGCCATAAATACGTCATATTATTGTTATCGGTCTTTTGACGTTTATTGGTCCTAGGTTTAGCTACTTTGAATAAATCATTGTTAAGAGCGAGGGGTTCGTTAGGTCGCAGAATATAAAGCCCGTTCTCCAAACATGCAATACACAATTGTGATCCATTGAAAGAAATAGATATATTAAAACTTGTGAAAGTCATAACAAATCGTTCTAATTGCAACATGGAAACTGAAATTAAATTTTTACTAAAATCCGGAATAAAAAATTCATCTTTTAAAATTAAAAATTTATTTCTGAACTTCAGACGAGCTCTTCCTCTAGCTTGGACCGCAATGAATGCTCCGTTCCCAACTCTAAGCTTTAAGCCGCCTTCGTTCACTTTCTCCCACCATTCAAGAAGCTGTAAAGAGTTACAAACATGGTTGGTAGATCCAGAATAAATAATCCAAATGGATTTATCATTCTCTAAAACATATGTTTCTAAGATAAATGAACTATAATCATTACCTTTGTTTTTCGCTACTAGAAACTTGGGGCAATCTCGTTTCCAATGCCCCTTCTTTTTGCAGTGAAAACATTTATCTTTACCTTTCTTGTTTTTCATGTTCTTCCCCTTAGGCGTCTGTGCATGTGGTTGTGCACTCGTCTTTGCAGCCTTTGCAGGCTTGGGGTTGTTTATTTGTCCTCCTTTTCTCTTGTTTCCAGCTTTCGGAGACGAAGCTTGGTTAGCTTCAGCCTTAGCTAGATGAGCAGCAACATCAGCAGTCTTATTTTCACCTCCTTTACTAGGTCCACCCATGACAAGTTCAATAATCTGAAGCTTGTTCATGAGCTGCATCAAACCATAGTTTAGTTGAGCACGAACGTGCAGACACGGTGCCATCCAAGAATTTACAGTGCCATCACGAACGTGTAGAGACGGTGCTATCCTAGAATTTACGGTACCATCATGAACATTGACAGTGCCATCACTAACGTGCGGACACGGTGCTCGTTCTGGGCATTCCTCAATCATGACGAATTCAGAGTTGTCACCAACCAACTCTATGGATATTCTGCTTCCAATTAAGGAAGTTTTCTCCAGTGAGTTTCCCCATCGAAAGTTGAGGAAGGATGGGAATAGACATAGACACTACTTAGCTTAAAACTACAAAGTACCAATAAAATAGAAATCAATCACATTTGCTCAATAAAACTTCTAATCACACAAATTTCAAGAAATAGCACAACATATACCAAAAATATGTAAGATATGAGAAAAAAAATACCAAAAACAATCATATCTCTATTTCTTTAGGTTTTTAACTAATCTATGATATCATTGTCCCGGTTGGCGAGAGTCAAAAATACCACTAGTTAAATAGAGTTGTAAACTCATTTAATAATGGACACCATTATTAACAGCCTACTATTCGATCAAAATAAGAAAAAAAAATCTCTTATTTTATGAGCTAGACCCACGGTTTCAATAATCATAGATTTAGTCCTAGTAGTCACCGTAGGGGTGAGTCTAGTAGGGGAATGAATCTTTCGAAATCTAACCTTGTCAAAATAACTAATGAACACCTTCCATAGGGGGATGAATCAAAGCGCCTCGAGGCCCCATTAAGCTATTGACTATGTTAAACCAACGGTGGAGATTGAATAAAATTCTTAAAATAAGCTCATTATAAAATTAAAATTAGTATTTTTATTATTTATTTTTAGAAAATTAGGGTTAAACCCAGCTTTTGCCGCTTAGGACGGCTTATTGTGTAATCTGAGTTTTGTAACAGACTTTTAAACTAATGTTTTTAGGATTCCATGTAAAGAACTTATCTTTAACTTAACGGAAATGTTTATGAAATGATCAAAAGTTTTTAGTACCCAAACCTTAGTGGTTAATCACATGTTTAGTCCAAATGGCTTGTTAGTAAGTCCAGCACTGGTTTCAAAACACACCTGGTAATGGACCCTAATTAGCAGGGCGTTACATCAGCACATTATGACAGACACATAATCATCACTGGAAATCAACAAATCATAAGCCATTTAAACTAGTATTCAACAAGCTATAAGCAACAACTTAACAATAGTAAACATGTTATAGTCATCATACAATACTCAGGGTTGGTGCCCTTAGGCCGCACCCTTCATTTAACCCACTAACTCTAGGTCGCTTAGGCCGAGCTCAGTGATTGTTTAGCTAACCTCAACTCTAAGTGACCGAGCCACGTCCTATGCGCAAATATCAATCTCGGCACTCATAATCTTACAACATTCAAATATAGGAAACCTTAGTCCCAACATAGCCACACAAACGGGTGCAGTTTTCTTACCTTAGGTCCGAGTGCTTTGATTAATAAGAACGACCCTCGAGCATGATCCCGTTCTGAGCCCTAGCATACACCTAGTCACAATCCATAAATGGTAGTTCGATGAGTTTAAATTCCTAAGAACAATCCCGGGACCAAACTCACGCTCTCGAGATCTCTAATTCCACCACACGAAGTGGTGAAACCATCCCCCGAGCCCCTGAGCAAAAACCCTAAAAGGTACCCAAAAACCAAGTTCTGAAAGCTGAGTAGCGCTAAAACGCTACCTAATGGGTGCTACAGCGCTAGAGTCAGAGACTCAAGCCCCAAAATCGCAGCCTAGCGATGTAGCGCTCCCAACCTAGTGCTACAACGTTGCTACCAAAAATGCAATTTTCTGAGTTTCTCTCTTCGAATCTCCTCGAGCTAAAGCTCCAAAAATCCTCCCCAATCATCAGCCAAACACATAATTGAACCCATAAATCACTATAGCTCACCCAAAACAACCTAATAACATCAAAACTTAGCTAAAAACTCACCAAACACAGAAATCAAAACTAAGCTTTGAAGCTCAAGAATACTAACTAAAAACAAGAAAACTTCTCAAAATATTGAAGGAATCCTTACCTTTAGAGAGGAATTCGACCCTAGGTTGCCTCCAACGCCACTCCAAGCTTCAATTCCTCAAATTCCCAAGCTTAAGTTCCTTAAAACTTCATCCCAAAACCTAAATTCAGAAATCAAACTCAACTTAAACTCAACAAACTTAAAGGTCTGAATCCTTACCTTTATGGCAGCTAAACCTCAGCTTTAGTCCTCCAATCCTTGAGCTTAGATTCCCTGACTTCCCAGCTGATTCTTGTCAACTTCCATCCTCAGTCCAAGCTTAGTTTCCTTCAGCAAATTCAAAGCCTTCCCTTACTTCAATTTCCTTCTGTTTTCCCTCTATGATTCCATCTCGATTCCAAGGGAGAGAGAGAAGAGAGAAATAGGGAGAGAGTTTCTTTTTAGTTTAACTTAGCTTCTATATGGGTCTAGGTGGTTAACTATACCAAACCCCAAACTAGTAAATGACTAAATTGCCCGCAAGTCCATAAATCACACTTAAATGTCCCTAAGGGTGTATTGGTCTTTCACCGCTACTTTACCATTTCTTCAAATAAATCTCAGCTATCTCCAAACAATCATCAAATATTTATTCACTACCCAATAATCCTCGGTAATGTGCTAATTTACCAAAATACCCCTAGGCTCACCCCAAGCCGGGTATTCGTTCCCATTGTGACCTTTTCCATTTAATTGCTCACTAGGATCGCCTCGTGCCGAATAATCCAAATACATCCACATAATAATGTGGTCTTGCACTAATATCACATATAATCACATTTATGCCCTCAACGGGCCAAAATTACAAATATGCCCTTATAAGCTAAATAGGGCCCACGTGCATATCTAATACTCATAAACATGCATTTCACTTATCCATATAATCATTTAATCATGCATTAAATCATTAAATCACACATAAACTAATTATGCCCTCCCAGCACGATAATCAAGACCCTTAAGCCTTATTGGTGATTTTGGGTCGTTACAACTATCACCTCTTACTGAGAATTTCGTCCTCAAAATATACCTAAATAACTCGAGATACTGATCCTGCATTGCTGACTCAAGCTTCCAGGTCAGTTCCTCGACCCTGCTATTCCTCCATATCAGTGTAACTAGAGGAATCGTCCTGTTCCGTAGAACCTTATAGTTCATGTCTAAGATCTGAATTGGTCGCTCCTCATAAAATAAATCTGTCTGCAATTCCAAGTCTTCATACTTCAACACATGCATTGTATCTGAGACGTACTTCCGAAGCATAGAAACATGGAATACATCTTGAACTCTCAACAACGACAGTGGCAAAGCTAACCTGTAAGCCACCTGCTCGATCCTCTCAGAATCTCAAAAGGTCCAATGAATCTAGGGTCAGCTTGCCCTTCTTCCCAAACCTTCTCACCCCTCGCAATGGTGAAACTCGCAGAAACACATGGTCCCCTACCTAGAACTCCACGTCCCTACGCTTAGGATCAGCATAGCTTTTCTATCTGCTCTGCAAGGCGAGCATTCGAGCTCAAATCTTCTTGATAGTCTTATTTGTCTTCTGAACGATGTCCGGTTCCAAAAACCTACTCTCACCCATCTCATCTCAATGAACGGGCGATCTACATCTCCTCCCATATAACATCTCATATGGCACTACTCCAATCGTTGATTGATAATTGTTGTTATATGGAAACTCAATCAACGGGAGATACTTACTCCAAGACCCCTCAAAGTCTATCACGCATGCTCTAAGCATATCCTCCAAGACCTGAATCGTCCTCTCAGATTGTCCATCAGTCTGAGGATGAAAGTTCGTGCTGAACTTCAACTGAGTCCCCATAGCCTTTTGCAATTCACCCCAAAACTTGTAGGTAAAGATAGGATCCCGGTCTGACTATAGACTTGGGAACTCCATGGAGACGTACAATCTTCCTCACATACAACTTCGCATACTAATCCAAAGTATAAGTCGTTCTAATTGGTAGAAAGTGCGCTGATTTGGTGTATCTATCTACTATCAACCACACTGAGTCATGTAGCTCTAATGTCTTGGGTAAACCTCCCACAAAGTCCATTGTAATATCCTCCCAATTCCACTCGGGAACACCCAAAGGTTGTAGAACCCTGCTGGTCGTTGATGCTCAGCCTTCACCTGCTGACAAATCAAATAGCTAGCCACGTACTCTACCACATCCTTCTTCATCTTAGGCCACCAATACAACGTCTGCAGATCCTGATACATCTTCGTGGTGCCTGGATGAAGTGAGTACGGCGTAGTATGGGATTCATCCAGTATCTCGCGTCTAATCCCCACATCAGTCGAAACACAGATCCGACCTTGATACCATAGCAAACCAACCTCATAAATGGAATAATCCTTAGCTGCTCCCGCTAAGACATTCCCTCTAACTTCCTGTAACTGTACATCTACCAACTAACCCTCCTTAATCCGCTCTAGTAGGGTCGACTTCAAAGTAATATTGGCCAACCTACCCACCAACAACTATATCCTTACTCTGGACATCTCTTCTGCCAATTCCCTCGATATCTGAGTAGAACTAAGCAGTTGTTCTGGGCCTTTTCGGCTCAATGCATCCGTTACTACATTGGCTTTCCTTAGGTGGTAAAGAATGTCACAATCATAGTCCTTCACCAACTCCAGCCAACGCCTCTGCCTCATTTTCAGGTCTGTCTGGATGAAGAAGTACTTCAAACTCTTGTGATCAGTGTATATCTCGCACTTCTCTCCATACAGATAATGTCACCACACCTTCAGTAGGGCACCGCTACTCATACTCATTCACCTGTCGTGATGCATAAGCTATAACCTTCTCATTCTACATCAACACAAAGCCCAAAACCAAACCTCGACGCGTCACAATATACTACAAACTTTCCTCCCTCCGAAGGAAGACTCAACACAAGTGCTATAATAAGTCGTCACTTTAATTCCTAAAGATATTCTCACACTTGTCTGACCAAACAAACTTCAAATTCTTCCGTGTCAATTCTGTCATTGGTGCAGCAATCTTCGAGAACCCTTCCATAAACCATCTGTAGTAACCTGCTAATCTGAGGAAACTCCTAACCTCCGAACCTCCTTGGCCTCGACCAATCCCTAACTGCCTCCACCTTAGATGGATCCACTTTAATCCCATCCTCACCAACAATATGTCCAAGGAATATCACTTCTGGTAGCCAAAACTCACACTTATTAAACTTTGCATACAATCGGTGCTCTCTTAATCTCTGGAAGACCTGTCGAAGATGTTCCTCGCGCTCTGCCTCTGAATTGGAGTACACTAGGATGTCGTTGATGAAGACAATCACAAACTGATCCAAGAAGTCCTTGAACACCCTGTTCATTAGATCCATGAAGGCTGCTGGGGCATTGGTCAAACCAAACGACATAACCAGAAACTCATAGTGTCCATATCTCGTTCGGAAGATCATCTTCGGTATGTCCTCGTCCTTGATCCTCAGCTGGTGATAACCAGATTGAAGATCAATCTTTGAGAATACTGTATTTTCCTACAGCTGATCAAACAAGTCATCGATCCTTGGTAGAGGGTACGTATTCTTGATGGTCAACTTGTTCAACTCTCTGTAGTCTATATACATCCTCAGAGTCTCGTCTTTCTTCTTCACAAACAAAACTGGGGCACCCCATGGCGAGTAGCTAGGCCTGATAAACCCTAAATCAATAAGCTCATGTAACTGTATCTTCAATTCCTTCAGTTCTACTGGTGCCATTCTATACAGTGCCCTCGACATTGGCTCTATCCCCAGTGCTAACTCAATAACAAATTGAATCTCCCTGTGTCGTGCCAGCCCTGGTAAATCCTCAAGGAACACATCCAAGAACTCACGAACTAATATGGTCTCTCCCGGCCCTGTTGGCAACACTATGGTAGTATCCACCACACTAGCCAGGAAACCTATACATCTTCCCTATAATAGGTCCCTAGGTCTCAATGCTGATATCAAGGGTATGTAGGGTCCACATACCGCCCCCACAAAATCTAAGGGGTCCTCTCCCTCAGGCTCAAAGGTCACCATCTTCTTCCTACAATCAATGGTAGCCCCATATTTAACCAACCAATCCATCCCTAGAATCATATCAAAGTCTTCCATACCTAACTCAATCAGGTCTACTAATAGCTCCCTACAATCAATAATTACTGGCAGTGCTCTAATCCATCTCCTTGTTACTACTTATTCCCCTGTGGGCAATATAATCCCAAATCCCGCAGTATAATACTCACTAGGTCTATCAATCACCTTACTAGAAACAAATGAATGTGTAGCACCAGGGTCAATCAACACAATAAAAGGAGAGCCAGCGCTAGAAAGTTGACCTGTCACCACCAAGGGACTAGCCTCGGCCTCTGCCTGCGTCAAGGTGAACACTCAAGCTGGAATCAAGCTGTCCACCTTCCCTGCTTCCCCTTTCTTCACTATTGGGCAGCCCTTCTTAAGGTGTCCCACCACCCCACATACATAATAGGCCTTGGCCTGATATTCGCCTAGATGGCGTCTTCTACACCTTGTGCACTCTGGGTAACTTCTCCATGCATCACTGCCTCCCTGGCGACCACCCTGAACACCCTGATCCCTCCTATCCAGACCGGTAGCAGTCGAAGTGTCAGGGGACTTCCTCTTCAAATCACTGGGGCCTCCGCCCCTACCAGAACCTAAATATGGAGGCACTGCCCTGCGAACCTACCGTCTCGCAACGTTCTCCCTCCAAATCTTTTTTTTTGCCTCCTCAGTGGTAAGAGCCTTCTCAACAGCCTGGGCATAGGTCGTACCCCCAGGTACTATTGTAATTCTCACATCTCAAGCTATCATAGCATTAAGCCCTCTGATAAATTTGTCCTGCCTAGCTACATCAATAGGCACAAGGTCTGGTGCAAACTTTGCAAGTCGGTCAAACTTCAGGGCATACTCTATAACTATCATATTGCCCTGTACCAATCCCACAAATTCATTCACTTTTGCTGCCCTGATGGAAATGTTATAATACTTTTGACTGAACAAATCTTGAATCCATCCCAACCCAGAGTAGTGACATCTCTAGTCTAGGATGTCCTTTCCTATCAGATGCAGGCATCCTCTCTCAGCATATATGTGGCACAGGCCACCCGGTCATTACCTTCTACCCTCATGAAATCTAGGATAGCGGTAATCATACTCATCCACTATTCGACCTTCAGTGGATCTGGTCCTCCCTCGAATGTTGAAGGATGATGTCTCCTAAACTGCTCATACAACAGCTCCCACTTGTTCCCAATCTCTGGTGCTTGAATAGCTGGTACCATAACAGGTGGCACAATAGATGCCGCACTCCCTGATGAAGCCTACTGTCTTAGTAGATGGATCTGCTCTTCCTGGCTCTGAAGCTGGGCTTGCATGTCTTTCAATATATGTTGCCCATTCTCAGAGACTGGCGGAGGGTTCTGGCCATGGTCATCATCTCTAATCTCGGACCCAGTGCCGGCTAGTCGTATAGATAGCCTTGGACGCATAGCTATCCAAGGTAATCTGCAATCAATGACTCGGTAGTCAGACCATGATGATAGGGTAATAATCCTTCCAAGATCCCTCATTGGAACACAACCAATATCAAGCAATCAAAATATAAACAATTATCCAAATATTCATCCACATGCAACAACAATGCTAATAAGCACGCCTCAAGACCATTACACAGCAGTCAAGGACCAGGCCTTATCAGTATCCCATGCTTCCTATTAATCAAACAAGTAAAAGCATTCATATTCCTTTCAATCACTTAAGCATATAAGCATGAATATACAATTACCAAACCCTGAGTCAAGCTTGTCTATAGCAGCGAATGTACATGTCCAGCTAGTCTTCAGAAACCCTTAAACCTAGACCGCTCTGATACCAAGTTGTAATGCCTTGGATAACCAAGACCATTACACTGTGTGTTTATAATTGTACAAGACTCACTAATCAAGTTGTTTAGTTGAAAATGTGACCCTAAAGTCCTAATCAAGCTAGGGTTAAAATAATTTGGTCAGAAACAGATCATTTTTCATTTGAATAAGCGTTTATACATGGGATCCCAAAAAAAAATAGGGTTTAAAGAACAAATTTACAACTTTCAAAAGTTAAATACAAGCAAAGGCCACTCTAATGGAAAAAAACACATTTTAGGTTTTCATGTCCCTGCACCATCCCTCGACCATGGCGGATGAGCAGCTAACTATGTACATCCTGCCCCCAGACCTCTACAACTAAGGATTGGTCCACCTTACCCTTGCCTTTACCTGCACCATGCAGCACCCGCGAGTCGAGGCTCAGTAAGAAAACCATATAACATAGCATAAATAATACAGACAATCAAATGATTCATTAAGAATTTCTCCAGGTATTCAGCACATTATGACAGACACATAATCAGCACTGGAAATCAACAAGTCATAAGCCCTTCAAACCAGTATTCAACAAGCTATAAGCAACAACTTAACAATAGTAAACATGTCATAGTCATCATACAATAATCAGGGTCGGTGCCCTTAGGCCACACCCTCTATTTAACCCACTGGCTCAGACTCACTTAGAGCCGAGCTTAGTGATTGTTTAGCTAACCTCGGCTCTCAGTGGCCGAGCCACGTCCCATGCGCAAATATCAATCCCGACACTCTTAGGTCATTTATTTCATGCTCACATGGCACATCATAATCATACAACATTCAAATATATGGAACCTTAGTCCCAACATAGCCACACAAACGAGTGCAGTTTTCTTACCTCAGGTCCAAGTGCTTTCATTAATAAGAATGATCCTCGAGCACGATCTCATTCCGAGCCCTAGCGTACACCTAGTCACAATCCATAAATGGTACTTCGATGAGTTTAAATTCCAAAGAACAATCCTGGGACCAAACTCATGCTCTCGGGATCTCTAATTCCACCAAACGAAGTGGTGAAACCATCCCCCGAGCCCCTAAGCAAAAACCCTAAAAGGTACCAAAAAACCAAGTTCTGTAAGCTGAGTAGAGCTGCAACGCTACCTAATGGGTGCTACAGCGCTAGAGTCAGAGACTCAAGCCCCAAAATTGCAGCCTAGCGATGTAGCGCTCTCAACCTAGTGCTACAACGTTGCTACCAAAAATGCGATTTTCTGGGTTTCCCTCTTCGAATCTCCTTGAGCTAAAGCTCCAAAAATCCTCCCTAATCATCAGCCAAACACATAATTGAACCCATAAATCACTATAGCTCACCCAAAACAACCTAATTACATCAAAACTTAGTTAAAATCTCACCAAACACAGAAATCAAAACTGAGATTTGAAGCTCAAGAACACTAACTAAGAAAACTTCTCAGAAGATTGAAGGAATCCTTAACTTTAGAGAGGAATTCGACCCTAGGTTGACTCCAATGCCACTCCACGCTTCAATTCCTAAAATTCCCAAGCTTAAGTTCATTAAAACTTCATCCCAAAACCTAAATTCAGAATTCAAACTCAACTTAAACTCAACAAACTTAAAGGCCTGAATCTTTACCTTTATGGCAGCTAAATTGTAATGCCCTGAATTCTCCGATGTGGTTTAATGGCGGGATTAGTAGGTCGGGAGGGCCATACTTGCTTAATTTTGCCATTAGTTGATAAATTCATGTATATGTGAATTATATTATAATGTGATGTTAAATGCATGCATGTGGGTCCACATTCTAATTACAGTGGTGTGATGGTAGTTTGGCCCGTTGAGGGTATAATTGTATATTTGTATGCATGTCGGTGATATATTGTTGAGGCCACATTATAATGTGGGTTTGTTCGAGCTACTCAGCATGAGACGATCATGGAATATTAATTAGCGGTCTAGTCATAACAGGTTTAAGTTCGGGGCTCAGGATGAGTCTCGCGGTGATTTTAATGGTTAGAGCGTTACCGAGAATTAAAGGGTAACGAGATATAAATTATTGGTGTTTGAGATTATTGAGAATAACGGGAATTGGAGAGCGTTAATTATGATTAACGAGATAGGTGGGAAATACCAATTTTTCCCTTGGGAGCCTTTAGAAACCTTTATTAAACCTAGGGGGATTTTGGTCTTTTCACCCCTAGAATAGATATAAGCCATTTTAGGCTGTGAAAGAAGAGGAAAAATAGAGGAAGTTCAAGAGCCTTCCCGTACCTATCTTTCCTTCAGTTTTCTTTGTGATTTTTGAGCTATTCTTGAGGATTCAAGCTTGGGAAGTAAGCCTTGGGGGTTTGGGAGAGTGTTCCACCATTGAAGAACATCACAAGCTGAGCTTTGGGTAAGTTTCTAGCCATTGAATTCCCTGGTTTGCCCTGTTTTAGTTTTGTTTTGCAGTTGAGATTTCTAGGTTAAATACTTGGTTTTGTTGGGAGTTTTGGCTAGGGTTCTTATGGTTGTGATGTTTGGGGTATGTTAGGATGGTTTTTGGGTTCATTTGGCACCAAAAATGGGATTTGGAAGCATTGGAATCAAGTTAGAATCGAAGGAGTTCAAGAAGGAGGTTTCAGGGGGTATTTGGTCTGGAGGTAGCGCTACAGCGCCCACCCTAGGGCACTACAGCGCTACACAGGAGGCATTTGGGCATGTTAGGGGTTTTGAGAATAGCGCTGGGGCGCTAGGGAGCAGCGCTATAGATCTACTTTGTTCCTTCAAAGTCGTGTTTGAGTACGTTTAAGGGTTTTTGGCTTGGGGTTTCAATCCTTAAGGCCTGGGATCGAATCTACTCACCGTGTGGGCATGTTTCGAGGTCCTGAGAGTGGGGTTTAGGTTAAGACCCTTTCAATGTTGAATTTCATTAATGGAGGTTATAATTGGTTATGATTAGGTAACTGCTAAGGAATCAAAGTTTGATCGTTCTCAGGAGTCGTTCTTATTATATTTCTCGCTCGAACCTGAGGTAAGAAAATTGCACCCTATGTATGAGACATGCATGATTGTTGTTGAGGCATGTTGGTTGATAAATGTGGACATTGATTGCATATTAAATGCTAGATAATATTTTTTACTTGTATATGGCACTGATTAGTCAAGGACACTGACCTAAGAGTCAGAACGGCATAAGCGTCCTGAATGCAGGGCCGAATGAAGATTAGATCTAATCGATATCAGCATTGAATGACTCTAAGGCATTAACGTTGGACCGACCCTAAGGTCGATGAATCTTATAAGCGCTTGACTAGTCTAAGCTAGTTACTCAGAGTCAGGGCCTAAGGCCTAGGTGATCATTTTTCACATGGCTAGGGAACGACGTTCCAGGGTTTGACCCTATGGTCATGAGGAAGGTTATGTTGGTGACTAGTCACCATGCACTTATCCTGTTCAAGCTAGTGAAAGGTTCACTTATCTGTTAAGCTCCGGTGACCCTATTGTCACATGGCTTAAGGGAGCAGTACCCATCTTAGTGACTTTTGCGACTCTCACTTATTTGTTTTGGACTGAAAGTCCTGAATGATTATTATGATCATTGTTGATATTATATCATGCTATATTGTGGTTTCTTGCTGGGCCTTGGCTCATGGGTGCTATGTGGTGCAGGTAAAGGGAAAGGAAAGCTCACCCAGCCTTGAGTGGAGAGCTTAGGTGGCGATGTGTACATATGTAGCCGCTTGACCACCACAGCCAAGGAGTTCTCAGAGGAACTAGGGGGTTTACCCTATTTTTGCCGCTTAGGTCGGCGGGTTTGTAATTTTGAAACAGTAATGACCTTTTTGAGTTGTAAATAACTTGTAAAAGATTTTATGGGCCCATGAACAGTTTTATGTATTTAATAAAATATATCCTCTCTTTTTTATTGGTTTTCCACCTTAGCCTGTTAATAACACTTAGAGCACGTTTTTAATCAAAGGACTCGGGTAGCGGGTCAAATTTCCGGTTCACCGTAACTGTTCTGGGGTAACCAGGGCGTTACATAAATCCTCAGCTTCACTCCTCCAATCCTTGAGCTTAGATTCTCAGACTTCCCAGCTGATTCTTGTCAACTTCCAGCCTCAATCCAAGCTTGGTTTCCTTCAGCAAATTCAAAGCCTTCCCTTACTTCAATTTCCTTATGTTTTCCCTCTATGATTCCAGCTCAATTCTAAGGGAGAGAGAGAAGAGAGAAATTGAGAGAAAAAGGGAGAGAGTTTCTTTTTTGTTTAACTTAGCTTCTATAAGGGTCTAGGTGGTTAACTATACTAGACCCCAAACTAGTAAATGACTAAATTGCCCCCAAGTCCATAACTCACACTTAAATGTCTCTAAGGGTGTATTGGTCTTTCACCACTACTTTACAATTTCTTCAAATAAATTTCAGCTATCTCCAAACAATCATCAAATATTTATTCACTACCCAATAATCCCCGGTAATGTGTTAATTTACCAAAATAACCCTAGGCTCACCCCGAGCCGGGTATTCATTCCCGTTGTGATCTTTTTCGCTAATTGCTCACTAGGATCACCTCATGCCGAATAATCCAAATACATCCACATAATAATGTGGTCTTGCACTAATATCACATATAATCACATTTTATGCACTCAACGGGCCAAAATTACAAATATGCCCTTATAAGATAAATAGGGCCCACATGCATATCTAATACTCATAAACATGCATTTCTCATATCCATATAATGATTTAATCATGCATTAAATTATTAAATCATACATAAACCAATTATGCCCTCCCGGCACTCTAATCAAGGCTCATAAACCTTATTAGTGATTTTGGAGCATATAAGAGCTTTATGAAGTGACTGAAAACCAAAATGACATCTCTCTTATGTGTCTATTAGTGATTGTGAGCCTCTAAGCTACTAAGAAGTGGCAGAAATCACGAAGTGAAGAGACGCCATGGATGAGGAAATCAATTCAATTATGAAGAACAACACATGGGAGCTAGCTACGCTTCCACAAGGACACAAGGTGATTGGAGTAAAATGGGTGTACAAGACAAAAATGAACGCCAATGGAGACGTGGAAAGATACAAAGCAAGATTGGTTGCAAAAGGCTATAGTCAAAGAGAAGGCATTGACTATGACGAGGTATTTGCTCTTGTTGCTTGTCTTAAAACTATTAGATTAATTATTTCTTTGGCAGCCCAAAATAGATGGAAGATATACCAAATTGATGTAAGGTCTGCTTTCTTGAATGGTTGTCTCGGAAAAGAAGTCTACAATGAGCAACCATTGGGCTACAAAGTAAAAGGAAATGAAGATAAAGTATTAAAGTTAAAGAAGATTTTGTATGGACTAAAGCAAGCGTTGAGAGCCTGGAATACACAAATTGACAAGTACTTTCAAGACAAGAATTTTTAAAAATGTCTATATAAGCATGCACTCTATATCAAAGTTACAAATGAAGATATTTTGATTGTATGCTTGTATGTAAATGACTTGATCTTTACATGTAGAAACTCGAGTATGTTTGAGGAGTTCAAGAAAGACATGTCGAAAGAGTTTGAGATGACAAACATTGTGCTAATGTCTTATTACCTCGGCATTGAAGTGAAGCAAGAAGACAAAGGCATATTCATCACTCAAGAAGGCTATGCTAGAGAAGTGCTTAAGAAGTTCAAGATGGATGACTCTAATCTAGTTGGCACACCGATTGAATGTGGAATCAAGTTGTCAAAGCTTGACGAAAGAGAAAAGTGGATCCAACTCTCTACCAAAGTCTTGTTGGAAGTTTGCGCTACCTAACTTGTTCGAGGCAGGATATTCTCTATGTTGTTGGAATCATTAGTCGCTATATGGAAGCTCCAACAACAACTCATTTCAAGACTGGAAAGAGAATACTTCGGTACATCAAAGGCACAACCAACTATGGCTTGTTCTATCCATCTTCTAACAATTATGAGATAGTTGGATACAGTGACAGTGATTGGAGTGGAGACTTGGATGATAGAAAGAGCACCACTGGATTTGTGTTTTTCATGGGAAACACCACTTTAACTTGGATGTCAAAGAAGCAACCAATCATCACATTATCTACTTGTGAAGCTGAATATGTTGCTACAACTTCATGCGTTTGCCATGCTATTTGGCTAAGAAACTTGCTAAAAGATGTGAATGTGCCACAAGAGGAGCCTATCGAGATTCGTATTGACAGCAAATCGGCACTTTCACTAGCAAAGAATCATGTCTTTCACGAAAGAAGCAAGTACATTGACACACGTTATCATTACATACGAGAATTCATTGGAAGAAAAGAAGTGAGGTTGGAGTATGTGAAGTCTCAAGATCAAGCGACAGACATCTTCACCAAGCCACCCAAGGGAGAAACGTTCGCTAAGTTACGAAGCATTCTTGGAGTCACAAATAAAGTTTAATGGAGGGTGTTGAAATATTAAACTTTATTTATTATGGTTAGTTTCTAGAATTTTCATGAATTTAGAGTTTCTAGAGTTTCCATGTATTTACTAGAGTTTTTAGTGTCTTCAGGTATTGACTAGAGTTTCTAGAATGTTTATGTATTTACTAGAGGTTGTTGAGTCTTTAGTATTCTAGAACTCTCATTTCTTAGTTAGTAGATAAAATTATCTAGAATAATCTACTAGCTAATAATTTAATTGTGTTTGTAGAAAGGTCCATAGAATCCTATAAGTAGAGATGTATTCCTACCATTTTGTATCAAGCCAAAAACACAAGTTGAGTTCTATAAAAAAATCTCTTCCATTATAATATTATCACCCATATTAACCTTAGTTTTCGACAAAGTCTTCAAATTCTCTCTTAAATTCATCTTAATTTTCAACAGCTACTCCCATAGTGCTACTCCTAGTCTAATATAAATATACTTAGACTCATAATCACTACTAAACCATTTCTTGTTAGCCCTCTCACTCTCATGTACATACAAACATTATTGTATATTCAATAAATCTCCAAAAAAACACAGTTTCAGAAAGAGAGGCAAGATAGTCGTAGCTGAACTGTTATATAGATGTTTCAGTTATATATTCTCCAACCAAAAAAACCAAGTACTCTATAGTCAAATGGGTAGCCTCGACGACTTTGACTTTCCCCTAAACAACAATCTTTCCAGCATGGTCGGCGGTGAAGGCAATAATCCGTTGGACCCCATGGAGTTTAGGCGGATTGTATGTGAGTTTTGTTATTGTTAACAGATTCTTCACCTTAGTATGCTAATTTCAAGATTAGAAAGTAGTGCAGAGGTGGTAGAACGTTATGTTTGGATAAATATCATATTTTAGATAATTCTCAAAGAAAGAAAAACTTAATTATCAAATAAAAATTATAATTTTGAATTCTGCAGTTTTATATTTTGGTAATAGTTTTGATCCGATTTCTTATTTTAAAATATTTAATTGTTTGCCTTTTTCATTTCACCTACCGTATAGCTAGCCTTCATTTGGTATTATCAATGTTATTTCTATATAGCTAGCGCGGCGGAGTCAACATAAAAATAAGAGTATTATTATAGGGCATAATATATATAGTGTCTAATAATAAAACCGCCAACGATTCCAACCCACTTGGCATATAAGCGGAATGACTTTCGCTCCTGCAATTTATTATATAACAATTGTTTTATTGTAAAAGTGTTGTGATGTGTTGTGCACAAGTACACTTATGTGTACTATTATGACAATTGATTTATAGGGTGAAGGCCCATTTTTTATTTTAATATACAATTTCAACTCATGATAACCGGTTTTGGTTACGGGTTGGATTTTTTTTATAATAAAAAAATTAATTAAATAGGGATATAAATGTCTTTCCATAAAAAAATAGTATGTTGAACAGGTTAGTATGCACACTGTAGAGACTCAGAAAAAAAAAATATATATTAATTTAAGTTTTATTTTAAGTGGTGGGACCCACTTGTTTTAAAATAAGTCAGATTTTTATTTTCTTTTCTTTTTCTTTCTTTTTCCTTTTTATTCCCGAGCACTTCTTCTTCTTAATCTTCTATTTTTTTTTCTTTTTTTTCTCTCTGCAACAACCCACATCGGGGTAACACAAAGTCATTGCCAGAGTTCCCTTTTGCTGCCACGCGCCGGAGCTGGAGCACCAGTGGACGGCGACAATCCCATCCCCAAAATCTCAGGGCCATCAGAGTTAAGACGCACACAAACGGAGCAGTAAAAGTTTCATCGTCAAAACTTTGACCGCACTTTCCGGCGAACCCAGACCTCCGTTCGGTGAGTGGGTGGCACCATTGAAACCAGCGTGAATGGAGGAACGTCGCCCACAAAGTCATTTCAGTCAACTCACCGTTTTTCTCCGGCGAAATTTTGGGTATCTCCCCCCTTTGGAAGCATTTTCTGGCGACACCGGAGGTCAGTTGTGCAAAAGCGCAGTACTTCCGTGATGTACTACTCGAGAGGATCGTTTTGATATATGCCATGCATATATTCGTCGATGTTTTCGGTATCGCTATCAACTGCTAGTGTGCACTGCTTGAGTGAGGTTTCGGAACTTGAAATTTTAAATATGGTCATATTATATGTCGTTGGACAAGATTTTGAATAAGGAATTCAATAATGATAATTGTTTGCTCATTTGGTGCACGTAGGAAAAACGTGATATTAAAATCGGACTAAATCATTCTAAGATCATCGATAAGCTTAGGAGCATTGCTTTGGGCTCGGATTAAATTCTAAAGAGGTAGAGACTCAACCAGACTATTGGACTTATTTTACTCGTATTAAATTGCATTCAACATATTCCAATTTTGATATTTATAAAATGTTTGAAAAATTGAAAACTTAACCTGCATGTTTTCTAATCTGTTCTGAGGGCACTGAGTGCCAAATATATATTTTTGTTCACTTATTTATATAGGTTATGATTTTTGGGTTTATTCAAATGTAGCTGTTATGCTGCCCAATTTTCTAAAATATAAAGGGAATATGTTTCTTTCTTTTCATGTTTACCTGCATTTTGTTATACCGGTGAGAGCCATAGTGATCATGATTGGTGCATGTTGTTGTTTCACGACCTAGTCTCTGTGTCATCATAGGTAGATCAGGTGTCCACTCACCTGTAGGTGTAAAGACCTAGCATCTATGTACAGGAAGTGTTCTGAGCCTCCCCCTTGTGGTGGTTATCAGGCCCGGCTACCCGGTTTAGGATGTCAGATTTTCTATGGTGGGTAACGGGAACTAGGGATCTAGTGGACGGTGTGATGTGCACTTGTAGCTATGCTCTTATGATTATTTGTGGTTTCTCTATTTTGGTTTATACATGATGATGTATGTTTTGTTTTCAAAGCTAACCATGCAGGGGTTGTATTAAACTTTTGGGTCCTATGTTATTAGTTGTTTTCCTACTGGGCTTTATAAGCTCAACCCCCTATCTCTCCCATTCCAGGAGCCTAGTGACGCGAATGTGGAAAAGATGAATTATCGAGGGAGCTAATGTGTTTGGCCTATTTCTATTTCGTGTCATTGTCTTATCTTTTGAGCATTATATATGTATTCGACTTCGAATCTAATGATCGGTATATCTAAATGATCTATGAAATAGTTAGGGATGAGGAATGGTGGATGCTAAGTATTATTTTGGGTGTTTATGACTTATTAAATTTAACTATTTGGTGATTACATAACTGTGGGAATATTATTGTTTTATGTATAATGATAAGTGATCATACTTTTATTACTAATATTTTTATATATAATTATAGGAGTTATTTCATTATTTTAACTTATAATTATACTACGATTTAATATAAATTAAATGATCATTTATAAAGATTATTTTTCAACGAGGGTCAAAGTTTGACCTTTGACCACCTAAGTTATGGATATTACAAATCTGCCATGGCCTAGGGCTCGGGTCGTGACAGAAAAATGGTATCAGAGCATCGGGTTCAAATACCTCGAAGTGTGTCACCAAATAGATTAAATTTATTTTAAAATAAAGTATTTTGATCTATAAAAGGCGTATGTATATAGATAGCATCCATTCCTCACTAACTGGTTAGCTTTTGATTTACTGACCTCAGAAAATGCCTCCGAAAGGAAGGACAACAAGGAGAAGGCCTGCAGATGATGTCCTTGAGGCTGAGGTTCCTACTTCGCCAGTTGCATTCCCTGTGAACGCCATTCTTGAGGCTTTAAGAGGCATTCCTGCCAAACAGATGGATCCAGCTGCCCAACAGAGTAATCACTCCCAGATTTTCCATCGGATTCAAACACTTAAGTCTAAAGGTGGAAAAGATTCCATGGTTGCTAAAAGATGGTCAAGGCATATAAAGAAGAGTTTAAACATTATGGGAACACCTAAGGAGTATCATGTTAATATTAATGTGCCCAAGTTGGAAAGGAGCGCACCGGATTGGTAGGAAGCCTTCAGTAGGATGAGTGGAACTGATGGGATGACTTGAGGAAATTTTGAGATGGGTTTTCGAAGAACAACATTTTAACCCATCTTATAGGAGGATTTGATTGGATCATTTGATTGCTTAAGATCAATGATAGGTTGATGAGATCACAGAATGACTAGATAATGATGGATGTGAGTGAATGAATTCTACATGAAGTTTGTAGAGTTATCTTCTTATGTTTATGTTGGTACGGTCGATCAACCTCTTTTAATTGAGTAGTTCCTCCGTCCCTCACTCCCTTCAATGCTGGGTCCACTTGCCCTATGACCTTTGGAAATTTGAATGAGTGTGTGACAGTAGCCTTACAGACTGAGGCTCATAAAGAAGGAATTGAAATAAAGAATCCGGCCCGAAAAAGAGGAAATGATAGGAAAATGAACAAGAAGAATCAAGGGCGATGGTTATCCCAATGACAACAACTTAGTGGGGGTAGCAATAGTAGCAAATCGTCAGGAAAGACTCGAATTGGGCCGTATGGGTGTTTCAGTTGTGGCCAACAGGGTCATAAGAAGAAGATTGCCCACACGACAACAGAGGTTCCAACCATCACCTGGAGGATCCATAGGGATTATGCTAGGTCTACTCCTTTCACAGGACAACCTAAGAGTAACCAGTCTCAGACTTCATCCTATGGTTTCACACCCACACTAGGGCAAAAATTTCAATTTTAACATCAGTTCTAGCCCCACGGTTCAGGATTCAACCAGGGGTACTCGCAGAGTTTTCAAACTCCTATTTCTGCTAGAATTTAGAGAGGGTTCAATCCCGGAGGAGGCTCTAGTGCAAGCACAAGCCATCCTCTTCAAGGAAAAAGGGAAAGCAAAGGAAAAAGCCTCTGGTCAAGCCTATGCTCTTGGTGGTGATGATGTACAAGGAGGAGCATGCCAGGGAGTTGTGGATGGTGTGGTTCTCATCTCACACTCTTGGGCTCATGTATTATTTGATACTGGTGCATCTCATTCTTGTATATCATTAATGTTTGCTAGCATGTTTGGTTTGAGTTGGGAAACTTTTAGTCCTACACTGCAGTTGAGTGTACCTATGGGAGGGCATGGTGAAGTATCAACCATCTGCAAATCAGTTTGTATTATGCTTGAAGGGCATAATTTATTAGGAAACCTGATGGTGTTACCTATGGGACAATTTGATGTGATTCTTGGCATGGATTGGTTGTCTAAGTACCAAGCCATTGTAGATTGCTCACGCAAAAGGGTGACTCTTTTAACTCCAAGTGGAGATTTCATTGTATATCGAGCCAATATGAATGCAGTAAGGCAAGATCCTATCCTTAAGGCATGTTTAGGTGGGAAAAGAAACTTAGAGTGTTATGGGAGTCTGTTTGCAATTAAGGATAAGTTTAGGCCTCTAGACAAGTTTCCTTGGATATCAGTGGTTAGTGGCTTTCCAGTTGTGTTTCTTGGGGATTTTCCAAGACTACCACCTGATAGACAGATAAAATTTTGCATTGATTTGATTCCCGGGACTCAACTAGTTTCTACTACCCCTTATCGCATGGCACATGCAGAGTTGGATGAATTGAAAAAGAAATTTGGTGAGCTAATGGATAAGGTACATCAGGATCAGTACTTCCCCATGGGGAGCTTCAGTTTTGTTTTCCAAGAAATCTGATGGATCCTTGTGATTGTGCGTCGATTATAAGAAATTAATTCAGATGACAATTAAGAACAAGAATCCATTGCCAATGATATATGAGTTGTTTGATCAGCTCATATGTTCAAAGTGTTTTTCCAAGATTAACTTAAGGTCAAGCTGTCATCAATTGAGGATTTAGGAAGAGGATATTCCTAAAACTAATTTCAGAACGCGTTATGGACACTTTGAGTTTTTGGTGATGCCATTTAGATTAACGAATGCACCTGCAATATTTATGGACCTTATGAATAGAATCTTTAGACCCTATTTGGATAAGTTTGTGGTTGTTTTTATTGATGAAATTTTGGTGTATTCCAAGACACCTGAGGACCATACCGCACATTAAACAGTTGTGTTGCAAACTTTGAGGGACCATCAATTATATGCTAAGAAAGAAAAATGTGACTTCTGGAGGACTGAGGTCAAATTCTTAGGGCATGTAAAATATCAAGAGGACATTACTATGAATTCATGCGAAGATAGATTCTATCTTGCAGTGGGGAAGACCAAAGAATGTTACTGAGGTTCAAAGTTTTCTTGGGTTAGCAGGTTACTATCGTCGCTTTGTGGAGAATTTTTCTCGTATTGCTATGCCTTTGACAAAGCTAACAAGGAAGGATTTAAAGTTTGTGTGGGATGACGGTTGTGAAGAAGCTTTCAGAGAACTTAAGCGAAGATTGATTACGGCGCCTGTTCTC
The DNA here is from genome assembly GCF_963169125.1 of Humulus lupulus. NCBI lineage: Eukaryota > Viridiplantae > Streptophyta > Magnoliopsida > Rosales > Cannabaceae > Humulus > Humulus lupulus. Next base: position 270,568,481 of record NC_084795.1, on the reverse strand, counting down.
ACTATGCCTAATAGTGGTGAGCCATTTGTGGTATTTATTGATGCTTCTAGTACTGGTTTAGGTGGAGTTCTCATGCTAAATGGCAAGGTTGTTGCCTATGTTTCACGCCAATTGAGGACACATGAGAAGAACTACCCCATACATGACTTGGACCTTACAACAGTGATTTTTGCCCTGAAAATGTGGAGATGTTACTTATATGGGGAAAATTTTGAATTATAATCTGATCATAAGAGTTTAAAGTATCTCTTTACTCAAAGAGACTTGAATTTGAGGCAAAGAAGAAGGGTTGAGTACAGGGCAAATTATGATTTCACTTTGAAATATCCTCATGGAAAAGCAAATGCGGTTGCTACACAGTGCTACTTCAACAAGTTAAGCAATGTCAGTGGCAAGATGAGAAATTGAGACTTATCTAGAATCGAATCCAAAACGGTGAGCAGTTAGATAGATGAACAGTAAATGTTGCAGGATTTCTTATACCATTAGGGAAGATTAGTCGTTGCAAATATCCCTGATCTTAGAGAGTCTGTTATGATCGAGGCTCATAGGTCTAGATTTGTTGTACATCCTGGAAGCACAAAGATGTACCAGGACTTGAAAAGACAATACTGGTGGGAAGGTATGAAGAGAGATGTGGCTAACTTTGTAGCTAAGTGTATGGTTTGCCAGCAGGTTAAAGCTGAGCACCAGAGACCTTCGAGGTTGCTTCAACCCTTACCTCTACCAGAATGGAAGTGGGACAAGATCACGATGGACTTTGTGGCAGGATTACCGTTAGCGCCATTAAGGCATGACACTGTCTGGGTGATTGTTGATTGTTTGACAAAATCTGCTTATTTCATTCCAATTAGGAAGGATTATAAGGTTTCTAAACTAGCTCGACTTTATGTAGATAATATACTTCCACTGCATGGGTTGCCTTCCAGCATTGTTTCTGAGAGAGATCCTTGATTTACATCAATGTTTTGGCGAGCATTGCAAGAAGCTTTAGGAACTAAACTTAACTTGAGCACCGCTCACTACCCTCAGACAGATGGACAGTCTGAGAGGACTATCCAAACTTTGGAGGACATGCTTCGTTCTCGTATTTTGGATTTTGGGGGTAGCTGGGGAGAACACTTGTCATTGGTGGAATTCACTTATAATAATAGCTACCAGGCCAGTATAGGCATGGCTCCTTATGATGCCTTATATGGGAGACCATGCAGATCACCTTTGTGTTAGGCAGAACCAGATTAGCATGTCACAATTGGATCCAAATTGCTAGTACTACTAGGAAGATCAGAGTATTTTTTTTTCTCCAAGAAAGACTTAAGGTTATTCAAAGTCGTCAGAAGAGTTATACCGATCTCCTCCGTGAGAAGTTCAGTTTGAGGTTAGTGACTATGTCTTCTTGAAAGTTACTCCCATGCTTGGTGTGACGAGATTTGGAGTGAAGGGTAAGCTAGCCCCGAGGTATATTGGACCTTTCGAGGTTATCGAGAGGGATGGGGAGGTCGCTTATCGATTGAACTTACCAGCGCGGTTGGGGCATGTTCACATTGTGTTCCATGTGTCGATGCTGAGGAAGTATACTCCAGACCCATCGCACATCATTGAGTATGAGGCTATCCCTCTTTAAGAGAACGTGACATGTGAAGAACAACCTATCAGAATTTTAGCGAGAGAGTTAAAGGTGCTAAGGAATAGAGAGATTCCCGTAGTCAAGGTCTTATGGCAGAACCATAGAGAAGACGGGGCTACTTGGGAGTTAGAGTTGGAGTTGTACGAGAAGTATCCTCATTTGTTTAATTTTCAGCTTGAGGTTGTACTTTGAAAATTTCGGGACGAAATTTCTTTTAAGGAAGGAAGAATGTAGAGACTCAGAAAAAGAAAAAAAATATATATTATTTTAAGTTTTATTTTAAGCGGTGGGACCCACTTGTTTTAAAATAAGTCAGATCTTTCTTTTCTTTTCTTTTTCTTTCTTTTCCATTTTTCTTCCCGAGCACTTCTTCTTCTTCTATTTTTTTTTTCTTCTTTTTCTCTCTGCAACAACCCACGTTGGGGTACCACAAAGTCATTGCCGGAGTTCCCTTTTGCCGCCACGCGCCGGAGCTGGAGCACCAATGGCCGGCGACAACCCCATCCCCAAAATCTCAGGGCCATCGGAGTGAAGACGCACACGAACGGAGCAGTCAAAGTTTCATCGTCAAAACTTTGATCGCACTTTCCGGTGAACCCAGACCTCCATTCGATGAGTGGATGGCACCGTTGGAACCAGCGTGAAGGGAGGAACGTCGCCCACTAAGTCATTTCAGTCAACTCACTGTTTTTCTCCGGCGAAATTTTGTGTATCTTCACCCCTTTAGAAGCATTTTCCGGCGACATCGGAGGTCAATTAGGAAAAGGGGCTGTACTTACACGATGTACTACTCAAGAGGATCGTTTTGATATATGCCATGCATATATTCGTCGACGTTTCCGGTAACGCTATCAACTGCTAGTGTGCACCGCTTGGGTGAGGTTTCAGAACTTGAAATTTTAAATATGGTCATATTATATGTCGTTGGACACGATTTTGAATAAGGAATTCAATAATAATAATCGTTTTCTCATTTGGTGCACATAGGAAAAATGTGCTATTAAAATCGGACTAAATCATTCTAAGATCATCGATAAGCTTAGGAGCGTTGCTTTGGGCTCGGATTAAATTCTAAAGAGGTAGAGACTCAACTAGACTACTGGACTTATTTTACTCATATTAAATTGCATTCAACATATTCCAATTTTGATATTTATAAAATGTTTGAAAAATTGAAAACTTAACCTGCATGTTTTCTAATCTGTTCTGAGGGCACTGAGTGCCAAATATATATTTTTGTTCACTTATTTATACAGGTTATGATTTTTTGGTTTATTAAAATGTAGCTGTTATGCTGCCCAATTTTCTAAAATATAAAGGGAATATGTTTCTTTCTTTTCATGTTTACCTGCATTTTGTTATACCGATGAGAGCCATAGTGATCATGATTGGTGCACATTGTTGTTTCACGACCTAGTCTCTGTGTCATCATAGGTAGATCAGGTGTCCACTCACCTATAGGTGTAAAGACCTAGGATTTGTATACAGGAAGTGTTCTGAGCCTCCCCCTTGTGGTGGTTATCAGTTCCGGCTACTCGGTTTAGGATGTCAGATTTTCTATGGTGGGTAACGGGAACTAGGGATCTAGTGGACGGTGTGATGTGCACTTGTAGCTATGCTCTTATGATTATTTGTGGTTTCTCTATTTTGGTTTATACATGATGATGTATGTTTTGTTTTCAAAGCAAACCATGCAGGGGTTGTATTAAAATTTTGGGTCCTATGTTATTAGTTGTTTTCCTACTGGGCTTTATAAGCTCACCCCCTATCTCTCCCATTCCAGGAGCCTAGTGACGCGAATGTGGAAAAGATGAATTATTGAGGGAGCCAATGTGTTTTGCCTATTTCTATTTCGTGTCATTGTCTTATCTTTTAAGTATTATATATGTATTCGACTTCGAATCTAATGATCGGTATATCTAAATGAGCTATGAAGTAGTTATGGATGAGGAATGGTGGATGCTAAGTATTATTTTGGGTGTTTATGATTTATTAAATTTAACTATTTGGTGATTACATGACTGTGGGAATATTATTGTTTTATGTATAATGATAAGTGATCATACTTTTATTACTAATATTTTTATATATAATTCTATGAGTTATTTCATTATTTTAACTTATAATTATACTACGATTTAATATAACTTTAATGATCATTTATAAAGACTATTTTTCAACGAGGGTCAAAGTTTGACCTTTGACCACCCAAGTTATGGATATTACAAATCTGCCACGGCCTAGGGCTCGGGTCGTGACACACACACTGTAATAGCTAACTGCACATTATTTACAAATTTTAGCACATATATTTAATAAAAGGTACACAACTTTTGCTCTAAGATGCACATTTATATTTTAATTTTTTTTTGTTGCTAGAACTCATGGTCTTCAACATTTATATTAATTTTTTTTACTTGAATAATGATTATCAACTATTTATTTATCTATTATATAATTTTTTGGAAATACATGGTTAAATTATTTTCTTAATAATGAAATTTTGATTGTAAACTTGTTATTTTAACTTTAAAATTCTAGTTATTTAAAATACAATGCTCCAAATCATATAGGAATTGGGTCATTTTTAAAAAAATAAAATTTAGTTTATAATGTATGCAATATATTTATGAAACATAGAGTGCTTAAATTTGACAATGTATCATATTAAATAATTGAGTAAGTAGCACAACATTCAACAAGTTCGTAAAATAGGTAGTAGCCATCTAGAACTTACAATACCCGAAGTAAACTAAGGCATTATACCATGTGGTATGATAATGTTTTCCATGGATGGTAGAGACAATGAATTTGTTGTGTGAATTCAGGCACCGAACGAAAATGGTCGATCTAGGCACTCATTAGGGTGATTACAAAAGATATGGACTCGTTTCGATTCATCGAGACACAGGTTCAGGTCAGGATTGCCGAGCTGGACTCGCTTGGATGCACCGAGTCATGCATTAGTGTGATTAACACCCTTTCGACACTCTTTCGGGTGCACCGACTACCATGCAAATCATTATGGGTGACCGAGGCACTCGTTAGGGTGATTACACAAGATCCGGACTCGTTTCGATTCACCGAGACACGAGTTCGGGTTAGGATTGCCAAGCTGGACTCGCTCAGATGCACCGAGTCACGCATTAGTGTGATTAACACCATCTCGGTGCTTTTTCGGGTGCACTGACTTCCATGCAAATCATTACGGGTGATCGAGGCACTCGTTAGGGTGATTACACAAGATCTAGACTCATTTCGATTCACTGAGACAAGGGTTCGGGTTAGGAGTGCCGAGCTAGACTCGCTTTGATGCACCGAGTCACGAATTAGTGTGATTAACACCGTTTCAGTGCTCTTTCAGGTGCACCGACTTCCATGAAAATCATTATGGGTGACCGAGGCACTCGTTAGGGTGATTACACGACGAATAAACTAATAAAAAATCTTATTTATTTTCGTGAGGCGTAACCAAACCAAATAGACATATAGTTGTAAGACAACTAGTTACGTAAATCATTTCTTAAATGAGATTTCCTTTTTTAGGATTTATAGATTATTGTGGAGTATGTTATCCATACATTTAAGTCCATTTTATGTCGTAATTTTTGCAAACTAGATCGTGAGTATGTGGGTTAAATTTTAAAAATTGTATATAATAACATGAAACCAGAAGAAGAAAAAAAATGCAGGGGTTTTCTTCCTGAAAAGAGGGTCATGAAAATAATATAATTTTAAGAGAGATGATGGAGATGGGAACTAGCTCTCTCTCTCTAGCAATACCACTATGGAATTAAAGCCATACCCCTACTCCCTAGTCTATAAATGTCAAATTAGTGACAGTTGCATAGTCTCTTTGCGCAGGTCACTCCCCAGTCAATGATTACATAATAAAGGGTCAAGATTAAAAGAATATGGAAGCACCTATAATTGTATTGGACGGTTGAGATTCTCAAACGAAATTGCTTCCGTTGCTGTACCGAGCGGGTCTCAATGGTGGTCCTATTAACACATTGATATTGATTTGTGTAACTATATATTGGATATCTCACATATTATTTTATATTAATATATGTGTTACCTAATAATTGTACTGTATGTTATAGAAAAGGTGTTGGACACCACCGTGTCCTTAATACTCTAAAAATGTATAACAAAAAGTAGTTAGATATAACACTTCGTCAAAATATTGACTTTCATCACATTTAGATTTATATTTTATAGGGGTGGATAACTCATATATATTTTATTACAGGAAAATATCATATTTTCATTATTTTTGTCACTAGTGACCTTGTATACAAACCTTACAAAATAAGGCACTGTATGCGCGTGGGATTGGTGAAAAACAACTCTTGAAAAAATTACTTGTATAAGAAAGAAACAAAAAATTAAAACCTTAGTTACAAATCCAATTTTGTGCGTAAAAAATGCATATTTATTCGAAGAATGTAAACAAATTGTATATGGACATGGCAATCCTCATTAACCAAATCAAATATAAAGAGATCGATATATAATAATTAACAGCTAGCTAGTTTGAGTTGAGTATGATGTGTGCATGATGCTTGACTACATTCCAAGCCTCAATGACATGGGACTCCTCTGTTAGACTCGCACCGACCGCGAAGCGAAGTAAAAAGATACCGCCGACGACGGAATGGGTCATATAGATTAGACCTGAGCGGTTAATAGAGTCCATGAGCTTCTGGTTGAGCTGATTTACGGATTCCATTTTTTGGAGAGTATTAGTATTCCTTCGGCTACCATTTACTATCTCTGACAGTACGTTAGTTTTAGCAGTAGTACTTATTGCTGATGGAGATAGTCTGAAACACACGGTGGCGAAATTCCTCGGAACGACAATCTCAAATCTGTCGTCAGCTTGCACAAAACCTTGGAAGAGCTTGGCCATCTTGACATGGCTTCGGAGAAAGCCACGTAGTTTCTCGACTCCGTAGCTTCGGAGTACGAGCCATAATTTGAGAGAACGGAATCGTCTGCTGAGAGCGAGTTGCCAGTCTTTATAGTCAACGACTTGCTTTGATTCGGTGGCCTTGTTCTTCAGATACTCCGGATCCGTAGACAATGATTGTGTCAACGCTGCAGGGTCTTTGACCCAAAGGCAGCAGCAGTCCAAGGTGGTGAAGAACCATTTGTGAGCGTTGAAGCTGAAGGAGTTGGCTCCTTCCACTCCATCGATGAAGTGCCGGAATTCTGGACAAATACAGATGCTCCCAGCATAGGCCGCGTCGACATGGACCCACATTCCGTAATTTTTTGCCACATCGCATAGAGGCCCGAGGGGGTCAACGGCCGTTGTGGATGTTGTTCCGATAGTTGCAAGTAGAAACGTTGGAACGAGTCCAGCCTCAACATCGGCAACGATGGTGCTTCGTAAAGCCTTAGGCGACATGGCAAAAGAGGACGACAACGTTGTTGGGATGACTCGAAAATTGTTGGGGTGAATCCCGGCTATCTGGGCGGCTTTCTTGAAAGCGCAATGTGTTTGGTCAGAACAGTAAACGACCAGCTTTCCGATATTGTCATTTCCAATGATTTTGAGGGTTCGGTCGCGGGCTGCAACAAGAGTACACAATATGGCCTCGCAGGTGGTTCCTTGTAGAACACCGCCTCCGTTTCCGGAGAACAGAAATGACTTAGGGAGCTTTAGCATCTCACCGAGCCAGTCCATGACGATGCTTTCTAGCTCAGTTGCAGCTGGAGACGACATCCAATTGAATCCAACGACATTGAAGCCGGTGGCGAGCATTTCTCCGAGAAAGCCCGCAATGCTACCGCTGGAAGGAAAGTATGCGAAGTAGTTGGGGCTCTGCCAGTGAGTAATGCCTGGAACGATGTGGTCCTGAACGTCGCTTAGAATCGTCTCAATGGATTCAGGATAGAAGGGTGCCGACGTCGGGAGACGTTTTTTGAGGTAACCCGGTTCGACTTGGCTCAGAACTGGGTGCTTCTCGATATTTTTGTAGTATTCTGCGATGAAATCGATAACCATATGCCCTTGTCGCCGGAACTCCTCGGGATCCAACGGATTATTGCTTTCTCCACCGGCTATGCTAGAAAGATTTTTGCTTAGGGGAAAGTCAAAGTCGCCGAGACTACCCATTTTAATAGGGAGTGACTGTACTGCTTTCTTGGCGCTCTATCTCTCTATTTCGAAGACTTTCTGTGGTTCTGGAGAGTTATATTAAGTGAACTATATATGTATATGTATGTGAGACTGAGAGAGCTAAAAAGAAGAATGATTTAGTAGTTGTGTTCTACTCACTTTCGATGCAAGAGTCTGTTCTGTATGTGGGTATATTTATATGCTGGATCATATATAGTATATAACTCCGGCAGAGGAGGAAGTTTCGGTCAATTTTCGCAGTAGAGTTTGCTTTGGACCGAGTGGGTGAGAGTTGGAATTTTCACTCGTTTTTGTTATTTACAAAATTATATTAATAAAGAACGTTGGGATAATGATTAATTTTAGTAAGCTCTACTCGAGTCGTAGTTGAATGCCAATAAAGATATAGAATAATACTATAAATAATATTAATGAAACTTATAGTGGAATTACTGTTCATTGAGAGGAAAAAACAAAACATTTTTGTTTCGCCCCTTTTTACTCCAATATTAATGCCAGTCAAGTTCTTGCTTCAAAAAACTGAAAGACAAACAAGAAAACAATTAGTTAAAAATATTCCCGTTTTTTTTTTTGGAAAAGGCCAAAATAAAATAAATGAAAGAATAGGATTAGGTATTGTACTATTTTATAGTCAATATATATACTCATTATTAGGGATGCTTTAGATACAGTTGTCAGTTAGTTACATTTGGGGTTATTTTCCAGCTGGATTTCTGTTAGAATAACCATTCTGTTATGCTGTTTATTTCCCTGTAACTACTTTCTGTTTTATAGCTTTGATAAGCTTCTCTGTGTATATATATTATTCAATGGAATACAGTAAAGGCACGCATTACAGTTGCCTCTGAGTTCATTTTTCAGCTTTCTCAATTTGGTATCACGAGCTTAGGTTTCTTTTCCCCAATTTTTTTTTGAAAGCTTCCATGGCGGCTTCTTCAAGCTCCGATTCTAGGGCTCAAAGTGCTAATCTCACTTTTGGCACTGTCTCTGTTCCTGCTCAAGTCATTCCTTCTCATCTGGTTCCTCTTAATCTTCGTCTTGATCGGTCTAACTATTTTTACTGGAGATCTCAGGTTCTCAGTACAGTTCGTGCACATCAACTCGAAGGATTTCTTGATGGATCTCGTGTTCGTCCAGCTGCAACGATACCAGATCCGGCAGAGGCAGGTCGTGTTCTCCCTAATCCTGAAGCTCAAGCATGGATGCGTCTTGACCAGTTTCTCATGAGCTGGCTCTTTAACTCCATTTTGGAAGGCATGCTCGGTCACGTCTCTCGGTGTGTTTCGGCTCGTGAGATGTGGGTCGTTTTGGCAGATCTCTTCTCCAACAGGTCCAAGACTCGGATTCTTCAACTTCGAGGCATGTTGCAATCACTAAAGAAGGGATCCACACTAGTTGATGAATATGTTCTTCGCATGCGCTGCCTTGCCGATGCGCTTATGGCTGCTGGTCAACCAATTACTGATGATGATCTCATCATGTATATTCTTGGCGGTTTGGGAAGTGAGTATGAATCTGTTGTTGTAAATCTCACTTCTAGAGACTCTGTTACATTGCAGGACGTTCAAATGATGTTGCAAAGTCAAGAGTTACGTCTTGAGCAACAGAACTCCTTTGCCTCTTTGGATCTTCAAAATCCAACGGCCAATTATGCTTCCGCTACTAAAAAAGACTCCTATCCTCCTTCTGCTGGTTCATTCCCTCGGGGCCGTGGAGGTGGCCATTCTCGTGGTCGTGGAGGTCGCTACAACCATATGTCTTCTCGTGGTGGTGGTGGAAATCGCCCGATTTGTCAAGTTTGCAGCAAGCCTGGTCACACTGCTCTTAAGTGTTACCGTCGATTCGATGTGAGCTATCAAGGTGATCCGTCTCACTCTTCATCCTCTGACACAGCACCTACTTCAGATTCACAAGCTCTTCTTGCCACAGCTGCTACTGTTGCCGATTCGAACTGGTATCTTGATAGTGGAGCTTCGGATCATGTGGTTGCTGATGCCTCTAAGCTGACTGAGAAATCTGACTACACAGGCCGCGGCAAACTAGTTGTTGGTAATGGATCTCATCTCTCTATTGCTCATGTTGGCTATGCTGTAATTCCTTGTGTGCGACCATTATATTTACGTCAGGTTCTGCATGTGCCTCTCATTAAAAAGAATCTCATCAGTATTGCTCGTTTTATTCATGATAATGCTGTTACTGTGGAATTTACTGCTGATTCTTGTGTTGTTAAGGACTTGGTCACGAGGAAAGTGCTTCTGCAGGGCGTACTTAGTCAAGGATTATACAAACTATGTCTTCCTGTGTCATCTCCACTGCCTTCTGCTGGATCTTCTGTATCTTCTGTATTTTTGAGTCATTCGTCTAATTCTAGACAAAATAATTCTACTTCTAATTCTGGCAAGTCTACTCCATGTATCACACCCTCTCGGCTTGCTACTTTGTGGCATAGTCGACTTGGGCATCCTTCTCATGTAATTCTTACCAAAGTATTAACTAGTCTCAATTTGTCTTGTGCAAAATCTGATGTTAATTTTTGTGATGCTTGTCAGTATGGTAAAAATCATTTGATGCATTTTACTGCTTCTTCAATTAAAACTACTTCTCCTCTTCAATTAGTGCATTCCGATGTTTGGGGACCTTCCCCTTGTCCGTCTCTAGAAGGTTACCGATATTATATCCTATTTGTAGATGATTTCACCAAGTATTGTTGGATATATCCTATGAAACTCAAATCTGATTCCTTATCCATCTTTAATCATTTCAAAATTTTTGTTGAAAAACAATTTGACTTACCTTTAAAAGGATTGCAAACGGATTGGGGTGGTGAGTATAGAAAACTTCAACCTATTCTTCAAAACTTAGGTATTCTCTTTCGTCATCCTTGTCCTCATACCCACCAACAACAAGGACGTGTTGAACGCAAGCATCGTCACGTCACTGAAGTCGGGTTGACTCTTCTTGCTCATGCTAAAATGCCTCTTCATTTTTGGTGGGATGCCTTTGTGCCTACTGTTTTCCTTATTAATCGTCTCCCAACTGTTGTGTGTGATTTTAAATCCCCTTTTGAGTGTCTCTATGGTTACAAACCTGATTATACTTTTTTGAAGGTCTTTGGATGTGCTTGTTTTCCTTTTCTTCGTCCTTATCATCGTCACAAGTTTGAGTTTAAAACTTCTAAATGTGTTTTTCTGGGTTATAGTCCTTTTCACAAAGGTTATCGTTGTCTTCATCCATCGGGTTGCATCTATATTTCTCGTAGTGTTAATTTCAATGAGTGTGAATTCCCTTATTCCTCACTTTTCTCTGTGTCTTCTGCTCTTAGCCCTAGTCCATCTCATCGCAATATGCTTGCACCTGCCTTTGTTCCTCCTATATCTCCTACTGTTTCCAGCTCTAATCAGGTTCCGTCTTCTTCTCCTTCCTGTCCTGAACTAAGTATGGCTGCTGATCACTTGTCCTCTAGTCCTACTACCTCTATAATTGGTGATTTCTCTACTGATGTGGTTCCTTCTGCTGAGCCTTCTGCTGGTCGCTGTGACATTTTGTCATCTGAGAATTTATTAGCCTCTGACTCTCCTTCTGAGCAAGCTATTTCTCGGTCACCACCTGCTCTTCCTATGGGTCATCACATGCAGACACGTTCAAAATCTGGAATATTCAAGCCAAAAGTTTTTTTAGCTGCTGCCTCTTCTCTTCCAGTTTATGAAGAACCCAAATCAGCCAAGTCAGCTCTTTGTATTCCTGAATGGAAGGCTGCTATGGCTGCTGAGTTTTCTGCTTTAGTCAGCAAAGGCACTTGGACTTTGGTTCCACCAGATTCTACCATGAATATTCTGAGCAGTAAGTGGATTTTTCGCACTAAATATCATGTTGATGGGTCTTTGGATAAGTTTAAGGCGCGGCTGGTGGCGAAAGGATTTCAACAAACTCCTGGTATTGACTTTAATGATACATTCAGCCCCGTTATTAAAGCTTCTACCATTAGAGTTGTTTTCTCCTTAGCTGTGACTTATGGGTGGGACATCCAACAAATTGATGTGAACAACGCTTTCCTTAATGGCGACTTACAAGAGAAGGTGTTTATGAAACAACCAACTGGTTTTGAGGATCCATCTAAACCAGATTTTGTTTGTCAACTTCATAAGGCTCTCTATGGCCTAAAACAGGCGCCTCGTGCTTGGTTTGCCAAGCTTCGCTCTGCTCTTGTTACTTGGGGATTTCGGGCTTCAGTTTCTGATTCTTCTCTCTTTTATATGACCAAGAATGGATCAGTTCTGCTTGTGCTTGTTAATGTTGATGATCTTCTTATCACTGGTGCAAATTCTGCTGATATTCGTCTCTTAATCTCTGATCTGCACTCTCAGTTTGCTCTAAAATCCTTGGGATCTGTTTCTTATTTCTTGGGGTTTGAGGCTCATCGTAATGCATCTGGTTTATATCTAACTCAGTCCAAGTATGCTACTGATCTCTTAGCTAAAACTCATTTTGATGAGTCCAAAGAGTGTTCAACACCCATGATTTTAGGCAACAAACTTTCACTTGATGACAGTGAATTATTTGATCAGCCAGAGCTTTATCGCAGCACTATTGGTGCTCTTCAGTACCTTACCTTGACAAGACCAGATTTGGCTTTCTCAGTTAATAAGCTTAGCCAGTTCTTGAAGGCTCCTTCTGTGCATCATTGGAATGCTTGCAAGCGTGTTCTACGCTATATTAAAGGCACTCCACATTTGGGTTTACACTTTAAACCTTCTTCTATGCTTAATCTTGAGGCGTTTTCTGATGCGGATTGGGCTACTAGTCTTGATGATTGCAAGTCTACTAGTGGGTTTTGTGTGTTCCTTGGCGGCAATCTCATCACTTGGAGCTCTCGCAAACAGCGTGCTGTAGCTCGGTCCAGCACCGAATCCGAATACCGTGCATTAGCTTCTGCTGCCACTGAAATTGTTTGGCTGCATTCTCTTCTTACTGAGCTTGGTCTTTCTCTTCAGCCTACTGTTCCAGTTCTCTGGTGTGACAATCAGAGTGCACAGTCCTTAGCTCTTAATCCAGTTTTTCACTCTCGGACTAAACATATTGAGCTTGATGTTCATTATGTTCGTGCTCAAGTTGCAGAAAATCGCCTGGAAATTCGTCATATTCCTACTGAAGAGCAGCCGGCTGACTTGTTCACTAAGCCGTTATCCTCTCCTCGATTTCAATATCTGTGTAACAAACTTCATTTGGCTAACTCCAAATATTGTTTGAGGGGGGGTATTAGGGATGCTTTAGATACAGCTGTCAGTTAGTTACATTTGGGGTTATTTTCCAGCTGGATTTCTGTTAGAATAACCATTCTGTTATGCTGTTTATTTCCCTGTAACTACTTTCTGTTTTATAGCTTTGATAAGCTTCTCTGTGTACATATATTATTCAATGGAATACAGTAAAGGCACGCATTACAGTTGCCTCTGAGTTCATTTTTCAGCTTTCTCAATTCTCATTTATTATTATTATTATTATTATGTTCACACATTTATTAATACTGTACATTCCATAAAAAAATTAAATTTAAGCTTATTTTGGAAACAATTTTTCTTTTCTAAACTACTTGGAGGCAATATTGTTTTTTGTTTTGAGTTTTCAAATGTGAGAATAAAAAACAATTTGTGTAGTTTTCAAAATGTAATTGTGTTTGGCTAATATTTTCTAAAAACAGTTTTCAAAAGCTAAAAACATGTTTGGATGATAAAAAAACAAGTAGCTTTTAGTAAACTTATTTTTTTTACTATTTTTTTAATACTTATTATTATGATATTTTTTAATAAAAAGTGACATTTCACATACATATTTAATATCTAAATATCATATTGCTTAAAAAAATATAATTAGAAATTTTAATATATAAATAATTTTTAAAAGTAAGATAAATCAATAAAATATTATAATGCTTAAAAAATATGAGAAATTTTAATACATAAATGAATGTTAAATAAAATATTTCATAGATAGAAAATCACCATTAGTCTACAATATGTCCCCATAAACACAAATGAATATTAAAATTATTTTCTAATAATAAAATATAGTTGACTAATTTCTATTATTATAAGTTGTCCACATAGCTTGAGCAATACGATCTCAACATATTGCCATTGCTACAACAGATTCATCAGATAAATAGACTTCACTTCTTGACACACTAGTGTTGGCTTCCTCTATGTTGTCTTCACCCTCAAGTTCTTTTTCTTCTCATTCTCTAAACATATGATCATATTATGTGCGTTGACGAATAAAATTATGAAGAGTGCAACATGCAATAACTATCCAAGGTTGTCTACTCAATTTGTAAGGTGGCATCATCTTCAATATAGGAAAATGTGCTTTCAGTACACCAAAGCACCGTTCAATGACAATCATAAGTGAAGAATGCCTATAATTAAATAGTTCTTTCATACCAGTGGTCGATTACTTCCACCATTGTGGTCTTGCAAATGGTATCTTTCACCACGATATGGTGGGACAAAATTTTTTGTGCATGGAAACCCAGAATCCAAAACATAGTATTCACCTACATAATAAACACATGTCAAAAAGAAAAATTAGTTTTCTATATGCACCATCACATAAATTATAAAATAATTGTTGACGTCGTTTTTCGTCAACAATGAAAGAAGAGCACGTAAACAATAACTAGTAATGGCCAATAAATATATGATAATATAAAACACGATTTTTTACGTGGTTCAGCAGTTAAATCTGCCTAGTCCACGAGTCTTTTTTATTAAGCTCAAGATGATCTCTGAAAATTCTTCAAGGATGAATTCTTCAGAGTTTTCTCTCAAGATTCAGAAATTCGGTCCTTTACAATGGTGCATGACCTCTCTATTTATAGAGAAGATTGCAGAATACTATCCCACATATTTTGGGTAGTTACTCTTTTTGTGCAAATAAATCAAATGACTGTAAATGTGTGTAATCCGATATAAAAGGAAACGTCCCCTGAAGACCAGGGGGTGTATAACTAATCAAATAATATCCCCATGATTTTAGGGGATTTACAGTAATAAATGTAGACCACGTCTCTTATGGACAACACTTGTAGATGTTCAAGATTATTATCATATATCTCCAAGGCCTTATTCTCACAGGTCTCTCATCAACGTTTGAGCTAATGACATCTCCCGAGGTCACATGGCTTTCGAGATCGTTCGCGCGTCAGGCTCAGAACCCTTGATCCGAGGTCATCCCTGAGGGTAGATGCTTCTCGAGAGCTTCCCTTCGAGATCGTGTAGGTTTCAAGGCTACCATATTCGAAGTCATCTCAGCTTTGCAGGCTCGATGTCTAGTCTTGAAACATACTTCAAACTTTATGAGTTCATTCGCTGCGAATCCAGCTTTCTAGGTCACATTTATCATGGCTCGAAATCTGGGTATAACAATAATAATTCAATCCTAGACTTTCCGTACCTTCTTTAGGCAATGGAAACTTATATTTAGGTTTCTTAATTGCATCTATAAACACCCTGGAATCATTTGCGGTGCCCTCCCAACCAACATATACAAAAGTAAAGAACATTTCAAAGTTACAAGCACACAAGACATTTTGTGTTACCACATTTTTCGCCCTCTGTAACTGACTTGCTTATCTGTAGGGACAGATGCACTCATAGGTATTCCATCAATGGCACCAATGCAATTCTGATAGTACAAAAATCCAAAACCATTACAAACATTTATCGAAGAAAAATGTAAACTAAAAATATGTGAAAATGTAATTTATATATAAAGTTATATTACATTGGATGTAAATTAATAAGTACTTGAAACCATGGGTATAATTTTGAGGAGTTGACAATATGAGAAGGTAACGGAGATTGAGTTGGTCGAATGATATCCTGTCCTAATTTATATATTACCTTTGCTGTTAAATGGAAGTGCCTATCAATAGTTTCAATCGAATGTTGAAATTGGTCCACTATAAGACTCATTCCCACATTTTGACCAACAATTATAAGGAAAATGGCAACTGCTTCTTCAACTTTAATCTCCCGTCTGTCCTTAATGTATTCCTTTTGTTTTAAACAATTACAAAGCTCGATGAATACACTTTTACCCATTCACAAAAATTCATAGCATGTTCTCTCATGACCACCTAATAACTCTCTCACAAAATCTTCTCTACATAAAGCAGATGTTCTTTGAGGGATTTTCTCGATAAACTTTTCATTATAATCACTTAAAAAGTTTAGCATCAAAAAATATGAAAAATTGCTATCTGCAGAAGATGAACTAGAATCATCCATTTGATTACTCATAATCCTGCAAATTATTTGACATGCATAATTAACTTAGAAAAAAAAACAATATATATTTGAAACTAATAACAAAGTCTCCACTAGATTATCTTAACATAACATACTATAGTAATGTCAAGCACACATAAAATAAAACTCAAAGCCTACACAGTCAAACATATCATAGTATAGTCAAAGCTAATCTAACCAAGCTCTCTTTCTAATACCAGACATATTAATAGAAATCTCTCTCCAATCTGGATCCTTAAATTTCTCAACAGCTTTCATGTAGGCATCATCACTGACTTCTTCCATTCCTTCGAGGATCTGCATACATTTTGTGAGAGAAAAATCATCTTTTTGGCTTTCTCCTTCAAGTGTACTCTTGTGCCTCAGCTCTTACTTTAGCTACCTCAGTCCATGCAACAATTGCATCACTCAATTGTTGTGATCTTTGTCTCTTTGCTCTTCGCTCTCTACTTGTAGTTACTGAAATTTTTTGTTGAACGTTAAAAAATATCATCAACAAGCCGAGAGCAACTAGTAGAATCATTCTCATCAATATCAAGTGCGTCTTTGCGATCAAATTCATTCTCCATTTCCCTTTCGTCATCAGTGTTGGGTGGACCTGAAGCAGCAGAACAATGGAACTGACTAGTGGCAGTTGACTTACTAAAAATTAGTTCCAACAATACAAAATGTTCACATCCTTTCTTGCAATATTGTGTTGCCTTTGGGTTTGCCTAAAATAAGAAAGAAAATTAGTATATCACTTAATTTCATTCAAGACTAATTTTTATATAAATAATAGACTTAGTTGGTTCTTACCATTAGATAATTCTGCCACATCCTCAG
The DNA here is from genome assembly GCF_963169125.1 of Humulus lupulus. Classification (NCBI taxonomy): domain Eukaryota; kingdom Viridiplantae; phylum Streptophyta; class Magnoliopsida; order Rosales; family Cannabaceae; genus Humulus; species Humulus lupulus. The sequence continues at coordinate 270,551,572 of NC_084795.1, read as the reverse complement.
AAGCAACCACAGTATTGGTTTTACGATCCCATCCAAATCCAGTTTGTTTCAACAACTCAGCAAACTCGCGATACTTAGTGTGCAACCTATTGAACGTTTTCTTAATTTGTTTAATTAAGTATTTCCCTTTACTTTTACTTTGCAACTCCTCAAGAATATTTGCCCATGTTTTTTAGCCAAATTTACCACTTGTCATATTTCCTTTATTCACTTCATCAACCATAATATCAACGAAAATCTTATCTACAGTTGGTTCCTATAAACATGCATCATCAACATTTGTGAACTCTGTGACCATATTTCAAGTCTAGCAATATTCCATACCATAAATTATCTTAGAGAATAGCAAATATAAGACAACAAACACAAATATCATGATCAATAAATCTTATTTATTTCCTATTAGCTCATAACCCCACTCCTTGAGATTTCCAATACTACCATAATATGACCAAATAATAACAAACAATCATAATGATCAAGGAAAAAGCTTGAGTTGAGTTTGAGTTATTTTTGGGATTTCATGATGTTGAATTATGTTCCTTGAGGTCATGTACGTGAATTTTTAGACCAAGCCCAAAACGAGTATCTACAGAAAAGTGTTATGTGTTCTCTTTGAGTTGTGGGAGTAATCCTTGAATCTAATAGTGAATTGGACTAGGGTGAAAAGCCCTGAGTTGGATGTAGGATCCTTCTAGATCCGAACCAAGCAAAGTTGTCTCTGCTCTAGTTCTTTAATTCTAATTATTGTGCTGATTTATTCTTTGAGTTTTGACTGATTTAATCCAAGATTGAAGGGCATTAAAAATCTCCACAGCTAACAATCCTTTCCTACATAAAATTATTCATACTAAACAGAATGCTCAGTCAATGACTTGGACTGTCAAAGGATTAAGCTTCAATCTATATTTGTTTAGTTTAACAACTATGGATATAAACATACACGCAACAAAGTTTTCCCAACATAATCTTATTTAGATCTATGATACACACCTGTAAATTCACAAAATTCCATAGGCACACCTGATGTAGTGATGCCTATTACTCAATAGGCTCTACCAAAGAGAAGCAATATGTGATGCAAAATAATATAATTAGGATATATTTAAACTTTAGAAATTGAAATTGTAGTATGTTTTTAAATTGTTACAATTAGTTTCCTTTTCGAGTTCAACATCTACTGTTGTTCATAATTTTGAATTTTTTTTTTTAAAAGATTAAAAATGATTGAATCTTTAGTCTTCACTCAAAGTTGTTCTCTTTCTCTATATCTCTTCCTTTAAGTTCACACACATATGTAACATAAGTGGATGTAACAGTCTCACAAGAAACAACTTTCATGACTGAAAAAACTCAAGAAAGACTAAAACAAAGTGAGCACGCTACTACAATAATAGCCTTTAACTTTGGTTTTTTAGGCTAATAGACTTCGGTTCTCGCTGAAATAGAAATCGAAGTCTATCCATGCGAAGTTAAAACCTTACAATAAGAGAAGTTAAAAATTAAGAATAGACTTCGATTATTACATAAAAATCGAAGTCTATTCTTACCTCTAACTTCGATTTTTATGTAATGACCGAAGTTAAAGGGATCTAGCGTGAATATTTAAACCTTTTAACTTCAGTTAGTACATAAAAACTGAAGTTAAAGGTATGAATAGACTTCGGTTTTATGTAATAACCGAAGTTAGATGGTTATTTAAAAAAATTATTTTGTTTTGTAATAATCAAATTGTATATATATTTTTGTTTTGTAATAAACAAAATATATATATATTTGTTTCATATTATAAAAACAAATATTTATTTTAGATTTAATATTTAGAAATCTAATTTAGTTTAATATAAATAATATTTTATTTCCTTTACTAATATTATTATGATTTAATTTATCATTTGCATAAATAAAATTCAACAAATTTGTAATCTTATAAAAACATTCATATACTAAACATTCATTCTTTTGTCTAAAAAAAGGCATAGTACTTATAGCAATTGATATAATTATAAGTAGCTATAAAACTAAATTCATCTAATAATAAATAAAAGTTGTCAATCTTGCTAACCATTTATGTTGTATTGGGAGGAGGTCATCGATCTCACTGTACACATTTTTCCAATCAAACTGTAAAATTGAAAAATAAAAATTAATGAGCATACTAATTATTTTATAGTTTATCATAAGCCAAAATAAATTATAAAAATATAAACAAACCTACTTTATTTTTTAGGACTCCCACCGCATTTGTTGCCCTTACTAGATCCCGGATGTATTTTAATACATAGAAACCACATTCATGACTCTTTGGTTGTTTTGGGCAATGAATATTGAAGATCTTTGTATACTTCTCAAGCATGGAATTTGAAGAAGCCCTTTCGTATGCACTACATTAAGAAATTAAAGATGTAAAAATTTAATAATTTAAACTTGAAAATTTAAGAAACATAATTTTAAAAATAAAATTTACCTCATCATCAATACATCAATTTGTGGAGGTCGTTCATGTATTTTTAATGGGCCAAGAAATACGACATTTCCTTGTGGCATAACGATCACTAGCATCCAATATTGATTAAAATAATAATTAAGTTAAATTAATTAAATGATTATATGAAAAGAGTAGTTAAAGTAGTTTTAGGTAGTTCTTACTTCACATTCCAATGAATAAAGTACATTTGTCCTGGTCTATCCATTGTCATCAACCAATTGGCCATAATTGAAGTTGTACGCTCCACATCTTGTGCATTGTTAGTACTAAGAAGCTCGGCATAAAAAAACTTGAAATAGACACGTGTATTTTCGTAAAGGCTCTCCCAAATGCATCTGTAAAAATTTCTCAAGAATTAATTTTTTTTAAAAAAATTTGGTAGAGTTTCCCCTATAAATAGGACTACCCAAATCTGTTAACATCCAATTTATAACTAAAATATTCCACAGTTTGAAGAGGAGATAAGCAGAATCATGTCCTGTTTATCTTAAATTAAAGATTAAGTTGAAGTTGAACGGATACCTCATGCCAAAAAGCATGGCTAAGCCTCCAATATTATCCAAAGTTGCTACTTGCTCTACATCTTCTGAAGTGATGAAGATAGACTCGCAACTCATAAATGATTGGTCAACGGGAATTAATATGACTCATGTTATTCCTTTAATCAAATAGTATTCCTTCACAATAATTCTAAGACTAATGTGGATGTGATTCATTATGTGAGCATTGAATAGTTGGGGTTCTATTTCAGCTTCTCCTACATTGATGTGAGATCCAGTTGATGATACATTTGAGCTAGGCATTGATTTATGTTTTACCTTGGACACACTTCTTAACATTGCAGGGTTCTTTTGTAGGAGACCTTGTATAATATTATTTAAATCATTAATACTATATACATGTTATATTATTTCATATAATATAATATTAGATTAAATAATGTGACAAAATGTGATTTGTCACACAAATGTGATTTGTCACACCTTGTAACATATAATTGAGAGTCACAAAATTGGGCACATGTGTGTGTCCAAATGTGACATATTTTGGAGTTACAAAATCAGTTACAAATTTGTAACTCCCAAATATTACCCAATAATGTGTATATTATATGTTACACATTTGAGATTGGATTTCATAAAGCCATATGAGAAATGGCTGATAGAGATGTGATTTTAACTCCCATATTGTGTATGGAAGTTACAAAATCAAGTGGGAATAAATTGGAACGTTTTGGAAAAAAACTGAAAAAAATTTGTTGCTGAAATTGACTGAGCGCCGCGGCACCTGGAACAAGCGTCGCGGCCCTAGTGGCTGAACTTGACTGAGCGCCGCGGCGCCTAGAACAAGCGTCGCGGCCCTAATGGCTGATAGCTTCATATAATTTCGGTTTTTATCCAATTTTGAACGATTCCAACAGCCAAGTAACTCCCAAATCTCTATTTTAATTCCATAAAACACCCAATTAATCATTGGTAACAGCCATGGGGTTGGTGGAATTTGAAATTCAAAGGGTGTCTCTAAACTCTATAAATAGGAGCCTAATGCTCACTTGTAAGACACACCATTTTTCATCCACAAAGCACTTGGCTGAAAAATACACCAAAAGGCTTGATAATTCCAGAGAGCTATTTCCTAGAGAGACCCCTTAGTGCTTAGAGAATAGGGGGAAATAAGCTTTTGGACAAAGGTCTTGAACCTTGTTCAAGTTGGTGATCCCCACTACTCTACACTTTGGTTGTGTGAGAGTTTGTTTGTGTTTTCATTCTTTTGTTCTTATTGTTCTTCTTACTTACTTGTATTGTTATAGTATTGAGTTTGTAATCTTCCTCTTCTACATCTTTTTATTTACTTGTATTTTGAGCAATTGAGTTGTAATACTTATTGAATCAATATTATCTTGTCCATTGTATTTTTGCATAGAGTTGTATTTGGTTTTTCCATAATTCCATTGAGAAATAATACATATATTCTCTAACAATACATATATAACAAATGAAGAAAATTATGAATTATTTTATACCTCATGAGTCATAATTAAATATTCCGGCCAAGGAAGGAATGTATCTGCTGTATCACGAACATATCGTACTTCACCAACTGCAATTGGCATTTCAATATCCTCTTGTATAAAATTGGTGACCAAAACTCACCCGACCAAATCACCCAGTTGAACTGTATGAATTGTGATAGAGCCCACTGAATCAAATATGACACCCTCAGCAACTATGTTGTGGAGGGAACTAATACATAACTACAGGTTGAAATTTTTCTTCAATTTTTTCTTCATTATTGTATTCTACTTTAGTGTCCATATTCTCATCTTCATTGTAGAATTGTTCTTCATTCTCATTCTCCTCCAATTGTCTAGCTCTTTCCTTCTTCAGCTCTTCAATTTCTTTTGTGAGTCTAGCAATCTCGTTTTCTTTTTGAGAAACAACATCTGTCACTTTTCTTTTTTTTCTTCCAATTAATGAAATAATTTTAGCAGTAAACCTACAAAATAATCCACCAAGTTAATTATTTTAGTTAAGTAAATACAAAGCTAACACAAATTAAGAAGTAACATACACTACAAGAAAGAAGGCCATTCGGAATTGCGTCGGCAAAAAAAACTTTTACCGGCGCATTTAGTGAATCACGTCGGCAAAAATAAGGACTTTTGCCAGAGCAAAATTGCGCCGGCAAAGATCTATAAATTTTAAAAAAAAAAAAAACCATACACTTTTGCCAGCGCATTTCACCTAATGCATCAGAAAAAGTCAAAACGTGCATTTTAAATTTGTGCACGTTTTCAACAAAGTAGGTAGCTAGACTTTTGTCGGCGCGTTTCGTTGTGCCGACAAAAGTTTACTTTTGCGTCGATAAAAGTCGGACTAATTAAAACGACGTTGTTTTGTCCTATGGTTTTATTAATGACTTTTGTCGGCACAACGAAACGTGCCGGAAAAAGTCATAGTGATTTACACAGCCGCCGAGCCCCTTCTTCCCCATTTTTCTCTTCTTCCTTTTCTTTTTTTCTCTCTTTCTTATTCTCTTCTCTCTAGTTCTCCATCCGACCAGCCTAGCCTTGCTGCTGTCATCCACTCCTCTCTCAAGGTAAGATAATCCCAATGCCTCTCTCTTTCTTTCTCTCTATCTCGGTTTCTGTAATGCCCCGAATTCTCCGATGTGTTTAATGGCGAGATTAGTAGGCCGGGAGGGCCATACTTGTTTAATTATGCCATTAAATGATAATATGCATGTATATGTGGATTATATTATAATATGACGTTAAATGTATGTATGTGGTCCACATTCTAATTACAGGGGTGTGATGGTAATTTGGCTCATTGAGGGCATAATTGTATATGTGTACGCATGTTGATGTTATATGTTGAGACCACATTATAATGTGGGTTTGTTCAAGCTATTCGGCATGAGACGATTGTTGCGAAATTTATATGCTATGCAAGTGCACACAGTCGCAATTCGTAATAAAATGGTAAAAACCAAGTATCATCCTCAAGGACTGATTTATCAATTACCAATCAACCAATCTTTTTAATTCTATTTGATTAAACAATTTCAGAGATTTCAAACAAAGAAAAATATTAACGAAGTACAATGAGAATTTAAACAAAATGACAGAGAAAATGAAATTAGGACAATTATGATCCTCTATTTTCCACCCTTTTATTTCCTAATGCAAAAATTTATATCCTCTTCTCCCTATTCAAGAATAAGTTGCAAAAACAATTCATAATCTGGTTAAGATTTATAAAATTCAATCTAAATGACAACTTCCTATATTTCTATGGTAAGTTGAATCATGAAGAAGGCATTAAACACGCAACTCAGAAAAGTAGACAAACAATTTAGATACTTTCGTTCTAAATTAAATTTGCATCCAAACAATCAAAGCATATCAAATTTCACTTTTCAGATTTCAATTTGATTCATGAAATAGCAATTAGAGGTGATCAATCAATAATCGCACAAATAACACAGATTGTAAGGAATTGAAAGAGATGAAGAAGAACATCAATTTTGCATTAAACCATAAAAAGGGTTTCCAAAAGATTCACATAATAGCCCTAAAAAAAGAAATTAGCTCATAGTATTCATTATAGCAATAAGATAATTCAATTACAAACATAATATTTTAAAGAAAAAGATGAAAAACTCAGGAATGAATCCTCCAAGATGGTCTTCTCACTCCCAGCCGTCGAACCCCCTTCCGCCCTCTTTCAGTCGCCCATATGTTTCTCCAAAAATCCCTACCAAATCCCCACGTGAAAAGACCCAATTGCCCATCAAAAAGTGATCAGATATGTCAAAATCGCGTCTCTAGCGCTATAGCGCTACTTCTGGAGCGCTGTAGCGCTATTAACAGTGGAAAAATACCTCAAAATCTGGTGCACTAGCGCTGTAGCGCTCTTATTATGGCGCTGTAGCGCTAAAGTCAGAATCGACAAAACTAGGTTCGAACAGCCTGCAGCGTCAGTTCATTTTATTTTGATCATAACTCCTTCTATATAACTCCGAATTGAATGATTCAAAAATATATGGAAAGCTAAGAGAAATATCTATAACTTCTATTTCTAGAAGTGTTTCCAGAAAGTGAATAAATCATGGTCAAAATGTGGCTTGAAGTCTCAGACTTGCGTTATAAAGCATAAACGACGTGTGTTGAGCATCTTCAATGTAGTATTTTCCACACATAATGTCTTGAAACTCCCCAATCAACACGAAATCCATCTTATTTATCATATTTAACATGTTTCTTCTCATTTCACTCCATATTATGTACTTGACCATTAAAGCCTGAAACAAGAAGAAAACAAGCATAAATCTGCACTAAACAATCCTAAATAACTAAAAACACAACCTAAAACGATCTCTAAAACAAACCTAAAATGACCCTAACAACGATCTTGGAATATTGATTAGCGGTTTAGTCACAAAAGGTTTAAGTTCAAGGCTCGGGTTGAGTCTCGGGGTGATTATGATGATTAGAGCGTTACCGGGAATTAATGGGTAACGGGACATGAATTATTGGTGTTTGATATTGTTGAGAATAGAGGAAATTGGAGAGCGTTAATTATGATTAACGAGATAGGTGGAAAATACCAATTTTTCCCTTGGGAGCCTTTAGAAACTTTAAATTGACCTAGGGGTATAATGGTCATTTCACCCCTAGGATAGATATAACCATTTTGGTGTAGAAGGAGGTAGAAAAACAAAGTAAGTTTCTAAGCCTTCCCGTATCTTCTTTCTCCTTCACTTTCTTTGAGATTTTTGAACCATTCTTGAGGATTCAAGCTTAGGAAGCAAGGCTTGGGAGTTTGGGAGTGTGTTCCATCCTTGAAGAGCATCATAAGCTGAGCTTTGGGTAAGTTTCTAACCATAGAATTCCCTGGTTTGCCCTGTTTTAGTTCTGTTTTGCAGTTGTGATTTCTAGTTTGAGATCTTGGTTTTGTTGGGAGTTTTGGCTAGGGTTCCTATGGTTGGGATGTTTGGGGTATGTTGAGATGTTTTTTGGGTTCATTTGGCATCAAAAATGGGATTTGGATGCTTTGGAATCAGGTTGGAATCGAAGGAGATGAAGAAGGTCGTTTCAGGGGGTTCTTGGTCTGGAGGTAGCGCTATAGCGCCCACCCTAGGGCGCTACAACGCTACTCAGGGGGCATTTGGGCGTGTTGGAGGTTCTGAGTTTAGCGTTGGGGCGCTAGGGATCAGCGCTGTAGCACTACTCTGTTCCTTCAAAGTCCCGTTTTGAGTGTTTTTAAGGGTTTTTGACTTGGGGTTTCAATCCTTAAGGCCCGGGATCGAATCTACTCACTGTGTAGGCATGTTTCGAGGTCGCGAGAGTGGTGCTTAGGTTAAGACCCTATCCATGTTGATTTCCATTAATGGAGGTTGTAATTGATTGTTATTAGGTATCCACTAAGGAACCAAAAGATCGATCGTTCTCAGGGGTCGTCCTTATAATATTTCTCACTCGAACTTGAGGTAAGAAAACTGCACCCTGTATATATATGGCATGCGTGATTGTTATTGAGGCATGTTGGTTGATAAATGTGGACATGTATTTCATATTAAATGCTAGTGAATGTTGTTTACTTGTATATGGCACTGACTAATCAGGGGTACTCACCTAAGGGTCAGAACTAGCATAAGCGTCCTGAACGCAGGGCCGAATGAAGATTAGATCTAATCGATATCAGTGTTGAATGGCTCTAAGGCATTAACACTGGACCAACCCTAAGGTCGATGAACTTATAAGCGCTTGGCTAGTCTAAGACTAGTTACTGAGAGCCAGGGCATAAGGCCCAGGTTACTGCTTGTCACATGGCTAGGGAACGATGTTCCAGGGTTATGACTATATGGTCATGAGGAAGGTTATGTTGGTGACCACTCACCATGCACCTATCCTGTTTAAGCTAGTGAAAGGTTCACTTATCCGTTAAGCCCCGGTGACCCTATCGTCACAAGGCTGAAGGGAGCTATTCCCAATTTAGTGACTTTTGCGACTGTCACCTATCTGTTTTGGACTGATAGTCCTGAATGATTATTATGATCATTGTTGATATTATATCATGCTATATTGTGTTTTCTTTTTGGGCCTTGGCTCATGGGTGCTATGTGGTGCAGGTAAAGGGAAAGAAAAGCTCACCCAGCCTTGAGTGGAGAGCTTAGGTGGTGATGTGTACATATGCAGCCGCTTGACCACCACGGCCAGGGAGTTCTCAGAGGAACTAAGGGATTTACCCTATTTTTTCCGCTTAGGTCGGCGGGGTTGTAAATTTTGAAACAGTAGTGGCCATTTTGTATAATGAGCAACTTGTAAATGTTTTGAATAGCTCATGAGCAGTTTATATACTTAATAAAATATATCCTTTCCTCTTTATTGTTTTTCACCCTAACCTATTAATAACACTTAGAACACGTTTTTAACCAAACGACTCGGGTAGCGGGTCAAATTTCTTGTTCACCGATCATCGTAACTATTCTGGGGTAACCAGGGCATTACAGTTTCTCTCAATTTTTTTAATGGGTCTCTCTATTTCTTTCTCTCTATCTTGGTCTCTCTCTATAAACAGGTCCACCAAAGTGGTTGAGCAGCTCCAATCTCTTGGCAATAGGCAGAATAACTCCAAGAGGTAGTTTTTTTTAGGTAATTAAATTAATATTTATTGTTTAAGAAATTTTATTCTTAAATATGTGAATGTGTGTGTACATATGTTTATTTAATGTTAATTTTTTTAGAAAATTGATTAATTAATTGTGAATGATTAATATATATGTATGTGTGTGATATTTTGTATTATAGTTATATTGTTGTGTTAAAAAAAACAAATGAATTTGTGTAGTTTTAGAAAAATCAGATTAATAATGAAAAAGAAAAAAAGAAATATGTTTTTAGTATTTATTAAAAAATAAAAAAAAATAGATTTTAGTGTATTTATTTAATTTTAATGCTTTATATGTATATTAAAAAAATAGATTAGATTATTATATTATATCGTATATTTGTATTATACTTTTTTTTATATTAAAGATTATTTGTTTATAAATATTTACTAAATAAATTGTTTTGATGTTACTGATATAAAAAGATTTGATATATGTTATTAATCTTGGTTTATGTTATGCATGCTCTGGGAATATTTTGTATATTGCTTTAGTAATATTATTTATATTTTTGTGTGTAGTTTGCAGGCTTTATAAAATTTTGGGATAGTTTAAAATATAGCTGTTATGCTGCCCAAATTTTGTTAGTTTTAGGAAAATTAACATTAATTACAAAAATTATAGCAGTTAACATTAATTTTTATTTTAATGCTTTATATGTATTTGTTTCTCTTAATAACAACTATTTTTAAGTTACTTTTATAATATATGTTTTTTGTATTTATTATTTTTTTTTTTGTAAAATTAAAAAAACAGTTTTGAATATGTATTTTTTTTTATTTTAATGCTTTATATGTATTTGTTTATTTTTGCTTGTTAATATTTATTATATTGTATTTTGTGGTATATGTATTTTAGTTAAAGTATGAACTTAAAAAAAAAAATCAGATTAATAATGTATGTTTATATTTTAAATTATTTTAAATTAAATGTAATATGTCTGTAAATATGTATTTAATAATATTTTTTTATTAATAAAAAAATCAGTTTTGGTATATTTTTTGTGGTTAAATATTTTTATATATGTAAATTGATGTATTTGTTAATGTATATATATGTTTTGCATGAACTAGGAATATTGTGGTTATATATGTGTTTAATTTGTAGGTTTTTAAATTTTTGGGATAGTTTGAAATATAGTCGTTATGCTGCCCAAATTCTGTTAGGGTTAGTAAAATTAATAAAAGTTTAATAATTAATTAAATAAGTTTAAGTATAATTAAAAAATACATCAAGAATTTAATGTTTAACTATAATTTAAATAAAATAAAATTACCAATCATAATAATTAACAATTAATTTTAACATTAATATTAGATGTTTTGTAATTGAAAAATGTTAAAAATATAAATGATTTAATAAAATATAATTAAGTAAAATATAAATATAATAAAATTGTTATTGATTAAGTAAATAATCAAATTCAAATTGAAGAATTTAATAAAAAATTAAAATGAAACTAATGTATAATTAAATTAATTTTAAAATAAAAGTAATAAATAAGTAAATGATTTAAAAATTTGTAATAATTAATAATTAGCTACATTTTCTTTGGTAAATATAAATAATTATTTTTGCAAGAGATAGGATATTATTATCATTTAGTGATAATTAGGGAGACAAACAGTCATGAAATATTTTGACTATCATTTCTCTCATTTTAAGACAATTATTAATATTTTATGAATTATTTCGCTTAAAGATGGAGAGCGACAGAAGTTGGATGAGTGTGAGGAATCGTTGGTCTCTGGAGTATAGAAATGTTGTTAAGGAGTTCTTCGAGATCGCTAAAAATCAGGTGAACGATCTGTTGGAAATGTGCCCTGAAAGCATATGTAGTAGACATTGTTTTATGAAATAAATAAATAAATTTAATTTGTTATGCATATATTTTATGGACTATATTATTCTGTAATAATATTATGTAAATATCAGAAAAATTCCTAAGTTCATATATGTCATCTCAAACACGTATTGGTACGAGAGGATTGTGTTTGAGATAAATGAACTTGAATAGTTCGCAGTAAAATAAAATTATGGAATCTTTAGATTAATTACTGCAAGTACGGTCCACTAGTATTATGAATACATGTGATCTAGATCTGGATAGGACACTTTAGTGGAGGTGCTTTATATATTAGAGAATATATAGAACTGGACCAGATATGTTTATTAATACTTAGTTAAATACCGTTTCGAAATATTAATTAAATTTATCAATTGATAATCATATACAAATAGATCTTAATCCTGAAGTTACTATGAACTTCGGTTTATGTTATATGAGTTATTTGATTCACTTGTTAGGGTCTGTCAGAATGATCATGCTGAAAAGTTTTGTTTTGGGAACTCATTAATGTAGATGGATGGGGACATAGTATACAGATATGGAATCCATGCCTTCTCGCAAGAGATTGAATGATGGTTCTCTTAAGGGTTGACTTTGGGGACTAAAAGGTTATTGAGGTCAAATTCATAATTTAGTTATGAATTAACCTTCACTAGTAAAGTCAATGGTACTTAAGGAAACAAGATAATTAAAGAGTCAATGGTATACAAGGGTAAAACGATAATTTTATTCCCTATTAATTATGAACCATTATTAGAGGGTCAAGTTGTATGCAATGATTACATCAATGGACACTTTATAATTATAAAGTACTCAGTAAATGAAATGTCTATAATTACAAGAGTGCAGTCTCATATTTATAGTGGAATAATTATGAGATTAATAAATTAAGATTATTTAATTAAAGAGTTTAATTAATAATCTCAAATTTATTGGAGCATGGAATTATAGGTCCATAGGTCCCCATAGCGGCTCTATCAACACTATTCAAGATAAGAGTTGATATGAAGGGAAAAATAGTTTAAAGACATATTTAAGAAGAAATTTGTTCTTCAGGCCAAATATGCAATTATATGATAGTAGTGATTAATTAATTAATTACAAATTAGTTTTAGTTAACAAAATTAATTAATATTTAATTATTATATAATTTTTGAAATTATATTAAATAATTAAATTAATTTTGAAATTTAATTAAATAATTAATTAATTATAATTTTTGAAATTATAATAGATTAAATATTTATTTTCGAAAATATTGGATTTAATTAATTGGTAGAATTAATTAAATATCTTTATTTGAGTGGGAGATAATAATTTGATAAGTTCAAATTGAATTTGAATTTAAAAGATTAATATTTATTCAAATAATTACTTATATTTGATAATTAATTAAAAATATAATTTATTTAAATTTGAATTAGTTATGAGGTTGTTAGATCTTATCTGACAAAGAAGTTTGAATAAATAATTAAATAAAAATTGAAAAAATCAACATCCCAAAAAATAGGAATGCTACACATGCACACACAGTCCATGGACTGTGTGTGGCGTGTAGGGCTATTTTTTAGGGATAGGATTTTCATTTTTATTTATTTAATTAATTAATTAATGGATAATTCAAAAATTGGTTTTTGGATTTTTTTCATTAATAGAATAATTAATTAATTAAAAAGTAAATTGTAAGTTGGTTATAGATTTATTTTTTAAATTTGAATATTTTCTTTCAAGTATGACGAATTAGAAAAGATTCAGATATCTGAGACAACTCAGTCTATTTGCTCTGTGAAAAATAGAACGATAGTTTTCTCTCCCTGAAAAATAAAGAACCAATTCTCAGGCCTATTCTCTTGATCTCATGTGTTGAGTACATCAAGTATAATCACAAATAAAACTATCCTTCATTGTCTAAGTGCCCACACACTTCTTGAGGTGTAGAGAACGCTTTGGAAGATCTAGGTGTGAGTACGTGGGAGCGGCTTGGATAGGAAGATCGTTCTAAATACGAAAAGATAGCAATGACACTTGATAGGCTTCAAGAGGTATGATTTCTATTATTATCTTGATTATGATTAATGTATGTATATTAATGGGTCCGCATATTTAAAGGTAGTTTAAATATGTTAGAAAATTTTTGTTGTACACTGGACCAACCCCACCACATTTCTGCTGCGTATTAGGAAACTCGTTCTTAACACGATCGGGGTTTGGTTCGTTGTCCGTACAAGAAATGTGGGAATGTTAAGTTCTAGCCTATAAATGCAATTTCGATGCATTTATTCAACAATGGCATCATACAGTCCTACAAAGTGTGGCATTACGATGGAGAGGCACTGCCGCCGCCACCAGATGTGGTACGAGATCAGGATAGAGATGAGATAGCGGATATCCTGGAGGATGTTTATGCTGAAGATGACGTTCCCAATGGAAACTATAATGATCCTCCCCAAGATGATGTTCAACATCGCGACAAATATGACAATTTATTTAAGGAGATGTCAAGTGAACTGTACCCGGGTTGTTGAAAGTATTCCGTGTTGAACTTCTTGGTGAAGCTGATGCATCTGAAAGTTATTAACAATTGCATCAATCATTACTTTGGTGGTTTGCTAGAATTGTTAGTCGATGCTATGCCTGACGGAACAATTTTACCTAAGTCTAACTATGAGGCAAAGGCAAAGTTGCGGAGTATTGGATTGGGATATGAGTCCATCAATGCTTGCAAGCATGACTGTGCACTGTTTTGGAAGGAGAATGTGAATTTGGAATTCTGTCCGGTTTGTGGTGAGTGTCACTAGCAAGATAATCGTGGGAACGGGAAGAAGGTGGCTCATAAGGTCATGCGGTACTTTCCGTTGACATCGTGATAGAAAAGGTTGTACAGTTCGAGATATACTGCAGAGGATATGAGATAGCACTATTCTAAAAGGCCAAAGGAAGATGGTGTGATGAGGCACCCTGCTAGCAGTAAGGCGTGGAAGCACCTTGATGAGTTGTACCCATCTTTCGCAGCCGAACCTCAAAATGTTAGGCATGGGTTGGCTATAGATGGTTTCAATCCTTTTGGGAACATGAGCAACTCTCACAGCATGTGGCTTGTGATACTTGTCCCATACAACTTGCTGCCGTGGAAGTGCATGAAACCACAGTCATTAATGTTGTCTATTCGAATTCCAGGTCCTTCTTCACCTGGAAAAGATATCGATGTCTATATGAGACCTTTGCTTGACAGTTGAAGGAGTTATGGGTGAATGGTGTCGAGACATGAGATGCATACAATAGTACCTTCTTCAATATGTGTGCAACAATCTTGTGGACCATTAACCACTACCCAGCTTATGCTATGATGTTTGGGTGGAGCACAAAAGGGTACAAGGCGTGCCCCACATGCAATGAAGAAACTCCCTCTGTAGGGATTAGAAGTAAAATTGCATACATTGGCCATATAGTTTCTTGATATGGATCATGAATGGAGGAGTAAACGAGCACTATTCGATGGTAACAAGGAACTCGGGCCACCACTGAAAGATTACTCCGGTGATGATGTGTTGAAGCAATTAGAGAATTTGCAGATTAGACATTCTGGGAAACACAAAGAATTTGGTGGTGTGAAACGCAAAAGGGCTCCGATTGAACTTAATTGGTCGAAGAAGAGCATATTTTTCGAGCTTGATTATTAGAAGGAATTATTGTTGAGGCATATCTTGGACATAATGCATATTGAGAAGAATGTTTGCGACAGTGTCTTGGGAACTTTGTTGAACTTAGAGGGAAAATCTAAAGACACTGACAAGGCAAGACTTGATCTAGTAGACATGAAAATTAGGGAAAAACTCCACCTCCGCAAAGAGGGAAACAAGTGGAAGAAACTGCACGCTAGTTACACACTCAATGTCCCGGAGCGTCAAGTTTTCTGTGAATTTTTGAAGTCAGTTGAATTCCCGGACGATTTTACTGCAAACCTTTCGAAGAATGTCAATGTCAATGATGGCAAGATAACTAGGCTGAAATCACACGATTGCCACGTGTTGTTTCAACAGTTGTTGTCCGCCGCAATTAAATCGATTTTGGTTCCTGAAGTTCAAAAGCCAATTATTGAGTTGTGCGGTTTTTTCAAAAAACTTTGTTCACAGACTTTGAATGTGAAAGACCTTGAGAAGATGGAGACAGGCATTATCACTATTTTATGCAAGTTGGAAATGATATTTCCTCCAGCATTTTTCGACATTATGGTGCATTTGGTTTTGCATCTTCCGAAAGAGGAAATTCTTGGCGGTTCCATGCACTTTAGGTGGATGTATCCCATTGAACGTTCAATGGCAGTTTATAAACAGTATGTAAGAAATTATGCACGTCCGGAAGGTTCAATCGCAGAAGCTTACATGGTCAACGAGGCCTTAACCTTTTGCTCAATGTACCTCCGGGGGGTTGAGACTCGATTCAATCGACCTGAGAGGAATGACGATCGTGTTGAATCCCAACCAAATCGGGAATATTCTATTTATAAGGTTATTGGTCATCCATTTGGTAAGAAATCAAGTATGCTCCTCAATCTGCAATTAAAGCAAAAGGCTGAGCGGTATATCTTGAACAATTGTGCCGAAATTAAGGAGTACCTTAGGTGTGTTTTCTAGTCTTTTTTCAATAAATTTGTTTGGTTTATATACCAAGTAAAGGCAAAAAATCATAACATTGTTGTCCGTTTGTAGTGAGCATATGGATGAATTAAGAAGACCGGGGGGGGGGGGGGGTTCGAATCTTGAAGTTCAACAAGAAGCTGATTTTCCTCAGTGGTTCAAAGAAAAAGTATGTATATTATTCAATTCTTTTCCGAAACCCCACTTAATCAATCCAAAACTAACTTTCAATGTTAATGTTGATAGGTGAACGGTTTGCATGATTCAACACCTACTGAAGTGAATAATGAATTGTATGCTCTCGTAAACAAATCAAGCAGCAACGTGTTCTCATATCCAGGGATGATAGTGAATGGTGTGAAATTTGTGATTCATGGTCGTGATATGAAGCTTAAAACACAAAATTGCGGTGTAATGGTGCCAAGTGAGTAAGGAGTGAACTACTATGGAGCTCTGGAAGAAGTAATTGAATTGTCCTACTTGATGGGTTACAGTGTTGTTCTATTCAAGTGTAGATGGTTCAATACAAGTAGAATTAAAGTGGAATCCAATTTTTACGAGCATATATGGTAAGGAAGAATGTTATAAAGATGACCCTTTCGTTCTCGCATCTCAAGCGAAGTTGGTGTATTATCTTCGAGATGTGAAAAATGGGGATGATTGGAGGCTCGTTAATGAATACATTCCGAGGAATGTATGGGATTTCTCAAATTCTGATGTTGATGATACTGAGACCACAAATGATATACCAATATTGCAAGAAGTTAATTCTTCTTCATTTCAGTTGTGGCTAGAACTTCGAATTTTTTATATAATCTTCAGTATGATCAGGTTGATGTCAATCCCACTGAAGTGTACAACGTCGATGATTTGGTTGGCGAAGGTTTAGATGAATTTGTTGTCGATGATGAAGTTGAATTTGAAGATGACACGTTGGCCGAGTATGAAGACGATGAGGATGACGACAATGTTCTAGTCGATAGTGATAGTGATAGTGGTGTTCGTAATGATGTTGTAGTTAGTGATGATGAGAACAGTGATATGTAATTTAAACAAGTATATGTAACTTTTTATTTAATTCAATGAAAACTTTATTTATTATCATTAATTAATGATAGTATTAGATATAGGTACACATGCACCTAGTGGATGCCTTGGCGATAATAAATGTATTCATGTACTGGTTCTCATTTTTTCAAGATATTTGATGAAATATCTTGAAGAAATGAGAATTAGTACATGATTGCGTACTATCTCCAAGGGATCCACTAGGTCAGGATAGGGTAGGTTGGGAAAGACCATAAGTAATAAAATGTTAATTTTATAACAAAAAACAATAGACATGCACCTAGTGGATGCCTTGGCGATAGCCAATGTATTCATGTACTGCTCCTCATTTTTTCAAGATGTTTGAGAAACATTTTGAAAAAATGTGGAGAACTACATAACTGCTTACTATCTCTAAGGGATTCACTAGGTCGAAATAGGGTAGGTTTGAAAATACCATAAGTAATAAAATGTTAATTTTTTGTATATAAAAAGTAATAGACATGCACCTAGTGGATGCCTTGGGGATAGCCAATGTATTCATGTACTATTCCTCATTTTTTCAAGATGTTTGAGAAACATTTTGAAAAAATGAGGAGAAGTACATGACTACTTACTATCTCGAAGTGATCCGCTGGGTCAGAATAGGGTAGGTTGGGAAAGACCATAAGTAATAAAATGTTAATTTTATAACCAAAAAAAAAAAATAGACATGCACCTAGTGGATGCCTTGGGGATAGCCAATGTATTCATGTACTATTCCTAATTTTTTCAAGATGTTTGAGAAACATCTTGAAAAAATGGGGAAAAGTACATGACTGCTTACTATCTCCAAGGGATCCATTAGGTTGGAATATGGTAGGTTAGGAAAGACCATAAGTAATAAAATGTTAATTTTATAACAAAAAACAACAGACATACATAATTTGAATTAGTTAATTAATGAATATTTTAATGTAGAATGACAGAACCAAGTAATGACCCAGGTGGTGCCTCCAAGAGGGGCAGGGGAGCTTATTACGGTGCCAATATCGAGAAGGAGTTGGCCACCAAAAAAGTTAGCCATCTGAAAGTAGAGTTTGATGCATAAACTGGAAAAGCTATTCAGACGTACGACAAGTGGTTCAACAATTCCATGGCTCGTTATTTGCATAACACAATACCCCCATCTACCCTAGCTTGGGAACAAGTAAAACCAGATGTTATCCAAGTTATTCAGCAGAGGCTATCTGTAAGCATTTTTTAAATCTTTAATAACTCACTATTAAAGATTTTGTCTATCTTCATAATATTTTAACAAATTCCAAATTTAATTGTGATTTTAGGACAAATTCATTCTTTCACAAGACAATCCAGTAATCAACGATGCCATGGTAAGACAAATGCAAAAGCATCTGACTGATTGGCACCACACAATGAAGAAACACTAGGTAGAGGTTGGAGGAGAGGTGGACAACGAGAGAGCGAAGTCAAAACCTTTTGGGTCGATTACTTCTTCTGATTGGGAAATTCTATGCGATTTTTGGGCTTCTGATTCTCAACAGGTATGTCGTAGATTTTACATTAATGTTTAATTATAAAATTACAATCTAGATTAATGAGTACTATTTTCTTTTTGAAGCGTATATTGAAGAGAAATAAAGAAGCTCGAGCAAAAATGACCATACCAGGAGGACACAGTTCCAAATCCATCGTTGCCCATGTTTATGATAACGTAAATTATAATAACCTATATCCTTACATTTACGAAAATATTATAAAGGTAACAATGTTTAAATAATTTGCTTTTTTAGATGGACCCGTCTACTAGCGAGCTTCCAAGCAAGATCGACATATTCGAGCACCTCCACAAGAAGAAGGATAAGTGGATTAGTGATGTAGCGGCGACAAAACATGTACGTTGCATAACCTTAACTAATTTATGATCATTTAACTTTAAAATAGTTTAGTAAATAATTAATAAATATTAATTATTAATTGGTTGGTGTCAATCAGTAATTATTTATTAATTATTAATTAAAATTTTAACAATTAAATCTTTATAATCTATGTGCCAATATTTTTATGATTAATGATTGTGGACTAAGATAAAAAAAAAAGAATGTAACTAATGTTGCCCCCGTATAAGGGAGCTTGTGGGATAAGTTAGTTTGTTCGTGAAAATCCATATCTAAATCACAACACATGCAAATATAGTTGATGTATATGTTTAGAGACGTAAATTCCCCATTAATGGAATTAACTGCTCTTACTGTATATATCAACAATCTCTTCATGTTTTTTATTTAGATATGGATTTTCATGACCAAATTAACTTTAGCCCACTTGCTCCCTTATACAGGAACAAAATTAATTACATTCTTTTTCAATCACTGGTCTGTAGTCATTAATGATAGGATGTTGGCAGATAGATAATAAAGTTATATTTTATATGTTGTTATATTAAAAATTTATAAGTTAGGTTTTCAAATAATGTTATATTGGAATTCGAGATACGTGCTTTTTATTGTGCAGACTGAGATGACCGAGCGTCGAGCATCGCAGAGTACGGCCCCTATATCATCTGCTGTTTCTTGTGTCGGCAATAATGTCGACAGTTAGTTCCTGCCTGATATGGATATTGTCACGGATGTCCTTGGACCCCCCTCGCGTTATAAGAAAGGGTTTGGGGGGTTGCCTAGGTTGAAGGCAATTGGCGCAAAGTCCAGGCAATTACCACTTGAAGTGGACACCATTTTGCAACAAACTCAAGACATTATGCTGGAAAATCAGAACCTAAAGAAGTATACGACTAAACTTGAGAGTCGTCAACGGCGTCAAGATGTCCTGCTCAGTGCTTTGTTGAAGCAGGTTGGTGTATTGGCTCCTGGTTTTACTGTCGACTTACCAGAACAGGATCCGGACGATGATGCTCACGGGGGCAGGGATGATGAGGAGGGTAGTACACATTTGTAGAACTTTTTTATTTATTTATTTAAAGTTTAATTTATTAGAGATTTAATTTACTAAACTACTTGTATATTTTCATGTTTGGTGGAGACAACAAATATTAATAGTTGTAATTTTTTATTTATTTATAAAATTTTAATTTTATTTCTAATTAAATAATATCACTAAAAAATTAAATAATTATTAATATATTAAAATCAAAATTTATTAATTAATATTAATATATTGAAAATAAAATTAGTAATATTATAAAAAATATTATTTAAAAAATACTTTTACCGACGCAAAATTACGTCGGCAAAAGTCTCAACCTTTACCGGCATAAAAATGTGTCACTACATGTATCCACCTATCCTGGTGCAAAAATACGCCGCTAAAATAATAATCTTTGCTAGCGCATTTTTGCCCAGCTAAAAGTGTTTTCGAAAATAACGCGACAAATTTTTTTCTCAGCGCATTCTTATTTTTACCGGCGCATTACGTTTTACGTCGAAAAAAGTGCCATTATCGACGGGAGTACGTCGTTGCTTTATGCTGGCGCAAAAGTGCGTCGGGAAATCCCAGAGGGCTTTTGCCGGCGCAATACCTGACTTTTGCCGGCGCAAATTTACGCTGGCAAAAGTCTAGTTTTTTGTAGTGATACCCAGCAACTCGAACACGACCTGAGTGCTCAGGTGTTCCTAACACTTGACTCAAGATGTCATCCCGACCCTTAGCTACAATTTCACCACGACTAGCTTTTTCTTTCAATTCCTCCTATTCAACATACCATTAACCAATAAAATTAATAATGTATACAAATTGAAGTTAGTTTAATCATTGTTACATTACTTTAGATCACTTTTACTTTCTCTTGAATCTGTATGTCCAATTCTGTGACAAGAATTTTTTTTCACGAGCTCTTAGCCAAACTTCATGGCGTTCTATATTTTGCACAACTCGTTCTTTTTTCTACAACATACAAGATAATTGAAGTTATTTGGTGATACTCAATATATGCTAAACCAGTAACGTGAATTACTTACCAAATCCTCTCTAATATTCACCATGCCTCTGCGATATGTGCGATGCCTTGATGTATTTTGTAGAGCTCGTTCTGTTTGTGCTTTCCTGAATTCCTACAAAAAATATTTAAATTTAAGTTACTAAACACTTACTCATATATCGAAACTGAGTTTGCACAAAAAAGAGTACCTGAAACTCTAGAGATAGACGATGTTGGTGTAACACCCTAAATTCTAGCTTTAATTGTAGAAAATAAAGATGTTGAAAAATAATCGTAAAAAAACATTGCCCTCTTTATTTATAATTTAAAATAATCATAACCTGGGTTTAAGAAAAATAAATAATAGTCTTTACAATAAAATAAAATTAAAACTAGGCAACATTAAATCATAAAGTTCATAATTTCCCAAGAAAATAACACGCGGCTATACGGCCCCCACATATTCACACCAGTCTCGCTATTGAGAATCCTCTCGCCACCGGTTGTCTAAGGTTAACTCATTCTGCAAAAATAAAAGAAAGGAATGAGCTTCTAAGCCCAGTAAGAAAAATACTCAACAAGTCATACATAAATCAATTATAATCTCATAACACTACAACAAATTTGATATACAATGACTCCCTACAATGTCTTACACCAATGGTGTAAGACATTAAAACTTATCAGGGGTTTTAAATGTCTAATGGTGTAAGACATTGAAAGTGCATATTAATGGCTACAATTGGAAGACATTAAAAATAGTGGAAGACGTTGGAAATAGGCTGGGGTGGTGTTTAAGGGCACATCCAACGTCTCCCACTGGGAGACGTGGGACACGTGGCACGTCTCCCAGTGGGAGACGTTGGATGCCTCCCTTTTATTATACCCATCTTCTTCCTCTTCCTCCCCACACCAACCCGAGAGCATATGCACAAACCAGAGAGGCGATTTGGGGTTGCGATTTTAGGGCTCTAAGGTAAGCTTTTTATTTTATTTTATTGATTTTTAGTTAATTATTTTGCAAATAAATCATAGGTTTTGCATTAGGATGAGTAATATATATGATTTTTTGTTAGTTTTATATTTTTATGCATTTTTTTATATATATTGTAGGATTTTATGGTTTTTCCATGGAAGTTTTTAGGGATTTATGATTTTTTTAGTTTTTTTTTTAATTTAACCTATCACATTGTATAGATTTCATTAGAGTATATATGTTCATGATTTTTTTAAATTTTTATCATTTTTTATTTTGAAATTTAGATATATTTTTGTATATATTTGAATTTTTTTTTTAAATTGTAACTATTTTGTTATATATATAGTTATGTTAAAATAAATTTATTAAATAATTTATAAAATATAAATATATGAAAAAATTTATGTTTTTGTTTATTATTAAGTTTTTAGGTTATGAAATTTTATATTGATTTTTTGTTGAGGTTATAATTAGCGGCACATTGAGATTTTTTTTATTTGTTTACCAATATCATTTACTATTATTAGATATTTAGTGATATTTGTTTAGTAATGTTTAAGATATTAAATAATTTAATTTCATAGGTTGTGATTTTTGTGGTGAGATTTTAGAGAGTATTTTGCATCAAAATTCCTATATCAATCACACATTTGAGGTAATTAAGTTTCTAAAATTACAATAATACGATATATATTGCTAGATATTTAGTGATGTTTTATTTATTATTTATTAATTTAATTTTATTGGTTTGTGGATTTAATAGTGAATTTGATTACTAAGTGAAGTAATTTTGCTAGCTTTTTTATTAAAGATTGCAAGAGGTACATATATATTCTCTTACTTCTACTTTTAATATTATTAAACAAATGTTAGAGGAGTTTGAATATCTTAAATATTCATCCATAGTGAAGTAGGTTCTGAGATTAAAATTGTGTGCTGCGGTGATAACGGAAGGTTGAGAACTTGTGTGTATTAGTGAAGTAGGTTCTGAGAAATTTGACTGTGTGCTGCGGAGCTATAAAGATGAAACTTATTGTATGTTGTTTGAATTTTTTGTTTTGCTATTCACATGCAGATGGTTAGGTCACTATTATAGGGGAAATGTTGCCCGATTTTATCTAGGATAATAAACAATTAGTTTTATATAGACATTCTATAAGGAAGAAACTTATTGTATGTTGTTTGAATTGTTTGTTTTGATATTCACATGCAGATGGTTAGGTCACTATTATAGGGGAAATGCTGCCCGATTTTATCTAGGATAATAAAAAATTAGTTTTATATAGACATACAAATTTATCACGTGCTTATTTAGTGTTGTTTCTTTTCTTTTCCATAGACATAGGAGAATATATGGATAAACAGTGGATGTCAGCGAATAGGTTATCTGCGGAATATAGGAACGGGGTCGATTTGTTCTTAAGGTTTTGTTCGGAAAATGTGAAAGACCCAAATTTTACTTATTGTCCATGTCTTAAGTGTGGAAATGTTAAAAAGATGGATCTTAAAAAGATTAAAGAACACTTATATTTCAATGGGATCGACAAGAGTTACACAATTTGGTATTACCATGGGGAGATAGCTCCGATTGCTCCAACTCTGTCAAGTAGACCAAAAGGAGTGAGGAGGAATATAGTGGAGGAGAACTGGGATCCATTAGATGAAATGATTGACGACGCACATTATGGATCAGGAGTAGACCCAAATAAGTTTGAGACACTCCTTAATGATGCCGAGAAACCAATTTACCCTGGTTGTACAAGATTTACAAAATTATCTGCGCTTCTTAGGTTGTACAATCTAAAAGCTAAACATGGCTGGAGTGATAAAAGCATTACTGAGTTATTTGGTTTCTTAAAGGAGTTATTGCCTGAAGATAATGAAATTCCAATTTCATTTTATGAGGCAAAGAAGACGTTATGCTCATTAGGCATGCAGTACGAAAAAATTCATGCATGTCCTAATGATTGCATATTATATCGAAATAGTTTTGCAGACGCAAAATCGTGTCCTACTTGTGGTGAGTCACGATGGCAAAAGAAAAGAAATGGTGACGATGTCAAGGAAGGAGTACCTGCCAAAGTTTTGTGGTACCTTCCGCCAATTCCTCGTTTCATCCGATTGTTTAGAAATGCCGAACATGCTAAAAGTTTGTCGTGGCATGTTAATGAAAGAATAAAGGATGGTAAATTAAGACATCCAGCTGACATCCTTTCTTGGAAGAGATTTGATTTGAAGTGGCCTTCTTTTGGAAATGAATCTCGTAATATTCGTCTAGGTCTTTCGACTGACGGGTTTAATCCACACGCATCCCTTAGCAGTAAGTATAGTTGTTGGCCTGTTATGCTTGTTATTTACAATCTACCCCCATGGTTGTGTATGAAGAGAAAGTTTACGATTTTGACCCTGTTGATATTAGGACCTAAACAACCTGGTAATGATATTGACGTCTATCTAGCTCCTCTTATAGATGACTTGAAAACTTTGTGGGATGAAGGGGTTAAGGTTTATGATGCGTATAGGCAGGAAGAATTTAATCTTAGAGCGATCTTATTGTAGACAATTAATGACTTCCCTGCTTATGGAAATTTATCTGGGTTTAGTGTGAAAGGATATAAAGCTTGCCCCGTTTGTCAAGAAAAAACATGTTCTGAATACTTGAAACA
Source organism: Humulus lupulus (assembly GCF_963169125.1). NCBI lineage: Eukaryota > Viridiplantae > Streptophyta > Magnoliopsida > Rosales > Cannabaceae > Humulus > Humulus lupulus. Next base: position 270,526,796 of record NC_084795.1, on the reverse strand, counting down.
CTCTCGGAAAATATGTTATATGGGACATAGGAAGTTCTTGCCTAATACGCATAAACTTCAGACTTGGAAGAAGGAATTCAATGGTAAACAAGAGTTTGAAGAGGCTCCTGAGCCATTGAATGGGATCCAAGTACTTGAGAAGATGTCTAAAATTGTGTTCAAGTTAGGGAAGCCCAAAGTTTGTACATCTACAAAGATGAAACATAGTCGCAAGGCCAAGGTTGTGGAGGAGCCAAAAGGGTGTTATAAAAAGAAATCTGTTTTCTTCGAACTTGAATATTGGCCTTTCTTACTTATACGTCATAATTTAGATGTTATGCACATAGAGAAAAATGTATGTGATAGTTTGATTGGCACTTTGTTGAATATTCCTGGGAAAACTAAGGATGGAATTAAGGCTAGACAAGACTTGGTTGCAATGGGTATAAGGGATGAATTGACTCCAAAACCAGATAAGAGACGAACATATTTACCTCCTGCAGCTTACACTCTTACTAAAGAGGAAAGAATGGAAATTTGCAGATGTTTGTTTAATATAAAAGTTCCAGACGGATATTCCTCAAATATAAGGTCATTGGTAGACATGAAAAGTTGTATTCTGACTGGCATGAAATCTCACGATTGTCATATTCTAATGCAACATTTGCTACCAGTGGCCATTCGATCTGTGTTGCCTAGGAGAGTTCGAGATGTAATCACAAGGTTATGCTTGTTTTTCAAGTCACTATGTTGTAAGGTGATTGATCCGCTAAAGTTACCTAAGTTAAGAGATGAAATTGTTGAGGTATTGTGTGAGTTGGAGAAATATTTCCCGCCGGCATTTTTTGATATAATGATCCATTTGACAGTTCACTTGGTTAGAGAACTAAGATATTGTGGTCCAGTTTATTTAAGATGGATGTATCCATTTGAGCGATATATGAAGATTCTTAAGGGGTATGTTAGGAATAGAAGTCGGCCAGAAGGATGCATCGTCGAATGTTATATTGCAGAAGAGGCAGTTGAATTTTGTTCTGAATACATGACTGGTGTACAGAAAATTGGGTTAAATGATGTTGAAAATGTTGAGATTCAGAGTCGTCGTGGTAGCGTTGTATGCACAGTAAGTCGAGATCTTCTAATTGAAGCGCATCGTCTTATGTTGCAGAATATAAATGAAATTCAACCTTATATCGAGTGAGTTATATTCATATAATACATTAAGTTTAAGTTGTGTAATTTCGTATATTCAATTGTTTAACAGCATATTTATAATTGAAGGGAACATTTTAATTGGATAAAGACCAAACTTCCATCCAAGTCAAGGAACTCAAAATGGTTACAAGACGAACATTATCGAACTTTTAGTAGTTGGATAGAACAAAAGGTAAATTGTGTTGATTATTGAAAGTTGTCATTAATTAGTACTTAATTACAAGATGACATTTTTGGTATGTTGATTTGATAGGTTGTGTCAGAATTACAAAACACATCAAATAAGGTTTCAGACATTGTTAAGTGGATTTCTCGAGGACCTTCAGTTAATGTCATCAAGTTTTCATCATACATGATTAACGGTACTCTATTTAACACTAGGGAGCGCGATAACAACATAAACACACAAAACAGTGGTGTTAGCCTTGTTGCTAAAAATGTGCAAGTCTCCAGTGCAAAAGATAAAAATCCAGTTGAATGTGATATGACTTTTTATGGAGTAGTTAATGAAATTTGGGAGTTAGATTATATCATAACTCGAGTACCTGTTTTCTTTTGTGATTGCGTGAAAAGTGACAGCGGCATAATATATGAAGATTTTGGTTTCACATTAGTTAATCTAAATCGAATTGGGCACAAATCTGATCGATTTATATTAGCTTCACAAGCGAAACAAGTATTTTATGTGAATGATCCTTCAGACAGCCAATGGTCAATTGTTCTTCCAACGCAAACAAAAGAATGGAACATTAAAGATGGTGATTTACATGATATACCTCTCGAAGAAGAACTTGTCACATTCACTGCAATAGAAGATAATGACGAAGTTGATGATGATTGTATTTGTTTCCGTGAAAATGGTGAAGGATTGTGGGTTGATGATAATGGGTCTTGAGGTACCATTTAATAGGTTTCATATGTTTATGATGTGTGAAATTCTTAGTTGTTATCACAATTTGTTTCATCTTTTGATTATGAGTGTCCAAAATTGTTGTAATAATGATATTTATGTTTCACAGATGGAGGCTGGTCCTTTTGGTGGTAGTTCTGATGAGGGAGAGCAACGCCCTCATTCTCAGTCAGTGGAGCAAGAAAATAAATCAGTGAGAGGACGTACATGGATGTCTAGAAACACCAATGAGTATGGTCAACTAGTGGGTGGATCTAGAAGTAATGTTTCATCACAACTTGGATCAGTTGTTCGAGCAACTGTGTCCATCAACATTAACAGTTGGAAAGATGTTAGTGTGGTGGATAAAAATAAAATATGGGACACAATGAAGGTATATTTTTATTAATTATATTTCATTTAATGTTTTTAAAATATATATTATTTTGATAATATGCTTCTTATTACTTTCAAACTTGTAGAAAACTTATGATTTGGACCCCAAACAAAAGCAACAGATGTTGAAGGATGCGGGAAAGTACTTCCGAAATTGGAAGACTAATCTTACAAGGGTACACGTTTACGACGCTTTGAAAAAAATACCCAAATGAGTTCCCGCCAGCTTTGCCATTTGGATTTGAGAATGTCATAACTTCGGATGAATGGTTAACGTTTGTGAACTCAAGATTAACTCCCAAGTGGCAAAGAAAGAGAGAGGAGATGCAAAATTATCGAGCACTGAATAAATACAATCACAACCTCTCTAGAGGAGGCTATGTGCGTATTGAAGAGATGTTAATGGAACAAAGTGGGAAAATTCTGACTGAACTTGATAGGGCAGACTTATGGAGCATGGGTCGTCGGAATGCAAAAGGAGAGCTCATTGGAGAGGCCTCTGAGATTCAAAAAAATATTGTAAGTGCTCATATTTAATAATGTTGATATGTCAAATTATTAGCTTATATATATAACTTTCTGTGAATATTGTTTCACAGGATCATTACCGGCAACTCCAAGCTGAGGGTAAATGGGCACCTGATGGCCCTGATGATGTGCTGACGAGGGCGTTGGGCACTCCTGAGCCTCGAGGACGTGTTAGGGCTGGAGGACACGGTGTGTCCCGCTCAGTATACTGGAATACTCCAACACCTACCTCAACGAAAAATAAATCAAAAGCCTCTTCTTCGAATGACGACATTAGAAAGGAATTTGAAGAAAGATTTCGAAAACAAGAAGAAGAGCATCGTCAACAAGCACAACGCCTAGAAGAGCGCCTTCAGCAACAAGATGAGCTCTTGAGAAAATTATTGGCCCAACAGAGCGGGTCAGGATCTAACGTTGGAGTCCCACCAGCGCCATCATCATACTATGTGCCCGACCCACCAGTGCCACCAGCGCAGGCGTCCTACTATACTCCAGACCCAGTAGTGCCTCAAGCAGAACACCACATTGTTGCACTACAACCGCTTTTGCAAAAGGTAATTAAACTTTCTTGAATATTCTGAAACCAGATAAATTTCTTTACTGCTTCAACATGATTATTTGTATATAATATGTTTCTTACGCAGGGCCGAGCATGCCAATTAGCAATTGGTTCGGTTTCAAACATTGTTGCATCAGGTACACTCATTGAAAGAGAGGCAGGCAACAACTTCCAAGTTATGATTACGAGTGTTCTTAAGCCAACCTGTCCTCTCCCTTTTGCATATCCTGATTTGGACATGTACATAGTTGCTCAGGCCATTGGGACGCCAATAGCGTGGCCTAAGGATTTTGTCATTATATCTGAAGATGTAACTCATGAGGTGATGCCATGTTTTTACATAATTATCTTTACAATTCTATATTTGTTTGTAATTTTTTTAATTGTTGATATAATTGTATACAGACTCCCTCTACAAGTAGGACCAAATCACAACGACCAAGAGCTCCATTAACACAACAACCTCGAGAAAGAAGACGACAACAAACTCCTCCAACACAATTGGCCCACACTCCATTGGAACGATTACAAAATATCGTATCTCATTGGGATGATGGCGAGTGTGTCAATCTAGGCATAGAGTCTGAAGTTTTTGATCAGGATATGTCTCACTGTTATATATTTAAGGATGACATACTTCAGTTTGCTCGAAAGGAGAAGATTGGACAAGCAATACTAGTCAGCTACATGAGGTATATATCTCACAAATAAGTTTGTTCATTTAATTTTCTAATTTGATTTATTCATTCATAAAATAATTTTTCATATTTTTGTATTAGGTTCATTTACAGATATGTGGTACAACAAGGTCGCCAAAATAAGTTTTTATTTGGCAATCCTAATATCGTCGCCACTCAAGGGAGTTCATTCGAAGATCGTGTTCAGAATCTGTTCAGACGTTGCAATGACGTAAAATCAAAAGAACAAGTTATGCTTGTCCCTTGGAACCATGGGTAAGTTTAAAAAGTTGTCATTTTTCCGACCCATATCAATAATTTCTTTGTTTAACATTTGAGCTATAATTTTTTTGTTTTTCTTATACAGTGAACATTGGATGTTGCTTATTTTGGCACCATATGCATATCATGTTTATTATTGTGATCCGGTGAATTCAGAGCTAAATAACCGTGAGGAGATTGTATCAGTGATCGTCAGTGCTTTCAATCTTTTTTTCTCTATGAATCTTCCTGATGTCGAGATCCCTGATACTCTACGCATTAAGCAACCTCAGTTAAGTAGCTTTAGCAGAAATTTTTGAACATTTATAATAATTAAGTAGAATAATATGTATGCATTTTTTAAAAAGTTTCAATTTAATAATAAATTACTCATATTTTTAAATAATTAGTGTCCACACCAACCGGACAATGTGGCATGTGGATACTACTTAATGAGGATGTTGAATGATTTGATTGAACATGCGAGTCCCGGACATTACTTGAGAACGGTATTGTTAATTAAAATTTACAAATTATTTTTGAAACTATAAATGTAATCAAATAATTAATTAATATATTTTACTTTATATTTCTTGCAGCTAACAAGCACATCATATACAAAGGCACAAATTGATGAGTTGCGACAAGAATGGACGACATATATGTTGCCGATAATCCAAAGTTACCGACCTCGTTGATAGGTTTTTTTTTTTTTTAATTTTTTAACTCTTTCTTCATACACAATGCAATATTTGTTAATTTTGAATATTTCTAACAAATATTGTATTTCTTGTATATATCTAACAAATATTTTTTTTTCTTTCAATTTAATTGATTATTAAATTAATTTAAATTTAAATTAATATTATTTCAATTTAAATTAATATTATTTCAATTTAATTGATTATTAAATTAATTTAAATTTAGATTAAAATAATTTCAATTTAAATTAAAATAATTTCAATTTAAATTAATATTATTTCAATTTAATTAATTATTAAATCAAATTAAAATACTATTAATTATAAATTTATTTAATTTTTTTTTTTTAAATGTGGGAGACTTTCAATGTCTCCCATTGGGAGACGTGGGAAGTGACTCACCTCTCCCAATGGGAGACGTGGGATGTCTCCTAGGGACTTCCCACGTCTCCCATTGGGAGAGATGAGTCACTTCCCACGTCTCCCAATGGGAGATGTGGGATATATACCTACAATGACCCTAGCAACAACGTCTCACTAAGTGAGAGACATTGTAGACTTCCAATGTCTCCCCATTAAAGTCATAAAACCTCTATTTTGTTGTAGTGTAACAAACAAATACACATGCAATACTAGAATCATAATAGAATTCAAAGTCATAATCTATCCTATTTCATCGTCATACCAAAGATCACACATAGATCTAGATCCTAAATTATATCCAGCAATCATAACATTAGTCATAACAATCATACTAACAATATTAATTTATACTAATCATACAAGATCAAAATATATCCTAGGTCATAGGTCATAATCATAGGTTATAATAACAAGACAGGTATAAGAAAAAGATATGTGCTTATACATGGGTGGCAATTAAGCCCCAGACATAAGTCCATCATACAATTTTGGCAACCGAGCCTACCAGACATCACTTAGGTCCGTCATACATTTCTGAACACCTTAGGCCCAACCACACTTATCTTGTTTTTGTTCCTGAAATGTTATTGCCATACATATCAAAAGCTAGGTCATAAACTAAACTACCTAATTTTCCTTACCTTGAGTGTGGTGCACAGAAACTATACTTAAGTCCTTTATATGATAATCTCGCTTAAAACCCTATTTCATAAACATAATACCATTATTAAAAACATAAACTAATAGATCTAAAACTCAAACACAATCAAAACTTAACTATACCTCAACCTTGATCTTGAATAAAAACCCTAGATCCTTAAATGCTCGATTGTAGGGTTTTGACAATAAGAAAGATAACCTTGGTCATGTGGCCTCTTTGGGTACTAAGGTTTCAAAGATATAAAGAGATGATGGTGATGATGATTTTGGACTTAGGGTTTGTGTTTTGATGGTGGTGCACGACAACAATAGGGAGATATAGAGAGAGAGAGTGTGTGTGTGAGGGTCTAAAGAAGAGCAAGAGTGAATGAGAGAAAAATAAGAAGGAATAAGCTCTATTTATAGGCTCTCAAAAATCATAATTTCATTTTAACTATAATCCAAATTTAAATTTATATAAAATAGAATCCAAACTTCTATAGAAAATATCTCTAAATTATCTTATTAATATTTTTATTATATAGTTGAGGAATAATCTAACATCAAACCACCTAGCAAAAAATATCTCAACCTCTATTTACCTAAATTCTGTAACTCTAGACTCACTTGTAGTAAAATAAACATAACTAGAGTTATGTAAGTCAGATTTTGATAATATTTATACCGTTAGAAAGCTAATTCAATTATATACAACTTTATAGAAATACTATTTTTCCAAAATCATAACATAACTGGGTCAAAAATAGGTCCGGAGTTACAGTACCCTAAAGTTACGAAAACTCTATTTAATTATCTAAATAACAACTTAATCCACAAATATCATAACTAACCATAAAATAACAAACTCTGATTCTCTAGGCTGATTTTGAATTTACACACCCGAAATTTTATTGGGCTTTATGTAGACTCAATCCATAACAATTTTTAATAATACCATAATTAATTTATTCTTACACAATCACTCACTTTCCCACAAACAATGCTACTAATATCATAAAACTATACTATACTATACTATAATAATTATAACCACTAAATATTTTAAAAAAATTAAACCTTATTCTTTCACCACAACTCAAGTTAAATCTATTCTATAAAATAAAGACAACCTATAATCACATGAAAAAAGAGGTCTAAGAGAAAGGTAACCTCGGTTATTATAGTTGGACAAACTGTAGCCAGTCCTTGTGGTCGATTTCTGGATACGCTGATGGGATATGTGAGAGTCGTTCCATCATGTTCGCATTTTCCAATGGGCAGATCTATTTGGTAGTGATATAAGTCTTAAAATTCTTCATCATTCTTCAAACAATTTTTAGGCACTCTTTCTTCCATGACTCTGGAACGTTGTAACCACCCTGAAAATATAAAAACAAATAATCAATTAAATATAAACATTAAATTAAAATGAGCACCAAAGCATTATACATTCCATAGATTAACTTACATATATATATATATATATCAATCCAAATATTATCTTTCAAATGTTGTGGGACACGCCTCCAATCAGCATAATTTAGAGAGATTGACTCTCTGCATCTAACTTCAAGGTATGAAATCATCTCTGACTATGCATCTCCAAAAGGTTCTCCCCTATCATTGTACTCAAGGTCTACCCTGACTCTTTTATCTTTTCGTTGATTTATATGACCCATCTTTGTAGTACCTCGCTTGTTTGGCATATTCTTATCTCCTGGATCTGTCATCTGCAAAATAAACATCAATTTAACAACTATCAATACCAATTTATACATTAATAAAAACATACACATAATTAGGACATAAATAAACACATATTACTCACTGAACATGTTTTCTTTTCTTTTGGGTCGATTGACAATCCACTCATATTCCTTCTTCAATGTCGCTTCTAATGTATTCACCATCATGGTCTTCTGAACAATCATGAATTTCCTCAACTTGTTCATGTATCAGTTGTCCAACTATGAAACAATCATGACATAAATCATCATTTTCCTCATCGTCTTCATTCTCTAAAAACTTCCTCTCTAAGACTGTTAAAACAATAGACCATTTAGCATCAACTGGATTAGTTATATAAAACACCTGTTTTTCTTGGGTAGCCATGATGAAAGGATCGCTCTTGCTCCCTTTTTAACTTAAATCAACCAAAGTGAATCCATGCTCGTCTGTTCTATCTCCAATATTGTTGTCTACCCAAGAACATTTGAGAAGGGGAATTTGGAACAACGAATAATCAAGTTCTCATATTTCTTCAATAATCCCATGATATGTCATAGTACCTAAAATTGAATTATTGTATTTTGCACTTGCAAAATGCATTGCTTCTGCGAAAATACTTACTCCGCTATTTTGAACCATTCGAGCATCATCTCTAGACTTTGTATGAAATCGTTTTCCCCCGACAATGTGGTCTCTTGGGGGAGGATCAGTCTACATCCAACTGGTGCAATAAGAAATACGACCAGTGGGAGTTCGTGCCTCAGACGACCGGCAACTTCCCCCCAAGGAGAGATGCGAGGCCTCCATCTCCGGCTCAACATCAAAGGAGTCCACAATCGGGGAATAAGGCCAACGACGAGGCCTCGAGCTCGGGCTCGGATGAACAAGGTACAATCATCCTTAGCTCAAATTTATGGTCTCCTTCACTATTAAAACATAAACCCGATAGATTAATATTGTGCGAGGACGATAGGAACCATTTCTATGTATGGTCTTGGGTAGATGAGAGGGTAGATAGGTTTGATAGCTGGCTCGGGAAATACGACACCATGTATAGCCTAAATGAGGTATGGAACGGAATAACCGTCCAATACAGGACTAACGACTATAGGGACCTTTTGAGGTTGACATCCACCTATAGGGAAGGCACTCCCCCCGCCTCTTCTGAAGATGGGGGAATTTCGTGGTCGCCAAGTACAAGCTCGGGGGAGAGTTTCAGTTAGGTTTCTCTCCACTTGTCTTTTTATCCCTCATTTATCTGTATCATGTTAAATTATTTTGTTTTGGGATAACTCATAATGTGGTGTAAATGTGCAGGCGAGATGGACTCCGACCTTGACAACATTCTGGTGAGTGGCGGAGCCAAGAGGTGTAAGCACCCGAGGGGGTCACGAAAAACTGACTGGCCTGCTAAGCTCCTTAAGAGGACCGAGAAAATGCCACCTCCCTCGGCTCTGGTTGCTGTGAGCATGGCTTTGATTCCACCTGCTCAGGCTGAGACTTCCTTGTCGACCTTACCTCGTGCTTCTCCTACACCCCAGGTCAATCCTACAGTTGGCCCACCTCCGAAGAAGCCCTCGTCCTCGAAGATACCATTGCTTTTGATTTCTTCTCATGTTGATGAGTATGTGATCGACAACGCAGCTGGACCCCACTGGGCTACACTAGGCTCAGACGTTCTGTCTCGAGTGGGTCAGAGTTTCTGCAGCTATGACGCTCCTCACTAGAAGTTTCTGAACAATGCCCAGGACTGCAACACTCTTTACGAGAAGAGCATCAAGCTCCATGCTGCGGTAACCTTTCTTCTTTTGCTATTAGCTGTATTTACACTTGATCCATATGCTAATTTGATTTCTTTGTATGCTAGACTCTTGCTATCTCTGCCCAGCTCAATTATAAGCTGAACAACGAGGTCCATTCGAGCATGTCTCTTGCTCAGGAGGCGAAGGATCTTCAGCTCAAACTGAGTGACGAGCTCAAGGCAACAAAAGCAAAGGTGGAGGTAGGAGTTGAGGAGCTAAAGGCCAAGACTTCCGATCTTGAAAAGCTGAATGCCCGGCTCGCGGAGCTTGAGAAGGAGAATGCTCGGGTCAAGGAGATCAATGTCAAGCTTGAAGAAGAGAAGGCCGTCACTTTCGAGATCATGGAGGATGAAAAGGCTCGCCTTCTCGAAGAGTTTAAGGAGAAGAAGGACCGGGCAATCGACATGGCCATGTACAGAATCTGGGCCAACAATGTTGACCTCGACACCAGCTTCTTAGGCCCTCTTGAAGCAAAGGTTGTAGCTAAATGGAAAGCTCGCCTTGATGAGGAGGAGACTACTCAGGATCAGGCAGAGGGAGCCAGGGATGATGCTGATGCTGAGAAGGCCAAGGAAGATGCTGAGAAGGCCAAGGAGAATGCTTCCTCTTCTTAATTCTTGCCTCGGGGCTGTGTCCCTCTGAATCTTTTGTAACAATTTTTTATGTTTGCTTTTTCATTTTTTTATGCCCCCGGGGCCAAGACAATTTTACAACTCGTGAAAGAGCTACCCTTTATGATATTTGAGATATCACTTTTTGAATTTATTTTAATACATTTGCTTTACATTTCTTGGGTTGAAATATTTTGCACAATTTATATTAAAGTGTCATATATGTCTGTTTATTCATACAAACATAGTTTGGATTTAAGCTCGAGGTTTAATGCATTCATGCACAGTTTGCTCGAATTATCTGCTTCTGATCTCATTTGTTTGTCAAGGTCGGATATTACTTTTACCATGCACCCGAAAGTACTTATATGGTGTGTAATGCAAATGGTTTAGTTATATCTTACTTTTTTAGTTACTTTTTCTCGTCCTCAGGTAGCTCCCCCAAGGTTATGAGGTCAAAACTATTGTGCTGCAAGATACTCCAGCCTCGATCTTGACTTAACGCGAAGTGGGTTATGCTCCAACTTACTGTCGAGTAGTTTTAGCTAGTTTGTTCCAAACCTATTAAGGTCGTGTTAGGTTTGCAATCCATACACTTGATTATGTTCAAACTTTCTTATCTCGCGCATTTGGTTACGTCCAAACACTTGTATGTTTATGATAGTTTGGTTATATCCAAACTATCTTAGCTTGCGCATTTCGTTATATCCAAACACTTGTATGTTTATGATAGTTTGGTTATATCCAAACTATCTTAGCTTGCGCATTTGGTTATATCCAAACACTTGTATATTTTTCGTATATGCTCTTTTTTTTTCAAGCTGATGGTATATGTACCACTAATGCCCCCTTAATATCCTATGAGTGTGGCCATAGGTTATTAAATAAGAGAGATTCCAACAAATACAACATATTAAACTGAAATCCAACTTTATTTGAAAAATCCAAAAACAGAAAAGCAGTACAGATAAACGAGCATGGTTATAGGCGACACCGTTCCTACATTATTGATAGTAAGGTCATAGGTGTTCGCCATTCCATGCTCGTGGTACCAGACTTCCATTCAATCTTGCCAACTTGTACACACCAGGTTGGATGACTGATTCTATCTAATAAGGTCCTTCCCAATTTGGCCCGAGCACGCCAGCTGCTGAATCCCGTGTTGCCAAAAATTCACGCCTCAGCACCAAATCTCCTATACCGAATTTTCTATCTCGAACTCTTTTGTTGAAGTACTAGGTAGCTCGCTGTTGGTATGCATCATTTTTTAATTGAGCTTCGTTCCTTCTTTCTTAGACTAGGTCCAGAGTTTCTTCAAGCTGAGAGTGGTTCGAGGTTTGATCATAAGCGAGGGCTTGAATTGTGGGAATTTCAACCTCGATTGGAAACATAGCCTCGCAACCGTACGCCAGAGAAAATGGGGTATGTCCTGTTGATGTACGGGTCGTGGTCCTATATGCCCATAGAACTCGAGGCAATTCTTCGAGCCATCTTCCTTTAGCTTCTTCCAAGTTTTTCTTTAGCGAACTCTTTAGGGCCTTATTTACAGCTTTGGCCTGGCCATTCGCCTGAGGATGGGTCACCGATGAGAAGCTCTCTATTATCCCATTTTTTTCGCAAAAGTTGGTAAACAGATTGTTGTCGAATTAGGTACCGTTATCGGACACAATCTTCCTTGGCATCCCATATCGGCATATGTTGTTCTTCACCATGAATTCAAGGAGTTTCTTCGAGGTTATTGTTGCCAACGGTTTGGCTTCAGTCCACTTCGTGAAGTAATTTACGGTGAATACTGCGTATATTACTCCGCCCTTGCCATTCGGAAGTGAGCCTATGAGGTCAATTCCTCAGACCGCAAATGGCCACAGAGAGGTCATCATAGTTAGCTCGAATGGTGGAGCTCGAGGAATAGTGGCGAACCGTTGGCACTTATCACACCTCTTGACGTAGTCGAACGAGTCTGATTTGATGGTAGGCTAGAAGTATCCCTGACGTATGATCTTCTTGGACAGGCTATGCCCCCCAGTATGGTCTCCACAGAACCCTTCATGAATTTCTTCTATGATTTTCTTAGCTTCGGGTGGGGTCACACACTGAAGTAATGGCATGGAATATCCTCTTCTATACAACTTTCCATCTACAATGTTATATCTACGAATTTGATACATCAATTTTCGAGCCTTGGTCCGTTCTTCCAGGAGAATGCCGGTCTCAAGGTATTCAACTATCGGAGTCATCCAGGTTGGTTCGAAATTGATCATACACACGTGTTCCTGTATTGGCTCGTTAATACTGGGCGTCGTGAGATGTTCGATTGGCACGACATTCAGTTCGTCATTCTCGGTAGAGGTAGCAAGCCTGGATAAGGCGTCCGCGTTCGAGTTCTGTTCTCGGGGGACTTGTTCTATCGCATAGAACTCGAAATGCTCCAATGCCGATTTTTCCTTTTCTAAATATGTTGCCATCCTCATACCACGAGCCTGGTACTCTCCCAAAATTTGATTAACCACTAGTTGGGAGTCGTTGTAGCAATGTATCACTTTGGCTTTGAACTCCTTGGCTATGTGGAGTCCTGCCAGTAGAGCCTCGTACTCAGCCTCGTTATTCGATGCGTTGAAGTCAAATCTTAAGGCTGAGTGAAATCGGCTTCCTGTAGGGGTGATCAAAATCACTCCTACTCCCGATCCATTTTCATTAGAAGACCCGTCAACATAAAGTTTCCATAGCTCGCGGGCCGGGGTTATAACTTCATTGTTGGTCACGGCAGTGCACTCCACTATAAAGTCTGCCAAGGCCTGTCCCCTTATGGTCGTCCTTGGATGATAGGTGATCTCTAATTTTTCGAGTTCAACGATCCATTTGAGCAGTCGACCTGAGGCTTCTGGCTTGGACAAGACTTGTCTTAGTGGTTGATCAGTAAGTACATGGATGGGGTGCGCCTGAAAATAGGGTTGGAGCTTTCGAGATGAGTGAATTAGGCTGAGAGCTAATTTCTCCATCAAGGGATATCTTGATTCTGCCCCCAATAATCTTTTACTGACGTAATACACGGGCCTTTGCACTTTTTCTTCTTCCCGTACAAGTACCGCACTTATGGCGTGCTTGGTCGTAGCAAGGTACAGGTACAAAACTTCTCCTGCAATGGGTTTTGACAAGATGGGGGGTTCTATGAGGTGTTTCTTGAGCTCTTGAAAAGCTAACTCACATTCCTCCATCCATTCGAATTTCTTGCCTCCCCTCAAAAGGTTGAAAAATGGAGGACAACGGTCCGTAGATTTTGAGATAAACCTACTTAGCGCCGCCATCCTTCCAGTCAAACTTTGGACATCCATATTTTTCCGAGGTGAGGTCATATCAATTAGAGCCTGGATTTTGTCTGGATTAGCTTCTATCCCCCGAGCATTTACAATGAAGCCCAGGAATTTTCTTGAAGATACTCCGAAAGAGCACTTCTGAGGGTTAAGTTTCATGTTATATCTCCATAACACGGCGAAGCATTCTTCGAGGTCATCCACATGGTTATTGTTAAGTTGAGATTTCTCTAACATATCGTCAACATAAACTTCCATGTTATTACCTATTTGTACGGAGAACGTCATGTTCACGAGTCGCTGGTAAGTGGCTCCAGCATTTTTGAGCCCGAATGGCACGACGTTATAATAATACAACCCTTTGTCAGTTATGAAGCTCGTATGCTCTTGGTCAGGGGCATGCATGGAAATCTAGTTATATCTAGAATAGGCATCCATGAACAACATGAGTCCATGCCCTGCTGTGGCATCGACAAGCTGGTTGATACGTGGTAAAGGAAAGCAGTCCTTAGGATAGGCCTTATTGAGGTCCGAGTAGTCAATATAGGTCCGCCATGTCCCGTTAGGCTTCGGGACTAGTACCGGGTTGGCTACCCAATCAGGGTAAAAAGTATCCCTAATGAGTCGGTTTACTTTTAACCTGTCGACTTCCTCTTGAAGGGCCTTCCTCCTATCGTCATCCAGTAGTCTTCGCTTTTGCTGCTTCGGCGGGAAGCTTTTGTCGATATTTAACGTGTGGCTCACTACATTTGGACTTATCCCTATCATGTCCAAGTGTGATCATGCAATGACATCCTAGTTCTTCTTCAAAAAGCAAATTAATTGCTATTTGGTTTCCTTGGGGAGGTTTTTCCTAAACTTTATTATTTTCGGGGGTTCTGATTCTTCGAGCTTGATTTCTTCGAGCTCTTCCAATGGATTGAGATTAGCTCTTTCCTCTATTCTTGGATCGATTTCTTCATCTATCTCCAAGACGGTCCTGTCCTTATTCTGAATAACGATGAGTGCTTGTGCGCTCGTTTGCTTCTTTCCTCTTATGGAAATGCTATAGCATTCCCTTCCGGCTAACTGGTCTCCCTTCAGTGTCCCGATGTGACTAGAAGTCGGGAACTTGATGGCCAAATGCCTTACAGATAAGACTGCCCCCAGCCCTACTAGGGCGGGTCTCCCGAGCAGCACATTGTAGGCCGATGGCAGGTCCACTACTACAAACTCCATCATCTTGGTTGTTTAGACTGGGTAGTCTCCCAAGGTCACAGGGAGTTCAATGGACCCCATACAGGAAATCCCTTCTCCTGAAAAACTGTACAGCATCGTTGCACAAGATTTTAGGTCACGAAGCATGAGTCCCATCTTTTCTAAGGTGGCCTTATAGAGAATGTTCACTGGGCTCCCATTATCAATAAGAACTCGGTGAACCCTCTTGTTCACGATCTGGAGAGTGATGACCAGTGGGTCGTTGTGAGGATACTGAACATAGGACGCATCGTCCTCAGTAAAGGTTATAGGCTGAGATTCAACCTTTTGGTACTTTGGAGCTCTGGGTTCGGGTTCATAAGGGGACCCGTCCCCATTTTTCAGCTCGTTCACGTATCGCTTTTGGGTGTTCTTGCCTGATCCTGCGAGGTGAGGCCCGCCCGAGATGGTTATTACATCTTCTCCATCAATCGAAGGGGGTCTCTCTTCTTCCCTAGCTCGGGAATTGTTGTTTTGGGCAGGCGACAGCGCAGCTATCCTCTGGTTGGTAGAAGCCTGATTATTGTTCTGGTTCCTGACATACTGCCTGAAGTATCCTCTCGAGATTAGTCCTTCAATCTCATCCTTCAGTTGCCTGCATTCATCGGTGGTGTGTCTAGTATCTCTGTGAAATCGACAAAATTTACTGGAATCTCTCTTGGACTTTTGATTTCTCATGGGGTCTGGTCGCCTGAAAAGGACTTGGTTTTCATTAGCCAGGTAAAGATTCTCCTAAGACTCATTGAGTTCGGTGTACACCTTGTACACGGAGAAATACCTTTCCCCTTTCTTCTTCTTTCCCCCTTCAGCCTCGGGGTTACTTCCTTCATTCTTCTTTCTTTTGGAAGGGTTTTCTACAGGGGTTTTGAGGTTGATGGGTCCACCGAGGTTGAGGCAGAGTTTACGTTTGTCATTGTAGTTATGGGCTAAGAGGTCATGTTCAGTGTTGACCTTGCCTCTTCTACATTGACAAACCTCTGAGCTCGTCTATTAAACTTGGTTATTAACCTTACAGGCTTCCTCTGCATATCTTTCCAGAGGGAACTTCCCGACATTACCCCAGATCAGACGACCATTAAATGACCGCTGTCGTCTACATCCCGAGCTCGGGCGACTTCCAGATTGAATCTTGTAAGGTAGCTTTTTAGCGTTTCATTTGGTTGTTGCCGGACATTGATCAGGGCCGATGCCTCAAGCCTTATCCTGATCATGGCTCTAAACTGCTTCTTGAAATCTTTTGACAACTAATCCCAATAAGTGATTGAATGTCTTTTATATTTTTCGAACCAGTTTTTCGTTGGTCCTGTAAGTGATGCGAAAAATAACATGCATTTGAGCTCGTAACCCACATTACTTGCTCTCATTGTAGTGTTAAATGTACTTAAATGACTGTACGGGTCGGATTTCCCTTCAAAAGGTGGGATATGAGGAATCTGAAACCCTTGAGGAAATTGGAAATGTGAGGAGCGAATGGTTCGAGCTCCTCATCAGAATCTTCGTCCCAACTTCGACCTCGCTCATTCTGTAAGAGCCTAAATGCTCTTTCCAGTTGATCGATTCTTTCCTGAATGGGGTCCACAAGGGGCCTCGCCTGAAATTGGTTATCATTGATCACAATTCCAGGCTCGCGCCTTCGCAGGGGATCCTTGCGCCCATTTAGGCAATCTCTCAGGTCTGGGTTCGAGGGATTACCACCACCCTGATTTTGATTCAGGTGTTCCCGCAAGTCAGGGTGGTTCCCAGTATTTCTACGTCCTCGATCATACATACTGACTGATCTGGTGTCCCCTGACTCATTGCTGGCGAGGCTCGTCGAATGATTGTTTCGAGATGGATTCCTTTCAAGCTGCCTCATCTCTACAGTGCGAGATTGAGACTTTTGGCTCCTTGTAGGTTGGGCGCCTCTTTGTTCTCTAGCAACCTCTCTATTTCCCTGCTTCCATCCAGCTTGCCTTTCCCTATAACCTTGAGTCGGTTGTGTGTTCCTCCGAGGCGGTGAGGGATATCGTATTGGCGATGGAGAGAACCGTATGGGTGATGGTGGATGCCACCCATTTCGGGGTCTGGATGGTCCTGAGTTCGCCTGTGCTGGCTCGGTAACATTCTACGTGTTACCAGGATTTTGAGTTCGAGCCTCAGCAGGGGCTCAGTTATTCCGAGTTTTAGCTGGTAACTCAGCAGTTGAGTTAACTGGAGCTCTAGCTTGGGTGTTTCTTCAGGGCCTCGAGGGAGCAGGTTGCTCTGCCGGTGGCGGAGGTTGCTCCATTCTTCTTGTGGCAGCATTTTTGTGAGGTCGCCCATGTGGCCTACGGGGAGGAACATGAATGTCCAATGGAGGTGGGGCTTGGACCTCAGGCGGAGGTTGGGGTTGTGCCGCCTGCGCCTCCGCAGCCAATCTAGCCAGCTCCTTGTTACGCTTCTTGGCCTCTGCCAACTGTTTTCTTAACTGTCGGTTTTCGAGTTCCACAATGAGGACATACCGTTCAAGATTATAATACATGTCCTCGTCATCCCTGGGAGCAGGAGATGCCGGAGGTCCTCGAGAATCGGAGGACTCACTTCTCTCTTCTGGTTCAGGATTCGTCATTGGTTGCTTCCCGGGGCGGCGTGGATAGTTTTCTTCAGGAATATTTTGATCATTTGTAGCCATAGATAATCAGGGATTGTACTTCTTAAGGCTCTCAATGAAAGCACCAAACTGTTGACGCCATTTTTCGTCAACTTAAAATGTAGAGCAATTAAACAATAGGAACTATGGCGCAGATGAATAATATGGCGCAGATGAATAATATGGTAGAACAACAAGAATTTTATGTGGTTCAGCAGTTAACTCTGCCTAGTCCACGAGTCTATTTTATTAAGAATTGGAGTTTTCTAGAAATCCTTCAGAGATGAATTCTCCAGAGTTTCTCTCAAGATATCAAAAGATCGGTCCCTTACAAATGTTCATGAACTCTCTATTTATAGAGAGTTTTCAGAGTTCATTCCCACATATTTCAGGAAGATACTTCTGCTTATTAATTAAAATAATGATATTAAATAATGTAACTCCTATATACAAGGAAACGTCCCCTGAAGACCAGGGGGCAAATAACAGACTTGTTAATATCCCTTTAATATTTGGATGTTACAACAATAAATATCTTTAAACGAACGGAACGCGTTACATCAGATGACTCATTAAATCTTTCGAGGTCAGCAACCAGCATCATGTCGGTCAAGGTTATAGATAAGTTACGAGCTAGCCGCCTTATTCCAAGACCAGCTCGAAGCAGATAGATACCATCGGGGCTGTTACATTTCGAGCTTGTACTCTTTAAGCTCGGGCTACTTGATTCGAAGACACCCAACAACGGATATATCCCGGTGCTACATTCTTTTGATCTTAGAAATAATTTTGAGGTTCAAATGTCTTCGAGGTTGCCATCTTGATTCGAGGGTTTAACATCTGGACCATGAACGTGTGTTTTATATATCTTGAGCTCACACTTGACGAGTCCAGCTTTCGAGGTCACAATCTCAGGTCTCGAAATCTCGGTGTAACAGTTTAAAATTTAAACAATACATAAATGAGTGTTAAAATTGATTGAAACACATGGCATATGTTATATATGATTGAACCTTTGGATTGAAGTCCAGTACAACTACTTGAGGCTGATCTAATTCTGTCTTAGAAATGATCACCACTGTTCCTCTCCCCTGTAATCCTTTATCAATCTCTGAGTTATTTCGTGGTTTGTTGATTCCAATTGCCTTGACTCCAACCATGAACTCCAAACAAAATTCGACTGCCTCTTCTGATATATAACACTCAACCATACTAGCTCCTGCACGATGGTGATTATGCACATAACCTTTCAACACCTTCATATTCCTTTCAAATGGATACATCCATCTCACCCAAACTGGCCCACACAATTTTGCTTCTCTTACTAGATGAACCATCAAATGTATCATGATGTCAAAGAAAGATGGTGGAAAATATCTTTCAAGGTTGCATAAAGTAAAGACTATCTGATCATGCAATGCATCCAACTTCTTCATTTCTAATTATTTTCTGCATAATTGATTAAAAAAGATGCAAAAAATTGTCACACAATCTCGAACTCTTTTTGGTAAGACTAATCGAATGGAAATCAGAAATAATTGTTGCATTAATACATGGAAATCGTGAGATTTCATTCCCATTAACTTCAAATCCTCCATGGACACCAAGTTTCGAATGTTAGATGAATATCCATCGGACACTTTTATCTCTGCAAGTGATTTACATTCAACTCGTTTCTCTTTTCTAAACAACGTAAAACAAGCCGGAGGTAAATATGTACGTTTACCTTTCTCCTCAGGTGTCAAAAGATGTCTTATGCCTATCTCAATAAGATCTAAGTGACTAGCGAAACCATCCTTAGTTTTGTAGGGGATATCAAGTAAGGTACCGATAATACTTTCACAAACATTTTTTTTCTATGTGCATGGCATCCAAACAATGCTAAACCAATAAATCTTTCCAGTATGGAAGACCAAACAAATTGTTTTTCTTTGAAAACATCCATTAACTTTCTTTTTTTTTTTTTTGCATCTTTCCATACTTAAAGTTTATTTTTTCTACTTCATCAAGAATTTGCTCCCCTGATAGTGGCAAAGGAGAAACATTTCGTTCTTCAGTACCATTAGATGCTTTCATTTTATTTATACACGATGACTTAGAGGCAAGTATTGTCTATGACCCATATAACACATTTTGTGCCCATTTGATAGGCGATGAGCCCATGTGTTGGTGTAGCAAATTGGACAACCTTCGTAACCTTTTGTGCTTAACCCTGATAAATGACTATATGTTGAGAAATCACTAACAGTCCACAACAACTATAACGCCCTAATTTCTCATAGACTACCGAGAACACAGCGTTGGGTCATAATCGTAAATATTGCTCTTTTATTTAATAAAAAATTAAAAATATAAATACATGGATCCATGGTTTTATAAAAATAAAATGCTTGTCTTTAACATAAAAATGAGCAACATTTAAATAATACAAACTTTAAAATAAAGTTTAAAATAAATAAATAATTTGGTCCACTTGATCTTGCTCGACTATATGGTCCCCAACGAATACATCACAAAGCTCTTAGGTCCCACTCGCCACAGGCCTTTCTATCCTTAATTTCCTAAAATAACAACATCATAAGGAGTGAGCTTCTAAGCCCAGTAAGGAAAATACAAATAAGGGTTAGTCATATAATCAAACATAACATATATTCACCAAAGTCATACAAACACAAACATCTAGATCATATCATATCTTAAGTCATAATTCTAAATCATAAATCTAAGTCATAGATCACAGGTCATACTCTAAGTCATAAGTCATAGGTCATAGGTCATAGGTCATAGATCATAAATCATAGGTCATAAATCATAACTATAGGTCATATATCATAATCATAACTAAAAATAATAAGTCAGATATAATAAAAAGATAAGTGCTTATACAGGGGTGGAAATTAAGCCCCGGACAAAAGTTCGTCATACACCGGACATAGGTCTGTCATAAAGTTTTGGAAACCGAGCCTACCAGACATAGTCTGTCATACATCATTGGACACCTTAGGTCCAGACACACTTACCCCTTTATTGTACCTGAAATGTTAGGTCATACAAACATAAACTATATCATACATTACATAAACTAGATCATAATACTAAACTATCTAATTTTCCTTACCAACACCGGGATAATTGAGAACAAATGAAGGACTTGGAACACTCCTAAAACCAACAATAAAAATGGTGAGTATCTCTAAAGGAGAGAGATGAAAGGAATAGAACTAAACCACCAAGAGGAAACTTACCAAAAAGACAACTTAAGTTCAAAGAACTTAAAAACCTAACCACAAAACCATAACAAAAGTTAGAACCTGAATGAAAACTAAAGAAACTAAGGAATCAAACAGAATTGAACTTAAGAATAAGGGTACCTCAGTTGACCTTATGGATTGGTCTAACTCCAATACTGAAACACTCTAATCCTCACTTCCCAAGTGTTTGATAAAGTTTAAGAATTGCAAAGCTTTTTCCCAACCCAAGTGTTTATCACTCTTAAGGTCTCACTAGCACCTTGGAGTCTGATCACAGCTGAAGAGTGAATGGAAGGGCTGGGTTCTAAGTCCTATTTATAGAGTTCTAGGAATAAAGATCTTCTTTTAGGCTTTGAATAAAAATAATGAATTTAATTGCAAATATTTGAATATTTTTCAGTCAAAGGCTTAGGACTTGGTCAAATCGTTCAAAGGTAGGTCTATGGATTCAAAGCTTGTTTTAAAAATTAAAAATAAAAAAAAAAATAGAATCCTAACTTCTAACTTCCTACATCTCGTAACTCTAAACTCACCTGTAGAAAAATCAACATAACTGGAGCTGTAAGACTCCGATTTAGACCATTTTTATACCATTAGAAATCTAATTCAATTATCTACAACTTTCTAGAAATATTATTTTTCAAAATTCATAATGTAGCTGGGTCAAAAATAGGTCGGAAGTTACAGTACCCTAAAGTTACGGGAAAATCTATTTAATTATCTAAATAACAACCTAATCCACAAATTTCTTAACGAACCATAAAATAATCATGCTTATGACAAGTGTCATATTCTTATTGGTTCTATCTAAACCTTAGGTTAAAATAAATAATACACCTAGGACCATCAATATTAATCAAACCTTATGTTATAATTAATATTCTTAAACTATAGGTTAAACTTATAAAATTCATAACTATTGCTATGAGTTTCAAACTAAGTCCTGATTTGAACCAAAATCCACGGAATCTAAAATACTACAACTACTACTATATAGCTAACTAAGTAAAATTCCTGGACGCTACAACCACTACAAGAAAAAATTCTTTTAATAACACCGAAAATGTGTTATCAAAACATACGATAACACTTTCTGATGTGTTAAGACCGACTATGTTATCGTAGGTCAGGGTACTTTACATAACACTTTATCAGTGTTATACAGATATGTTATTGTACTGTCAACGATAACACAATTTCTGTGTTATTTTAATATATAGATAAGTGTTTAATTATGTTATTTATAGTCGATTATATAACACTTTTTTTGTGTTATACTACACTTTAGTATATCATTTTTTTTGTGTTATACTACACTTTAGAATAACACATTTTTTGTGTTATACTACACTTTAGTATAAC
This sequence comes from Humulus lupulus, assembly GCF_963169125.1. Lineage (NCBI taxonomy): Eukaryota > Viridiplantae > Streptophyta > Magnoliopsida > Rosales > Cannabaceae > Humulus > Humulus lupulus. The sequence goes on along the minus strand of NC_084795.1, from coordinate 270,504,620 downwards.
ACATGTGTTATATTAGCTTAAAGAAACATAATCTTTTTTTACTTACACAAAACTAGGAAAACAAATATGAAAGTTGAAGCCAAATAAGGTAGCATAAATAGATTTTTATTAATTACTCAAATGTAATTACAATATTTAGTCTACTAATCTAGGCTTAAGAAATCATATTACAACATAATTTATGCCCAATTCAAATTCCTTTATCACTAAATATAAAACAAGACATGTATACAAAAATTAGTGAAATACATTCTTCCATTCTAAAAGCCTCAACTACAAATGTTGTCAAGAATTGCTCCAAAGAAATCATCTCAATATACCTGCACATTGTAAAAAAAAAGTCTTTTTATTATTAAGAACATAAGACTTAAGCTAGTTTCCACGTGTAAGCATATAAAGTTTAAATTAAATTTGTAATAACTCCAAAACTTGACGAAACAGCAGGGTATAGCAAGATGTACTACCATGCAAAACAACGACTGAAACCAAATCCAACTGAGCTTTCATCAAGAACCCAATTACAGCAAGAACCCAATTACAGCTGCCTTCCCATTTATAATCTCATTCTTCCATGTGAAACCAAATCGTCCTGAGCTCTCATCAACCACCATCCTTACTTATCAAGCACACCAGAATTGATGAGTATAGTAGCCTATATATATATATAGACTATGTATAAATCTTATCAAATATGTAACAGTTAAAACTTCCAGCATTTTTTGTAATTATTTAGCATGATAGCTTATGTATTTGATATTATATCTATAGTCTAGAAGCCATTTCACAAAATATCATCAAAACAGACCAGTTTACAAGATAATGTTACAAAAATATGTATATTCCCAAAAGATGTTGATGCTTATATGTACATTAACTTAACATGAAGTAACACTTACCAGCTTAAATGATTCTAACAAAGAGCCAGAATCAGAATTCAAAAGAGCAAAGGAAGAAAAACTAATCCAAGAACTTAACCATCTTGAAGTTCAAATACAAAAACACTAGACATACAAGTGAGCACTTTAAATCGCCAATCCTATTTGCTTATAATGTCTATATTGCTAGTACTAATGTAAGTAACCTCAAGTGACTCAGAAAATAAAGAAGATTGTCTAGGTTCTACAACAGGTTTCTTATGCCTGCAGATTCTTTCCCATAATGTTGTTGAATTGGCATGACTCTTCAACATTGGAACAATAATTGTTTAGACTAAAATAAACAGAGTTGAACCCTTCACTAATTGATTTATATTGCTTACCATTTTCTTCCAGCACCCAATGCATTTGTTAAAGCACCACCAGCTAAGTGTCCTAGATGCCTTACCTGAAATAATGGAAAAAGAGATACCTAAACTTCACAACTACAAAAAGCATGACTGAAAAAGAAAATGTATACTGACCTTGGGCTCAGATCGTTACTTTGTTGGATCCATACTTTGTACTTCTAGAGATTTGAGCCATAAATACATGTTTGCAACTTGATCTTTAATCATTTCCTGAGGCAGAAAATAATAATAAAAGAAATAGTATTAAGGAACAGAATGAAACATCTCTGAATAATAAAAAAAATATAAGTAAAAACTGCAAGCAATATTCATTTAGTTACTATATTAGGATTAATATGTACTCTCAAAAAATTATGTTTGTCTATAAGATGGATGCATGTATTTATGTGTTTATTCAACTAAGCCTTAATCTACGAAACTTAAACGAGTACTCTACCTAGACAAACCCATATAGGCCAGGAATGGACATAGCATTTGCACCAAGTACTTTTAATCCAAAGTCAACATGTGGCTGCAAAAAACATTAGAGACATGTATAAATCAAATCTAAATATAAAAAATCTAGTTTAACTAAGATCTTTTGGTTAAATTTCTTATAAAGATAGTGAAAATTAACAAACTAAGAATATACACAAGTTCAAAACAGCAAGCAAGATTAGGAGAAACAACAAGAACAGAGAGAATGTGAACTAATGAAACAACACAATCTAATGTAAAACACATACAGCAGGGGGAAAATTAAAGAAGTTAATGTTAGTATGAAATTTTGAGGAGACGGTTTCTGGTATGTCTTAAATTTTTGTTTCCTGTTTGTGTTCTAAACTCTTGGCTTTAGTGTCAAGTTTATGATTTTTGAAGAAAATGTCTATATATGATATAGAAGAACTCAATCATACTTTATGCTTAATCATTCAACTTTAGTTGCAAGCCAGAAGCAAAAGAAAATCTATTTCATTTTCTGCCATCTGTTTCTTGTATGCAGAACGTTATGTGCTATACTAATTTAGGCATATAAGGTCTAGTACTAATTACTGCAACAAGCTATGGATTCAATTGTTCACATGCTTAATAGCCACTCTATCAGTACTCTTGCAGTACCCTCAAAACCAAAGTGTTGGAAGTCATAAGACTAATAAAAAATCTAAAAAACAAAATCCACAAATTGAAAAACTGTACAGAAACCAAAAATAAAAAATCTTACTCAAGAAGCGATAATGAGAGGTTGGACTGTCCAAAAGAAGGCTGAATTATCTAAGTTCTATGATATTACTATGAAATGATTCTTAAAATATACATGGTTAAATTAACTAAAACTTATCATGGTTCTTATCATGCATTACTTTTATAGATAAAAAATGTATAAAAATTATTTTTATTATACAAAATGCAGAGCACAATATACTGATTGGAATAAAAACCATGATAATATAAATGATTAATGTCATTGCAGGCCTGTAGTGTAGTGCCAAAGAGATCCTCTAATATAAATAAAATATGGTTCTTCTAGTATTATATATTTGTAGTGTAGTGCCAAAGAGATCCTTGGGAGTATATGACACACATAAAGACTAGGTCCACATCAAGTTAATATAATACATATTTGGCAAAAAAAATATACACAAAGTACCCAATCTGCCTTGAATTTCTCGTGATTGTTTAAAATACCTTTTTTAATCAAACATTCGGAAGTTAAAAATTGATATTGCTACTATAACCCACCAGATAATTGTTGATAAAAAAATTAGCATCTAATTCATTACATACAGAAAGAAATATCAAGTATACAGCCAGAAAAAACTGGTGCATACAGGGTGGCATGCTTTACTAGACTATATGATCACAATTATCTTCTTCTACATATCCATGGAATTTGAGATGGCCCAAATCAGCAATGCATATATACATACATGTAACATTCATCTAATGAGGAAAAAAGATATAATTTCTAATATAAACAAGAAAAAAAATCACAAAGAAAAGAAAAACAGAAAATTGAACGAAATGATACAAAACCCCAGTACCTTAACAGAGGAAACCTGATCAATATTCGTAAGTACATCAATGGAGCATTCAAAAAGTCCATGCATCGAGCCTTGCTCAAGTTCTTCCGTCTACAACAACAATTATCTAGTTTTAGTTTTGTAGTGATAACTGGATGTATAAATTTATAGCCTGCTAGTACTAGGATAGATCACCAAATACCTTATAACCAGCAGAAAGAGCATAAACAGCTCCAGGCAACAACACAATCATGTGCTCATTTAAAATGGAAGACTCCTGCATGTAAACAAACCAGTTAATATAATAATGTGTACCCCTTTTTAAAAGGAAGAACTAGATGAAATTGCATCCTCTGAATTTGGCAGCAGTAACACAAAAGAGAGTTCTTACAAACTCCTTTAGATGCAAAAATATAGAAACATATGAGCTCACAAAAGAAAGGTGGAGATGGAGAGAATTTGAAAAGAAACAAACTATTTAATACTTCAAAGTCCACAAAAAACCATCATAACCTCAGAGTAGTCACTATCACAAGATTTCATTCTATAGTTGCTAAAATCATAAATGATGTTAAAGTGGTTACAAGATACTCTACAAAGATTACTTACAAGAGTCTCTATCAATTATGTTTTCATATTAAAAAATATGATTTAAATTGTTTCTTTTGTGTTTTATTTTGATACTTTTCAAAATTAAATTGATATTTCTGACATTTCATCAATGTTTCCACAATATTTCTGCTATATTTTGACAGATAAAGTTTTACACTCAGAAAAATAAATCAAACATTAAAATTAATCAAGTGAACATTAAAATAAATCAAACATCTAATGGAAAAAGACAATCAAATCTCAACTCAAAGTTTCCATAGCTCTTGCTGCAAAAATAAAAGTTTCAATAACTCTCTTACTTTCTCATCAGGCAATGCAATGACAGATTCGGCCCCTGTGATTGACAATATTTTTGCAAGCTCCCATTTACCATTTGGGCATTGAAACCAAGTTGGCTTGTTCGACTCCGTGAGATCATTCTTGCAACCACTCCTTCGGTCATCAATCTCTCTATACCCACTAGCTTCATTGTGTAAGTTTCTGTCCTTGTTCCCGTATGTTTATATGTATTTTTTCTCCATGCAAGTTTGTATTGTTGTTGCAATTGTAGGCACATATACTAGTTTAGCACTAGAATGTTTTAGCCGATATCGTGTAGTTCTTAGGTTATTCTGATATTATGGGTTCCAAACCCAGTTCATGCGTAGATAACCCAGTTATGGTTCTTTTACTAATTTTTTTTTAATTTTGAATGGCGTATCTTGGACACCAAGATATCGGGTAAACAATTAGGGTTTTGCAAAATGCACGTTTCCCAAAAATTCTACTCTTTGGGTAACCGCCAGATTTTTCCCTGAAATATCGGGATCTTCAAAAAATAAATCCACCTTCCTTTCCTTCGGTGAAATACACGCTCTGAGAGACTGGCCTCATCCATTGGATCGAGTCTACCTTGTAGCCTTGAATATTTGACTTAGGTCATCCCGTTTTTTCATTATTTCTTGCTCGCTTAGCCCTCACCCTTTTGCTCTCTTGCTAGATGCTGCAGAACACGGGAAAGTGGTGGGGGTCAAGGCTCGTGATTCCTTATTCACCAGTAACTCTGAGCCCGGAGTCTCCTTTCACACGGAACCAACGCTTGATTCGGGAGCACGAACTGAGGTGTGAGCAGGAGGACATCCGAAATCACTTTCGATGTCATATAGATGAGGTCAAAGAAGGAAAATGGAAAAAACTAAGGGTCACCATCTATCTAGATCCGGACCCCGAGCTTAGACCGATCCCCCTCGACTTACGCTCAAAGTGACAGTTGCTTTCAAGCCAGACGATCTCCAATTCTTGCTGATGGGGGAACCTTCTACCTAACAGCCAACCTCTGTGCCTACCCTGAAGAGGGAATTTTTCGAGGTCAAGCATTATTGGAGCTCGATCTCATCATTAGGGCAGATCTCTGACATCCTTGCCCTACACAACATCGGACTGTCAGGCTCGCTGAGGTGTCGAGCTCCGGCCTCCCACGAGCAAAGTTGCCGCGCCCCGAGAGATGGGAATCCTAACAACAAGCTAAGGTATGCAGCTTGGAGCAAGGAACATATGAAGGCAAGGGGTGTGCTGCCTTTGAAGTCCTTTCTTAAAGACTTCTTGGATTTCATTGGGCTGGCTCCCTTCCAGCTCAATACCAATTCTTACAGGGTTCTGTCTACTCTGAGGTCGCTTTACCACGAGCTGAAGTGGGAAGGACCTTCGCCAAAGGAGATCTTGTATCTCTTTTGTCTGAAAAGTAATCCCTCTCGAGCTTGGGGAGGAGATGGCTTCTATTACCTCTCGAGCTATCCCAAGGAAAAGAAGATCTTCAAGGATCTTCCCAACCATCCTCCAGATATCAAGAAGGCTTTCTTCTAGACAGATGGCCTATCTCCATCTAGATATTATTCGTTCAGACGAATTCGTAAGTATCTAAAAAAAATTCCTTCTTTTTTGTGCTCGAGTTTTTGTTTTAGCTTGCACTTAACCATGACATGTTCATTTTTCCAGCCAACTTTCATCGTCCTTCCCCCTCTAAGGAGATGAAGGAGCATAAGAAGGCTCTGCTTCAGCTCCCTTAAGGCAGGAGGTCCCTCTCCTATCTCCTCCACGAAGATAATCTCCGAGCCTGTGGCCTCCTGGAGAAAGATCAGTCCACATTTGACTGGTCCAACAAAAAATATGCCCAGTGGGAGCTTGTGCCTCTCCCAACTGGCAACCTTCCTCCAAGGCAAAATGCTAGGCCTCCATCTCCAGTTCGACGCCGCAGGAGCACACAATCGGGGAATGAGGCCAATGATGAAGCCTTAAGCTCAAGCTCGAGTGATAGAGGTACAGTCATCCGTAGCTCAGATTTGTGGTCTCCTTCATTACTTAAGCATAGAATTGATAGATTAGTACTGTGTAAGGACGATATGGACCATTTTTATGGACGATAGGGACCATTTTTATGTTTGGTCCTGGGTAGATGAGAGAGTACATAGGTTTTGTAACGACCCAAATTCGCTAATAAGGCTTAAGGGCCTTGGTTAGTGTGCCTGGAGGGCATAATAGAAATTATGTGTGACTTTGATGAGTAAATGCATGATTATGATTTAAAGCATGTTATATGACTATTTGAGTATCTAAGATGCATGACTATGTGTATTAGTATGCATGTAGGCCCTGATTAGGTTAGAAGGGCATAATCATAATTTTGGCCATTATGGGTGTAACTGTATTGATATATGTGATAATTGTTGAGACCACATTATTATGTGGATATATCTATGATCTGTGACTCGAGACGATCCTAGTGAGCAAAGTAGCAAAAAAGTCATGTTGGGAATTTATACCCGGCTCGGGGTAAGCCTAGGGGTATAAATGGGAATTTAGTGAGTATCTTGGAGTCTATTTTGACATTGTGGAATATTATTGGTGATTAATTAGGTATCGGGAATTAAGAGGGAAATATTAGAGACACTCGAGGAGTTAGCAGGAATTGGGTAAAATGACTAAAATGCCCTTAAGTGGATTAAAGGATTAGAAATGAAGGGGAAGGCACTAAGGTCATTTGGCTTCCTAAAGATGGGAATTACTAAGGCTTTATGCTAGTGGAGATTATAGAAATTTATAGAAGTCTGAAAAGAAAGGAAGGAAAAGGAAGAAAAAGAAAGGGAGAAAACAGAGAGAGTTTTCTAAGGTCGGTTTATGCTTCCTTCGTTAGTTTCTTGAGGATTTTTGGAGCAAACTTCAGAGGAGAGCTGGGTTAGGCTGAGCATCAAGGATCCTAAGCTAGGTTGGAGGAATTGGCAGAGGTTTAGCAAGAACTCACCAACACTTGAGGTAAAATTCAGTAAGTTCCTTCAGTTCTGGTTTTGGTGTTTAGCAAAGATATCTAAGCTGTGTTGATGGGGAATACTAGGGAAGTTGGAGCCAAGGGTTGGGGAAAAGCAAGCCAAGGAAGTCTAGAGAAAACTTGGGGTCGAAACTCCATTAAAGGTATGAACTCTAAGCCTCTAACTCTGATGTTTTGACTAGTTTTGCTGAGTTTCTGAGCTTAGGGACAGCTATGGTGAATTTTGGGATTAGAGATGCATGTGATTGGGTTTTGAGTATTTGGGGTGCTTGGAATGAGTGGAATATGTTCATAAGGTTGTTTTTGAGTTTGGTAAAGGTTTGGAGAAGTTTTGGTTGAGGTTGGTTCGAGGAAATCGCAGGAAGAGAAACTTGGAGTTGGCCTATCTGTGACTAGCGCTACAGCCCTAAGAGCGTTGTAGCACTGCCCTATTTTCATAAAGGGATTTTAGGGTTGTTTGCAAGGGTTTTTGACCAAAGGTTTGGGGTTTGATTCCACCACCTTGTTTGGCGGAACTAGGACTTCCTGGGGGCTCGGGATAGGCCCCGAGGCTAGATTTTGAACTTGAGGATTGATGATGAATTTGACCTATGGTTGTGTTTGGGTGAGCGCTAGGGCTCGAGGGGGATCGTGCTCAAGGAGTCGAGGGATCAAATCCAGAGAATCGAAAGGTAAGAAAACTGCACCCGGTTATATGATTGTGATGGGACTAAGTGCTCCTGATACTTGTATTGTGTCAGTGATGGTATCATGCCATGGGACATGTGATAGCGGCCTAAGAGTGCCGAACAAAATATTTGTGCACAGGGCGCGGCTTGGCCACTGGTAGCCAAGGACAGCTTAATATTCACTGAGCTCGGTTTAAGCGGGCCGAAGTCAGTGGGATAACAGAGGGAGCGACCTGAGGGCACCGGCCCTAGTTATCATTTGTGAAATGTTATGTGATATGAGTTAATATGTTTGTATGTTGAATACCTGATTATACTGGATGATTATATGGTTGAGAATATGTGATGCAATATGAGATATTGATTTGTCTGTTGGTTGCTTATGCTCTGTTGTTATGTTCTCTTGCTGGGCCTTGGCTCACGGGTCCTACGTGGTGCAGGTAAAGGCAAGGGCAAGTTGGACCAATCCTGAGATGGAGAGCTGCGGGGTTGAATGTACATAACCAGCTGTTCGATCGCCATGGTCGAGGAGTGGATCAGGACAGGGATTGCCTAATTGTCTGTTTTGCCTTAATATGGCTTGTTATTGTATCTAAACCTTATGACTTTTGTATACGGTCTTCAAACTTAATATTTTTAGGATCCCATGTAAACTGATATTGTTTCTTTATGAAAAGTGTGGCTTTTGAGACCAAAATGTTTAAACCCTAGTTCCTTCATAGTTTCAGTAACACGTTTTAAATTAAATGACTTGATTAGCAAGTCTAGAACTTTATAAACACACAGTGTAACGGTCTTGGCTATCCAAGGCGTTACAGGTTTGATAGTTGGCTCGAGAAGTATGATACTATGTACAGTCTGAACGAGGTATGGAACGAAATAACCGTTCAATATGGGACAAATGACTATAGGGACCTTTCGAGGTTGACTTCCACTTATAGGGAAGGGTACTCCCCCCGCCTCCTCTGAAGATGGGGGAATTACATGGCCGCCGAGCACAAGCTCGGGGGAGAGTTCCAGTTAGGTTTCTCTCTACTTGTCTTTTTATTCTTTGCCTGTCTGCATCATGCTAACTTGGTTTGTCTTGGAATATCTCATTATGTTGTGTAACTGTGTAGGTGATATGGATTCTGACCTCGACAATGTGCTTGCCAATGGCTAGGGAGCACAAAGGAGTAAGCGCCCGAGGGGGTCGTGGAGGTCAGACCGACCTGCCAAGGTCCTCAAGAGGACCGAGAAGACACCTCCTCCACCAGCTTCGGCTGCTCCGAGCTCAACCGTGGATCCGAATCCATAAGTCGAGGCATCCTCTATGGCCATTCCTCCCGCTCCTCCTTCGATCCAGGCCTACTCCATGCTTGGTCCACCTCCGAAGAAGCCCTCAACCTCCAAAACACATTTGCTGTCAATTTCTACTCACGTCAATGAGTATGTAATCGATAATGCGGTCGGACCCCATGGGGCTACACTTGGCTCAGACATTCTGTCTCGAGTGGGCCAGAGTTTTGGCATCTTCGACGCTCCTCATTGGCAGTTCTTGACAATGCTCGAGACTGCAACACTCTTTATGAGAAGAGCATCGAGCTCACTGCTGCGGTAACTCTTCTCATCTTGTTGCTAGTTGTATTTATACTTAGTTTATGTTCTAATTTGATTTCTTTGTATGCTAGACTCTCACTATCTCTGCTCAACTTAACTATAAGTTGAACAATGAGGTCCATTCGAGCATGTCTTATGCTCAGGAGTCGAAGGATCTCCAACTCAAGCTTAGTGACAAGCTCAAGGGCACAAAACCAAAGATGGAGGTTGGAGCTGAACAGCTGAAGGCCAAGATAGCCGAACTCGAGAAGCTGAGTGCCCTGCTCGCGAAGCTTGAGAAGGTGAATGCCCGGGTCGTGGAGCTTGAAAAGATCAATGCCAAGCTTGAGGAGGAGAAGGCTGCACTTTCGATATTATGGAGGGCAAAAATGCCCGCCTCCTTGCAGAGTTTAAAGAGAAGAAGGATCGGGCGTCCGACCTGGCCATGTATAGGATCTGGGCCAGTAATGTTGATCTCGATACCAGCTTCTTAGGCTCTTTCAAGGCAGATCTAGTGGCCAAGTGGCAAGCTCAGCTTGATGAGGAGGAGGCTGTTCGGGAGGAGGCAGAGAGAGCTAAGGAGGATGCTGAGAAGGCCAAGGAGAATGCTCCTTCTTCCTAAATCTTGCTTCGGGGCTGCGTCCCTCTAAACACTTTGTAATAGTTTTTGTTTTTTATTTTTGCTTTTTATGCCCCTGGGGCAAAGACAATTTATGGCTCGTGAAAGAGCTGTTTTCTTATGATATCCAAGATACCATATATGACTTTACTTTAATATATTTGCTTCACATTTCTTAGGTCAAAATATTTCACGCACTTTATATTAAAGTGTATTATATGTCTGTTTATCCATACAAACATATGGTGGATTTAAGCTCGGGGTTCAATGCATTCATGCACAGTTTTCTCGAAATATCCGCATCCAATCTTGTTATTTTTCAAGGTCGGAGATTACTTTTACCATGCACCCGAAGATACTTATATGGCGTGTAACGTGAGTGGTTTAGTTATATCTTACTTTTTTAGTTACTTTTCCTCGTCTTCGGGTAGCTCCTCGAGGTTATGAGGTCGAAACTATCGTTTTGCAAGATACTCCAACCTCGATCTCAACTTACACGAAGTGGGTTTATGTTCCAACTTACTGTCGATTAGTTTTAGCGGGTTTGTTCCAAACCTATTAAGGTCGTGTGTGGTTTGTAATCCATACACTTATATTCTTGACCTAGTTCGCATATTTGGTTACATCCAAACATTTTTATCTTTTGATAATTTGGTTATGTCCAACTTTCTCAGCTCGTATGTTTGGTTATATCCAAACATTTGTATGTTTTTGATAGTTTGGTTATGTCCAAACTGTCTTCGCTCCCACATTTGGTTATATCCAAACACTTGTATGTTTTTGACGGTTTGGTTATGTCCAAACTATCTTAGCTCGAACATTTGGTTATATCCAAACACTTTTATGTTTTTGCTCATGCTATTTCATTTTTTCAAGCTGATGGTATATGTACCACTAATGCCCCCTTAATATCCTATGAGTGTGACCATAGGTTATTAAATTAAGAGAGATTGCAAAAAATATAGCACATTAGAACGAAATCAAACTTTATTCGAATAATTTATTAACAGGAACAAAGCAAAAATAAATAAGCATGGTTACAGGTGACATCATTCCTACACTATTGATAGTAAGGTCGTAGATGTTCACCATTCCATGCTCGTGATACCAAACTCCCATTCAATCTTGCCAACTTGTATACACCAGGTCGGATGACTGATTCGATCTGATAAGGTCCTTCCCAATTAGGCCCGAGCATGCCGGCAGCTAGATCTCGTGTCGCCAAGAACACACGCCTCAGCACCAAATCTCCCACACCGAATTTTCTATCTCGAACTCTTTTATTGAAATACCGGGTAGCTCACTGTTGGTATGCAACATTTTTTAGCTGAGCTTCGTCCCTTCCTTCTTCAATCAGATCCAAACTTACTTCGAGCTAGGATTGTGTAGAGTCCAAGAACTTTACTTAGCTAGTTAGATAGTAGTATTATAGCATTTATAGTATTATCTTTATGACTGTGGATTTTTGGTTCAGACTGGAATTTATTTGGACACTCATAGTAGAACTTGTAGATTTTCTAAGTTTAACCTATAGTTTAAGAATATTAATTTTAACCTAAGGTTTGATTAATATGACTGATATTAAGGATAATATTTATTATACTATAAGGTTTAGATAAGGACCTATAGGATTTTAAGCACATGTTATGTATGGGTGATTAAGGATTAAGTATTTTGAGGATTAAATTTAATAAGGGTAAAGTTTGAATGCTCTAAGGTCAGTCAGCAGCTTTGAATACGTTTAAGGGCTTAGTCAAGGCTGTTTACTCAATTTGAATTAAGCTAAAAATGTGTAATTTCATGTTTAAATAATCAGCGAATGTCGATATATCGAAGCTATAGGGGGCAATATATCGCAGCACGTAGATACGGAAAACACGAAACGATGCACGACTGCCTCGGGCATACTGGCCCAGGTGATATATCGCCTACAGGGGGGCGATATATCGCCTCCTTCAGCATATTTTGAATGCTTTTGAATTCGTTTTCCATTCAACCATTCAACCTTTTGATAAGTCCAGCACCTTTTCGAACAAGTCTTCAGCCTCTGCTGAACGATTATTCAAATTATTTTCACCTAAAAAGTCATTATTTTTATTCAAGTTAAATTAAGATCCTTTCATTCCTAAACTCTATAAATAAGACCTAGTACCCAGCCATTATTCACCTTTTACTCTAAGTTCAGAGGCTGCAAGTTGCTAGGTGAGTGTGAGAGTGTAAACACTTGGGTGGGGAAATCATAAGCTTGATCATCATAAGCTTATCAAACACTTGGGGAAGTAAGGTTTCATAGTATTTCGGTTCGAGGTTTAGATTGGTCTACAAGTCTTCAAGGTATTTCTACACCTTAGTTCATTGGTAATATTTTATTTTAAGTTCTCATAGTCTTCTACTCAGCCTTTAACCTTAATCTTTATTTTGGTTAGGAAATCTAAGTTCTTGAGCAAAAAGGTTTTGGTAAGTATTTTCTCAATGGTTTAGTCCTTCCATTCCTTTCATTTCTTTTCTTCACTATTCTCACTCTTTTTCAAATGGTTCTTAGGAGTGTTCCAAAGTCCCACCTCTGTCCTCTTATCCTGGTAATTTTGGTAAGGAAAATAGGATAGAATCTATATGTTATATGCTTATGTTATCTTATGTTATGAAATGTGTTATGATATGTATGTATGTAGGCTTGGGCATATGACCCATATGACTAACAAGCCCCAAATAGATTATGGGCATATGACCTACTTAGCTAGTAGGACCCCACCAATCTAATGGGCATATGACTTGTTTGGTCTATGGGACCCCAAGTAATAATGGCCATTATAGTATGTGTATGATAAAAGTGTTATGTTATGTTTTTATGTTTCTTATGAAATTTATGTATATGAACTATGTGGTAGATTTTCCTTGCTGGGAATTAGGCTCATTCCTTTTTGTTTATATGTGCAGGAAAATAGCTATAGTGGCGGTAAGGTTCGTGGATGCTTGGGGATTGTGTATCGGTGATGAATGGATTCAAGGAGTCGAGAGTTCGATTTTCGAGGATGTAGTATTGTTTTTATGGTTTTACATGTATTTTTCCGCACTTGCTATGTAACTCCTTTTTATTTTAAATTATGTTTTATTTTCAAAACAATGGGATCCCATATCCTACTTGATATTTTATGTAAGTAACTCTTATTTTTACAAGTTTCCTAATAAAGTTATGGTATTTTCACAATGTAAGTTTTATTAAGGATTAGTAAGTATAGTTTCGTTAATGGTCCAAAAGTCTAGAGTAGTTGGGTCATTACAGATTGGTTCGAGGCTTGGTCATAAGCATGGACACGAATTGTGGGAACTTCGACCTCAATTGGAAGCATAGCCTCGCATCCATATGCCAGAGAAAAGAGGGTATGTCCCGTTGAAGTACAGGTTGTGGTTCGATATGCCCACAGAACTTGGGGCAACTCTTCGGGCCATTTCCCTTTAGCTTCTTCCAACTTTTTCTTTAGAGAAATATTTAGGGTTTTATTCACAGCTTCGACCTGGCCATTCGCCTGGGGATGGCCCACAGAGGATAAGGTTTTTATTATCCCATTTTTTTCGTAAAAGTTGGTAAACAGATCGCTGTCGAATTGAGTACCGTTATTGAACACAATCTTCCTTGGAATCCCATATCAGCATATGATGTTCTTTACCATGAAGTCCAAGACTTTCTTCGAGGTGATTGTCGCCAGAGGTTCGGCTTCGATCCACTTCGTGAAGTAATCTATGGCGACTACTGCTTATCTGACTCCGCCTTTGCCAGTTGGCAATGAACCTATGAGGTCGATTCCTCATACTGCAAATGGCCACGGGGAGGTCATCATAGTTAGTTCGGAAGGTGGAGCTCGAGGGATTATGGTGAACCGTTGGCACTTGTCGCATCTCTTGACGTCATCAAATGAATCTGCTTTGATGGTAGGCCAAAAGTACCCTTGGCGTATGATTTTCTTGGATAGGCTATGCTCCCCAGTGTGGTCTCCACATAATCCTTCATAAATTTCTTCTATGATCTTCTTAGCCTTGGGTGGAGTCACACATCAGAGTAACGACATGGAGTACCCCCTTCTATATAGCCTTCCATCTATAATGGTGTACCTGGGCATCTGATACATCAGTTTTCGAGCCTTGTTCCGTTCTTCTGGGAGAGTGCCGGCTTCAAGGTATTCAACTATCGGGGTCATCCAGGTTCGCTCAAAATTTATCATGCAAACATTTTCTTGTTCAGACTCGGTTATACTGGGTGTCGTTAGATGTTCGATTGGCACGACATTCAACTCGTCAAACTCGGTGGATGTGGCCAGCCTGCCTAGGGCGACTACGTTCGAAATGCATAGAACTCGAAATGGTCGAGTGCTGCTTTTGCCTTTTCTAAATATGCAGCCATTCTTGTCCCACGAGCCTGGTATTCCCCTAAAATTTGATTAACCACCAACTGGGAGTCACTATAGCAATGTATCGCTTTAGCCTTGAGTTCCTTGGCAATCCGAAGTCCTGCCAGTAGAGCTTCGTATTCAGCTTCGTTATTTGACGCATCAAAATCAAATCTTAGAGCATAGTGAAATCTACTTCCTGCTGGGGTGATCAGAATTACTCTTGCCCCGACCCATTTTCATTGGAAGACCCATCAACATAAAGTTTCTACAGCTCGCGGGCTGGGGTTATAACTTCATTGTTGGTCACTCCAGTGCATTCCACTATGAAGTCTGCCAAGGCCTGTCCTCTTATGGTTGCCCTCGGATGGTAGGTGATCTCGAATTGTCCGAGTTCAACAGCCCATTTGAGTAGTCTGCCCGAGGCTTCTGGCTTGGACAAGACTTGTCTTAGTGGTTGATCGGTCAGCACATGGATGGGGTACGCTTGGAAGTAAGGTCGGAGCTTTTGAGATGAGTGGATCAGGCTGAGAGCCAACTTCTCCATTAAGGAGTATCTCGATTCTGCCCCCAGTAACCTTTTGCTGACGTAGTAAACAGGCTTCTGCACCTTCTGTTCCTCTCGGACGAGTACGACGCTAATTGCGTGCTCGGTCGTAGCAAGATATAGGTATAGAACTTCCCCCGTGATGGGTTTATACAAGATTGGTGGTTCCATGAGGTGCTTCTTGAGCTCCTAAAAAACTGACTCGCATTCTTCTGTCCACTCAAATTTGTTGCCTCCCCTCAAAAGATTGAATAATTGAAGATAACAGTCTGTAGATTTTGAGATAAACCTACTTAGTGCCGCCATCCATCCAGTCAAACTTTGGACATCCTTATGCTTTCAAGGTGAGGGCATATTAATCAAAGCCTGGATTTTGTCTGGATTTGCTTCTATTCCCCGGGCATTTACAATGAAGCCTAGGAACTTTCCCGAGGATACTCCGAAAGAGCACTTCTGGGGGTTGAGCTTCATATTATACCTCCGTAACACGGCGAAGCATTCTTCGAGGTCGTCTACATGGTTATTGTTATGTTGAGATTTAACTAACATATCGTCAACATAAACTTTCATGTTGTTACCTAATGGTTTGGAGAACATCATGTTTGCGAGCCGTTGGTAAGTGGCTCCAGCATTCTTGAGTCCGAACGACATGACATTGTAGCAATATAGTCCTTTGCCCATCACGAAAATCATATGCTCTTGGTCAGGGGCATGCATGGAAATCTGGTTATATCCAAAATAGCCATCCATGAATGACATAAGTCCATGCTCGACTGTGGCATCTACGAGCTGGTAGATCCGAGGTAGGGGAAAGTAGTCCTTAGAACAGGCCTTATTGAGGCCCGAATAATCGATACAGGTCCGCCAGGTCCCGTTAGGTTTCATAACTAGCACTTGGTTGGCTACCCAATCGGGGTATAAGGCATCCCGTATGAATCGGTTTGCTTTCAACCTGTCGACTTCCTCTTTTAGGGCCTTCTTCCTGTCGTCATCTAGGAGTCTTTGCTTTTGCTGCTTCAGGGGGAAGCTTTTGTCAATATTCAAAGCATGGCTCACTATATTCAGATTTATCCCTACCATGTCCGAATGCGACTACGTAAAAACATCCTGGTTCTTTCTCAAAAAGAAAATTAATTGCTATTTCATTTCTTCGGGAAGGTTTTTCCCTACCTTTACTGTCTTCGGGGGGTCTGCTTCCTCGAGCGTGACCTATTCGAGCTCTTCCAATGGCTCGAGGTCAACTCTTTCCTCTATTCTTGGATCGATTTCTTCATCTATCTCGAAAACTGTTCCTTCCTTATTCTGAATTATGACAAGTGTTTGTGCATTTTTTGTTTCTTTCCTCTAATGGAAATGCTATAGCATTCCCTCCTTGCTAGCTGGTCTCCCTTCAGTGTCCTGATGCCTCTAGAAGTTAGGAACTTGATGGCCAAGTGCCTCACAGATGAAACTGCCCCAGCCCTACTAGGGCGGGTCTCTTGTGAAGCACGTTATAGGTCGATGGTAGATCCACTACTACAAATTCCATCATCTTGGTTGTTGAGACCGGAAAGTCTCCCAAGTTCACAAGGAGTTCGATGGATCCCATACAGACAATCCCTTCTCTTGAAAAGCAGTACAATGTCGTTGCACAGGCCTTTAGGTCACGAAGCGCGAGTCCCATCTTTTCTAAGGTGGCCTTACAGAGGATGTTCACTGAGCTCCCGTTATCAACCAGGATTCGGTGAACCCTCTTATTCGCGAGTTGGAGGGTGATGACCGGCGGATCATTGTGAGGAAATTGGACATGGGACATGTCGTCCTCAGTAAAAGTTATAGGTTAGATTCAACCCTCTGGTGTTTCGGAGCCCTGGGTTCGGGTTCGGGTTTGTAAGGGGACCCGTCACCAGTTTTCAACTCATTCACGTATCGTTTTTGGGCGCTCTTGCCCGATCCTGCGAGATGAGGTCCCCCCGAGATGGTTACAACATCTTCTCCATCAATCAAAGTGGGTCTCTCGTCTTCCCTTGCTCGAGAGTTAATGTTTTGGGCAGTCGATGGTACAGCTGCCCTTTGGCTGGTAGAAGCTTGATTGTGGTTCTGGTTCCTTATATACTGCCTGAAGTATCCTCTCGAGATCAGACCTTCGATCTCGTCCTTCAGTTGCCTATATTCATCGGTTGTGTGTCCGGTGTCTCTGTGAAATCTGCAATATTTATTGGAGTCTCTCTTTGATTTCTAGTTTCTCATGGGGTCTGGATGCCTGAAAAGGGCCTAGTTTTCATTAGCCAAGTAGATATTCTCCCGAGACTCATTGAGCTCGGTGTAGACCTTGTACACGGAGAAATACTTCTCCCCTTTCTTCTTCTTTCCCCCTTTCGCCTCGGGGTTACTCCCTTCATTCTTCTTTCTTTTGGAAGGGTTTTTTGTAGAGGGCTTCAAGGCTGATGGGTCCGTCGAGGTCAAGGTCGAGGCAGAGTTTATGTTTGTCGTTGTAGTTACGGGCTGAGAGGCCATATTCAGCGTTGACCTTGACTCCTCTACATTGATGAATCTCTGAGCTCGTCGATTGAACTTGGTTATGGATCTCACAGGTTTCCTCTGCATATCTTCCCAGAGGGGGCTTCCAGGCATCACCCCAGCTCGGACAGCCATTAAATGGCTACTGCCATCTACGTCACGAGCTCGGGTGACTTCTAAATTGAACCTTGTAAGGTAACTCTTCAACGTTTCATTCAGCTGTTGCTGGACATTGGTCAAGGCAGATGCCTCGGGCCTTATTCCGATCATGGCTCTGAATTGCTTTTTGAAATCTTTAGATAATTGATCCCAAGAAGCAATCTAATGCCTCTTATATTTCTCGAACCAGTTTTTTTCTGGTTCTGTGAGCAAAGATGGAAACAGCATGCATCTGAGCCCGTTGCCCACATTACTTGCTCTCATAATATTGTTAAACATACTTAAGTGACTGTACAGATCGGATTTCCCATCAAACGGTGGGACATGAGGAATCTGAAACCCTTGAGGAAATGGAGTGCTAGAAATTTGGGGGGCAAAGGGTTCGAGTTCCTCGTCGAACTCTTCGTCCTAATCCCAACCTCATTCATTTTGTAAGAGCCTAAACACTTTTTCCAATTAATCAATCATTTCTTGGACTGGATCCATGAGAGGTATGACCTGAAATTTGTTGTCATTGATCACAATTCCAGCTTCGCGCCTCCGCATGGGATCCTTGCGTCCATTTAGGTGATCTCGCAGGTCTGGGTTCGAGGGGTTATTACCCTAATTATGGTTCAGGTGTTCCCGTAAGTCTGGGTGGTCCCTTCGACTCCCAGTATTTCTGCGTCCCCGGTCATACATACTAACCGATCTGGTGTCTCCTGAGCCTTCACTGGTAAGGCTCGCTGCGCGGTTGTTTCGAGATGGGTTCCTTTCTAGTTGTCTCGTCTCAATTGTGTGAGACCGAGACATTTGGCTTCTCGTAGGTTGGGCGCCTCTACATTCTCTAGCAGTCTCCCCATTCCTAGGTTTCCGCCCAGCTCACCTTTCCCTATCACCCTGAGTCGGTTCTGTGTTTCTCCGAGGCGGTGAGGGATATCTTATAGGAGATGGTGGATGCCTTATGGGTGATGGTGGCTGCCATCCATTACGGGGCCTAGAAGGTCCCGAGTTTGCCTGTGTCGGTTCAGGAACATTCTGCGTGTTAATAGGATTTTGGGTCTGGGTCGCTTCGGGAGCTTGATTATTCCAGTTTTGGCTGGTATCTCAGCAGTTGAGTTGACAGCAGCTCCAGCCCGAGTATTTCTCCGAGGCCTTGAGGGAGCAGGCTGTTCCGTCGGTGGTAGAGGTTGCTCCATTCTTCGTGTGGCAGCGTTTTTGTGAGGTCGCCCACGAGGCCTGCGGGGAGAAACATGAACATCTCGCATAGGTGGAGCTTGGGCCTCAGACGGAGGCGAGGGTTGAGCCGCCTGCGCCTCGGCAGCCAATCTGGCTAGCTCCTCGTTACGTTTCTTGGCCTCCGCCAATTGCTTTCGCAACTAACGATTTTCAAGCTCCATAATAGGGACATATCGCTCAGGGTTGTAATACATGTCCTCGTTGTCCCTGGGGGGCGGTGGTGCAGGTGGTCCTCGAGAGTCAGAGGATCCACTCCTCTCATCTGGGTCTGAATTTATCACCGGCTATTTCCTAGGGCGCCTCAGATAGTTAACTTCCTCTAAGATTTCCTCCTCAGGAATATTGGGATCATTTGCAGCCATAGTTGATTCAGGGAGGCTTCTTCGATTAACTAGACTCTGATACGTATTGCTTAATGTTCTCAATGAAAGCACCAAACTGTTGACGCCGTTTTTCGTCAACTTAAATTGTAGAGACTTTAAACAATGTAAACTATGGTGCAAACGAATTGTAAAGAGAAACAAGAAGGTTTTTACGTGGTTCAGTAGTTAAATCTGCCTAGTCCACGAGTCAGTGTTATTAGGACTTGGAGTTTTCTGGAAATTCTTCAAGGATGAATTACCCAGAATTTTCTCTCCAGATATCAGATAATCGATCCCCTTATAAGAGGTCATTCCTTCTCTATTTATGGAGAGGTTACAGAGTTCATTCCCACATATTTCGGGAAGATATTCTGTATATCAATCCAAATAATTACATTAAATGTTGTATCCTATATACAAGGAAACATCTCCTAAAGACCCAGGAACAGATAAGAAACTAAATAATATCCCTTAAATGTTGGGATTATACAACAGTAAATATGTTCATACATAACGGGTTGTCCCAGATGACTTATCGGGTCTTCGAGATTAGCGATCGTCCCTGTGGCTGTCGAGACTTATGACATTGCTACGAGCTTGCCACCTTACTCCAAGACATGCTCGGAACAGATAAATACTGTCGAGGCTATCACGCTCGAGCCTGCGTTTCCCAAGCTCGGGCTGCTCAATCCAAAGGCACTCGATAACAGATGTATCCCAATGTCATGCCATTTCGAGCTCAGAAAGAATCCTGAGGTTTACACATTTTCGAGATCGTCCTTTTACTTTGGAGATCTTACTACTGGACCATACAATGCATTTCATACATTTCGAGCTTACACTTGATGAGTCCAGTTTTCGAGGTCATAACTTCTAGTCTCGAAATCTGGGTGTAACACCATGTGTTGTATACATGCACATTTAAATTTGGGAAATGTGATAGAAATAGGGGAAATGCTGCCCAATTTTTTTTAAGATTTAGTAATATGAGAATTATGCATGTTTGATTGATTTTTTGAATATTATTATTTATACCATGTGTTGTATACATGCATATTTTAAATTTGGGAAATGTGATAGAAATAGGGGAAATGCAACCAAATTTTGTTTGGACATATTGTTTCCTTTATTTACTTGTCAATTAGGTAATCCACGAACCTAATTGTTAATGTTTGTTGCTTTGTTTGTTTTTTTTTTTTTTTTTGTGTGTGAAGTTTGACAATGGATAGAGATTGGATGTCAGCGAATAGGTTATCTGTGAAATATAGGAATGGAGTTGAGTTTTTCTTGGATTTTTGTGCAAGAAATACTCAATCTCCTAATAGTATTCCTTGTCCTTGTGTTAAGTGTGGTAACGTCATGAAGATACCAGTTTTTAAAATAATAGATCACTTATTTAGGAATGGAATAGACAAAAGTTATAAAGTATAGTTTTTGCACGGAGAAAGAATGAAAATACTGATGAGGGACCATCTAAGAATAATAAGTATTTTGATGTGGATTATGAAGTTGATGATATTGCAGAAATGATTGATGATGCACGATATAAATCACATG
The DNA here is from genome assembly GCF_963169125.1 of Humulus lupulus. NCBI lineage: Eukaryota > Viridiplantae > Streptophyta > Magnoliopsida > Rosales > Cannabaceae > Humulus > Humulus lupulus. Next base: position 270,483,830 of record NC_084795.1, on the reverse strand, counting down.
TGGATCCAATTATATTTCAGTCAATCTTAGAAGATGCGGAGAAACCTATTTTCCCTAATTGTACAAGGTTCACTAAATTATCAGCACTGCTTAGGTTGTATAACTTAAAAACCAAACACGGGTGGAGTGATAAGGGAATGACATAGTTGTTAACATTTTTACGAGAATTATTACCCAAAGGTAATGAAATGTTGTCTTCATTTTATGAAGCAAATAAGAAATTGCGTTCGTTAGACATGCAATATGAAAAAATACATGATTTTCCGAATGATTGCATCTTATATCGAAGGAGATTTGTTGATGCAATTGCATGTCTGACATGTGGCGAGTCTAGATGGCAAAATAAAAAAAATTCAGATGCAGTTAGCAAAGGTGTCCCTGCAAAGGTTTTATGGTATCTACCACCGATACCTCGTTAGGTTAGGTTGTACCGAAATGATGATCATGCTAAAAATTAATTTGGCATGCCATAGATAGAGTAAAGGATGGAAAGCGAAGACATCCAGCTGACTCGCCAACTTGGAAAATAGTAGATGTTAAATGGCCTGAATTTGGCAATGAACCGAGGAATATTTTTTTGGGTCTTTCTGCTGACAGAATTAATCCACACACTTCCCTTAGTAGTAAATATAGTTGTTGGCCTATAATACTAGTCATCTATAAGCTACCATCATGGTTGTGTATGAAGAGGAATTTTACCATGTTGACCTTGTTGATATCTGATCCTAAACAACCTAGAAATGATATTGATGTATACCTAGCTCCTTTAATTGATGATTTGAGTACATTTTGGTATGAGGGGGTTAATGCTTACGATGCTTATAAGAAAGAAAATTTTAATCTTAAAACAGTGTTGTTGTGGACTATTAATGATTTTCCAGCCTAAGGTAATCTTTTTGGATTTAGTGTGAAAGGGTACAAGGCATGTCCCATTTGTGAAGAAGGGACTCATTCTGAATATTCAAAACATTCTAGAAAGATTTGTTATATGGGACACCGAAAGTTCTTATCCGAAGAACATAAATTTTGAAGTTTGACAGATGCCTTTAATGGTAAACCTGAATTTGGAAATGCTCCACCACCTTTACTTGGAGGAAAATTGTTAACAAAGTTGAATAAAGTCTAATGCAAGTTCGGTAAGCCTAGAAATTATACAAATAAGAGAAAAAATGTTAGACGTGAAAAAACAAAGGAGGCTGTAGATGGTGCGACATGTTGTTGGAAGAAGAAATCTTTTTTTTTTAGCTTGAATACTGGGAGCATTTGGTTTTGCGGCATAACTTGGATGGGAGCATTTAATCAACAAATGAAAGAGCCACTTGCGCCCTCTACTCAACAACCAAGACAATCAAAGAAAAGAATAGAGGCATTGACATAGAAGCCTACAGAAGTGCCTATTACAAGAATTTTGAAGTGTTTGTCGAAGTTTATTGATAAATGAAAAGCTGACCGCGTGGTAGAAATTCCAATTGTTGAAAGGGTATTTGGATTCCATACTATCACTCTGTTAGGAAAAGATGATATCCTCCACTTTTGCAACTATGAGATGATTGGACAGAATGAGCTAGCATTATTTATGAGGTACAATGGTGTTTATAATCTTTTATTTTATTTAGTTTAACTTGAAATTTAATAGTTTATTGACTTTTTTAATTATATGTAGGTTCCTCGATGATTTAGTGCAAATGAAGGGGTCGAACCACATGTACACTTTCATGCATCCCGCTTTAGCGTCCACTAATGCAGGAACCAATAAAATACGTGCTAAAAATCTCTTTGATCGGTTTCTACAGATGGAGCTAGAGACACAGTTTCTAATTTGTCCTTAGAACAATAAGTAAGTCAACTTAATTTTATATTCATATATTTTTTTTATTGATAAATATCTCACACAATTTTTTTTTATTGTAGTTATCATTGGATGTTAGTATTAATTCAGTCACACGGTCATTCGGTAGCTTTTTTGGATTCTATAAACTCACATTTTTGTCCGGAAATCAAGGAGATAATTATCATGTAAGTTATACATATTACTTAATTAATTTATGATTTCATTTCAAACTCATATATGGGTAAATATTAATATTGTGTACAGGGCAATGGATCAATATGATACACACCGAAGACAAAAATAGTCAATCAATCTAAAAGTTTATGTTCCTAAGGTAAGTAAATTATATTACTTATCGTATTAAAGTTTTTGACATATTTTTATTATAATAACTTGATAAATATAATACTTAAATTTGGATAACTATGTTGTAATAGTGTCGAAACCAGACTGGGCCAACCAAGTGTGGCTTTTGCATTATGAAGTTTGCTAGAGAGTTGATTTCACAACCTAGACCAAATACCTACTTGAAAAATGAGGTATTATTTTACCTTTTAATTTTCATTTAAACTATCGTTCATGATTTTATTTGGATGATTTCTAACTTATTATTTTAACTATTTTCTAATTAGTTTACGAATATGACACTGACACAAACGCATGTCATTTGCGTCAGTGGGGCACTGCCACAAATGCTAATTTGTGACAGTGCCCCACTGATGCAAACGCCCGTGTGGTTTGCGTCATGGGATTCCGCGTGACATATAAAACTGACGCAAAAACTCAATTGTGGCAGTTATAAACTGACGCAAATAACATTTTTTGTTGTAGTGCATACTCACTAGAAGAGGAAATTTAAGAAAGACATGCAATGTATCGATTGAGGAGATGGTAGCAATGTTTCTACATATTCTAGCACACCACCATAAGAATCGTGTTGTTGGTTTTAGTTTTAAGAGATCAGGAAAAACTGTTAGTAAATATTTTCATGAATGTATATAAGCAATGATTCGCTGCCAAAAAGAATTTTGGAAAACACCTGAGCCAGTATTAGAGACCTCAATTTATCCAAGGTGGAAGTGGTTTAATGTATGAATTATGGATTAAAAAATTTAGTTGTTGATTGTTAACTAAAATTTGTTATAATAAGTGGAATGAATTTGATGTAGAAATGTTTGGGAGCATTAGATGGAACCTATATAAGAGTGCATGTACGTGAAGCTGATAAACCAAGATATAGAACAAGAAAAGGAGAGATCGCAACCAATGTTTTGGGGGTTTATTCACAAGACATACAGTTTATATATGTCTTACCAGGTTGGGAAGGTTCAACACACGATGGACGAGTATTAAGAGATGCTGTGACTAGGAGAAATGGGTTAAAAGTCCCTAACAGTAAAATAATAAATTATAGAAAATTTGTAAAAGTTTAATCTCAAACTAACAATGTAGTTTTCCATCGAATAACAAAATTTATTTTATGTTGGTAGTAGGTTATTATTATTTAGTTGATGCTGGATACACCAATGGTCAAGGTTTTCTTGCACCTTTTCGAGGACACGATACCATCTTAATGATTGGGACGATGGACACCTTCCGAACAAACCAGAAGAGTTCTTCAATATGAAACACTTAAGTGCTAGGAATGTAATTGAGCGTTGTTTTGGATTGTTGAAAATGCGATGAGCAATTCTTAGAAGTCCACCTTTTTATGACTTGCAAACACAACGACGTATAATTTATGTTTGTTGTATGTTGCACAATTTTATTCGAAAAGAGATAAACATTGATCTAGTGGAAAATGAGATGAATAGTTTTCCAGAAAATCATACTACAACAAATAATAATTATATAAATAGTGTTGAGTCTTCAAATTATTGGACCACATGAAGACAAAATTTGGCAAAAGAAATGTGGAATACATGGCGAGCAAATAGAGGATTAGGATATATTTTTTTAGTATTTATTATTCTACTATTTGTATTTGAGCACTTTTGATCATATTTTGATGTATTAACGACATATATACATTAATTTGAAATGTGCATACTTTTTATCCAAGTTGTTTGACTTTAATTTCATTCATATTGATTTATGAGTACTTAACTCTTCTGAGTTTTGTTTTATACTCATGAGAAGTTTTATATGAATGTACAGGATGAGTTCTAACTCTAATGTAGGTCAAAGAGGGAGAGGTCAAAATAAACATTACTGGACTCCAATGGAAGACAATGCTTTGATCGACTGTCTTCTAGAGTTGAGCCAAAATCCTACATGGCGGGCTGATTGTGGATTTAAAAATGGATATTTGCAACAAATAGAGATTATGTTAGAAAAAAAATTACAGTGTTCTGGATTGAAGGCCTCACCACATATTGAACCTTGATCGTATTAAAACTTTGAAGGGAAAGTATTGTTGCTTGACTGAATTGTTGTCTTTAAGTGGTTTTGGTTGGGACAATGAGCACATGATGTTATTATGTGAAAAAAGTGCATTTGATGAGTGGGTGAAGGTAAATACAATATAGTTTGACATATATTTATATATAATCATATATATATTAATGTCTGTTATTTATGAGAACACGTGATTGCATTGTTTTGTGAATACACAAAAACGTAAAGATGCAAGATGCAAGTGGATTATATGGACAATCATTTCCTTATTACTACAAGCTAGCAGAAATATATGGTCAAGATCGTGCTACTGGAACAAATGCTAATAATGCTGACGATGACACTACTACAAAAAAGACTTTTTAGGACCACTACTACAAAATACCCTTTACGGGACACTTTTTAAGGACATGCACATAAATGCAAGTCCTAAAAAATATTTATGAAGTTTTTAGGACACTCATTAAGAGTCCTAAAAAAACGCAATTTAGGACTCGCTAAGAGTGTCCTAAGAGAAAATGCGAGTCCTAAAAAAATCTGGGCTATAAAAATAAGTGTTTTACTTAATATTTTTAAGGACTTGCTTTGGGAGTCCTTAATACTCTTTTAAGACTCGCAATGAGTGTCCTAAAAGAATCTGCGAGTCCTAAAAAATCTGGGCTAAAAAAAAGTGTCTTACTTAATAAATTTAAGGTCTTTCTTTGGGAGTCCTTAATACTTTTTTAGGACTCGCTTGCGAGTCCTAAAAAAGTTGCGAGTCTTAAAAAAGTATTAAGGACTCCCAAAGCAAGCCCTTAAATATTTTATGTAAAACACTTAAAGACAGCCATATACATTTCAAAATATAGGGTTACATACTTAAAAAACTATACAAATTGGGGGATTTTATTACTCAAAACCAGCAACCACACGGCTGATCCAGGAGGTGAACGGCTGAACGGACCAAGGCTGAAGGAGATGAACGGCAGCAGGTGGTGAACGGCGCTCGACGGAAGTGACGGTGGTGAACGGCACTGGGTTCTCGGTTCCACCATTCTCGGCGGCGCTCGACGGCGGCTGTGCTCTCTCGGCTCCAACACTCACGGCAGCGCACTACCGTGGCTCCAGCACTCACGGCGGGCTCCAGCAGTCTAGCCGGGGGTGCAGGGTCAAGGCTCTAGCAGGTTGTCGGCGTGGGTTCCAGGCGGTTGCTCACGTACGGTTCCAGCCGAACCGTGGTTCAGGTATATGTCTTGCTTTCTTTTTTTTATTTGTTTGGTTATATAAATATATATATATATTATAATTTCATATATATATATGATATATATGATATATATATATTATAATTTCATATATATATATGATATATATGATAAATATATATACATGATATTAGATTTATTTATAGGATTGGTATTTATTTATTTATTTATATTATAAAAAATTGGTAATTGGTATTATATTATTTAGTTATATTATAATTGGTAATATTATAATATCATATTTTAATATAGGATAATAATATAGGGTAATAATTTCAGATTATAATATAGGGTAATAATATAATTTCAAGTTTTAATATTCAAAAAATTAAAATAATATAGGTAACTAGAATGTTTATAACAATAAAAATAATAAACCCAATGGTTATACAAATAAATAATATAGGGAACTAGAATGTTTAAAACACTAAAAATAATATAGGCTAATAATTTTCTATTTATAATATAGGGTAATAATATAATTTCAAGTTTTAATATACAAATAAATAATATAGGCTAATATTGATAGTATTTGTTATTTTACAATTTTGAATGATAATTGTATTACTTTAGTGGAGTTTGAATATCTTAGATATTCATCCGTAGTGAAGTAGGTTCTGAGAATTCTGTGTGCTGTGGTGATAACGGAAGATTGAGAACTTGCATGTTTTAGTGAAGTAGGTTCTGATAATTTTGTGTGTTGTGGTGATATAGGGATGAAAACCTGTGTGTTGTTTGATTTGTTTGACATGTTGGTGTTGATTGTGATAGATGGCTAGGCTAGTAAATTAGGGGATATGCTGCCCAATTTTCTATAGATTTTTTTGTACTTAGTTTTGTGTGGAAATATGAAAATGATAATTACTCAAAATGTAATTACAATCTTTAGTTAACTAGTGTAGACTTACAAAATCATAATACAAGATAAGTTATACACAAATTCATTGTCACCAAATAAAAAAATGAGAAATGTACACAAAGCTAGTGAAACACATTCTTTGATTGTAAATACTTTAACTACAAATGGTTTTAGTATTCCTCCAAAGAGAGACATCTCAATATACCTGCAAATTAGCAAATTAGAAATTTATCTGGTTACAGTGTAAAAGGATACAAAGCTTGTCCTATTTGTGAGGAGAAGACTTTCTCTCAATATTTGAAACATTCCCGCAAGGTGTGCTATATGGGACATAGAAAATTCTTGCCCCGGAGACATTATTTTAGAACTTGGAAAAATGCATTCAATGGTGAACAAGAGTTTGGTTTGGCTCCAGTTCCTTTGACTAGGAATCAAGTACTTAGTTGTAACGCTCTGGATAGCCAAGACCGTTACACTGTGTGTTTACAAAGTGCCAGACTTGTTAGTCAAGTCATTTAGTTAAAATCGTGAAACTGAACTATAAAGGAACTAGGGTTGAAAGTGTTTTGGTCTCAAAAGCCACATTTTCATTAAGTAACGCTACTTGTTTACACGGGATCCCAAAAATACAAGTTTAAAGATCGTTTACAAAAGTTGTAAGACTCAGATACAATAACCAGCCATACTAAGGCAAAACAAGCAGTTATGTAATCTCTATCCTGGTCCACTCCTCAACCATGGTGATTGAACAGCTGGCTATGTACATTTCACCTTGGAGCCCTCCACCTCAGGCTTAGTCAAGCTTGCCCTTGCCTTTACCTGCACCACGTAGCACCCGTGAGCCAAGGCCCAGCAAGAAAACACAACAACAACAGAGCATAAGCATTTAGCAGTCAAGTCAATATTTTACATTGCATTGCATAACTTCAACCATATACTCAATCAGAATAATCAAATGTTCCACATACTAGGCATATCAATTCAAAACATGTACAGTTCACAAATGATAACCAGGGTTAGCGCCCTCAGGCTGCTCCCTCTGTTATCCCAGTGTTCATGGCTCCCAGTAGCCAAATCGTGCTCTGTGCGCTAATAGTACGTACGACACTCTTAGGTCGCTTTTACATGTCCCATGGCGTAATACCAACATTGACACGATACAATTCTCGGGAGCGCTTAGTCCCATCACAATTGTGTAACCGGGTGTAGTTTTCTTACCTTTCAATTCAATAGCTTTGATCCCTTGACTCCTTGAGCACGATCCCACTCGAGCCCTAGCGCTCACCTAATCACAATCAAGGCCAAGGTCATTATCAATCCCCAAGTTCAAAACCTAGCCCCGCGAATGTCCTAGTTCCACAAAACGAGGTGGTGGATTCAAACCCCAAAGCCTAGGTCAAAAACCCTTGCAAATAACCCTAAAATCCCCTTCAGAAGGTAGGGTAGCGCTACAGCGCTCTTGGGAGGGCGCTACAGCGCTACAAACAGAAGCCAAAAACCCTTCAACAAAATGGCCTAGCGCTACAGCGCCCAAAGGCTAGCGCTGTAGCGCTAGTCACAGACAGCCCTGCACTGATTTTTCCCTTTTGCGATTTCTTCGAACCAACCTCAACCAAACCTCTTCCAACTCTTACCCAAACTCAAAAACAACCTCATAACCACACTCCACTCATCCCAAGCACCCCAAACATCTAAAACCTAAGCACATGCATCCAAAAACTTAGATTTCACCATAGCCACTCCTAAGCTCTAAAACTCAGTAAAAACCAGCTAATCATCAAAGTTTAGAGTTTAGACCTTATACCTTTGATAGAATTTCGACTACAAGCTGCCTCTAGACTCCTTTTGCTTGCTCCTCCTTAATCTTTGCCCTGAATTTCCCAAAGTCCCCATCAAATTCTACTCATACACCATAGTTCATAAACCAAACCAGCAACTGAAGAGATTATAGAATCTTATCTCAAGTGATGGCCTAATCTTGCTAAACCCTTGTCAAACCCTCAACCTTAGCTCAGTAACCTTGTGGCTTAATTGGGCTAGCTTCCCCCTGAGTTTTACTCCAGAAATCCTCAATAAATTGCTGAAGAAAACCTGAACCGACTTAGAGAAACTCTCTCTGTTTTTCCTCTTTCTTTTCCCTTCCTTTCCCTTCTTTTTCAGACTTCTTTGATATTCTACAAATTCCACTAACATAAAGCCTTAGTATAATCTAACTTCTGTAAAGCAAATGACCATTATGCCCTCCCTATTAATTCTAACCCTTTAGTCCACTTAAGGGCATTTTAGTCATTTCACCCAATTCCCGCTAATTCCTCGAGTGTCTTTATTATTTACCCCTAGTTCCCGATACCTAATTAATCACCAATAATGTTCCTCACCATCAAAATAAACTCCAGTATATCCGCTAGATTCCCATTTATACCCCTGAGCTCACCCCGAGCCGGTATAAATCCCCGCTATGACTTTTCCGCTACTTTGCTCACTAGGATCGTCTCGAGTCACAGATCACAAATATATCCACATAATAATGTGGTCTCGACAATTATCACTTATATCAAAGCAGTTATGCCCATAATGGCCAAAATTACAATTATGCCCTTCTAACCTAATCTGGGCCTATATGCATATTAACACACATAGTCATGCATCTCAAATACTCAAGTAATCATATAACATGCTTTAAATCATAATCATGCATCTTAATCATTAAAACCACACATAGCCTCCATTATGACCTCCATGCACACTAATCAAGGCCCTTAAGCCTTATTAGTGAGTTTGGGTCGTTACATTAATAATGTATCTGTAATTCAGTTTAAGGTAGGAAAACCTATTGTTTGTCCAATTAAGAAGAAGAAGGGTCGTGGAAAGAGTGTTGGCAAGGATAAGACTGAAGTTAGTTTGACTAGTGCGGGTGAGTCTACAAGTCCTTGGAAGAAAAAATCAATTTTCTTTTAGCTTGAATATTGGGAAAAGTTACTTTTGCGACATAATTTAGATGTCATGCACATTGAGAAAAATGTGTGTGATAGTCTAATAGGAACTTTGTTAAATATTCCAAGTAAAAGTAAGGACGGTATTAAAGCTCGGAAAGACTTGGCTGCATTGGGCTTGCGAAAAAACCTACATCCAAAAGCTGGCCCTAATAGAACATTTTTACTGGCAGCTTGTTGCACACTCACTAAGGGTGAGAAAAAAGAACTTTGCAATTGTCTATACAATATTAAAGTTCCAGAAGGGTATTCTTCAAACATAAGAACGTTGGTGGATATGAAGAATTTGAATTTGGTCGGCATGAAATCTCATGATTGTCATGTCCTATTCCAACACATTCTACCTGTGGCTATTCGTGGTGTGCTACCTAGAAAGGTTGGAGAAATAATCACACGGATGTGTTTGTTTTTCAAGTATTTATGTTGTAAGACGATTGATGTTTCAACGTTAGACAATTTACAAGTGGAGATTGCTATAATCTTATGTTACTTAGAGCGATTCTTCCCACCTTCTTTTTTTGACATAATGGTGCATCTTACAGTCCATTTGGTTAGAGAGATTAAACTATGCGGACCTGTTTATTTAAGATGGATGTATCCCTTTGAGCGATACATGAAGATTCTTAAGAGTTATGTTAGAAATAGTAGTAGACCAGAAGGATGTATTGTTGAATGCTATATTGCAGAAGAAGCCATTGAATTTTGTTCAGAATACTTGCATGGTGTGACAAGTGTGGGTGATCAATCTACATTAAATAAAAGTAATGGTGGTTATGGTGGAAAAGGTGGTGTTATATGCTCAATAACTCAAGATGAAAGACATGAAGCACACTGTCTTGTATTGCAAAACATTGATGAGATTCAACCTTACATCGAGTAAGTTATCTTAGACAATATGATATCATAAAACATTATTGTGATATTTGTATTGATTCATACTAATTTTGCATAAATTTATGAAGGAATCATTTTGTTTGGCTTCGGAAAAAATATCCATCTAAGTCAAAGAACCAAAAATGGATCCAAGATGAACACTATTGTACGTTTAGTACTTGGTTAGAGAACAAGGTATTGATTTGAGTAAATAATTTTAAATATTTTGTTTTGATTGCATGACATGTTATTAATTATTATTTCATTTTTTTTAACAAAGGTTGCAATTGAAGTGACCCACACGTCGTGTCATGTGTTGGACATAGTTAAGTGGATTTCTCGTGGTCCTCCTCTGAATGTGTTTAAGTACCCATCATACATCGTCAATGGTACTTAATTCAATACTTTGGAACGAGATAATGTAAGAACCACACATAATAGTGGAGTTTGTATTGTAGCAAAAACTATGCAAATCTCTAGTTCAAAGGACAAAAATCGTGTAGAGTGTAATATGATATTTTATGGAGTAATCCAAGAAATTTGGGAATTAGATTATACTACAACTAGAGTGCCGGTCTTCTTGTGTGATTGGGTGAAAAGTGACAAGGGAGTAAAGGTTGATGATCTAGGTTTTTACTTCAGTTGATTTAAATCGAATTGGGCACAAAAATGATCGTTTCATAATGGCAACACAAGCCAAACTAGTTTTTTATGTGAATGATCCATCAGACAAGCAATGGTCAGTCGTGGTTCCTACTCAACCGATAGATTGGAGAGACAAAGAGAATGATGTACATGACTTACCACTCCTTCAACAACCTGTCACAATTCCCGAACCACAGCTTACCGAATACCATATTGACGATGGTGTAGATGACGATGATATTTGTTTGCGTTTTGATGGTGATGGTGTATGGGTTGATCATATACTGTGATAAATGTTGACTAGTTTTTTTTTCTTCTGAAGGTTGGATTTGTTCATTTTATATTTAATTTTCCTATCATATTGACGATTGTCTATTAACATTGTTTATAATCGTTTCCTTTTCAGATATTTCCATGGCTGATTCAGGAGGTTTTGATGAAGATTGTCCACTTCCTGGACTTGATGATGATTGTCCACTTCCTGGACTTGAAAATAGTGTTGGTCAGTAGGAGAATGATGACATTGCTATAGTGCATGTGAGATATGTTAGGGGACTATGTAGTATGGACATAGCCAAGATGCGAAGTGAAGGTGTTAAGGTACCGATCAAGTTCAATGAATATGGACAAGTGATTGGTACAATGAGATCAAAATTGGGATCAATGATCGGATCAACTATCAAGAGGTGTGCTTCAATCACACACGCGAGCTGGGATAAAGTCCCTAAATCAGACAAAGAAAATTTTTGGGAAATCATTAAGGTATTTTCTCTATCACTATAATATATGTTGTTTGTATTTTTAATGTAGACTAACGATATGTATTGTTTTCAATTGTAGGCTACATTTGACATAGACCATAAAGCAAAAAGAAAAATTATGTCAAGGGCGGCAAAACGATGGAGATCATTCAAATCCCATCTGACTAAGGTATGCATCTATGATGTACTTGATGCAAATCCAACCATCAAGACGTTCAATATGCCAAGAGGTTACTCACAGTTGATCGCTAAAACAGAATGGGATGAGTTCTGTGTTTCACGCATGACTGATGATTGGAAGAAAATAAGAAAAATACATCAAGATCGTCGAAAAAAAAATAAACACAACCATCATATGTCACGAGGTGGGTATTTGTTGGCACTGGAAAGGCTGCAACAAATTTTTTTTGGACTCGAGGTGTCTGAAATCGACAGGTCACAGTTGTGGTTGGTGGGACATTCTAACAAAAAGGGTGAGCCGGTTGGTACCGAGGCAACAAGCGTAGCTCGCAACATAGTAAGTGCACTACATTTAATATAATTGGATTACTTATTTTTAATGAGAATAACTATATTTCTATATTTTGTTTGCAGGAGCACTTTAATAAGCTCATGAGTGAAGGAAAATTTGAACCTAATGGGTCTAAGGATGTGCTTACTATGGCATTAGGCACCCCTGAGAGCAGAGGGCGAGTGAGGGGTATTGGGCTCGGTGTAACGCCTAGCCAATTATGGAAAACCCCACTATCCAGTAAGAAAAAGGGAAAGGAATTTGAGGCTTCCTCAGTTGAGGCTCAATTTGCAATGATGGAAGAAAAATACCGTCAACAAGAAGAAACAATGAAACAACAACAGGAAATGATAAAAAGACAAGAGGAAATGATGCGACAATTTATGGAACAGATGAAAGGACAACATAGTGGCTTTGGAGGATCTTCTCATGCGTCAGTGCCAAACTATGGATCACCTATAGATCAGGTGACACCATCTCATCAAGCATCATCGAAATCGCAGCATCAACCTCTAGCACCCCCGCCCCCGCAACCAGAAGAGGCACCTGTGTTTATCCCCACTCCTGGCTCAAATCAGGTATAGCTTTATCTTTTTAAAATCTAAATTTGTGAACTTGTATAACATATTTATACATATCTAAATATGTGCAGGATAAAATGATTGAATGAAAATTTGCATTAGGCTCTATCACCAACATCGTTGGTAGAGGATACATTCTAGTTACTAGTAGCTCAGACGTACATGGAGAAAACATAGAAGAAAACTACTGCGGTGCAATTGAGTTTGCTGACCAACTTGATGCTCTACTTGTTAACACGATCCCTAACAGTGAGATTTATACAGTCAAACAAGCTATTGGGAGTTTGATACGTTGGCCCAAGTCGCTAGTCATCTTCAATGAAGCGACACAGGTAATTCTTTTAAGACTATTAAATTTTTATTTACTTATTCCATTATTAATTATTTGTTATGGGTTTATTAGGAGGTCGTTAAAAAAAAAGGAAAGCAAGCTGGGAAAAAAACTTCTCTACCATTAGCCACAAACTCAAAAACTAGTTCCAAAACGAGCGCCTAAGGAGTCATTGTCACAAGAAGTGCAACAACCATCTCCAATTTCGCCTAAGTTGAGACAAGTATATGAAATCGTCAATGATTGGCCTAAACATGATTATTCCGTTGAAGTGTCCATTGACTTTGATTTGTTTGGCCATGCTTGTGAATACTTTGCTCTATTTTGGGATGAAATACTTGAATTTTGTAGAAATGAGATGATTGGACAATCATGCATTGTCTTCTACATAAGGTATGCTAATAATATTTATTGTAAGGATTTCCTTTCATCAACTATTTAGTTTTCTTTTTAATTAATTATATTTGTTGGTAGGATTTTGTACCAGACATTGTTATTAGACGAGGAAAAGAGAGGATCATTGTTGTTTATGAATCCAAATAAGGTTTCTACTTCCGTGACTTGTGCAGATAGTCGTGCTCAAGCTTTATGTGATAGGATGTTATATTGCACGTCTAAAAAGTATGATTGGATAGTTATGCCTTATAACCATGGGTAAGTTTAATTATTATGCTTTTCATTGATACACACAAATAGAATTTAAAGTTAACAACTGTGTAATACTTGTTCTTTCAACAGGGAGCATTGGATGTTATTTTTATTATATCCCAATTGGCATTATTGTTGTTTTCTCGATCCTCTCAATGCACCATTAGATAACAGGACAGCCATTAAGGAGACCATCCATGATGCATTTGAGATGTATTTCACAGAAAGAATGAAAGCACGTCAAAAGATCAACAAACGCTCATCGGGAGTAATGTATTTCCAACCTACGATATGTTTCTATTTGTATAGTTTATGTATATGTAAAAATGTTTAAGATATTTAATACTAAGAATTGTACATGTATTACCAATCTTTATATAGTGTCGTAAACAACCAAACAATATCGACTGCGGATATTACGTTATGAGGATGATGAAGAATGTACTTATCAATGCTCCTCATATCAAATTTTTTTTGTCGAAACAGGTAATAAACAATTTACAACTACATAGTATTAATCTAGTACAATGTTTATATATGCTTTGAATTTATTACCACTAACATAATTATAATTAAATTTTTGTTTTTTTTTTCAGTTCACCTCCGACAAACCATATACTACTTAAGAAATTGACGAAGTTAGAGAAGAATGGGCAATGTCATTTTTACAATTGGTTAGAGCAAAATGAATGATGTTATAGCTAGCTAATTACAATACATGTTTAGAAATTTTAAATTTATTTCGTAAAATTATTTTGCCAATTTTTTAGTATTTTCTTTTCAAATTTCTTTTGATAGATATTCGACACTCAAATGGATATATATTTTTAAATCAAAATTAAAATTGTAGCTATATATTTTTTTTTTTAAAATTACTTTTAAGGTCATGCAAAGCGAGTCCTAAAAAATTACCCGCGAGTCCTAAAAAATTACTTAAAGGCACTCAACCCGATTTTTTAGGACTAGCGTTGCGAGTTCTAAAAACATTTTTTTAGGACTCGCAATGTTACTTAAAGGCACTCAACCAGATTTTTTAGGACTCGCATTGCGAGTCCTAAAAACTTAATTAAAGGCACTCAACCATATTTTTTAGGACTCGCAATGCGAGTCCTAAAAACATTCTTTTAGGACTCACAAAGCGAGTCCTAAAAACTTAATTAAAGGCACTCAACCAGATTTTTTAGTGTTTTAAGGCTCTCAAATAGAAGACTCACGCCCCGCGAGTCCTAAAAAATTTTTTAGGACTCGCAATGCTAGTCCTAAAAAACCCTTTTTGTAGTAGTGGACTCGCGGGGCGCGAGTCCTCTATTTGAGAGCCTTAAAAAATTGAGGTTTTTTAGGACTCGCATTGCGAGTCCTAAAAACAATGCGATTCCTAAAAGAATGTTTTTTAGGACTCGAATTGCGAGTCCTGAAAAGTTTTATTTTTTATTTTTAAAAAATTAATTTGTGGGTTTTGAATCCGGCGGCGGGGCTCTGGCGACGGTGGCGGCGCCACCATTAAAAGGTGGTGGTTCGGAAAACAAACTATTGGGTTTTAAAGCCCAAGAAGCAAGGAGTATGGTGGTGGTTTAGCTCATGGTGGCTTGAGGTGGCTGGAATATGCTCGGAAAGTTTGGGAGAAACCCATGAACGACCGAACTTCCCTAATAGTTATTTTGAGATATTAAAACATTACTATTTATGTTACGACCTAGACTTTTGTGTTTGTGTTTAAATTTGACATTTTTTAAGATTGTTATTAGCTATAATTTTTTGGATTGCTTATATTGACTTCATAAATAAATAATGTGTATATTTACTTTTTTTCTTAACAATATTATACTAATCTAGTAAGTCTAAGTCTACGATTTGATAAATAGCGTTAAAAAATATTATGTGTAACATTTTATAATTATAATATTGTATTTTAAAAATATATACCTACATTTATGAATATATATTTTTATTCATTACTTACTTTTTAATTATATATATGAATAGATGAAAAATAAAATAAAATTCTTTTTAAAAGGGAAATTTTGTCAATTAAAGCATTCCAATTCCCTTTCTTAGTTATATAAACAAGATAAAATGATTCTAATTCTTTTTCCACTAAGTTTTAGTAAACAACATAATACAATAATAATTCTGATTCTTCTAGATATTTTTCTCATTCATTTCTCTCATTGATTTATTCCAATTCTGATTACTATTTAGTAAACGTGCCATCAATGTAGCACTGAATCAGAGTATCGCGCACTAGCTAATGTCGCTACCTGCTAGTTCAAGCAATTGCTAACAAAAATTCATCTCCCAATTGCTTCTGCACCAGTCATTTGGTGTGATAATCTGGGTGTAGCTCAGCTTGCTTCCAATCCCATGTTCCATGCTCTAATAAAACATATTGAAATTGATTTTCGCTTCATTCGAGGTACATGATTTTGAGGAAAGAAATCAATGTTCAGTTCATACCTTTAGAAGACCAACTAGCTGACATACAAAACACCCTGCTGGTTCTGAGATTGACATGTCGTAGGAGAAAATTGACCATTTTTCCTAGACCGATCAATTTAAGGGAATTGTTAAGTAATAGATTTTAGTTACTTAGAACACTCCTAATAAATGAGCTAAAATGTCTAATTCTTTATAATATAAAGAAAAAATAGTTAAATAGTCTTTCAATGGATGATGTAAACTTATATTTTTTTCCCTAAATGAATATTATTTCTCTATATGTAGTGAAATACTATTCATCAAGCTATAAATATTTTATTATTTTTTTATAAACTTTTGTATATATATATGAGTGTGATATTGTTATATTTAATTATTTTATTTCTTAAAATTGAATAAAATATTTTTTTTCAAAAATATAATATTTAAATGATGTAGAGAAAAAAATAGAGAAGCTGGTGTATGGTATAATGTAAAAGTTTGAGGTAAATTATAAAAAAATATGTTTTGGTGATGTATTTTGTAATACACTTTCTCTATAATATTTAGTTAAAACTCATAAAAACATCTTCCATCAGCTCATTTATACATATATTTATAATAGCTATGCACAAACTTTAATTAATCCATATCTACATTTACATATCATTTATATAATATTTTAATATTATTATTTTTCTTTATAAGTTTCTCTCTCCCATTTAGTATATATTTATCACTACTACAAAATACCCTTTACGAGACACTTTTTTAGGACTCGCACATAAATGCAAGTCCTTAAAAATATTTATGGAGATTTTAGGACACTCATTGAGAGTCCTGAAAAAACATAATTTAGGACTCGCAATGAGTGTCTAAAAAAATATGCGAGTCCTAAAAAAATCTGGGCTAAAAAATGAGTGTTTTACTTAACAATTTTAAGGACTTGCTTTAGGAGTCCTTAATACTCTTTAAGGACTCACTTTGCGAGTCCTAAAAACAACTTTGCGAGTCCTAAAAACAACTGGACTGAAGGTAATAGTTAAAAGTAAATTATTTATATATGGTTAAATATTTTAATAATTTCTTAAAAAAAATTATAAGTTGTTAGTTTTTAAATATACTTAAAAAATAAGAACTAATATTATTTTTTCTTAATATCATTATACTTTGTATTTATATATTTTTATAATAATAACTATATATTTTTTTAACAAATAATAATAATATCTAAACCCTATCCCTCAACCTCAATCTCAATCTCACCCTCTCTCTCTCGTTCTTTTCCTTAGCCCTCAAAAACCAGTCCTCAGCCCTCCTCTTTGACAGCGTGCATGGGTCACGGCAGGTGGGTGGCTGGTGGTCGGATCACGGCGGCGGGCTCGATGCAGAGGCAGGAGACTCGGCTCTCTCACTCTGCCTGGGCTCGATGTCGCCTAGGGGTTCAAGGGCTCGACAGCGGCTGGGGTTCAAGGGCTCGACGCGCGAGTGGGGTTCTCCGGGCTGGCTGGGCTCGACGGTGCGGGGGTCTCAGGGGGTGGGATCGATCGTGCAAGGACGGCGCAGGGAGGGGTTGGGCTGGGATGGGTCTGGGTCGACTGTGCAGGGAGGGTGGCTAGGCTCGGGCTGGGACGGTGGCTGGGCTCGGCAGGGACGGTGCAGGGAGGGGCTCGGGCAGGGACGGTGGGCACATGCCAATGAAAGGGACAAAAAGGTATTGTTATTGTAATTGTGAGTCTGTACATGTTTCCTGTTTTCTTTTGTTTTATTATTTTTCACAGGGCATTAATTCTTAAGCATAAAATATCAGTGTTGATTATGTCGTTTGGATTTATGGTCTCTATCTTCTTTCCAGTTACTTGCACTAGAAACAGGATCACGTGAGAACCTTTGTTTCCTTTTGAATTTTATATGGATTGACTGTGATTGTTTAGTTGTCAATTATAACTAAACTACTAATTTAGTTCATAGCAATAAAAAGCTACTATGGGGTTAGAGAGCTCCTTTCGTGGATGTTTTTGGGTGCATTTGATTTTTTACACACCATTTAGGCTCTGTGAAAAAAGAAAAAAAAATTAATTTAATTTGTTGATTTGTGTCTTTTAATTTTAGTCTTTGCTGGTCTATTTGGCATGAGACTGTCTAGAGACCAAAAATCTCTTTTGGGAGTGCTTGGATGAGATTTTGAAAGCATTTTATTTGTTTGGATGGTTTTTCTAAGTAAGCTGCTTGGATGAGATTTTGACAGTATAATATCTCTCAGGTGTCCTTTTTCATTTCCCTTTATACCATATTTTTGCTTTCTATCTGTTTTCCATTTTAGTGATTTGCCATAAAAAAAAATTAGCTTGGTAGAACTGTTCTCTTGTATGAAATTAGGTCGCCAAGGTCTTTTGCCACCTTGCAATCAATTCTAGCACAATTGATCACGTACAATATTTTGTATTTTCACAATGATGAGGCTTTTGACCACAAACTTAATCAAGAACATATTATAGTAACAAATATAATATCATTACTATGGTTATTTAAAAATGAATTGTGATTTGGTTGATTCTATTTTTCTAGACAGTGTTGTTTTTATCATATTATTATGGTGTGGCAACTCTTTTTTATTTTCTTAGGAATGACCTTCTTTTAGGCATATGAGTATCCTCCCGCCTATAACTGGATCAACAGTCAGTTTTTTGTTGGAGGCTTCATCTGATTCAATGACTAGAAGTAACATCTAATTTCCTATAAACAGATGTCTTTCCTCTTTATCTATTTCAAGCATGTGCTTACATGTTCTGACCTTTTTGTATTCTTTGAAATAGTATGCATATTTTTTATAATAGAATCAATCTCATGTTTGATGTCTTAATCTAATTTTAAAATGAAAGGGAAAGGAACCATATAATGTGAAATAGGGTATCTATGTGTAGCTGTGTGTAATTACACATATTTGAATATTTGATTTCATATTCAAGATCATTGACAAACTAAAGAATGGAAACCACTCCAATATGTGTACCATATAATGTGAAATAGGGTATCTATGTGTAGATGTGTGTAATTACTGATTTTTTTTTTGCTGCTTCTTTAATGGCTACTACTTGTATTTTGCTACTAGCTTTTGGTATATTTCTTGACTGGATTTTGGTGCATTTTGCAAATGGTTTGAATGGATTAATATGATTAATTTGGTCAATTCTGAATTGATTGATATTTTTGGGCTTAAAATTGAGTTTTGCTTTTGTAGGTTTTTGAAATATGGGAACTAGCAAAACGGAAGTAAATTTCAGAAGATTACTTGCTGCTGCACCTAAACAGCAGAACCAAGGAAAGCTTGTTCATGTATTCTTTTTCAACTCTCAACTTCTATAGTTTTTGTTTTTGGTAATGGGTGTGTGATTAAATGGGTTTAAGTTTGGAATTAGCATCATTTTTTGTCCCTTTTTTCTATCGTTAGCCAATCTTTTTGCGGTTTCTGTAACTCAACTAAGTTAAATTTTATTTATTGTATTTCTGGATAGGCTTTTGGAGCATAGCAATATCTAATAGAGCGGAAATGTACGTCTGTATAAAGGAAGTTGAAGAGCTATGGAAGCTGGTATGAGTATAACTTAGTACTCTTTTCATGTTAACATTTTCATCTCTTAACAATAGAATTAGTAATTGATTTGGTAATTATGTTTCCCTATGATCAAATGAAGGAATGTGTATGTGTTTATTCTCTAATTGCTTTAGTATTGCACTTTAGTGGAGTTTGAATATCTTAGATATTCATCCGTAGTGAAGTAGGTTATGAGAATTCTGTGTGCTGCGGTGATAATGGAAGATTGAGAACTTGCATGTCTTAGTAAAGTAGGTTCTGAGAATTTTGTGTGCTGCGGTGATATATGGATGAAAACATGTGTCTTGTTTGATTTGTTTGACATGTTGGTGTTGATTGTGAGAGATGGCTAGGCTAGTAAATTAGGGGATATGCTGTCCGATTTTCTATAGATTTTTTTGTACTTAGTTTTGTGTGGAAATATGAAAAGATGACTGCCATAATGATAAATTTGTGATCCGGATATTTAACATTTGACGGTCTAATTAATAATTAAGTTTATTATAGAATTTTAAATACATACTTAGATCTGAGATAAATTTTTAATTACTAGAATAGGCTAAAAAAATACTATGTTTAGTTGAAACTCACTATACATCCAAGATAGGATTCAAATTAATGATGTGTTTTTCATAATTAATCAAGTAACTAAGTACTACTAATGTCTTGTCACTTAAGTTCCTTCCCACTTGAATCATAACATCATAATAAATAATAAGTCGGCGTTAAAGTTTTAACAAAATTAGAGATTAAGAGGTGAATTATTATTAAAAGGGTCTCTTAAAAGATGCTTAATTAGATGCTTAATTTAGTCAAAATTATTTGATTTGAATGTAATTTGCGTAGCTTAATTATGCATTTTCACTTTGATTTGATTGTTAAAAGCCAAATGATGATGATGTGTGCATTGTTTTTTTGTTTAGTTATTATTTTATTTTATTTTTATTGTCGGCTAGGTGTATTATTGGCATCCATAAAGTTGGATCAATAGAAAGTAAAAATTGTATTTATAAGTTTGAATTATAATATATTTATAATTAAAGAATTTTTTTATAATGTGCAGGTCTATATTGAGATGCTTTTATTTGGCGCAATACTAGACAACATTGACAGTTGAAGTTTTTAGAATAAAAAATATATTTCACCAACATTTGATACATTTCTTGTTTATTATTTGGTGATGATAAAATTTGATTGTAGTATAAACCATCATGTAATATGATTTTGTAAGCCGAGTAGACTAAATACTGAAGTTATATTTTTGAGTAATTAATAAAAAAATATTTTGTTATATTTTCTTTTGAAATTTTAGAAATCTAACATATATAATACATTTTGGACACTCAAAGGGATATATTTTTTCTAAATAAAAATAAAAATTGTAGCTGCATTTTTTTTAAAAAAAATTACTTTTAAGGACATGCAAAGCGAGTCCTAAAAAATTACTTAAAGGCACGCAACCAGATTTTTTAAGACTCGCATTGCGAGTCCTAAAAACTTAATTAAAGGCAATCAACTAGATTTTTTTAGGACTCGCAGCGAGTCCTAAAAACTTAATTAAAGGCTTTCAACCAGATTTTTTAGGACTCGCACAGTTTTTTAGGACTCGCAAAGCGAGTCCTAAAAACAGTATTTAAGGCTCACAAATAGAGGATTCGCAATGCTAGTCCTAAAATACTTTTTTTGTAGTAGTGTATTATTTATTTTTTTCTTAATTATTTTATTTTACTTTAATTAATAAAATATGTTTAAGAATATAATATTTAAATGATGTAGAGAAATATATAGAGAAGCTGATGTATGATATAATATAAAACATGGAGGTAAAATAAAAAATATGTGTTTCGGGATAATATTTTAAAAGATGAAGTAGAGCATATACATTAAGAGTGCTCTTAGTAGTTGGGTCTGTTATGTAATATTCTGGTGCTTTTCTTTATTCTAGTTAATCCCTTGTAACCACTTGTTTCAGTATATAAATAGTACACTCTTTGCTCTCAGATAACTATCTAGATCTCATTTTCTCATTTACTCTCTAGAATTGACTCTAAAAATAATAAAATCATTGCATCTGTAGTGATTCAATACATATAACATATTTTACATGTAAACAACTAGCGTCGTCTTTTTTGACAAACAACTTGCAACATTTGATCTTATAAGAAATAGCTTAAATATACGCATAATCATTTGTCTTGTCCTCTTTTAGCATTTTAAGTTTTAATAATAATTCTCAATTTTTTTTTAATTTACACTATCAATTTTATAATTATTGAAATAATTTTTTTAGTAAAAGTGATTAAGTATTATTTAAGTAATAAATACAATAATTTCACAGACTTATTCAAAATTGATAATAAAGACCCATTAGTTAAGTAAATTTTAAAGTGCTGCTTGTAATATATATAATATATATACATATGTGACGATATTAATTATTTCACCGGCAGGGGTATATATATAATATTGTAAGTCTCACTTAAGAACTTCTGAACTATATGACTCTTTCCGATATTATTACGAAGTCGTCGTATCCTCGAATATATGAGATGTCACAATTCATCTTTAATATATGGTATTCGAAATTTTGAAGAAGCTTTTATAATTATAATTGTATCTAAAACCAATGAATATATTTAATTTCTTCTACAAATTATGATAAAGCTAGATTGTGTGTTTAAACAAAGTTCAGCATGTGAAAAGAAAAATTACGAAGCGAGAACTGTATTTCTGATATACATTTGTATATTCATAAGATCAACACTTTTGAAAAGTAGTTCAAGGGAAAAAAAAAAAAAAGGTAAAATAACACTATGGTTTGTCAGTTATTTAATTTTATATTGGCTACCAGGCCCAATATATTACTATAAACCCTGTATTGAAATTGCAATTTTTTTACGCGCTCTTGTGTTTGTTCATATCTGTTGCCAACTTTATAAGGAAAATTGTTTATACAAATGATATAAACGTATATATACAACTTTATCTTGCAATAAGTTTAAACAAGGTATATATATATATATATATATATATATATAAATATATATTTATTTTCCATTGCGGTGGTATATCCTAAGTTCCCATCTTGTATACACCTAACATATTATTGAGTTGAGGAAGTCAAATGGTTGAATTGAAGTGTTAAAATAATAAAAGTAATAACACTACAAATTAGTATTATTAATTAAGGCATCAGTGTTGCTCATGGATCATGATATTAATCTATACATACATATATGAAGTATTTCAAAGTTTTGTGATTAAAATAATATGGTATCATATGTGACGACGATCATTTGACAATTTCTATATACAGGGTAACTTACTCCAGTACTCAAACTCTTCATATTTTTCTCTGTATTCAGTACTAACTGTGAATAAATCAACCACGCTCGATAAAAAAAATAGTTTAATCGACTTATTGTCAATTATATATGACAATCTTTCCCCACACGGGCCACACCCATATAAAAACTAATCTATATACGAGTGACTCTTTGTAACATTATTGGTCAACAACTCAACCACCCACTCAAATCTTAATATAATGATCATCCCACTTCGAGTGCCTGTGAAATTTTCAACTATCACCTCTACTCGGTCCAACCAATTCACCATCCGCGAAATAACCCAAGTCTCCTATACCCCAGAGCGCTCCTGCCTTATATAAATATATACTAGCATCGTAAGATAGCAGAACACAACTACTAAATCATTCTCATTCTCCTTGGCTTTGAACTCTAGAAATTAACACAAAACTTTGGAGAGAGAGAGACCGCACAGGCCAAGGAAGCAGTACTGTACTCAGACGTCTAACGCCTATAAGTTCTTATACTCCATATTCAAATGGGTAGCCTCGGCGACTTTCAGTTTCCCCTAAGCAACGGTCTTTCCAACATGGCAGATGGGGCAAGCACAAGCCCTTTGGACCCTGAGGAGTTCCGGCGCCAAGGGCACATGGTAATTGATTTCATCGCCGATTACTATAAAAACATTGAGAAGTACCCAGTTCTCAGCCAAGTCGAACCCGGTTACCTCAAAAAACGGCTCCCAACATCGGCGCCGTTCTATCCGGAATCCATTGAGACGATTCTTGGTGACGTCCAGGAACACATTGTTCCGGGCATAACTCACTGGCAGAGCCCCAACTACTTCGCATACTTCCCTTCCAGCGGCAGCATTGCGGGTTTCCTAGGGGAAATGCTCGCCACCGGCTTCAATGTCGTTGGATTCAATTGGATGTCGTCTCCCGCTGCCACCGAGCTGGAGAGCATAGTCATGGACTGGCTGGGCCAAATGCTCAGGCTCCCTAAGTCCTTTCTCTTTTCTGGAAACGGAGGCGGTGTCCTACAAGGAACCACCTGCGAGGCCATCTTGTGTACACTCGTCGCTGCCCGTGACCGAACCCTCAAAATCATTGGAAACGATAATATCGGAAAGCTAGTCGTTTATTGCTCCGACCAAACGCATTGCGCGTTCAAGAAAGCCGCCCAGATAGCCGGGATCCACCCCAACAATTTTCGAGTCATCCCCACAACTCTTTCATCCTCGTTTGCCATGTCGCCTAAGGCTTTACGAAACACAATAATTGCCGATGTTGAGGCTGGACTTGTTCCTACGTTTCTGCTTGCCACCGTAGGGACAACGTCCACCACAGCTGTTGATCCTCTCGGACCGCTATGTGACGTGGCAAAGGAATACGGAATGTGGGTCCACGTCGACGCGGCCTACGCTGGGAGCATATGTATTTGCCCGGAGTTCCGTCATTTCATCGACGGGGTCGAAGGAGCCAACTCCTTCAGCTTCAACGCCCATAAATGGTTCTTCACCACCTTGGACTGCTGCTGCCTTTGGGTTAAAGACCCCGCAGCGTTGACGCAATCACTGTCGACGGACCCAGAGTATCTCAAGAACAAGGCCACCGAATCGAAGCAAGTCGTTGACTATAAGGATTGGCAGCTTGCTCTCAGCAGACGATTCCGTTCTCTGAAACTATGGCTTGTTCTCCGAAGCTACGGAGTTGAGAAATTACGTGGCTTTCTTCGTAGCCATGTCAAGATGGCCAAACTATTTCAGGGGTTTGTACAAGCTGACGACAGATTTGAAGTCGTTGTTCCGAGAAATTTTGCCACTTTGTGTTTCAGAATATCGCCATCAGCAATAAATAATGGTACCGAAGCTCATGTACTGTCCGAGATTAATGGTCTCAGAAGGACTGGTGCTGCTACTACTAAAAAAATGCTATCCGAGAATGAGATCAACAGTAAGCTCATGGACTCCATTAACCGTTCAGGTCGAATCTATATGACCCATTCGGTTGTTGGTGGAATTTTTTTGCTGCGTTTTGCGGTTGGTGCGAGTCTGACAGAGGAATCCCATGTCATTGAAGCTTGGAACGTGGTCAAACAACATGCAGATATTATCCTAAATACACACTACTCCGACTTTTGTCCCAGTCAATAATGATTTCTTACACGTATATGTTCTTACATTCTTTTATATAAGAAGTACGTATTTTTTATGTACACACTTTTTATTCAAACATATTTCATTTGTTGCCCATTATTTTTGCAAAATATCTTGTGTACCCACTATTTCCAATCATTTTCATATAATACCATATATTTTGCAAACATAAATATTTAGTATCCTAATTGATAAAATTTTGTTAATATGACCAAACTATCAGTAGTTATATATAATCTGTAGCTCATATGATTGAGAGTAATTTGATTAAATTAATAAAAATTTATTAATTAAATTTAAGTTTAGTGTACTAAATATGTACAATTTTAAAATGCAGGGTACAAAATATGTACAATTTCAAAATACAAGGTACTAAATTAACATTATTTGTAAACACATGGTACCAAGATGATATTTTGCAAAAATATAAGGTACCAAATGGTTACCTACCCATATTTTAATTCTTTCTCTCTATCAAAGCAAAGGTTTATTCTTTTTTTCCCATTTCACACTACGTTTAAAAATCCTTTTAATTGCCAATTTGTTGACACTAAAATGAATGCAAATTGCTAAGGGACACCTTAGTACCCAACAACACAATGAGGTATCATATAATTATTTGTATAATTTAATATCGATTCCTACTTATTTGAATTTAATACATATTATAGAATATCGTTACCTAATTATAGATTGTCACTATAACTCATATGGTGTGCGACAACTTAAAATATCAAATACCAACCCTCCAAATGCATAGATTGAGTCGTACGATCCACCTATTGGTGCAAATGACATTTCATCTCCCTTACAAAATCTAAAAGTACAATCTAGTGCAAGTCATCTTTTGACCAAGTGATAACTCTCTTTTTCTATTACTTATTTATCAAGGAATAAAAAATTTCGGTCTAATTAAAATATTTGACGAATCGTATGTGTACACGTTTATAAATTTATTTAAATGACATATATGTTAAATTTATGTAAATGACATATATGTCAAATTTTGAGCGGTTGCTAGTGGGACGTGGAGAATACATATATAATTTTGTTTGGAGATAAAAGATTTTTATTATTATTTATTGAGTTGGTGTTGTAAAGGATAATAATAATAATAATAATAATAATAATAATAATAATAATAATAATAATGCCCCTTCGCCAAATGAACTATATTTATATTGCAATTTACACTTTCGTCTACTTTCAATAATTTTTAACTAAGTGGTCTCTCGTTAATGAATCTTTTGTACTAATTTTACCTTCAAAATAAAATAAGACAAAAAAAATAAAACAAAAGCCTTAAATTATCATATTCTTCCTCACTCCCTCTCACACCCACCCACCTACACCCATCCACACCCATTTCGGCCGCCACCATCACTGACGATTGCCATCGACCACTGACCACCACCGGCCATCCACATCTTTGCACACTTCGACACTAAGGATTGCAAACATCTATTTCAAATGTAAGTTTATATTGGTTTTTATTGTTAATGGAATTTGTTTTTTTTGTAGATTAAAAGTTTAATATGATTATTTTGGTAGATTATAAGTCTTAGTAAGGAATTAGGTTTATTTCAAGATTTTTTATTAGAGTTTAAAGCTTGAAAATTTGAGAAAATTAAAGGTGAGTTCAACCATTTTTGGGGAGAGAGCCTCAGAATTTTCGACATCCTATCTAATTTTTAGACCAATCGTTGTATATTTTCGACTATTAGTCTGAATTTTAGACCACGTGTCCAAATTTAGACTGGTAATTTAATTTTCAGATAACATGTCATATATTTTCGACTACTTGTCGAATTTTCAAATAGTGCTTTGAATTTTCAAATAGGGTGTCAAATTTCTAGATTTTCATGATTCATATCATGATTAATATTTTTTATATAATTTTTTAATTTCATTAATACCAATTATTTGTATTTTTTTGTTGTATTATTTTTTTTCAGATGTTATCGAAAAAATATTGTAATATTAAGTAACGGATTAAGGAAAAAGAATGAAGTCTCATGGAAATGGACTTCAAATGACTCACGATCAAGATCAAGTTTTTTATGAATTAACTTAACTTTTGACGAGTTAGTTGAATATATTTATAGTCTATGCTTGAAATTATACACGACTGGATTTTGGAGGATAGCTTATGCAAAAATCTATTTGCCTCTTGGAATAGAATGGGATCTGGAAGAAGTTAAAGCTCAAGTTGTTATCAAACCAGTGAAGTTGAATCCCCGAGGAAGACCAAAGACAAAACTAATTCATTCGAGAATAGAGTTTCCAAATGATAAGACTAATTTTGCACCTAAATCATCATCAAACAAAAAAAAAAGAGAAAGGTTTCCAATGTTGAAGGGAAAAAAACAACGAAAGTATTCCAATTGTGGATGTTATTGGAGTACTTAGACATTTTCACACTTTTATACAGGTAGTCGAAATTATTAGTAGACAATCTGTCGAAATTTTCAAACAAGCAATCTAATTTTTAGACAACATGTCGAAATTAATAGACCACCCATCGAAATCATCAAACAACTTGTCAAAATGGGTGGACAAACAATCTAAATATCAGACTATCTGTCAAAATTGATACATAACTTATCAAAATTCATTTAAAACCTGTCGAAATTTACAAAGAAGCTTTCCAAATTAACCATTACTTAAAATTCTAGACATATCAGTCTAAAATATTAAAAATGAGTAATAGATATCCAATACAACTGATACATCAACAAAATACCATTAAAAAACATCTTCAGAAGTCTATAACAATTTGATACTTGTCATTTTCTTATGTATCTTAATCCATATATATTGTAGATTTTACATCACCCTTTTTTTGAGTTTTTTTCCCACTACCCTTTTTTTGGTAATGAAGATAATTTTTCTTCAAACTCACCTTCAAATTATATAATGTGGGATTATAATATTCTCTACCCCATGAATATTTGTTAAAGACATCTAAGTCCTACACAATACCCCATGCTCTACTCCCCTAGATGTCATTGCTCCTGTGCAAGTACCACTCTTTCCAAGAAGTATAGCAAAGCAATGCAAATGATCCTAGTTTTTTTCAATATATTTCTACCTTTTTTTCAAGTCCCCTACCAGATTTTTTATTTTTTGGTTCATATTCGCAAACATGTTTTCCAAGTCTTTTAGAGTAATGTGCCCTTTCAATTCACTAATATACTCTTTTTCTAGCCTATCAATGTTTCTTAGATCACCAATGTTTAGTCATTGTATTCTCCTCAATTAAAGCCACTATTCAATGCAAAATCGTGCATTGAAAACCTAACAGGATGACCACTAATACTGAATCATATCTCTTTCTCTTTCTTAATTTCTTAGTGGATCAATTGTCCATTACTTTTAGCTAGATCAATTACTTGAAAATGATCAAACAGGAAGCTTTAAATTCTTCCAAATCTTCATAACAAGGTAAGGTTCTTATATTTCAACCATCTATCTATATATTTTGACAACCTGTTTGAAAATTTCAACGCCCAATTTAAAAATATCAACAATCAGTCTGAATTTTTCCATACAAAATCATGTCTAAAGCATAAAATTTTAAATTACACAAAATTATCAAAACATTACCTATTAATCCAAGTCCAAAATAAATAAATATATAAAATGATCATTTTTTGCAGGTGGTTTTGCCGTGTCCATAACATCCACAACTGGAACATTTTCGTTACTTTTTTCCCCCTTCAACATTAGAAACCTTTCTCTTTCCTTTCTTTGATGACAATTCAGGTGCAAAATTAGTCTTATCATTTGGAAACTCTCCTCTCGCAGGAATTCTTTTTGTCTTTAGGCTGCCTAGGGGATTCAACTTCACTGGTTTGATAACAACTCAAGCTTTAACCTCTTATGGAACATCACATTCTGTTTCAGGTGGTAAAGGGTAAATAGATTTTGCATAAGTCATCTTCCAAAATTCAGTCTTCTAGAATTTTGAGCATAAACTATAAATATGTTCAGCTAACTCGTCAAAAGTTAGTTTAGTTCGTAAATAATTTTGACCGTGAGTCATTTGAAATCCATTTCCACAAGTCTTCATTCTTTTTCCACACATTACTACAAAAAAGGTTGTTCTATGCAGTTTTTTTCCTTAGTACACTGTGGTTTTTGGGAGTACCAAGCACTGCAATGTGACAGTCAGAATCCCATGATCCACAAGGAGAAAGACCGGGTAAAATTTGTGCAATCCCACATCGCCCGGGGAGGTCAAGTGTGATGATTATGAGACTGTGTAGGTATGGGACTACACAATTGAAGAAGGCTTAAATGGATTGATGGGTACTACTTGTGTAGGTATGGGACTACTTGAGAACTCCAAAGTTAAGCATGCGAGTGAGGACAAATCACGCTGAAAAGATTCGTGTTGGTTTGCAGGGCAAGTCGTCATTCCATGAAGCAATCATAGTGACGTGGGGCGTTACACGCAGTGTCTACGACTGCAGAGAAAAGTAATAACAAAACCGCAGAGAAATGTGTTTTTTTTTTTAATTTTTGGACGTGCTTCTTTATATTTTCAATTCCGTTTATATTACCTAATTTTATTAATTATTATTATATACCTAAATTTGATATAATAATATAAAATACCTAATTTGATAAATTTTTATCTAATTAAAAGATAACATATTATTATATACGTACATTCACATATCATACAAGTATTTTGTATATACATAATAAGAAAACTAGATATAGTATTTAATCATCTAAGTCAAGTAGCAAGCTTTCTAATTTGGCAATTGGCTTACTAAAAGGAATACAATGTCAAAGACGATCTACTCCAACTTGTAGTTGGAGTAGATCGTCTTTGACATTGTATTCCTTTTTGTCAAGCCACTGCAAAATTAGAAAGTTAATATAGATTAGATGATTAAATACTATATCTAGTTTTTCTTAAGCAAAAAAGAGTATAAATATAACATACTTTCTGCTTGATAACTTCTATCGGATTCAGTGCATTTACAAGATCATAAATGTACCTTAGTACATAATAACCGCATTCATGACTTTCGGGCTGTTTTGGACAAGAACCTCTCATCAATTTTGTAAATGTGCAAATGTATTCATTTTCTGAACATTGTGTGCATGCTCTACAAAAATTAAAATTAATTAAATACATATTATACTCTCAACTCTTAAAAATTAACAATGCATACATTAAAATTGAAAAACTTACTTTTCATAAGCTCCTTCATTATTGGTGGAGATTTATGATTTTTCAAAGGGTCCAAAATTATGGTCATCCCCCGCATCATCATGAACACCAACATCCAATGTCGACTAAAACAATAATAAATTATAATTATTATAAGATTAAAATCCAACCATAGTAATGATAATATTTAAGTAGTCTGTTCTTACTCAACAATCCAAGGAATGAAATATATTTGGCTTCGTCTATCCAAATTCATCATCCATTTGGCTATAAGATCCACCGTATTATTTTTACTTTCATCATTGCCAATAGAAAGATGTTCGGTGTCAAAATTTTGTATAGTTGTCGTGAATTTTTGTGCATGCTTTCCCAAATGCATCTGTAGTATCAATCATGCAATTTTCAATTAATAAATTAATATCTTTTTCAATTAATATCATAAAAAAAATGGGCAGAGTTTCCTCTGTTTCTATAGCATATCCAAAATTATTAGTACCTATAAATTATATATTCAAGCAAAACATACAACAAACAACATGCATGTTTTCACCATAAGCCACCGCAGCACACAAAATTCGTAGAACCTACTTCACTAAGACACACATGTTCTCAATCTTCTATTATCCCCGCAACACACAATTTCATCTTAGAACCTACTTCACTATGGATGAATATCTAATATATTCAAACTCCTTTAATAGTTTGTTATGACATAACAGATTGAGTTTAATTTGAATTGATACATACCTCATACCAAACAGCATAGCTAAGGATCCAATATTATCCATGTAGGTTGCTTGATAAACGTCTTCCGATGTGATGAAGATAGCCTCATAATCTCCTATAAACTCTGGGTTAGTGGGAACTTGTACAACCCCATATATTCCTTTAATGGAATAGTACTCCTTCACTATAAATTTTAGACTGACGTCAATTATGTCCCATTGGTCATCAGTTAACCAATTTGAAGGTTCTGATTGAGATATTTCAACGGGGACAACTATGTGAGATTCAACTGATTATAAATGTGGGCTTGGTGATAGGGATTTGCGTTTAGATGTCGATGGGCCCTACATAATATCATTTAACATATCAATATAGTGTACACATGTAAAAATAAAATTTAAACATTTGAACAAATAATTTTATACCTGACAAGTCACGATTAAATTTTTTGGGCAAGGCAGGAATGTGTCTCATGTGTCCCCAACATATCGTATGTTACCAAAGGGAATAGGGATCTCAACTTCTTCTTGTAAGACATCTATAAGCCAAAACCTCGCAACTGAATCATCAAGTATAACACTCAATGGATGGTAACTTGACTACCCATGTTTGGTAAAATGATAACACCCTTAGACACTACATTGTCAATATTGTCGGAACACAAGCTCGGCGGTGACAGGGACTCATAAATTGATCGATCATCTTCATCAAAATGATTCGTTGTGGTTTGGTGGACAGATTGATAGAAATCACCAATAGGATAGTTTTCAGTTTGTGGTACATGTGAATATACTTGATGAAAATGATCATTTGCGTAGGAGGCAGGTCGATAGACTTCATCATTTGGATTCTCATAGCATTGACATTCGTTATCGTTTGGATTCTCATAGTATTGTCCTTCATCATAGTATTGTCACTCATCGTTGTCCTCATTGTATTCCTCATTTTGAGCTAATTCCTCTTTTGTTGTAGATTTATGTCTTTTTAGCTCTTCAATCTCAGCTTTTAGCCGAGCAATCTCCTCTTTTGCAATCATTTTCTTCGGTTTGTTTCCAAACATTTTGGACACAGTCGCAATGAACCATCAAAATAATCAACCAAGTCAATCAATAAATCAAGCTATATAATTCTTAAAAGAAAACAACTATTATAAAGTATCACACCCGCCATCTCAAACACGACCTGGGTGTTCTAGTGTCCCTAATGCTTGAGTCAAGATGTCATCTCGACCCCAAGTTGTAATTTCACCACGACTCAATTTTTCTTTGACCTCCTCCTAATCAAGATATTTTTTGGTAAAATTAGTTTATATAAATAAAACCAATATGTTAATTACAAAACTGTAGAAAACTTAATATCTTATTGACAATCTGTCGGTCCAACTCTGCCACAAGAACTTTATTTTTTTCACGCGATCTAAGCCAAACTTGATACCTCTCCGAATTTTGAATATTTCGTTCTTTTTTCTACAACATACAAGAAAATTATAGTTATGTGTTGCGATAATATCAACCATTATTTAAACTTGAATATCAATTATACTTACCAAATCTTCTCTTATATTAGCCATTCATCTACAAGATGTTTGATGCCTTGACTTCATTTGTAATGCACATGCTTTTTGTTCTTGATGCATTTTTTGAAACTCTCGACTTAGACAACTAGCTACAAATTTTAACCATTCTCTTTCGTCAAGTATATCGCTATACTTCTTGGGGGAAATTTGAGTTCTTCCATCATACCCATTTCAACTAAAGGTTTGATGTGCTCGGTAGTGAGTTCACTTTTAAAATCCTTCATTATATGACCAGCTTTGTTCAAAATCTCATGTTTGAAGGCTTGAGGAATGTTGTGACCACCCTGAGAATATAAACAAGAAAAATAATTATTAAATTTGGATATCACACAGAAGTAAATAAATATCATAATGATAATTTCTTACAATGATATCCTCCCATAGACTGTCTTTTAGATCTTGTGGGACCTTCCTCCAATCACTTGAGTTGATAGAAATTGTGGCTCGTACTCTAGATCCAAGGTATGATATCATATTTGTATACATGTCACCTATTCGTTGTCCCAAATCGTTTCATTCAAGATCTTTCTTGATTCCTTTGGCTTTTTGTTGTGGCATGTAACTCATTCTTTGTTTTACCACGACCCTGATGTTGCTCATTGTCATCTATTTTATCTGTCATCTGCAACACATAAATCAATTAGTATTATTTTAAATTAATGCATTACACAAATAAATAATCACAGGTATTATAATGCATTGCACAAATAAATAATCACAAGTATTAATGAATTACACAAATAAATAAACACAAGTATTATATAACTTATTAAACATGTTGTCTTTTTTTCTTTCTTTCTTTTTAGTCGATTCACAATCGACCCATATTCCTTCCTCGATGTCCTTTCTGAGATAATCACGATCATCGGTATCGGTATCGCTATCATTATCCTGAATATTCTTAACTTGTTCATGTATCGGTTGTCCAAAAATTAAACAGTCATGATATAAATCATCATTTCATCGTCATCTTCTTTTTCTCAGAACATCCTTCGGGAACTGATAAAAAGATTGACCATTTATCATTAACTGGATCAGTTATGTAAAATACTTGTTTGATTGGGCAGCCATGGTAAAATGATCATTCTTGCTTCCCTTCTTACTTAAATCAACCAGAGTGAATCCAAGTTCATCAGTTTTAATGCCAGTATTATTGTCTACCCAAGAACATTTAAGAAGAGGAATACAAAATAATGAATAATCTAGCTCTCATGTTTCTTCAACAATCCTGTAGTATTTCATTGTGCCTGAAATTGGGTTATTATCTTTTGCACTGGCAAAATGTATAGCTTCTGCAACTATACTTACTCCATTATTTTGAACCAGTCGAGCATCATCTCTTGACTTAGTATGAAATTGTTTCCCCCCGAAAATTTAAGCTTAGTGTTTATTACATCAATGCTTGCTCCAAGATATATGCACTTTAACTCAGTTGACACTCCATGATTTTGTTCAGCCACCGACAAAATGTTTTATTATGCTCATTTATAACTCATTTCTATTTATTTTTAACCTTGTTTGGAATCATCGACTGTAATAACTCCATGTGATCACTAAAACATAAAAAAAGAGTACAAACAAGTTTAAACAGAAAAAGGAAAATCACTTCTCTAATATATATGATTGAAATATATTCTCTACTTACATTATATATGATTGAATCTCAGGATTATTTTACATCACAACTAATTGAGCTTGATCTAATTCTTCCCTAGATATGGTGATCACTGTTCCATTCCCTTGTAGTCCTTTATCAACCCCATCTCAGTTATTCTATGGTTTGCTGATTCTGATTGCCTCAACCCCACTCATGTATTCTGAGAAAAATTCTACTACCTCTTCTGATATATAACATTCAACCATACTAGCTTTAGGACGATAATGATTACACACATAACTTTTCAACACCTTCATATTCCTTTCAAATGGATACATCCATCTCGCCCAAACTGGTCCACACAACTTGACTTCCCTTACAAGATGAACTATTAAATGTATCATAATGTCAAAGAAGGATGGCGGAAAAAAAATTTCAAGGTTGCATAGAGTTTCCACTATCTTACAATGCAATGCATCCAATTTTTTCATCTCTAATTCTTTTCCGCATAAATGATTGAAGAATATGCAAACATTCGTCAAACAATCTCAAACTTTTTTTGGTAAGATTGACCGAATAGCAATCAGAAGTAATTGTTGCATTAACAAATGACAATCATGTGATTTCATACCCATCAGCTTTAAATCCCCCATTGATACCAAGTTTCGAATGTTGGATGAATAGCCATCAGGCACTTTCATCTCTACAAATGATTTACATACAACTTTTTCTCTTCTCTGGACAACGGGAAATAAGGAGGTAAATATGTGCGTTCACCTTTCTCTTTAGGTGCTAAATTAGTTGGTATACCCATTTCAACAAGATCTAAACGACTAGTTAAACCATCCTTAGTTTTGTCGAGAATATCAAGTAATGTACCTATAATACTTTTGCACACATTTTTTTCGATATACATGACATCCAAACAATGTCGAACAAATAAATCTTTCCAATAAGGGATACGAAAAAAATTGATTTCCTTTGGATAAATCCATTTACTTTCTTATTTTTCTTCATTTTTCCATACTTGAAATCAATTTTCTCTACGTCTTTAAGAATTTGTTGCCCCGAAAGTGGCAAAGGAGCAAAACCCTGTTCTTTATCACCATCAAATGCTTTTTTTTTCCTATAACGATGATTTAGGGGCAAGTATCGTCTATGACCCATGTAACACATTTTTATGCCCATTTGACAGACGAAGAGCCCTTGTGTTAGTGCAACATATTGGACATTCCTGGTAACCTTTTGTGCTTAACCCTGATAGATTACCATAAGCCGGGAAATCATTATCAGTCCACAACAAAACAACTTTTAAGTTAAAGACTTCTTTCTTAAACCGTCATATGCCTCAAAACCATTTTCATACAAATCTTTCAAATCATCAATTAATGGTTCCAAATAAACATCTATATCATGCCCCGGTTGTTTTGGGCCTGAAATCATTAACGTGAGCATAAAAAACTTTCTTCTCATCACTAACCACAGAGGAAGATTGTACATAACAAGGAAGACGAGCTACGAACTATGCCTACTACTTAGAGATATATGTGGATTTACACCATCGACAGCTAGACCTAGACGAAGATGTCTTGCTTCAGTTTTAAATTCTAGATATAAGTTATTAAATTTTTTCCAGGTCTGGGAATCTGTAGGATGTCAGAGTTTACCATCTTTCACTCACCTAGTCTCATGCCATATTAAGTTTCAGAGTGTTCTGCACTTCAATATAACCGCTTAAGTCATGGAATCAAAGGCAAGTACCACATTACTTTCTGAGGAATAAGTTTCCTAATCTCCTTACTCTTGTTAGGTATGTAGCGGGGTAAATCACATTCTGGGCAAGTGCCCATGTCTCTATACTCTTTACGATATAACACACAATCATTTGGACATGCATGGATCTTCTTATACTTCAACCCTATGCAATTTAAATTTTTCTTCACTTCTTATGTAGACTCAGGGAAGCAATTATCTGACCGTAAAATCTCCTTAAAAGCAGCTAAAAATTAACTAAAACATTTATCGCTAACTCCATTTTTTGCTTTTATGTTGTAAAGTTTGACCATCGTTGGTAATCTTTGTTTCATACAACTATTGAATAATGGTTTATCTGCATCTTTAACCAATTTATCGAATTTTTAAGGATTGTCAACAAATTCCTCTTGTGCTTCATTGAGCAATTCCATAGGATGATCGTCAAAACCACTATAACCCAAATCATCAACCCCTCGCCTCCCGAATGGATATGGAT
This sequence comes from Humulus lupulus, assembly GCF_963169125.1. Taxonomy (NCBI): domain Eukaryota; kingdom Viridiplantae; phylum Streptophyta; class Magnoliopsida; order Rosales; family Cannabaceae; genus Humulus; species Humulus lupulus. The sequence goes on along the minus strand of NC_084795.1, from coordinate 270,447,342 downwards.
TATTATTTTTCAATGATTCCCCATGCCAATACCATGTACGATAACTTGTATCAAATCCCCGACAAAATACACGATTCTTTATCATGGTAATATTTCCTTTTGATCCATTACCACAATCTATACATGGACAATAAATTCTTTCCGGATCACTACAATTTGTTTGGAAAAATTCTAAAAATTGGTTGAATCCGTCTTGAAATTATTTTGTTTCTCTATTATCAAGAATCCGTGATTTATCCATTCTTCAAGTCTACTCGTGCGTTGGTGGTATCTTTATATTTCTCATTCATAAGAAAAGTACCGAGTAAAGTGTTGCAAACATTTTTCTCTACATTCATCACATCTAAATTGTTCTTCAGTTCAAGTTCGGACCAGTAATCAAGTTCAAAGAAAATACTCTTTTTACTCCAATTAAGATCTTTTCACTACTACAAAATTGGGCTATCCCAACACCCAACCACGACAGTCAACTCTGTTGACTGTCGTAATTTCTTAGCGGGACTCTACGCCGACAGTTAAAAACGGTTGGCATAGAGACCAACGCCGACAGCTAATAACTGTCACCGTTGCTTTTGACTGTCGCTATTAACCCCAACGCCAACAGTTAATTTAAGAGCAATGCCGTCAGTTAAAATGTGTCGCTATTGACACCAATGCCGACAGTTAATTCGAGACCAATGCCGACAGTTAAAATGTGTCACTATTGCCCCCAACACCGACAGTTAATTCGAGACCAATGCCGACAGTTAAAATGTGTCGCTATTAACCCCAACACCGACAGTTAATTCAAGACCAATGCCGACAGTTAAAATGTGTCGCTATTGACCCTAACGCCGACAATTAATTCAAAACCAATGCCGACAGTTAAAAATTGTCGTTATTGACCTCAACGCCGACAGTTAATAAAAGCCAAATACCGACAGTTATAAAATGTCGTCAAAGTTCAAATAAGAAAATCTAAAAATATAATAAATAAATAATTTAATTTTGAAACTAAACTAAACTTTTTTAAATATATATTTATGAAAATTATATATATTTATTAAAAACTTTTAAAACTATTTTTTTTAATAAATTTTTCATATTATTAACTTTTGTATTTATAATAATTTTTATATTAAAATTTAAATTTAATTATATAATGAGATAATAGATGGATTTATGTCTCAAATTATTTATTATTTATTGAAATGATTAATAAGTGGTATTAAAATTTAGAAATGGAGAATAGATTGAATTTAAAAATTTTTACTTTTGTTAAATGAATAATTAAATTTTTTTTAAAATCTAAATTATGTAAATATATATTTATAAAAATTATGTATTGATTAAAAACTTTTAAAACTAGAGTTTTTTTTGTTTCTAAATTTTTCATATTATTAACTTTTGTATTTATAATTAATAATTTTTATATTAGAATTTAAATTAGCTATGATATAAAGAATAATATACTTAAATTTAATTTAACTACATTATTCTTTATCATATTTATAAAATTAGTGTAATATTGAAAATAAGTTGTTCTATTTATTGGTTAAATATTGAAAATAATTTTAAAATTTTATATTATATAAATATATTCATAAAAAATTATTAATTATTAATTTGCAACATAGAGTAGTTATTAGTTAAAAATAAGTTTTCATTAATTGTCTAATTTTTTTAATTATTAATTCAATTAGTTAATATATATTTAATAAAAGAAGTTTTTTTAAATAAAATTTTATTAATAATACTTATTATGGTATAATTTTTTTCGTGTAAAAGTAATTAAAACTATTTTTTATATAATAATGGCCAATTTAATAATATATTATAAAAAAATACAAAGATTATTCAAATCTCATTTAGTTGTTTACAACCAATATTATATCCTCACCCATAATTTATTTCGCGCGAAACCAATAAAAAAACCCCTCCAAATTTTTTATTTCCCTCTATACAAGTCTCTCTCCCTTCACTTTCAACAAACAAATTTCATTCCTAAACCTCAAAACCCCAAATGCATTTCAGACTCAAACCCCAAATGCAAAGATCGAAACCCGAACCACATAGACTGATACTGAATCGGAAACCCCAAACTCAGAAACCAAATCGAAAACCCTCTCTCAGCTAACGTATAAGGTATATTTCCCTCTTTCAGGTCTTGTCTTTATTTTGTTTTTTGCACTGTTTACTTCTTCTTCTTCTTCCTTAGTCTATGCGCTTTTATTCTTGGGTAGCTGGGTCATTTGGTTCGACCATCTGTGGCTCCTCCAAGCTCCATCGGAGACGGTTCCTCCAAGCTCCATCGAAGACGGTTCTAGAAATTAGATGTGAAAAATCTTCCAAGCTATCTCTTTCTGTAGGCTGTGTAGCAGCTTTCAGTTTCTAAAGGTTGCTTCAGGTATATGGTTTCATTTAACTTGATTACATTCAAGCCTTACATATAGAATTTTTTCTACCCCATAAAAATTAATCAGGCTTGGTCAGTCTATACAGAACGGTTTGTGCATATCTGATGCCCTATATCTCTTCCATCATATTTTTGTTGATTCACTCAACTCTGCCCATTTTGTTTTTTCATGTTAGGAAACAAAAGTTGTTAACAGGGTTTGGTCAGGGGTTGAATTTCTTTATGCGAAGTATATTTTACTGATTACAATATTTTCTTGCATCATTGGAACCTTTTGTATGTTATTTTCCAATAACACTGTTTCTGACTGATAGAAGATTTATCATCCTAATTTTTTTCTTTACTGTGAAATGCTGGTCTCCATCCCACCATTTCTTTTCTCCATGTGTTTTGAAATGGCAATGTATTAAGGCATTTAGTTGAGATAATTACCTATCATTGACATTAATCTTAAAAAATGTGTTGACTTTTGTTGGCAGGTTTTCCATTTCCTCTATACTTATTCTCTTGTCATTGATATCTACCCATTCACCCTTGATGAGTTTGCTCAAGCATTTTATGACAAGGTTTTATTTCATCTTTAATAATTCGTCTTTACTTTCCGTCTGTGTAACATTTTGTTTTCTCTTTTTGATCTTACCTCCTTTGATTTGAGTTATTTCAGTACTATAATATGTTCTCTAACATGCCTTTCAGGATTCCTTGTTGCTTGGGAAAATTCATGTGGCCCTTTTGAAGCATCTTCAATTTGATATTGAAGTGGAGCTCAACAACGAATCTTTGCCTCATCAGAGTAAATCTTGCAATTATCTTGCATTGCTTCACATGGTAAGTTAAAAAACACACACACTCACACTCATACTCACATTAGAGGGTTGTAAACTTTAGAAGTGAACTTTTTGCAGTGAGATTGGAAGCTTAGTGTTATTTGATTTGAGTGCTTCTTGACATTGTCAGCATTGGAATCTAAGTATTTACTTTGAAATCCATATGTATATATATGCTCAAATTATGTCCAACGGCAACAGAACTTTACACTCTAAAAGATGTGGTGCATTGCCAAGACTACAAAAAACTTTTCATATGAATATTCATGCAAGTTTATTGTTTATCTTTGTTTATGATAAAACCAAATGGAAGCAATCAATATTTAGGCTTCTTGATCAATGATTTTGCAGGTGGAAAATCAAGATTTTTCTTTGGAGTTCTTGGGGAGATCAATAAATCCTCTAACCTGGACAGAAATACTACGCCAAATATTGGTTGCTTCTGGTTTTGGTTCAAAACAAAGTTCCATTTGAAGGGAAACCAATGACAAGGTATTCAAACATTTAATGATAGTGGCACTAATAAAGCTTCATGATGGATCTAGTAGACTGATATGCATACTTCTATTATTATTTTATGCTTGCAAATTGATTTTACATGGCATCCCTCATATGCATTATGTGGTATTTTCTCTGCTTATTTGCGTCATAAATGTGAATCTAATACTTTGAAAACATAATTGTTCTCCAGTTGACCTAAAGTGTAACTGATTTAGAATCAGTTAATTCTACAATGTTTGATAGATTAATGTTAACTGATTTAGAATCTAATTCTACAATCTAATACTTTTTACATCTAACAATTGTTGTAATGGTATTTTGATGAGTTCGTTATCTGACCAGACAGTTTTGTACATATAGCAATTGTTATAATTTCTTGGTCTAGTTAGAGAGGGAGTCTAGTTTACTGAAAAGAAAACACTAACAAGTATCATATGACACCAACCACAATCCAATTCGTATATCAAAATGACAGAGGTAAAACCATTTAACAGTAGAGGACTTCAATTCGAATCAAATATGGTGAGTAGTTTTATTGTAAGAGAAGTAAGTAAAGGGACAACAGAAAAAACTATTCAGACCAGCATTTTTTTTAGTAACATTTCAGCTAAAGCCGAGAACTTATGGTGGTAAAGTTCTCTTGTTTTTTTAAGCCTATGATGATGATGATCAAGTTAAACTTAACTATTTCAGTGAATAAATATATATAATTGACAAAAAAAAGGGATTGAAACTCATTCTATTCGGAAATCCCACGAGAATATCGATAAGACTCTAAAGTCTGCAGAAGTTATATTGGCACAATTTGATCTTGCTCGTCAGGTTGGTACTTAAGTTTTATCTGTGTTTTACTTTTCTGTACCTTTGATTATTAAGATCATTTTCTATACCTCTGTACTAACCTGAATCCATTGACTATATACAAAATTTTATTAGTGATTTTGAGGTGTTTGCTTTTTGATTTATTCTGTGTTTGAAATTCAAGTCATGTTGTAGATGTATGATACATATATACATAAATTTCCCTAAAACACACACACACACATATATGTACATATATTTTCTCCCATAATAACCAATTGAATTGGGTATATGAAGTTCATATATATGAGATCAAGAATTATTAGTTCGTCTTATAGAGATGGCAAGCTTATTAATATTGAGAAGGAATTTCTGAATTTTTAATTAATTGATGTTTTTGCATACAAATAGGATATTTTATGTTATTTAGAACTAAAAAAGAGTCGATAAAATTAAGTATTCACACTATTAAATGTGTTGACTTTGGAGTTTAATCATATCAAACCACGATTAACTTATGCAACAGAATTTTAAGAATTTTGCACAAGCTTCTACAATACAAATAACAAAAAACTCAAGAATTTTTGGGATATTAGTAAAGTGGCGATTGGTAGTGTGCTAGTTTACCAAGCAATTTTGGTGTATTAATTAGTAATGAAGTCTTTTTAATAGACATCTCCAACTAAACAATAAGCTCAATCAAATTTAAGTCTTGTTTAAACATGCATAGGACCATTGTAGGATAAATGCTTTACTTCCTCGTGTCTTATTAGGAAAGATGTCAAGTTTTAATTTAATTTTTTTGTGAAGGACTTCTTGTTATTTACTTCTGTTGGTTCCAAATCCCTCTTTTGTTACTGATATTCATCCTCTTAATAAAAAAAGAAATGAAATAGGCTTATCAAGGAGATGATCCATATTTGATGCATATACATTGATAGATGATATCTAAATGCAAGGATGTGACACTGTAGCTTTAATGTGAAGTATATGCTATAAGTTGTACATTAAATGAATGGAAAATAGACAAATTAGTGCAAACATGAAATATGTTAATTAACTTGTTCAATAATGGAACGGAAAATGAACAAATCAGTGATATATGTTAATTTAGTATATTTATTCATGGATATGAAACACTTAAATGGAAAAATAAATCTTAATTTGTTCAATAGCAAAGGTATTCAAACACTTAATCTCAGTATAATATTATTTTAGCTCATATTTCCTCTTTATTCTCTACTGGTTTATTCTTCTCTTCTTCTTTGAATTCTTATCTCTATTTCTGATCATCGTGAAATTCTAGTAAGATTATTTCAGAGAAATAACACATAACTGAAGTAATGTGTACATGGTGACTACTTTTAATCCAGTATATATTATCTGTATTATCTTTTGACTACATGACCTGTTACTTGCTTAATATACTATTTTTTTGTATATATATTTATAGAGTTTGTACTCAAATATTAATTTTCTATTTTATTTAGTATATGGACATGGTAAATCAAGTTGCAAAATGGTCTTCTGTGTAGGTACCAAGGCAAATGTAAAACCTTAATGTACGATGTTAAAAAATAATTTATGCACTCAAAGGGAAACGTGGAGACCATCGTGCATTTAGGTTGGCTAAAAACTTGTGCATGAACCTTATTTTGTCATTGAGGGAATTTTTCTGGGTGAAAAGGGAAGGGAAGGTGCTCTCTTTGAACTTGAACTCTTTGTTTCTGTTATTTGTTTTTTCCCAATTAGATACACTGACAATAGTGTTTTATTACCATTTGGCAGGGTCGAACTGAATTTACAGAAACATTGAAACAAATAACTTTCATTACTTATGCTATTATGATTAAAACACATGGAATTGGTGATGTTGATCACCTGCTTTATCTTCAAACCATGGTAGAACAAATAATGGGAGCTAGTCAGCATACATGGTCTGAGAAAACACTGCGCCATTTCTCATCTGTCCTACGTGATGTTGTGATTGGCCGCTTAGTTAAGAGGATTCTTGCAATTCAAGCATGGCAACAGGTTCTTTCCCTTCCTTAAAACTCTTACCCACTTAAAAATTGTTCCCTTGTTGCTTGAAAAAGATGGTGTTTTTGTTTTCAAATCTATTTTAAGCTGTAATTTCCTTTTCCTCTAGCTACAATTATTTTCTATTTATAAAAAAACTTGAAACTTGGTCATAGTGCTGGAGAGTGTTGATACATTGTTGTAATTTGAAAATAAATTGGTAGAAGGCTTTTAGTGAACTCAAGAGTACAACAAAGACCTAAGGAACCTAATCCAATCAATTTTTATCCGGGTGTTTTGTTAAAAAAAGAAATTTTAAACTAACTAGATAGCTAGGATAAAATCCTCACAGTGTCTATTCTTTATTTAAATATAAAAATAACCAAATTTTGTTTTCCACACTCCTTTCAAGCTAGTGCATAGATGTCCATCAAATACTGTAATTCACAGCATAATTGGTCTCCCAACCATCTCAAACCTTGTCAGCATTCTTACAATGTCAGTTTTTGTTTAATAATCTCTAAGAGGGATTAATCAACTAATTTTACATATTTATATTGTTGGTGTTCTCAATCATTCTTTAATATATTATGGTAAGATATACTATTTAATTATAATTTGAAGTATTTAATTCATTGGTGCAGGGAACATGAAATATCACAGGACTGACTTTTAGGTGGATGTGTAGATTTATTAGGAAGAATATTGAGAAAAGAAACATGATTGAGTTTGTAGTGATTTGGAGAAGAGAATTATGTTGTCTTGTTGAGATTTGTTGTATTATATATTTTGAAGTTTATGAATTTATAATATTATAATGAATTATTTAGTCTCATGGTGATTTGATGTATTATTTACATTTCAATTGTATGAATAAATGTTGTATGTATATGAATTTTTATTATGATAAATATAATTTTTTTTACAAGTTATGGTAATAATAATTAATTATGTGAGTAATTTTTTATTTAAATATATATCAAACTTCAATTGTTAAAAATATAATTAAAAGTTTTAAAAAATGTCTATCGAAAAATTATTTTTTATATATATAAATTTAATGTTACGGTGACACGTATTAACTGTCGGCATTGCCAACAACGGAGAAACCTATTAACTGTCGGCGTTGCTAGCAACAGTGACACTTATTAACTGTCGGCGTTGCCAGCAACAGCGACACGCATTAACTGTCGGCGTTGTCAGCAACGGCGACACTTATTAACTGTCGGCGTAGCCAGCAACAACGACACTTATTAACTGTCGGCGTAGCTACCCCTACACCGGCATAGGCAAATACGACAGTTAGTCGATTGTTGTCATTGCTCAATAGCGACAGTTAAAAGCTGTCGGAAAATCCCATTTTTGTAGTAGTGTTTGGAACTCACTTTCTTCTCACACCTCTGGTACTAACATGTTTACCCAGCAAATGATCTGGAATATGCGCTAATTGTCCGAGTATGTCTTGACTACTGAATTTTCCTGGAGGACGTCCTTTTTCATAATTCCCATAAAAAATGCAACTCTTCCTCCACTTATGCGTAAAAGATAAGAATCTTCTATGACCAACATAAGCCATCTTCTCAATTACCCGACATGAAGGAGTGTCTTCGTTGCATGAAGGACATGCCATATATCCTAGACTAGTAGTTGATCTCACACCTGCCATGCTCATTGCTGCTTGCATAAGAGAAAGAGAGAGAGAGAGAGTGATAGATTGTCGTTCACACCTCCATGAGCATCAAGCTTCCCCTGCAAAAAAGGTCCAGCAAAAAAATAAAAAGTGAAACAGAGCAAAGCTTGAAGAAAAAAGAAAAAAAAAGTGAGTGAAAGAGAGAGAGAGAGAGAGAGAGAGAGAGAGAGAGAGAGAGAGAGAGAGAGAGAGAGAGAGAGAGAGAGGGAGAATGGCATTAGAAAAAGAGTATGGCTGGAGAAAAAAAAAATGAATGAGGAGGGAGATAGAGAAGACAAGAGAAAGCTTGAAAAAAAAAAGATGGAACGAATGCAAGGGAAAGTGAGAAGGAGACAAAAATGATGTTTACTAAATAAACCCTAAAACATTACGCTGGCCTTGGGCTTTTATTATTTTTTCTTTAATTAAACTATAATTTTTAAAGATACCACTTCGGTTATTAGCTAAAACCGAAGTGGAAAGTACATATTTCACTTCGGTTTTTAGGTGATAAGCAAAGTAAAAGGCTCAAAGTCCTATTTGGTATGCCCATATTTATATTTGATATTTTTACTAAAAATTAAAGTACAAAGGCTCAATTTTGTGTGCAACCAAACATGTCCCTTGTCCCATTTTCTTTTGACTTTGTTTTTTAAGAAACCGAAGTATGATATTTTTTCTTTAGGCGCCATACACACAAGTGAAGTAAAAACTTGTTTAAAGCCTTTAACTTCAATTTTCTTATATTCTTAGTGTAAAAAACGAAGTAAAAGCTAAAATTCCATTTTTAGCAATTACCAAATTAATTAAAATGTGGAATGGTAATTAAATGTTTAAACAAATGTCCATTTTGTCGGGACAGAATCCAAACTTGTCACGACAGAGACAGCACACAATAAAAAAACAGTGCAAAAACAATTAAAGAACACAACGAATTTTTACAAGGTTCAGAAACCCTTTCGGATAACCTACTCCTTGGGGCCACGCTCAGAGAATAAAATCAATTATTAAAGAATCACAAGTACAAAATATTGACTTATACAAAACAAGACTCCCTCTTGAGATTTGTCGCAACTTTGTTGTACTTCTCTTCACCAATCTGATTTTGATTGAAATGCTCAACCTCTTGAACTCCCTTCAATGGCTAGCGAGTGCTTGCATCCTCCCGACGCAAGGCTTGTAAAAATCATCTCCCGAAGATTGTAAATGTTGTGTTCAAATTACAAAATGTATTCACTCATGAACGTGATATAAACTCACCACAAATACTAAACACTAATTTTTTCACAAGATCACGTGAATACTATGATCTTGAATACAAAGAAGGAACTCTCACAAATATTACAATACACTCACAAATTATGCATCTAAGAGTCCACTTTTTCTCAAAGCCTTAGAGACCTATTTATAGAGTCCATTTCGTGCTCAGAAAGGCTGAGAATGAATCTCCTATTAAAGGCAACAATATTTGAAGATATTCTTGATTGATGAAGAATTGCCTTTTTTAGAAGATGTTGATCCAACAAATACGATTTTGGTCGAGACAGCTAATACCTATGTCGAATAAAAAATGTTCAAGATATAAATAATAATTAATGACATCAAAAATTCAGTATCCTGAATTTTATAATCTTGAGTTGAACGAAAATATAAAGTCAAATATTCCATAAATGACTTTGAGTAAGTACTGAATATTTGCAAGATGTAACTCCCCTTTATAATCAAATTATGATAATATAAAGCTAAATAAGGAAGCTAAGTAATCCAAAAACCACAATAAAAGGAAAGTGAATTATGAAAATCACAATAAAGGGAAACAAAAATATAACTTTTAATTAAAAAGATATTTCTATAAAATATGCCTATTTTAGGATTTACAGTCTCCCCCTTTGGAAATTTTATAGACAAGGCATATCTATTTTTTAAAAGATCCCTGCATGAAACAAGTGAGTTCTCAAATTCACAAAGACTCACAAAATGAATCTGCCTGCCTAAAATTACCAAAGCACCAGACAAAAACAGTTAACAAAAACCAATGAGAAACTGCAGGTCAAACAACATAATCAAAGCACCAAAAATAGAGTTACTCTCTCTCCCCCTCATTGTCTAAGAAAATGTCAAAGAACAAAGGAAACGAAACCAAAAGAAAGACACATCTAGTGTTCTTTTACATTTATTAAAAGCAAATAAAAATATATCAAAAGGAACAGAACTGTCATGGAGCAAGAGTGGTGGATGCATTGACAATGGCCAACGAAGAAAGAATTTGGCGCTGAGTATCCTCCATGAGAGTGAACCACTCGGTGAGACTTGAAATTCATGTCTGGACAGAAGCGAGAGAAGTCGAGATAGCAAGAGTGTCAAATGCAACATTGCCAGACCCAGATCCAGCCAGATCAATGCCTTTGACCTTTCGAGCTGTGGACGGAGCATGGTCATCTTTGACAATGTAGGTAGGACCAACCAAAGGAGAGGTCAAGGTCTCGTGGGACTTCTTTAAAGGACGCTGAGAGTCCAAAATTTTGTAAATGACTTGCGGAAACATCAAGGGTTGACCCTTGCATTTGGCACCACTCAAGGACATGATTTGTTCAAAAATAACAACAGCAAGATCGATGGTGACACCAGTCCCAATTTTGAACAATAGAAAAGCCATATCTTGAGTGATGGTCAAGGAATGAGTGGTAGGCATCCAATTAAACATTGCAAATTTGAAAAGTGCACCATAATAGTGAGTAAGATCTGAGACGCGTAGAGAGGCGCTTGGCTCCTACACCATAGCTTGACCAACCAATTCAGACAAGACTTGATCCTTTGCAAACGCAATAGAATCATCAATCTCAACAGGAACGAGATTGAGGGCCTTAGCAATTTCAATATGACTAAACTTATACCAATGACCCCTAACATACACTTTATGGAACATAAAAGAAGTCTGATCTAACAACTCATCATTCAAATTTGCATAAAATTCCTTAACAACCCAAGGCACAAACCCAAACAAAGATTGTAACCAGCCCATTTCCTCTAAAGTAAGTAAGACCCCAAAAACACGATGAGGAGCAAAAAGGAAATTACACTCACTAATAAAGTGACAATGCTCATAAAATTGCATATTTTTCTCATTATCATTAAAACATAAAGTAAGAGAATGAGCTTTGAAGGAACTTGAGGTACGAACAGGGGCACCTTTTTGTTTAGTGGGTTTGGAAGACAATTCGGTAAAGGCCAATGGTGTTGTGCCCTTTGGGTCAGATGCAATAGGAGAGGCTTCTGATGGGTCTTCTTCAGATGCAGTCTCCTCCTCCAAATTTTCAAGAGGAACTTCAAGAATTGACTCGGTCAAGGAAGGGTCCAACTCAGGTAGTGAGTCTTCCGTTTCAGGAGAAACATCCTCCGAAGAGGTGCAAGGAGGTGGGTTGATTTTTGCCTTCAATTTGAATTGGGATAAAGTAGATGAATCAAAGATGGAGCTGGTACCTTTTGTTGGAGCCACTTTGGCCTTCTTGGCTTTCTTTGTTCCAGCGGCTTTGGATTTGCGTTTGCTCTTTGCCTTGGGGGTCAACACATCAGGGGATAACGAAGATTCAGAGTCATGTTCAGATGGATCAGACACAGCTTCAGTGGAGACTGATTGGGAATGACTTGCATTCAAGGCATGAGAGGATTTCACTTGATTCCTAACGGGTATAATGTGATTAAACGGATAAACCCCTGGGCATAACAAGGTCTGATGCCTGATTCCTAACAGGTACAACGCCATTAGGCGGGCGAATTCTTGGGTATAACCAGGATATCGACTAAAATAATTTAGTCAAGCCATCAGAAACCTATATCGATCTAAAGATAACCCCTACGATTTAGAGTGTGAGAGAATTTGAAATTTATAAGCATGAGAAGATAAAGATTGTGTGGAACAAAAATAGATCACAAAATCACAAACATGTACTAAAAAGTATATGATTATCTCGAGGAAAAATAACCTCGATCTAAGCCCGAAGGCAATTATTGCAGTTCATGAGAACTTAGTTATAGGAAAAAGAAAACAAAATAAACAGAATAAAAACATCACTGAGCTTCGGCAACTTGCTCATGTGATGACACATCTTCATCGTCCCCTTTGACAGCTCCGGAAGCATCCACGGTGTCAGAAGGCTCTTGCGAGAATCGGCTCAGAAACTTGCCGAGGTAACGCCCCCAAATCTCTGCTCCATAGAAGATAAATCCTCGTCCTAGTTGTAAGCCCAGCACCGGTAGAGCATCTCCTCCAAGGTATTTGTTGATTCTGCAACATCTATCTTCGCCTTCTCAACATCATCCTTGGTTTTGGCCTCGACCTCAGATAGTTTGCTATTTAACACATCGAGCTCCTCAAGTTTCTTGCTGACCTCGGCCTGCAGCTAATCTCGTTGTTGGCTCATCTCAACGACCTAGTCTTTGGCAATTTTCTCGTTCTCTTGAGATACGGCCAGAGCGACCTTGAGCTCCTCTCTTTTGGCTGAGAACTGGGCGATGCCACGAAGTTGGGCTAAAGCAGACTACAAAAGGAAGACACAAGACGAGATTATCTCACAAAATTAAATCAAAAAAAGAAGAGAAGAAAATAATGTAGGAGGAAGGAAGATGACTCACAGTCAGGTTCATCCCTAGGGCGGACTCCAGAACATCCCGAGGGGAACGCTCTTCCATGGCACGTAGGCCTTTAACGTTTGCTCAATAGGTGTGACCCGCCATATTGTTCGCCCTGAACAACTTGAGAAACTAGAGCATGATCATCACGTGGAAAAGGAGGTGGGACCTCAAGAATTGTAACCGCAATTACCGGAGCTGGAGGCAGTGTTTGATGTTGCTGTTTCTAGGTGTTCCTGGTACCTTTATCCTTCACAAGAGATTCGGTGGACGCTCTAGGTTTGGAGGTGTTCTTCTTTGATACTCTGGCCTTTTTAATCACAGGTCCAGTTCCAGCCCTACTAGACTTAAAAGCACCCTTTAGGTCCATCTCTTCACCTGTAAAAGGACAAGCATAAAATTCAGATACAAGAAATAATTAGTCAAAATAATGCAAGGAAAATAATAGAGCAAGAACCCTATCCTCCGAGCTAGAGGTAGAAACTATTATGATTGGCTCAGGTTACGAACCGAGCTGGGTAAAACCTCTAACTCATGGACTATTGGGGGAGGGGGGACTCTAATATTATTACGCCTTGGGTCCTATGGGGTTCAGGCTCATCATTCGAGTTGGACTCATCTACGGTCTGCCTAAAACCTGGGGAAAACACACCCTGGCGTAGGGAAGACCACGTCACACGATTGGTACCGTACTCCTAAAAAATGGTGGACCTAAAGTGAAGGGTATTGTCTACCACTATAGTACATTTGGGGTAGCTATTGTCATAGCATACCACCAGGTGATCCACACATTAGAGAAGGGTCATGTTCAGATCTGGATCAAATGGATGTCATCTCACAAGCTGTCAGGGGTTGAATCCAACTAGCCCAAAACTGGCAACAACTCGGTTTAATTCTCTATAAGGGTTACCTTGGCCGGAAGTGCCAGCTACTCCCTTTGACTCAGCTCAGTTTGGGTCTGGATGTTGCCCATCTTTAGGAGCTTTTCTCTTGCACACCAGCGACATGACCTCTTCTTCCTCTTCAGTGTCTTCAACAGCAGGGATGACTTCTTGAGGAGGAGGGAGCTCCGGGGGTGGACATCGAGCTCTGATGGCCAGAGTCTGATCTTTTCGAATCAGCTTACAGGTCACCATGGTAGCATCATTCACTACCATTCAGAACACCTTCTCATTCGAAGGATTACGAGATAGTGTCCCATATTGACCTCCAAGGGTCTCAGATCCTTTGTCCTCTTGTATATAGCTATGCAAAATAACAACTCAATTAGGATGGTTAAACTCAATCAAAAAGGAACTAATGTACTAAATTCTAAGAACTAAGAAACTTACAAGGACGGGTGAAGTAATGGAGAGTGCAGTTCTTGAACTCGTTTGACATAAAGAATTGATCTTTATAGTCATTCGGATGGCTTGGGAGGTCGATGGCGGAGGGCGTGTTGGGAAATCGAGTGAGGTAGTGGAAGCCATCACCTCGCCCGTTCTACTTAGGATTGGCTTTTAGGCAGAGGAAATACATGATGTCGACCGGGGTGGGGACCTCCCACTCATGCTTCAAAAATAAATATTTCAGGCCCACCAAAAGCCGATATGAATTTGGGGGAGCTGGAAAGGCGCTAGTTCAACGTAGTTTAAAAAGTCTACGAAGTACTGGTCCAAAGGGAGGAAAGCACCTGCCTTCAGATGCTCGCTACTCCAAGCCCCAAAATCAACCTAAAGTGGGGCATAGCTTCGCTCTCCTTCCAGAGGAGGTCAGGCAACAAGGCTATCCGGTCCTATTTCAATCCCGTGGCTCAGCAAAATCTTGTTCACTTTGCCTTGAGTTTTTATTCGAGACTCGATGTTCTCAGCCTTATAAAAGGCATCGGGGGTGTCTACAATCTCCCTATCCACCACTGGGTCGAAGTGGGGAAGGAGGGTTTTAAGCGCAGCCTGCTTGCCCTTACTCTTGCTTTGAGAATAGGAGCTCACGATTGATTTCTTCTGATGGGCCATGATCTAGCTCGCCTGACGACAAAGCGGCCTATTAGTGGCGACCTAAACAAAGTCTAGCTACGGCGACCCAGGTACAGTGACCCGAGGGTTTGAGTTTAGTTTATTTAACCCAAAATATACGCAAGTTAAGATATATCCTAGCACCAACGCGTGTGTCCACGCACTATAGACTTGGGAAATCCCCTGATATTTCGGGATTCGCGTGTCAGACCCAATACCTTTTTGATAGCAGTTTAAGGCAAAAATGCTTGGGGAATCGTAACCCTTAAGCTATCCAGAACCGAACCTAAAAACCCTAAACTTCTATGCATAAAAAGGTAACCCAAATGATTCATCAAAAGCCACTCTTCCAAAACCCATAAAATTGCCCATTTTTCACATACATTATTTCTAATCGAATCTAGTATCGTTCTTTTTACCTAATCAAACTCCTATTAAAGTCGGACATGGCCGAAGTAAGAAAACTATTCCGGAAAAATTTCAAAATAAAAGAACTTGCTAAAAAATAAGGGTGAGAAATTTAAACCAGGAATAGAAATACTTACAATGTAGATATTTGATCGAAAGGGGTGGTGATAGTTCTGAAGTAGTTCCGAAGGTAGTAGCCTGAGAGTGTTTGAGGAATGGGAGAATGATGAAGGTTTCTTTAAAATGCTCTAAGAAGAAAAGGGAAATTTTTTAAAAGGAAACTTTTTGAATGTAAAGGTGGTGAAGTTCAAGATTGGTTCTCCTATTTATACGTAAACTTCGGGAACCAATCAGGGCCACTCGATTAGGTCATTTTGGGATCCAAAGGGCAAGATTAAATGACCCTTGCGGCGGCAAAGCATTGACAGGAAAGTTGTCACAATGCTCAAAATCCGAACATGCACCTATTATAGACGGGCAAGTGTTTAACACTTGAATAGTGGGTGGGCACGATTTCATATAATAGAAGCCTAAAAGCCTTACTGTGCGTGTCAGCAGTGACGTCATGCACGAGCAAGAGCTTGGGGGGAAAATGTTGTACCCCAAAATAAGCATGAACTTAATCATTCAACACTGGGTTACAACTCGCAGACAAACACATGGAGAAATCGTACAAGTAGAGCATCTAGCTAACTCTAATGTGAGCAGCTCGAGTTAGACATGAAAGTATGAAGACTAGATAATCTCCAAATTGCCTCTCAGGACAATAACCTTGTTCGAGGTATGCGGTGGCTTGGTCACCTTATGGATACTCTAAACCCGGTCTGTATCAATGGCCATTCGCTCTTCCACATCCAGTTCAAGGAAGATGTTCTGCTAGTGGAAACATGATCATGACGCACAATGAAGGATCCTAAAAGACTCAGAGGTTCCTTATACCCTCATTAATGCCCAGGTTGTATTATGTATTTATTGTCCGAGATAATAGATGTAAATTCCATAGGCAAGCATATACCTATGTTAATGAGATATTATCATGATTAACTATTTACTATATATATGCACGCAGGAACCCAAATTTGTCCAGGAATGCCCACTATAAATATCAGGGATAATGGACAGAAAAAGGGACTGCTTTGTAAGAAAGAGAAACTCTGCACAAATTGTAAGAGATTAATAATATTGCCTTGTGGACTAGGTGAATTTTAACCATTGAACCACATAAAAGTGTGAGTGTGACAAATAGTTCATTCGATGAATTACAGTATGAGCCTCAGTTCACTAATTACACCACTCTCTCGGCCAGCCGGGCGGAAATATATCTTGCTAGTCATGAAGAGGTTCCCTACAAGAAACCTCCACCCATCAGGAAAAAGATGAGCAAGAGAGACATGAATAAGTTTTGTCATTTCCATGGAGATTATGGTCACGACACGAATGAATGCAATCACTTCAAAGATGAAATAGAATTTCTTCTTCGGTCAGGTAAGTTGAGAAAGTACCGGGAAGAGACACCCCAAGGAGAAGGAGGCAGCAACAATCCTGGGTTCAAACAATAGAGATCTCCACCCTTGCAACCCAGGCCTGTGGAATTTACCTTAGACACTATATTTGGAGGTCCACACTTGGATGAGGATAGTAAAAAAGCAATGGAGAGGTATTCTGAGACACTTCGACATGAGCGGGAGTGCTAGGATCAGCTTTGGTGAACAGAGCCTGATTAGGAACCACTGGAACGACGAGCGTCTATGGATATATTATTTCTAAATACCACTTTCAGAGTGGTAGCTTAATTTCAAGTTGTTTGAATTTTTATTTAGTTTTGGTTTATGAGCTGGTTATTTGCTAACCAGTCATTTATTTTTTGAACAATTTTTGTTGTTTCAAACTCGTTTTGTCCTTTTTAATTTACGAGTAATAAAAGAGACTACGCGCAGCGTGGTCGATTCTTGCTACAAATGTGCATGTGTGTTAATTATCCGACCAATGTTCAACTGGTCGATAAGATCGGACAGTGTTCAACTGGTCGATACATTCAAGCAGTGTTCAACTGCTCGCATATTTTCCAAATATTCTATGTGTTTCACGAGTAATTAACTGCTCGAACAGATTCAGTCAAGTAGCAAGTGACCCAGGATCTTTCAACCCTCGATCGATTGGTTGGCACATGGGGTATACTCGTATATAATTTAACACAGGCAATAAGAGCACGAGTAAACATATTTGTTTTTAGGCTGACTTGTAAAATTTTGAAGTCAAAAAAGGCCATCAAACTAACTTGTTTGACAAAGCTTAAGTAACTTGGAATTTTTCAAAATTTCAAGTTAGAAGAAAATATTTGTGTGACAATAAACTTTATGCTCATAATATATTAGAGCAATAAGAGTGTGAGAAAGTATACTTAGTGACTTATGAAATGTCTAGAATTTCTAAGTTAGAAAACTAAGTACTCATATGAAAATATAAGACATACATCAGAGTGACTTTACTATTCACAAAAAACTTATAACTTTTTAAGTCTAAAAAAACTTAGAATGTTTCAAGTTAACAAAGAAAAGTAAAGTATAAATGCATGAAACATAAAGATTTTGTGCAAACCCAAGGACACAAGGGCATGCATCCGAGCGGTTAGGCTGTGGTGTCCGAGTAGCCAAGCGCGCGGCAAAGCGACTATAGTGTCCAGGTGGCTAGGCATGCGTCCGAGCGGTTGCACCGCATTCCCGAGCGGCTGTATCGCGTGCCGCCGAGTGGCCATGCTATCTACCCAAGCAGATGCACCATCTTCCCGAGCGACTGTGCCGTATGTCCGAGGATCTAGGCGTCCGAGAACTGCTGGCTGGCCATCCGAGGAGCCAGGCATCGAGAGGTGTCGAGGAGCTGCTGCAGGTGCGCATCCGAGGAGACAGGCACGTCGAGGGGATGCGCATCCGAGGGGTTCTGTGTGTCCAAGAACCCAAGGAGCCATGCGTTCCGAGCGGATGGGGCATTCTCAAAGAGCTGGGCACATCCGAGGCCACATGTCCGAGTGGATTGATGCGTGTCCGAGTGGCTAAGGGCGTGTCCGAGTGGCGAGGGGGCGTGTCCAAGCGGCAGTGAGTGTGTCCGAGCAGCTAAGGGGTGTTACTGAAAAGACATTTGGATTCCAAGGAGCTGAAGGTGTTCTAACAACTATGGACTAAGTGGAGTCCGACCGGCCAAAAGGTATGGGGCATAAAGATGAGCATGAGCATATTTTCCTAATCTTGGGGTATGCAAACAAGATCAACAAGTTGAATTTCAATGGTTCAACAAGCTTCAAGATAACATCAATGATTATCATACAAAACCATGAACCCAAAAGAGCAATGGAAATGGGAAACTGATAACTACCACTTTCATGGACTTAAAAGTTCAATGTGGGTTTACTTCAAAAGTGAAAGTTGTTGACCAGGTGGAAGCTTTTGGACTAGAGAAAAAGTTTATCATATGAGAAAATCATATAATAAACTTGGGGGCAAATGTTATCCCTAAAACTTCATTCAATGACATGGCAATCAAAAGTGACAAGTGGCAATGCATGGTAGTAAAAGGCACATTAATAGTCAATAAATGTATTGGATTTTCAGAATTGTGATATTACTGGTCATGAAAATTATTTATCTGGTTTGGAAGTGATTTGACCGACCAGGTAGAATTTTTGTCCGACCGGTAAAGATTTTTGATTGACCAGTAAAATGTTCTGGCCGACCAGTGGAGTATCTTGGCCGACCAGTCATTTGTTTTGCCCGACCAATCATTTGTTTTGCTAGACCAGTGATGTGTCATGTTAGACCAGAGGAGTGCTAGAGGAGTGATTTGCCTATACCGACCGGTGAGTTGTCTTGGTCGACCAGTCACTTCGGGGATGGATTTGGTTGGTCCACGGAACAGAATCTAAGAAGTTACCGTCTAGTAACTCTTCAGTAAAAGCTTCAGTAACAGCTTCAACCTGAATCATTTGCAACTGCCGCAGGAATCTCTCAGATATCCCGAAATAATAGCTATATTATTGTAATTTGAATTTATTTGTATTTTAGTTAATTAAAGTCTGTTGGAAGAACCAAGGACCCGGTCAAAGGGATATATCTGATGTACGATCCATGAGCCTATAAATAAAGGGCTCATGGCATCATTTAGGGGATCTGATCTTTTTAGACTGAAAAAAACTCTCTAATTTGGAGACTTTGGGATTGTTACTTGGGGCATTCTTGGGGCATTTTCTGAGAGCTTAGAGAAATAAAACTTGTATTCTTCAGAGAGAGAAACTCTGTATTTTTCTACTTACACTTAAGAAACTCAGTTGGCTCAAGTTCATTTGATCTTAAGTGTAGGCTAAATATATCACAACTCCAAGTGGATTAGGCTATTACCAATAAATTGGGGCTGAACCACTATAAAATTATTGGTGTCGTATTTTCTATTCAAGGCTTATTGTCATTTTGACGTCTACTCGTCGTTGGCCAAAATCGTGGTCAACAATAAGACTAGATATTTAACAATTATATTAATATAAATTTAAATGCTATAAAATATTATTATAATAATATATAATCCTAATTTCTCACTAATTATATTAAAATATTATAAAATATTATTCTTATAATAATATGTAATACAAGACTAGATAATTAATACTTATGTTATAAAATATCATTATAAAATATCATTATAAAATATCATTATAATAATATATAATGCATAATCTTATTTTTTATTAAAAAAAATTAACAGTTCTCTTCTATATAAAAAGTGTGTAGATAACAAAAATTCTTGGTTTTAACAGTTTTTTATTTTTATTTTCCGTTAACTTTAACGAAATATTTTTACATTTATCGATAGAATGTAAACATGATTTAAACTTAAATAATTAAAAAAAATTAAAATATGATATTTTTGAGATATTTTATAATGATAATTATTTAAAAATAATAAAACCATATATTTTATAACTTAAATAAAATTATAAATTAAACTTAAACTTCACGTATTACATTTATCGATAGATTGTAAACATGACTTAAACTTAAATAAAAAAATTTAAAAATTAAAATATGATATTTTTTAGATATTTTATAATGATAATTATTTAAAAACAATAAAACCATATGTTTTATAACTTAAATAAAATTATAAATTAAACTTAAACTTCACGTATTAGAATAATATCATATTAAACATATAATATAATATCGTCATCTTACTATCAACTAGCAACAAACTTAAATTTAAAATCCACGTATAATATTAATATTGTATTAAACATATAATAATCTCTGGTTGTCAGTGCCAAATTCAAAATGTAGAAAAAACATAAACTTAAATAAAAATTAATTAATTACATTATTATATTTTTAAGATATTTTATGATAATTTAAATAATTAAATCATATTTATTTAAAAATAATAAAGCCATACATAACATTTTTTTAATCTTATAAATTTGTGTGATAGTTTATTTTTTTATCAAGTGATTGGAACTATTTTTTTTCATCAAATTCACCAAATGATATTGCGAGAGATACATTGGAAACTAAAAATAGTTGATGCATACTACTCTCTACTATAACATTTTCTATTCTTATTTTATTTTTATTATTAATTTCTTTTTAAATATTATTGTAATTTATATATATGTCATGTAACCATGTATCTCCTCTATATAATAAGTGTGTAGATAACGAAAATTCTTGGTTTTAACGGTTTTTTATTTTTTTTCGTTAACTTTAACAGAATATTCTTATATATGATAGAATATTCTTATATTGAACGCACTACTACAAAAACATGCTTTTATGACACTTTTTTAGGGCACTACCTAGATGCGAGTCCTAAAAATAGCTCCCGGACTTTTTAGGACACTCATTGAGAGTCCTTAAAGAATTTCTTTTAGGACTCGCAACTCGAGTCATAAAAACTGATGCGTGTCCTAAAAGTTTGAAATTTTTTTTTAAGAAAAGTTTATGGACTTTTTAGGACACTCCTTGAGACTCCTTAAAGAATTTCTTTTAGGAGTCGCAACGTGAGTCCTAAAAACTGATGTGTGTTCTAAAATTTTGAATTTTTTTAACTAAGTTTTATTATGTATTAAATCACAAAGAAAAAAATCTACAGCCCATTCTCTCTTTCTCTCTCTCCTTGCTCTCTTCCCCCATTTCTCTCTCTCTCTCTCTCTCTCTCTCTCTCTCTCTCTCTCTCTCTCTCTCTCTCCCCTTGCTCTCTTCCCCCATTTATTTCTCTCTCTCTCTCTCTCTTCGCTCTGGCCACCCCCCGCCTACACGCGTCGGCCCACGGTGTTCCTCGGCCCCCGAAACCCCCAGCCCTCGCAAGCCCATGGCCTCACGCGCTCCCAAGCCTAGTCGACAGAGCCTCCAAGTTCGGAAACTTTTGTGGGTTTCTCTCACGAAACCCCACTGCCCAGCCACCCACCGCCTACACGCGCTGGCCCACGGTGTTCCCCAGCCCCGCGAGCCCCTACCCTCACGCGCCCCCTAGCCTATTCGATGAAGCCTCCAAAGTTCGACGACCATGTGGGTTTCCGAAACGTTTTGGACATTTTCCGATCACCTTGAGCCACCCCGAGCCAAATGACCACCACCACTGCATTCCTTGTGCTTTGGCCTTCAAAACTCACTAAAGGATCGGACCGAACCACCACTGTGGGGTGGTGGCGCCGCCGTCACCGTTGGAGTTCCGGTGGGAGCTTTGGCTACCATTTAATTTTTTAAAAATTAAAAAGAAAACTTTTTAGGACTCGCATTGAAAACATTCTTTTAGGACTCGCTTAACCTCAGTTTTTAAGGCTCTCAAATAGAGGACTCGCGAGGTGCGAGTCCTAAAAACTTTTTTAGGGCTCACTTTTTTTGTAGTAGTGGCAGTAGATTGTAAATATGATTTTAACTTAAATCAAATTAAATAATTAGCTAATTAAACAAATTAAAATAAGATATTTTTTAGATATTTTACAATGATAATTATTTGAAAATAATAAAACCATATGTTTTATAACTTAAATAAAATTTAATTAAACTTAAACTTCACATATTAAAATAATATCACACTAAACATATAACATAATATAATCTATTATCAACTAGAAGCAAACTTCTTTTTTTTTTTTTTTTAAAAAAATTATAAACAAACTTAAATTTAAAATCCATATATAATATTAATATTATATTAAACATATAATATATAATCTCTTGTTGTCACTACCAAATTAAAAAACTATAACAAACATAAACTTAAACAAAAATAAATAAATTAATTAATTAAAATAGAATATTTTTAAGATATTTTTTATAATTTAAATAATTAAATCATATTTATTTAAAAATAATAAAGACATACATATCATTTTTTTTATCTTATAAACTTGTGTGATAGTTTATTTTTTATCAAGTGATTGAAGCTCTTTTTATTCATCATATTCACCACATTGCGAGATACGTTAAAAACTAAAAATAGTTGATGCATGTATACTATTGTCTAGACTATGAATTTTTCTATTCTTATTTTATTTCTATTATTATTTTTTAAAATATTATTGTAATTTATAAATACATATATCATGTAGTCTTATAAATATATATTTATGTCAATGTTTTGTTTAGATGTCATATATATAGAGATTATTGATATAAATATTTATATATACTATAGAATTATAATTTATTCTATTATTTTTTTTTTAAATAGTGAATCAATTTTTATTAAAATTATAGACCATATTTTAAACTTTAAAACTAAGCAAACATGCATTGCACATTGCTTCTACCTAGTATTTATATATATATATCAATATTTTGTTTAGATGTGATATATATAGAAATTATTGATATAAATATTTATATATACTATAGAACTATAATTCATTCTATTATATATATATATTTAAAAAAAGTGAACCAACTTTTATTAAAATTATAGACAATGTTTTGCCCTAATGTTTTTTAACACATTTATGGCATACATTATATTATATTTATTTTTATGATATTGTTTATTTATCTAAAATTTATATGATAATTAAAAAAATATATAATAAAAATAAACATATGTTTGAATAAACATGTCTACAACTTTAAAACTAAGTAAACGTGTACGTTGCTTCTACCTAATATGTTTAAAAATGATATCATATTATATATATATATATAAAAGAAGAAATTTGTGAAAATAGTCTATTTTTGTAAGTGATTTTGCACTCTTAAAAATTATTTTCTTAAAAAAATCATAAAAAATATTTTAGTTTAATTTTTTATATATAATATTATTTATTTATTTAAAATTTATGTGACAATGATCTAAATATAATTAATACATTCTATAAATATAAAAGTAATAAAAAATGCATTGCTTTGTATGTAGAATATATATAAATATTTATATTAAAATATATTAGAAAACTAATAACCCCATTGCGCTAGTGGTAGTCTTGTTGGAATTATTCATATATAGAAAAGATAGAGAACAAAATGTTGGCATCTATTCAGAGGGAAAAAAATGATTGTACAAAATTTATAGGTGAGAAAGAATACTTATTTATCAATATTATGAGTGCATAAAATTTGTATGGACTTCGCAACGCTCATTGTTGACTGGTCAAACAAGAATGAGACTCATGCCAAAAAAAAAAAAATTAAAGATTGCGACTGTAACTACTAGTAATGAAACTTGAGAATGGCATCTGCATGTTTCTTGACCACATTCCAAGCCTCAACGATATGGGACTCCTCTGTAAGACTCGCACCAACTGCGAAACGCAACAAAAAGATGCCGCCGACAACCGAATGGGTCATGTAGATCCTACCCGACTTGTTAATGGAGTCCATGAGCTTGTTGTTGATCTCATTCACGGATGCTACCTTTTTGGAAGTAGCAGTATTTCTTCTCGTACCATTAGTTATGTCAGATAATACAGAATTAGTTTCAGTAGTACCATTTCTTATTGCTGATGGCGAAATTCTGAAACACACAGTGGCGAAATTCCTTGGAACGACGACCTCAAACTTGTCATCTGCAAGCACAAAACCTTGAAAGAGCTTGGCCATCTTCACATGATTTCGAAGAAAGCCACGTAGTTTCTCGACTCCGTAGCTTCGGAGGACGAGCCATAGTTTGAGAGAACGGAATCGTCTGCTCAGAGCCAGTTGCCAGTCTTTATAGTCAACCACTTGTTTTGATTCGGTGGCCTTGTTCTTCAGATACTCCGGATCCGTAGACAATGATTGTGTCAACGCTGTTGGGTCTTTGACCCAAAGGCAGCAGCAATCCAAGGTGGTGAAGAACCATTTGTGGGCGTTGAAGCTGAAGGAGTTGGCTCCTTCAATTCCGTCGATGAAATGCCGGAATTCCGGACAAATACAGATGCTTCCAGCATAGGCCGCGTCTACATGAACCCACATTCCGTAATCCTTTGCCACGTCGCATAGCGGTCCGAGTGGGTCGACGGCAGTTGTGGACGTTGTCCCAACGGTTGCCAGTAGAAAAGTGGGGACGAGTCCAGCCTCAACATCGCCAATTATGGTGTTTCGTAAGGCCTCAGGAGACATGGAGAACGAGGAGGACAGCGTTGTAGGGATGACTCGAAAATTGTTAGGGTGGATCCCGGCAATCTGGGCGGCTTTCTTGAATGCGCAATGAGTTTGGTCGGAACAATAAACGACGAGCTTTCCAATATTGTCGCTTCCAATGATTTTGAGGGTTCGGTCTCGGGCAGCGACGAGTGTACACAAGATGGCCTCGCAGGTGGTTCCTTGTAGAACACCGCCGCCATTTCCAGAGAAGAGAAATGACTTAGGGAGCCTTAGCATCTCGCCGAGCCAGTCCATGACTATGCTCTCCAGCTCAGTGGCAGCGGGAGACGACATCCAATTGAATCCAACGACATTGAAGCCAGTGGCGAGCATTTCGCCGAGGAAGCCAGCAGTGCTGCCGCTTGAAGGGAAGTAAGCAAAGTAGTTGGGGCTCTGCCAGTGGGTTATGCCGGGAACGATATGGTCTTGGACGTCGCTCAGAATCGTCTCAATGGATTCCGGATAGTATGGTGCCGATGTTGGGAGCCGTTTCTTGAGATAACCTGGTTCAACTTGGCTCAGAACCGGGTGCTTCTCAATGTTTTTGTAGTAATCGGCGATGAAATCGATTGCCATATGCCCTTGCCTGCGGAACTCCTCGGGGTCCAACGGATTTGTACTGCTTGCTATGTTGGAAAGACCATTGTTTATGGGAAAATCCAAATCACCGAGGCTACCCATTTGAATATGGTGGACTAGTATCCAAATCAACGTACGTCTTTTCTATATATAACTTGTTTAGTACTGCTTTTTAGGTCCTCTAAAAATTGTGGTTTTGGAAAGATAAGTGGTGTATGTAGGTGAGAGTTGTGAAGAATGGTGTAGTAGTTGTGTTCTCTACTCTCTTTCGATGCAAGAATTGGTTCCGAGTGTGAGTTAATTTATATACATGACCTCTATGAGGGAGTAGAGTAGAGCATGGGAGGAAATTTCTCTAACTTTTCGTAGAAGCTAGAGTTCGGTTGGACCGAACGGGTGGGAGTTGAATTTTTTACTAGTCTTTTCAATCGGATGACTGTATTATTATAGTATTGAAACGTGCATGGATATTTTAAGTGTTAATTAAATTGCTTAATCCAACATGTGAAAAGCTAAACGATTATTTTTAAGTATTAATTTTTATTGAGTTTGGTTGTTGTTAACTTAATTAATTATGGTATAGCTAGGAAGGGGAGAGCTATATCCCTCTTTTCGTATATTAATATTGCACTTTTTATATTAACTGGTTTTTGTATCATCTTAGCACTTTGATTCCTTAGTTGTTCGTGTGATCAAGGTTTGATTTTTTAAAATAATAATAATAATAATAATAATTGAAGTCATGGTCAACCTTTTTAATACCTGTACCGCTGAGCTTTACTTTTTTTTTTTTTTTCACATATTCATCACCCTTTTATTTGTTTTAACTACCAGAAAATATTAATATATGTAATTTTTTTCCGGAAAATAAAATATATGTACTTAATGTTAAATTTGAAAATTACCGTTCATCAAATTTCCGTGATACAGTGATAAGTAAATATAAGATCATTCCCCACCACATGTAAATATTATATTATATTTAGAAAAATAAAATAAAACATGTAGTATATTTAACATAATTTTTAGGACTATATTTCAATGCATGATTATCAAAACTGATGCGAAAATTATTCTTAATGCAAATATTAAAATATAATAATTTTTAAATATATTTTATTGTTGATTGTCAAAGAAAATAATAAAATACTAAGTTAAAAAGTCTAATAATTAATGATTATTATTAAAAATAATACTTAATTAATAAAAATGACATTAAAATAAATAAAAAAATTTTAGAGATGTAAAATATGCATCATGTTATATTGTATGTCAAGTTTAATACAATTTTTAATGTGTCAAATTTAACACAATTTTTTTTTTGCATATAATTTGAACAATTTTTTTAAAAATGAGCTGTATATTCGCAATGATTTAACACATAAAAAGATTTATAATATATCTATCTTGAATTCCCGGCAACTAACATAGTCTAAAAAAAAGGAGAAATAACTTTGTGTTCTTTACCAAATTACTGACCCAAAATTTTGGAGAAGAGGATCTCTGTCTACTTTCCGTGTACTAATTCCTGTCCACCCAATAAGCTTATGACAAATCATTTAATAAAAAGCCAACTCATCACTCCGTTTTCTAATTTCTGTTTGCCTCTTTTATTTATTTTTTCCTTTTTTTTTTATCCACGTAATAGCTACACTCCATTAACCTTTTTTTTTTTTTTTCCTTTTACAGTTAACCTCTAGAGACTATTCTTACTTATTTTTGGTTTTCTCTTATATTTTTTTTCTTCCGTAATCAACCAATTCCTTTTTTTTTTTTCTTATTCTGGAAAATATAACTTATTTCATTTCTTTTATTTTTTACACTGTATGTTTTATTAATTGCACTTAAGTTATACATATTATATATATTTTACAAAAAAATAGTGGTTAATTTTACGGAAGAAAATAAATGGAGTAAATTATATTTTATAAAAAAAATGGTTAATTGCGGAAGAAAAATAGTACATGAGACAAACAAATATCACTACAAGAAAAAATGTTTTTAATAACACCGAAAATGTGTTATCAAAACATACGATAACACTTTCTGATGTGTTAAGACCGACTATGTTATCGTAGGTCAGGGTACTTTACATAACACTTTATCAGTGTTATACAGATGTGTTATTGTACTGTCAACAATAACACAATTTCTGTGTTATTTTAATATATAGATAGTGTTTAATTATGTTATTTATAGTCAATTATATAACATTTTTTGTGTGTTATACTACACTTTAGTATAACACTTTTTTTGTGTTATGCTATACTTTAGGATAACACTTTTTTTGTGTTATACTACACTTTAGTATAACACATTTTTTGTGTTATACTACACTTTAGTATAACACATGTGTTATATTAGCTTAGAGAAACAATCTTTTTTTACTTATACAAAACTAGGAAAACAAATATGAAAGTTGAAGCCAAATAAGGTAACATAAATAGATTTTTATTAATTACTCAAATGTAATTACAATATTTAGTCTACTAGTCTAGGTTTAAGAAATCATATTACAACATAATTTATGCCCAATTCAGATTCCTTTATCACTAAATACAAAACAAGAAATGTATACAAAAATTAGTGAAATACATTCTTCTATTCTAAAGGCCTCAACTACAAATGTTGTCAAGAATTGCTCCAAAGAAATCATCTCAATATACCTGCACATTGTAAAAAAAAAAGTCATTTTATTATTAAGAACATAAGACTTAAGCTAGTTTCCACCTGTAAACATATAAAGTTTAAATAAGCAACTCAACTCAACTCAAGCAAACATCTCTTTTATCATACATAGAATAAGCATAACAGATCAGTGAAAATAAAAGTTTATATATACCT
The DNA here is from genome assembly GCF_963169125.1 of Humulus lupulus. NCBI lineage: Eukaryota > Viridiplantae > Streptophyta > Magnoliopsida > Rosales > Cannabaceae > Humulus > Humulus lupulus. The sequence goes on along the minus strand of NC_084795.1, from coordinate 270,419,083 downwards.
GAGGAAATAACAGATCAGTGGAAGAAAATATTTTAAAAGTAAAAGATGTTATTATAGTAATTGGTAAAACACTAGGACCAAGTTAACTGCCAGCATTGAATTATTTGATCCGACATTATGGTCCTAAGGCCAAGAGTTCTTTTATCCTTTGACCGTATATACATAAATATTAGTAGGACCAAATATTTGAGAGATTAAGGTCTAGAAAAAAGTAGGGTTTTTTATTTTACTACTTATCATCATCAATACCAGAAGAAAAGAAAAAGAAAAAAAAAAGAAAAGAAAAAGAAAAAAAAAAGAAAAGAAAGAAAACTCAATGACTTGTTATCAAGGATTAAAATACGTAACTGTCAATATGAAATAATCTACTCGTAATTTACTCATTGAATCAATATAGAAAGGGAAAAAAGATGTACTTTTTCATATTTGTGCTGCTGGCCAACCTTTAAGTGGCTAAAATTGAGTTGGATATACTACATTCAACTTTGTAATAGACAAATCGTGAAGACTGAAAAGATTATTGTTACCAAAAGAAGACTTAAATTACCTCTAACTCAAACTCTGATCTGTTAAGCTTTAAGAGGTAGAGCAGAGCAAAGAAATCATCCGTATCAACATCTGTATCCAAGAGAATCTGGCGAGGCCTAGGCCGAGGAGCGCGTTTTGCAGTGTGCAAATTAGCTGCAAATCGTAAAAGGAGTAGAACAAAAATAACCCAGAAGTTTTTTTTCAACACCATTTTCACTGTGATCATTTACACCCCAGAAAAGTATGCAGTCCTCACCAAACTTGATGAAAGCTATCAAATTCTACTTGAGAAAAGGTTTGTGTTTAAGCCATGGAACAAATAAACAAACAAAGTTTCAAACCAATAAACATTACAATACAATACTTTGAATCAGATTCAATACATATAGGAAATTCTAGAATGTGCTCATAGAATCAAGCATACAAAACAGAGAACTTGTGCTAGTAACAGGAAAATAAAACGCAGCCAATTTATACAGAAAGAAAGCACTTAAAAAAAAAATCGACATGTCCTCCATAAGAAATCAAAAAACATTTTACAAGTCCTCTAAAGCAAACCACAGAGACATACCTATATAAGTATGAATTCAATAGCTTATAACAGATAGAAAATGTACAATTATATCCAAATATATATGTATGAATGCAGTAGCTTATAACATAAGGTCTAAAATTATGTATATATATATCTATGTATGGATACGGCTAAACAATAATCTGGCAGCCATGGAGATGAACCATAACAGTACAACCTGGCAACATAAAGATTACTAAAGGCTCACTGCTAGTTATGAAATGGAATAAAGTAAATGGATTGTATGTGTTAGATGGGTAAACTGTATCTATTGCTGAAGCTGATGCTATTAAAGTTCAAGAAAATGAGATGCAACTATGGCACCAAAGGATGGGTCATATAAGTGAACAAGGCTTGAGGGAACTACACAACCAGAGAATTAAAGACAAGATAAAATAAAATAACAAAATAAAGACAAACAAAGCAATAACAAATTAAGACAAAGCTTTTACTAACAGACTTTTGGATTATCAACACTAATACAATCTAATCTAAAGGAAAATTTTGTTAATTTAAGAGATGAACTCTATCTCTAAACAGAGAGATACACCACAAAATGTAAGAAACCTATCATAACTTAAAAAAACTTTCAAAAAGATCACTCATGCAACTAAGAAGTTTATGCTCAGTCTAATATAAATTAAAATACTAAATAAGAGGAACACCTCATGTAGTTAATGACCATTAAACAAATAAGCTCCAAAGCTTTTTTAGAAGTTCAATAATGGTATCATGAATCAATATGCTTTGATTTAGAACAAAAATGAATTTAATACCTATAACCGCTCTGTGAATATTGGGCTAACAATTTAGAGAAAGCAGGATGACTTTTAAGCTGCAAATGGAATTAAAAAAAACAGAGATATTATGCTACCTAAAATTTATGAAAAACTAAAAGAAAGTGAACAAGTTCCAGTTAAGATTTTAGTTAAAATGAGCCCTCAAAGAGCTTAATATATAAGTTTATACCCAAAAGTAGAAAAAAAAAATGCAATATGGATTAGCGTTAGACTTGAACGCTGAAAATGGAGACAGCTAACCTCATTTTGGCATGTTGAAGTTAATATGTTAGATACTGATACAAGGCAGTACTTATAAACTCGAGCAACTGGATCCAAGGCTTTTTTCCTTGCCTGAGAAACAAAAACAAGGCAGTACTCATATATTTCAGTTGAGGAAACAAAACTAAGTAGACTAGCAAAAACAGAGGACAAATATCATCATCAGGCCAAAAAAAAAAGTTCATAAGCCCTCAGATCTCATAAGCTAATATGGTCATTAACAGTGTACATGAGAATTTTCATTATAAGCCTTAAGAGCACTCACAATAGATTTTGTAAAATAGACTTTTTCTGGTGAAAAAGTAGAGAGAGAGAGAGAGAGAAGGCTTATAATGCAAAACCATGAAACTGCTTCTAAAAATTAGATTTTCCATCACAGGGCAAATAAGCATGCAAAGAAAGTGAAAACTAACAAAAAAAAAATGACAATATCTTCATATTATTACATAAGGCAATAAAATATATATTTTGTAGCTGTAAAAAGAGACCATTTTAATATATAAATGCCTTCAAAGATTAATGCTAAAAATTTCATGAACATTGAAAATTCATTAAGAACCAATCACATCTTCAAGGTTTAAACACCACCACTTCAACCATCACCTTTGGCATTCACCACCACCAACAGCAAACACAGATCATCATCACCACAGCCAACATGAGAAAATAGTAATAAATAAATAAATAAAATAAAATAATGGATCATGGTGAGTACCAAAGATGGTGAGAGCAGAAAAGATGGAGGCTCAAAATGAAATCAATGCACATATCAATAAAAAAATAAAAGTTTTCATCATCAGGCACAAAGTAATCTAGAAACAAACTAAAGAACCGTGGAAAAAAAAAGGAAAGTAATCATCAGGCCAAGGCATTGTTTCCAACATTGAGTTTTTCCATCACAGGGCAAAGGATACTACCATTTGTAAAACCCACTAACATTATAAAGGAAAATACAGTAAAATCAACTTTACAGCTTACAAATAAAAAATCAAAGAGGAATTATCACCTTTTCTAATGCTATTCTTCTTACTATGCTTTATGTCTTCCCTTTCTTTTATTATGCAAAAAACACAGACCAGCTGAAAAAAACAATTTGAAAACAATACTTTTGTGTAAAGTTTCAAGAGAAACATGTACATAAAGGTAAGCAAACGAGACAATTTCCTTGCTCAATGGAATTCAGAAATGCAGATAGAATCAAACTTAGTGACTGAATTAATAGAATCAATTCTCATTAAAGAAGTAATGATACAAAAGAGTATATATACAGAAAAGACAAAAACAAATTACACCAACTATTAAAGCAGAAACTACATAAATAGGTGAACAAAAATAACAAATAAGAGCCTACCTTTTAACTGATGTAACAACATCTCCAGATGCACTGCCTTCTGGATCCAAGACCCTGCTTACCCAACTAGTAAATGCATCAAGAGAAAAAAAAAGCAAAAACAACCTCTTAGTACTTGGTGAGAATGATCAAGAAACAAAAATACTGTATCATTATTTTGCAACTTCAGAAGTTCAATCTTCCAACTTCTAGATAGCCATAAGTTATCCACCACCCAGTAAAATCCCCATCCTAAGAGAAACCAGTAAAATCCAGTAATAAAAAAGATAGAAGCAAATAGCATGAGTATCACATAAACAACCAAGTAAAGTGAACAACAAACTAAACTAAACCAAAGACAGCAATAAGCAAAGGCATTTGACATATAAAAGTACTGAAATTAAAAAGCTCCATTCAGAAAGCATCGATTTTTAAAACTACTTACTGGGTTAGGAAGATGTTCTGTTTCTGTTTTGTTTCAAAAAGCTTCTTTCTTCTAACATCATCAAGTTTCTCAAGTGACCGCTCCAAGGGTCTCATACCAACCAACTAAATAAAATGGGCAAAGAAGAAATAAATCCATACCATCAATAATCAAAATTCAGAATTAAGCAGCAAAAGCACAAAATTGATAAATAAATAAAACGATACCTTAGCTATCGCTGCCAAAGCTGAAAAGGCTGCATCCCTCACATCTGGAGTCCCATCATTGAGGCACTGTGAAAAAGTAAGAAACGATAATATAGATAAGAGAGTCCATGAAACACCATGAACAGGATAATCCATGGTCAAAAATAGGTTGCACCATTATTTTTTTATTTCCCTTTGTCTTCTAGATTACAAATTAGAAAGTAAGAACACCAAACCATGAATTAGTGCTCTAAACTCATCAAAACCAGTACTGAAGCTCTCTTCTAAAATAAATGGGAATAAGCAATGTTTAGCACATTTTACTCAACTGATTGTTCAAAAATATGAAATATATTACAACTACAAACATAAATGCACTTACCTCCATAAGGATAGGCACATAGTCCTTGTGCACCTTTAAAATAACAGCCTTGTTACTTGTTTCAATACAGAATGTTACCCAGTTAAGAGTTGATGAACGTACAAGAGGAACTTTATTTTTTACAGCTGTCTTAATATCTGCAATAGACAACATCCATTACAGTTTGGGCAAAATCAAAATTACCACCTATCAAAGCGATTACAAACACTCAAATGCACAGAATTTATGTCATCTAATCTCTAATAAAAAAAAACTTAAACCAAAAACATAGTAAGGAATCCTATGACAATACTATATTCTGAATTAAAGAACTACAGCGTAGGATAAATATATCCTTGCCTTCCACAATGTTAGCTAGACTTAAGCACCTAGCTGTATGCATTGCCTGAAGACTTTGATTTAGTGCCTCAGTAGAGGCAGGTTTTTTCTCTTTCAATTTTTCCTTTATAAAAAAAAATAAGAGAGAGAGATAAATCAAAGGAGTTAGATAAATGCAATAAACCAATATCCCTTCTTCAATCTCTATTAAATTAGTTCTAAGAAAAATCTGAGATAAACTAGATCAAAATATATATTAAAAGTAAAATTGAATAAAAAAATCACTTTATATACAAATCAAAGCTACGATCAACATCATTTGAACTTCTAAAAAAGAATCTACTCGTATGACTAAGTGCACTTTTATTAATAAGAAAAATGAATGTACAAGTCAAAATCCAAAAAAAAAAAAATACCACCATGCTCAATTGTAAGTAACTGGCAAAAAGTAAATGAACACTTGAACAGCTTGGTTACATTCAAACAGTCTGTTTGCATTTTAAGTTGGTATAATATTATTTTTTTAGCTAGCAAAAAATGAACATACCAACAAAACTGGCAATAGGAAGCGTGAACTTGCAGAGAAATTAGTTCTTAAACCCCGAGCAAGATTGCCAATAGCTTGAATTGCCTCGACTGCTACAGCGATATTAACATCTGTTATGAGCTGTACAGAAAAAGAATTAAATGATTTTTATTCATCAACTCAAAAAGCAAGTATAAACTTATAACAGAAGTAAGAATATAAAGCATGAAGTTAAAACTTAATGGAGCAGATTGAACACTTAACTATGCAATATTAAATAGATCCTTGGCAATAGATAGAGGTATAAACGATGCAAACGAAATACCCAAACATAAAAAGACAATGTACCTTTTTTAGTGTCCGACAGATTTCTGAGAAATCATCGGGTGCTATTCTTTTTGTTGAAGCAAGCTTGGTTAGCTCTGCAACAGCCTATTTCCGTTCTGACCACTTGGTTGCTTTCTGTGACATAAGGCACAAGATGTTAATAGCAGTACAGGAACATCAAAACCAAATATTCCTAAATTAAATCACTACAACCAAAAAAAAAAATTGAACTAGTTTGAATGTTCTCCAATCTTAAAACCACATGAATATTTGGCTCAAAATAGACCTCAACTCATTTGATTATAGTTAATACTCAATTAAAGTATCACCTCAGTCACTGAATTTTCATTTCTTAGCAAAAACAAGCAACAAAGAAATGAAACCCAAGTTTTCATTTTCTCATACTTTGAACAGCCAAAGAGAGCAAGAAAAGGAATATTATAATATCAAGAACAATAAGAGATCAAAGCAATGAAAAAAAAAATCCAATAATTCACTTTTCTGTCCAAAAACAAACAAACACAATACATATCTGTAGATATAAGATTTAATATCAATATCTTGATGCTTTCTAACCACAACAATTGTTCAGTTCGGTTGGCTGAAATTTTAAAGGGGATACTGATAATAGCAATGTTGTAGCACCAAAAAAAATTAAGCAAACACAACATAAAACAAATCATGGTAATGAAGCAAGATTAAGGAAGAAAATTAAGCCCCATGATATACATACTTTGTTACCTCAACAGTGAAAAAAAGAAGAAGAAGAAGAACATCAAACAAACAAAGTACAGTAATTGAAATAAAACAATGAAGAACAAAAAATTAATAAACCCACGAAGTATATAACCCAAAAAATCAATAATACAATTTTTCCTATTCAAAATCCAAGCAACCAAACAAAGCACACCAGAAGACAAACAAAAAAGAAGAAGAAATGGGAAAAACGGTAATAAAAAACGCACTCGTCCTCAAAGATAAGGCGTCTCTGGATAGTGTCCATTCCAGCGTTGGCAGAGTCTCCCATGGTGGGATTGGAAGCTTTAGAAGAAAGGGAGACCCTAGCAATGAGAGGAGAAAGGGGCTTCGGAATGGAAGAAGGGATTCGAAGAAAAGGGTTACGAGCAAAGCTAGAAGAAGAGGTAAAGAGATGGGCTCTGGGGGCAAAGTAAAGCTTGGCACTGGTATTTAGAAGGTGGGACATTGCGCACTCGCATGTGATCTCCGCCATTGTTGAATCGTGTAATATTATTATTTTATATTAATATTAATCTTTCAACCACCAACAGAACGAGAGAGAGAGAGAGAGAGAGAGAGAGAGAGAGAGAGAGAGAGAGAGAGAGAGAGAGAGAGAGAGAGAGATCTTTACCTGCACCAACGAGTCTCCGAGTCCACGTCATCGAGCCTCCGGCAGTCCCGCTGAGCCTCTGTCAGCCCCGTCGACCTCCACCGTGGTTGAAGCCTCATATATCCCCTCTCCGTCGTAGTTGAGGGAGCAGGAGAGAGATAGAGAAGGAGAGGGGTCGGGGAAGAGTGAGTGAGGAGACCGACTTAGAGACAGGGTTTTTAGATTAGAGGAAAAAAAACAAGAGCTTTAGGTTTAGGTCTAGAGAATAGAACGGGAAGAGGGAAAAGGAAATATTTCCTAACCCGCCTTTTTTTTTAACTATTTATTATTTACCGCTTTTAATTTTACATTAGATAGTATAACACTTTTTTAATAAACTTATATTTATGTGTTATGGAATGGGGTATTTGGTGTAGTGTATGTAGGAATAGTCTCTAAAGCTTGTAAAAGGAAAAAAAATAAAGAAAGAAAGAAACAATTTGAGTTGGAGAATTGCTAAGGAGCATCACTAGTACCCAACACCACAAAGAGATGGCATACCGCTATTGGTGCAATCCGAGTCCCACTTATTTGAATTTAATAAGTATTATAGGGCATTGCTACCAATCATGGAGTGTCACCTCATGTGGTGTTGGCACCTTAAGTTGCCAAATAACAACAGTCTTTGAGTTAATATGCACTTGCCGGCTACTAAATGAAAAAAAAATTGAAAGAGGCAAACGAAGGTTAGAAAACAGAGTGATGAGTTGGTTTTTCATTAAATGATTTGTTATAAGCCTATTGGGTGGACATGTAGTAGTACACGGAAGTGGAGAGACGGCCTTCTTCCAAATTTTGGCACCATATAACACTCGAGGGATTGAAAACTAGGATTCTAAGAATGGACAAACCTAAAACCATGCGACACCTTATTAAAGGACACAGACCTAAAAACGTGCACTACTAGAAAACTATACTTAGGCAACACACGAGAGACAACAGTTTTCATAGAACAGTCGTCTCGTGTCAAAAATAGACATGACACGACATTATCTCTTGAACTGTTGTGTCATGCAAATTAAAACTTGCATGAGACAATAGTTTTAGTGAGACTGTCATAACATGTCTACTTTTAACATGAGACAACATTTCTACGAAGGAACGTGTGACCATAAGAAGGAACAGACCTAAATTTAACAAGACTTCAATATACATTCCTTGTGAATTAATACTTTTTTTAGTATAATTATCCCGATAAGTACTTGATTAGGAAATTTGATCTGTTAAAACTACAAGAATGTTAATGAAAATTCTCTAAATTAAAATATTATTATCTCTAATTTGTGAGTTTATTTAGGATAATAAATCACATGACTGGTATCGATCTCCAAAATTTTAAAATAAATTAACCTTATACACTATAATTTTCATGTTCACTTCATGAAGAAAAAAAAAACTTTAATTGGTGCTTTTTTTTTCCCTCATGGTTTAAAAGTTCCTAACTTGAAGTTGTAACCGGGCTAATGAGATGAGGACATTAGAATTGTTTTTAATGCTGATGATGGTAACTTGATTCTTAGCAACTCCTTTTGAGTTCTTTAAATTATGATGATAAGTAAATTTGGCACTTTACTAATAATAGGGAATACTCAATTCAAAAATGGGTTTAATGTGACCATTTGTGAGAGAGAACTCACATAGGCTTCAGACATGCGAGCGAGGTACAAAAAAGTGGTCGAAATCCAGTATTCCTCCTAAAATAAAAACTTTTTTTTAAACTTATCCATTCATTGCTTTCTGCCAAAGATGTTTTAGTTTGCAGGGATATTTTTATTTCTAACAAGTGTTCTAGATGCCTTGAAGTACTGAAGATATCCATTTTTCTCTTGGAAATGTCCTTGTTTGAAACATCTTTCAAAGAAAAATGGATTTTCCTACAAAATCAAAATGGTGGATGACCAAGAAAATAGTCTCTTAAATTTGTCTAAGACTATTATTTGTAAAGAATAATTAGAGTTGTTTGTTATGTTAACTTGGCAAGTGTGGGAGCCTAACATGATGATGCTTTGGATCATGGTGAGTTAAATTTTGATATCATCAGTACTGTTATCCCCATTTCCTGCATAGACTTGGGACCTTCGTCCAGGCCCATTGTCAGGGGCTGTGTAAGCATACGGGCCCGAGCCAAGGCCTCTTGGTACAGAAATGTCCGAGAGGGGTATGGGCTGGGAGTGCATGTCTGGGTCCATTAGAGGGGTCCGGCATGGCCCTGCTGGTTCTGTCCTCCGGGACGGTCGTCCGGGTGATGTGTAGATCACTCGAACCCCCCCCCCCCCCCGACATACGCGCCCTGGTCCCGGACCCTGGTACGGTCCCGGCCTGTGGTAAATGAAGAGGGACAAAGGTAAACGAACCCGGATCACCTCATCCCCAGTTGGAGGGGTCAGGCGTCCAGGATCCTGAAGCCACCCCCCTCCACGTGGGCGTTGTCCCCACTTTTCACCTGCAGAAAAGGCCACCTCGGGATTGCACGCCGTTGTTTCAGGTCTGCGCTGCCAAGTACTCTAACTAGTCTTGTCTCCTAAATCTGCCTCGTAACTCGAAGTGTCCAGACCAAAAGCACCGTTTTGTCAGGCAAGATATAGCTCTTGAGTCAACTTGTTGGGCCTTAGCTGATCTGGGTTTCATATATGTTGTATCTTTTGTATTGGGCTTCCACTAGAAAGGCCAAAAATACCCGTGTCTCTAATGGGCCCGGGTCATACCCGGCCCAAACCCAGTGTTCCCATAAGCCTATAAATACAGGCTATAGAACACTGTGAAAGGGGTCTCTCTTCACCTAAGATACAGTAACTCTGTCAAAATACAGAGAAAAACTCCATTGTAAAAGGTTTTTCAAGCTCTAATACTATAGACTCGTGGACTAAGGCTAGTTAACGCCCCAACCACGTAAAAACTCTGAGATAATCTTCTACTTTCACTACAATTATCCTTAAGTTGTATTTATTAATATAGTTACCGAAAATCTCGGTTAACAGTTTGGTGCTTTCATTGAGAGCTGAAGGAAGCTAGTGATAACGACATACCTTTGCTACAATGGTGAACACACGACACACAACTTTCGACCCTAGCAATCCAGAGCAGGGCAACAGAGACCCGCTGCCTTCACAGCATATCCCTCAAGATCTGCCCGAGAACGCGCCTCCTCAAACATCTCACCAAGACGAGTCACAAGACTACGAGGGTGGGACAGAATACGAAGAGGAAAACGAGGAGGAATATTATGAAGAGGAAAATGAGGGGGAGTACCACGACGAAGCTGCGGATCCCAAGACCCCCGAAAGAGAGCCCGATCAGCAGGACTTGGAGGTGACGAGACTAAGACGGCAAGTCCTGGATCAGGAAGCCAGGATCGCTGAGCAAGCGGAGGCGCATCGACGGATGCAAGAGTCTCTCTAAGCCCTGCAGGCACTCATGGTTGCGCAGGGTCCGGCAGCCAAACCCACAACTGGCCCACTTCCAGAGGCACAGCAACCTGCTCCACGAGAGCGAGCCGAAGTCCCCGGAGGAGCCAGCCCGGCCCCTCCCCCGGAGCCTTTTCCTGAGCCAGCTCCAGGAAACCCGGACAGGGAGCGACAGAAGGCCGGTGGAAAGATCCTGGAAAAGACCACCCCCGTCACGAAAGCCAGGACTCGTTCCCAGCCACTCCCTAGGAAAGAAAAGGTGCACCCCGTCCCAGGATGAGGCCACCCGATCGATCCGTAGGGGACGCAGCCGCGGAATGCACAGCCCCGACACACCCCAGGGCGAGACGGGCGGGAAGGGTCTCTGCACCCGAGTGCCTCGGTTAACAAGAACCGTTGGGAACGGCCTCCCCGCGAAGAACGTCATGCCCTCAGTTCAGGAGACGACACTTCCCGGATAGACTTACGCGATGGGCTGAACGCTCTGAAGGAGCGGGCCCGCAAGGAAAAGATCCTCCCCCGTGGTGGCGACCTCAGGAACAACATCAACGACAGGAGGAACGAGAGAATCCCCCTAGAAGACAGCACGACCAGGCAGCTCATGGAACAGATGGCTGCGTTGAAAAAGGTCACGGATCGCCTGGTCCGCAAGCAAGAAGGCGCGGACACCAACTCCGACGAAGAAGATAAAGAGCCCTGCGCAAGGCACATCCTGGACGCCGTACTCCCCAAGGGGTTCAAGATGCCAAGCCTCACCGCCTATACTGGAAACACCGACCCCAGGGACCATCTGTCCCGATACAACTGACTCATGATAGTGGCCTATGTCAGCGACGACGGCAAGTGCCTCTGCTTCTCAATCACTTTGGGCTGTCCCGCCGAAGAGTGGTGGAAGAGACTTAAGCCGAGGTCCATCCAATCCTGGTCCGGGCTGAATTCAGCGTTTCGAAAGCAGTTCGTGGTCGCCATGAGGATGGATATGCAGATCAGCGCTCTCGCAAATATCAAGCAGCACCCCGCAGAGACACTGAGGGCCTACATCCAACGCTTTACTGAAGAGGCCTCCAAGACGAAAGTAGACGACGGACAGCGCCTGGTGGCACTGCAGTCCAGAATCCGGGCCGGGTCCCCCCTATGGGATGACATGCAGCGTAGCAAGGCCGCTACCCTGGAAGAGTTCATCAGGAGGGCCCAAGGATTCATCAACTGGGAAGAAGCCCAGATCTAGGCCTTCGGGTGGCCCCCTGCCCCGCATCCCGTCCCCCAGACGCTCCCGGGGTATGGGGGACCATTCCCGGCGCAGTCCTACACCGCACCCCCCGTTGCCCCGGGACCGGACGTCGCGCTCGGAGTCAGCTACACACCTACGGTGTACGGCCCTGCCACTTTAGGGTATGCCCGACCCAATCCACCCACTTCTCCGGTTATGGCGTCGCGCCGGCAGGGCAGAGCATGGCCCTTGTTGTGGCCCAGCAGTCACAAACAGGAGTGACTGAGGCGAGCGTGAACCCCTCCCGGGGGAAGCGATTGGGCAAAGGCCAGAACCGGCCCGAGCCAGTCAAGAAGGGGACGCTGAAGAAAAAACTTCAGGCCTGTAAGAGCAAATGGCCCGAGGAACTGCCCTGCGTACTATGGGCTTACCGGACAACCGAGAGGACGTCAACCGGACACACCCCCTACTCTATGGTCTATGGATGCGAAGCCGTCATCCCAATCGAAACGACTATCCCGTCCCACCGACGCGACACGTACGATCCCGTCCAGAACCACGCCTTACTCCAAGAATCACTAGATCTCATCGAAGAGATCCGGGAAGAGTCGCAGGTACAGCTGAAGATGTACCAAGGCAAGATCGCGCGACACATCAACTCCAAAGTCAAGAGCCGTAAGTTTGGAACCGGCGACTTGGTCTTGCGAAGAGTCTTCCCTGCTACTCAAGATCCGAGAGTGGGGGTTCTGGGCCCAAATTGGGAGGGGCCATATGAGATCCAACACGAGGTGTGCCCCGGAACGTACTGCTTAAAGCGGCTCGATGGCTTGGAAGTCCCGCGAGCCTGGAATGCGGAGCATCTCCATAAATACTATCAATAGTCAGGGAGCCTTTCCCAGTTTAATATTTTCGTTGTAAACGATGTACGCCACAGGGCGAACCTTTTTCAAACAATGAAAATGACGTGTGCAAAACGTCATAAAGAAATATTGTGAAACCATGCTAATCTATCTCAAGTGACCCCAGACCCGTCTCCGATCGCTTGCGGGGGGTATCTCGGGTGTAAGCAAACACCTGGCGGGGCGCAAGCTTGGGCTAGTCTCGGCTCGGACCACCAAGGTCCGAGCGACTCAAACCTCACGGTCCCACCCTGGATGAACGACGTCCAGGGGTATAAAACGAGGGACCGAGCCGGAGGCCAGTCCCACCCCTGACGAACGATGTCCGGGGGTATAAAATAAAGAGGATCGAGCTGGAGGCCGGTCCCACCCCGGACGAGAGATGTCCGGGGGTATAAAATAAAGAGGACCGAGCCCAAGGCTGGTCCCACCCCGGACGAACGATGTCCGGAGAAATAAAATAAAGAGGACCGAGCCCAAGGCCGGTCCCACCCCGGACGAAAGATGTCCGGGGGTATAAAAACGAAGGACCAAGCCGGAGAATGGTCCCACCACGGACGAACGACGTCCAGGGGTATAAAACGAAGGACCAAGGCGGAGGCCGGTCCCACCCCGGATGAACGACGTTCGGGGTTATAAAACAGAGGACCGAGCCGGAGGCCAGTCCCACCCCAGACGAACGATGTCCAGGGGTATAAAATAAGGAGGACCGAGCCGGACGCCGGTCCCACCCCGGATGAACGATGTCCGGAGAAATAAAATAAAGAGGACCGCACCCAAGGCCGGTCCCACCCCAGACGAAAGATGTTCAGGGATATAAAAATGAAGGACCGAGCTGGAGGCCGGGCCCACCCCGGATGAACGACGTCCAGGGGTATAAAACGAAGGATCGTGCCGGAGGGCGGTCCCACCCCGAACGAACGACGTCCGGGGGTATAAAACAGAGAACCGAGCCCAAGGTCGGTCCCACCCCGGATGAACGATGTCCAGGGGAATAAAATAAAGAGGACCGAGCCGGAGGCCGGTCCCACCCCGAACGGACGATGTCCGGGAGTATAAAATAAAGAGGAACGAGCCCCAGGCCGGTCCCACCCCAGACGAACGATGTCTGGGGAAATAAAATAAAGAGGACCGAGCCAAAGGTCGGCCCAACCCCGGACGAACGACGTCCGGGGGTATAAAACAGAGGACCGAGCCCAAGGCCGGTCCCACCCCGGACAAACGACGTCTTGGGGTATAAAACAGAGGACTGAGCCCAAGGTCGGTCCCACCCTGGACGAACGATGTACGGGGGTATAAAATAAAGAGGACCGAGTCGGAGGCCGGTCCCACCCCGAACGAACGATGTCCGGGGGTATAAAACAAAGAGGACCGAGCCCAAGGCCGGTCCCACCCCGGACGAACGATGTCCGAAGAAATAAAATAAAGAGGACCGAGCCCACGGCCGGTCCCACCCCGGACGAAAGATGCCCGGGTGTATAAAAACGAAGGACAGAGCCGGAGGCCTGTCCCACCATGGACGAACGATGTCCAGGGGTATAAAACAAAGGACCGAGCCGGACATCGGTCCCATTCTGGACGAACGACGTCTGGGGGTATAAAAAACAGAGGACCGAGCCCAAGGCTGGCCCCACCCCGGACGAACAATGTCCAGGGGTATAGAATAAAGAGGACCGAGCCGGAGGCCGGTCCCACCCCGGACGAACGATGTCTGAAGGTATAAATAAAGAGGATCGAGCCGGAGGCCGGTCCCACCCCGGAAGAACGATGTCCGGTGTATAAAATAATGACGACCGAGCCCAAGGCCGGTCCCACCCCGGACGAAAGATGTCCGGGGGTATAAAAACGAAGGACCGAGCCTGAGGCCGATCCCACCTCGGACGAACGACGTCCAGGGGTATAAAACGAAGGACCGAGCCGGAAGCCGGTCCCACCCCGGACGAACGACGTCCGAGGGTATAAAACAGAGGACCGGGCTCAAGCCCGGTCCCAGCCCGGACGAACGATGTCCAGGGTTATAAAATAAAGAGGATCGAGCCGGAGGCCGGTCCCACCCCGGACAAACGATGTCTGGGGGTATAAAATAAAGAGGACCGAGCCCAAGGCTGGTCCCACCCCGAATGAACGATGTCCGGGGAAATAAAACAAAGAGGACCGAGCCCAAGGCCGGTCCCACCCCGGACGAAAGATGCCCGGGTGTATAAAAACGAAGGACTGAGCCGGAGGCCGGTCCCACCATGGACGAACGACGTCCAGGGGTATAAAACGAAGGACCGAGCCGGACGTCGGTCCCACTCCGGACGAACGACGTCCGGGGGTATAAAACACAGAGGACCGAGCCCAAGGCTGGCCCCACCCCGGACGAACAATGTCCAGGGGTATAAAATAAAGAGGACCGAGTCGGAGGCCGGTCCCACCCCGGACGAACGATGTCCGGGGTATAAAATAAAGAGGACCGAGCCCAAGGCCAGTCCCACCCTGGACGAATGATGTCCGGGGGTATAAAATAAAGAGGACCGAGCCGGAGGCCGGTCCCACCCCAGACGAACGATGTCCGGGGGTATAAAATAAAGAGGACCGAGCCGGAGGCCGGTCCCACCCCGGATGAACGATGTCCGGGGGTATAAAATAATGAGGACCGAGCCCAACGCCGGTCCCACCCCGGACGAAAGATGTCCGGGGGTATAAAAATGAAGGACCGAGCCTGAGGCCGGTCCCACCCCGGACGAACGTCGTCCAGGGTTATAAAACGAAGGACCGAGCCGGAGGCCGGTCCCACCCCGGACGAATGATGTCCGGGGGTATAAAACAGAGGACCGAGCCCAAGCCTGGTCCCACCCCGGACGAACGATGTCAAGGGGTATAAAACAGAGAACCGAGCCCAAGTCCGGTCCCACCCCGGACGAACGACGTCTGGGGGAATAAAACAGAGGACTGAGCCCATGGCCGGTGCCACCTTGGACGAACGATGTACAGGGGTATAAAATAAAGAGGACCGAGACGGAGGCCGGTCCCACCCCGAACGAACGATGTCCGGGGGTATAAAATAAAGAGGACCGAGCCCAAGGCCGATCCCACCCCGGACGAACGTTGTCCGGAGAAATAAAATAAAGAGGACCGAGCCCACGGCCGGTCCCACCCTGGACGAAAGATGCCCGGGTGTATAAAATCGAAGGACAGATCCGGAGGCCGGTCCCACCATGGACGAACTATGTCCAGGGGTATAAAACGAAGGACCGAGCTGGACGTCGATCCCACTCCGGACGAACGACGTCCGGGGGTATAAAAAACAGAGGACCGAGCCCAAGGCTGGCCCCACCCCGGACGAACGATGTCTAGGGGTATAAAATAAAGAGGACCGAGCCGGAGGCCGGTCCCACCCCGGACGAACGATGCCCGGGGGTAAATAATAAGGAGGACCGAGCCCAAGGCCGGTCCCACCCTGGACGAACGATGTCTGGGGGTATAAAATAAGGAGGACCGAGCCGGAGGCCTGTCCCACCCCGGACGAACGATGTCCGGGGGTATAAAATAATGACGACCGAGCCCAAGGCCGGTCCCACCCCAGATGAAAGATGTCCGGGGGTATAAAAACGAAGGACCGAGCCTGAGGCCGGTCCCACCCCGGACGAACGACGTCCGGGGGTATAAAACAGAGGACCGAGCCCAAGCCCGTTCCCACCCCGGACGAACAATGTCCAGGGGTATCAAATAAAGAGGACCGAGCCCGAGGCCGGTCCCACCCCGGACGAACGATGTCCGAGGAAATAAAATAAAGAGCACTGAGCCCAAGGCCGGTCCCACCCCGGACGAAAGATGCCCGGGTGTATAAAAATGAAGGACAGAGCCGGAGGCCGGTCCCACCATGGACGAACGACGTCCAGGGGTATAAAACGAAGGACCGAACGGACGTCGGTCCCACTCTGGACGAACAACGTCTGGGGGTATAAAACAGAGGACCAAGCCCAAGGCTGGTCCCACCCCGGACGAACGATGTCCAAGGGTATAAAATAAAGAGGACTGAGCCGGAGGCCGGTCCCACCCCGGACGAACGATGTCCGGGGTATAAAATAAAGAGGACCGAGCCCAAGGCCGGTCCCACCCTGGACGAACGATGTCCGGGGCTATAAAATAAAGAGGACCGAGCTGGAGGCCGGTCCCACCCCGGACGAACGATGTCCGGGGTTATAAAATAATGAGGACCAAGCCCAAGGCCGGTCCCACCCCGGACGAAAGATGTCCGGGGGAATAAAAATGAAGGACCGAGCCTGAGGCCGGTCCCACCCCGGACGAACGTCGTCCAGGGTTATAAAACGAAGGACCGAGTCGGAGGCCGGTCCCACCCCGGACGAATGACGTCCGGGGGTATAAAACAGAGGACCGAGCCCAAGCCCGGTCCCACCCCGGACGAACGATGTCCAGGGGTATAAAATAAAGAGGACCGAGCCGGAGGCTGGTCCTACCCCGGACGAACGATGTCTGGGGGTATAAAATAAAGAAGACCAAGCCCAAGGCCGGTCCCACCCCGAATGAACGATGTCCTAGGAAATAAAATAAAGAGGACCGAGCCCAAGGCCGGTCCCACCCCGGACGAAAGATGTCCGAGGGTATAAAAACGAAGGACCGAGCCGGAGGCCGGTACCACCCCGGACGAACGATGTCCAGGGGTATAAAACGAAGGACCGAGCCGGAGGCCCGTCCCACCCCGGACGAACGACGTCTGGGGGTATAGAACAGAGGACCGAGCCCAAGGCCCGTCCCACGCCGGACGAACGATGTCCAGGGGTATAAAATAAAGAGGACCGAGCCGGAGGTCGGTTCCTCCTCGGACGAACGATGTCCGGAGGTATAAAATAAAGTGGACCGAGCCCAAGGCCGGTCCCACCCCGGACGAACGATGTTCGGGGAAATAAAATAAAGAGGACCGAGCCCAAGGCCGGTCCCACCCGGACGAACGACGTCTGGGGGTATAAAACAGACGACCGAGTTCAAGGCCGGTCCCACCCCGTACGAACGATGTCCGGGGTTATAAAATAAAGAGGACCGAGCCCAAGGCCGGTCCCACCCTGGACGAACGATGTCCGGGGCTATAAAATAAAGAGGACCGAGCTGGAGGCCGGTCCCACCCCGGACAAACGATGTCCGGGGTTATAAAATAATGAGGACCAAGCCCAAGGCCGGTCCCACCCCGGACGAACGATGTCCGGGGGTATAAAAACTAAGGACCGAGTCGGAGGCCAGTCCCACCCCGGACGAACGATGTCCGGAGTTATAAAACGGAGGACCAAGCCCAAGGCTCATCCGGTTCGTACAATTGGTGTCCTGGAGATAGAAGCATCTAGTTTGCCCCAGGGCAAAGCCATGGCCTAAAACTGATAAAAGGAGAACAAAGCTCCAAGTTAAACTAAGCCTCGAGGGCCCTGGACTTGGTGCCAGGATTAAAATCTTGGAGAGTTAAGTCGTTGGGTCTAGTCCAGGCCGTTGGAACCGGAACTAAACCCTCACAATCAATTAATCGCGGCAACAGAATGAAATTTCTACTTGGAACAACGAAAGGAAGCCTACATAAAAACCAGAGAAGGTAGCAGTGTTCTAAATTTAATTACAAGCCAAAAACACTAATAAAATTACAAGGCCGGGGTTCGGGCCTACAACTCATCCACCCGGAGGTCCGCATCCTCCTTCTCCTTGGCCTCGAACTCGGCCCTCTTTGACTCCGGATCAGGGAAGACAAGGAGGTTCATACTCTTGTCCTTGCACTAGGCCATGTAGATGGCCTCGTCAAAAGTGACATCCAGCAGGCCCTCGGCCTCCTCCTTTTCGTGACGGGTTGTTTCGTGCACCGCCTTCTCCTGAAGCAGAGAATCGCCCAGTTTGTAGACTCGGACCTTCAAGGCCTGGATCTCCTCCTTTTCCAAGACGGACTGAGCCGCGGCCATCTCCAAAAGTGTCACCCATTCATCGACCTCCTTTGATTTTCGGGACAACTCCTCTTCCAACTCGGCCTTGGCGCGGTCGAGCTCCTCGCACTCTGTCTGGGCACGGGCCACCTCCTGGCCAAGAGCCTCCTTGGCGGCCTTCCTCTGATTCACAGCCGCCTCCAACTCCAGCTTGGCCGTCTCCATATTTATGGCCAGCTCGGCCACTAGATCGGCACTCCTTTGGGACAACAGGTCAACTTGGAGCAAAGAAAAGTTAGAAAATAAAACCCTCGTCAACAAGTAAGGGAAGGAATGTAAGAGAAGTGAAAGTTACCGCAGTGGCCTGGTGGCAGAGAGCCTGGGAGATGAACAGTACGTCCGGGTTGGCTATCGTGGCGTACCTTTTGAGCTGGAGGTTGGACATGGTGCTCCCAACCTGGTCTACCAGGTCAGTCGCCAGAGGGGCCGTGTCCTGGCCGAGTTTAGGGCAGAAGTCCGCTTCGAGGGCTGGCCGATCCACGATCGGCTGAGGAGCGCTGAACTCGGCAGGACGCTCCGCGAATTCAACCTGACGACGGATCGTCAGGGCCTTGTAAGTTTCGTCCCTCCAGCACCAGCTGTTTTCCCAGGTCCGGTTGATCAGCCGGGACTGCTCATCTCGCAAGGCTGACTCCCCCTCCTCAAGAAGAGTCGGGCGTATGGGGAGAACAGGCAGTGCAGGGATTTCCTTCATGGCCAGCCGACTCTCACCATGCGACTCTTCAGCCGAGCCAGCTCGCCTCGTCCGGGGCCTCTTCCCGGTGTTGCCCTCTACGGCCCCAGCATCCGGGCCCCTCTTCCCCGAGCTCCAGCTGACCGCCGCGTCCACCTTCAAGTCGATCACGGGGGGCTGGGCGGAGGCGGAGATTGCAGCAGGCTCCACGGCCTGGAGGGGGACCGCGGCCAGGACTCCTTCACCGGGACGGAGCTCTGTCCCGGACAGTTCCTTGGTAAGGTGGGGCTCCGGGCCCGTCACCTCGCTATTCTTCCTGGCCGCCTTCTTGGCCGCCCTGTCCTTGATGAGCCACCTCATTTTGCTGGCAGGGGTTGACATATTAGAGTCCCCTGGAAAAGTACAGAAAAAGGAGTTAGGACGATAAGTCAATCAGATAAAAACACATAAATCAAAGCTAGAAATGACCCGGGATGAACCCTCATCTATGCCCTGGGCGTGACTCAATTCCTCTAAAGCAAATGAATGGACCCGATCCCCCATGTCGTCCGGGTTCAGGAAACCCCCGTACTGGAGGAACCCGGATAAGAACATGAGGACCTCCGAGCCTACAGGGACGGGAATTGAAGGTCTCATCTCCCCATCGGCCCCAAACGTGGGGCCCGGGGGTACTAGCCTATCCCTAGCTAAGTCCCCGACTCGGGGAGCATAAGTTAAGATTAAAGAGGAGTTACCTCGCCCCGATACGCTAGCCCCGGGAGTCCCAATGTTTGGTTGAGCATCTTCGAAGAGCTCTTCCAGCTCCTCTGAGGTGGCCGCCTTTGTCGGGGCCTGGTCCTTCTTGCGCCGGGCCGCGTCGGCTCGCGCCACTCTTTCCACAGTGGCAATGTGATTCAGGGCCAACTGCTCCCGGACGTCGACGTTCTTCTCACAGGGGATGCCCTGAAGGTTCGGGATAACAATGGTCTGGGTGGCTGCGAGCATCCCAACCAGTCGGAGATTGTCGTTCGTGACATAGCCCCCTACGTCCAGATCCTCCACGCTCAACTCGGAATAAAACCTCCTCCTTTCCAGAATGAACTCGGTAAGGGGAGTTTAAGCGAAAGGCCCTGCCACCCAGAAGATATGATAAGAGACGACTAAAAAGGATAAGGAGTAAAAGAGAGGATCAGGGAAATACTTACCCACTCGCTGGAAGTCCAGCAGCAGTGTGGGGTTCTTGTCCACGAGGAACCTGGACGTCAGGAACCAGTAATGCCTGACGTCCGGGGGATGCCTCCAGGAGCTGGTAGGAGCGGGATAACCACTCCGCGACTTCAGTCTATAAAATCCGTCCAGGGTCTTGTCCTTGACGTTGACCTGCGGCTCCAGCTTGTAGAAGTACAGGACCTCTGCAGGGGTGGGCTCTGCGATGTCCTTCGCGATGCAAAACACCCGTCATCCGGAAAGTAGCCGGTACGCTTGAGGTAGAAGCTGGAACGGTGCGATTCCCACGTACGTCAAGAACCGCATGAAATAGTCGTGAAGCAGGAGCGTTGCTCTTGCGCTAATGTGGCCAGCGCTCCAGGCTCTGAATCCTTCCACGGACATATGCGCCTGCTCTTCGATCCTAGCCACGCGGTTGTGAAAGAGTCCCGGAGTTGATTCGATGCCCAGACGCTGCTCTAGGAGAAGTGTCATCTGGTAGTTCCATAACAGGTTGGGCGTCACGTCCATTTCCCACCTGTTTCCCTTGGGCGTCCGGGATCCAACGACGGCGGCAGGGGCCTTATTGACCTCTTCTTCAGAATGGAGCGTAATGCCCGTTGCCATAGCTGACGATCTGGGAACAAAGAAAGAAAAGCCAAGCAGTCAGTACCTGAACCCAAGAAAGTCGGTCAAGGTACGGGGGGTCTCCTAAGGACTGCTTGGAGCCCCTTCGGATCTGGTCCAGTTCCGAAGAGCCACAGAACCCTGATCGGGAAAGAAGGATACTACTAAGACCAGCCCTCTTTCTGGGAAGCATCTGGATACAGAGCAACCCAAACCAGGCGGCCTTCCTAACAACTCCTAAATATAAAGCCTAAACGCACGCATTAAAAGAACATCATAAGTTCACAAAGTCGTCAAGAGAGTCAGGAGGACTTACTGTGAGTTGTCGGCCGTAGAAGATGGTGGTGGTCCGACTGTAAGGACGGCAGAACCTCATTCTTGAAGTGGTGTAGCCGGTCTAACAGTTCGTCGACAGGACAGGCCTGAGACGCGTCTTCAGGTAGAAGCGTAGAAGTTGGGGTTCTGCGGAATTGGCGGCGGCGCAGAGTCAACAGATGGTGATATATGCCGTCGGCAATGTCGGACATGCGAGGCTCGAGCAAAGCTTATCAGTTCTTAAACTGGTTCGAAGGTGTAAAAGTGCCAAATTGGCTTCCGTGGGGTATTTATAATGGCCCCAAGTCCTGGCCTCCGATCCAACGGAAAGGTGTCTCCTCATCGGACGGTCAGGAGTCGCGCAGGGACATTTATGAGTCGTCTCAGGTCGGATCCTCGCCATCTCAGATCTGACGGCCCAAGAGGGGCGGATGCCAAAGGTCACCCCATCCTACGGTCCACCTCATCCCAGGGACATTAATGATGGCCCCCCGTGCAGATGGGACGCTTCGTAACGTGCGTTGACACACTAGCCTAGGCCTAGCGACCCTTGGGAGGGCTAGGCGACCTTTCAGGACCTGCGCAGTAATCGCCTGGTGACACGTGTACCCTTGCCATGAAGCGTGACAAAGGTAAACGTCCCCAGATATTGGTAAACGGTCCGGCCCAGGCATACGGCCAGTGCCACGGCTCGTTGTCACGGACCCTCGATCCCGGGCAGGAACTGGGAAGGCAACCATGCGAGCGCCCTGAGAACGATGCAACCCTCCTCCTGGCAGGCCTAGGCGAAGGCTTGGGGGGTAAATGTTATCCCCATTTCCTGCATGGACTCGGGACCTACGTCCAGGCCCATTGTCAGGGGCTGTGTAAGCATACGGGCCCGGCCCAAGGCCTCTTGGTACGAAAATGTCCGAGAGAGGTATGGACCGAGAGTGCATGTCTGGGCCCATTAGAGGGGTCCGACATGGCCCTCCAGGTTCTGTCCTCCGGGACGGTCGTCCGGGAGATGTGTAGATCACTCGAACCCCCCGACATACGTGCCCTGGTCCGGGACCCTGGTACGGTCCGGGCCTGTGGTAAATGAAGAGGGACAAAGGTAAACGAACCTGGATCACCTCATCCCTGGTTGGAGGGGTCAGGCATCCAGGATCCTGAAGCCACCCCCCTCCGCGTGGGCGTTGTCCCCACTTTTCACCTGCAGAAAAGGCCACCTCGGGATTGCACGCCGTTGTTTCAGGTCTGCGCTGCCAAGTACTCTGACTGGTCTTGTCTCCTGAATCTGCCTCGTTACTCGAAGTGTCCAGACCAAAAGCACCGTTTTGTCTGGCAAGATATAGCTCTTGAGTCAACTTGTTGGGCCTTAGCTGATCTGGGTTTCATATATGTTGTATCTTTTGTATTGGGCTTCCACTAGAAAGGCCAAAAATACCCGTGTCTCTGATGGGCCCGGGTCATACCCGGCCTAAACCCAGTGTTCCCATAAGCCTATAAATACAGGCTATAGAACACTGTGAAAGGGGTCTCTCTTCACCTAAGATACAGTAACTCTGTCAAAATACAGAGAAAAACTCCATTGTAAAAGGTTTTTCAAGCTCTAATACTATAGACTCGTGGACTAAGGCTAGTTAACGCCCCAACCACGTAAAAACCTCGTGTTAATCTTCTGCTTTCACTACAATTATCCTTAAGTTGTATTTATTAATATAGTTACCAAAAATCTCGGTTAACAAGTACCATTTATTTTAAGGTGTGCTAGAGGAAATACTAATGCGAAGATTGTTGATGAGCAATGAAAGTCGTATGCAAATGGTGTAAAGACATGATGCAATCAGCTATATCAACAAGAATTCCACCTAATGAATGGTCATCAGTACAATCAACATACTCTAGAATATTCTCGTTGTGGTCCTTCATTATCACACAATCAGTGTGTGAGCAATTCTGCTAGGAATTCTACTAGAAAAAGTGTATACGTGGTGAGAGCTAATTAGCTCAAATTGTATAGCAAATTCTTTGTAAATGATATATATATATATACAAATAAATGCCTCAATACTCAATTGAGCTAAGATTTTCCAATTGTCTCTCTCTCTCTCTCTCTCTCTCTCTCTCTCTCCAAATTCTGTTTTCTTTCTTGGTATCAAAAGCCATTTCTGGCCCCCACCGTTATGTCGACTGATCAGGCCAAAAACCCTCCTGCCGCTGGTGACTCTTCGTCTACAGCTCTAGCCCCGGTCATTTTGATGGGCTCGTCTCTCTCTGGTGGATCGTCTTCCTCTGTGCTTCCTGTTTCTCCATTTGGAAGCACTCTCATCCAGTCGTTTGTTATGAATTTGGATCGTCACAACTTCTCGTTATGGAAAACGATGGTCTCTACCATCATTTGTGGGCATCATCTCGATGGGTACCTTACTGGTTTGCTCATGTGTCTGCCTGAGGTTCTCCCTCCTGATTATGCTACCGACTCTATTGCTTCTCCTAATCCTGCTTATGAGCACTGGATTATCAATGATTAACTCCTCATGGATTGGTTGTATGGGTCTATGACTAAGGCCATTGCCACTGATGTCATGGGTTGTTCCTCTGCTGCTGGTCTCTGGAGTGCTCTTGACACACTCTATGGAGCTCACTCCAAGTCCAAAATGGATGAGACTCGTACACGTCTCCAGACAACCCGGAAGGGCAACTCTTCTATGGCGGATTATCTCCATCAGATGCGTATTGGGCCGACATCCTAGCCTTTGCTGGTAGTCCCTATCCCGAGTCTCAACTGATTACTAATGTGCTTAATGGCTTAGATTCAGAGTATTTTTCCATTGTGGTTCAAATTGAGGCATGTTCTGATATGTCGTGGCAAGCTCTTTAGGGTATCCTTCTCAGCTTTGACAGTCGCTTGGAGCATCTTCGTGCCCTTTCCGCATCCTCTAAATTATTGAAAGAGCTCACTCCCTCTGCGAATGTGGCCACTCTGTCCCCTCCCCTCTGTCTCAGTCTCCTTCCAGTGGCCGTGGTTCTTCTGGTCCTTGCTCTGATCATGGCAGTGGGTCTCGCTCTAGTGGAAGGGGTGGTAGAGGCACTTGTTCCCGACCCACTTGCCAAGTGTTTGGCCGATACGAGCATTCTGCTGCTGTTTGTTATAATCGGTTTGATGAGTCCTACATGGGGTCGGATCCGAACCATTCTCAGCCTGCACGAAAGCAAAACCTCACAACATTTGTTGCCTCTCCAGAAATAGTAGATCATGATGCTTGGTATGTGGATAGTGGGGCTAGCACTCACCCCGCCGCTGGTCTTGCCAAGCTGACCACACACAATGAGTATGTGGTAAGGACAACTTCACAGTTGGTAATGGAAATTCCATTCCTATTTCTCATATTGGCTCTGGATATTTACCAACCAACTCAGATAGTACTCTTACTCTACACAACATTTTACATGTACCTAAAATCACAAAGAACCTTATCAGTGTTTCCCAACTTACAACTGATAACAATGTTCTAATGGAATTTCATTATGAATGTTGTTTTGTGAAAGACAAAATTACAGGGATGGTGCTGCTCCAAGGGACTTTTAGGGACAGTTTGTACCAACTTCACACCAAGTCAGCCACTCACTCGTCATCTACCACCATCAACCAGCCTTCGTCAACTCACTTCATTGGTGTTTCTGTTTTGTCTTCATCTTCTGTAAATCAGTCTGTGACTAATGAGTCATTAATTTCCAAACTTAATGTATAACATAAGCGTCTAGGTCATCCCTCTTCTAGAGTCTTGAAGAAAATTTTGGCTTCCTCCAATGTAAAAATTTCAATGAATGAAAAGAGTTTATTTTTTGATGCCTATCAATATATGAAATCCCATGCTCTTCCCTTTATTGTTTCAGCACATAAGGCTAACACGTGTTTTAGATCTTGTTCACACCGATCTATGAGATCCTGCCCCGATCAGTTCTAACACAAACTATCTATTCTATGTGCATTTTCTAGATGACTATAGTCGCTACACCTGAATATATCCTCTTAAGGCCAAATCTGAAGCATTAAAGGCTTTTATTCACTTCAAAACCTTAGCTGAAACTCAATTTGATAGGAAGATCAAGGTTCTTAGTTCTGATTGGGGAGGAAAATATGTTGCTTTTGCAAAGATTGTTGCAAGAACATGGCATTTTGTTTCAACATTCTTGCCCTCACACGTCGGCTCAAAATGGTAGAGCTGAACACAAACATCGACATATTGTCGAAATGGGGTTGACGATATTAGCCCTAGCATCCATGCTACTTAAGTATTGGGTAGATGCCTTTCAAACTGTTGTGTTCCTCATAATTCACCTTCCAACCCCCATTTTACATCATAAATCTCCTTTTGAAACTTTATTCAAAAGAAAACCCGATTACAAGCCATTGAGAGATTTTGGTGCAGCTTGTTTCCCATGCATACGGCCCTACCAAGACCACAAATATGGTTTTCACTCCTTGAAATTTGTCAGCCTCGGCTACAGTGACTCCTTCAAGGGGTTCAAATGTCTCAGATCTACGGGTCGTTCATATATATATATATATATTGTTATATTATTTCATATAATATAATATTAGATTAAATAATGTGACAAAATGTGATTTGTCACACAAATGTCATTTGTCACACCTTGTAACATATTATTGAGAGTCACAAAATTGGACACATGTGTGTGCCTAAATGTGACATATTTTGGAGTTACAAAATCAGTTACAAATTTGTAACTCCCAAATATTACCCAATAATGTGTATATTATATGTTACACATTTGAGATTGGATTTCATAAAGCCATATGAGAAATGGCTGATAGAGATGTGATTTTAACTCCCATATTGTGTATGGAAGTTACAAAATCAAGTGGGAATAAATTGGAACGTTTTGGAAAAAAACTAAAGAATTGGTTGCTGAAAATAACCAAGGGCCACAGCGCTTGAAACAAGCGCTGGGACCCTAATGGCTGACAGCTTCATACAAATTCAGTTTTTATCCAATTTTGAACGTTTCCAACAACCAAGTAACTCCCAAATCTCTATTTTAATTCCATAAAACATCCAATTAATCATTGGTAACAGCCATGGGGTTGGTGGAATTTGAAATTCAAAGGGTGTCTCAAAACTCTATAAATAGGAGCCTAATGCTCACTTGTAAGACACACCATTTTCCATCCACAAAGCATTGGCTGGAAAATACACCAAAAGGCTTGATAATTCCAGAGAGCTATTTCCTAGAGAGATCCCTTAGTGCTTAGAGAATAAGGGGAAATAAGCTTTTGGACAAAAGTCTTGAACCTTGTTCAAGTTGGTGATCCCCACTACTCTACACTTTGGTTGTGTGAGAGTTTGTTTGTGTTTTCATTCTTTTGTTCTTCTTATTTACTTGTATTATTATAGTATTGAGTTTGTAATCTTCTTCTTCTACATCTTTCTATTTACTTGTATTTTGAGCAATTGAGTTGTAATATTTATTTAATCAATTATCTTGTCCATTGTATGTTTGCATAGAGTTGTATTTTGGTTTTTCCATATTTCCATTGAGCAATACATATTTTCCTAACATATATGTCTAGGAATTCATGTTCAATGAGTCTGAATTTCAATTTCAGCATGGATTCTTAAACACTCACCAACCTGAAAAATGTGCATCCTCTTCACCCACGGCTTGGTTCCCTTTTTTCACTCTGCTCCAGCTCATCAGCCCGTGCACCCTCTTGCATCTGAGCCTTCTTCTCCCACACTAGTTGTCCCTGAAGTAGTATCAACCTCTCCCTCCTTGTCTTCACAAAGTAGTCATGAGGTACATTCTTATGATTCTCCTACTTTGGTATCTGACTGTGTTGACCATGCTGTGATTTCCAGCCCGTCTAGTGCCTCCTCACGATCCTCTCCTAGTATCATCTCATCCCCACCAGCTCCAACTCTTATTCGGCCTTCTCATCCCATGGTTACCCGTGCCAAAGATGGAATTTACAAGCCTAAAGTGTATATGGGGTTGTCTAAATGGGATCCATATAGTGAAGAGCCTACTACTGTTGATGATGCACTGGCCATTGAGGGGTGGAAATGTGCAATGGAAGATGAGATTCGGGCTCTTCAAAACAACAAGATTTGGTCTCTTGTTCCAGCTTCACCTCAGTATAACCTTGTGGGCAATAAGTGGGTTTTCAAGACAAAAAGAAACTTTGATGGCTCTTTTAAGCTATTCAAAGCTCGACTGGTAGCCAAGGGCTTTCATCAACGCCCAGGCATCGATTTTAGTGAAACTTTCAGTTCTGTAGCCAAGGCTTCTACTATTTGAATCATTCTCACCATAGTTGTATCATCAAACTAGCCTATACAACATTTGGATATAAATAATGCCTTCTTTAATGGGAATTTGGAAGAAGATGTTTTTATGGCACAACCTCTGGGTTTTGAAGACAAAGAGAAACCCGATTATGTGTGCAAACTTCACAAGTCCTTGTATGGTCTGAAACAAGCACCACTAGCGTAGTTTGACAAGCTTAAAACACACACTACTACAGTGTGATTTTATCAACTCCAAAGCTGATAATTCCTTGTTCTTCTTCAATAAAAACAAGGTTGTGATTCTAGTCCTCATCTATTTAGATGATATTATTGTTACAAGAAATAATTCGGTGAAGCTAACTCAGTTTGTTGCTGCTGTGAACAAGAGTTTTATTCTAAAGGATCTTGGTCCACTGCATTTTTTCCTTGGCATTGAGGTTTTTCGCGATGAAACAGGACTTTATCTAACGCAATCTAAGTATGTTGAAGAGCTCTTAGTGAAATACAAGATGGTAAACTTGAAGCCATGTCCCACTCCCATGGTTGCAGGGAGACCAATGTCGCTAACAGATGGAGGGAAGTTAGCTAATCCAACCATGTATAGAAGTATAATCGGTGCCTTGCAGTACTTGTGCCATACCAGACCAGATATAGCTTTTCCTATAAATAAGTTAAGTCAATTCCTTCAGGCACCTACCACAGTTCATTGGAGTGGAGCCAAATGAGTTTTGAGGTATCTTAAAGGAACAATTGGACATGGTCTTCACATTGGCGTTAGTGATAGATTGAGCATAACTGGGTACTCGGATGCAGACTCGGCTTGTTGTCCAGATGATAGAAAGTCAATAGTATAGTAGGGTACTGTGTCTATTTTGGTGATACTCTTGTTGCTTGGTCATCAAAGATGCAATCGATGGTGTCTAGGTTGAGTACAGAATCTCAATATAGAGCACTTGCTCATGTTGCAGTCGAAATTACATGGATAATCCTTACTCAAGGAATGGAAATTTCCTTTACAATCCAAGTCTATTACGTGGTGCGACAACGTAAGTGCAAGTGCGCTTGCCTCAAACCCTATTTATCAAGCAAGGACAAAACACATTGAGATAGATGTTCATTTTGTTAGGTATAAAGTTTTGAAGAAGGAGCTTGAAGTAAGATACATACCATCAACTGATCAAGTGGCTGAGTGTCTTACAAAGGAACTGACTTATGCAAGGTTTCAATCTATGGTATCCAAACTTGGTGTGCAGCTATCACCCCTTCGTTTAAGGGGTGATGTAAAGACATGATACAATCAACCATATCAGCAAGAATTCTACCTAATGATTGGTCATCAGTACAATCAGCATACTCAACAATATTCTTGTTGTGGTCCCTGATTATCACACAATCAGTGTGTGAGAAATAGTGCTAGGAATTCTGTTAGAAAAAATGTATATGTGGTGAGAGCTAATTAGCTCAAATTGTATAGCAGATTTTTTGTAAATGATATATATATATACAAATCAATACCTCAGTACTCAATTGAGCTGAGATTTTCCAATTGTGTCTCTCTCTCAAAATATGTTTTCTTTCTAATGGTAATTTGATCATCAATATGGACGTTGTTGATCATAAGGAGGATGGGGCTTGTGTTTCAGGTGCTATGATTAGAGATTCTAGTGGGAAAGTGTGCGCTACTCAAGTCAATTTTAGAAGCACTACTACAAAAAAATGTCATTTGTGACAGTTCCTAACTGCCACAATTGATTTTTTGCGTCAGTTTTGAAACTGACGCAGAATCCCATGACGCAAACCAACCTGACATTTGCGTCAGTGCTCCACTGTCACAAACGTGGCATTTGTGACAGTACCCAACTGTCGCAAACTTTGCATCAGTTGGGCATTGACACACATACTATATTAAAAAAAATGCTATGAACCCCTACCACGTGTACCCAGCCCCCATCCATCTTATGCGACCCCAGCCACCCTGTACCCAGTCCCCAGCCAGCCACCTCTCAACCCCTGCGACCCCAACCACCCCCCACGACCCTCGCGACCCCAGCCACCTACATGACCCCTGCGAACCCAGTTAGAGAAAAAAATCAAGTGGAGGGTTTTTGGGTTTTGGTTTTTCAAACAATAATCTTCAGAATAAAAAATCTATTCAAAAAATTAAAAAAAAAAAAACTATGTATAAGGTTCATAAACATATTATATTCATCAATTTAACCTTAAAATTAAAATAAAAAATAAAATAAAAACTCACCAAAATGGGTCTAAAAAGTCGAAGGCGTCGCTAGTTGTGAGAAAACATAAGTTTTCGAATTTGGTAGAATGAGAGGCTTGGGGAGGATGGTTAAGATTTAATACTGAGTGCACTGTTTGCATCAGTGGGCATCTGACGCTAACGGTGCATTAACGACGTCAGTTGTCCACTGACGCAAACTTCGTCAATTAACAGCGTCACTGTTATCATTGACGCAAATGCCCTTACAATTGTGGCAGTGCTCAACTGCAACAAATGCTGATTCTCAGTCAACGATGTCAGTCAACTGTGTTGACTGACTCGTTTGACTGACACAAAATAGATATTTTGGTGTAGTGAAGAAAGCCTTTCAGTCCTTTGGTGGTTGAACTCTATGTGTCATTTTAGATAACAAATCTTAACTAAGAGTTTGGTATTCAATTCCTTCTCTATTGCTTTATTTATCTGCGATGAATATGCTCAATGGAATTGCCCCTTGCTATGCTTGAAATACACTACAACAATTTTCACTTTTAATGACTCTCTATAATGACTTACACCAATGGTGTAAGTCATTAAAAGTATTCAGGGATATTTAAAGTCTAATGGTGTAAGTCATTAAAAGTTCTTGTTGATGACTACCAAGGTAAGTCATTAAAAGTGGTGGGAAACGTTATTTGTTATAAATTAAAAAGTCGAAAAAAAAATAATTAAATCTGACAATGGGAGCCCTCTAACGTCTCCCTTGGGTAGACGTGTACACATCCAACGTCTCCCCTGGGAAGACGTGTACACATCGGACGTCTTCCCAGGGGAGACGTGGGATGTGTACACGTCTTCCCAGGGAAGACGTTGGAAGCCTCCCCTATATATCTCCTTCCCCGAGCCATTCACGAACCAGACGAAACCAGAGGCGATTTCTGGGCATTTCCTTGGCGATTTTGGGCGATATTTCTTCCGTTTTCCTCCTCCGAAAATTGATTTGAGGTAAGTTTTTAAGTTTAATTCATGTTTAATAGTTAGGATAATGTACTATTATTTATTTTATTTAACTATAATAAGTTAATATTGGGATTTTAGGGTATTTTGTGGGTTGCGGTTTTGGGTATTGTGGGTGATTTTGGGCGAAATTGATACCGATTTTGGCCGATTTTCTCCTCCAAAAACTAATTTTAGGTATGTTTGTTCATTTTAATTAATGTATAATAGTTATGATAATATATTTTTATTTATTTTCTTTAATTATAATGGGTTAATATTGAGATTTTAGGGTATTGTGGGTTGCGGTTTTGGGTAATATTTGCTTGATTTGAAGAAGATTTGAGATATGATTTCATTATTAAAATAATGCATTATAGTTAGAATGATAGAAATAATTATTTTTGTGCATTTTTTTTTATGATTTGTGAGTTTATTATAAATATTTTTTTAAAGTTTGAAAAATGATTTTAATGAAGATTTGAGATACACAATTGGGATTTAATAGTTATACCATGTTATTTACTATTTTTTTTTTTTTTTTACTATTTAATTAAAAAATTGTAGATTTTTTTTAATTAAATTTTTAGGTTGATTAAGTATATATATGTGTCTAAAATAAGGAAAATAATTTAATTTTAATTTACATACTAAATTGCATGTATAGAAATAAGTAATTCAAGTATATATGTTTATGATTTTTTTTATTTATATTATTCAAAAATTATATATTTGTATTTGTATTTATATTTTAATTATTTTATTAACATTGAAGTAGGTTGATTATATATATTATGTTTTATCTATTTATTTAGTAATTTCTTATTTATTAATTAATTCAATTTTGTTGGTTGTGAATTTAATAGCAAAGTGCATTGCAAAGTGAAGTAAATTTTCTAGCTAGGACTATTAATTGCAAGAGGTACGTACATTATCTTATCTCTCGTTTTAGTATTATTAAATTTTTGTTAGAGGTGTTTGAATATCTTAAATATTCATCCATAGTGAAGTAGGTTTTGAGATTAAAATTGTGTGTTGCGGTGATAACAGAAGGTTGAGAACTGTGTGTTTTAGTGAAGTAGGTTCTGGAAAAAAAAATTGTGTGCTGTGGAGCTATAAGGAAGAAACTTATTGTGTGCTGTTTGAATTGTTTGACTTGTTGTTAACAGATGGTTAGATCAATATTATAGGGGAAATGCTGTCCGATTTTGTCTAGAATTATGTAAAATATTATTATATTTGAATTGTGTTGTGCTTATTTGATTGGATTTGATAAGATTGACTGATGGCTAGGTTACTAATATAGAAGAAATGCTGCCCAATTTTTCATACGCTCGGCCATATGCTTATGTAGTTTTTATTGTTTAATTTTTCATAGACATAGGAGAAGATATGGATAGAAAATGGATGTCAGCGAATAGGTTATCCATGGAATATAAAAATGGGGTCGATTTATTCTTAAGATTTTGTTCAAAGAATGTGAAAGACCTAAAATTTACTCGTTGCCCATGTATTAAGTGTGGAAATGTAAGGAAAATGGAACTTGGTAAGATCAAACAACACTTATTTTTCAATGGAATCGACAAAAGTTACACGGTTTGGTATATGCATGGGGAGAGAATGCATGTCGCGCCAACTCCACCAAGTAGACCCAATGAAGTAAGGAGGAATATAGTAGAGGAGAATTGTGATGCATTAGATGATATGATTAATGACGCACATTATGGATCCGGAGTAGACCCAGATAAGTTTGAGATACTACTTAGTGATGCTGAGAAACCGATTTACTCCGGTTGTAAAAAATTTACAAAGTTATCTGCACTCCTTAGGTTGTACAATTTGAAAGCTAAACACGGTTGGAGTGATAAAGGGATGACTGATCTACTTTGTCTTTTGAATGATTTGTTGCCGGAGTGTAACGAAATGCCAACTTCATTTTATGTAGCAAAGAAAACATTATGCTCATTGGGCATGCAATATGAAAAAAATTCATGCATGTCCTAATGATTGCATGTTATATCAGAATGACTTTGCAGATGCAAAAATGTATCCTACTTGTGGTGAGTCACGATGGCAAAAGAAAAGAAATGGTGAGGATGTCAAGGAAGGAGTACCCGCCAAGGTCTTGTGGTACCTTCCTCCTATTCCTCGTTTCATCTGGTTGTTTAGAAATGCTGAACATGCTAAAAATTTATTGTGGCATGCTAATGAGAGAATAAATGATGGTAAATTAAGGCATCCAGCTGACACCCTAGCTTGGAAGAGGGTTGATTTGAAGTGGCCTTGTTTTGGAAATGAATCTCGTAATATTCGTCTAGGTCTTTCGACTGACAGGATTAATCCACACACTTCTCTTAGTAGTAAGTATAGTTGTTGGTCTGTTATGCTTGTTGTTATACCCAAAAATTGGAGAATGCATCCTAGGAGGCTAAGGAGAATGCATTCTAGGAGAGCTAAGGGGAGTGGTCCTAGGAGACCCCAAGGAGGATGTGGTCGTAGGAGACCCCAAGAGAGTGATCCTAGGAGAACCCAAGGATGAGGTCGAGGAGAACTCAAGAAAGTGTTCTTAGGAGACCCCAAGGAGAAAGTGGTCCTAGGAGACCCCAAGGAGGATGTGGTCCTAGGAGACCCCAAGGGTGTGTTTGAGGTAAGCCTCCCAAGGTTTCCTAAGTGTTGGCTCGAACGTGTCCAAGGTAGGTAGCTAAGGAGGAGGAGTCACATGCAAGTCAAGAGTGGAGACTTAGTTTTTGACAAGGAGAGCCTACTCAATGTCCATGCTTGGGAGATGCTAAAGGAGAATGCCTTGAACTTGTCCAAGGTAAGATGTCAAGGAGGATGCCTCGGACTACCTTGGTCCGAGGAGAAAGCCATCATGTCCGATCGGACATGTCATGGAGGAGGTTGCCTCAAAGTTGTTCTAGGTGAGAAACAAGAGAATTGCCTCGGACCTATTCGAGGTGAGGTGCCAAGGGAGTTGGCTCGGACCACCTTGGTCCGAGGAGAGCCAAGCATGCATATACCACCTTTGGTCCAAGGAAAGCTTGAAGGAGTGATCAGCATGCATGTGAGACTACGTCAAAGTCCCCAGAACGACTCTAGCAAGAATTGGTCTAGGCACCCGGGAATCTCTCATTTCTCACTCAAATTGAGGAATCAGTTGTATTTTAAACATTTATTGTAATATAAATATAAGATGAATAATAAAATATCCCTATCATAAGGGGATATCAGTTGAGTATCCCAGGCCTATAAATAGAGGGCTTATGGGATTAGAGAAGGGGTTCTTCTGCTGCTTCTTTCTAGAGAGAGAAAATTGGGACTGTGTATTCTAGAGAGAGAAAATTGGGTCTGAGTATTCTAGAGAGATAAAGTGCTGATATTTGAGAGAACTCTTGTATTTTCACAATCTGTACTGAAGAAACTCAGTTGGCTCAGTCCATCTGATCTTGAGTATAGGTCTATAAATCACAACTCAAAGTGGATTAGGCTATTACCGACAATCGGGGCTGAACCACTATAAAAATCTCTTGTGTGTTATTTACTTTTTGTTCATAAATTGTCTGTGTCGTTTTACATTCTCTTGAAGGCTTGTCGTATTTGACGTTCTCACGTCGTTGGCTAAAAACGCAGTCAACACTTGTCATTTACAATCTACCCCCATGGTTGTGCATGAAGAGAAAATTTACCTTGTTGACATTGTTGATATCGGGACCTAAACAACCTGGTAATGACATCAACGTATATTTGTCGCCTCTTATCGATGATTTGAAAACTTTGTGGGATGAAGGGGTTAAGGTTTATGATGCGTATAGGCAAGAAGAATTTAATCTTACAGCTGTATTGTTGTGGACTATCAATGACTTTCCTGCTTATGGAAATTTATCCAGGTTTAGTGTGAAAGGATATAAGGCTTGTCCCGTTTGTGAAGAAAAAACATGTTCTGAATACTTAAAACACTCCCGAAAAGTATGTTATATGGGTCATAGGAAGTTCTTGATTAGTACGCATAAATATCGAACTTGGAAAAAGGCATTCAACAGCAAACAAGAGTTTGAGGAGGCTCCTCAACCTTTAAATGGGAGTGAAGTACTTGAGAAGATGTCTAAAATCATGTTTAAGTTAGGTAAGCCTAAAGTTCGTACACCTGCAAAGCGGAAGGGTCGTGGGAAGGCTAAGGTTGTGGAAGAGCTAGCCCAAAAGTTGTTATAAAAAGAAATCTATTTTTTTCGAGCTTGAATATTGGCAATTCTTACTGTACGCCATAATTTAGATGTTATGCACATAGAGAAAAATGTATGTGATAGTTTGATTGGAACTTTGTTGAATATTCCTGGGAAAACTAAGGACGGAATTAAGGCTAGACAAGACTTGGCAGCAATGGGTATACGTGAAGGATTAACTCCGAAAATATGTATTCGGTCAGGATATTTCAAGTCTTTACATATGCAAAGAGGACATACTTCAATTTATTCGAATGGAAAAGATTGGACAAGGAGTTGTCGTTTGCTACATGAGGTATCTCACAAGTTTTTTACTTAACCTTTCTTATTTGATTTATTTTAACAACAAATTTCCTAAATTATATTTTTGACTACTACTCTTTTTTTTAATAGGTTGTTATACAATTTTTTGGTAGAACAAGGGCGCTAAAATAAGTTTTTATTTGTCAATCCTAATGTTGTAGCCACTAAAGGAAGTTCATTTGAAGAGCGTGTTCAAGGTCTGTTCAAGTGCTGTCGTCAATTAAGATCAAGTGAGCAACTTATGATTGTCCCCTAGAACCATGGGTAAGTTCAAAAATTTGTTACTGCCAGATACTTAGTCCTTATAACATTTGCGTTGGAGACTTATACCAAGTATTGTTTTTCTTGTGCAGTGATCATTGTATGTTGATTATATTGGCCCCATATGCATATTACGTTTGTTGTTGTGATCCGGTGAACTCAGAACTGGAAAACCGTGAAGAAATTGTGGCATTAATAGTCAATGCTTTCAACCTTTTTCTGACCAGTCTACCAAAACCTCCCGAGATTCCAAATAATATAGAAATTGTGCAACTGAAAGTAAGTAACTACGACTTTAATTATACTTGAATTTTACTGATATTTTTTATATTAATTGCTTGATATTTTATTTAAATATTAGTGTCCGCACCAACCAGACAATGTGGCATGTGGATATTATGTGATGAGAATGTTCAAGGATTACATTGAACATTCACGACCTGGACGTTACTTGAAGAAAGAGGTATGTATATAAATTTATACAAATTTAACAATTTATTTATTATTAAAGTATATAAAATCAAATAATGATTAACTAATATATTTTACTTTGTATTTTTTGTAGCTAAACACTACGCCATATACATAAGCACAGATTAATGAAATGCGACAACACTGGGCGAACCATACACTACAACAATTTTCACTTTTAATGACTCTCTATAATGACTTACACCAATGGTGTAAGTCATTAAAAGTATTCAGAGATATTTAAAGTCTAATGGTGTAAGTCATTAAAAGTTATTGTTGATGACTACCAAGGTAAGTCATTAAAAGTGGTGGGAGACGTTAATTGAAAAATATGAATATAAAATTATTTATTTATAAAATATCAGACTTGTAAAAGCATCTGACGTCTCCCCTGGGAAGACGTGCCAGACATCTAACGTCTCCCCTGGGGAGACGTGCCACATGGGACGTCTCCCCAGGGGAGACGTTAGATGTCTGGCACGTCTTCCCAGGGGAGACGTTAAATGTTTGGTCTAATATATATATTCAGCCTTTCTTTCTTCTTCCCCGAGCGCACGAACCAGAGGCAGAAAAGGGCGATTTTCTGGGCGATTTCAGGGCAATTTTTTGACGATTTTGGCCGATTTTAGGCTATAAAGTCTCATTTGAGGTAAGTTTTTATTATTTATAAGTGTTGTATAATAGTTAGGATAATTTTCATGCTTATTGTCTCTAGTTATTAAGGAATTGATATTGGGATTTTAGGGTTTATGAGTTGCGGTTTTGGGTGATTTTTGGCTCAACAAAGTGGATTTAAAGCATATTTGAGGTAGGATTTCAAGATTAAACAATGTATTATAGTTAGAATGGTATAAAAAATTATTTTTGTGCATTTTTTTAATATAATTTGTGGGTTTTATTAGAAATATTAGTTTAAAGTATGAAAAATAATTTTTATGTATATTTGAGATACTATATTGTTTAATTTTAAGATGATACCACATTATTTACTATTTTTAATTTTTTATTACTATTTAATCCGAAAATTATACATTTTTTAATTAATTTTTAATGTTTGCTAAGTATATATATGTAAATATGTTTTGCTAAAATGTATTTAATAATTGTCTAAAATAAAAAAAATAATTTAATTTAAATTTTACATACAAAATAGTAATTCAAGTTTATAATGTTTATAATTTTTTTAATTTATATTATTATTTAATTAGAAAATTATATATATTTGTAATCTTTATTAAAATTTAAGTAGGTTATTTATATATAGTTATGTTATTTTATTGATTTAGTAATCTTTTATTAATTAATTAATTAAAAATTTTAAGTTGTGGTTTTAACTAAGATTTTTGCTTCAAATTTTCGATTTCAAGCACACATTTGAGGTTTTTAAGTTTCTAAAATTTCAATAATAAATTATTGTTAATCTAATTATTTAATGAAATTTGTTTATTAATATTTTATTTATTAATTAATTTAGTTTTGTAGGTTGTGAATTTAATAGCAAAGTGCGCTCTTTGCAAAGTGAAGTAAATTTGTTAACAAGGACTATTAATTGCAAGTGGTACATACATTATCTTCTTTTTTGTTTTAGTATTATTAAACTTTTGTTAGAGGGGTTTAAATATCTTAAATATTCATCCATAGTGAAGTAGATTATGAGATTAAAATTGTGTGTTTCGGTGATAACAGAAGGTTGAGAATTGTGTGTTTTAGTGAAGTAGGTTCTGGAAAATTTGTTTGTGTGCTGCGGAGCTATAAGGAAGAAACTTATTATGTGTTATTTGAATTTTTTGACTTGTTGTTCACAGATGGTTAGATCACTATTATAGGGGAAATGCTGCTCGATTTTGTCTAGAATTATGTATTTTATTATTTTATTATTATATTTGTATTGTGTTGTGCTTATTCGATTGGATTTGATTAGATTGACAGATGGTTAAGTTACTAATATAGGAGAAATGCTGCCCAATTTTTCGTATGCTTATTTAGTATTTTCTTTTAGTTTAATTTTTCATAGACATAGTTAACAATTTATTTATTATTAAAGTATATATAATTAAATAATAATTAACTAATATATTTTACTTTGTATTTTTTTTGTAGCTAAACACTACGCCATATACATCAGCACATATTAATGAACTGCGACAACACTGGGCAAACCATATGCTACTGATAATTCAAGGTCATCGTCCCACATATTAGTTTTTTTATTTACATTTTATTTCTTACCATATGTCTAGCTAGCTAGAGTAATATTTGTTAATTTTGTATGTTTAACAACAAATATTACAATTTTGTATATTTAGCTAGCAAAAACATATTATATACACATTTCGGTTTTATTAATGAAAATTCACAATTTAAATTTGCATATAATTTAGATTTTTTAATTAATATATTTAATTCTATTTCAAAAAAATATATATATATTTAATTCTATTAATTAATATACTGAAAATAAATATTTAATTATTTTTTTAAAAAAATTACAAAAACCAATGACGTCTCCCAGGGGGAGACGTTGGAAGTCTACAAAGTCTCCCCATGGGAGACGTTGTAGGTACCTATGACGTCTCCCATGGGGAGACTTTGTAGACTTCCAACGTCTCCCCCTGGGAGACGTCATAGGTTGTACACGTACACCCTATGACGTCTCCCAGGGGGAGACGTTGGAAGTCTACAAAGTCTCCTCATGGGAGACGTCATATGGCCACTTTAGATGGCTCCTCCAACAACGTCTCCCCTAGGGGGAGACATTAAATGTCTACAATGTCTCCCCCATATAGCCATTAAATGCCTATTTTGTTGTAGTGATATGCTACTGATAATTCAAAGTTATCGTCCCACATATTAGGTTTTTTTTTTTACTTTTACTTTTTCTTTCTTACTATATGTTTATCTAGCTAGTGTAATATTTGTTAATTTTGTATGTTTAACAACAAATATTACAATTTTGTATATTTAGCTAGCAAAAACATATTAGATATACACATTTCGGTTTTATTAATGAAAATTCAAAATTTAAATTTGTATATAATTTAGATTTTTTAATTAATATATTTAATTCTATTTCAAAAAAAATTAATATATTTAATTCTATTAATTAATATACTGAAAATAATTATTTATTTTTTAAAAAAAAAAATACAAAAACCTATGACGTCTCCCATGGGGAGACTTTGTAGACATCCAACGTCTCCCCCTGGGAGACGTCATAGGGTCACTTTAGATGGCTCCTGCAATAACGTCTCCCCTATGGGAGACATTAAATGTCTACAATGTCTCCCCCATATAACCATTAAATATCTATTTTGTTGTAGTGATACTAGTCAATGATAAAATATAGTTGAAGCTAGTTTGTAACTGTACCTCTTTTTATTTTTATTTTTATATATAAAAGAACTTGTTTGGGAAGAGGGTTCCTTTAGTGGCTGCTCCAGCTAAAAAAAGCCAAGGCAATGAGTGTTTTACATTGAAATCAATGTGAAATATTTTATGTAACATGGAAAACGCACATATACCGTTTGTATTTCTTTGGAAATTTCTAGCCTAACTACTATAACTTTTTTGTTCTTTCTTTGGGAGTTTTTAAGCTAATGGTGTTTTCTTTTCTTTTTCGTCTTCTAAGTTTATAGTTTTAATTTTCATATAAAAAATCTAAAATAAGAACAATTTAAAAATTGGAACGAATATGTATAAAATAGAGAATCAAAATAAAATAAGAACCAATCCCAAAACACATTAAAAAAAACATTACATATATAAAATATTTCTATCATAGTTTTTAAAATAGACAAGTATCGCCAATTTAAAACACTTTTAGTATGACTTAAAGTGTTTGAAACGAAATTTCTTAAAAAATAGTAAATAAAAAGCTGGCAGTGTGGGAAGCTACACGGCCTATGTCACCGTATATGCTGCAACTTTCTTTTTGTAAAGAACGCCCTAGACTAATACTTACAAAAGATTCGCATAACATAGTTTATAAAAGAATATCATCCATTATTAAAGTCTCAGGGGGACTTATTTAAAATCATGCAAGTTGGCGCCATAAGTTTAAAATAAAACATAGGTTTTTATGCAAAGTTCAAAGAAAAACCAATTAAGTTAAATAACAGAGTTCCACTGATAATTTAGGAAAAGTCCCTTAAAACAAAACATAATTTAAATGGCGTTCTTCGTTGATCGTTTTATCGTCCATAGGATTTCCCCACGCCATACACCCCATGATGAAAGAACTCCTCACGTCACCACGCGTGCCATAGAGAAAACCTATTTGCTACCTGGAAGAAAAGTAAGGGAGGTGAGCTAAAAGCCCAGTAAGGAAGTACAAGCAAATAAGAAAGTAAGAAAACAACAAACAACCAAACACTAACGTTCATCTAAAACATCATGGTATATCATAACATAATTGTAACATTTCATCACATCATAACATAAATGTACGTTTCATCATATCATAACATAAATGTGACATATCATCATATCATAACATAAACGTAACGTTTCATCATATCATAACATAAATGTGACATATCATCATATCATAACATAAATGTGACATATGATCATATCATAACACAAATGTGACATATCATCATATCACAAACATACAGCATACATGATGAGCATGGAACGCTAGTTGTCCATGTCACCCTATGAGGTAAACAGGAGATCACTGGTCCTTGAATAACCTCGGCGCGTCCGCCCTAGGAGTCACGTCTCAATGTCCTTAGTAACTCGTTCGATGTATCTGACATCGAAATCTGTTTGATGTATCTAACATCGCATTCTGTTTGATGTATCTAACATCCATACACATATCACATTCAACAGATCATCACATTAAGGCATTCAAAATTTCATAACAGTTCATTCATATAACAGTCTTACCATTCATAGCATAAAATCATAAAATCTATCTAACTTCCTTACCTCAGGTCCAAGCTAAGAATTTCACAATCTTTCAACGAGCCTATATCATAATCAAAATAACGTTTCTTAGGTTCATAAAATTACTATTTTGCCCTTCCATACAACTCATGTGTGCATGGGCCATGCACTCATGATAACAGTTACACTAAACATGCAATTATCGCCAAAAAGAATAATGCTCGTTCTACCCATTTTACTAACATGATTGTTTTATAAAAATCACATAGTTGAATAATAATCATGATTTTGGACGTAAAAGTTGATTTGCATGTAACATGCATACGTGGGAACATTGCGTAATAAAGACGTTTTTCAAAAACGATAATTCTACATTTCTTTTATTATTTTAAAATCAATAGACATATTACATGCTTTATTTTCTTAAAATTTCTAAGTTGATTAAATTTCTCAAAAACTTTATTTTATTTTATAAATTTATTTTATTTTATCTCAAAATAAAATATGTGACATTTTCATTAAATAAATATTAATTTATCAAGAATTACCCAACAAGCTTGGATTTAATTAAAATACCTATTTTAATATGTTTCTTTAGAAAAATATATTTTGTCATTGTGTTACATAAATGATGTGAAAAATATATTTTAAGTGTGGAAAAATACATTTTGATTTAATTTATTTAAGACTTAGTTTTTAAGTAGCAAAAATCCATATGTGACAATTTAATAACAATTTGTTAACCTTTTTAAAACAAACTTTCAGCCACCATTTATTTTATTCAAAAATCACAAATAAATAGAGTCTAAATATTTTTCTCAATCAAAATAAAGAAAAATCATTATTTAACAAAATATGCATTTATACCATTAAAATATCATTTTTCAATATTACCATAACTTAGGAAAAATAATTTATTCCAAAAATTACTCAAATTCATTTTTAGTGAAACTTACTTCATATTTTATTACAAAATTCCAGCAACTATTATTATCATTAAAAATCACCATATTCAATTTTATAAACCCATATTTTCTCAAAATTCAATAAAAATTCTGTAGGAAATTAATTGAGTAAAATATCATAACATGAGACTTAAAATCCTCTTTTAATTTCATAAAAATTAACATATTCATCAAGAACATTATTTATGCATGCAACTCATCTTTTTATCAACTTTTACCCAATTATTTACAAAAAAAAAAAACAGCAAGCTTATTTCTTTATAAAACTCAACTTTTGTCTCAAAAATT
Source organism: Humulus lupulus (assembly GCF_963169125.1). Lineage (NCBI taxonomy): Eukaryota > Viridiplantae > Streptophyta > Magnoliopsida > Rosales > Cannabaceae > Humulus > Humulus lupulus. Next base: position 270,376,836 of record NC_084795.1, on the reverse strand, counting down.
ACATAAAATCATACATGCTTAAAATCTCATTATACTCTTATAATATGCATGATTCTAATATCACTAACATATTCACATGAATCCTTTTAAAAACCATTTGTTGCAATTCCATGAAAACCAACAAAACACTATCAATAAAATAACATATAGTAATTTATAAGCACCATATTCACATATGCCTTATATTAACCTAACATGTTTCTATCATTATTTCATGCATCTTATAATTTAATCATTCAAAATATAACATGCATCTAACAAAATTTCATGATCAAGATATCAAGATTGCCACTTATTCTCTTACCCATATAACATAGGTCCTAAAACATGGATCTAATATATTGTAAATCACACAACATATCAAGAACACCCCTTGGGTGTACCTAGGCCGAAATCACCATACAAGTATTCATAGATTATTACAATTTTTTTATGCATAGCAACATCAACATCACAAGCCTTAAACACAAATCATACTCTCACAAAATCCAAATCCTATACATCAATCCTACCAAAATCAACCATTAGCACCATTAACAAAACCTCATATACAACCCACCAAAAACAATATAAGGGCTAAGAAAAGGCCATTACCTCTCTTGATTGTAAAATCAAGAACACAAAAGATCAATACCCAAACTCCACACCCTTGTTTCAAGCCTAGGGTTTTTATGGGAAAGCCACCATGAGGAGAAGGAAGAACCCAAACACACACAAGAAAATAACACAAATCAATATCATATTATCAAATAAAGAGATTATGCAAAAGAAAAAACAAGAAGACATACTCTAGGAGGGGTTCCTCCTCACCTTCTCCTTCCTTCTTCCTTTCTTTCTTTCTTCCTCTCTCACTCTCTCTCTCTCTCTACACGCCACTCTCTCTCCCTCTCTCTCTAGGTCACGGCAGCCACACACAAGAGCAATGGCTCTTCTCTCCTTTCATAACCCTTTTATAAAAAATCCTCCCATAAAGTCTCCCCTAACACAATAAGGTAAGTTTCCATTTCCCATTTATTTTCTCTTAATTTCTCTTTATTTTAAAAAGATATAAAGGAACAAAATGATCATGCCTATCCCCAAAATAATTATGGTCTTCAATTTTTTATTTTTATCATTTTAAGGAAATCCTTCCTTTCCCACTAGGTCACACGCCCAACACTCTCCTTCCCTTTTCTTTTTTCTTTTTTTTTTATAAATAAATTAACCCAATTAAAATCTAAAATAAGGAAGTATAAAATGTGTAGAAAAATCTACACATGTGCACCATGCTACCATGCACTAGCACACACTAAATCACTAGGGTGCATTACTATCTATCATGCACCTTAGTGCATTCCACCATAGCTCACATAATTACCTCATTTGTCACACTTAATTAAAATGTAACACTAATAGTGTAAAGACTCAAAAAAAAAATAATAATAATATTTATTTTAAGAGGTGGGACCCACTTACTTTATTATTTGGCAGCCTTTCCCTTTTTCTTCTCTTTCTTTTCTTTTGTTTTTCTTTCTTTTTCCTTCCCGAGCACATCTCCTTCTTCTTCTTCTTCTTCTTCTTCTGTTTTTTTCTTCTTTTTCTCTCTGCAACAACCCACGTCGGGGTATCACGAAGCCTTGGCCGAAGTTCCATTTTGCCGCCACGCGCCGGAGTTGGAGCACCAGTGGCCGGCGACAACCTCATCCCCAAAACCTTAAGGCCATCGGACTTAAGACGCACCCGAACGGAGCAGTCAAAGTTTCGTTGTCAAAACTTTGACCGCACTTTCCAGCGAACCCAGACCTCCGTTTGGTGAGTGGGTGGCACCGTTGGAACCAGTGTGAAGGGAGGAACGTCGCCCACTAAGTCATTTCAGTCAACTCACCGTTTTTCTCCGGCGAAATTTTGGGTATCTCCGCCCCTTCGGAGGCATTTTCCGGCGACACCAGAGGTCAGTTGAGCAAAGGGGTTGTACTTCTGTGATGTACTACTCCAGAGGATCGTTTTGATATATGCTATGCATATATTCATCTACGTTCCCGGTACCGCTATCAACTGCTAGTGTGCACCGCTTGGGTGAGGTTTCGGAACTTGAATTTTTAAATATGGTCATATTATATGTCGTTGGACACGATTTTGAATAAGGAATCCAATAATGATAATCATTTGCTCATTTGATACTCGTAGGAAAATCGTGATATATAGATCCAATTTAATTCGCTCTAGGATAATCGTTAAGCTTGGGAGTGTCCCTTGGGGCTCGGACTGAACATTCTTAAGAGGTAGGGACTCAACTTGACTATTGGACTTGTTGTACTCTTATTGAATTGCATTAACATATTCCAATTTTGATATTTATAAAGTGTTTGAAAAATGGAAAACTTAATCTGCATATTTTCTGTTCTGTTCTGAGGGCACGGAGTGCCAAATATATTATTTTGCTCACTTAATTATGCAGGTTATGATTTTTGGGTTTTATACAAATGCAGCTGTTATGCTGCCCAATTTTCTAAAATAAAAAGGGAATATGTTTATTTCTTCTCGTGTTTACCTGCATTTGGTTATATCGATGAGAGCCATAGTGATCATGATTTGTGCATGTTGTTGTTTCACGACCTAGTCTCTGTGTCATCATAGGTAGATCAGGTGTCCACTCACCTGTAGGTGTAAAGACCTAGCATCTGTATACAGGAAGTGTTCTGAGCCTCCCCATTGTGGTGGTTATCAGGTTCGGCTACCCGGTTTAGGATGTCGGATTTTCTATGGTGGGTAACGGGAACTAGGGGTCTAGTGGACTGGGTGATGTGCACTGGTAGCTATGCTCTTATGATTACTTATGGTTTCTCTCTATTTTGGTTTATACATGATGATGTATGTTTTGTTTTAAAAAGCTAACCATGTAGGGGTTTTTATTGAACTTTTGAGTCCTATGTTCTTAGTTGCTTTCCTACTGGGCTTTATAAGCTCACCCCCTATATCTCTCCCATTCCAGGATCCTAGTGACGCAAAACGTGGATAAGGTGAATTATCGCTGAAGCTAATGTGTTTAGCTCCCTAGTCCTATCTTTTGAGCATTTTGTATTTAATTTGGAACCTATCGGTCTGTATATCTAAGTTAGCTATGTAATAGTTAGACATGAGGAATGGTGGATGCTAAGTATTATTATGGTGTTTTATGACTAATTAAATTTAACTATTTGGTGACTACATAACTGTGGGGATATTATTGTTCTATGTATTAAGATAAATGATCCTACTTTTATCCATGATATTTTAATATATAATTATAGGAGTTATTTCGTTGTCCTGACTTATAATTATAGTAATATTTAAAATAAATTAAAGGATCATTTATAAAGACTATTTTCCACAAAGGGTCAAAGTTTGACCTTTGACCACCCAAGTTATGGATATTACAACTCTGCCACAGCCTAGGGCTCGGGTTGTGACAGAAAAATGGTATCAGAGCACCGGGTTTAAATACCTCGGAGTGTGTCACCAAATAGATTAAATATTTTTTTTGTAAAGTATTTTAATATATAAATGCATATGTATGTAGAAAGCATCCATTCCTCACTAACTGTTTAGCTTTAAACTCTCAGACCTAAGTTGATGGCTCCGAGAGGAAGGGCAACGAGGAGGAGGCCTGCAGCTGAAGTCCCTGAGGCTGAACTTCCCCCTCAGCCAGCTGCATTTCCGATGAATGCCATTCTTGAGGCTTTAAGAGGCCTTCCTGCCCAGCAGATGGATCCAGCTACTCGGCAGAGTCATCACTTCCAGATTTTCCACCGGATTCAAATGCTTGAGTTTAAGGGTGGGCAAGACCCTATGATGGCTGAAAGGTGGTTGAGACAGATTAAGAAAAATTTCAACACCATGGGAACACCTGAAGAGTATCAAGTGACTTTTGCTGTATCTAAGTTAGAGGGTAGTGCAGCGGATTGGTGGGAAACCTTGAGTAGGACTACTGAGACTGAGGGGATGACTTGGAGAGACTTTGAAAAGGTCTTCAGGGAACAATATTTTAATCCATCTCACCGGAGGACTTTAATTGGGTCATTTGACAGCTTAAGACAGGGGGACATGACAGTAAATGAGTTCTACATAAAGTTTGTAGAATTATCTTCCTATGCTTATGCCGGTGCAGTCGATCAACCTCTTTTGATTGAACAGTTTCTTCGTCGCTTAAGCCCTTCAATATTGGGTCCACTTGCCCCTATGACCTTTGGAAATTTGAATGAATGTGTAACAGCAGCCTTACGGACTAAGGCTCATCAAGAAGGAATTGAAAGAAAGAATCCGGCCCGAGAAAGAGGAAATGATAGGAAAATGAACAAGAAGATCCAAGGGCGATGGTTATCCCAGGGACAACAACTTAGTGGGAGTAGCAATAGTAGTGGATCTGCAGGAAAGACTCGAATTGGGCCGTATGGGTGTTTCAGTTGTGGCCAACAGGGTCATAAGAAGAAAGATTGCCCACAACGACAACAGAGGTTCCAACCATCACATGGAGGACCCATAGGGAGTTATGCTAGGTCTACTCCTTTTGCAGGACAACCAAATAGTAACCAATCTCAGTCTTCATCCTATAGTTTCACACCTGCACCAAGGCAACAATCCCAATATCAACATCAGTTCAAGCCCCAAGGTTCAGGATTCAACCAGGGGTACTCGCAGAGTTTCCAAACTCCCATTTCTGCTGGGAGTCAGAGAGGGTTCAATCAAGGAGGAGGTTCTGGTGCAAGCACAAACCATCCTGGTCATGGAAAAGGGAAAACAAAGGAAAAAGTCTCTGGCCAAGCCTATGCTCTTGGTGGTGGTGATGCGCAAGGAGGATTAAGCCATGGAGTTGTGGATGGTATGGTTCTTATCTCACACTCTTGGGCTCATGTATTATTTGATACTGGTGCATCGCATTCTTTTATATCATTAGTGTTTGCTAGCATGTTGGGTTTGAGTTGGGAAACTTTTAGTCCTACACTGCAGTTGAGTGTACCTATGGGAGGGCATGGTGAAGTATCAACCATCTGCAAATCGGTTTGTATTGTGCTTGAAGGGCATAATTTATTAGGAAACCTGATGGTGTTACCTATGGGACAATTCGATGTGATTCTTGGCATGGATTGGTTGTCTAAGTACCAAGCCATTGTAGATTGCTCATGAAAAAGGGTGACTCTTTTAACTCCAAGTGGAGACTTCTTAGTATATCGGGCCAGCATGAATGCAATAAGGCATAATCCTATCCTTAAGGCATGTTTTGATGGGAAAAGAAACTTAGAGTGTTATGGGAGTCTGTTTGCAATCGAGGATGAGTCTAGGCCTCTAGACAAGTTTCCTTGGATATCAGTGGTTAGTGGCTTCCCAGATGTGTTTCCTGAGGATTTGCAAGGACTACCACCTGATAGAGAGATCGAGTTTTGCATTGATTTGATTCCCGGGACTCAACCAGTTTCTACTGCACCTTATCGCATGGCACCTGCAGAGTTAGCTGAATTGAAAAAGCAATTGGGTGAGCTAATGGATAAAGGTTACATTAGGAACAGTACTTCTCCCTGGGGAGCTCCAGTTTTGTTTGCCAAGAAAGTTGATGGATCCTTACGACTGTGCGTCGATTATCGAAAATTGAATCAAATGACAATTAAGAACAAGTATCCTTTGCCAAGGATAGATGAGTTGTTTGATCAGCTCGGAGGTTCAAAGTGTTTTTCCAAGATTGATTTGAGGTCAGGCTATCATCAATTAAGGATTAAGGAAGATGATATTCCTAAAACTGCTTTTAGAACACGTTATGGACACTTTGAGTTTTTGGTGATGCCATTTGGATTGACAAATGCACCTGCAGCATTTATGGACCTTATGAATAGGATCTTTAGACCCTATTTGGATAAGTTTGTGGTTGTTTTTATTGATGATATTTTGGTGTATTCCAAGACCCCTGAGGACCATGCAGAACATTTAGCTATAGTGTTGCAAACTTTGAGGGACCATCGATTATATGCTAAGAAAGAGAAATGTGACTTCTGGATGACCGAGGTCAAATTCTTAGGGCATGTAATATCTCAAGAAGGCATTACTGTGGATCCTGCAAAGATAGATTCTATCTTACATTGGGGAAGACCAAAGAACGTTACTGAGGTTCGAAGTTTTCTTGGATTAGCAGGTTACTATCGTCGCTTCGTGGAGAATTTTTCTCGTATTGCTATGCCTTTGACAAAGCTAACGAGGAAGGATTTAAAGTTTGTGTGGGATGACAGTTGTGAAGAAGCTTTCAGAGAACTTAAGCGAAGATTGACTACGGCGCCTGTCCTCACTATGCCTAATAGTGATGAGCCTTATGTGGTATTCACTGATGCTTCTGGTACTGGTTTAGGAGGAGTTCTCATGCAAAATGGCAAGGTTGTTGCCTATGCTTCACGCCAATTGAAGCCACATGAGAAGAACTACCCTACACATGACTTGGAACTTGCAGCAGTGATTTTTGCCTTAAAAATTTGGAGATGTTACTTATATGGGGCAAAGTTTGAATTATATTCTGATCATAAGAGTTTAAAGTATCTCTTCACTCAAAGAGACTTAAATTTGAGGCAAAGAAGATGGGTCGAGTACATGGAAGACTATGATTTCACTTTGCAGTATCATCCTGGAAAAGCAAATGTGGTCGCTGATGCATTAAGTAGAAAACCTCATGGCATTTTGGCTTGTTTGGCTCTTGAGGATTGGAAAAGGACGATCATTGTGGGTGAATATGAATTAGAGTACTATGACGGAAAAGATATTGCTTGTGTTTCAAACGTAGTGGTTACCCCAATGCTACTTCAGCAAGTTAAGCAATGTCAGTGGCAAGATGAGAAATTGAGACTTATCTGGAATCGAATCCGAAGCGGTGAGCAGTTAGATGGATGGACAGTAAATGCTGAAGGATTCTTATACCATAAGGGAAGATTGGTTGTTGCAAATATTCTTGATCTTAGAGAGTCTATTATGATCGAGGCTCATAGGTCTAAATTTGTTGTACACCCTGGAAGCACCAAGATGTACCAAGACTTGAAGAGGCAATACTGGTGGGAAGGTATGAAGAGAGATGTGGCTAACTTTGTAGCTAAGTGTATGGTTTGCCAGCAGGTTAAAGCTGAGCACCAGAGACCTTCGGGGTTGCTTCAACCCTTACCTATACTAGAATGGAAGTGGGACAAGATCACGATGGACTTTGTGACAGGATTACCGTTAACACCATTAAAGCATGACACTGTCTGGGTGATTGTTGATCGTTTGACCAAATCTGCTCATTTCATTCCAATTAGAAAGGATTATAAGGTTTCTAAGCTAGCTCGACTTTATGTGGATAATATACTTCGACTACATGGGTTACCTTCCAGCATTGTCTCTGATAGAGATCCTCGATTTACATCAAGGTTTTGGCGAGCGTTGCAAAAATCTTTTGGAACTGAACTTAACTTGAGCACCGCTCACCACCCTCAGAGAGACGGACAATCTGAGAGGACTATCCAAACTTTGGAGGACATGCTTCGTTCTTGTATTTTGGATTTTGGGGGTAGCTGGGGAGAACACTTGTCATTGGTGGAATTCACTTATAATAATAGCTACCAGGCCAGTATAGGCATGGCTCCTTATGAGGCATTATATGGGAGACCATGCAGATCACCTTTGTGTTGGGCAGAACCAGATGAGCATGTCACAATTGGGCCTCAGATTATCGCTAGTACCACAGAGAAGATCAAAGGCATTCAAGAGAGACTTAAGGTTGTTCAAAGTCGTCAGAAGAGTTATGCTGATCTCCACCGACGAGAAGTTGAGTTTGAGGTTGGTGACTATGTCTTCTTGAAAGTTACTCCCATGCGTGGTGTGACGAGGTTTGGAGTGAAGGGTAAGCTAGCTCCAAGGTATATTGGACCTTTCGAGGTTATCGAGAGGGTTGGGGAGGTCGCTTACCGATTGAACTTACCAGCACGGTTGGGGCACGTTCACAATGTGTTCCATGTGTCGATGCTGAGGAAGTACACTCCAGACCCATCACACATCATTGAGTATGAGAATATCCCTCTTCAAGAGAGTGTGACATATGAAGAGCAACCTATCAGAATATTGGCGAGAGAGTTAAAAGTGCTAAGGAATAGGGAGATTCCCGTAGTCAAGGTCTTATGGCGGAACCATAGAGAAGACGAGGCTACTTGGGAGTTAGAGTCAGAGATGTATGAGAAGTATCCTCATTTGTTAAATTTTCAGCTTGAAGTTGTTCTTTGAGAAAAATTTCGGGACGAAATTTCTTTAAGGAAGGAAGAATGTAAAGACTCAAAAAAAATAAAAAAATAATAATATTTATTTTAAGTGGTGGGACCCACTTACTTTATTATTTGGCAGCCTTTCCCTTTTTCTTCTCTTTCTTTTCTTTTTCTTTCCTTTTCCTTCCCGAGCACATCTCCTTCTTCTTCTTCTTCTGTTTTTTTCTTCTTTTTCTCTCTGCAACAACCCACGTCGGGGTATCACGAAGCCTTGGCCGAAGTTCCATTTTGCCGCCACGCGCCGGAGTTGGAGCACCAGTGGCCGGCGACAACCTCATCCCCAAAACCTCAAGGCCATCGGACTTAAGACGCACCCGAACGGAGCAGTCAAAGTTTCGTTGTCAAAACTTTGACCGCACTTTCCGACGAACCCAGACCTCCGTTTGGTGAGTGGGTGGCACCATTGGAACCAGTGTGAAGGGAGGAACGTCGCCCACTAAGTCATTTCAGTCAACTCACCGTTTTTCTTCGGCGAAATTTTGGGTATCTCCGCCCCTTCGGAGGCATTTTCCGGCGACACCAGAGGTCAGTTGAGCAAAGGGGTTGTACTTCCGTGATGTACTACTCCAGAGGATCGTTTTGATATATGCTATGCATATATTCATCGACGTTCCCGGTACCGCTATCAACTGCTAGTGTGCACCGCTTGGGTGAGGTTTCGGAACTTGAATTTTTAAATATGGTCATATTATATGTCATTGGACATGATTTTGAATAAGGAATCCAATAATGATAATCATTTTCTCATTTGATACTCGTAGGAAAATCGTGATATATAGATCCAATTTAATTCGCTCTAGGATAATCGTTAAGCTTGGGAGTGTCCCTTGGGGCTCGGACTGAACATTCTTAAGAGGTAGGGACTCAACTTGACTATTGGACTTGTTGTACTCTTATTGAATTGCATTAACATATTCCAATTTTGATATTTATAAAGTGTTTGAAAAATGGAAAACTTAATCTGCATATTTTCTGTTCTGTTCTGAGGGCACGGAGTGCCAAATATATTATTTTGCTCACTTAATTATGCAGGTTATGATTTTTGGGTTTTATACAAATGCAGCTATTATGCTGCCCAATTTTCTAAAATAAAAAGGGAATATGTTTATTTCTTCTCGTGTTTACCTGCATTTGGTTATATCGATGAGAGCCATAGTGATCATGATTTGTGCATGTTGTTGTTTCACGACCTAGTCTCTGTGTCATCATAGGTAGATCAGGTGTCCACTCACCTGTAGGTGTAAAGACCTAGCATCTGTATACAGGAAGTGTTCTGAGCCTCCCCATTGTGGTGGTTATCAGGTTCGGCTACCCGGTTTAGGATGTCGGATTTTCTATGGTGGGTAACGGGAACTAGGGGTCTAGTGGACTGGGTGATGTGCACTGGTAGCTATGCTCTTATGATTACTTATGGTTTCTCTCTATTTTGGTTTATACATGATGATGTATGTTTTGTTTTAAAAAGCTAACCATGCAGGGGTTTTTATTGAACTTTTGAGTCCTATGTTCTTAGTTGCTTTCCTACTGGGCTTTATAAGCTCACCCCCTATATCTCTCCCATTCCAGGATCCTAGTGACGCAAAACGTGGATAAGGTGAATTATCGCTGAAGCTAATGTGTTTAGCTCCCTAGTCCTATCTTTTGAGAATTTTGTATTTAATTTGGAACCTATCGGTCTGTATATCTAAGTTAGCTATGTAATAGTTAGACATGAGGAATGGTGGATGCTAAGTATTATTATGGTGTTTTATGACTAATTAAATTTAACTATTTGGTGACTACATAACTGTGGGGATATTATTGTTCTATGTATTAAGATAAATGATCCTACTTTTATCCGTGATATTTTCATATATAATTATAGGAGTTATTCCGTTGTCCTGACTTATAATTATAGTAATATTTAAAATAAATTAAAGGATCATTTATAAAGACTATTTTCCACAAATGGTCAAAGTTTGACCTTTGACCACCCAAGTTATAGATATTACAACTCTGCCACAGCCTAGGGCTCGGGTTGTGACAAATAGTAAAATAACATGTTACACAATTATTCACTTATTAAATTAATTAACCAAAACATTTCTAACAATTAAATAAAATAACAAACAATCAAATAAAACAAATAATCAACCAAATAAAATAACAACACTTAAATAAAACAATTCATCACACTTAATATTTAAATCAAATAAATCACAAAATTTAAATAATCTAAAAAAAAATATTTGGTGCACTACACTTTTTCTCTATCTGCATAAAAGATAACATTGCTACTTTAAATGGTCGTGTTCGGCTTATAAAAATGTCATATATGCTAAGCGACCATCAATCCGTGGGTGGTTGGGTACGACTCCACTATCTTTCTATCTTTAAAAATGATTTATTTATTTTTTAAAAAAGAAGGCTTAAAATGTGAGCTTTTGAATTTATATGACAAACTCTTATTTTCTTGCATTATTAGTCCAAGTCAATAAAACCTTATAATAAAAGTGCACGTTTTTTAATATTAGTCTTTCAATTTGAGTCTGTCTGAAAACTTCAACTACTCATCCTACGAAAACTAAATACTTTTCTCTTAAAATAATCCCACTGACCCTATGTGAAAATTTAACCAAAGCAAACTCTACTGCGAAAAGGGACCGAAACTTCCTATTCTCCTAATGCAGATATCCCTGCATATAAATATACTAAGATCACAACCCATTTCTTGCATCGAAAGAGAGTAGAACACAACTACTGAACCCAATATTGTTCTCTCTTATCTCACCCTCTCTCACACCTACGTACATAAACTAAGTTCTAGAGACAAAGAAAGCTGAACTAGTGATACAGCTATATATATATTTACCAACAAAAAAAAGGTAATATATATCCATATTCATTCATTCAAATGGGTAGACCCCTCGACTTTGAATTTCCCCAAAACAACGCTCTTTCAAACATGGCCGCCGGCGTAAGCAATAGCCCCTTGGACCCCGAGGAGTTCCGGCGCCAAGGCCACATGGTGATCGATTTCATCGCCGATTACTACAAAAACATCGAGAAGTACCCAGTTCTTAGCCAAGTCGAACCGGGTTACCTCAAAAAACGTCTCCCGACATCGGCACCTCTCTATCCGGAATCCATCGAGACGATTCTTGGTGACGTCCAGGACCACATAGTTCCGGGCATAACCCACTGGCAGAGCCCCAACTACTTCGCATACTTCCCTTCCAGCGGCAGCATTGCAGGCTTCCTCGGCGAAATGCTTGCCACCGGCTTCAATGTCGTTGGATTCAACTGGATGTCGTCTCCGGCCGCCACCGAGCTGGAGAGCATAGTCATGGACTGGCTGGGCCAGATGCTCAGGCTGCCTAAGTCTTTTCTCTTCTCTGGTAACGGAGGTGGTGTCCTACAAGGAACCACCTGCGAGGCAATCTTGTGTACACTCGTCGCTGCCAGAGACCGAACCCTCAAAGTCATTGGAAACGACAATATCGGAAAGCTCGTCGTTTATTGTTCGGACCAAACTCATTGCGCTTTCAAGAAAGCCGCACAGATTGCTGGGATCCACCCCAACAACTTTCGAGTCATCCCCACAACGCTGTCGTCCTCCTTTTCCATGTGTCCCAAGGCTTTGCAAAACACCATAACTGCCGATGTTGAGGCTGGACTCGTCCCCACGTTTCTACTGGCAACCATTGGGACAACGTCCACAACGGCCGTCGACCCCCTCGGCCCTCTATGCGATGTGGCAAAAGATTACGGAATGTGGGTCCATGTCGACGCGGCCTATGCTGGGAGCATCTGTATTTGCCCAGAATTCCGGCACTTCATCGACGGAGTGGAAGGAGCCAACTCCTTCAGCTTCAACGCCCACAAATGGTTCTTCACCACCTTGGATTGCTGCTGCCTTTGGGTCAAAGACCCCGCAGCGTTGACACAATCATTGTCTACGGATCCGGAGTATCTGAAGAACAAGGCCACCGAATCAAAGCAAGTGGTTGACTATAAAGACTGGCAACTGGCTCTGAGCAGACGATTCCGTTCTCTCAAACTCTGGCTCGTACTCCGAAGCTATGGAGTGGAGAAACTACGTGGGTTTCTCCGAAGCCATGTGAAGATGGCCAAGCTGTTCCAGGGTTTTGTGGAAGCCGACGAGAGATTTGAGGTTGTGGTTCCGAGGAATTTCGCCACCGTGTGTTTCAGAATAAGGCCATCCGGAATAATAGCTAGTAGTAAAAGTAATGTGGTATTGTGTGAGATAACCAATAATAATAATGGCAGCCTCAGGAATACTAGTAGTGATGTGATCCAGAAGAATAAGATGGTATCGGTGAATGAGGTGAACAACAAGCTGATGGACTCCATTAACGGGTCAGGTGGGATCTACATGACCCATTCGGTTGTTGGTGGTATCTTTTTGCTGCGTTTTGCGGTCGGAGCCAGCCTCACGGAGTAGTCTCATGTCATTCAGGCTTGGAACGTAGTCAAACAACATGCAGACGCCATACTCAACTCCCACTCCCACTAGCAATTTCAATTTCTTTCTTTATTTTGACCGGTCAACTATGATGGTTATTTCCTTGTCCATACATACAATTTTTCAAGTTCTTCGTATAAAATATTTTCTTTTACGTACACAATTAATGTACGAACTCTTCATCCTTTATATTTCTATACATATTTTTTAATTAATAATAAGAAACATATTATTCTTTTTATTTTATTATGAATAATTCGAAATGACTATTTCACATGGCCCCTAGGGCAATTCTATATTTTATACATACGTATACATGCCCTATCATTATGAAAAGCCAAAATTTACAAAGGAAAATTTGAGTTTTAATGCAATAAGTGACACTCTATTTGAAAAATACCATATCCCTATAAGCCTCTTGTATTAGTGCTACTAATGCCGTTACTACCCAAAATACCCCTGGCATAATTTTCTCAAACTCTCTGTATTCTCTCTCAAAATACCCGAACCAAGCAAACTTTGAAATCGATAGGCATTGATTGAATCCGTAGAACCCAACCTTCATTGTCTTCCACGACCACGAACAAGGGCTCCCAAAGGGTCGGACTTGACGATCGGAGAAGGGGAAGGAGAAAACGTCGAGCAAGCCGACCAAATTCTTAGGAAACAACCTCAAAGAAAGCGAAGGTGAGGGATTTCGTTTTTAATCTGCAAGTGCCTGGTTTTTTTTGTTGATTTTTGTTCATAGGATAGATCGGGGCTGGGAATGAAGAAATCTAGGTTTTTTTTCGATATTTTTCATGCAACGCGATAGAAATCGATAGGAATCGATAGGACTCGATAGTATAGGATAAGGACTGGATTAGACTGTGCCTCGATAGGAATTGATGGGACTCAATATACAAGGCTTTGGGAATTTTAGAACCTACCTCGATATGAATCGATAGGACTCGATATACAAGGCTTTGGGAATTTTAGAACCTACCTCGATATGAATCGATAGGACTCGATAAGAGTCGATATACAAGGCTTTGGGAATTTTAGAACCTACCTCGATATGAATCGATAGGACTCGATAAGACTCGATGATACACGGCTTTGGGAATTTTAGAACCTACCTCGATATGAATCGATAAGCCTCGATAGGACTCGATGATACAAGGCTCTGGGATATTTTAGGACCTACCTCGATAGGCCTCGAGGACTCGATATTACTAGACTTTGGTTTTTTTTGCCTTACCTCGATAGGCCTCAATAAGACTCGATAGTAACCCGATGATATTATTCTTTGTGATTTTGGAACCCACCTCGATAGGCATCGATAAGACTCGATTGAACTCGATAGTTTCTGCCTCGATGGGACTCGATAGGCCTCGATAGTAACTGCCTTACCAGATTGTTTTACATTTTTAACATTTTTTTTGTTTTTTTTTCCAGATGTCTGACCTTATTGTGCCGTTGGAGAAACACTTTCCTGACCGTGTCACTTATAGGGGTAGTGCCTACTTGGATACCCTTATAGAGCAGTTTAAGAGGCGTGGTCTTATTGAAAGGGCAGAGGCATGCCCGTTGGGACAGTTCTTTAAGGCGAAGACGTTTAGTTTTTCTGGGGTTCTGCTGCATCAGCTAATGTTGCGTAAGGTAGAAAGTAAGAAGCCTGAAGAGGGTCAGTTCTACCTGGGCAACACTCTGTGTGGATTTGGTATTGCAGAGTTTTCCCTAGTTACCGGGCTAAATTTTGGGAAATCACCGTCCCCAGATGAATTAAAAGAGCATCTTTCAAGTGATCGGATCATCCAGGAATATTTTAATGGTGATTCGAAGGTTAGTTTTGGTCAGTTGGAAGATGCATTGAAGGCCTCCACAAACCAAGAAGATGCATTTAAGCTGGGTTTGTGCTATTTGATAGAAGGGGACTGAATGCCCCAGAGAAGACAACAACGATATGGGGAGATTCCCTGAGGATGGTTAAGGATATTGATTACTTTTTCAAGTATCCTTGGGGGAAGTTGTCATTTAAGAAGGTTAGCAAAGGCCTTCAAAAGGACATGAAGAAGCAATTGAAACACTATGAGGAGAAGAAGAAAGAGGGGTCAAGCAAAAAACAAAAGGAGGCGAAGTATAGTTTTAATTGCTATGCACCCGCGCTTCTTTACTGGGCTTTTGAGGCTATGCCTTCTCTCGGGAGTAAGTTCAGTGAGAACAGTGGGAATCAGATTCCGAGGATGCTTAGCTGGGCTACGAAGACTGATATCACTATTTCGACAGCTCTGTTGGTTCCTATATTCGCCAATCGTCGAGTAAGTTCCATTTTATCTTGTAAAATGTCACAAATTAATTGATTAATGATTTATTTTATTAAAGTTTTTCTGACTCATGTTATTCAACCATGCAGTTAGTGGTATTTTCCATGCTGAAGCCACGTTCCAGTGAGGTAGTCTACTACAATAGCCTCCCAGAAGTTGATTCCAAGTTATTCCCTGAGTTGGAGGCTGGGACTGCAGTGGATGAAGTAGTGGTACCTGAGAAGGAGGCAGAGAAGCTAGCAAAAGTTGCAAAAGAAGCCTCCATTTTTTATGAGGATGTCTCGAGGGTTGAGGAGGGCACTTCACAGGCCTGTGCAGCTTCATGTAGTCAGGTTGCCCAGCCTGATTATGAGCAATTGATGCAGAGGCTCAAGAGGGTTGAGGAGGGCTAGGAAACCTTACTACAGAATCAGACCACGATCATGGCTCAGTTGGCGCAGCTGTGTTCACTGGTCTCAGGTCGATCCACGGACGTAAAATCAGATACAGAGTCTGATATCTTGCCTGCAGACTACGAGCACAGTGATCAACCCTCCACTCCACAGGCCCAGACATCTGTAGCTGCCAGTGATGCTGACAGTCCCAATGTACGAGTACTGCAGCCCGAGGAGGTAGCTGGCCTTGAAGTTGTCAGGAAGAAATGCAGGCCCAAGCGTTTTGATGACTTCACCGACCCAACAAAGAAGATCAGACTAGATAAACAGGGGCTAGTTGCTGAACCACTGAGGAAGTGTGACCCACAGCAGGAGAAGAGCTTCCATAAGTGGATCATCGGGAAGATCGACAATAAGAGAGACCGAAACGTGTATACTGGGACGCACGGTGTGGCATGGTTCTTACAGTTGCACACAGTCCAGACTTGGCTTTGGGATTCGGTATGTAAATTACATTCATGTTTTCAATTCAATCTTAAAATATATTGATGGTACTAACGAATTTTTATGTTTTTTTAGCATATTGATGTCGCTTTGCACATGCTACGCCGCTGACGCCACTTTTACCATGCTGCATTTCAGCAGGATGCTGCGATCATGAACACCACCTTCCCCCAGGTGTGCCTAGGTCGTTGGAATCATTTCAGAGAGACCGACACTAAGTATACATGGGACGACGATGTGCTGAGAATGTTGAAGGGTGATGATAATCAATTCCTTGTATCATGGCAAAATGTGAGTGAAGTATATTTTGCCTTGCAAGTCGAGAAAGCCGCACATTGGATCGCCATTGAAGTCTCCATTCCAACGTGGTGCATCAACATTTATGATTCCAACCATAGCGTGCTCAGCCCCACTCTGATGGAGGAAGCGATCAAGCCTTGGTGCTTATTGTTGCCTTCGTTGTTATGGTGTTCTAGCATGTTTGACGACCATGAGGACCTCCAGGTATATCCTGAGTAGAATGCAAAGCCTTTTTCATATTGTCGTATTCCTCCAGAGGAGTGTCCTCAGACTGAGACAAGGTATTCCCCTATTTAATTAGTGTATTTTGAAATCTGAAAATTAAAGTTATTTTTATCTTCTATTGACACAAAATCGATTATATGCAGTGGGGATTGTGGTATGTTTGCCATCAAACATATCGAGCATCTGGTTGCCAGGCTACCACTAGATACTGTTATCGATAAGAACATCCAGCATTTCAGGACCAAGTGGTGTGTGGACCTGTTCTATCAGAATTTGGCCCCGTGATGCTCTTTACATTTTTGTCTTACACATCTTTTATAGTATAACATATAGTTAGTTTTGTATATTATTTTTTATCAAACAATATTTTTTTAAAAAGTTATTAAATAAAAAAGTATTAAATTCACATAATGTGTCTGCCTCGACATCCAAACCAACAAAGTATTAGAAGAAGTATTCCATAAGATAAATGCAGCAAAATAAATTAAATAATTACATAACACAATAATTTAAATCCTAGCCTTACATGACTTCCTATTGTGCCCACTACCACCACATCTGCTACACTTACGTGGCTTGACAATCTTTTCCCCACGTGAAGCATAGCGATTTGTCTTTCGCCTACCCACTTTCTGTTTCCTGGGCCTTCCTACAGGGGTTTTCTCAGCGGGGACGCCGACAACCGTATCTCTGATGTGATCAGGGATTACCCATTCATCCTCGTTCCCAACAAGGTAAATAGTATCTTTATAAGTGTCCTTCAATGCCTCGATTCTATAGTAAGGGGAACACAATGAGTGAATGTTTATGCTTCTTTTTCTGGCTGCAGCAAAAGCATGTACACAGGGTATCCCAATGGTTTGGAACATGCCACAAGAGCATGATTTTGTGGCCAAGTTCACCTCACCATCACCATTACCATCGACCACAAGAAATTCGTGATGACCAAGGACTTGGACATCTAAAAAAATTGCTTTATCACCTATTTGCTTCAAATCCTTTTCCATCTCAGGTGATAACACAGTTGTTGCTTTTGCAGCTCTTTCACGTCTATCTGCAAACCAAGACTGAAGAGTGAATCTTATGAATTCAAGAAAAGTGGCGACTAGAAAGCTCCTTGCCTCCTTGGTCTTATTGTTAAAGCTTTCTGCGTAGTTACTCGTCATGATATTGTATCGGTTACCAGGAAAATAAGCACTACTCCACCTTTCAAAGCCAATTCCCTCTAGTTATTGAGCAATGGGCGGATCAATTACCTTAATCTTGTCAAAGAACTTGTGAAATTCTGTTCTTCGAAATGCGTTGGAAAATCTACCATAACATCTGAACTCTGTGTTGGAAAATCTGCCCTAACATCTGGCCCACCAAGATCTGTTGCATCAGCAACAGGATCGTCGTTGACATAAGGTTCGTAGCCATAGGGATCATACTCCGCCGTGTCATGCACATATGAAGGATCTCTAACCGAGATATCATCATGGACTATGACATCTGGATTTGTCTCTGGAACAAATGTTCCAACGTCACCTTGAGTTCCTTTGAAACCATGACATGGAGGAGAAATGTTCTCTTCAAATCAAACTTCTTTATTAACGCTGGCAGAAGCCGATGCATTTCTTACCCCTCCCTTCTTAATCAATCTGACACATAGAGGAATGAGCTTCTCTACAAATTTCGATGCTAACCCAATGAATGCACGCACATGCCTATCATTTTTTATAACGGTAGGTTTGACGGATTGTGATAGGCATGTGTACGGTACCTCAATTTTCAAGTCATGCACACATTTATCCACTTCAAGCTCATAGTACAGAATGTCAAGCAGTTGCTCATATGTCACACCCTTCTCCACGGGCAGAACTTGATTTTCAGCATCTCTGAAAATCCAATCCCTATTTTCGAGTTCTCAAACACCATTGAATGCAACAAATACGGAAACAGTCGAATCTGCAAAAAAAAAAAAAAAGGTCAAAAAGTTAAACTACAACATAAAACAGAAAATATCGATTTCTATCGATATATGTCGAGTCTTATCAAGGTCACACATATCGAGTTTTATCGAGTACAGTCGAGGACTATCGAGGCAAACAATCCAATAAAATTCTTATACACCTATCGAGTTTTATCGAGTACAATTGAGGACTATCGACGCAAACAATCCAATAAAATTCTTATACACCTATCGAGTACAATCGAGGACTATCAAGGCAAACAATCCAATTAAACTCTTATACACCTATCGAGTTTTATCGAGTACAATTGAGTTATTAAATCCAACTAAACTCTTATACTCCTATCGAGTTTTATTGAGTACAATCAAGTACCATCGAGGTACTAACATCCTAACACTATCGAGGCACGTCGAGGTCCATCGAGGACCATCGAGCCAGCATGCATGCAACACATTGAGACCTATCGAGTTTCATCGAAACTTATCGAGGCAGGAAAAAAATCCAGAAAAAAACGCACGAAGTATCCAAAATTCATTCCGTGAAAAATTGCAATAAAACATGAAGGCATACACAGATCTGTTCGAAATAAGACAAGTAATGTAACCAGACAAGTTTCCTAAGTACATATAACAAATATATACTTACCCATACGATTTTTTCCCCTAGATCCGAAATCCAAAATGAAGTTTCTTGACTTGAAAGGACTCACAATTTGCCCCTAAATCCGAAATGCAAATTAATGGTGGCTGGCTTTTTTTGTGTGTGCGAGAGTTTGAGAGATAGAGAGGGAAAACATAAGAGATAGAGAGTGAAGACTATGAGAAAAAGAGAGGGAAAATGATGACAGGGGTATTTTGGGTAGTAACGTCATTAGTAGCACCAAAACGAGAGTTATATAGTGATAGGGTATTTTTTAAATGGAGTGTCACTTATTGCATTAAAACTCAAATTTCCCTTTACAAATGACTATAATATTAACAATATGCATTCTTTTCTTTCAATATATTTCTATGCTAAAGTTTTTTTTTCTTTTCCTATTTATTTATTATGAATAATTTAAACAAAACAATTTCACAAGGCACCGATCACTGCTAGTAAAAAGGGCTTTAACTTCATTTTTTTTGCAGGTAGACTTTACTTCTCGTATAAATAAAAATTAAAGTCTATCGATATGAAGTTAAAATTCCTAAAAAAAACAAAGTAAAATTAGGAGAAAAAACTTCGGTTATTTGGAGAGAAGAGTTTCTTCTTTTGATGTATGCTTATAGCTACATAGTGAGGACATGTTTTTAGTTTGGTATGACTTTTATACTAAGGTGTGATAACACATACTTATATATATGTAGATAATCAAAGAAGAAAGTGATATGATTGGTTAAATACAAAGAATAAGTGTTGTTGTACAAGCAAGGTATAAAATACTTAGTGAATTTCACATAGTGAAGATGTGAAATTTGACATTCAATTGTAAGTACTTAAAAACTGTGTTTTTTTGTCCAAAGTGATACATAGAGATATCTAAGGATTCCCAAAAATTTTGGTAGCATTAAGAAATACAATTTTAGGCCCTTTGGAGGGGTCACAAGTCAGAGGAGTAGGCGATGTTGAAATGGCCTGACTAACTTAAAAACCTCAGACCATTAAAAACTACTAAGCATGACTACTATTTTTTAATACATACATAAAATAATAGAACTTTATTATAAAAATACAAAATACGGGATCCCATTGTTATTACATAAATACATAAAGAAAACGTAAACATTTAATTAATTGTTCAAATACTAACTGCGGAAATAAAACATAAATACATAATTAAAAAAAAACTTGAAATAAAACGCCATCCTCGATCTTTCCCATCAGTCCATTCATTCAGTTCTCGCCCAATACACATGCTAAAGCTGCCATGAATCCATCCCGCCTTCCAAGCTTTATTTTCCTGCACCATCTAAAATAAAAATGAATGAGCCTAATGCCCAACAAGGAAAATCTACTAAAACATATCATAAATCATAAGACTAAAAACATATATCATAAAACGTATGACGAAAAAACATAAATCATAAAACATAGAACTACAATATCATTGGTCATTAACTCCTTACCATAATATGTGATAAAAACCATCTAGGTTGTAACGCCCCAAACTCCAGGGACCGTTACGGTGTGCCTTGTAAACAGTGCTAAACTCGCTAATCGAGTCATTTGGCCAAAATTGTGATCTAAGTATGATTAGCGATTTAGGGATTTAAAAAATTTGGTAAGGAGGTAATGTTTCACTAGAACGTTTAATACATACATTGGGATCCCAAAAATAAAGTTTCAGAGTTTATTACAGAAAGTATTTACAACAGGCCATTCTAAGCGGCAAAACAGGGTTCAACCCTAGTTCCACTTTAAACCTCGGCCGTGGCGGACGAGCAGCTGCATATGTACACATCATCACCTAAGCTCTCCAACTCAAGGATGGTCCAGCTTCCTTTTGCCTTTACCTGAACCACGTAGCACCCGTGAGCCGAAGCCCAGCAAGAAAACACAATATAACATGATATAATATCAACAACAACCATAGTAACCATTTGGAACCAACGGTCCGTACAGATAGGTGACAATAGCCAAAAGTCACAATAATGAGCATCGCTCCCTCTAGCCATGTGACGATAGGGTCACCAGGGCTTAATCGATAAGTGATTCTTTCTTAAGTTTGATTAGGACAGGTGCAAGGTGATTAGTCACCAACATAACTTTCCTCACGACTCTAGAGTCGAAACTATGGACAACGTCCCTTAGCCATGTGACAAACAGTCACTGAGGTCATATACCTTGGCTATAGTCATATGGTCGTAGACCAAGCAAGCGCTTATAGTTCTCATTGACCTTCCGGTCGGTCCAGCACTAATACCCCATATGAGTCATTCAATGCCGACCTCGATTAGATTTAATCTTTATTTGGCCCGGCGTTTACAACGCACTGCCACCTCTGACCCTTGGGTCGGTAAAACACAACCAGTGCTCAGCCCGTGGTGAACTTAACTAATAAGTCACAGCTTCACAGACGGACCTGACACCATTGTCGATTCTGACTAATAAGTCAGCGCCATACACAGGTAAGCCATGCCACCAAACATATACCACATGTCCAATATCCAATATCAAGGTATTCAGAATGCTTACTTAACAGATATTAGTACAATTAGGACCATGCATTAACACAAAGGCTCAAGCTCTGAACGATATCACACCCAGTATACAAAGCATGTCCTAATCACATGTTTCTCATGCATCATATGCAATATATCCAACAATCCAACATGCACCAATAACAGCCATGCACGTCACGTTTAACAGTCAACCAACATGCATCAAGAATGGCCATGCATGTCATACATAATAATCAACTGACATGCATCAAGAATAGCCATGCATGTCATACATAATAATCAACCAACATGCATCAAGGATAGCCATGCATGTCATACATAATAATCAACCAACATGCATCATATAGCCATGCATGTCACATATACACAGGGTGCAATTTTCTTACCTCAAAGTCGAGCTAGAATGATTTAAAGAACGACCCTTGAGAACGACCAACCTTTAAGCCCTTAGCGGTCACCTAGTCATAACCAAATATAAAACCTCATAAAAATGAGTAATTAAATACTTCCAAACCCAACCCAAGCCTCCGGAACATCGAATCCCACTCAACTAAGTAGTAGGATCGATCCTAGGCCCTTAGAGTTAAGTTTCCATCACAAAAACACACTTTTGGGAAATTTTCCCTTAAGGGCCGCGGCCCTACATGGACCATGCCGCGGCCCGCCCCCCTGGCAGAGCCTCCTCCACCTTCCTCAAGCTAGGGCCGCGGCCCAACTTCGCACCAGCCATTTTTCTTCGTTTTTCCACTTCTAAAACCTTCCAAAAACCCATCAAAACATCTCCAAATCATCAAATCAAAGTTCCCAAATTTCCCAATGGTCCAAAACCACCAAAACCTGAAGCTCAAACCAACCAAAAACTCAACAATTCACAAAGTCCAATTCTAAGCTTAAAAACTCTAGAAACTAAAAACTTCAAACTTAGATTACCTTTGATTGGGTTGTTTTCCGTTAAATACTTCGGTTAAGAAGCTTCTAATCTTTCCTAGGATCGCTATGCCTCGACCCTCGCTCGATTCTGACTCCTAGAACTCGAGATTCCTTCAAAAAGGCTTCGAACGGTAAAATAAGCTATCGGGAAGGAAGAGAGAGATTTTCTAACGTACGTTCTTATCTGACAAGCTACTTCAAGCTTAAGTAACCTTAAATAAAACCTAAGGCTCGGGGTCCTGAAAACACCCCTGGGGGCATTATAGTCAAAACTTCAAGAATTCCATCCTGATCTCAAATATTCCCAATTTATCATCAAATAAACATTTATATTACCCCAAAATTGACCCCGTTATGACAAAACCGCTAATCCAATATATATGACCGTCTCATGTCGAATAGCTCGAATATATCTCCATAATAATAAAATCTCATTCACAAATTACAATATGCACCCAATTTACAAATATGCCCTCAACATGCCAAATTACCAAAATGCCCTCATAACTATAAATACTCTCATATGCATGCATTCACCATCATATAATAATATAATTCACGTAAACATGCATATAATCATTAAATAATATAATAAATCAATTATGGCCCTCCCGGCCTCCTAATCAAGGACCTAAACCTTATTAGGAAATTTGGGGCATTACATAGGTCCTCTTGCTACTATTCGATGTATGTTTAAACACAATATAGTATATGATAAACCATCTAGGTCATCTTGCTACTATTCGAGGTATGTTAAATCATAACTATAGTCTACGATAATGATAAAAATATTGGGATTTGCTTATTTGCTATCTAAGCAACTATATTTCTCAAGTGACTACAAACTGTTAGGTTCATTTTAGGTTTGTTTTAGAGATTTCTTTATATTATGTTTTTAGTTATTTAGGATTGTTTAGGGTAGATTTATGTTTGTTTTCTTCTTGTTTCAGGTTTTAATGGTGAAGTACATAATATAGAGTGAAATGAGAAGAAACATGTTAAATATGATAAATAGGATTGATTTCGTATTGATTGTGGAGTTTCAAGACATTATGTGTGGAAAGTACTACATTGAAGATGCTCAACACACGTCGTTTATGCTCTATAACGCAAGTCTCAGACTTCAAGCCGTATTTTGACCAAACGTTATTCACTTTCTGAAAACACTTCTAGAAATAGCAGTTGTAGATATTTCTCTTAGCTTTCCATATCTTTTTTAATCATTCAATTCAGAGTTATATCGAAGGAGTTATGATTAAAATACGATGAGTTGACACTGTAGGCTGTTCGAAACGAGTTTCCGTTCTATTATGGAAATAGCGCTACAATAATAGCGCTACAGCACTAGTGCACCAAATTTTGAGGCATTTTTCCACTGACAATAGCGTTGGTGACACGATTTTCATATTTTAGACCACTTTTTGAAGGGCAATTTGGTCTTTTCACTGGGGAACCTTGGAGGGCTATTTAAGGGACATTATTCTGCGATTATAGGAGGACTGGAAGTTTTATAAACCCTAGATAAAAAGAGGATGCTATAATTATTTTCTCTGTTTTGTTTTCATCTGAATTATGAGGTTAATCTTATGAACAATTATTTGCAGTTTATTTTCATCATGGCATTTATGAACTAATTTCTTTTATCTAGGAATTAATGTAGTCACTGAGATTTCTATTTAATTTTATTATGAGTTTCTATTGATACTTCTTTTCTATTCTAATCTATATGATGTGTGCTTAATGCTAGTAAATACTTGATCACTATTTGCTTGATTTAATGGTTTTGATTCAAAATTCGAAAGATGAGAATTGAATATGCTATCATTGTATAGACATAGGGTGCATATTGGACGAAAGTACCTATATGACTTGTGTAGTAATTAGGTTTCCATGTTTAATGTCTTTTATAAGTTCAAGTTTATCACAGAAATGTAGAAAACTTGCATATAGATTGAGATCTTATATCTTGAAAAAAGAATAAGAATCGATTATATTAACATGCTACTAGAATCGAAAGAAGAGATTTAGAATTGATTATTTAAATTAATAGAATGAACAGTTGATGAAATTAATTCCTAGGTTGTTTTTATTATTGATTCTTAAGTAGTGATTCATTGTTTTGTTTCCAATTCTTTAATTTTGGTTCATAGTTTATAGGATTTATTTTATTTTTAATTGTTCACTTAATTTTTAATTAACCAAATAGAATTCGAAAATCAATTAGTGGTACTTGGGTGATAGTCTAAGTGGGACGATATCCGTTCTTACGAAATTTACTATGTGACACGACTACGTATACTTGTGTACAGAAAAATAAGATCAAGTTTTTGGCACCGTTGCCGGGGACTTTTATTCCAATATCACAGTTATTGTTATTTGTTCTAATTTGGTTATTTTATTTTATTTTATTTCTGTTAACATTTATTTAGTTCAAGGTTCTATTGTGTTTCAGGACTTGTTGGTATATGCGAAGCAATAGACAAAAGGAGATTATACCAATAGATCGGGAAATTGAAAGAACGTGCAGACAGAACCGGAAAATAAAGAAGAGATTGGAATTTACCATGGCTGATAATTTGGGAAATGGTGCTAATGTTGGTCAAGGGGCTACAGAGGTTCCAAGGGAGCAATGACTAAGAACTTTGAGAGATTATGTACTTCCTACTGTTACAGGAGTGCATTCATGCATTAGACCTCCAAAAATTGCTGCCAACAATTTTGAGATTAAGCCAGCCATCCTCCAAATGGTCCAAACAACTGTTCAGTTTGGAGGTATGCCAACGGAGGACCCCAATTTACACATAGCTAATTTTCTGGAGTTATGTGCTACGTTCAAGATGAATGGGGTGAGTGATGATGCTATAAGACTGAGGTTATTCCCATTTTCACTGAGGGATAGGGCGAAAAGTTGGTTGATATCTGTACAGGCGAATTCTATCACTACATGGGAGGAGTTAGCTTAGAAATTCCTTGCCAAGTTCTTTCCTCCAGCGAAGGCTGCAAAGTTAAGGGGCGAGATTAATAATTTTTATCAGATGGAAGGAGAGTCACTGTATGATTCTTGGGAGCGATTTAAGGAGTTGTTAAGGAAGTGTCCACACAATGGAATAGAAAAGTGGATGTTGGTGCATAATTTTTATAATGGGTTGAATGGAACCACGAGAACAATTATAGATGCTACGGCAGGAGGTGCCTTTATGAGTAAGAGTGCTAATGAGGCATATGAGCTATTAGAGGAGATGGCGATGAATAATTATCAATGGCCAACTGAAAGGGGACAACCAAAGAAGGTGGCTGGAATGATGGAATTGGATGCTATATCCATGCTTACAGCTCAAGTAGCAGCCTTGACAAAGCAATTACAAAAGACTACACTCCCATCTCCAGCCATGCAAGTTCAAAACCTTTGTGAAGTGTGTGGTACAAACCATCAACCAAACCAATGCCCTGCTATAGATATGAATAATATGCCCATGGAAGAAGTACAAGCTATAGGGAATTATCCAAGGCAACCTAATAACCCCAATTCCATGACCTATACACCAGCTTGGAAGAATCATCCTAATTTTTCATGGTCTAACAATCAAAATACTTTACAAACTTATCCTCCACCTCAGCCACAATATCAACCTGCCCAAAATAGGCCACCATATCCACAGCAATATGCACACCAAAATCCTCCACCTGGCTATTATCAACCTGCACAAAATAGACCACCTCACCAAATGCCAATGAAACCAGCTGAACCTCAATCTGATGTACTCAACCAATGCATGACTGAAACCAGGGCGTCCATAAGGATTTTGGAGACTCAAAGAGGGCAATTGGCTACTTTAATGTCTAATAGAGCTCAAGAAAATTTTCCTAGCACTACAGAAGTTAATCCTAAAGAGTAGTGTAATGCAATATCCTTGACGAGTGGGACTAAGTATGAGGGGCCTACAGTAGAAAATAAGGGCAAGAAGTTAGAGGATCGATATGTCACTAGTCCAACAAAAGAGGAGGTTACTGTAGATTTTCTAAGGAAAGAGAAGTCTAATGAAGAAAAGGTTACTGAAGACCTTAACAAGAAAGAAGTGGTACCACCAGTGAGCATTGACCACCATGTTAGAATTCCATATCCACAAAGGCTTCGCAGGCATAATTTAGATAAGCAGTTTGCGAAGCTTTTTGAGGTGTTCAAGAAGCTACATATTAATATACCGTTCGTAGAAGCATTAGAGCAGATGCCCAGCTATGTGAAGTTCATGAAGGAAATTTTGTCAAAGAAAAAGAAGCTAGAGGATTATGAGACAGTTGCATTAACTAAAGAGTGCAGCGCAATACTACAGAAGAAACTACCTCCAAAGCTTAAAGATCCTGAAAGTTTCAATATCCCATGTTCTATAGGGAGTTTAGTATAAACAAAGGCATTATGTGATTTAGGGGCTAGTGTGAATTTGATGCCTCTATCAATCTTTCAGAAGCTGAATTTGGGAGAAGCTCGGCCAACTACAGTGTCTTTGCAGATGGCAGATAGGATAGTTAATCATCCTCATGGAGTTATTGAGGATGTATTGGTAAAAGTGGGTAAATTTATCTTTCCTGTGGACTTTATTATTTTAGATATGGAGGAATATGAAAATATTCCAATAATACTTGGAAGGCCATTCTTAGCGACTGGTAGGGCGTTAATTGATGTACAAAAAGGTGAATTAAAGCTGCGAGTGCAAAAAGAGGAAGTTATATTTAAAGTTTTTGCAGCTATAGAAATTCCAACGTGTTGTAGAGTTAAAGTGGTGAACCAAGGAGAGAACAAGTTGGAAGGCTCTAAGACAAGCTCCATAGTGAAAACCAAAATGAGGAAGGGGCGAAATCGATTAAAAAAGTAATTTAGTGAAAGAATTCGAATGTTATATGAGCGGGGGAAAGTACTACCAATTTCTAATCACAAGAAACGAGGGCCAACTCATGACACTATGGCTCTCAAGGATGTGAGGGGAGGACTTAATCCAAGATTGAATATGAATGAAAACAAGAGTCCGGCTAAAAGACGTTAAAGACAGCGCTCTTAGGAGGCATTCCTATGTTTATTTTTAATTTTTAATTTTATGATATTTGTTTTCGTTTTTGTTTTTTTATTGGAACAATGCTTTTAGATATTTTGTTTTAGTTGTTTTTAGTTTTATTCTGGAACAAGTGTGTTGTAACTCGTAATCCGTGAAAACGTGAAAACAAAATTGAACTTTAGGTGGTTATAGCGCCACAGCAATGGAAGTCTCAACCTTTCGAGGGACCTTCATCTCAGTCGCCACCACCGCCATACTGACGTGGCTGGTCAGGTAAGTCTCTATTCTCATTCTTTATGTACTTAACATTTGGGACAATGTTCGGTTTTAAGTTTGGGGGAATTAGAGATTTATTTCTGGTGTTTTTTTATGTGTTTTTTTTTTCAGTTTGTTTGTTTTTTATTTTTATTTTAATTAGTTGTTCGTTTTGAGTCATGTTTTAGAGTATAAATTAAGTTGATAATAATTGCCATTTAAATATGATTGACTATTTTGTAGTATATAATCCAAAGAAAAAATTGATGTGCTTCTAAAAATAATCAGTGTGCTTAGTTAGATTACTTTGTTTTCACTGTGATTTGTTGACATTAGAGATCTATTGCTCATAAATTGCAAATGTTATACTTGAGTTTTTTTATGCATGTCAAATTTGGATTATGGATTGAAAAGTTTGAAAAATTCTAGAACTTGCTTGCTTACTATTTGAGATGAAATTTGAAACAGTGCACATTTAGGAAAATGATATAGGCAATTTTTGGACTGGTTGTGCCTTTCAAGCTAACTTATTAAATTTTATCCTTAGTCAACCCTTTTGAGCCTTACAACTATTTTCTTGGTAACACATTCTTTTGAGCCTAACTGTAAAATGAAATACCATTTACTCTTTTTGACCCATACCATGAGCATAAAAATTATTATATGAGTGGAGTGAATGTGTAATGGGATGTTTGTATTATGTGTTATTGAGAAAATTACTTTTGATTGAGAAAAAAACAATTAAAGAAAGAAAAGGAAAAGTAAGTGAAAAATGATTATGCTCCCAAACAATTATTTATTGAAAAATCAAAGTTTGGGGGAGTTTATTGAATATATATATATATTCTCAATCATTGCTCAGAAAAAAGGATAACAAGGGATGAGTGGTGTGAAATTTTTGGGAAAGCTTGTTTAGTGGAATGCTTGTGGTATGATTAAGCCTAAAATTGTCTCTTTATCTACCTATACCTAAGCCTTATATTACAACCCTTATAAAGTCTTATTGATTCTTATTTGTGCATTTGTTTATATTGATGGAGAATAGTAAGTAACGCGGGCATATGGACTATTTGAGTTTGTGGTTAGTTGGTGAGAATTTGATGTGCATAAAGTGGTTCAATTATTTTATTTGCGAGTTATGAGTAAATGAGCTTTGGTGTTGATAGATTGCGGTGAAAGGGTGAATAATTGAAACTGAAATTCTAGATTAATGTTAAAACTAACATGATTGTTTTTCCTGAGAATTATATATGCATAACAATCTTGAGTGTTTGAATTGGTTAGTTATGTCAACTTGGTTTTTTAGGTTTGAGTCTAGTTAGATTATTTACTCGAGGGCGAGTAAAGGTTAAGTTTGGGGGAATTTGTTAGGTTCATTTTAGGTTTGTTTTATGTTATGTTTTTAGTTATTTAGGATTATTTAGTGCAGATTTATGCTTGTTTTCTTCTTGTTTCAGGTTTTATTAATGGTGAAGTACATAATATGGAGTGAAATGAGAAGAAACATGTTAAATATGATAAATAAGATAGATTTCGTGTTGATTGTGGAGTTTCAAGATATTATGTGTGGAAAATACTACATTGAAGATGCTCAACACACGTCGTTTATGCTCTATAACGCAAGTCTCAGATTTCAAGCCACATTTTGACCATAATTTATTCACTTTCTGGAAACACTTCTAGAAATAGAGGTTGTAGATATTTCTCTTAGCTTTCCATATCTTTTTTAATCATTCAATTCGGAGTTATATCGAAGGAGTTATGATCAAAATACGATGAGCTGATGCTGTAGGCTGTTCGAAACGAGTTTCCGTTCTATTATGGAAATAGCGCTACAGTGCTACAATAATAGCGCTACAGCACTAGTACACCAAATTTTGAGGCATTTTTCCACTGACAATAGCGCTACAACGCTATAGTGCTGGTGACACGATTTTAAGATTTTAGACCACTTTTTGAAGGGCAATTTGGTCTTTTCACTGGGGAACCTTGGAGGGCTATTTAAGGGACATTATTATGCGATTATAGGAGGACTGGAAGTTTTATAAACCCTAGATAAAAAGAGGATGCTGTAATTATTTTCTCTGTTTTGTTTTCATCTGAATTCTGAGGTTAATCTTATGAACAATTATTTGCAGTTTATTTTCATCATGGCATTTATGAACTAATTTCTTTTATCTAGGAATTAATGTAGTCACTGAGATTTCTATTTAATTTTATTATGAGTTTCTATTGATACTTCTTTTCTATTCTAATCTATATGATGTGTGCTTAATGCTAGTAAATACTTGATCACTATTTGCTTGATTTAATGGTTTTGATTCAAAATTCGAAAGATGAGAATTGAATATGCTATCATTGTATAGACATAGGGTGCATATTGGACGAAAGTACCTATATGACTTGTGTAGTAATTAGGTTTCCATGTTTAATGTCTTTTATAAGTTCAAGTTCATCACAGAAATGTAGAAAACTTGCATATAGATTGAGATCTTATATCTTGAAAAAAGAATAGGAATCGATTATATTAACCTGCTATTAGAATCGAAAGAAGAGATTTAGAATTGATTATTAAAATTAATAGAATGAACAGTTGATGAAATTAATTCCTAGGTTGTTTTTATTATTGATTCTTAAGTAGTGATTCATTGTTTTGTTTCCAGTTCTTTAATTTTGGCTCATAGTTTATAGGATTCCTTTTATTTTTAATTGTTCACTTAAATTTTAATTAACCAAATAGAATTCGAAAATCAATTAGTGGTACTTGGGAGATAGTCTCTATGGGACGATATCCGTTCTTACGGAATTTACTACTTGACACGACTACGTATATGATAACTCTACAAAATAGAATTATTTTACCATATTTTATATGCTAATTATTGCTTAGTTCTTGAGTTTTTAATTAACTTATTAAGTTTTTAAGTAATTTTTCATTTATTAGTCTTATTGTAATTTTCTAGATTTTTATATGTTTTTATAGATATTTTATTGTGTTATGTTATAGTTTAATTATTTAAAATTAATATTGTTAAGTAATGAGTAAAAAGATGCAATTTTGAGCTTAAATGTTATGTAAATTAAATTTTAATTAATGTTTTCATGGAATTTATATGGTATATTTTATTAATGAAAATATTTAATTTTAATTTAGTTTATAATTTATTTTGTAGGAAAATTATTTCATTTGTGGCTCTTGAAAAGCAAGGAAATCAAAGGAATTGTGGTAGTTTTGAAAGAAAATAACAAAAAAATGGCACATAAGCCTCAAATGCCCAGCTGCCTCCAACTAGGCCCAAGGCCCACGAAGGATCCCTACACCAAGCAAAGCAATTCCCAGCTCCAAGCACTCTCCAACAGCCTCCCAGCATGACTCGCGTGACTCCCCCAGGCAGCATTCCTTCAACAAATCACACCTTCAGCAGCCCATCAATTCGGCCAGCTCAATGCACCAAGAGTCCCACGCCTGCCCCTTCCCAGGCCCAGCTCCAAAGGCCATCTGCTAGGCCCATTCAGCCCAGCCGAAATCGCCTGGCACCAAGCAGCCACCAGCAGCCTAATAGCTGCACTTTCCCATTTTTTAGCCTAAAATTGCCTAAGTGTACCATTTGTCCCCTATGCTTAAAATGCCACTTTTTACCCATTTTTCTACACACCTTTTACCCCAAAATCATCATCACTCCTACAATTTACCCCTATTTACCATATTATTATTAATTTAATCAATTTACTTAATTTAAATTGATTATTTTAATAATCTCATTTTGGCTATAAATAAGGGTTTTTAAGACCATTTTTGGGTGCTTAATTTTTGGTTACCATCTTTTTTCTCCCATTTTCTCTCTACCATTCTATCTTCCATTTGGGTTTTTCAAGAGAATTTTGCAAGTATGTATGTTATTTATTTTGTAATTTCTATTTTAGTTATGTGCTTCTAATCTTTTTCATAAGATTATTAAGATCATGATGAAGCAACTTGTAACTAGGTAATATTTATGTTGTATGTTGATTTCCCTTGTAATACAACAAAGTTTATGGATTTTTCTTCTTCATATATTTCTTTCATCTTAAATATCTTGTATTTTAGATTGTTAGAACATATTTACAATTTGTTCTTCATTAGTGCATAAACATAATATTCTTTGTGTAAGATGTGTCATTAATTTGTACACATCCATGCTTAGAACAAAAATATTATGTTTTGCCTTATAAATAATGTTCATTGATTTATTTGTTATTTCATTAGATTGATTTACGCTAAATGCTTTGAAATTATAATTTTGAAAAGTGAAGAAAAATCCTATCTTTTTATAAGAAATTTGTGCTTAAAATTATAAATCTTATTGGAAAATGATAGTTTAAATTATTTTAACTATCACTAAAACTTGGGAATCAATATACTAATAAATATTATTAAACTTACATTTTGTGGATTCTAGTATCTTAATAATCTTTTCTTTTAACACTTATTTTCAACTCATTATTGCTTTATTTTTAATCTCTTAAATAGCTTTATTTTTCAATCTTTTATTTTATGTTCATAATATTAAAACTCATCAATCTTTGGAGCTAGGTTAGAATTTATTACTTTTGATTTAAAATAGTTTTCTCTTTTTCGATTTTAGACAACTCCTTTGGGTTCGATATCCTTGCTTACACGATCACTATTCTATATGAATGATTCGTGCGCTTGCGATTTATAAATTTTTAAACATACCCGTTTTGGGTCCATCAGTATACTTGCGTACAGAAAATTCAGATCACAAACGTAAAACATATACATATATATACATACATACATACACATAGCATATAAACATAATCATATCACATAAAATCTAACCTATTTTCCTTACCAAAAGTCGGGATATTGGAGACAAGAACGGGATTGGAAACTCGTAAAACCAAACAGTAAGATCATAAGTTTTCTAAAGAAAAGAAGATATAAACCATCAAGATAAGAACTTGCCGAAAATCTTAAGTTTCAAGAAACTCAAACACCTAACCAAAAGCCATTACAACAAGTTAGGATTTGGAGGAAAATGAAATAAGAGGAACTATAATGAGCTAAACCTGAGGATAAAGAATACCTTGGATAGATTAGAACTTTGATCTACATCTCAATACCGAAATATCACTCTACCTTACTTCCCAAGTGTTTAGAAAAGCTTTTAACCCAAGACCCTAGTGTTTCTCTCTCTAGAATGAACTTAGCAGTTTGGAGGCTCTGAAGAATACTTGAGTGATGATGCAAATGGCTGAGTGAAAGTTCCTATTTA
This sequence comes from Humulus lupulus, assembly GCF_963169125.1. Taxonomy (NCBI): domain Eukaryota; kingdom Viridiplantae; phylum Streptophyta; class Magnoliopsida; order Rosales; family Cannabaceae; genus Humulus; species Humulus lupulus. The sequence continues at coordinate 270,343,758 of NC_084795.1, read as the reverse complement.
TAGAGTTCAAGGAGTGAAACTAACTCCTTTTAAAATGAATAAATAATTGAATAAATTTGAATTTTCTGCTCAATAAATGCCCAGAACTTGGTCAAAAACGCTCAAGGGCAAGTCCAAGTTGTTAAGGGCTGTTTCTAGCTCAGATTCCACAGATTTTCAAAACATACAAATGGAGCCGATATATCGCTCCCTATAGGCGATATATCGCCTCCCCCTTTGTCCCGAGCCTCCATGTTTTCGTTCGTGCGAAGTCGACGTGTTTTCCGTATCACCCATAGGCGATATATCATCTCCTATAGTTGCGATATATCGGCATACAATGATATATCAAACACGTTTTTGCACACTTTCAGCACACTTGAACTTTGTTTAAACAACTTTGACTGAGTAAAACGTAATTCTAACATCTAAGGGAAGGTTCTAGACTTCCTAGGTTTATCCTTTATTAATTTATTCATCTAAAATCCTTAATTCCTTAATAAATGCATGTGACACGTGTCACATTCTTAATTATTCTATCTAAACTTTAGGTTATAATAAATATCATTTTTAGGACTAGCTATATTAATCAAAGTGTATGTTAAACTATAGGCTAAACTTATAAAATCCACAACTATCTCTATGAGTTTCCAACTAAATCCCGACTTGAACCAATAACCACGGACTAAAATACCACAGCACAAGCTACTACTATCTAGCTAAGTAAAATTTTGAGACGCCACAATTCTCCCCTACTTAAAAGAATTTCGTCCCCGAAATTTACTTACCAAACAATTCCGGATAATACTGCCAGATTTCCGTAACTTTTCTGGCTTAACACATCTACAACTACATTTTCCTTTCCTGTGTGGTATAAGATTTCACAGTCATAGTCTTTTACTAGTTCTAAACACCTACACTGCCTCATGTTGAGCTCCTTCTGTGTGAAGAAATATTTTAAGTTCTTATGGTCTGTATAAATCTCACACCATCACCATAAAGATAGTGGTGCCAGATTTTCAATGCGAAGACCACCGCTGCCAACTCCATATCGTGTGTTGGATAGCGTTGCTCATATTCCTTCAGTTGCCTTGAGGCGTAGGCTATCACCTTGTCATTTTGCATCAGCACACATCCCAAACCTTGCTTGGACGCATCACAATATACTAAAAACTTATCGTTGCGTGTCGGTACGCAAAGTACTAGTGCTGAGCATAATTTATCTTTGAGCAACTGGAAGCTCTCTTGACATATATCCGTCCAGTTGAACTTTTGTTGTTTCTGGGTCAGGTTGGTAAGCAAAGTGGCTATCTTAGAAAAGCCTTCTACAATTCTCCGGTAATAGCCTGCTAGCCCAAGAAAACTTCTACCTTTTGACGCATTCTTAGGTCTTGGCCAATCCTTCACAATCTCTACTTCAGTTGGGTCTATTGCGACTCCATCCTTGGATACTATGTTGCCGAGGAGCGCTACTTGTGATAGCCAAAATTTTCATTTCTTGAACTTGGCATAAAGTTGATGCTCCTTTAGTTGCATCAGGTCAATCTTAAATGTTCCTCGTGCTCGACTTTGTTCTTGGAGTACACCAAAATATCATCAATGAACACTATGACAAATTTGTCCAAGTAATCCTTGAAGACCAGATTCATTAAGTCCATAAATGCGGCTGGAGCATTGGTAAGACCAAAAGACATAACTAGGAACTCATAATGCCCGTATCGAGTCCTAAAAGCTGTCTTTGGTATATCCTCTTCCCTTACCTTGAGCTGGTGATAACCGGACCGTAGATTAATCTTTGAAAATATCATTATAATAATATATAATGCATAATCTTATTTTTTATTAAAAAAATTTATCATTTCTCTTCTATATAAAAAGTGTGTAGATAACGAAAATTCTTGGTTTTAACAATTTTTTATTTTTATTTTCTGTTAACTTTAATGAAATATTTTTACATTTATCGATAGAATGTAAACATGACTTAAACTTAAATAATTAAAAAAATTAAAATAGGATATTTTTGAGATATTTTATAATGATAATTCATAAAAATTATAAAACCATATATTTTATAACTTAAATAAAATTATAAATTAAACTTAAACTTCACGTATTACATTTATCGATAGATTGTAAACATGACTTAAACTTAAATAAAAATTAAAAAAATTAAAATAGGATATTTTTTAGATATTTTATAATAATAATTTTTTAAAAATAATAAAACCATATGTTTTATAACTTAAATTAAATTATAAATTAAACTTAAACTTCATGTATTAGAATAATATCATATTAAACATATAATATAATGTCGTCTTACTATCAACTAGCAACAAACTTAAATTTAAAATCCACGTATAATAGTAATATTGTATTAAACATATAATAATCTCTGGTTGTCAGTGCCAAGTTCAAAATGTAGAAAAAACATAAACTTAAATAAAAATTAATTAATTACATTATTATATTTTTAAGATATTTTATGATAATTTAAATAATTAAATCATATTTATTTAAAAATAATAAAGCCATACATATAATTTTTTTAATCTTATAAATATGTGTGATAGTTTATTTTTTTATCAAGTGATTGAAACTATTTTTCTTCATCAAATTCACCAAATGATATTGCGAGAGACACATTGGAAACTAAAAATAGTTGATGCATACTACTCTCTACTATAAACTTTTCTATTCTTATTTTATTTTCATTATTAATTTATTTTTAAATATTATTGTAATTTATATATATGTCATGTAACCATGTATCTTTTCTATATAATAAGTGTGTGGATAACGAAAATTATTGGTTTTAACGGTTTTTTATTTTTTTCGTTAACTTTAACGGGATATTCTTATATTCAACGCACTACTACAAAAAGATGCTTTTAGATCACTTTTTAGGGCACTCACCTAGATGCGAGTCTTAAAAACAGCTCCCGGACTTTTTATGACACTCATTGAGAGTCCTTAAATAATTTATTTTAGGACTCGTAACTCAAGTCATAAAAACTGATGCGTGTCGTAAAAGTTTTAATTTTTTTTTAAGAAAAGTTTATGGACTTTTTAGGACACTCATTGAGACTCCTTAAAGAATTTCTTTTAGGAGTCGCAAAGTGAGTCCTAAAAACTGATGTGTGTTCTAAAAGTTTGAATTTTTTTTAACTAAGTTTTATTATGTATTAAATCACAAAGAAAAAAAACTACAGCCCATTCTCTCTCTCTCTCTCTCTCTTTCTCTCTCTCTCTCTCTCTCTCACACACACACACGAACTCCACTGTCCAGCCATGAACGACAGAGTTCCGGCAACCCCCCACCTACACGCGTCGGCCCACGGCGTTCCTTGGCCCCCGAGACCCCCAGCCCTCGCGAGCCCATGGCCTCACGCGCCCCCAAGCCTAGTCGACGGAGCCTCCAAGTTCGGAAACTTTTGTGGGTTTCTCTCACGAAACCCTACTGCCCAGCCACTTACGGCGGCTCTTCGGCCACCCACCGCCTACACGCGCTTGCCCACAGTGTTCCCCGGCCCCCGAAACCCCCGGTCCCCGAGCACCTACCCTCACGCGCACCCTAGCCTAGTCAACGGAGCCTCCAAAGTTCGACGACCATGTGGGTTTCCAAAACGTTTCGGACATTTTCCGATCACCTTGAGCCACCCCGAGCCAAATGACCACCACCACTGCATTCCTTGTGCTTTGGGCTTCAAAACTCACTAAAGGATTGGACCGAACCACCACCGTCGGGTGGTGGCGCCGCCGTCACCGTTGGATCTCCGGTGGAAGCTTTGGCTACCATTTAATTTTTTAAAAATTAAAAATAAAACTGTTTAGGATTCGCATTAAAAACATTCTTTTAGGACTCGCTTAACCTCAGTTTTTAAGGCTCTCAAATAGAGGACTCGCAAAACGAGCCCTAAAAATCTTTTTTTGTAGTAGTGACAGTAGATTGTAAACGTGATTTAAACTTAAATCAAATTAAATAAATAATTAATTAAACAAATTAAAATAGGATATTTTTTTAGATATTTTACAATAATAATTATTTAAAAATAATAAAACCATATGTTTTATAACTTAAATAAAATTTAATTAAACTTAAACTTCACGTATTAGAATAATATCACATTAAATATATAAAATAATATAATAGATCTACTATCAACTAGAAGCAAACTTATTTTAAAAAAAAAAAAAAAATAGCAACAAACTTAAATTTAAAATCCATGTATAATATTAATATTATATTAAACATATAATATATAATTTCTTGTTGTCATTGCCAAATTAAAAAACTATAACAAACATAAACTTAAACAAAAATAAATAAATTAATTAATTAAAATAGAATATTTTAAAGATATTTTTTGATAATTTAAACAATTAAATCATATTTATTTAAAAATAATAAAGACATACATATCATTTTTTTTATCTTATAAACTTGTGTGATAGTTTATTTTTTATCAAGTAATTGAAGCTCCACCAGAGGACATTGCGAGATACATTAAAAACTAAAAATAGTTGATACATGTATATTATTGTCTAGACTATGACTTTTTCTATTCTTATTTTATTTCTATTATTATTTTTTAAAATATTATTGTAATTTATAAATACATATATCATGTAGTCTTGTAAATATATATTTATGTCAATATTGTGTTTAGATGTCATATATGTAGAGATTATTGATATAAATATTTATATATACTATAGAACTATAATTTATTCTATTATATATATATTTTAAAAATAGTGAACCAATTTTTATTAAAATTATAAACCATATTTTAAACTTTAAAACTAAGCAAACGTGCATTGCACATTGCTTCTACCTAGTATTTATATATATATTTATTATATATATATTTAAAAAAAGTGAACCAACTTTGATTAAAATTATAGATAATGTTTTGCCCTAATATTTTTTAACACATTTATGGCATACATTATATTAAACATCTTATATTTATTTTTATGATATTTTTTATTTATTTAAAATTTATATGATAATTAAAAAAATATATAATAAAAATAAACATATGTTTGAATAAGTATGTCTATAACTTTAAAACAAAGTAAATGTGTATTGCACGTTGCTTCTACCTAGCATGTTTAAAAATGATATCATATTATATATATATATATTTAAAAGAAAAAATTTGTGAAAATAGCATATTTTTGTAAGTGATTTTGCACTCTTAAAAATTATTTTCTTAAAAGAATCATAAAAAATATTTTAGTTTAATTTTTTATATATAATATTATTTATTTATTTAAAATTTATGTGATAATGATCTAAATTTAATAAATATAATTAATAAATTCTATAAATAAAAGTAATAAAAATGCATTGCTTTGTATGTAGAATATATATAAATATTTATATTAAAATATATTAGAAAACTAATAACCCCATTGCGCTAGTGGTAGTCTTGTTGGAATTATTCATATATAGAAAAGATAGAGAACAAAATGTTGGCATCTATTCAGAGGGAAAAAAATGATTGTACAAAATTTATAGGTGAGAAAGAATACTTATTTATCAATATTATGAGTGCATAAAATTTGTATGGACTTCGCAACGCTCATTGTTGACTGGTCAAACAAGAATGAGACTCATGCCAAAAAAAAAAAAATTAAAGATTGCGACTGTAACTACTAGTAATGAAACTTGAGAATGGCATCTGCATGTTTCTTGACCACATTCCAAGCCTCAACGATATGGGACTCCTCTGTAAGACTCGCACCAACTGCGAAACGCAACAAAAAGATGCCGCCGACAACCGAATGGGTCATGTAGATCCTACCCGACTTGTTAATGGAGTCCATGAGCTTGTTGTTGATCTCATTCACGGATGCTACCTTTTTGGAAGTAGCAGTATTTCTTCTCGTACCATTAGTTATGTCAGATAATACAGAATTAGTTTCAGTAGTACCATTTCTTATTGCTGATGGCGAAATTCTGAAACACACAGTGGCGAAATTCCTTGGAACGACGACCTCAAACTTGTCATCTGCAAGCACAAAACCTTGAAAGAGCTTGGCCATCTTCACATGATTTCGAAGAAAGCCACGTAGTTTCTCGACTCCGTAGCTTCGGAGGACGAGCCATAGTTTGAGAGAACGGAATCGTCTGCTCAGAGCCAGTTGCCAGTCTTTATAGTCAACCACTTGTTTTGATTCGGTGGCCTTGTTCTTCAGATACTCCGGATCCGTAGACAATGATTGTGTCAACGCTGTTGGGTCTTTGACCCAAAGGCAGCAGCAATCCAAGGTGGTGAAGAACCATTTGTGGGCGTTGAAGCTGAAGGAGTTGGCTCCTTCAATTCCGTCGATGAAATGCCGGAATTCCGGACAAATACAGATGCTTCCAGCATAGGCCGCGTCTACATGAACCCACATTCCGTAATCCTTTGCCACGTCGCATAGCGGTCCGAGTGGGTCGACGGCAGTTGTGGACGTTGTCCCAACGGTTGCCAGTAGAAAAGTGGGGACGAGTCCAGCCTCAACATCGCCAATTATGGTGTTTCGTAAGGCCTCAGGAGACATGGAGAACGAGGAGGACAGCGTTGTAGGGATGACTCGAAAATTGTTAGGGTGGATCCCGGCAATCTGGGCGGCTTTCTTGAATGCGCAATGAGTTTGGTCGGAACAATAAACGACGAGCTTTCCAATATTGTCGCTTCCAATGATTTTGAGGGTTCGGTCTCGGGCAGCGACGAGTGTACACAAGATGGCCTCGCAGGTGGTTCCTTGTAGAACACCGCCGCCATTTCCAGAGAAGAGAAATGACTTAGGGAGCCTTAGCATCTCTCCGAGCCAGTCCATGACTATGCTCTCCAGCTCAGTGGCAGCGGGAGACGACATCCAATTGAATCCAACGACATTGAAGCCAGTGGCGAGCATTTCGCCGAGGAAGCCAGCAGTGCTGCCACTTGAAGGGAAGTAAGCAAAGTAGTTGGGGCTCTGCCAGTGGGTTATGCCGGGAACGATATGGTCTTGGACGTCGCTCAGAATCGTCTCAATGGATTCCGGATAGTATGGTGCCGATGTTGGGAGCCGTTTCTTGAGATAACCTGGTTCAACTTGGCTCAGAACCGGGTGCTTCTCAATGTTTTTGTAGTAATCGGCGATGAAATCGATTACCATATGCCCTTGCCTCCGGAACTCCTCGGGGTCCAACGGATTTGTACTGCTTGCTATGTTGGAAAGACCATTGTTTATGGGAAAATCCAAATCACCGAGGCTACCCATTTGAATATGGTGGACTAGTATCCAAATCAACGTACGTCTTTTCTATATATAACTTGTTTAGTACTGCTTTTTAGGCTCTCTAAAAATTGTGGTTTTGGAAAGATAAGTGGTGTATGTAGGTGAGAGTTGTGAAGAATGGTGTAGTAGTTGTGTTCTCTACTCTCTTTCGATGCAAGAATTGGTTCCGAGTGTGAGCATATTTATATACATGACCTCTATGAGGGAGTAGGGTAGAGCATGGGAGGAAATTTCTCTAACTTTTCGTAGAAGCTAGAGTTCGGTTTGGACGGTGGGAGTTGAATTCTTTACTAGTCTTTGCAATGGGATGACTGTATTATTATAGTATTGAAACGTGCATGGATATTTTAAGTGTTAATTAAATTGCTTAATCCAACATGTGAAAAGCTAAACGATTATTTTTAAGTATTAATTTTTATTGAGTTTGGTTGTTGTTAACTTAATTAATTATGATATAGCTAGAAAGGGGAGAGCTATATCCTTCTTTTCGTATATTAATATTGCACTTTTTATATTAACTGGTTTTTGTATCATCTTAGCACTTTGATTCCTTAGTTGTTCGTGTGATCAAGGTTTGATTTTTTAAAATAATAATAATTGAAGTCATGGTCAACTTTTTTAATACCTGTACCGCTGAGCTTGACCTTTTTTTTTTCACATATTCATCACCCTTTTATTTGTTTTAACTACCAGAAAATATTAATATATGTACTTTTTTTCCGGAAAATAAAATATATGTACGTAATGTTAAATTTGAAAATTACCGTTCATCAAATTTCCTTGATACAGTGATAAGTAAATGTAAGATCATTCCACACCACAGGTAAATATTATGTTATATTTAGAAAAATAAAATAAAACATGGAGTATATATGACATAATTTTTAGGACTATATTTCAATGTATGATTGCTAAAACTGATGCAAAAATTATTCTTTCGTTAATGCAAATATTAAAATATAATAATTTTGAAATATATTTTATTGTTGATTGTCAAAGAAAATAATAAAATACTAAATTAAAAAGTCTAATAATTAATGATTATTATTAAAAATAATACTTAATTAATAAAAATGGTATTAAAATAAAAGAAAAAAATTAAAAATATAAAATATGCATCATGTTATATTGTATGTCAAGTTTAACGCAATTTTTAACCTATGTCAAATTTAACACAATTTTTGGCATATAATTTGAGCATTTTTTAAAAAATGAGCTATATATTAGCAATGATTTAACACATAAAAAGATTTATAATATATCTATCTTGAATTCCCAGCAACTAACATAGTCTAAAAAAAGGAGAAATAACTTTGTGTTCTTTACCAAATTACTGACCCAACAAAATTTTGGAGAAGAGGATTTCTGTCTACTTTCCGTGTACTAATTCTTGTCCACCCAATAAGCTTATGACAAATCATTTAATAAAAAACCAACTCATCACTCTGTTTTCTAATTTCTGTTTGCCTCTTTTATTTATTTTTTTCTTTTTTTTTTATCCACGTAATAGCTACACTCCATTAACATCTTTATTTTTTTTCCTTTTACAGTTAACCTCCAGAGACTATTCTTACTTATTTGGTTTTCTCTTATATTTTTTTTCTTCCGTAATCAACCAATTCCTTTTTTTTTTTTCCTTATTCTGCGAAATATAACTTATTTCATTTCTTTTATTTTTTACACTGTAGGTTTTAATTGCACTTAAGTTATACATATTATATATATTTTACAAAAAAATAGTGGTTAATTACGGAAGAAAATAAATGGAGTAAATTATATTTTATAAAAAAAATGGTTAATTGCGGAAGAAAAATAGTACATGAGACAAACAAATATGTAGGAATAGTCTCTAAAGCTAGTTGTAAAAGGAAAAAAAATAAAGAAAGAAAAAAACAATTTGAGTTAGAGAATTGCTAAGAAGTATCACTGGTACCCAACACCACAAAGAGATGGCATACCGTTATTGGTGCAATCCGAATCCCACTTATTTGAATTTAATAAGTATTATAGGGTATTGCTAACCAATCATGAAGTATCACCTCATGTGATGTTGGCACCTTAAGGTGCCAAATAACAACACTCTTTGAGTTAATATGCACTTGCCGGCTACTAAATGAAAAAAAAAATTGAAAGAGGCAAACGAAGGTTAGAAGACAGAGTGATGAGTTGGTTTTTCATTAAATGATTTGTTATAAGCCTATTGGGTGGACATGTAGTAGTACACGGAAGTGGAGAGAGGGCCTTCTTCCAAATTTTGGCACCATATAACACTCGAGGGATTGAAAACTAGGATTCTAAGAATGGACAAACCTAAAACCATGCGACACCTTATTAAAGAACACAGACCTAAAAATGTGTGACCATAAGAAGGAACATACCTAAATTTATCAAGACTTCGATATACATTCCTTGTGAATTAATACTGTTTTTTGTATAATTATCCCGATAAGTACTTGATTAGGAAATTTGATCTGTTAAAACTACAAGAATGTTAATGAAAATTCTCTAAATTAAAAGATTATTATCTCTAATTTGTGAGTTTATTTAGGATAATAAATCACGTGACTGGTATCGATCTCCAAAATTTTAAAATAAATTAACCTTATACACTATAATTTTCATGTTCACTTCATGAAGAAAAAAAAAACTTTAATTGGTGCTTTTTTTTCCCCTCATGGTTTAAAAGTTCCTAACTTGAAGTTGTAACCGGGCTAATTAGATGAGGACATTAGAAATGTTTTTAATGCTGATGATGGTAACTTGATTCTTAGCAACTCCTTTTGAGTTCTTTAAATTATGATGATAAGTAAATTTGGCACTTTACTAATAATAGGGAATACTCGATTCAAAATGGATTTAATGTGACTATTTGTGAGAGAGAACTCACATAGGCTTCAGACATGCGAGCGAGGTACAAAAAAGTGGTTGAAATCCAGTATTCCTCCTAAAATAAAACTTTTTTTTTTAAACTTATCCATTCATTGCTTTCTGCCAAAGATGTTTTATTTTGCAGGGATATTTTTATTTCTATCAAGTGTTCTAGATGCCCTGAAGTACTGAAGATATCCATTTTTCTCTTGGAAATGTCCTTGTTTGAAACATCTTTCAAAGAAAAATGGATTTTCCTACAAAATCAAAATGGTGGATGACCAAGAAATCTCTTAAATTTGTCTAAAACTACTATTTGTAAAGAATAATTAGAGTTGTTTGTTATGTTAACTTGGCAAGTGTGGGAGCCTAACATGATGATGCTTTGAATTGGTGAGTTAAATTTTGATATCATCAGTACCATTTATTTTAAGGTGTGCTAGAGGAAATACCAATGCGAAGATTGTTGATGAGCAATGAAAGTCGTCTGCAAATGGTGTAAAGACATGATGCAATCAGCTATATCAACAATAATTCCACCTAATGAATGGTCATCAGTACAATCAACATACTCTAGAATATTCTCGTTGTGGTCCCTGATTATCACACAATCAGTGTGTGAGCAATTCTACTAGAAAAAGTGTATACGTGGTGAGAAGTAATTAGCTCAAATTGTATAGCAGATTCTTTGTAAATGATATATATATACAAATAAATGCCTCAATACTCAATTGAGCTAAGATTTTCCAATTGTTTCTCTCTCTCTCCAAATTATGTTTTCTTTCTTGGTATCAAAAGCCATTTCTGGCCTCCACCGTTATGTCAACCGATCAGGCCAAAAACCCTCCTGCCGCTGGTGACTCTTTGTCTACAGCTCTAGCCCCGATCGTTTTGATGGGCTCGTCTCTCTCTGGTGGATCGCCTTCCTCTGTGCTTCCTATTTCTCCATTTGGAAGCACTCTCATCCAGTCGTTTGTTATGAAGTTGGATTGTCACAACTTCTCGTTATGGAAAACGATGGTCTCTACCATCATTTGTGGGCATCGTCTCAATGGGTACCTCACTGGTTCGCTCGTGTGTCTGCCTGAGGTTCTCCCTCCTCCTGATTCTGCTGCCGACTCTATTGCTTTTCCTAATCCTGCTTATGAGCACTGGATTATCAACGATCAACTCCTCATGGGTTGGCTGTATGGGTCTATGACCGAGGCCATTGCCACTAATGTCATGGGTTGTTCCTCTACTGCTGGTCTCTGGAGTGCTCTTGACACACTCTATGGAGCTCACTCCAAGTCCAAAATGAATGAGACTCGTACACGTCTCTAGACAACCCGGAAGGGCAGCTCTTCTATGTTGGATTATCTCCGTCAAATGCGTATTTGGGCCAACATCCTAGCCCTTGCTGGTAGTCCCTATCTCGAGTCCCAATTGATTACTAATGGCTTAGATTCAGAGTATTTGTCCATTGTGGTTCAAATCGAGGCCTGTTCTGATATATCCTTCTCAGCTTTGACAGTCACTTGGAGCGTCTTCATACCCTTTCTCCCTCCTCTAAACTGTTGAAAGAGCTCACTCCCTCTGCAAATGTGGCCACTCTGTCCCCTCCCCTCCCCTCCGTCTCAGTCTCCTTCTAGTGGCCGTGGTTCTTCTGGTCCTCGCTTTGGTCGTGGCAGTGGGTCTCGCTCTCGTGGAAGGGGTGGTAGAGGCACTAGTTCCCGACCCACATGCCAAGTGTTTGGCCGATACGAGCATTCTGCTGCTGTTTGTTATAATCGGTTTGATGAGTCCTACATGGGGTCGGATCCAAACCATTCTCAGCCTGCACGAAATAAAAACCCCACAACATTTGTTGCCTCTCTAGAAACAGTAGATCATGATGCTTGGTATGCGGACAGTGGGGCTAGCACTCACCCCACCGCTGGTCTTGCCAAGCTGACCACACACAATGAGTATGTGGTAAGGACAACTTCACAGTTGGTAATGGAAATTCCATTCCTATTTCTCATATTGGCTCTGGATATTTACCTACCAACTCAGATAGTACTCTTACTCTACACAGCATTTTACATGTACCTAAAATCACAAAGAACCTTATCAGTGTTTCCCAACTTATAACTGATAACAATGTTCTAATGGAATTTCATTATGACTGTTGTTTTGTGAAGGACAAAATTACAGGGATGGTGCTGCTCCAAGGGACTCTTAGGGACAGTTTGTACCAACTCCACACCAAGTCAGCCACTCACTCGTCATCTACCACCATCAACCAGCCTTCGTCAACTCACTTCATTAGTGTTTCTGTTTTGTCTTCATCTTCTGTAAATCAGTCTATGACTAATGAGTCATTAATTTCCAAACTTAATGATAACTCTACAAAATAGAGTTATTTTACCACTTTTTATGTGCTAATTGTTGCTTAATTCTTGAGTTTTTAAGTAATTTATTAAGTTTTTAAGTAATTTTGAATTTATTAGTCTTCTCATGATTTTATATACTTTTGTGTGTTTTTACAATTATTTTGTTGTAAAATGTTGTAGTTAATTATTTGAATTATTATTGTTAAGTTAGTGGTAAAAAAAATGTTGTATTATTGAACTTAAATGTAAAATATAAATTAAGTTATAATTAATATTTTCAAAGAATTAAATTGATTTATTTTATAGTTGAAAATATTGTATTATGATTTATTTTATATTTATTCTGTAAGGAATTTATGCTCTTGAAAAGTAAGGAAAAGAAGGAAGAAAGGTGGACATTTTTGAGAAAAAAGAAATGAAAAGTTGGTATTTTTGAAGACCACCAGCCCCCTGGGCCCACGCCTGCCCAAGCCCCATTCGGCCCAAGTTTCCAGGCCCATCCCTGCTGCCTTCATTCCAGCCAGCTCCCCAGCTGCGTCAAGTCTTCCACGCCAGCCAGCCGCATGAAGCTCTTTCAGCAAATCACCACACGCCCATTAGCTCTCAGCAACTCCTCACCAGCCTTCATCACCCAGCCCACCGTGGGCCTGCCCCAACGCCAGGCCCAATGGCCAGCCAGCTGCTTCCCTGCCACAAAGCAGCCCCCCATGAATGCCATTTTTTCTCTTGAGCCCAACAAATGCATTATGTTCCCTTGTCTCCTTTTGTCTAAAAATACCACTTTTTACCCAAATTTTTCTACACATTTTACCCCAAAACATTATTATTACACCCTATAATTTACCCCTATATATCATATTATTCATCATTTTAAATTTAATTCAATCAATTGAATTAATTTAAATTGATTATTTTAAACTCATTTTTTGGCTATAAATAAGGAGTTTTGAAGACCATTTAGGGTGTCCATTTTTAGGGAGAGGTTACCATACCCAAAGTTTCTACACTTTCAAACCTCTCTATTCTCTTCATCTTCTTCTTCTTCTTTTTTTTTTGTTATTTTTCTATCTATTTTTAGAGGAAAAATTTGGGGGTTTCTCCAAATTTTCCTATTTATGTTTGTAATTTTTTTGTTTGTATTTGCTATTCTAGTTATGTGTTTCTAATCTTTTTAAGATTATTAAGGTGATGATGAAACAATGTGTAACTAGATAGTGTTTATTTTGTATCTTGATTTCCCATTTTGTGCAACAAAGTTTATGGAATTTTCTTCTTCAAATATCTTCTTTCATCTTAAATATCATGTATTTTGGATTGTTAGCACATATTTACACTTTGCTCTTCATTAGTGCTAAAACATAATATTCTTTGTGTAAGATGTGTCATTAAATTGTACACATCCATGCTTAGAACAAAAATATTATGTTTTGCCTTATAAATAATGTTCATTGATTTATTTGTTATTTCATTAGATTGATTTCCACTAAATGCTTTGAAATTATAATTTTAAAAAGTGAAGAAAAATATTATCTTTTTAGAAGTAATTTGTGCTTAAAATTATAAATCTATTTTGAAAATGATAGTTTGATTTATTTTAACTATCACTAAAACTTGGGAATCAATGTACCTTTAAATATTATTGAACTTATATTTTGTGGATTATAATCCTTAATAATCTTATTTTACTATCTTGATTTCTATTTTTAATTTAGTTATATATATTGTCTTTAATTTCTTTATTATTATCTTTTATTTTATTTTTATTATACAAAAATCCCATCAATCTTTGGGACTAGGTTAGAATTTATTAATTTCGATTTAAAATAGTTTTCTTTTCGATTTTAGACAACTCCTTTGGGTTCGATCTCGTGCTTACACGAACACTATATTCCATATACGATTCGTGCGCTTGCGAATATAAAATTTTAAAACATACCCGTTTTGGGTCCATCACTTAATGTATGACATAATCTTCTAGGTCATCCTTCTTCTAGAGTCTTGAAGAAAATTTTTGCTTCCTCCAATGTAAAAATTTCAATGAATGAAAAGAGTTTATTTTGTGATGCCTATCAATATATGAAATCCCATGCTCTTCCCTTTATTGTTTCAGCACATAAGGCTAACACGTGTTTTAGATCTTGTTCACACCGATCTATGAGGTCCTGCCCCGATCATTTTTAACACAAACTATCGATTCTATGTGCATTTTCTAGATGACTACAGTCGCTACACCTGGATATATCCTCTTAAGGCCAAATCTGAAGTATTAGAGGCTTTTATTCACTTCAAAGACCTAGCTGAAACTCAATTTGATAGGAAGATCAAGGTTCTTAGGTCTGATTGGGGAGGCAAATATGTTGCTTTTGCTAAGATTGTGCAAGAACATGGCATTTTGTTTCAACATTCTTGCCCTCACACGTTGGCTCAAAATGGTATAGCTGAACGCAACATTGACATATTGTCAAAATGGGGTTGACGATATTAGACCAAGCATCCATGCCACTTAAGTATAAGGTAGATGTCTTTCAAACTGTTGTGTTCCTCATAATTCACCTTCCAACCCCTGTTTTACATCATAAATCTCCTTTTGAAACTTTATTCAAAAGAAAACCCGATTACAAGCCATTGAGAGATTTTGGTGCAGCTTATTTCCCATGCATATGGCCCTACCAAGACCACAAATTTGGTTTTCACTCCTTGAAATGTGTCAGCCTCGGCTACAGTGACTCCTTCAAGGGGTTCAAATGTCTCAGCTCTACGGGTCGTTTATATATATGTCTAGGAATTCATGTTCAATGAGTCTGAATTTCCTTTTCTGCATGGATTCTTAAACACTCACCAACTTTAAAAATGTGTACCCTCTTCACCCACGGCTTGGTTCCCTTTTTTTAACTCTGTTCCAGCTCATCAGCCCGTGCACCCTCTTGCATCTGAGCCCTCTTCTCCACACCAGTTGTCCCTGAAGTAGCATCAACCTCTCCCTCCTTGTCTTCACAAAGCAGTCATGAGGTACGTTCTTATGATTCTCCTACTTTGGCATCTGACTGTGTTAACCATGCTGTGATTTCAAGCCCGTCTAGTGCCTCCTCACTATCCTCTCCTAGTGTCTTCTCGTCCCCACCAGCTCCAGCTCCTATTCGGCCCTCTCATCCCATGGTCACCCGTGCCAAAGATGGCATTAACAAGCCTAAAGTGTATATGGGGCTGTCTAAATGGGATCTATATAGTGAAGAGCCTACTACTATTGATGGTGCACTGGCCATTGAGGGGTGGAAATTTGTAATGGAAGATGAGATTCAGGCTCTTCAAAACAACAAGACTTGGTCTCTTATTCCAGCTTCGCCTCAGTATAACCATGTGGGCAATAAGTGGGTTTTCAAGACAAAAAGAAACTTCGATGGATCTTTTAAGCGATTCAAAGCTCGGCTGGTAGCCAAGGGCTTTCATCAACGCCTAGGCATCGATTTTGGTGAAACTTTCAATTCTGTAGTCAAGGCTTCTACTGTTTGAATCATTCTCACCATACTTGTATCATCAAACTGGCCTATACGACATTTAGATATAAATAATGCCTTCTTGAATGGGAATTTGGACGAAGATGTTTTTATGGCACAACCTCTAGGTTTTGAAGACAAAGAGAAACTCGATTATGTGTGAAAACTTCACAAGTCCTTGTATGGTCTGAAACAAGCACCACTAGCGTGGTTTGACAAGTTGAAACACACGCTACTACAGTGTGATTTTATCAACTCCAAAGATGATAATTCCTTGTTCTTCTTCAATAAAAACAAGGTTGTGATTCTAGTCCTCATCTATTTAAATGATATTATTGTTACAAGAAATAATTCGGTGAAGTTAACTCAGTTTGTTGCTGCTTTGAACAAGAGTTTTACTCTAAAGGATCTTGGTCTGTTGCATTTTTTCCTTGGCATTGAGGTTTTTCGCGATGAAACAAGACTTTATCTAACTCAATCTAAGTATGTTGAAGAGCTCTTAGTGAAATACAAGATGGTAAACTTGAAGCCATGTTCCACTCCCATGGTTGCAGGGAGACCAATGTCGCTAACAGATGGAGAGAAGTTAGCTAATCCAACCATGTACATAAGTATAATCGGTGCCTTGCAGTACTTGTGCTATACCAGACCAGATATAGCTTTTGCTGTAAATAAGTTAAGTCAATTCCTTCAGGCACTTACCACAGTTCATTGGAGTGGAGCCAAATGAGTTTTGAGGTATCTTAAAGGAACAATTGGACATGGTCTTCACATTGGCGTTAGTGACATATTGAGCATAACTGGGTACTCGGATGCAGACAGGGCTTGTTGTCTAGATGATAGAAAGTCAATAGTATAGTAGGTTATTGTGTCTATTTTGGTGATACTCTCCTTGCTTGGTCATCAAAGACGCAATCGGTGGTGTCTAGGTCGAATACAGAATCTGAATATAGAGCACTTGCTCATGTTGTAGCCGAAATTACATGGATAATGCTTACTCAAGGAATTGCAATTTCCTTTACAATCCAAGTCTATTACGTGGTGTGACAACGTAAGTGCAAGTGCGCTGACCTCAAACCCTGTTTATCAAGCAAGGACAAAACACATTGAGATAGATGTTCATTTTGTTAGGGATAAAGTTTTGAAGAAGGAGCTTGAAGTAAGATACATACCATCAGTTGATCAAGTGACTGACTATCTTACAAAGGGACTGACTTATGCAAGGTTTCAATCTATGGTATCCAAGCTTGGTGTGCAGCTATCACCCCTTCGTTTGAGGGGTGATGTAAAGACATGATGCAATTAGCCATATCAGCAAGAATTCCACCTAATGATTGGTCATCAGTACAATCAGCATACTCTAGAATATTCCTGTTGTGGTCCCTGATTATCACACAATCAGTGTGTGAGAAATAGTGCTAGGAATTTTGTTAGAAAAAATGTATATGTGGTGAGAGCTAATTAGCTCAAATTGTATAGAAAATTCTTTGTAAATGATTTATATATATATACAAATCAATACCTCAGTACTCAATTGAGCTAAGATTTTCCAATTGTTTCTCTCTCTCCAAAATATGTTTTCTTTCTAATGGCAATTTGATCATCAATATGGACGTTGTTGATCATAAGGAGGATGAGGCTTGTGTTTCAGGTGCTATGATTAGAGATTCTAGTGGGAAAGTGTGTGCTACTCAAGTTAAATTTAGAAGCACTACCACAAAAAATGTCATTTGTGATAGTTCCTAACTGCCACAATTGATTTTTTGCGTCAGTTTTGAAACTGACGCGGAATCCCATGACGCAAACCAGCCTGACATTTGCGTCAGTGCCCAACGGTCACAAACGTGGCATTTGTGACAGTGCCCAATTGATGAAAATTGTGTTAGTTGGGCACTGTCACAAATGCCACGTTTGTAACAGTTGGGCACCCACGCAAATGCTATATTAAAAAAACGCTATGAACCCCGATCACGTGTACCCATCCCCCAGCCACCCTATGCGACCCCAGGCCCCCCCTGTACCCAATCCCCAGTCAGCCACCTCTCAACCCCCGCGACCCCAGCCACCCTCGACGACCCCAGCCACCTACATGATCCCAGCGAACCCAGTTAGATAAAAAAATCATGTGGAAGGTTTTTGAGTTTTGATTTTTCAAACAATAATCTTCAAAATAGAAAATCTATACAAAAAAAAAATTATGTATAAGGTTCATAAACATATTATATTCCCCAATTTAACACTACTAGAAATATAGGCTTTTACTTCGTTTTTTACACATAGAATATAAAAAAACTGAAGTAAAAGCCTTTCAATGGGTTTTTACTTCGCTTTTGGGAATGGTAGTACATAAAAAAAAGGCTATTACTTCGGTTTCTTAAAAAAACGAAGTTAAAATAGAAAATAGACAAGGGCCATGTTTGGTTTGCACACTAAATCGGGGCTTTTTACTTCGGTTTTTATGAAAAAACCGAAGTGAAAAGTGGAGCAACCAAACGCGGCCCTAAAGGTTTTTACTTCGGTTCTTATACAAAAACCGAAGTAGAAAGTACCCTTTCTACTTCGGTTTTTGTATAAGAACCGAAGTAAAAGAGTTTTAATACCCTTAATATATAGCTCCCACGGCTCATTCGTCTCTCTGAAGCAAAAATCTCAAACGCCAAACCCAGAAAACCTCCATTGTTGTCGTACTCCCATGAGGGTTTCACAAAATATACCATTTTTTATGTTTTTTTACCATTTGAAACCATTTTTCTTACTTAAAAACAGAAATATTAGTTCCATTTTTATTTTTGAGGAAGAAAATAAAGACTTTGGGTGTGGGTATTTTTAGGGTTCGAAAATGGGTATTGTTATTGGACTTTGGCTGGTTTTCTTATATTAAAATAAGTTCTTGAGCTTCAAAAAAGGTATGAATCACTAAATCTTTGTTTGTATGATTTTTTTTTTATTTTCTATAATATTTTCAGATTTTTTTCTTATAGATATAATGTGTTTATTATATATAGGTTTTAGAGTTGCTAATATTGATTTAGAGGTTATTTTGAGCATCAAAGAATGTTTGTTACCTTAAAACTTTGTTTGTGTTAAATTTTTTATATTATTCCGAATTTAATACTTGTTTTTTAGTATATTTGTGTTATATATTTTTTTATTTTGTTATTTTATATAATGTTATTAATTATATATATATATATTAGTAAAATTTAAAAATTGTTGTGACTGGCTATTTAAATTTCTAAACATAGCTTCAATAAGTAATGTTGTTGCCAATGTTAGAACTTGAAATGTTTGGATTATTAGTGACATTTGTTTTTTGTTTTCTATAACTAGCTAGCTTGATATGTTGTTTGATGATTATGTAGCTAGTTTAATTAATTATGTAATTGATTTTTATTTATTTTTGTTTATGCTTTTTAGTAGGGTTGTTGATTTAGTTGCCAATTCGGTATTGATTTTGGGTGACTTCAAGAGTAATATTGGAGGTGAGTAATCTTTAAATTTTATTTATTACTATTGCAATATTTATTTATAAAATTAGAGTTAAATCTTGCATGCTTTACTTTAGTGAAGTAGGTTCTGAGAAATTTGTTGTTGGCGGTGATATAAGGATGGAATTATGTATGTTGATTTTGTGTTTGTTTGTGTTGAATTTATATATAATTATAAAATTGGGATATGCTACAAAAACAAAGGAAACTCTGCCAATTTTTTATAGATTTTATTAATTGTTTTTCTTTTTCAATTTGCACACTATGTCGATATATTTTGTGTGTTATTTACAGATTTTAAAATTTTTGGAGATGTTAAAATGCAGTTGTTATGCTGCCGAAATTTTGTTAGACTTAGGAAAATTTAATAATTAAACTTCAATTATGTTTGATGTCCTAGAAAAAAGAACTAGGAGTGGAAGATGTAGATGGATATGAAATTTGGATAAGAGCGCGAGAAACGAAGAAGACTCTTGTCGAAGATAATTTGGACAAAAAAATTGAAGAAAGAGATGTAAGTGTTTTAAAGCAAAGTAATAAATTTTTTTAAGTGTTGTTACAAGTTACTAATTTAATCTATCATTGGTTTGTTTCGTAGAATGAACTAAATGACAAAGTTACTAGTAGTCATATTGTCGCCAAGGATCGGGAGGACATCTTGCAAATCCAACAAGAATAGTTAAGCCGATTGATGACTTAAATTTATTAGTAAGACTATTTTGTTTATACATACCTTTAGTTTTATGTGAATGTATATATAAATGTTTATGTTATTTTACTTAATTACAATTATGTGAATGTATATATGAATGATTATGTTATTCTACTTAACAATTATGTGAATGTATAAATATTTAATTTTATAAGAATTTTAATTCTAAGTGTATAAATTTTGTGATTTTTATTTCTGTTATAAATTAAATGAAAATAAACCAATTCCAATTGTAAAAATATATATAACTATAAATTCATATAATTAGACTATTTAAAATAATTAGGGCAAAAAAAAAAGAAAAAATAGAATTGGGTCATTTAAAAATAATTAGAAATAATTATTAAAAAAAATGGGGTGGGGGGTTTCTACTTCGGTTATTATGTAAAAAGCGAAGTAGAAAGTGGGGTTTCTACTTCGGTTTTTACATAATAACCGAAGTAGAAAGTGGGGATTCTACTTCGGTTATTATGTAAAAACCGAAGTAGAAACCCCACTTTCTACTTCGCTTTTTACATAATAACCGAAGTAGAAAGTGTCCAACAAGGAAGCATACCCCACTTTCTACTTCGGTTATTATGTAAAAACCGAAGTAGAATCCCCACTTTCTACTTCGGTTTTTACATAATAACCGAAGCAAAACAGTACTACTTTTTGTTATTGTTGTTGCTACAGTACCCCACCATATTTGGTGGGGTACTGTAGCTTGAGAGCATAATGGTGGGATAAATAGAGTTAGGTTGGATTTGATTTTGTATTTTTTTAGCACTATATTTGCTGTTTTGCAGTCCAGTTGGAGCTGCCCTTAGTCTTATATATAAGAGGAAATTAATTTATATGGGATTTTTAATAAAGTTTGCAAATATATGGTTTTTTTCAAACAAAAAAAAAAAAGAAGTTATTCATGACTTTTTTTTTTAAGAATTTTCACTTTTGTGGGTTTAGTTTCCCATATTTTTGTATAAAAGTTAGTTTATGACATAATTTTACTCGTATTCAAGTTTTATTAATTTATAAGGGCATTTTTGTAATTTGATTAAATTTTTTCTACTTTTTTAGCAAAAAATTTTTTGTAATATGAATTTTGTTTATTATTTTTTTTATTTATTATAAAAAAAAAAAATTCTTTTATCTAGAATGTACATTTTTTTCAAAGTCTGGGTAAGGCAATCAGTTACTTGATTGATCTTTCAAAGTTATGTAAAAAAAAATCGTAGAGCTAGGTTAAATAACATCTATCAGGAGGGGTAACCAGTTACCTTGAGATGAGTAACCTTCTGCTATAAGAGGGGCAACCAGTTACCACTACTAGAAATATAGGCTTTTACTTCGTTTTTTACACATAGAATATAAAAAAACTGAAGTAAAAGCCTTTCAATGGGTTTTTACTTCGCTTTTGGGAATGGTAGTACATAAAAAAAAGGCTACTACTTCGGTTTCTTAAAAAAACGAAGTTAAAATAGAAAATAGACAAGGGCCATGTTTGGTTTGCACACTAAATCGGGGCTTTTTACTTCGGTTTTTATGAAAAAACCGAAGTGAAAAGTGGAGCAACCAAACGCGGCCCTAAAGGCTTTTACTTCGGTTCTTATACAAAAACCGAAGTAGAAAGTACCCTTTCTACTTCGGATTTTGTATAAGAACCGAAGTAGAAAGGGTATTTTCTACTTCGGTTCTTATACAAAAATCGAAGTAGAAAGTACCCTTTCTACTTCGGTTTTTGTATAAGAACCGAAGTAAAAGAGTTTTAATACCCTTAATATATAGCTCCCACGGCTCATTCGTCTCTCTGAAGCAAAAATCTCAAACGCCAAACCCAGAAAACCTCCATTGTTGTCGTACTCCCATGAGGGTTTCACAAAATATACCATTTTTTATGTTTTTTTTACCATTTGAAACCATTTTTCTTACTTAAAAACAGAAATATTAGTTCCATTTTTATTTTTGAGGAAGAAAATAAAGACTTTGGGTGTGGGTATTTTTAGGGTTCGAAAATGGGTATTGTTATTGGACTTTGGCTGATTTTCTTACATTAAAATAAGTTCTTGAGCTTCAAAAAAGGTATGAATCACTAAATCTTTGTTTGTATGATTTTTTTTTTTATTTTCTATAATATTTTCAGATTTTTTTCTTATAGATATAATGTGTTTATTATATATAGGTTTTAGAGTTGCTAATATTGATTTAGAGGTTATTTTGAGCATCAAAGAATGTTTGTTACCTTAAAACTTTGTTTGTGTTAAATTTTTTATATTATTCCGAATTTAATACTTGTTTTTTAGTATATTTGTTATATATTTTTTTATTTTGTTATTTTATATAATGTTATTTGTTGACGCGGTTCTTCGGCAACAGATAATTAAGAGAAGAAGAGAAAGAGATTAGTACTTAAAAGTAGAACCGCCGCAGATATGAAATCTTTGTGGAAAGAACTAGGTGACCCTAAACACGTTTTTAAGTGGTTCGAAGGTTAAAATCCTTCTACTCCACTAGTCAATATTATTGATCTTTTCTGGGTAATTGGTTTACAAATGTATAGTTCTTACAAGACTATTTTTTCCAACCCCTATCAATTCCCAGGGTCTCCATATTTATAGGAGAAGGCACCTGGAAATTGGTAGGGAGGTCATCCCGTGACCTTTCCATTTGTCATGTCAAGTCTGTGACATTCATGATTAATTCCTAAACCTGACACACAAGTGTGGTCTAATCAGTATGGAAGGAGACAATGGGCCGCACGGCCCAACCCGTCCGTGGGTGTCTGAATACGCACGTTCCTGCTGCGTGTCCGAGAAGTCAGGGGGATATCGGACACGTGATGGCAGGATTATGCACGTTTATCTTGCGTGTTGACTTCCCATAGGGTCAGAGCTTCCTGAGAAGCTCGCTGCCGGAGCAATCCACAACCCGAGCTGATCCGTCAGTGGTCGCCGGATGTTGTTCCCAGCTGCCGGTGCAACAAGAGTGAGCTGGAAACAGGACCCCCTCGAGCTAGAAAGGGCCCGTCCTGAAGATAAAGCCTCTGGCCTGTGGGAGCCTCGGGCTAAATCATGTTTAGTCCGAGGCTCGTCCTACTAAAAAGCCCGTGGGAAAACCAGGGCGTACATCTGCCCCCCAAGCTCCTGCTCGTGGTCCATGACGTCAGATATGGGAGACCACAGTCGGGGCTTTTTGACTTCTCCCACAACCCTTCGCATTCCATGCTTTTCGCATGCGTCTGATACGTGGAACGCCGTGGGTGGCGACGGTACACTCTACGAGAACCGCATTAAATGGCCTAGCCTACTGTCCAGCCGTCGTTTCACATTTCGAGTGGAGGGTCTCCCAGGAGCCTTTTACACGTGATCCCCCCTTGTATAAAAAGGGGGTGGTCATCCCACGCACGGGCCACCTTAACACTCAGAACCTCTCAAATTCCCTTCTTTTCTCTCTGACCTTTCGAAGAACAAAACCCTCATTTCCATTGCTTTTATCTTCTCCGTTCACGAAGCTTAAGCGTGCGAGTTCCTTCAAGGCCTTGGAGACTACAGTGCCAACGAAGCTCCTACCAGCGCAGCAACCTCGCTCACCATCCAACCATATACTGTAAGTCTTCTGTCCCTGTTTATTTTTGAAAGCATGCCACTGTAGCCTAGGTAAAATTTTTTACTGTAGCCACATGCAGAGGTTTTCTGGGTCGCGCGGATATGGAGGGTGATGGCCCTTCTTAGACTAGGGCACGCTTGCCATGGGACATCGCCTT
Source organism: Humulus lupulus (assembly GCF_963169125.1). Lineage (NCBI taxonomy): Eukaryota > Viridiplantae > Streptophyta > Magnoliopsida > Rosales > Cannabaceae > Humulus > Humulus lupulus. The sequence goes on along the minus strand of NC_084795.1, from coordinate 270,319,843 downwards.
AGGATATGGGGTTCCATGATTCTCTCTTAGGAACAATTTCTGGGTAGGATCCTTAAGAATTTTGGGTGCCAAAACCGGGTAGCTTAGGGAATACGCCTTAAAAGCGGTTTTGCCACGCCTTGCCTGTTGAAACTTTCCCCCCAAGGCAATTTTTTACTCTGAGCCATCTGACACACGAATTCCGAGTAATCTGGGATCTGTTGAGGGCATAGGCGCGTGTTCCTTGGAACGCGTGGCATCACTCTCCACGGGCTGGGCTTACCCCAGCTCGTGTACTTAATACTTGCTTCACTCTCCTGCTTGGGTCGCCTTTTCTAAAGTGTTTTCTTTTGTTCGATAGGCGACCAGATGGCTCCAAAGAGAACTCTGCCACAGAAGAATGTGGGAAGTTCGGCCTCCCAGAAGGATAAAGGAAAGGCGGTGGTGACCAGCTCGCCAATTCCTCACTTTGGGCCGGCGGTGGAGAAGCAGGCCGAGGTGGCTCCTGACGCGTTTTTCGAGGCGGAGAGAATCGTCTCGAAGATAACCAGCCAGGCAAAGATCACCAAAATATTCCTTAACCACAACATTCCTCTGGGGAAGACCTCCGTGATCGCCCGACCTGCTGCGGATGGGGAGAGGAGCTGCACGCCGCTCGACGAGTCGTTCGCGGCCTGGAGCGGGGAACACTTCAAGGCAGGGGCCTTCCTCCCCCTAGATCAGTATTTTGCTGATTTTCTGAACTATGTGGGGTTGGCCCCATTTCAGCTCCCCCCCAATTCATACCGTCTGTTGGCAGGACTGAGGTATTTGTTCCAAAAGCATGAGTGGGAGGTCCCCACTCCTGCTGATATTCTATATTTCTTCTGCCTCAAAGCCAGCCCGGACCAGCGGGGGCGAGGCGACGGGTTCTATTACTTAACCTGCTTCCCTAACACAGCAGCAGTGATCGAGCTGCCGAGCCATCCAAACGACTTCAAAGATCAGTTTTTTATGTCTACTGGGTTCCGAAACTGCGATCATCACTATTTCAACCGCCCTCGTAAGTAATCCTTAATTAAGCTCGCCTTTTAACGGTTATCTTATTTTTAGCTCGTCCCTTATTCTAATTCTGATTTCAACCAACCTTGCAGCCATCTACTCGAGGACCGAAAAGTCTGTGACCCTCGGGGGTCAATACGATACACTGGCGAACCTGCCCCCCAGTGAGAAAGACTACCGCGTGCTCGTGACGGACGAGGCGATGGTATTCTGCAAGCTGATTTTCCCAAATCAGACTTTGAATTTGAAAAGGCCCCGGGGTCTTCCCCCAGCCCGCGACAACAGGCCGATCGTCGCGGAGGAGGTCGCTGATGACGAAGGCGAGGAAGAAGGTGAGGAAGTTCCTCTGGTGAGGAACAGGAAGAGGAGCTTGGAGGTCGCCCAGGGGATGAGCGAGGAGAGGGCCCAATCCGGAGCAGCCGCGGGTCCTTCCGGTCAAGGTAACTCTTACTTATTTAAGAACGTAGATAGGGCCACTGCAGACCCCCGGCTGGTTAGGTTCAACCCTAGGCAGCTCGTCCATCGTCACCCAAGGAATCCGAACCTGGACACGCTCCTGCTCCACTGCGTTGACCAGCTCGTGCTGGACAACCAAGAGAGTCGGCCCAAGGGTACCGTAGTAGTAGATAATACCCTAGCCTTTAGGTCGGCCATTTTTGAGGAGTACGGGACCAATTTACGCACGTGGCCTGCGCTCCAGAGGGGCGTCTATGCTCCGGGGATTAGGCAGTACGTAGAAGAGTCCAGCCCCGATTCAGAACCGGACCTAGGACCTTCGCCAGTTCGTGAGATAATCGTCCTAGGCTCTTCCAGCTCGGGGGGTAGGGCTCCCTTAGTATTTGCTTTCTTATTGCCTTTGGACCTTTTGTCTTCATTTCTGTATGATTGCTAATAACCGTGTTTTTTGCTCTTTGGCAGAAGAGATGTCTCAGCCCGGGAATAGTCTGCGGGGCGTTGTGTTCGGTGGGAATCCCCCAGCGGGGCCGAGGTTAAAGAGGCTTCGCGAGTCCAAGAGCTCGACCGGGGCCCCCACCAAATCCCCAGCTACGGAGAAGGAGAGAGACCCGCCATCCCAGGTCGCGGGGGCGAACCTCCCTGTCGCCAGGACAGGACTCATGCATCCGCCACCCCAACGATCTCCACTGGCCGCCCAGGACGGGGTAATAGAGGTCGGGAATCTGGCCGCGGCAGCCCCGGACGTGCGTATCCCGGTCGACCCCCGGGCTCTGGAGAAGATGCCCGAAGCATTCCGGGGTACGGTGTATGAGTCGGCCAGCTACGCCGTCAGCCACTATTACAATATCAGGGAGAAGGAGCTCCGGGCCATCGAAACAACGAGCCCGGTCCGAGTTATAGAATCTGCTATGGACATGACTTTAACGGTAACGTGCCCCCTTCTTCTAAGGCTTTGACACTCACACGCCGCCTTTTTCCTTCCAGTTTGCTAATTTATCATTCTTTTCTTGCAGGGCATGGCTACCGCCTATAGAGGCATCGTTAGGACCAAGGCCCAGCTCGAGGGTTTGGAAGCAGATCGCCAGACTGCCCTCCGGGAGTCTCAGGAGGCGAGAGACGCTCTGGCGGCCTCCAAATCCGAGCTAGAGAAGGTCCGCTCGGAGAACCAAGAGCTTAAACGCTCCCTGGCCGCATCCGAGCTAGAGAAGCTTCGCTCCGAGAACCTAGAGCTTAAAAACTCCCTGGCCGCATCGCGGGCAGACCTTGAGGTGGCGAAGGCCGAAGTCCAGGCCTCCCAGGCCGCCCTGAAAGACGAGCGGGTCGTGTCGGAGCAGTCCTTACAGGACCTATTCTATCACTGCTGGTCCCACAATCTGGACGCGGACTTCTCCTTCATGCCGCCGGACCTCTGGGCATTCCTGTTGCCGCGGCTTCAAGCCCGCCTGAATAAGGAGGCTCCTCCTTCGGAGACCGGAGAGGCTTCTGCCGCGGCGGAACAGGGCGAGACCGCGACCTCCAAAGGGCCAGCTGATGGGGCTTAGGATGCTCCTCGTTTACGTACTTTGAACACTTTTTATTGTAATTCTCTTTTTGTGTGGGGCGTTTCCGCCTCGAGACATTTGACTCAACCAGTTTTATATACATACTTGTATGCATTTGGTCACAATTTATCTTTTCATTGTTATGACTTAGTTCAAGTTAACATTATTTGAGTCCCGGGCTCTCTAAAGAAGATCTGCGTTCAACAAATTTTAGTTAACTTTTAAGTTTTATGACCTGGTTAAGACCAGGAACTTATTTTGAAAAAACTCAGATCGCGTTAACTTTTATCCGTATCCCGGGCTCTTTAAAGAAGAACCATGGTCAACAAATTTTTGTTAACTTCTAAGTTTTATGACCCGGTTAAGACCAGAAACTTATTTTGAAAAAACTCAGATCGCGTTAACTTTTATCCGTATCCCGGGCTCTTTAAATAAGAACCACGGTCAACAAATTTTTGCTAACTTCTAAGTTTTATGACCTGGTTAAAACCAGGAACTTAATTTGAAAAAAAAACTTAGATCGCGTTAACTTTTATCCGTATCCCGGGCTCTTTAAATAAGAACCACGGTCAACAAAATTTTGCTAACTTCTAAGTTTTATGACCTGGTTAAAACCAGGAACTTAATTTGAAAAAAACTTAGATCGCGTTAACTTTTATCCGTATCCCGGGCTCTTTAAATAAGAACCACGGTCAACAAATTTTTGCTAACTTCTAAGTTTTATGACCCGGTTAAGACCAGAAACTTAATTTGAAAAAACTTAGATCGCGTTAACTTTTATCCGTATCCCGGGCTCTTTAAATAAGAACCACGGTCAACAAATTTTTGCTAACTTCTAAGTTTTATGACCTGGTTAAAACCAGGAACTTAATTTGAAAAAAAAACTTAGATCGCGTTAACTTTTATCCGTATCCCGGGCTCTTTAAATAAGAACCACGGTCAACAAAATTTTGCTAACTTCTAAGTTTTATGACCTGGTTAAAACCAGGAACTTATTTTGAAAAAACTCAGATCGCGTTAACTTTTATCCGTATCCCGGGCTCTTTAAAGAAGAACCACGGTCAACAAATTTTTGTTAACTTCTAAGTTTTATTACCCGGTTAAGACCAGGATAGGACTTAGTTTGTGATCACTCTTATCCGTAGATAAAAATTAACACCTAAGTCGTTAAGGAGACCTGGATATATCCAGGTACCATATGCCCCCCAAGTAACTGGGAAAGGGTCTTTCGTTGTTACTTTAAAATTACACTTGCAAATAACGAGAAACATTTTATTTTTATTTATACATGGAAGGTGACCTTCTAGGCCTTACAAATGGCTCATTGATAGTATTTCTTTAGGTGGATAGCATTCCAAGTCCGCGGGACCGCCCCTCCACCAAATCGAGCTAACTTATAAGTTCCCTCTTTGATGACTTCGATGACCTGGTATGGTCCTTCCCAGCTTGGTCCCAAAATCCCATCTTTGGGATCTTTCCCGGCCAGGAAAACTCTCCTCAAGACCAAATCACTGACGCTAAAGGCACGTCTTTTGACCTTAGTGTTGAAGTAGCGAGTGATTTTCTGTTGATAATGGGCGAGCTGGAGTTGTGAATCCTCTCGCCTTTCGTCCATCAAGTCTAAGGAGTGGCATAGGAGCTCGTGGTTCTTGTCTTGTTCGTAGGACCGGACCCTGTGCGACAGGACCTTCACCTCCACGGGGAGGACCGCTTCACTTCCAAAGGTTAGGGAGAAAGGAGTGTGACCCGTGGGGGTCCGATGTGAGGTCCTATAGGCCCACAGAACTTGGGGGAGCTGTTCTGGCCAGATCCCCTTTGCCTCATCTAGCCTCTTCTTGAGGCTTGCCTTCAGAGTTTTATTGACAGCTTCGACCTGGCCGTTTGCCTGGGGATAGGCCACGGATGAGAAGCTTTTCACAATTCCGTGCTTTTCGCAAAATTCGGTGAACAGGTCGCTGTCAAATTGAGTGCCATTGTCGGAGACGATCTTTTTGGGTAGGCCAAATCGACACACGATGCTTTTAACCACGAAGTCTAGCACCTTTTTCGATGTTATTGTCGCCAACGGCTCTGCTTCGGCCCACTTTGTGAAGTAGTCAATGGCTACCACGGCGTAACGAACCCCGCCCTTTCCGGTGGGCAGGGCGCCTATTAGATCTATGCCCCAAATGGCGAAGGGCCAGGGAGATGATATCATTTTTAGCTCGGTCGGGGGCGCTTGTGCAACCGCGGCGAACCGCTGACATTTGTCGCACTTTTTTACATATGAGATCGAGTCTTTGGACAGAGTCGGCCAGTAAAAACCCTGCCGAAGGATCTTCAAGGCCAGGCTTTGCCCCCCAGTGTGATCTCCGCAGAATCCGCCATGAACTTCCTGCAGGATGGCCTTCGCTTCACTTGGAAGAACACACCGGAGGAGAGGTAATGAATGCCCACGTCGGTACAACACCCCCTCGACTAGCGTATATCTCGGAGCTTGATAAAGGACTCGCCGTACGTCGTTGCGCCCTTCGGGTAACTTGCCCTCGACGAGATACTCAACAATGGGAGTCATCCAGGTCGGACTGATGTCAATCATCTCAATATCTGCTCGATCTCCGTCTATGCTTGGTTTGTCCAAGAACTCAATTGGCACCAACCCCAGGGTTTCTGCCTCCCCCAAGGTGGCGAGCTTGGCGAGAGAATCTGCATTGGCGTTCTGCTCCCGAGGTATCTGCTCGATCGACCCTTGCCTAAACGTAGACAATTCGGATTTTACCTTAGCCAAATAAGAGGCCATCTTGGGACCCCGCGCCTGATACTCGCCTAGGACCTGATTCACCACGAGCTGGGAGTCGCTGAAGCATTGGACAGAGCTTGCCTTTAGCTCGCTAGCTATCCTGAGTCCGGCTAACAAGGCCTCGTACTCTGCCTCGTTGTTGGACGCCTTGAACCCGAACCTCAGCGCCGAATGGAATCTATGCCCCTCTGGGGATATCAGAATGATTCCGGCCCCGGAGCCGTTCTCGTTAGATGAGCCATCAACGAAGATCCTCCACGACGAACCTGAGGAGGTGAGCTGATGTGAGTCTTCCGATGGGATCTCATGGAATCCCGCGCATTCTGCCACGAAGTCGGCCAAGGCTTGACTTTTTATGGTAGTTCAGGGAGTATAGAAAATCTCGAACTGACTGAGTTCGACCGCCCACTTTAGCAAGCGTCCCGAGGCTTCAGGCTTTTGCAAAACCTGCCTTAGAGGCTGATCGGTCATGACGTGTACAGAGTGGGATTGGAAGTATGGCCTGAGTTTTCGCGAGGCCGTGATTAGGCAGAACGCCAGTTTTTCCATCAACGGGTACCTTGACTCAGCTCCGAGGAGTCTCTTGCTGATGTAATAAACCAGTTTCTGAGCCTGGTCCTCTTCTCGCACCAGAATGGCACTAGCTGCGTCCTCAGTCACGGCCATGTAGAGGAAAAGAGGTTCTCCTACCCTGGGCTTTGATAGCACAGGTGGTTCAGCTAGGTACGTTTTTAGGTCGAGGAATGCGCCCTCGCATTCTACTGTCCATTCGAACTTCTTGTTTCCGCGGAGCAGGTTGTAGAAAGGCAGGCACTTGTCGGTCGATTTGGAAATGAACCGGTTCAGTGCTGCCACCCTTCCTGTGAGGCCTTGGACATCTTTCCGCGACCTGGGGGATGGAAGCTCGAGCAGTGACCTGATTTTGTCGGGATTTGCCTCGATTCCTCGGGTATTGACTATGAAACCCAAGAACTTTCCCGATGCAACACCGAAAGTGCATTTCTGAGGATTGAGCCTCATGCCATATTCTCGCAGTATGTTAAAACATTCTTCCAGGTCGGCAACGTGGTTGGTGGCAGTCTTTGACTTGACAAGCATATCATCGACGTACACTTCCATGTTTTTCCCGATCTGATCCGCGAACATTCTATTTACCAGCCTTTGGTAGGTAGCCCCAGCATTCTTAAGACCGAACGGCATGACCTTATAACAATAGACATTAGTCGGGGTCATAAAGCTGGTATGATCCTGGTCTGCTGGATTCATCGCGATCTGATTGTAGCCCGAGTACGCGTCCATGAAGGACATGAGCTCGTGCCCCGCCGTGGCATCCACCAGTTGATCGATCCTCGGCAACGGAAAGCAATCCTTGGGGCAGGCTTTATTCCGGTCGGAAAAGTCGATACAGGTCCGCCACTTGCCATTGGGCTTTGGAACTAACACGGGATTGGCAACCCAAATGGGAAATCTGGCTTCGCGGATAAAGCCACATTTTTTGAGTCGGGCCACTTCTTCTTCAAGGGCCTCGGCTCGGGTTGTCCCTAAACGCCTCTGCTTTTAAGACTTTGCAGGGACGCTTTTGTCTAGGTGGAGCTTGTGCATGATTACGCTCGGACTGATCCCTATCATGTCCTCGTGCGACCATGCGAATACGTCCAGGTTCTTTTTCAGAAACGCAGTCAGATCCGCCTTTCTTCTATCGCAGAGGTTCTTTCCGAGCTTCACCGTCCGTGACGGATTTTGTTCATCGATGCCTACCTCCTCGAGATCTTCAATAGCTTGGAGCTCGGACCTGTCCTCGCCTACTCGGGGGTCAATGTCCTCGCTTAAGGCGAGCTTTTCGTCCTTGGAAACCCGAGGTTTTTCAATCTCAGGGGCCGCCTTGGGTCCCTGCGATTCCTCTTCATCCTGAATGGCCATCGCCACCTGCCCGGGTTTAGATTTTCCCTTCACGGAAATGCTGTAGCATTCCCTGGCAGCGAGCTGATCGCCCTTGATAGTGCAGACCCCTGTCGAAGTAGGGAACTTCATGGCGAGGTGCCGGACGGACGTGATAGCTTCGAAAGCAACGAGCGTTGGTCGGCCCAAAATTGCGTTGTAGGCAGCGGAGCAGTCAATGACTACGAATTCGAGCAGTTTGGACACTGTTCGGGACTCGTCGCCTAGGGTGATCACCAGCTCGATCGTTCCTATCGCTGCTGACCCTTCTCCTGAAAAACCATATAGCATCATCGAGGTTGCCTTCAGCTCGGAGACGGTCAGACCCATTTTTTCTAAGGTGGACCGGAATAGGAGATTCACCGAGCTCCCATTGTCCACTAACACCCTCCTTACTCTCCGGTTGGCGAGCTAGACTGCTATGACCAAGGGATCGTTATGAGGGAATTGGACATGGCCCGCGTCTTCCTCCGTGAAAGTGACTGGTTGTTTCTCTAATTTTTGTTGTTTTGATTGACGCTGTTCCGGGACGAACTCCCCTCCATTGTGGGCCTTCAACTCATTTATGTACCTCTTCTGGGCGCCTCTGCTCGTGCCAGCCATGTGTGGCCCTCCAGAGATGGTGGAAATCTCTCCCTCGACCACGGGGGGAGGGACGTCCTGATCTACTCGAGGTCCAGGTTGACTGGCTGGGATCTCTGGAGCGGGTCGACCTGTCGGGACCCTGTTCCGCGAGTATTGCGCCAACGGACCTGCTCGGATGAGAGTCTCGATTTCATCTTTGAGGTGCCTGCAGTCGTCGGTATTGTGCCCGACGTCGTTATGAAAACGGCAGAATTTGGAAGCGTCTCTCTTTCCCTTAGGGTGCTTTATTGGCTCCGGTCTTTTCCAGGGGACTCGTGTGGCGTTGGCCAGGAAAATATTCTCTCTGGTTTGGGTGAGCTCGGTATACGCTGTGAACACGGGCTTGAATTTATCCACGGACTTATTCTTCTTTTGACCGGGCTGGATGTTTTCACCATTCCCTTTTCTTTTGCCGCCACCGGGCTGGTTACTCTGCGTGACGTCGGGGGTCGCTACTACGATCTCTGTTCCCGCCCCAGCGGGCTTCTCGAGGACCTGGCTGGTCCCCGCGGCTGAAGCTTCAGCTTCCTCCAAGTTTATCCATTCTTGGGCTCTGTTAAGGAATTCGCTAACTGAGCTGACCCCCCTCCTTTGAATATCCTTCCACAGATCTCCGCCTACTAGGATCCCGGTCCTCATAGCCATGAGTTTGGAGCTGTCATCGGCGTCTCTGGCTCGAGCAGCGACATTTGCAAATCTGCTCAAGTAGGCTTTTAGCGTTTCTCCAGGTTGCTGTCTCACGTTAGCTAGGGAGTCGGCCTGGACCCTGGCGGCCTGAGAGGCGCGGAATGCCCTCTTGAAGTCAGCCGAAAAGGTCTTCCAGGAGCTGATTGACTGCCTCTTACTTTGTTTGAACCACTGCCTGGCAGGTCCAGTTAGGGTGGAAGGAAAGATCAAGCAACGAAGCTCTGGCCCGATGTTATGAGCCATCATTAGGGTGTTGAACATCCCTAAGTGGTCAGATGGGTCTCCATCCCCATTGAACTTTGACAAGTGAGGCATACGAAAGCCAGAAGGGTATGCCGTTGCTGCTATGTTGGGGGCGAAGAGCTCCATCTCATCCCCTGAATCATATTCGTCTTTTTCTTTCTCTGACAGGAGCTTCTTCATCAGCTCCTCCATTTGAGTTAAGCGCTCTAGGGTTTTGTCCTGAGATCCTGGGTTATTCCGGGGTTGTTCAACAGCTCCGGACCCGTTGTACATATTAGGCGGGTTATTGCCCCTCCTATCTGGAGATAGGTCATTTGGGGCATTCCCGCCATTACGTACTTCGGATCGGACCCCAACTGAGCGGACCTGGCTACCATCCCTTACGGTGACTTTGTGCTGAACTTAGTCGCTGTCGCAGGTCTCCTCCCGAAAGATCACTCCGTGCACTACCGGTCCAGTGACTCCTGCTGGACAGGCTCGATGTGCGTCTTTGGCGGCTCCGACCTGCTCCTCCCCCCGGCGCCCTGCTGCGCCGGGAAGGCCCGGCCGATGGCGGGTCTCTCCTACTATTTCCGTAGGTCGGGATGTCTCGGACGGTCTGAGGAGACGGATATCTGATGGGAGAAGGAGGATGCCTGACCGGAGAGGCGATCCTAGTGCCGTCTGGACGGACTAAATTTGGTGGGGGCCTCTCGGCCCTGCCAGCTTGATGGTTTCGCACTGGGCGATCTGGACGAGGAACTGGACGTTCTTCGGGGACGGGCTGACGTCTCCGGGTCTCCTCGGCCCTCCTTTGGGAATTTCCCCTATCTCTTCTGGGCGTCCTCGAGGAAGGCTGAGAGCTAGGGGTTGATGTCCTAACCGAACGGCTGTACTGCTGCGGTTCGGTCTGAGGCATTTCCCTGAAGTTCGCCTCTTGATGGCGTGATGAAGGGGTGGAGTTGGCTGCAGGGAGTCTACCCGAACGGCTATGCCTGGATCGATTACTCCGGCGAGGCTTAGGAGCCTCGCCTTGCCTCTCTCCAACGTTACCGTTGGTTGTGAGAGGGGGTAGTCGATTCAGAATATCCTGGATTTGCTGACCAGCTGCTGCTAGCTAGCTCCTCAGCTGAGCATTCTCCATCTCCACCGCAGTATAATAACATGGATTCGGATTAGGCGGCCGGGGCGCCGAACTACCAGTGTCGTCTTGGCCGGCCGGCTGCTTTCCTGGCCTTTGCTGAACTTCAGGAACTTGCTCCTCGGGGAGGGCAACATGGCGGGCCTCCTGCCCATCATGCTGTTCTGTCTCGTTGCCATGCTTGGATCGAGTGGTCACCATAGTTGTATATTTGTGGTAGTACTAATTGGACTTGCTCTCAATGAAAGCACCAAACTGTTGACGCGGTTCTTCGGCAACAGATAATTAAGAGAAGAAGAGAAAGAGATTAGTACTTAAAAGTAGAACCGCCGCAGATATGAAATCTTTGTGGAAAGAACTAGGTGACCCTAAACACGTTTTTAAGTGGTTCGAAGGTTAAAATCCTTCTACTCCACTAGTCAATATTATTGATCTTTTCTGGGTAATTGGTTTACAAATGTATAGTTCTTACAAGACTATTTTTTCCAACCCCTATCAATTCCCAGGGTCTCCATATTTATAGGAGAAGGCACCTGGAAATTGGTAGGGAGGTCATCCCGTGACCTTTCCATTTGTCATGTCAAGTCTGTGACATTCATGATTAATTCCTAAACCTGACACACAAGTGTGGTCTAATCAGTATGGAAGGAGACAATGGGCCGCACGGCCCAACCCGTCCGTGGGTGTCTGAATACGCACGTTCCTGCTGCGTGTCCGAGAAGTCAGGGGGATATCGGACACGTGATGGCAGGATTATGCACGTTTATCTTGCGTGTTGACTTCCCATAGGGTCAGAGCTTCCTGAGAAGCTTGCTGCCGGAGCAATCCACAACCCGAGCTGATCCGTCAGTGGTCGCCGGATGTTGTTCCCAGCTCCTGGTGCAACAAGAGTGAGCTGGAAACAGGACCCCCTCGAGCTAGAAAGGGCCCGTCCTGAAGATAAAGCCTCTGGCCTGTGGGAGCCTCGGGCTAAATCATGTTTAGTCCGAGGCTCGTCCTGCTAAAAAGCCCGTGGGAAAACCAGGGCGTACATTATTAATTATATATATATATATTAGTAAAATTTAAAAATTGTTGTGACTTGCTATTTAAATTTCTAAACATAGCTTCAATAAGTAATGTTGTTGCCAATGTTAGAACTTGAAATGTTTGGATTATTAGTGACATTTGTTTTTTGTTTTCTATAACTAGCTAGCTTGATATGTTGTTTGATGATTATGTAGCTAGTTTAATTAATTATGTAATTGATTTTTATTTATTTTTGTTTATGCTTTTTAGTAGGGTTGTTGATTTAGTTGCCAATTCGGTATTGATTTTGGGTGACTTCAAGAGTAATATTGGAGGTGAGTAATCTTTAAATTTTATTTATTACTATTGCAATATTTATTTATAAAATTAGAGTTAAATCTTGCATGCTTTACTTTAGTGAAGTAGGTTCTGAGAAATTTGTTGTTGGCGGTGATATAAGGATGAAATTATGTATGTTGATTTTGTGTTTGTTTGTGTTGAATTTATATATAATTATAAAATTGGGATATGCTACAAAAACAAAGAAAACTCTGCCAATTTTTTATAGATTTTATTAATTGTTTTTCTTTTTCAATTTGCACACTATGTCGATATATTTTGTGTGTTATTTACAGATTTTAAAATTTTTGGAGATGTTAAAATGCAGTTGTTATGCTGCCGAAATTTTGTTAGACTTAGGAAAATTTAATAATTAAACTTCAATTATGTTTGATGTCCTAGAAAAAAGAACTAGGAGTGGAAGATGTAGATGGATATGAAATTTGGATAAGAGCGCGAGAAACGAAGAAAACTCTTGTCGAAGATAATTTGGACAAAAAAATTGAAGAAAGAGATGTAAGTGTTTTAAAGCAAAGTAATAAATTTTTTTAAGTGTTGTTACAAGTTACTAATTTAATCTATCATTGGTTTGTTTCGTAGAATGAACTAAATGACAAAGTTACTAGTAGTCATATTGTCGCCAAGGATCGGGAGGACATCTTGCAAATCCAACAAGAATAGTTAAGCCGATTGATGACTTAAATTTATTAGTAAGACTATTTTGTTTATACATACCTTTAGTTTTATGTGAATGTATATATAAATGTTTATGTTATTTTACTTAATTACAATTATGTGAATGTATATATGAATGATTATGTTATTCTACTTAACAATTATGTGAATGTATAAATATTTAATTTTATAAGAATTTTAATTCTAAGTGTATAAATTTTGTGATTTTTATTTCTGTTATAAATTAAATGAAAATAAACCAATTCCAATTGTAAAAATATATATAACTATAAATTCATATAATTAGACTATTTAAAATAATTAGGGCAAAAAAAAAAGAAAAAATAGAATTGGGTCATTTAAAAATAATTAGAAATAATTATTAAAAAAAATGGGGTGGGGGGTTTCTACTTCGGTTATTATGTAAAAAGCGAAGTAGAAAGTGGGGTTTCTACTTCGGTTTTTACATAATAACCGAAGTAGAAAGTGGGGATTCTACTTCGGTTATTATGTAAAAACCGAAGTAGAAACCCCACTTTCTACTTCGCTTTTTACATAATAACCGAAGTAGAAAGTGCCCAACAAGGAAGCATACCCCACTTTCTACTTCGGTTATTATGTAATAACCGAAGTAGAATCCCCACTTTCTACTTCGGTTTTTACATAATAACCGAAGTAGAAAGCTTATTTTTCACTTCGGTTTTTAACTACTTTTTACTTCGCTCCGAACTACTGCGGTTGCGAATTTTGGCGAAAACCGAAGTAAATCCAGCTTAAAAACCGAAGTAAAAGCCATTTTTTCTTGTTGTGTAACCTTAAAATTAAAAAAATTAAAAAAAAATCACCAAAATGGCCCTAGAAAGTTGGAGGCGTCGCTAGTTGTTGCGAGAAAACTTAAGTTTTCGAATTTGGTAAAATGAGGGGCTTGGGGAGGATGGTTATTGGGATTTAATACTGGGCGCACCATTTGCGTCAGTGGGTAATGACACTAACGATGCATTAACGTCGTCAGTTGTCCAGTGACGCAAACTTCGCTAATTAATAGTGTCACTGTTATCACTGACGCAAATGCCCTTGTATTTGTGGTAGTACTCAACTGCAACAAATGCTAATTCTCGGTCAACGGTGTAAGTCAACTGTGTTGACTGGCTCGTTTGACTGACACAAAATAAATATTTTGGTGTAGTGAAGAAAGCCTTTCAGTCCTTTGGTGGTTGAACTCTTTGTGTCATTTTAGATAACAAACCTTGACCAAGAGTTTGGTCTGTAATTCCTTCTCTATTGTTTTATTTATCTGCGATGAATATGCTCAATGGAATTGCCCCTTGCTATGCTTGAAATACTAGTCAAAGCAAGTCAATGATGTAATATAGTTGAAGCTAGCTTGTAACTGTACCTCTTTTTATTTTTATTTTTATTTTTATATATAAAAGCACTTGTTTGGGAAGAGGGTTCCTTTAGTGGCTGCTCCAGCTAAAAAAAGCCAAGGCAATGAGTGTTTTACATTGAAGTCAATGTGAAATATTTTATGTAACATGGAAAACGCACATATACCTTTTGTATTTCTTTGGAAATTTCTAGCCTAACTACTATAACTTTTTTGTTCTTTCTTTGGGAGTTTTTAAGCTAATGGTGTTTTCTTTTCTTTTTCGTCTTCTAAGTTTATAGCTTTAATTTTCATATAAAAAATCTAAAATAAGAACAATTTAAAAATTGGAACGAATATGTATAAAATAGAATCAAAATAAAATAAGAACCAATCCCAAAACACATTAAAAAAAAAAACATTACATATATAAAATATTTCTATCATAGTTTTTAAAATAGACAAGTATCGCCAATTTAAAACACTTTTAGTATGACTTAAAGTGTTTGAAACGAAATTTCTTAAAAAATAGTAAATGAAAAGCCGGCAGTGTGGGAAGCTACACGGCCTATATCACTGTGGAAAAAAATTTACTGTACTCAATATGGAGGGGATAGGAAATTGGGATAGCAGATTTTTTTTTTTTATCCTGCAACTTTCTTTTTCTCTATCTGCATAAAAAGATAACATTGCTACTTTAAATGGTCGTGTTCGACTTATAAAAATGTCATATATGCTAAGCGACCATCATTCGGTGGGTGGTTGGGTACGACTCCACTATCTTTCTATCTTTAAAATTGATTTTGTTTTTTTTTTAAAAAAGAAGTCTTAAAATGTGAGCTTTTGAATTTATATGACAAGCTCTTATTTTCTTGCATTATTAGTCCAAGTCAATAAAACCTTATAATAAAAGTGCACTTTTTTAATATTAGTCTTTCAATTTGAGTCCGTCTGAAAATTTCAACTACTCATCCTACGAAAACTAAATACTTTTCTCTTAAAATAATCCCACTGAACCTATGTGAAAATTTAACGTACCAAAGCAAACTCTACTGCGAAAAGGGACCGAAACTTCCTATTCTCCTAATGCAGATATCCCTGCATATAAATATACTAAGATCACAACCCATTTCTTGCATCGAAAGAGAGTAGAACACAACTACTGAACCCAATATTGTTCTCTCTTATCTCACCCTCTCTCACACCTACATACATAAACTAAGTTCTAGAGACAAAGAAAGCTGAACTAGTGATACAGCTATATATATATAAATATATATTTACCAACAAAAAAAAAGGTAATATATATCCATATTCATTCATTCAAATGGGTAGACCCCTCGACTTTGAGTTTCCCCAAAACAACGCTCTTTCAAACATGGCCGCCGGCGCAAGCAATAACCCCTTGGACCCCGAGGAGTTCCGGCGCCAAGGCCACATGGTGATCGATTTCATCGCCGATTACTACAAAAACATCGAGAAGTACCCAGTTCTTAGCCAAGTCGAACCGGGTTACCTCAAAAAACGTCTCCCGACATCGGCACCTCTCTATCCGGAATCCATCGAGACGATTCTTGGTGACGTCCAGGACCACATCGTTCCGGGCATAACCCACTGGCAGAGCCCCAACTACTTCGCATACTTCCCTTCCAGCGGCAGCATTGCAGGCTTCCTCGGCGAAATGCTTGCCACCGGCTTCAATGTCGTTGGATTCAACTGGATGTCGTCTCCGGCCGCCACCGAGCTGGAGAGCATAGTCATGGACTGGCTGGGCCAGATGCTCAGGCTGCCTAAGTCTTTTCTCTTCTCTGGTAACGGAGGTGGTGTCCTACAAGGAACCACCTGCGAGGCAATCTTGTGTACACTCGTCGCTGCCAGAGACCGAACCCTCAAAGTCATTGGAAACGACAATATCGGAAAGCTCGTCGTTTATTGTTCGGACCAAACTCATTGCGCTTTCAAGAAAGCCGCACAGATTGCTGGGATCCACCCCAACAACTTTCGAGTCATCCCCACAACGCTGTCGTCCTCCTTTTCCATGTGTCCCAAGGCTTTGCAAAACACCATAACTGCCGATGTTGAGGCTGGACTCGTCCCCACGTTTCTACTGGCAACCATTGGGACAACGTCCACAACGGCCGTCGACCCCCTCGGCCCTCTATGCGATGTGGCAAAAGATTACGGAATGTGGGTCCATGTCGACGCGGCCTATGCTGGGAGCATCTGTATTTGCCCAGAATTCCGGCACTTCATCGACGGAGTGGAAGGAGCCAACTCCTTCAGCTTCAACGCCCACAAATGGTTCTTCACCACCTTGGATTGCTGCTGCCTTTGGGTCAAAGACCCCGCAGCGTTGACACAATCATTGTCTACGGATCCGGAGTATCTGAAGAACAAGGCCACCGAATCAAAGCAAGTGGTTGACTATAAAGACTGGCAACTGGCTCTGAGCAGACGATTCCGTTCTCTCAAACTCTGGCTCGTACTCCGAAGCTATGGAGTGGAGAAACTACGTGGGTTTCTCCGAAGCCATGTGAAGATGGCCAAGCTGTTCCAGGGTTTTGTGGAAGCCGACGAGAGATTTGAGGTTGTGGTTCCGAGGAATTTCGCCACCGTGTGTTTCAGAATAAGGCCATCAGGAATAACAGCTAGTAGTAAAAGTAATGTGGTATTGTGTGAGATAACCAATAATAATAATGGCAGCCTCAGGAATACTAGTAGTGATGTGATCCAGAAGAATAAGATGGTATCGGTGAATGAGGTGAACAACAAGCTGATGGACTCCATTAACGGGTCAGGTGGGATCTACATGACCCATTCGGTTGTTGGTGGTATCTTTTTGCTGCGTTTTGCGGTCGGAGCCAGCCTCACGGAGGAGTCTCATGTCATTCAGGCTTGGAACGTAGTCAAACAACATGCAGACGCCATACTCAACACCCACTCCCACTCCCACTAGCAATTTCACTTTCTTTCTTTATTTTGACCGGTCAACTATGATGGTTACCTTGTCCATACATGCAATTTTTCACATTCTTCGTATAAAATATTTTCTTTTACGTACACAATTAATGTACGAACTCTTCATCATTTATATTTCTATACATATATTTTAATTAATAATAAGATCAACAAATTATTCTTTTTATTTTATTATGAATAATTCGAAATGACTATTTCACATGGCCCCTAGGGCAATTCTATATTTTATACATACGTATATATGCCCTATCATTATGAAAACCCAAAATTTACAAATGACTATAATATTAACAATATGCATTCTTTTCTTTCAATATATTTCAAATGACTAAAGTTTTTTTTTCTTTTCCTATTTATTTATTATGAATAATTTAAACAAAACAATTTCACAAGGCACCGATCACTGTTAGTAAAAAGAGCTTTAACTTCATTTTTTTTTCAGATAGACTTTACTTCTCGTATAAATAAAAACCAAAGTCTATCGATATGAAGTTAAAATTCCTAAAAAAAACCAAAGCAAAATTAGGAGAAAAAACTTCGGTTATTTGGATATTTGGAGAGAAGAGTTTCTTCTATTGATGTATGCTTATAGCTATATAGTGAGGACATGTTTTTACTTTGGTATGACTTTTATACTAAGGTGTGATAACACATACTTATATATATGTAGATAATCAAAGAAGAAAGTGTTATAATTGGTTAAATACAAAGAATAAGTGTTGTTATACAAGCTAGGTATAAAATACTTAGTGAATTTCACATAGTGAAGATGTGGAATATGACATTCAATTGTAAGTACTTAAAAACTGTGTTTTTTGGTCCAAGGTGATACATAGAGATATATAAGGATGGTATGACTTTTATACTAAGGTGTGATAACACATACTTATATATATGTAGATAATCAAAGAAGAAAGTGTTCAGCCCCAAATGAGCTAAAACAAAATGCAAAGCCCGTGGACGTTTGTAGTTTGAGGGATTGATCTGATCAGATCTTTGCCTGCAGGTAAAGGGAATGTCAATTATGCAGTAGTTGTTGTTGACTACTTTACGAAGTGGGCCGAAGCTGAGCCACTCGCAACAATAACGACCAAGAAAGTATTGGATTTCGTTGTTAAAACATCATATGTAAGTATGGGTTACCAAGACAAATTGTCTCAGATAATGGCACACAATTTGACAATAATCTTTTCACTGATTTCTGCGAAAGGCATAGAATTATAAAGAGTTTTTCGTCAGTTGCTCATCCACAGGAAAACAGACAAGTTGAGGCCATTAACAAAACTCTAAAGGACACATTGAAGAAAAGGCTCGAAGAAGCAAAAGGGGAGTGGCTGGAGCAATTTCCAGAAGTACTCTGGTCGTATAGAACATCTCACTGAACAGCAACATTTTCCTTGGCCTATGGGTATGAGGCCATGTTGCCCGTTGAGCTAAATCCACCATCGCATAGAAGGCTAACATACGACCAGAGCACGAATAACTAGTTATTAATGGAATCTTTGGACTTGGCCAACGAAAGGCACAATCATGATCAACTTCAAGTTGCAACATACCAACAAAAGGTCACTTGATATTTTAACTCTAAAGTACGCAAAAGAAAGTTTAACATGGGAGATTTGGTACTTAGAAGAGTTTTTCTCAACACTCGCAACCAAAATGTTGGAGTACTCGGCCCAAACTGGGAAGGTCCCTATCAAATCGAAGAAATCCTTCACCCATGCACATATAAACTTGCTCGCTGAAATGGAGATCTCGTTCCTCGCTATTGGAATTAAGAACACCTGCACAAGTATTATCAATGAACAATTCTTTTTAAAGAATTTTCTTGTATTAATTTTACTTTTTACAAGTTTATGAACAATGGCTAGTCAGTTAAATGACTGGTTGCTTATAAGTGTAAGATCAATTCTTGATCACTCGTACATACACGATTCTGTCCATTTCATTATAAGAAATAAAAGGAACTATGCGCAGCCAGTTATTCTTGTCAATTATTGTATTTATTACAAGTATTTTCTCATTACGTGTGTTGTTTTGCTATATTATCATTAATTGTTTATAAGTACGCGAGCAGTAATGTTTGAATAGGACTTGGTCATGGCATGTGACCGAGAACCTTAAGCTCCTCGATCACTTAGAGGTCATATAAGATACTAAGTGAGTAAAGCATATCAACAGGCATATGTAAACACACGAGCAAAATAAGCGAAAGCATATTACGACACTTGGAATATTTTGCATAATTTTAGTTAATTTTGTGAAATATTAATAAATTATTATGCTAGGTTCGGTCATACAAACAAATGTTATAATAGCAGTAAATATATTATAATATCATAACGAAATATCTTTACACTACGAGAAATTGCTACTTGGATGTAACTAAAATATTGAAAAGGAAAAGCTGCCTTATGCAGCAAAATAAACCGTCTCAACATCATGAATAGTTGTTCGTATGTTTTAGTTACAAAATTAAAAAATAAAAAATTATTGTGCAGCTGGAGGAGGGTCTTGCTGAGACTGCTGGTCAACGGTTGTTCCAGTATCTTCTTCAGCACCATCAATGTCTGTCACCAGGGAGATTTCAGGAGAGTATGAGGCATTCTGGGCATTCCTTTCCTCTTCTTGGCGAGCAACGCACTTTGTGAGTTTAACTTGCCTCATTTGCCCGGGGAGGAGTCGAAATTCGCCTCCGGGTTCTTTCAACACAAGTAAAAGCAGTTAAAAGTTGCTCCTCTGAACCTCTATAGGTTTTGGGAATTTGTTTCCTCGAGTAGCTTGACTCGCTCCTCTAGCCCAGTAGCCTCCTTCATGCTGGGCACCAAATCCTCCTAAAGTTTGCTTCTTTGAAGTTGTTCTTCGAAGCTTCCTTGAATTTTTCCTTTGGAGCAATGGTCTTGCCCAGTTCTTCCTGGGTCCTCTTTAGCTCCTCGGTTAAACTGGCAATTTTTCCTTCAGCTACTTTGATCTCCTCGGCATGTATGGACTTGATCTCCTTAGCACGACGCCAGCCATTGCTCATGGTCAGGATACCCTGCGAACAAAGAAAAAATGAAATTGTTAGCAATCATAGAAAATGTTGCTTGACTAAAACACAATGTAGAAAAAAAACCTACACTGAGGACTTTAGTAATCCCGTGACTAAGGACCTGGCTCTGCTTCAGTGGGGGAAGATGGGCGAAGGCTTCCTGACTGTGACGATGCTTGGACAATTTTTGCAGCTTTTCGTAGGTAGAATTAATAGCATTGTTCAGCAAGTTAGCGATTGAGGATCTCCCTGCCTGCTCGGAGGAAGGGGCACTGCGAGGAGGAGAAGGAGGCGTTGTAGTTCTGGACAGAGTAGGAGCTGGAGGGTCTTCTAGTCGAGCCTTTTTTTTGGAAGGCTAACTGCTGCACTCCCCAGGATGCTTTTTGCTTGATTTCTTCTTGCTCAAAGGAGTTTCAGCAGAGGCTTACATATCAAAAGCGTCTTCAGTTGGCATGACTACAAAACAAAAACAAACGAGCAAATATGTTAAGAAGTAGTTTGGAGCGATAATGGAATAATGTAAAGAGAAATTCTAAGTAGTATACCCGAACTATTATTACTGGTTGTTATATTATTTAAAGAACTACAACTGTACTCACTATCTGCCTTGAAGAAGTCCAAGCTAAAATTATTGGTTGTAAATTTAAAGTTGCCATCCCTATCAAATAAATGACAAGGGATGGGCATGTTATCTAGTAGTGAGAAGTCTATACCATTCTCATCTGAGGACTCAAGTATAGGACCGGTATATTTTGGTATTTTTTTTCCCCTCCCATGATGGGCAAGGGCAGCGACAATTCAAGGGTTGTTGGATGGCTCTCAGATGGTCACTCCCGTTGGTCGTCGCCTCTGGGGTTGTGACACATCTTGCTGCTGCTTGAGGATTTCCTATCCTTCAGTGCCCTCTCTAGTGGCACTCCCCGCAGTGGATTCCCTCACTTCTTGATGAGGATCCAAAAGGCCGAACAACCTTAAATTGCTCTCCGTAACCATCTCCTTGGTGCTATTTTCTCTGTTCGTCATGCTAGCTAGGGTTGTGGCCCTTATCTCCATCTCTGGAGTATGCCATGGACCTAAGCGTGGCACCAAATTACTAAGGATAAGAAAATAAATAACAAACAAAAAATGAACGACTATAAGTTCCAACTAGAGATTGAAAAGTTTACCTCCTCGTGTGAAGGCCAAGTTGTCAGCAACTAGGTCTGTACTGAGGAAGTACTCTTGGAAGTATTTTCCTATGTTGGACTTGTGGGTTACATCACTCAGGAATGTACGAGCAGATTCCTGGTGGCAGAAGTGGAAAAAACCCCGTGTTGTTTTGGTTGGGGTTGGATTTAAGATCGAACAGATAGTTGATCTCGTGTGGGGTAGGCACATGCCATTTTTTGTGGTTATATAGGATATAAAGTGCTGATAGTACTCTATATCCATTGGGTGTTATTTGGAAAAGGCAACCTCAAAATAATTGGCCACTCCTTAGAAAAAATCATGCAAGGGGAAAGATTGCCCCTGCCTCTATATGATACCTTGACCAGGCACTGTAGGCACCTCCAGGCACGTTTTCCCTTTGGTCGGGTGTGGGTTTGTTGTAACGACCCAACTATTTGAAGACCTTGGACATTAGAACTACTAAACATAGCTATTACTTTGAAGAACATATACATAAGAAATAATAATAACTTTATTAAAACTTCAACATAATATTGTGAAAATTACAAAATAAAATAGAAATTTTGGTATGGGTACCCATTGTTTAAAACATAAAACATAATTTTAAACTAAAGAAAACTGTTTACAAAGCTAAATGCGGAAAATACATAGAAACATAATTAAAAAAAAAACTAAAAATAACGCCATCCTCGATCGACTCGCAGCCACTTCATTCCATTCGTCCTCAATACACAAGTCAAGCCACCAAGAATCCTCCCACCTCCGTATCTAGTTTCCTGCATCACACTAAAAGGAAATGAGTGAGCCTAATGCCCAACAAGGAAAATCTACTAACATATATATAACATAAAACGTAAACATAAGACTATAACAAACACATATACTATAACCCATGTACATGGTAAACATTGGGGTTTACTAGCTAAGCAACTATAAGCCTCAAAATACATTGTGGTTTGCTAGCTAAGCAACTAGAAGCCCCAAGAAACATAAAAGTATTGGGGTTTGCTATGTAAGCAACTATAAGCCCCAAAAACATATATATCATAACATAACATAACATATTATAGCATAATCATAACATATACGCATATAATAACTATCCTATTTTCCTTACCAAAACCGGGATATTTGAGAACAAATGCGGGACTTGGAACACTCTTAAAACCAACAATAAGAATAGTGAGTATTTCTAAAGAGTAAAGAATAAATGTGGAAACTAAACCTTCAAGAAGAAACTTACCAAGAAAGATCTTTAAGATTCAAGAACCTAATAAAAAACCAATATCAAAAGTTAGGATCTGAATAAAAGGAACTAAGGAAACTAAAGAATTTTAACAAACTGGACTTAGAGAATAGGAATACCTTAGTTGACCTTATGGATTGGTCTAACTTCAATACCGAATTACACTAAACCTCACTTCCCAAGTATTTTATAAAGCTGAAGAATGACAAAGCTTTTTCCCAACCCAAGTGTTTATCACTCTATGGTAGTACTAGCACCTTAGAGTCTTTCATCACAACTTGAAGAATGAGAGGAAGGGCTAGGTACTAGGTCCTATTTATAGAGGTAACGAATGAAACTAACCCCTTTTTGATTTGAATAAAAATAATGAATAAAATTGAAAATGTTTGAATATTCGTCAATCAAAGGCTTAAGACTCGGTCAAAAACATTCAGAGCCAGGTCTAAAGGCTTAATTTTAAATTAAAATATATACATATATATATCTTACTAAGGGCGATATATCACCCCTATGTGGTGATATATCGGCTCTACCTTAGTCCTGAGCCTCCATTCGTACGTTCGTGCAACGTCAACGTGTTTACCGTATCCTTCGTCAGGTGATATATCAGCTCCATGCTGCGATATATCGGCATACGTGAATATTTTAAACACGTAATTGTACTTTTTTAGCATAATTTGAATGGAATAACTACTTTGAATGCGTCATAATACAACCCTAACAATTTCTGGTAGGTGCTAAGGCTTCTATTTCTTTATTTTATCATCAAAATACTTAATTTCTTAATAATCATGCTTATGACAAGTGTTATTGGCTCTATCTAAACTTTAGGTTATAATAAATATCATATTTAGGACCAGCAATACAAATCAAACCTTATGTTATAATTAATATTCTTAAACTATAGGTTAAACTTATAAAATCCATAATTGTTGCTATGAGTTTCCAACTAAGTCCCGGTTTGAACCAAAATCCACGAAATCTAAAATACTACAACTACTACTAACTAGCTAACTAAGTAAACATTCTAGGACTCTACATTTGTATAGGTTAATCCTAGGAAGCCCAAACTTCTAGGGATATTTTGCCACCATCTTGGCCAATATGACACTAAGAGGGGCGATGTACCAGTCTACTTCTGCTCAAGGGCCATCGCGAGGACAAGCTTTTGGCTGAATGTCTGGTGGTGAAAAATTTAAGGGTTGAGGGTCGTTTGAAGGGTCCTCGATGTTGGTTGCAGGTTGGTTAGAAGGAGAATTTTTTGTTTTTCTTTTTCTACGAGCAGTGTATTTGACACGACCCATGTTTGGTTGACTAGCTGAAGGACTGGTCGTATGGTTTTGTTGTGAAGATGAAGGCTCGGGAAAGAGCTAAGAAGGCTGTTCTTGATCCTCGAACATCAACGCGAGAAGATCGTCTATTGGTCTCTCAACTCCCTAGGGATCATGCATGAATATTTGAGAAGATCAAAGGGGAAGTGAGAATCTACGACTAATAGATAGAAGAAAGGGAAAAGCAAGGATAACATTGCTCGTGTATAAAAGTTAAGCTTTTATACGATCAACAACATCTTGATAAAAACACTATAAACATGCGAGCAATTTGAAAAAATAGATCAAAAAGTGAAAGTGAAAAGATTTTTCAGAAAATTTTTTCAACTCTGAAAACAGGCGGGAAAAACCTAGTCTTTCCGAAAAGCTTAAAATCAAATTTTCACTTCGATTTTGGACCCGAAATCAGTACTCCTATATCCCACATTTATTTTTAAGAATGGCCTAGTATTTTATACTACCTAAAACCCATATTCTAGCATACTTTTTTTTATGTATCTTTGTCTAAACTAGATTATCTAGAAACTTTTTCTCAAGAGCAGTAGAGACGCAATAACAAAAACTCGTGAAAGCAAGACTATATTACATAAAAGAATGTGGGTTTGAAACTTAATTGGAATATGATTTGTAGGAGGAATCATGAAGATTTTTTCTCGGAGTTGGTCGAAGACGTCTCGGATCACAGAGGTTTTCTGGATTTTCTTGAAAGTTTTTTCTGAGTTCTTGAGGAGAGAGAAAGTTTCGGTAAAAAATGAAAAGGCTGAAGAGTGATATATTTATACTGCTCGAGGCTTTATTTAAGAGTAATAATGGGGATGGGATTTCGATGTATGGGGAATTGCAATAACCGTCAAAATATTTTGGGAAACTGTAAAGGTCATGATTGCATGCTTTCTCTAAAAGGTACTGACATATGTGACATGTCAGATGGGTAGTTGGTCGAGTAAGTTTATTAAATGCTGGTCGCAGTAAAATAAACTTGGGGGAAAATGTTTACCCAAAAAAGACTTACTTGCGGTCGTGGCAAAGTTAGTATGCGCGCAAGTTTCACGTGACTATTTTAAGTTGTTACGTTCAGGTCGACCATCGACCAGAGGTGAAGTTGCTTGATAGATCAAGAAGATGCTTAACTGTATGATAGAAGATGTGTTTCATATGCAACCAAGCTGGTCGTGACATATTAGATATTTCTAAAGATATTTTATCCTACTTTTATGTAAAGATTGTAATTTCTGTTATTATTTAAATATGTTTGTATCAAAATATATACACGGCCTATCGGCCCGTAAAAAGAGCCTTGAGCCTATAAATAGGACTCAAGGGACTCTTTGGAGGGAGAGAGTGTTTTGGTAATCAAGAGAGAGAAATATAGTGTTTTTATCCACGAAATTTGTACTCACCTCCAAGCTTGTGAAACTTGTGAACCCTAATTCACTGATTGCAGGTATTGGAGTTCTTCTAAAATAATAAGAACACGAAGTGGATGTAAGTCATTACCATTATTTGGAGCAGAACCACTATAAATGTTGGTGTCGTTTATCTTCTTGAGTTCAATTGATCTTATTTCTATCGTTTTTTATTGACTCTGTGTTGTTGACCAAATCGAGGGTCAACACACTTCTTTATCAGAAGCTATAAATGTTCACATCTATGATTAACACTCCCACTTAATTATACTACCGACTTCCAAAGATGTAAGTATGGGCTAGTCCGTAGGGTAAGCTGGTAATGAATAAGTCAAAGAACTCAAATAATACAATCAGTTAGAATACTAACCACTCAGAATTGAGATTGAACTGACCTTTGGTCAACTATATGATATGACCAGAATAAATAATGACAGTATGTTTACTTATCCAATCTACTGTCAATATCGGTCCAGTTCGATGTAACAAATACATCCGATCTTGTCTACTTTGCTAATGTTCTGGAAATAACATTACACTATAATGTGTAAGTAGATCATATCGTAGATTGGCAAGTTAGTGTAAATCTTGTGCACTGATTAATCTTAGGACTAACTTATTTTGAACATATAATCATATTTATATTCTACCGTGATTACGTCACTATAAATATGATTAGATATATGCTTGGGATTTAATAGAAGTTTATATTAATTAAATAATCATGAAAATAAAACATGTGAGCAAAATGATTGCCCTAGTCAAAAAATGATTTTGTTGACGCAATTTTTCGCCAACAGTGTATTACGAAAATTAACTAGAATAAATTAGTACCTAAGGGTAAACCGTAACAAGAATAATAACTCTTAAGGATGTTTAGAATGAAATAATAAGAACACTTGTTCCTTTTTACGTGGTTCGGAGGCTAAAATCCCCCTAGTCCACGAGTCAATATTATTGTTGTATATCTCTCTATATTTTTATAGAGTATTTGCATTACACAGAAAAAACCCAACCCCTTTTCTATCCAAGGTCTTGGTATTTATAGAAGAACCATCCCAGGATCGGTGTTGGGGTTGTCACGTGAATATTCATCCCTTTTTGTGACTAGTCTTCTACAAATGATGAATATTACAATATATCTTAAGGTAAGGTATAATCTTTAGGTAAAAATGATCATGGGCCGCCTGGCATAATCAGACACGTGATGTCTGATTATGCACGTTTATATTACGTGTCCGAGAATTCAGGGATAAATGGACATGCAATGTCTAACCACGCACGTTTATATATAACGTGTCCAGCTTAATAAACTTGTGGGAGTGGCAGGTGGTCAGAGGACTCCGACCTGAGCATAATACCAGCCTGTGTCCATGAGGCTATAAGTTATATCCATCTCCAGCTCGTACTTTAATGTTTCATGCTCCTCAACTCGTGTTATTATCTGGGGGGTCACACTGCCTCCGCTGAGGAGATATCAACTTGTGGGTCCCTTAGAATTGTTCTTAGATAGCTAGCTGTACTCGAACAACATAAAAGACCCAGGCTGAATATCATGGCGTACATATTTCTATTCTTTTATTGATAAGAAATGAGATTACAAGGAAATTTGGTTTTAATTAGGGCATAGAACCCCAACAACGGGTACTTGTTCTTAATTGTCACCTTGTTCAACTCGCAGTAATTGATACACATCCGTTTTCTTCCATCCTTCTTCTTCAGAAATAAAATGGGTGCTCCCCATGCCGAATGGCTTGGTCTGATGAAACCCAAGTCTAAGAGCTCTTGTAACTGCATTTTTCAACTCCTTGAGTTCGGTAGGTGCCATCAGGTATGGTGCTTTTGAGATAGGCTCGATTCCCAATACTAGTTCGATTGTGAAGTCAATTTCTCGAGTAAGGGCTAACCCTAGTAAGTCGTTAGGAAATATCTCTGGAAATTCCTTTATAATGCAGACATCTCCAAACTTTAATGGTGTTTCTTGTGCCACATCCATGATGCTTGCTAATAATGTGTGACATCCTATCTCTATCATCTTCTGAGCTTTGAGAGATGAGATAAGCGGTGTTCGTAGTCCTGAAATCTTTCCCATAAAAGATAGTTTCTGACCGTCAGGAGTTTCGAACGTCACTTGCTTGCGTCTACAGTCAATGGTTGCGCCATGCCTTGCTAGCCAGTCCATACCCATTATTATATCGAAGTCCTTGATATCTAGCTCTATCAGATCTCCTTCTAGTTTCATGCCTTCGATTTCGATCGGTACTCCTCGTACTATTCGTGATGATAGAACTACTTCGCCTAAAGGCAGTTCCGTAACAAATCTAGTTCTAAATCTTTCACAAGGTTTGTCTAATTTTTCTATCATTCCTAACGAGATATATGAGTGTGTTGCTCATGAATCAAACAATAATGAACATATATTATTGAGGATAGGAAGTTGACTTGTGACCACTTTGTTACTAGCTTCGGCTTTTCCCTGGGTCAAGGCAAAGACTCTGGCTGGAACCATCTTATTGTCCTTCTTTTCTTCTTGTTTGAGTTGTGGACAATCCTTTTTCAGATGACCTTCCTGGCCACAATTGAAAAAACCCTTGGTGTTTGCATGCACTCCCAGGATGTCTTTTCTGGCACTTGTAGCATTGAGGGTATTCCACATAACTCGACCAATTATTACCGTTATTAGTCTGTGCTCTTTTGTCAGCGTCGACTTGCTTATTATCAGGATGCTTTCTTTTCTGCCCATTATTGCTATGTTGGCTGTTGTTACGGTTTCGACCATTCTGAGTCTGATTCTGCTGCCTGGGTTCAGACTTGCTTGTCTCCTCCTTGCTAACATTTTCTTGGAGCTTTTCCACCTCTATAGTCGTTTCCAGAACATCGGCGTAAGAAGTGGTTCTAGGTTTTGGCAGCTTGACACCTAACTCAATCTTGGGTCTTAGTCCCCTTGTAATGCCCCAAAATCCTTAATGAGGTTTAATGGTTGGATTAGTAGAACGGGAGGGCCATAATTGATTTATTATGCCATTAAATGATTATGTGCATGTTTATGTGAATTATATTATTGTATGATGATAAATGCATGCATGTGGGTCCACATTTCATCATAAGGGCATTTTGGTAATTTGACCCAGTAAGGGCGTAATTGTATATTTGCATGCATGTTGGTGAACTGTTGATGAGGCCACATTATAATGTGGATTTGTTCGAGCTATTCGACATGAGACGATCTTTGAATGCTAGTTAGCGGTTTGGTCATAACGGGGTTAATTTCGGGGTGAGTCTTGAGGTAATTTGATGATTAGAACTGTTGACCCTTGATTTGGCCAACGACATGGAGTCAAATGTACGACAAAAGATAAAATGACAATTAATAATTTAATCCAATGGAAAAGAAGAAAACACCAATGATTTATAGCAGTTCGGCCCCAAAGACTGGTAATGACCTACGTCCACTTAGTGTTATTATTAATATTGAATCTCAAAGTTGTGATCAAAGAATTATGGTTCTTGAGTTTCGCAAACCATGGAAGAAAAATAATGAAACGATGGATAATTGCACTATAGCTCTCTTTCTCTCTCTATCTTAGCAAAAAGATTCAGGGATCAAAAGTTCCTTCCTTGAGCTATTTCATGCATATTTATAGGCTCAAGGAGGGTTACACGGGCCAACGGACCATATCTTTCCTTAATAACCGCGTATCAAGGTAATAATGAGGAAATACTCAATGCAATTATTATAAGATTACAATCTTAGAAGGAAACAAATCAAATTATACGACCATCCTGGTCGTATCTAAAAGTTAAGCCCTAACGAAGCAATGTGCCTCTGGTCGATAGTCAAACAGCACTTTTGCCACGTGTCAACCTTGTGTGAGAAATCCTTGCCACATCATCATCAGCTGTTTTTTGGGTAAACATTTTCCCCCCAAGTTTATTTATTGCGACCAACAATAAGTAAACTTAGGAAACTGACCCTTCGCTTACTCCACCAAACCTGTCAGAACCGCCCATGCCCTCTAGGAAAAAGCAATTAATCATGTCTAATCAAGCCTTTTTGGTTTCCCAAAAACTTTTATGGCGGCTATCACACTTCCCCATTCTCAGAAAAAGTAATTCATGATTACCTCTTTTACCGTGTCGCAGTCACTATATACAATATCTCAAATCCTCATTTTTACTTTTTACTTTTCACTTGCCATCTCCTCTCCTAGAATTGCGAAGAACTTCTGTCTTCAGAGCCCAGAAATCCCAGGAACTAAAATCCGGACGTTCAAAATCTTTCGTGTTCAGACTCCTCTTTTCATCCAAGTAAGTTTTGCTAACCCCTTTATCGTTTGAGATGCTATGCAAAACTGTTTTTTGTGCTTATTTTTATCTCTGAACCTTTGCATGCTCTTGGCTGAAACTATTATGGGGATTGTGTGTATATCAATAGATGCTTGATAGGGTAGTGAAGTAACATTTCGTAGGAGTTAGGAGCCAGTTTGGTAGTCAACACATATTTTTAGGGTTTACGTTCTCACCTCCCCCTTTCTCTGTTCGCAGCTTTTCATGCAAGATCCGTGGGGAGGTGAAAGGCCTATCGATGATGATTTGCTTGCCCAATTACTTGAAGACGAGGAGCAACCGTCACTGTTGATACCAAAAATTCTTTTTCTCGAACCCCACCCAATAGACCTCAATCAAACCTTCCAGCCATGGGTAGAGTAAAATCCACTGCCTAGAAAAAGAAACCTTCCAACCCTTCAAACCAGCCTGCTCCTCAGGCTGGAATTCCCTTGACCAGTGGTCAGGAAAGAAATATCCCTGACCCCAACATTGAAACTCGTGCTCATCTTTGAAACACGGTTCAACCAGATGTTGAATGGTACGTCGCCCCTCCTATCCGGGTAACGATTAGGATGATTGCTAATTATATTAAAAAAATATGCACTTTCTGGGGTGACTCTAGTCCAACCCACTCAAGACCAACGGGCGAACTTTCCTGGAGGCACTTTCAGCGCCTGGTTGAGGTACCACATCGAGGCAGGAGCGATCCTGCCTCTTCATCCTTTTTTCTAGGGGGTGGCCAATTACTTCGGGGTCGCCCTTTTTCAAATAACTCCCAACGGATATAGAATGCTCTCTGCACTCTATATCCTCTATAGCCATAAAAAAATGGCATGTCCCCACACCACATGAGGTCAACTACCTGTTCGACCTTAAATCCAACCCCAACCAGGAAAACAATGGGGTTTTCCACTTCTGTCACCAGGAAACAGGTCGCACTTTCCTGACTAACACCACTTTTATCTCGAACGTGGAGAGGTACCATCTGGAGTACTTCCTGATGACTGACATGGTCGCGAACAACTTGGCCTTCACACAAGGAGGTAAAGTATTTGTACCACTGATCGTTTATCTTTCTTCAATTTTTTGCTGCATTTCCCTTAGAAATTTAGTGCGTTTCAGGCCCATGGTTGCGACCAGAGCCTACTCTGGACATGGTGATTCGATCAGCCCTTCTGGCCAGCATGACCGACATAGAGAAAAGTGTCAAATAGCTGGTCACAAAGGCCAATCTGAGACTGGTCGGCCTTTTGGCTCCTCATCAGGATGTGAGGGAATCTACTGCGGGGAGTGCTACCGGCACTAAAATCCATGAACAACAGCCAGATGTGTCACAACCTCCTCTGAGGAGGGCAAATGGGGTGACCATCAATGAGCCAACTGGTGCCCCCCGACCTGCTGTCGCACCGACCCCTCCAGGGAAGGGAAAGAAGAAGGCCACAGAGCCTATTCTTGAGTCGTCGGACGAGAATGGTACTGATTTTTTGCTCTTAGATAGCCTGCCTATTCCCTGTCACCTCTTCAACGGAGATGGCAATTTTAAATATCCTCCTGCTTTAAATTCAGACTTGTTCATGCCAGAGAGTGAGTGTAACAATAGTAGAGTATATAATGTAGCGACCAGTAATGATAGCTCAGGTATATTACTTATAATTTTATTTGTTTCTTTTCCTAACATAACATACTCAATCGTTTGTAGTATCTCACTATTTGTGTATTTTCTTTTCTTACAGACTTGGACTCCAAGAATGTGTTTGACATGTACTGTGCTCCCGAGGCTCCTGAAGGTCCTACGAGCACGAAGAAATCGAGCAGGTGGCATCAGGGGGAAAGCAATAAAGTGCCTCCGGCCAAGAAATCCCATACTGCAGACCCTCCAGCAGACGGACCGTCGAAAAATGCAACACCACCTCCTTCTCCTCTTGAG
This sequence comes from Humulus lupulus, assembly GCF_963169125.1. NCBI lineage: Eukaryota > Viridiplantae > Streptophyta > Magnoliopsida > Rosales > Cannabaceae > Humulus > Humulus lupulus. The sequence goes on along the minus strand of NC_084795.1, from coordinate 270,288,628 downwards.
CAGCAAACTCCTCCTGCTCCGGTCGGGTCGACACCTTCTCCACCGACACCAACCGATTAGACTCAGCAGGCTGCTCCTGCTTTTACAGGGGGCGACATATCGAGTCGTGCCTTGAGATCGGCCAAAGACAGGATGGCCAAAATTTTGAAGCACGAACGTTGCCGAGAGGCGATGGCAGGGACAGAGACGATGGACGTCGACCAAATCTTAACCCACAGGCTAAACGAGCTTGCTAGTGTAAGTCATTTTTTTTCTGTGGAGATAGCCCTTTTATACATTATAATCAGTTTAACTTTCTCTCTGATCGCAAGCAATGCTGACTGTTACTGTTGGCTGACTCCGCTCGGGTGCCATCACCGAGCAGTCTAGGACCTCCGAGCAATGGCACGCTGAGGAACTCAAAGTTGCTGAAGAAAAATACACTGATCAGCTTAAGGCGGCCCAGAAGACAAATGCAGCGTTGCTCGAGGAGAAGAGCAAGCTGGCTGAGGAGTTAAGGGAGAAGCAGACAATGCTAGACAAGGCCATCGAGCAAAGAGACCAGTTCAAGGTGTCTAACCGCATCAACTACCGCGAGGCTAGAAAGCTTGAGGATGACTTGATTGCGAGCAGACAAGAGACTACAACATTGGAGGGTCGGATCGAGAAGCTTGAAAAAGCTAACGCCAGCAATTTGGAAAGGTACAAGAATGCCATGGTTAAGTGTTTCTATGACTTCTGGAAACACAACCAAGAGGTTAATTTCAGCTATCTTCCTGAGTGCACAAGGCATGCTGAGATAGCCCGCTGCGTTGCTCGATTGGTGGAAGAAAAGAAAGCAAGGGTGCCTGCCTCACCCGAAATCTCCTTGGTCACTAGCGTAGAAGGGAGAGAAAATGATGCTACAACTGTCTCAAGATCCTCCAGCCTCGTAGTCTGCTTTTTTTTTTCTTTTACTCTTTAATCTTTCAAGTACACGACCTATGGGTCATGATGTAAAGACAGTATAATTTTTATTGCTGCGCGGGCAGCTACTTTTTTTCTTTTAACAAACAATTACATCCGAGTAGACTGCTCGCAGTGTAAAGGGTTTCCTTTTGATATTATAATATTTACCTTTTATTATAACATATGTTCGTATGAACAAACTTAGCATAGTACTTTGGCTTGATTTAACAAAATACAAAATTTTGAAAAATACTCTAAGTACCCTAGCATGATTTCACTTATTTTTCTCATGTGTTTACATACCTCTCGATATGCTTTGCTTACTAGATACCTTATATGCCCCCCAATTGATCGAGGAGCTCTAGGTCCTTGGTCACTTGCCTTGATCAAAACCTGTTCGAACATTACTGCTCGGAGCAAAACAATTAAAATTATAATATAGCAAAACAACACACGTAATGAGAAAATACTTGTATAAAATACAATAAATGGCAAGAATGACTGGCTGCGCACAATCCCTTATATTTCTCGTAATAAATAGACAAAACGTGTCTGTACGAGTGATCAATAAGATCTTACACTTATAAGCGATTAGTCACATAAAATGACTAACCCTTTTTCATAACTTGTAAAAAGTAAAATTAATACAAGCTAATCCTTTAAGAAGAATTGTTCATTGATAGTACTTGCACAGGTGTTCTCCATTCCAATAGTGAGGAATGAGATCTCCATTTAAGCGAGCAAGTTTGTAGGTGCCTGGATGGAGGACTTCTTCAATCTAGTAAGCCCCTTCCCAATTAGGTCCAAGTACTCCATCAGCTTGGTCACGGGTGTTCAGGAAAACTCTTCGAAGTACTAAATCTCCAACGCTGAATTTTCTCTCACGTACTTTAGAGTTGAAATACCGGGCGAATTTTTGCTGGTATGCAGCTACTCGGAGTTGGGCTTGTTCACATTTCTCATCGATCGAGTCCAGGGATTCCATCAATAGCTGGCTGTTCAAACCTTGATTGTATGTTATTCTGCAATGTGAAGGCGAATCTAACTCAACAAGCAACATAGCCTCATACCCATAAGCTAAAGAGAATGGAGTATGGCCTATTGCTGTTTGGTGGGAAGTTCTGTACGACCAAAGGACTTCAGGCAATTGCTTTGGCCATGCCCCCTTAGCTTTTTCCAATCTTTTCTTCAGAGTATCCTTTAGCATTTTGTTGATTGCTTCGACTTGTCGATTTTCTTGGGGATGAGTGACTGAAGAAAAGCTCTTGATAATACCATGTCGTTCGCAAAAGTCCATGAATAAATCACTATCAAACTGGGTGTCATTATCCGAGACGATTTTCCTTGGAAATCCATAGAGACAAACGATGTTTTTGATCATGAAATCCCGCACCTTCTTGGTCGTTATGGTTGCGAGCAGCTCGGCCTCAACCCATTTAGTGAGGTAATCGACGGCAACCACAACATACTTGACGCCGCCCTTTCCTGTGGGCAAAGATCCGATTAGATCTATACCCCAAACTGCAAACGGCCACAGACTTTGCATCTGTTTAAGCTCATTAAGGGCTGCTTGTGGGATTTTGGAGAGCCTCTGGCACTTGTCCCACATCCGTACAAACTCCATCAAGTCTTCATTCATCGTGGGCCAGAAGTATCCTTGCCTCAGGATCTTTTTTGACAAGCTTTGCCCCCCAGCGTGGTCCCCACAAAATCCTTTGTGTACCTCTTTCATCAACTCTTTGGCTTTCTCTTTTGAAACACATCTAAGGAGTGGCATTGAGTATCCCCTCTGGTGTAAGACTCCATCTACCAGGACATACCTAGCAGCCTGTCGCTGAAGGGTCCTAGCTCTGTTTCTGTCCGTCGGCAACATGCCTTGCATCAGATACTCTACGTATGGTGCCATCCACGTATCCACCATCTGGATCACCAAAGTGGTCTCCTCTGCTTGGATGCTTGGCACAAATAGCCGTTCTACTGGTACTATATTCAGAGTATCAGCTAATTTGTCCAAAGCATCAACATTGGAATTTTGGTCGCGAGGTACTTGCTGAAGGGTGTATTTGTTGAACTGAGCCAATAGATCTTTTGTTTTGTTTAAATAGGCAACCGTATTTAAACCTTGTGCCTGGTACTCTCCCATGACTTGATTCACCACCAGCTGCGAATCACTGAAGATGTCGAGCACCTTTATATTCATATCCCTGGCTAATCGTAACCCAGTGAGCAATGCTTCATACTCAGCCTCATTATTGGAAGCAGTGAAGTCAAACCTAATCGCACAGTGAAAACGATGCCCTTCAGGCATAATCAGGATCACCACTGCCCCTGCATGATGCTCATTGGAAGAGCCATCTGTAAATAACTTCCATGAGGGAGGTTGGTTTTGCGACTCAGGCTTTTCCAGCTCTTTGTTCTGCTCGCCATCTGTAAGTTCGGTGAACTTTGCAATGAAGTCAGCCAGGGCTTGCCCTTTTATCGCTGCTCGTGGAAAGTAAGAGATATCGAAGTACCCAAGTTCGACTATCCATTTTAACAATCTACCAGCAGCCTCTGGTTTTTGCAGAACCTGCCGTAGAGGCTGGTCAGTCAAAACAATGATTGGGTGTGCTTGAAAGTAAGGCCACAGTTTCCTTGAGGCCAAAATTAAGCAATAGGCTAGCTTCTTGATGGGCGGGTATCGTTGTTCGGCTCCAATTAGCCTTTTTCTTACATAGTAAACAGCCTTCTGCACGCCTTCTTCCTCCCTTTCTAAAACGACATTAGCAGCATATTCCGTGATCGCCAGGTAGATGAACAAAATTTCCTTATCGACCGGCTTTGACAGGATGGGTGGTTGTGCCATGTGAGTCTTCAATGCTTGAAAAGCCTACTCGCACTCCTCCATCCATTCAAATTTCTTGTTGCCTCTAAGTAGATTAAAAAATGGGACGCACTTGTCTGTTGATTTTGAAATAAATCTACTTAGAGCAGCAATTCTTCTGGTTAAACTGTGAAGATCCTTAATCTTTGCTGGCGATCTCATATCGATCAAGGCTCTGATTTTCTTGTGATTGGCTTCAATTTCTCTCGAGTTAAATATAAATCCCAAGAACTTCCCTGATCCTACTCCAAAGGAGCATTTAAGGGGATTAAGCTTCATCTGATATTTGTTCAAGACGTTGAAGCACTCCTGCAAATCCTCTATATGCCCTTTTGCCTTCTTTGTCTTTACTAGCATATCATCGACATAGACATCCATGTTTGTCCCGATCATCTCTTTGAACATGTGGTTGACTAGTCGCTGGTAAGTCGCACCAGCATTTTTCAAACCGAAGGGCATTACTTTGTAATAGTAAAGCCCTGTATAATTCTGAAAGCTAGTGTGATCCTCATCTGGGGATGCATACTAATGTGATTATATCCAGAGCATGCATCCATAAAAGAGATAATCTCATGCCCTGCAGTGGCATCGACCAGTTGGTCGATCCTAGGGAGTGGGAAACAATCCTTAGGGCAGCCTTTATTGAGGTCTGTGAATTCCACGCATGTTCGCCATTTTCCATTCGGCTTGGGAACTAGCGCGGGATTAGAGACCCACGATGGATAAAACGCCACCTTGATGAACCTATTCTCCTTTGGCTTTTTGACTTATTCTTTTAAGGTCTTTGATCTATCTTTGTCGAGCAGCCTTCTTTTTTGTTGCACTGGTGGAAAAATCTTGTCGATGTTTAGGACATGGCTAATGACTGCAGGGTCTATTCCGGCCATGTCTTTGTGCAACCAGGCAAAGACTTCCTGGTTCCTCCTTAAAAACTCCACCTGTGCTTGTTTTGTTGTTGTCTCTAAGTTTTTACTGACTTTCACAACCCTGGTCGGATTTTCTTCATCGAGTTGAACCTCTTCAAGGTCCTCGATGGGTCTTATTTCTTCCTCAAAATTCCTAAAGCGAGGATCCAAGTCTCTATCCTCACTTTGGGCAACACCCTATTTGGTGACATTATCACTTGAGTGGGCCTGAGCATCAATTGCCACTTGCAACTCTTTTCCGGGAAAATCTCTCGATACACCCTTCTTTGCCTTGGTGATCGAGGCATTTTAGCACTCCCTTGCTTCCTGATGATTTCCCAATACGCATTCTACCCCTGCGTCTATCGGGAATTTCATGGCAAGGTGCCATATTGAAGTGACGGCTCGTAGGTTGACCATAATTGGTCTCCCAATTACAGCATTGTATGTTGAAGGACAATCAACTACTATGAAAGTAGTGAGTAATGTCCTATTAGCCGGTGCAGTACCTGCTGTAACTGGAAGCCTAATTGACCCTGTTGGGGCGAGCCCTTCACCGAAAAAACCATAGATGGTTTGGTTGCATGGCTCCAGGTCCTTGACAAGCAGCTTCATTGTTTCCAGCAAAGACTTGTACAGGATGTTGACCAAACTTACTGTGTCGACCAACATCCTCTTCACCATCATGTTGGAAATTTGTACGTCTAGGACCAGCGGATTGGAGTGTGGGACTCACATGTGCTGGGCATCGTCTTCAGAGAAGGTTATCAATTCCTCATCTGTTCGAGCCTTTTTCGGTGCTCGATTCTCCACACTCATCATCTCGATGTCCTGGTCGTGGCTTAGGGTTCGAGCGTATCGTTCCCTTGCCTTCCCACTGTCTCCTGCAAGATGTGGGCCTCCGCAGATGGTGAGTAAAGTTCCTGCCACAGAAGCTGGCTGTAGAGGTAGCAAGCGTTGGCGTGCAGGCGCCTGCTCACTGCCACCTTAAGCCTCTCCCTGAGACCCTCCTACGGCTCACACATATCTTCTTAAATGTCCCTGCCTTATCAGGAACTCAATCTCATCTTTCAACTGGTTACATTCATTGGTGTCATGCCCGTAGTCGTTGTGAAAACGACAGACCTTTATCGTATCTCTCTTGGAGATATATTTCCTTATAGCTGCGACTTGTTTGTAAGGCACACTTGAGCTAATCGCCTGGTATACTTCAGCTTGGCTTTCAACAAGGGTATTGTAGTTGGTGAATCTTGGCTCGTATCGATTGCCTTTGGGGCATTTACTCTCAGAAGCTAAGGGTTCATTGTTCGCTCGTTTTCCACCGTTCCTACCATTGCCATTCCCGCTGCCCTTGCTGTTGCCATTGGGATTTTCTGACCCATTGGCAGCTTTGGCGGGTTCTTCCTTGGGCCCCTTGTCTTTTTTTGGCAATTTCCCTTCGTTGGCAATCGCGTCTTCGAGCTTGATACATCGATCAGCCCGATGTAAAAACTCTTGGGTACTTCTTACCCTAATCTTTCTAAGGCTACTCCAAAGGGGTGAATGGCGCCTAACCCCAACAGTTGAGCCATCATCTTACCTTCATCGCCCACTGTCTTGGCTCCAGTTGCTGCTCGCATGAAGCATTGGACATATTCTTTCAAGGGCTCTCCTTCTTTTTGGCGTATCTCGACCAGCTGGTTGGTCTCTGTGGGGTGTACGCGACCCGCGTAGAACTGTTCGTAAAATTCCTTCACGAACATTTCCCAAGATACTATACTAGTAGGAGGGAACTTGAAGAACCACTCCTGGGCGGTGTGAGACAGTTTCGCAGGGAAGATCCGGCAGCGGGCATCTTCCGACACTTTTTGTATATCCATTTTTATCTCAAACTTATTAACGTGAGATACCGAGTCTCCGTACCCGTCAAAGTTCAGCAATGTTGGCATCTTGAACTTTCTGGGGGTTTCGGCCATAGCAATCCTCTGTACAAAGGGGGTGCCCCTCCTCCTATCGTACTCAATATGGGACATTCGTCCCCCGACCCGTTGTTGTACCGCCTGGTTCAGGGCATTAATCTGAGCCTAAACAACATCTGGGACTACTGGGGCCACCGGTGTCAGGGGAGCGTACTTGTCATGCCTCTCACGGCGGTCATTAAGTACGTCCCTTAAATCATCATCTCTATGTCTCTGCTCGCTAGCTCCTAGCTGACTAAAGACGTTCTGCTGCCTAGGTTGCCCCCCAACGTTCTGGCTAGCTGGCCTACTATCCCTTGGTGGGGGGGCTCCTGCCTCCACCTCTTTCCTCATTTTTCCGACCAGCATTTCTTCTGCATGAATCGACTTCATTATAGTCAGTGCCATCTCTGAATTGTGGCTGACTACGGCGTGATCGACTGTTCACGCTATTTCCTCCTCGGGCTGGCATTTCTTGAGTGTCAAGGGGAGGCCTGCGCTGGTCATTGGATCCCCGTGCATTGTTATGTCGTGGGGGGGGGGGGGGGGGGGCTGACCGCAGAGCCTAACTCGGTGCCCCTTCTATTGGCAGAGGCCAAAGAATGCTCCTGAGGTTAGAAGTTTCCTTGGATTGGCAGGATATTATAGGCGTTTCGTGGAAGGGTTCTCAAAGATTGCTACTTCATTGACTGAGCTGACATGCAAGAATCACAAATTTATGTGGTCAGACAAGTGTGAGAACAACTTTCAGGAACTGAAGCAGAGATCGATTACAGCTCCAGTTTTGAGTCTTCCAAAAAATTAGGAGAAATTTTTTATTTATTGCGATGCTTCTCATCAAGGTTTGGGTTGTGTTCTGAAGCAATCAGAGAAGGTAATTGCTTATGCCTCACGTCAGCTAAAGAAGTATGAAAAGAGATATCCCACTCATGATTTGGAGTTGGCAGTTATGGTATTTGCTTTAAAAGTATGGAGGCACTATCTTTATGGGGATAAGTATGAAATCTATACAGACCACAAGAGCTTGAAATAATTCTTGACACAGAAAGATTTGAATATGAGACAAAGGCGTTGGCTGAAGTTAGTAAAAGATTATGATTGTGGGATTTTGTATCATCCAGGAAAAGCCAACGTGGTAGCTGATGATTTAAGCCGGAAGGGTCCGAGGTAGATTTATAGTGCGAGGCTGATAGCCAGAGATTTAGCAGATGATATGACCAGAGCTAGTATAGAGTTGCTGGTGGGCCAGTTGGCCAATATTATGCTACAGTCTACAATATTGAAAAGAATCAAGGAGGGTCAGTTGGGTGATCCACATCTGATCAAGATCAGAGAGGATGTTTTGGCTGGAGCATCCAGAGATTATACAGTGTCTAATTTAGGCTTGTTGAGATATAAGGGGCGGATATGTGTTCCATTAGACACTACTATGAGGCGAGAGATCCAGGATGAATCTCATACTACACCTTACTCTTTCCATCCAGGCACCACGAAGATGTATCAGGATGTGAGATCGTTGTATTGGTGGCCAGGGATGAAGAGAGACATAGTGGAATATTTGGCTAAGTGCTTGACTTGTCAACAGGTCAAGGCTGAGCATCAGAGGCCGGCAGGGTTATTGCAGCCTCTGGATATCCCATAGTGGAAATGGGAGGACATCACGATGGATTTCGTGGTGGGGTTACCCAGGACTGTTGGTCAACGTGATTCAATTTTGGGTTATAGTGGATCGCCATACCAAGTCAGCTCACTTCTTGCCAGTGAGGACTACATATACAATTGATCAGTATGCAGATCTCTATGTTTGAGAGATCGCGTGCATCCATGGAGCACCGAGGTCGATCGTGTTAGATTGGGACCCCACTTTTATGTCCAAGTTTTGGGGGAGTTTATAGAAGGCCATGGGAACACAATTGAAGTTCAGTACTGCTTATCATCCTCAGACAGATGGGCAATCTGAGAGGACGATCCAGATATTGGAAGACATGCTGCGGGCATGTGTGCTAGACTTTGGTGGATCTTGGAGTAAGTATCTACCTTTGATAGAGTTTTCCTACACAACAGTTATCAGTCTACCATTGGAGTTGCACCTTATGAGATGTTGTATTGTAGGAAATGCAGATCTCCCATTCATTGGGATGAGACAGGTGAAAGGAGATACTTGGGTCCTGAGGTAGTTCAGAGGACCAGTGAGGCCATTGAGAAGATTATAGCTCGGATGCTCGCTTCTCAGAGTAAACAAAAAAGTTATGCAGATCCCAAGCACAGGAACGTGGAGTTCCAAGTGGGAGAATATGTCTTCCTTAGAGTCTTGCCATGGAAAGGGGTGAGGAGATTTGGGAAGAAGGGCAAGTTGAGCCCTAGATTTGTAGGTCCATTTGAGATCCTGGAGAGGATTGGTCAGGTGGCTTACAGGTTGGCCTTACCTCTGGCATTGTCAGTCGTGCATAACGTGTTTCATGTTTTAACTCTTTGGAGGTATGTATCTGATGTAACTCATATTTTGAGCTATGAAGATCTGGAGCTTGAGGTAGATCTCTCCTTTGAGGAGCAACCAGTCCAGATACTTGACAGAAAGGACAAGGTCCTCAGAAACAAGATGATACCTTTGGTTAAGGTATTGTGGAGGAACAACAAGGTCGAGGAAGTGACCTAGGAGCTGGAGTCAGATATGCAGAGTCAATATCCCGAGTTGTTCAGGTAAATTTCAAGGACGAAATTTCTGTAAGGAGGGGATAGTTGTAATGCCCCGAAATCCCTAATGAGGTTTAAGGGTTGGATTAGTAGGTCGGGAGGGCCATAATTGATTTATTATGCCATCAAATGATTACGTGCATGTTTATGTGAATTATATTATAATATGATGTTAACTGCATGCATGTGGGTCCACATTTCATTTCAAGGGTATTTTTGTAATTTGGCCCGTTGAGGGCATAATTTTATATTTGTATGCATGTCGGTGAAGAGATCACATTTAAATGTGGATTTTTTCAGGCTATTCGGCATGAGACGATCTTTGAATTCAAACTATCAGTTTGGTCATAACAGGATTAAGCTCGGGGCTCGGGGTGAGTCTCGGGGTGGTTTGATGATTAGAGCATTATCGAGAATAAAAGGGTAATGGGATATAATTTTATTGGTATTTGAGAATAGCGGTAATTGGAGAGTGTTAATTATGATTAACAAGATAGGTGGAAAAGGACAGTTTTTCCCTTGGGCGTGTTAAGAGAGGAATTAAGCTTGGAGGGTATTATGGTCTTTTGACCTAGGCTATATAAGGTAAAGGCTGTAGAAAAAGAACCTAAAACAGAGCATTTGGTTTCTTTCCTCCCGTTCATCTCTTCTCTTCCTTTCTTCTTTGAATCTTGAAGTAAGTTTGGGGATTCAAGCTTGGAGTTTGAAGCTTGAGGTCTTAGACTAGTGATCATCCATTGAAGAGGATTCAAATCAAGCTTAAGGTAAGGTTATAGTTCCATTTTATAGTGCCTTGCTCTGTTTTTGTGTTGGTTTTAAGGTTTAGATTTTTGATCATTGAGTGGGGAATTTGAGGAAGTTTTAATTGATGTAAGGCTTGGGTTTTGATGCTTGTATGGTGGACAAGTTATGGTAATAGTTGGTCGTTTTACTTGATGGTATTGGGAGAGTTTTAAAGAGGTTTTGAAATGAGTTCGAAGGGGAAAAACAGGGGTTTTTGGTGGGGCCGCGATTCTGTTCTAGAGTGTCGCGGCCCAAGCTTGAGGTAGAGGAAGGGAGAAGTTGATGGGCCGTTGGGCCGCGAAATGGAGAAGGAGGGTCGCGGCCTGTGTTGGGGATTGGTTTGTGGCTGTCTCTGTTTAGGGAGGTGGTCCGCGACATGGTGAGGGAGGGTCGCAAACCTTAGTGGCATTTTGGCCAAAAGTAGGTTTTTGACTTGCGGATTCAAGCCTTAGGCCTCGGGATCGATCCTACTACCCGGTTTAGTAGGATTCGATGTCTCGGAGGCTAGGTTTTGGTTCGGGAACCTTTGTTATTCATTTTATTGATGGAATCCTGTAATTGGTTATGACCAGGTGACCGTCAAGGAAATAAAAGGTTGATTGTTCTCAAGGGTCGTTCTTTTATTAATTCTCGCTCGAACCAGAGGTAAGAAAACTGCACCCTATGTATATGACATGCATGGTTATTATAGAAGCATGTTGATTGTTTAAATGTGGACATTGATTGCATATTAAATGCTTAGCAAATCTTGTGTACTTGTGTATGGCACTGACTAGTCAGAATTGACATTGGTCGCGTGTTACTGACCTAAGAGTCAAAAACGGCATAAGCGTCATTAACGCAGAGCCGATAAAAGATTAGATCTAATTGATATCTGCATTGAATGACTCATATGGAGCATTAATGCTGGACCGACCCTAAGTTCTATGAACATCTACATTGAATGACTCATATGGAGCATTAATGCTCGACCGACCCTAAGTTCGACGAAAATTATAAACGCTTGTCTAGTCTATGACTAGTTACTCAGAGCTAGGTCCAAAGGCCTAGGTGACTGTTTTTTCACATGGCTGAGGGAAACGGAATCCCACGTTAGTGACTCTTTGGTCACTTGGTAGGTTTATGTTGGTTACTATTTCATCAAATACATATCTTGTTTAAGATAGTGAAAGGATCACTTATATGTAAAGGGAACGGAACCCACCTTAGTGACTTTTACAACTGTCACTCCTCTATTTTGGACTAAAAGTCCTGGATGGTTATTATGATCATCGTTTGATATTATATTCTTGCAGTTTTGTGTTTTCTTGTTGGGCTTTGGCTCATGGGTGCTATGTGGTGCAGGTAAAGGAAAAGAAAAGCTCACCCAGCCTTGAGTGGAGAGCTTAGGTGGTGATGTGTACATATGCGGCCACTTGACCACCACGGCCAAGGATTTCTTAGGGGAACTAGGGGGTTTGCCCTATTTTTGCCGCTTAGATCGGCGGGTTGTAAATTTTATAATGTAATGACCATTTTGCATTGTAAATAATTTGTAAACGTTTTTATGGGCCCATGAACAGTTTTATGTTTTAAATAAAATATTTCATTTCCTTTTGATTGGTTTTACACCTTAACCTATTAATAACACCTAGAAGCACGTTTTTAACCAAAGAACTCAGTTAGCGAGTTAAATCGCGGTTCAATGTTCACCGTAACTGTCTTGGGGTAACTAGGGCGTTGCACACTCCATGGTCACTCATCTGATTTCAAGCTAGTGACTTACTCATCAGTCACTCATCTGTTTAAGCTAGTGACTTACTCATCAGTGACTCATCTGATTTTAAGTTAGTGACTTACTCATCAATCACTCATCTGATTAGGGATACAAGCCCCAGCAAGGTTACCAAAACCTTGAAGTGATATTCACTCATTTGTTTAGGACTATCAGCTCTGTATGATTATCATGATCATCATTTGATATTATATACATGCAGTAATGAGTTTTCTTGCTGAGCTTTGGCTCACGAGTGCTATGTGGTGCAGGTAAAGGGAAAGAAAAGCTCACCCAGCCTTGAGTGGAGAGCTTAGGTGGCGATGCATACATATGCGGCTGCTTGACCACCACGACCAAGGTGTTTCTCAGAGGAACTAGGGGTTAAACCTATTTTTGCCGCTTAGGTCGGCAGGTTGTAATTTTTACAATGTAATGACCATTTTGGATTTTAAATAACTTGTAAACGCTTTAATGGGCCCATGAACAGTTTTATGTTTTAAATAAAATACATCAGTTCCTTTTGATTGAATTTTTCACCTTAGCCTATTAATAACACCTAGATGCACGTTTATAACCAAATGACTCAATTAGCGAGTTAAGCATGGTTCAAAGCTCACAGTAACGGTCTTGGAGTTACCAGGGCGTTACACCCATGGTGAACTTGGTAATCCTCAAGAAATCGGTTGGGATCAACTCTGGTGTGAACTTGGCTAGACGATCAAATTGTCGAGCGTACTCGACTACCGTTAAATTTCCCTGCTTCAGGTTGGCAAATTCTTCCACCCTCGAAGCGATGATAGCCGAGTTGTAATACTTTTTGTGAAACAGCTCCACAAATCTAGCCCAAGTCATGGTGGTGATATCATGAGTCTGTTGTACCAAATCCCACCAGATTCTAGCATCCTTTTTCAGTAGAGAGGAAATGCAAGATATGCGATCCGCGTTGTCGAGGTTTATGTGTGCTAGAATCGGCTCTACATTCCTGAGCCATTCTTTAGCCTCAAAGGGGTCGGCTGTCCCTTCAAAGTTTGGAGCGTGCTGCTTATGGAAACGCTCATAGATTGGCTCTATGTACTGAGCTGGATAAGGCGCATAGTTTGCCACCAGCCATCCCCCATACTGATATCCTAAGTTCTGCCCTTGATGGGGTGCTTGAGTCGCTGGCTGAGGCCGTAGCTGAGGTTGTTGTCATTGTTGCTGCAGCAGTTCTTCCACTTATTGCCGTAACCGGATAATCTCAGCAGTGTGATCAAATGGAGGTGGTGCATTTCTATTAGCAACAGCATTGATAGCACACATTCCCCTTCTTTGGACCGGAGGGGCTTCATGAGTCTCGTTGGCTGTGCTGGGGCCATTGTCGTTCCTGCGTGCAGACCTTCGTAGCGACATTTTTAGCAAAGTTCTAACAGTTGAGAAAACACGTTAGAACTTACCCTAATAGTTTCTAAGGCAAAAACTTTGTCTAAGCAAACATAACTCAGACCTATCAGTTATGATTTCTTATGAAAAATTATGTAAGCCATCTTTATAAATTAGAGTGTGTTTTTATACTTAGAATATTAAGCCATTTTAATTATTTTCTAAGTATGTTTCTAACCACCCTATATGACTTAATTCCCAGGCTCGAAACTTGTTTTTGTTCCAAAGTTAACCATATTGTGGGAGAGTTGGGATCAATAAAATCGTTCCCACTACTATGGCCCCCTAAACTCTCAATACAGAACCCAATCCATTGATTTGTATCCACCCTCACTGAACTCAGTCATTATTTATTGAGTTTATTCTAAATTTGTTATGATTGTAAAAAAAATCAAACTCATACATGCCATTCAAAAATAACAACTTTATTCATTTGGAAAAATATTTTCACTTATTACAATCATAAATTCAAAATAAATAATGAAAATATACTAATAATAACTAGGGTAAATCTCTAAAAATTGGGATCTTCTACATCTGACCCTTCATCTAACATATCATCATTTATTTCCTCATAATCATCATTACCATGAGCCTCGAAACTACCTCGGGGAATGTTCATTAGGATATTATGCTTTTGTTCATTAGTGAATTGAAACTTAAACCTATAAGGAAACCTAAGTATAAGAAAATTATATCTCATGGCTATCAGTAAATCATCTTTATCATCCATAGTCTCCCATAATTCTTCCAATTTTGAAACTACATTAGGAAAATCCTTAAAAAGCCTAATTCCTAGGACATATTGTTCCATGGCTCTCATCATAATTTGCCTATTGATTTGAAGGTGAACTTTCTCCTTGTGAAATTTGACCAATCTCTGAGTGATTCTTTCTAGCACTCCTATTGTGTTCTTTGGCTCTCTAATCCTTTTCAATGTCTTAATGGCTCAGATACCCTGATAGGTCAAAGCTCTATTCATTTTCACTGAAAACATAATGACTAAAACGTTAGCTATTATCATATACATAACATTCATAACATAAACACTTACATTGGCGGTTAGATCCGGTCTTTTAATTAAAAGATATCAAATATATGTTTTAATAATTTATGCTTTAAAGTTTATACACGAACAATATGATTTTCCATACTTTGCGTGTGTATTTTCTCATAAATAATTATGTAGAATGTATTTACAAAATAATTAAGTAAAATTATTTTCTAAACGATGACCAAAGAATTATTTAGTCAACCTTTTTCCCACCTTACATGTAATTTTGACTTAATGAATATTTCATGACCTTGAGGTTTCATTTTTTACAAGGCTAATTTATTTTTATTTTGTTTATTAAATAAGTAACTATGATAGAATGAATAAGAGTATTTTATGAAATTAATTAATTTTGTTAAAATTAATTTTGTGGGAAATAGAAAAGTGTTGTCATTTTTATTTAAATAATAAATGGGATTTTATTATTTTGGTGCAAATTTAACTAAATGGCTAGTTAAATAAAATAAACTTTGCGAAATTAGAATCTAGAATGGAACCTTGTGATCCAAAGAGGTAATATAGTAACATTAATTAGTTGGTAAACTAATTCTTGCTGAATTTTTAACGAAGTGACGATAAAACAAACAAGTAGAATCTACCAACTCCAAAGCATGTTTTAAGAACCCTCCCACGTATGCATGTTACATGCAAGCTAAGTTTTACGTTCATACTCCATTTGATTAAGTGCATGGTTATTGCTTTGTAAGCATTTACTTAGTAGAATTGGGGTTATTCTTTTAAGATTTTATGTGAAATTATTGAATGTTTATAGTGTGGTGCAACCTATGCCACATGTGCATGGCCCATGCACACGTGGGGTATGTTTGTTGGGCATGTGTAAATCTTACTTGATATTAAGACGAACATTTGATTATGATTCTAGGCTCACTGTGAGATACCCACACTTTATTTTTGCTTGGACTTCAGGTAAGGAGGTTAGCTAGAATTTATATGAATTATGTTATGAAAAGTATACACTGATATGATTGCAAGAAATATGGTGTCATGAAAAGTATGAGCTATGGTATGCTAAAGTATTATGAAAAGTACGAATTATTATGTTATGATATGAGTTATGTATGTCTGCTTGTATGTTGTATGAAAAGTAATAGGTTGTTAGCGTGCTGAACGCGACACAACAAAGCAGTTACTAAGGATATGACGTAACTCATAGGACGGAAGTGTCGAGGTTATTCAAGGACCTGAGATCCTGTTTACCTCATAGAAGAGGTCTTACTGGTTTATGCTTTTGTTGGTTACCTCATGATGTGACATGGACAATAGGGGTGCCATCATCACGTGATGTATGATTATCATTATCACTATCATTATGAATATGAATTTTTATGATTATGATATATGAGTATGAATATGATATAGTTACAATATGTTTTGCTATGAGTTTACGATATGAATTTAGTCTTCTTTTGTTTGTACTTCCTTACTGGGCTTTTAGCCCACCCCCTTACTTTCTCCCTTTTAGGTAGGCAATAGGGTTTCTCTTTGGCACACACAGTGATGTGGGAGGTTCCGACGTCTAGGCATGTGTGACGCGGGGTGTCCTATGAACGAATAACGATCAAGATGAGCACCAAAAATAATTAAGAACTTATGTTATGGTTTATGTTTCAAATTACATCAGTGGGACTTATTATTTTATTTTATTTCCAAATACTACATAAAGACACAACATTTTTGTTTCAAACTATTGGACCCAAATTGCATGTTTTATCAAGGCCCCACTGAACTTTTCCTTAAATTGTATTTTTCTAATACATGTGAGTTGAGTGACATTTTTGTAAAGTAATAGATTAGGGCATTCGTTACAGTAGCTCATGTAAATCCAGGGCACTATACCAAATATAATTGAACTTAATTAATTGGTTAATATTGAGAACAAGTTAAAGTAACTAAGATAAAAAGTCATATGACTTACGTGTTAATGCACCACTTGATCTCTAGGCGAATACGATGAATTAGTGGATCCAAAAACACTTTCAAATGGCCGGAAGGCTTAATAAGTACGAGCATTCAGTACTTCCTACAAATTTCCAAACAAATTTGCATTAGATGTAAGCTTGTATAGGAAACTTTAGTTATATATATTAATATATATGTAGTTAACTTATGATGAGTTCCACAGGCAAATAAGAAATTTTTTTGCCTGAATTTGTCGCATTCGATTGCAAAGCGCTTCAACACGCGCTCTAAAGAAACCCGCATCGGTGGACAATAAAATTTAAACTTAAACTAAACTACATTTTATCTTCTTTATAATCCCTATACAATAAATTTACAAACTTAATTCTACAACCCTAATCCTAATTCTACAATCAATTTTTCTAACAAGAAAATAAACATATAATTATATATTTATGAAAAAAATTATAAAAAATTCAAACTGTGGGGAGGTTTAAGAATTGGGAGGGGCGGTAGAGACCCGTGGGGGAGGGCAAAGCCACGAGGGAGGGGATCTTGGAATTGGACAGAGAAGACCAAAGATAATGGGGTAGGTCTCGGAAATGGGAGGGGTGACCGATTCCCATGGGGAGGGCAGAGCCATCGGGGAGGGGCTGTTGGGGGTGACGGAGGGGCGGAGGCACAAAGTTCTGGTATCGGAAGGGTCTTTTAGGGCTCGGGAGGGCCTGTGTTCGCAGTCGTATGTGCGCATCTGCCTATAAACCAATGTCGTATACGAGTGTAAGAGTTTTGGAAACTCTTCGTTGATCGATCATCTAACTAGAATGGATCTGGAGCTGGGATAATTCTGATCTCACTTGAGGGACATCGATTCCATACAGCCATGAGGTTTGATTTTGAAGCATCCAACAATGAAGTAGAGTACGAGGCTCTATTGGTGGGAATACGAGTGGCAAAAGAACTGAAATCAAAGGTGATCCAATGTTACAATGATTCCAAACTCGTGGTTAAACAAATATTGGGGGAGTATAAAGCTCGAGGCATTAAAATGGTGGCTTATCTAGCTAAGGTTAAAGATGAGTTGTCAGAGTTTGAGTTCTATTCTATTGAGCAGGTAACCCAAGAACATAATTTGAATGCTAATGCTTTATCTTGACTTGCCACCACCAAAGAGGAGAACACGTTAAACACAGTCCCAGTGGATATCTTAGAACAACCAAGCATAACGAAAGAGTTGGTTGAGGTTGGAGTGATTAACAGAAAACTGACCTGGAAAACCCTCATAGTAGAATACCTCACAACTGGTAAGCTACCAAATGACTGAAAGGATGCAAGCAAATTGTTATATCAAGTTCCATGGTATGTTATGGTTGACGGAATTCTTTACCGATGAGGGCATTTTCTACCCCTCCTACGGTGTGTTATACCCGAGGAAGCACAAACTATCCTACATGAGATACATGAAGGATTCTAGGGACACCACGCTAGGGGGAAAAACTTGGCTCTAAAGATATTAAGGCAGGACTATTTTTTACCTACGCTCAAAAAGGACTCGGCCTCATATGTCCAAAAATGTGATATGTGCCAACGCTTTGCCACAATTTCTCAAGCAGCACCCATGGAGCTAACCATGATTTCATCGCCCTTGGCCATTCGCACTATGGGGTATCGACATGATTGGTTCGCTACCAACTGGAAAAGGAGGAGTTCACTATGCAGTTGTCGTCATCAACTATTTTACAAAGTGGGCCGTGGTCGAGCCTCTAACGACCATAACCTCGAAGAGAGTCCTGGATTTCACCGTGAAGAACATCATATGTCATTTTGGGCTCCCAAAGAAGATTGTGTCTGACAATGGAACTCTGTTTGATAGTGATCTTTTCTTGAACTTTTGTGAGAAGTACGACATAACCAAGAGTTTTTCTTTAGTGATGTATCCGCAAGCTAATGGGCATGTTAAGGCTATAAATAAAACCATAAAGGCGAGCTTAAAGAAATGACTAGATGAAGCTAAGGGATTATGGCCCGAGCAGCTCCCGCAAGTACTTTGGGCCTATAGGACCTCACATTGCACCTCCACAGGGCATACTACCTTCTCTTTAACCTATAAAAGTAAGGATATGCTCCCAATTGAGGCACTAGTAACGTCACATAGGCAGAATACCTTCAATCAGGATCGAAACCACGACTTGCTCAACGCATATCTGGAACTGATCAAGGAAAAATAGGAGGAGTCAAAATTATAACTCACCCATTATCAGCAAAGGATTACTCGTTACCTTAACTCGAAGGTAAAAGGACGTAGACTCGAACTGGGTGACTTAGTGCTCCAAAGGGTGTTTTAGGCAAATAAAGATCCTAAAGACAGTGTGTTGGGACCGAACTAGGAAGGACCATACTAGATTATGGAAATCTTGCGTGAAGAAACCTTCAAACTAGCTCAGTTAAGTGGAGAGTTGGTCCCACGAACCTGGAATGCTCTACATCTCAAAAAATATTATCAGTATTATGATGACTTTATTAGTTTTTAATGTTTTTATTATTTTTCCATGTAAGACTTATTTATAAAAGCCATTCTATTTTAATAGCACTGGATTGTTACGTAATTTAAACGTAGAATCAATATTTTATCTTATTCTTGTGATGTATCACGTGCTCATTTTGTAAAAGCGACCTAGAGTATTCATAAATTTTGATCGCTTGAGTGGCATATAACCCTCGAAGAGTCTTTAATGTATTTAAAAAAATTGGATAAAATTTGCGAAACATAGAATTTGGAATATTGATTATTCTACGGCTTGTTAAAGCTCTAATTTTCAAAGAAATTCTGAACACGAACTATGTTAAGAAATTTCAAAGAAACAAAACGTAGAATTCAACTAGGAAATCCTTGATATAACAAGGTCCGAGGTCTGATTCCTAACAGGTACAATGCTATTTGGCGAGCAAACTCCTTGATATAACCAGGTCTGAGGCCTGATTCCTAACAGGTACAGCGCTATTAGGTGAGCAAACTCAAGGATATAACCAGGTCTGAGGCCTGATTCGTAACAGGTATAACGTTATTAGGTGAGAAAACTCCTGGATATAACTAGGTCGGAGGTTTGATTCCTAACAGGTAACTCTATTAGGCGAGTAAACTCCTAGTTATAACTAGGTCATTGACCAGAATTAACTGGTTGAGTCATCAGGCACTTATCTCGATCTAAAGTTAAGCCCTATGACTATGCAAATGTATAAGGACTTAAGGTTCATAAATATGACAAGATAATAGGTGAAGGGGAAAAAAGTAGATAAAAAATTAATGAACATGTACTAACGCAAGTATATGAATAACTCAAGGAGAAATTGTCTCAGCCTAAAAGGTCTACAAACAAAAGGCTCCAAGCCTAAATAACAAAAAATATACATCAATAAGGAGGTCCCCCTTCATTTCTGAGCCCCGCTGATGTAATGCCCTGAATTCTCCGATGTGTTTTAATGGCGGGAATATAGTAGGCCGGGAGGGCCATACTTGTTTAATTATGCCAGTAAATGAGTATATACATGTTTATGTGAATTATATTATAATATGATGTTAAATTCATGCATGTGGGTCCACATTTTAATTAAAGGGGTGTGATGATAATTTGGCCCGTAGTGGGCATAATTGTATTTGTATGCATGTCAGTGATATATTGTTGAGACCACATTATAATGTGGGTTTGTTCGAGCTATTTGGCATGAGACGATCTTGGAATATTAATTAGCGGTCTAGTCATAACAGGTTAAAGTTCGGGGCTCGAGATGAGTCTCGGGGTGATTTTAATGATTAGAGCGTTACCGGGAATTAAAGGGTAATGGGATATAAATTATTGGTGTTTGGGATTATCGAGAATAGCGAGAATTGGAGAGCGTTAATTATGATTAACGAGATAGGTTGGAAAGGACAATTTTGCCCTTGGGAGCCTTTACAAACCCTTAATTTACCTAGGGGTATAATGGTCTTTTCACCCCTAGGATTGGTATAAACTATGTTAGGCTGTGGAAAAAAAGGGAAAAGCAGAGCAAGTTCTTGAAGCTTACCCGTACCTTCCTTCTCCTTCATCTTCTTTGTGATTTTTTAGCACTTGTTGAGGATTCAAGCTTGGGGAAGTAAGCCTTGGGAGTTTGGGAGAGTGTTCTACCATTGAAGAGCATCACAACCTGAGTTTGAGGTAAGTTTCTAGCCACTAGTTCCCTGGTTTGCTCTGTTTTGGGTTTTAGTTTCAGCTTGTGATTTTTTTATGGATAGTTGGAATTAATGGAATTTTTGGTTGGGGTTTAACTTGGGTTTTGATGAGGGTATGATGTAGATCAAGTTTAGGGGTTGTATTGGATGTTTGGGTGGTGTTTTGGCTTTTTTTGAAAGGTTGGTTCCAAGGAAAATTTCAAGGGAGGGAAAAACCAGAGTATTGGCTGAACTGTAGGTTGGGCCGCGGCATGGCCAGGGAGGACCGTGGCTCTTGAGGGGTGCTGAAGGAGGCCGCCTCTGTTTGAGGGGCGAGCTGCGGCATGGCCAGGGAGGGTCGCGACCCTTTAGTGGCATTTTGGTCAGAAATGAGTTTTTGGCTTGAGGATTCTAGCCTTAGGCCTCAGGATCGATCCTACTACCCGGATTAGTAGGATTCGATGTCTCGGAGGCTAGGTTTTGGTTTGGGAACCCTTGTTATTCATTTTATTGATGGAATCCCATAATTGTTTATGACCAGGTAACTGCTAAGGGACCAAAAGGTTGATCATTCTCAGGGGTCGTTCTTATTATATTTCTCGCTCGAACCTGAGGTAAGAAAACTGCACCCTGTGTATGTATGACATGCGTGATTGTTATTGAGGCATGTTGATTGATAAATGTGGACATGGATTGCATATTAAATGCTAGTGAATGTTGTTTACTTGTATATGGTACTGACTAGTCAGGGACACTAACCTAAGAGTCAGAAACGACATAAGCGTCCTGAACACAGGGCCGAATGAAGATTAGATCTAATCGATATCAGCATTGAATGGCTCTAAGGAATTAATGCTGGACCGACCCTACGGTCAATGAACTTATAAGCGCTTGGCTAGTCTAAGACTAGTTACTCAGAGCCAGGACCTAAGGCCCAGGTGATCGTTTGTCACATGGCTAGGGAACGATGTTCCAGGGTTATGACTCTATGGTCATGAGGAGGGTTATGTTGGTGACTAGTCACCATGCACCTATCTTGTTTAAGCTAATAAAAGGTTAACTTACCAGTTAAACCCCGGTTACTCTATCGTCACAAGACTAAAGGGAGCTATACTCAACTTAGTGACTTTTGCGACTGTCACCTATTTATTTGGACTGATAGTCCTTAATGATTATTATGATAATTGTTGATATTATATCATCTTTTATTGTGTTTTCTTGCTGGGCCTTGGCTCATGGGTGCTATGTGGTGCAGGTAAAGGGAAAGAAAAGCTCACCCAACCTTGAGTGGAGAGCTTAGGTGGTGATGTGTACATATGCGGCCGCTTGACCACCACGGACAAGGAGTTCTCAGAGGAACTAGAGGGTTTACCCTATTTTTGTTGCTTAGGTCGGCGGGTTTGTAATTGTGAAACTATAATGACCATTTTGAGTTGTAAATAACTTGTAAATGTTCTTGTGGGCCCATGAACAGTTTTATGTATTTAATAAAATATATCATTTCTTTTTTATTGATTTTTCACCTTAGCCTGTTAATAACACTTAGAACACGTTTTTAACCAAAGGACTCGGGTAGCGGGTCAAATTTTCGGTTCACCGTAACTGTTCTGGGGTAACCAGGGCGTTACAGCTGACTTGCCTCTGGGATGACATATCTTCTTCCTCAGCCTCTCGCGTAGCTCCGAAAGCCTTAGCTATATCCGCAGGCTCCTTTGATAACTGGTCCTGGAGCTTGGCAAGGTAGCGCCCCTAAACTTCCGCGTCTATGAATGAGAAGTCCCCTTCTTGATTATACGCCCAAACCCGATAGAACATTTCTTCTAAAGAGTTCTCCGCTTTAGCATCGTCCTCCTTTGCTTTGGCCTCGACCTCTGCAAGCTTCTGCTTAAGTTCATTAACCTCAAGCTAAAGATGGTCGAGCTGTTGAATCACCTCCAAGGCTTGGGCTTTGGCAACTCGCTCATTCTATTGCGAGGTCTTCAGGGCATTGTTGGCCTCATCCAGGGCTGCCTTCATGGTGTTGGCTTCCTTTAAGGTGACTTGCGCCTCCCCTAAGGCGGTCTTGGCCTCATCAACCTCGGCTCAGACCCGAGGAATGCCACAGATTTGAGCCATGCAAGACTACAAGCAAAGGATAAAAAGGGGTTAGTTTTTGAAGCCATGGGGCTGGAAGAAGAAGAACATTATATTACTTACCATCAGAGTCATCCTTAACACAGATTCAAGGACGGTCGTTGATGGTCGCGACTCAATAGCCTGCAACTCTTTGATGCTGATCGCACTCACGTGATTTATCATGAGGCTCACAATTTCCTGATATGAGCCGCGGAGGGGCTCTGGATATTTCTCCACCCTGAGGAGGGGAGCTAGGATGGTGACTATCGGGGCTTTGGTTTGGGCAACCTGCCGGACAGAAGGGAGTTCTCGAGGAGCTGGTGGAGGAGCAAGCAAGGTCGTGACTATGGTGAGCTGAGGCCGTTGCTTCTTCTGGGTGGAACTGGCACTGTTGTCTTTTGCAGGAGACCCGAGGGTGGTTCTAGTTCTGGTAGCAATTTTCTTTGAAACCCTTAGCCTCTTTATGTGTGGTTCGGTCTTAAGGGCCTCATTTAGATTCATTTCTTCGTCTGCAGAAGGACGAGTAGAAGAGTCAGATCCAAGAAATGATTAGTCAAGATAACATAAGGCAAAGAGTAAAAATACAAGAACCCTACCCTCCGAACTAGAGGAGGAAACTACTATGATTGGCTCTGAATTATGAACCGAGTTAGGTAAAACCTCTAACTCTTGGAATATCGGAGGAGGGGGAGACTCTAGTATTATTACATTTTTTGACCTACGTGGTTCAAGCTCTTCATGTGAATAAGACTCGTGATCAACCTACCTAATACCTAGGGTAAAAACACAATGACATAGGGAAGGCCAGGACAAAAGGTTTGTACTGTATTATTAAAAAATAGTGGACCTAAAGTTCAAGGTATTATCTACCACTATGGTATATCTGGGGTAGCTTTTGTCATAGCGTACGACCAAGTGATCCACACACTAAACACAAGTCACATTCAGGTCCGGATCAACTAGGTGTCGACTCACGAGCTACCTTGGGTTGAATTGGAGTAGCCTAAAGCTGGTAGTAGCTCAATTCATTTCTCTATATGGGTTTCCTTGGCCGGAGGAGCGAACTACTACCCCCGATTCAGCTCAACCTTGGTCAGAATTTTGTCCATCCTCCAGAACCTTTCTTTTGCGCACCAACTGTGCGACTTCCTTTTCTTCGTCAACCTCTTCAGCAGCAGGAGGAGTTGCAGGGGAGGAGGGAGCTCGAGGAAGGGGCCTCGAACCATGATGGCCAACATCTGATCCTCGCAAATCAGCTTGGAAGCCACCATGGTGGCATCATTCACCACCTTCTGAAACTCTTTCTCCTTGGCAGGAGCACGGGATAGAGTCTCGTATTGAACCCCGAGGGTCTCTGACCGCTCCGTTCTCTTATATATAGTTGCACAAAGTAATAACTCGATCATAATAACTTTAACTTGGTTAAGAAAGAATTCAAATGCAAAGTTTGAGAAGATGAGAAACTCATGAGGACACTTGAAGTATCGATGAATACACTACTTAAACTCGTTTTACATGAAGAATTGATCCTTATAGTCATTTGGGTGGCTAGGGAGGTCGATGATAGAGGCTATGCTAAGAAACTGGTGAGGTAGTGGAAGCCATCACCTCACCCCTTTGACTTAGGACTGTCCTTGAGACAAAAGAAAAAAAAATACATAATATCGGTGGGGGTGAGGACGTCCTACTCATTCTTCAAAATTAATTCTTCAACCCCTCCATGAGTCGATACGAGTTCGTGAGGAGCAAGAATAGTGCTAGTTCCATGTAGTTTAAAAATCTACGAAGTACTGGTCTGCAGGAAGAAAGGAACCTCTTCAGAACTCATCACTCCAAGCCCCAAATTCGTCCTAGAGCAGGGTACAACTCTGTTCTTTATCCAATAGGGGGTGAGCAATAAGTACTTTGGAGCTCGACTCGATCCCGTGACTCAGTAAGATTTTTCTCACCTTACCCTGAGTCTTTATCCAAGATTCTATATGCATGACATCGAAGAAGGTGTAAAGGTCAACCACGACCTGCCTATCCACCACTGGGTGGAATTGGGGAATATGGGTCTCGAAGGCAACCTCCTTATCTTGATTTTGGATTTGAGAGGAGGAGCTCGCCGCTGTTTTCTTCTTCTAGTTGGCAATAATTAAGTTCGCCTAGCGATAAAATGACCTATTAAAGGCAACCTAAGATGTAACTTTTCTGTGACACTAGAAGTGAGGGAAACCTAGAGTTTTATGTTCGATTTACTCGACCTAAGGTAATTACAAGCTAGATTCTCACCTAATGCTAATACATGGGTTCACACACAACCAGTGTAGCATCCCAAATTTGCTAATAAGGCTTGGGGCCTTGATTAGTGTGCCTGGAGGGCAATAAGTGATTTATTATTGTTATATGTGAATTTGATGAGTATGTGATTAGCAATGCATGTTTAGGTGAATTAAATAAGCATGTGGGCCCCGTTTGGTTATTAGGGGCATGTTTGTAATTTTAGGTCGTTGAGGGCATAAATGCAATATATGTGATATTTGTGATATATTTGTGATGCACGATTCGAGACAGTCCTAGGGAGCGATTTAGCTAGAAAGTCACAAGGTCAAATACCCCGCTCGGGAGGAGCTTAGGGGTATTTCAGGGATATTATAATGTGTTCGGGAATTATTTAATAGCATGTAGTAATTAAGTAATGGTTGGGATATGTTGGGATTAATAAGGATTTATTAGACTACTCGAGGACTTAGCGGGGTATGGCAAATGACTAAATTTCCCTTGGGTTACCTAAGGGGTTAGAGTAAGTTTTGGGGGAAATTATGTCTTTTGGTAAGGGATATTCTTGGGTTTACTTGATTGATTAAAGGCTCTATAAGGGGTTAGGAGGAAAGGAAAATAAATAAAAGGAAAGCAGTCTGAAGGAAGCTCTCTCTCTCTCTCTTAAGTCGGTTCTCTCTCTCACTAGGCTAGGGGAGATTTTTCTTGCTGAAAGTCAAGGGAGGAGCTTGAGGATTGAAGGAAGTGGGGTTTAGAAGTAGTTAGCATCAGCTGAGGATCGAAACCATTCTGGAGGTAAGGATCTAAGCTCGAATTTTGTTTAATTTTCTTCTGTTTTTGCAAAAGTTTGAGGGGTTAAAGCTTAGATAATTGAACTTGAGTTATTGTAAGATTTTAGTTAGTTTTTATGGGCTTATGTGCCGCTTAAAGTGTATTAGGATGATTATGGAACTCAATTCTATTGTTACGGTGCATTTGGGATGATTTCCAGGGGAGTTAGCTTGTGAAAATTGCATGGAGTTTCTGGGTTTCGAGGTTGAGCCGCGGCCCTGTTCATCAGCGCCGCGACCCACTTGAGTTTTTAGGCTGGTGGGGCTTCAGGAAATTTCCCAGGTGCCACAGCCCTAGGCTGGCAGATGTGACGCAATTTTTCCTCTGTCTTGTGGCACGCCGCGGCGCTTAAGGGAGGCTAAGTCGCAGCCCAAATGTGGATTTTTGGCAAAATGAGGGTTTTTAGTTTGGGAACTTGAGCGTTAAGGCTCGGGTTAGGGGACTGTGCTCGTGATCGCGGTGCGCGGATAGCTCGGGACACAAGTAAGAAAATTGCTGTACCCGTAGAGCTGTGTTGCAGGGCACGACCCTATATGATTGTGTTGCAGGGTGTAGCCCTTTGATTGAGTTTATTCATGTTTAATTATTTGCTTTATTATGCTATGTGTGCATATATGAGAATGAACGGCAGGATTCGGGAATGGCGAGGGCCGAGAACGGCAAAGGCCGGGAACGGTGATAGCTGAGAGAGACAAGGCCGAGAACGGCAAGTGGTCGGGAGCAGCACTTAGCACACGGAGTGCGAGTTGCCAAGGCGTGACCCAATAGGATACCTAGGATATCCTTACGGTGTAGACCACAAATCCAGTGCCTGGTAAAGCACCTGGGACAGCATGGTCGTATGTGTTTAGCCTGTTGGCGGCTTAAATATATGTTGAATGATAAATATGTATATGTTAACTGCTTGTGAGGGTTTTCTTGCTGGGCTTCGGCTCATGGGTGCTCTGTGGTGCAGGTAAGGGCAAGGGGAAAGTTGACCAGCCATGAGTACGGAGAGCGTGAAGCGACGCGTACATGTTTGGCCTGCCTGGCTACCACAGCCAGGGGTGTTTTGGGAGATGGTTGTACTAAACCTAGATTTTGTCGTTTAGCTAACTTTTATCATATTTTTTAGTTGTAAATATTTTTAAACAGTCTTTTGGGATCCCAAATGTTAAATGCTTTATGTTTTTCAATGAATGGAATTATTTTCAAAATATAAGACTCTGATTATGGTTTAATCACACTTTTGCCTTAAAACCTCGATTAGTGAGTTAGTTGTACGTTTTGAACTCACTTAGTAACAACTCTAAGGCAGTAGGGCGTTACAGGTATTGATGACTTTTAACTTCGGTTATTGGGTAAAAACCGAAGTTAAAAGTCTAGAATAGACTTCGATTTTTTCCAAATAATCAAAGTCTGTTCCATTTTTTCTAAAAAAAAAAACCAATATTTAGACAAATTTTTAACCCAAATAACAAAAAATTTAATCAAATTTTCAATCCAAATACCACCAAAACAACAATTTCGTAAAAATTTTAAACAAAAATAAATTATTACAATTATTGAGTTTATAATAGGCGTGCGGTTTCTCTCTAGCTGCTCCATGGCGAGACGTAAGAGAGTCCACTAGAAGCCTGCTCCGATTGACAAGGGTAGAGAAGGGGTAGTGTCTGAGGAAGTGGGTGGGGAATCGCTGGCAGTTGATGATGAAGAACCTTCAACTGAGATGGAGGACATTTTTAAGGACATGATGGCTGATTTCCCAGAAATTGGAGTTTTGTTGAAAGGGGATCTGAACATGGATAGATCGAACGTTTCTCAGTCCGGTTTGAAATGGAACGAGCAAGAAGACTTCAATAACAATTTCATAAATCAAGTCAAGGATAAGTGGTCAGCATTTAAAGATTTGTTGCCGAGCTAAGGAGGTGCTCGTCTGCAATTTGAGGAGCCATTAATTCAAGATGGACATCGGATTGCTAAGGTGGATTTGGAAGAAATTGATGTTGAAGCTTCTATCTGGAACTCAGCCGTTGTATGTATGGTATTAGGAGCTAATCCCCCTTTTGCAGTTTTTGAAGGATTCATAAAGAGAATGTGGGGAAAACTGGGTATCGAGAGGATTGCGAGATTAAATGCAGGTCATACTCTGGTTAAATTCAGAGATGAAGCGACTAGAGATTTGGTGTTAGAAAATGGGGTTTTGCATTTTGATAGAAAACCTATCATAGTTAGGCCTTGGACCACTGAATTAGATCATATGAGGATGGTTAAATCGGTTCCGGTGTGGGTGAGACTACCTGGATTGGGGTTACAGTATTGGGGTACCAAGTGTTTGAGTGCTTTAGTTAGCACTCTTGGGAAACCAGTTCTTGTTGATAAGGTTACAAAGGATAGATCTATGATGCAATTTGTAAGGGTTTTAGTGGAGATTAACATAGCTGATGAGGTCCCGAAATCTATTCAGTTTCTGAACGAAAGAGGGCAATTAATGGAGTAATTTGTTGAGTTTGAATGGCTACCCACTCAGTGTAAGATCTGCAAGGTATTAGGCCATACTGACTCTTCTTGTAATAAGAAAAAATAGGTGGTTTGGAGACCAAAAGAACAGAACACTAATGGAGCTAATTTGGACAAATCTGTTGAAGAAGCAAATCTGAGATGCAGAAGGGTGCAAGTTCTTCCGAGCAAAATAATGAAGCTAGTTTCAAGTCTAAGCCGTCTGACAGTAATATGGAGACTTCAATTGATCAGATGAAAACAATTGTTATTGATGTAGATACTCATCAAAGATCCAAGGTGGATCAGGTGGCTGGTGACAGTGTAGTTTCAGGAAGCAACTTAGATCAAGAGGGGGAATGGATCACACCTAGAAGAGGTGGTGGGAAGAAGTTGGTGGCTTCTAAGGCTCAGAACAAGTTGAAAAATGCATATAATGTCTTACTAGACAAGAATTTGGAGGGTTCGAAATTGGCTTTCAATGCAAACAAAAAATCGAATGGGGGAGTTCCAAATTCTTAGCTGGAATGTTCGTGGGTTGAATAAGAGGGACAAGCAGAGGTCCCTTAGTGTTTTTTGTAGGATTAATAAAATTGGCTTGGGTGCTTTTCTTGAAACCAAATTAAAGGGTGAGAGAGTGGAGGATATGATGGGCAGATTTTTTGATGATTGGAGCTATTATAAGGGTTCTCACAGTGAGGGTAGAATCTTGCTGGTTTGGAAGAGAAATATTTTGTTAGTGGATATTATTCAAGAGAGTGACCAATTTGTTCATACTATTATTAAGGAGTCTCGGTCAAATAGGGAGTATTGTGTGACATTTGTTTATGGGAGAAACACAGTTCTTGAACGAGTTCAATTATGGCATGATTTATCTTGCCTTAAATTTCCTGTTGCTCCTTGGTTAATGGCAGGAGACTTCAACTCAGTTTTTGAGTGTGATGACAGATGTGGGGGTCGTCCTGTTGCAATCACTGAATTGGTTGATGCTCAAAGGTGGAAAGCGTATGGATTGGCTGATGAACTTAGATCGATTGGTTCTCACTTTACATGGACTAATAACCAATCTGATGGGGCTAGAATTTACTCCAAATTAGATCGTGTTTTTAAAAATGAAGAGTGGATTGACCTTTTTCCGGCATCAGTTGCTGTTAAACAATGGGACATACTTTCAGATCATTGCTACTGCCTTATTAAGGTAATCCAGGAGGTAAATTTTGGATTTAAAACTTTTAGATTTTTCAACATGTGGATGGAACATGAAAGGTTCAAAATTACTGTAATGCAAAGTTGGTCTAGACCAGTGGTTGTTCGGGGCTTTGATGGTATTTTGGTGAAGCTTAAAAGGCTTAGCCATGTTTTGAGGCTCTTTAATAGGTCTGAAATAGGTGATGTTGAGCGTAATTTTCAGTTGGCTAAGGATAAGTATAACCAGGCTCAAGTTCAACTTCAGCAAGATCCTCATTCTTCTGATTTTTAAGCTGAGGAAAAGCAAGCTTTAGATAATCTAGTTAAGAATTCCAGATTATATGACAGTTTCCTGAGGCAAAAAAGCAAAGTCAATTGGCTCAAATTTGGGGATGATAATACAGTGTTTTTCCATGCTTGTTTGAAACAGCGAAAGGAAGTTAATCGAATAGCCTCGTTTGTTTCTGATAAGGGCCAGTTAATTGAGAATTATGAGGAGGTTGTGGCTCACTTTTTATCTCATTTTAGAAGTGTTTTGGGTAGTCAAAGTAAGGCTTCGGGTTCTATTCATAAGGATTGCTTTATTCATGGCAATATCCTTGCTTTAGAGCATCAGCTGGCCTTGATTAAACCATTCACTAAGAAGGATGTTAAGACTGCCATGTTTAGCATTGGGTCTATCAAGAGTTCGGGTCCTGATGGGTATGGTTTGGGTTTCTTCAAATCAATGTGGAATGAAATTGGTGATGATATTTCAGAGGCTGTTTTGGGTTTCTTTCAGCAAGGTATTCTTCCTAAAGGCCTAAATAATGTTTTACTGTCTTTGATTCCTAAAGTTGCAAATCCAACTAAGGCAGTGGACTATAGGCCCATCGCTTGCTGCAATACATTATATAAATGTATTTCTAAGATGATGTGTGAGAGATTGAAGGTGGTCCTTCCTCTGTTAATACACCAAAATCAAGGGGCTTTTATTAAGGATAGACTTTTAGCTCATAATATACTTATTTTTCAGGATATCCTTAAAGGTTAAAAGAGGAAGCATATTTCCCCTAGGTGTGTGATGAAAATTGATCTAAGCAAGGCTTATGATTCGATTGATTGGCACTGTTTAGAGGAGATTCTTGCTGCTTTTTGTTTCCCGAACCAGTTTATTAATTGGATTATGTTGTGTTTAAAAGATGCATCTTATTCAATTTTGATGAATGGTAGAGTGCAGGGCTGTTTTACTGGTCGGAGGGGGCTGAGACAAGGGGATCCGATTTCCCCTCTATTGTTTGTTCTGGTTATGGAGTTCTTTACTAGGATGCTCATTCATGCCACTCAGTATAAGGAGTTTAAATTTCATCCTAGATGTAAAAAGTTGAAGTTGGTGAGTCTTTGCTTTGCAGATGACTTGGTGATTTTTTGCAAGGGAAATAATGCTTCTGTTCAAACTATTCAGCAGTGTTTTCAAGCTTTTAGTGTTGCTACTGGTTTAACAGCCAACTTGGAGAAGTCCCGAATTTATTTTGGTGGTTTAACTGAGACAGAGACCAAGGATATTCTAAGGGATTTGCATTTTGTTGAGGGTGAATTCCCTCTTAAATATCTTGGTGTACCACTGCGACCTACAAAATGGAGAGCAGGGGACTGCGCTAATATAATTTAGAAGATTCAATTGAAATTACATCATTGGTCTAACCGTCATCTTTCATTTGCTAAAAAAGTACAACTAATTCACTCTGTTCTGTTGGGAATTAGAGCGTTTTGGATGAGTATTTTTCTTCTCCCTAAGAGTGTAATTACTGAGATTGATCAATTATGTAGGCAATTTCTGTGGGGAACCAGTAGGTGGAATGAGAACAGAAGTAAACTTCACCTCACGGCTTGGGATCAAGTTTGCCTTCCTAAGCATTTGGGGGGTATTGGTTTTAGGGAAGGGGCCAAATGGAATATGGTTCTTCTTGCTAAGTATATCTGGGCGGTTTCTACTAAACAGGACATTCTTTGGGTTAAATGGATTGATGACGTTTATCTTAAAGGGCAATCTTTTTGGGAGTACAATCTTCAGACTGATGTGAGCTGGTATTGGCGTAAACTAATTAAACTGAGATCAGTCATCCATAGTGAGTTGTTAGATAAAGCAATGGTGAATAACAAGTTGAAAACCAGTAAGCTTTATATGCAATTGGCTAATAAGGAAAGAGTTCCTTTTGCTCATGTTGTTTGGTGCAATTTGACCCTGCCTAAGTATAGATTTGTACTTTAGCAAGCTACTTTGAGGCATTTGTTAACTGGGGAAAATTTATTAAGGTGCCATCTGCAGCTGGATTCTATACTCTGTCTAATTTGCGAGTTACAGCAGGAGTGTTATGAACACTTGTTTTTTCAGTGCCATTTTTCTCAACAGGTGAGGAGTCGTGTAGCTGATTGGCTGGGCAGAGAGGTCTGGCCTATGCATTATCAAGGCTAGGTTGAGTGGATGGTGGGGAAGCCGAAGGATATTCAGCAGAAAGTCTTAGCTGCTGGTTTAGCTGCTTCAGTCTATCTGGTTTGGTTGAACAGAAACCACTGTCTGTTTAATAACTATTATGTTTCTGTTAACAAGGTTGTTTCTCAAGTGCAAAATTGTTTAAAGGCTAGAGTTTCTAATGTTTCTAGAGCTAAGCTGAAAAGTAAAGACTTAGTCTTTCTTGAAAATCTTAATCTCTTGTAATTCTCGGATTGAGGGGCTCTATTTGAGCTGGCTTTTGTAATTGTTTTTGTGTGTCAATATAATTCTTTTTTCATAAAAAAAAAACTAATAATAAACATTCAAAAATAAATAAAAAGTGAGAAAATTACAAATAAATTTTTATTAAATTCGGATTAATAAAAAATTAACATAGACAAACTTTTAGAGATTCATACATTTTTCAATGCCCAAACACACATTAGAATCAAGATTAGCAATTCTTAAAACCTATACATTATCAAAACATAATATATTAAATTAATAAATAAATAAATCCGAAAAATAAAAATAAAATCTTACAAATATAGATTTAGTGATCTATACCTATTTTCAAGTTAAAGAACACGTTTAAATGCTCAAAATCCATTCCAAATCCAAAAATAAATTGTTAAATCCGACCACACTCATACCCACGACCAAATAATCTCTTTTACACCTAAAAATCGAAAATAATCCAAAATCTATGATGTATTTCTATTTTTTTAGCAAGAATAGTGACAAAAAATTGGTACAAAACAAGAAAAAATAAGGAAAATGGGTGAAACCCTCTTCTCCCGTATGGTGGCTATGGAGGTTTTCCTTAGGGTTTCGTTTTAGACTAATAAATGAGAGAAGTGGTAGGGTCGGATATATAGAACTTTTAACTTCAGTTATTTGGTAATAACCGAAGTTAAAATTCTCCGCCTTTTTTTTTTATTACAAAAAGGTCTTTCGTTTTTTGAGAGCTAAACCTAAAACTGAAGTTAAAAGCCCATTGAAGGCTTTAACTTCGATTTTAATGTATTTTCCAACAATTTCATGTGTGAAAACCGAAGTTAAAGTCTATATTTCTAGTAGTGTATTCATATTCTTAATCCACTGTTGGCGAAAAACCACGTCAACAACCACCAAACGGGATACGGTGTATAATTACCACAAGGGGCCCAAACCCCCCCATCTCAGCCTCCCCCTCGGTTTAGAGATGACGAGATTGAAGATATGAAGGAGCATCTTCGAGAATTGGAGGAGCACATCTGGACTCATTACATCGGCCCAGGATCTCAATATCCACCTCTACCACATGATGATCCCGATGTTGGAGGACTAAGCTAGTAGATCGATTTATTATTTGTGTGATTTTTGTTTTCACAAATTCTTCTATTATAATTTTTAGAACAATGTATGTATTTAAATTTACAAACTCATGTATAAATTTAACTATTTAATGAAAGTATTTTAGTATAATTTTTGTTAATTAGATTTTTATTATTAATAATTTTATTAATATGAATATAAAAAATCATGTTGGTAAAGCCTATACCGATGACAATGTGGTCGGTGTAGGCCTATCAGATGAGGAATTTCTGGGGTCCTTTTACCAACAAAACATAAGGCCTATACCCACCACATCTATTGTTGGCAAAGTCTATACCAACAATAACAGATATTGTAATGCCCTGAAATCCCTAATGTGGTTTAATGGTCAGATTAGGAGGCCGAGAGGGTCATAATTGATTTATTATGCCAATAAACTGTTATATGCATGTTTATGTGAATTATATTATAATATGATGTTAAAAGCATGCATGTGGGTCCACATTTCATCATAAGGGTATTTTGGTAATTTGGCCCGTTGAGGGCATATTTGTATATTTTGGTGCATGTTTGTGATTAATTGTTGAGGCCACATTATAATGTAGATTTATTCGAGGTATTCGGCATGAGACGATTTTTGAATATTAATTATCGGTTTGGTCATAACAGGCTTAAGCTCGGGGCTCGGGGTGAGTCTCGGGGTGTTTTGGTGATTAGAGTGTTACTGGGAATTAAAGGGTAACGAGATATGAATTATTAGTATTTGAGAATATCGAGAATAGGGGGAATTGAAGGGTGTTAATTATGATTAACGAGATAGGTGGAAAATGACGGTTTTGCCCATGGGAGTTTTTAGAAACTTTTATTTAACCTAGGGGTATTTTAGTCTTTTTACCCCTAGGATTGATATATGGGCTGAAGGCTATAGAAAATAGAACCAAAACAGAGTTTGGTTACCTCCCTCACGTTCACCATCTTCCTCTTGCTTCCTTTGGAGTTTTTTATTCCAATTTGAAGAACTAAGCTAAGGAATCAAAGTTTGGAGCTTAGGACTTTAGTTCAACCATTGAAGAGGACTTAAATCCAGATTGAGGTAAGAATCTATCCATGAAACCTTAGTTATGCTCTGTTTTTCTTATGGTTTTCAGTTGTGAAATCTAAGGTGTTAAGTTGAGAATTAATGGAAGTTTTTGGAGGAAGTTCACTTAGGTTATGATGCTTGTATGGTGGGTAAGTTGTGGTAGAAATTGGGGGCTTTGCTTGGTGATGTTGGGGGAGTTTTAATGAGGTTTTGGATTGAGTTCAAAGGGAGGAAAACAGGGTTTTTGATTGAGTTTCAGGTGGGGCCGCGGCTCTGTTCTAGAGCGCCGCGACCCAAGCTTAAGAAAATGAGAGGAAAAGGCTGAAGGGTCGAAGGGCTGCGGCATGGCCAGGGAGGGTCGCGGCCCTTAGTGGCATTTTGGCCAGAAATAGGTTTTTGGCTTGGAGATTCAAGCCTTAGGCCTCGAGATCGATCCTACTACCCGGTTTAGTAGGATTCGATGTCCCAGAGGCTAGGTTTTGGTTCGGGAACCTTTGTTATTCATTTTATTGATGGAATCCCATATTTGGTTATGACCAGGTGACCGTCAAGGAATTCAAAGGTTGATTGTTCTCAAGGGTCGTTCTTATATTAATTCTCTCTCGAACCAGAGGTAAGAAAACTGCACCCCATATGTGACATGGAGGGTTATTCATGAGGCATGTTGAATGTTTAAATGTGGACATGAATTGCATATTGAATGCTTAGCAAATCTTGCTCACTTGTGTATGGCACTGACTGAATAGTCAGAATTGACAATAGTGTCAGTATCAACTGTGAAGCTGTGACTCATTAGTCAAGTTCAGCAGTGGTACTGGGCACTGGTCACACAGTGCTGACTCATAAGTCAGGAACGGTCTTAGCGTGTTCAACGCAAGCCAACAAAGATTAGATATAATCGACATTTGCATTAAATGACTCAGAAGAGTATTAATGTCAGACCGACCTCAAGTTCGATGAATACTCTAAGCGCTTGTTTGGCCAAAGGCTAGTTACTTAGAGCCACAGTGACTATTTAGCCACATGGCTGTGGGTGCTGAGCCCCATGTGACTTACTCATCAGTCACTCATCTGTTGAAGCTAGTGACTTCCTCGTCAGTCACTCATTATGGTTTACCAAACCTCAAGTGTTAAACCACTCATCTAATTAAGAGCTATAAGCTCCTTCATGGTTAATGTAACCACAAAGTGATATTCACTCATCAATTCAGAGCTATAAGCTCTGTATGATTATCATAATCATCATTTGATATTATATGCTTGCATTATGGTGTTTTCTTGTTGGGCTTTGGCTCATGGGTGTTATGTGGTGCAGGTAAAGGGAAAGAAAAGCTCACCCAGCCTTGAGTGGAGAGCTTAGGTGGTGTTGTATACATATGCGACCGCTTGACCAACACGACCAAGGAGTTCTTAGAGGAACTAGGGGGTTTACTGTATTTTTGCCGCTTAGGTCGGCGAGTTATATATTTAGACTGTAATGACCATTTTGAGTTGTAAATATTTTTTATGGGCCCGTGAACAGTTTTATGTTTTAAATAAAATATATCATTTCATTTTGATTGATTTTCCACATTAACCTATTAATAACACCTAGAAGAACGTTTTTAACCAAAGAACTCGGGTAGCGAGTTAAATTCACGGTTCAACGTTCACTGTAGCGGTCTTGGGGTAACCAAGGCGTTACAAATATCAACAAACTTCTACCGACAAATGTATGGAAGATGAATTTTTAATTGATTGTTTGTTAGTTTAAATTAAAAAGGAAATTCTCAAAAAA
The DNA here is from genome assembly GCF_963169125.1 of Humulus lupulus. Lineage (NCBI taxonomy): Eukaryota > Viridiplantae > Streptophyta > Magnoliopsida > Rosales > Cannabaceae > Humulus > Humulus lupulus. The sequence goes on along the minus strand of NC_084795.1, from coordinate 270,252,659 downwards.
TTTAGTATAGATTCAAGGGTTTATACATTTTTGGACTCTGTGTTTTGTCTCATTACCTGTTTGGACCCTGTATTTTGACTAATTACTTTTTGGACCCTATGTTTTGTAAAATGGTTAAAATAGAACCCTAAACTCAATTTTGATGGAGAAAAAATTGAATATAACAACACAGTTTTTAAGCAGAATGATTTTTTTTCTGAATTATTAGTTTGGTAAATTATTTGTGATTTTAGTTGAGAAAATATTGACCAAAATTGAGTTTAGAGTTCTATTTTAACTATTTTACAAAATATAGGGTCCAAAGAGTAATTTGTCAAAACGCAGGATCCAACAAACAAATAATGAGATTGTTAAGCAAAAATTTCATATTTAGAAAATAAAAAATAAACGCGAAACACAATTTCACCTATGTCAAATTTATAGCATAAGATTTTATTTATTTAAGTTCGACCCATCCGAGATTATAAGAATAACCTCTTAATTACATTCCTTTTATTTTAAAGGAAATACCATTTGATTCCAATTACGATGATATTAAATCATTTTAAATAATTTAGGGAGAATTGTGATGAATTTGGAATTGCAGCTGAACTCAGTATTTTTGGTTAACTGAGTTGCCTACATACCTTCTTTGTGAATGATCAAGCCACTTGTAGTTCAGATTGAGATATTTTAGAATTTGAATATAAGAATTCCGGTATATGACCATTTTCAGGAATTCTTTGCCATTTGAAAATTTGGAAAAATTCCTAGGTGGATGACCTTTTATGGAATTTCGAGATTTGTGTTTTTATACCATTTTGCGGTATTGCCGACTGTACTTAGTCTTAGCAACTAAGTTGCCTACGTATCCCTTTTTAGGAATCAAGTCTAACGTAGTTCCAATATTTTCAAAGATTTTATGATGCTTTGATAATTAAGAGGTGAATGACCTCTTTTTGGGATACCATTTATTATGGCTTTGGATTTTAATGCACTTTTAATTTTGAGGTAAAATTACCATTTTTGAGATTTTGTGAAGTTAATGACCTCTTTGAAATTTTGGAATGATATTTCATCATTTGAATTGATTTTGATGAGCTCATTTGGAATTTTATACAATTTCTCATGGTTTTAGAATTTTGTCATTTTGGTGACAATTTTATATCTTGAAATCTCTTTTTATATATATATATATATATTTTTTTTTTAATAATTTTTTTTATATATAAAGAAATTATTTGACTAATATTTTAATTGATTATTCCAAAATTTGTGGGTATGAATAATCAGATTTAATATCAGATAATATCTATATGCTAAAATTCAAATTTAATTTAAAAGATTTAAATTTAAAATTTGTGATAACATCTGATATAGATATTTATAAGATAATATCATTATTTTATATTCTAAAATTCAATTTGAATTTGAATTTGAAATATAATTAAGATATCATCTTTTGTCTATTTAAACCTTCTACCATACTCAATATAATGCATTCTTCAAAGTTCTCCAAATTTCTCCAAATTTGAGAGACATTGTTTAACTTTGAGAAGAAAGTGAAGCATATATTTGAGTATGTATATTTGTTCTCCTTGATTGTTTACATCATAAACAATTATATAAATATATAGTTCTAATCTCTTATATATATATTTTAGGAGACAACGAAGGTTTATTTGTGACAATTACCTATCTTCAATTGTCATTTATTTCTTGATTTAAGGAGTCATCTTCATCAAAATTTGCTTCTTCAATTTTGGTAAACAAAATTTTGTTTACACATATAATATATATGCATATGAGTATGATATATTTTTTTTTCTCATTTTTTTTATATCATACCACACATATATTTATATATATTTTCACACGTATGACCCCGATTTTTTTTTTATTTTTAATTTCTCAACATATATATATATATATACATCCTCATAAATCTTACTATAATCTTACTATACGTGTATACGTATATATTTATATAGATTTATAATAAAGATGATAAACATAATATATATATATATATTGACTTTTCAACTAACCAAAATGAGTAAATAACATCATTATTGTTATTATTATTTTATTTTTTTTATTTCAGCCGTGCCTATTGTATACATATATATATATATAATAGTGGCTGGGCTGATTTTTTTCAGTTGACTGTATTCCATAGTCTTTTTGTGGCTGGGCCTTCCATAATTTAACATACATATTTATATATATATATATGTAACTTTGAATAGCTCTGAAACGATTTTAACATAATTATATATATCATATATAATTTTATTTTCTTTAAGCCCATATTAATATATATATATTACTTTGTCTGTGGATTCCAAAACTCTTTTTCTTAGACACGCAGAAGAATTTTGTCAATATATATATATATTTTTTTTTCCCTTTGTCTAACATAGAGACTAAATTGCACTCCAATGCATTATTGGATATTGGGAAATTTCGTTATCTTGATTTTACTGTTTAATCAAAATTTACATTTTAAAAATTTTGACAGCATAATAGTATATGAATTTTATGATTTATCATATCTTCCATGGCTATATCTCACTTTTGAAGATCTTTTGTGGCTAAAAGCCTAGATCAAAGTGGACCATGAACAATATGAAAAAATCAAGTTTAATTTTATGAGAATTTGAGTAGCATAACTATCTAGAGAAATCATATTTTCTTCTTTCCCCTTTGGCTATATCTCACTTTTGAAGACCTTTTGTGGCTTAAAAAAACTTAGGTCAAAGTGGACCAAAGACAAAAGAAGAAAATCACTGGAGTAGAATTGATACTTAAAAAGGTGAGAACCAAAATAAGGGCAAGCCTTAGGACTTACTTTTGTAGAATTCCCTGAAGAATCTTAACCTTCTCTGTATTTTTCTTTTTTTTGGTGTTTCTCTCTTCTTCTTTTTTTATCGTAATTTCTCCCAGAATTTTGTAAGAGTTTTTTTCTTTCTCCTGTTTCTCTTTTCTTCTGTGTTTAATTTATTTTCCATTTTATAGACTTTATTTTACGTTATGTGAAGAGTGGTGAGAGTGAAATGTGGGAAAGTGGAGAGAAAAGTGGAGAGAAAAGTAGAGACACTCCTCTCCACTAATTTGACTGAACCACTTTTTTTTTATAATAATATATTATTATATATTTTTTTATCTTTATTTTTTTATTATTATTTTTTTCGTTCAACAGAGATAAAACAAAAGGTAAAAAAAAAAATATAAATCCTAGATTCAATAAATGAGTTTAGTATAGATTCAATGGATGTATGATGTACTTAAAGATATCTTTGTGGTACATCAATTTTAATAGTTGACCCCCGTAATCTAACCATGGTTCCGTCCCTTTTCACTGCCCAATGTCAAAAGATATAAATTGACTTCTCCCCTTAAATCTTATAAAATTGAATTCTTTGTCTAAAATACCGAGAGGAGTAAAGATCATGAATAAATACTGGTCGAACTTCAAAGTACCCTAGATAGCAGTACCAGCACACATTTTCTCGTTTGCCTCTCAGCTGCTTTCACACACGCGAGAACTCATCAGCCTAAATATATTTATTATTATTTCTGTGTTAATTAGTCGCGTCAATGATTGGAAATACTGAAATAATATCTATAGAGCACATGCATTAATTAAATAGACTAGTACTAATAATATTAATAGACCTTCAGTAGTGCACGTACAATGTAACTGCACCAGAAAGAGAGAGAGGTGTAGTCTATTCTCTTTATTGTTCTAAAGTATTGCAATTTGACATACGTTGAGGTGTTAAACAATTACACCAATATATCATCTCATTTTGGCGCCTCCTTTTGGCGCCAGTGCTAAGCAGCAGCAATTCTCTATTTTTTATTAAAACTATCTCTATATGCAATGTAAAGCCCACATTGAATTGGCATTACAACTATGACTAGCTAACGCTTGCTAACGTCATTTCTCGTGTCAAAGATACAACCTTATTTAAGTCTGGTAATATATTAGGCGCGCGCGCGAACGGTCGTAGTGTAAGGAGGAGTGAAATTTTCAACACTCACCTACTCTCGGTCAAATCTCCACTTTCATCAACTCTAACCCCAAAACTGTATGAAACTTCCTCCCATGTGCCTTATTAGATGCCTAGCTAACTACTCTCCTCAATATAAATATACTAAGATCACAACCCATTTCTTGCATCGAAAGAGAGTAGAACACAACTACTGAACCCAATATTGTTCTCTCTCGCACCTACATACATAAACTAAGTTTTAGAGAGAAAGAAAGCTAAACTAGTAATACAGCTATATATATTTACCAACAACAAAAAGAAAAGGTAATATATATCCATATTCATTCAGTCAAATGGGTAGACCCCTCGACTTTGAGTTTCCCAAAAACAACGCTCTTTCAAACATGGCCGCCGGCGCAAGCAATAACCCCTTGGACCCCGAGGAGTTCCGACGCCAAGGCCACATGGTGATCGATTTCATCGCCGATTACTACAAAAACATCGAGAAGTACCCAGTTCTTAGCCAAGTCGAACCGGGTTACCTCAAAAAACGTCTCCCGACATCGGCACCTCTCTATCCGGAATCCATCGAGACGATTCTTGGTGACGTCCAGGACCACATCGTTCCGGGCATAACCCACTGGCAGAGCCCGAACTACTTCGCATACTTCCCTTCCAGCGGCAGCATTGCAGGCTTCCTTGGCGAAATGCTTGCCACCGGCTTCAATGTCGTTGGATTCAACTGGATGTCGTCTCCGGCCGCCACCGAGCTGGAGAGCATAGTCATGGACTGGCTGGGCCAGATGCTCAGGCTGCCTAAGTCTTTTCTCTTCTCTAGTAACGGAGGTGGTGTCCTACAAGGAACCACATGCGAGGCAATCTTGTGTACACTCGTCGCTGCCAGAGACCGAACCCTCAAAGTCATTGGAAACGACAATATCGGAAAGCTCGTCGTTTATTGTTCGGACCAAACTCATTGCGCTTTCAAGAAAGCCGCACAGATTGCTGGGATCCACCCCAACAACTTTCGAGTCATCCCCACAACGCTGTCGTCCTCCTTTTCCATGTGTCCCAAGGCTTTGCAAAACACCATAACTGCCGATGTTGAGGCTGGACTCGTCCCCACGTTTCTACTGGCAACCATTGGGACAACGTCCACAACGACCGTCGACCCCCTCGGGCCTCTATGCGATGTGGCAAAAGATTACGGAATGTGGGTCCATGTCGACGCGGCCTATGCTGGGAGCATCTGTATTTGCCCAGAATTCCGGCACTTCATCGACGGAGTGGAAGGAGCCAACTCCTTCAGCTTCAACGCCCACAAATGGTTCTTCACCACCTTGGATTGCTGCTGCCTTTGGGTCAAAGACCCCGCAGCGTTGACACAATCATTGTCTACGGATCCGGAGTATCTGAAGAACAAGGCCACCGAATCAAAGCAAGTGGTTGACTATAAAGACTGGCAACTGGCTCTGAGCAGACGATTCCGTTCTCTCAAACTCTGGCTCGTACTCCGAAGCTATGGAGTGGAGAAACTACGTGGGTTTCTCCGAAGCCATGTGAAGATGGCCAAGCTGTTCCAGGGTTTTGTGGAAGCCGACGAGAGATTTGAGGTTGTGGTTCCGAGGAATTTCGCCACAGTGTGTTTCAGAATAAGGCCATCAGGAATAATAGCTAGTAGTAAAAGTAATGTGGTATTGTGTGAGATAACCAATAATAATAATGGCAGCCTCAGGAATACTAGTAGTGATGTGATCCAGAAGAGTAAGATTGTATCGGTGAATGAGGTGAACAACAAGCTGATGGACTCCATTAACGGGTCAGGTGGGATCTACATGACCCATTCGGTTGTTGGTGGTATCTTTTTGCTGCGTTTTGCGGTCGGAGCCAGCCTCACGGAGGAGTCTCATGTCATTCAGGCTTGGAACGTAGTCAAACAACATGCAGACGCCATACTCAACACCCACTCCCACTCCCACTAGCAATTTCAATTTCTTTCTTTATTTTGACCGGTCAACTATGATGGTTATTACCTTGTCCATACATGCAATTTTTCACATTCTTCGTATAAAATATTTTCTTTTACGTACACAATTAATGTACGAACTCTTCATCCTTTATATTTCTATACATATATTTTAATTAATAATAAGAAACATATTATTCTTTTTATTTTATTATAAATAATTCGTAATGACTGAACCTCACATAAATCTCAGAAAATCAGAGATGAATCTAAAAACACAAATCAGTAAGACTAATTATCAAACAATTAGAAAAGGAAAAATATGAAAGCATAAATCAACATAAGTATATATATTGGTTCAGAACAAGATCAATATGATCTTGAACCTAATCTAGTTTTAGGAACCACTATCTCTTCTTTATTCAATCAATGAAATGAGTACAAGGCTACAATGGAACTTCTTGGAACAATCTTGGATCAAACTCTCTAAACACTCAATCTCACAGGTGTTTTCCTCTCAATCCCTGAGCAAGTACTTTCCCAACAGTTGTGCTTCTCAATACAGTTCCCCAAACCCAGCTCTCACAACCTTTCTCAATACTCAATCTTGATTTCCACACTTGAGCTCTCTCGTCTAATCTGGCTTTTCTGTAGTTTCATCTGTGTAGTGCTCTTCACTGTGTTCTTCTCTCTACGTTTTTCTCTCTATGTTTTGTTGTCTTGTAACAAGTGAAACACACAAGTCCTTTTATAGACTAAGGACTGAAAGCTAATGAGGTTGTTATGATAATTGAGAACCAAACAACTTATTATAACAGAATTAGTTGGGATTTGGAGAAACTATTCCCACAGTATACATGCACTATCATTATGAAAAGCCAAAATTTACAAATAACTATTATATTAACAATATGCATTCTTTTCTTTCAATATATTAATACAACAATTTTATTATTTAATTACATTAGATGATAACACATTTTAAAAAATGTTATCGAATTATATTAAAAAATAAACATTTTATTAATTATTTAGTACTATTGTTTGATATTAAAAAAAAAGATTGAAAAAATACAAAGGACCACTGTTTCCCTCTCTCTCTCCCATTTCTCCTCATCTTCGATTCTCTCTTCCATTTCTCCAATCACTCTCATGGATTTCTAGCAATCATCCTTGTGATCTCAAGCTCTCATCAACATCAACAAGGATAGGTACTTCTACAACTTCATTTTTTCCCTCTTCATCCATCTTTTCCCCCAATTATAAACTTAATCCTCACTATAAGTTTGTACTGTAATTTCGGTTTTGGTTTTTCATCATTTATTTAATTAGAGAAATTTGACTTTTAATGCATTAAGTGATATTGTACAATAAAATTATACCAAGCCAAAACAATCTCACATTTTTATTCTAGTATTATTTAGATTCCCAAAAATGCCCCTATCATAAATTTCCCTATCTTTTTCTCCCATTGTCTTTTCCCTCTCTATCTCTCAAGCTCTTGTACACAAAAAAAATAAGGCAGCTTAATCTATACAAATTTTCGAGCATATTTTAGGGCAAGTTGTGAATCCTTTTAAGGCAATGACTTCGTTTTGGATTTCGGATAAAAAATATCCACTACAAGAAATAAGGCTTTTGCCGGCGCAATTCAGAATTGCGTCGGCAAAAAAAACTTTTACTAGCGCATTTAGTGAATCACGCCGGCAAAAACAAGCACATTTGCTGGCGCAAAATTGTGCCGGCAAAGGTTACTTTTGCCAGCGGAATTCAGGGTTGCCCGACAAAGATCTATTAGATTTTAAAAAAAAATACCATACACTTTTGTCAGCGCATTTCACCTAATGCGCTGGCAAAAGTCAAAACGTGCATTTTAAATTTGTGTATGTTTTCAACAAAGTAGGTGGCTAGACTTTTGCCGACGCGTTTCGTTGCGCCGACAAAAGTCTATTTTGCATCGGTAAAAGTCGGACTAGTTAAAACGACACTGTTTTTTCCTAGGATTTTATTAAAGACTTTTGCCGGTGCATTTTTAGACTTTTGCCGGCGCAACGAAACGCGCCGGAAAAAGTCATAGCAATTTTAGTGCAGCCGTGGCCCTTCTTCCCCATTTTCAGATTTTTTTCTCAACTTATTCTCTCTTCTCTCTAGTTTGATGTCCGACCACCCCATGCCATAATCCCACAGTAGCTCATCTCAGATAGTGAAGCTCTTCTCTCTCAAGGTTAGTAAATCCAATGGTAAAATTTTTAACATTTTTAGACTTTTTTCTCTATATCTCGTTTTGTAATTGTATTTTTTTTTGTTCTCTCTCTATAAACAGGTGCACCAAAGTGTGTGCAGCTCCAATCTCTCTGTAGAACAACTCCAAGGGTTAGTTTATGTATATATGTATATATATTTATATGTCCGTATATATGTATATTTATATTTATATGTCTGTTTTTTGTATATATGTATATATGTAAATGTGTGTGTACATATGTTTATTTAATGTTAATTTTATTTTAGAAAATTGATTAATTAATTGTGAACTATTAATATATATGTACGTGTGTGATATTTGGTATTATAGTTATATTTTTCTATTAAAAAAAAAAATAAATCTGTGTAGTTTTAGAAAAATGAGATTAATAATGAAAAAGATAAAAAGAAATATGGTTTTAGTATTTATTAAAAAAAAAAAAAATTTAATTTTAATGCTTTATATGTATATTAAAAAAATAGATTAGATTATTATATTATATTGTATATTTGCATTATATTTTATTTTTTTATATTAAAGATTATTTGTTTATAAATATTTATTAAATAAATTGTTTTGATGTTGCTGATATAAAAAGATTTGATATATGTTATTATTCTTGGTTTATGTTGTGCATGCTTTGGGAATATTCTGTATATTTCTCTGGGAATATTCTGTATATTGTGTGTAGTTTGCAGGTTTTATAAATTTTTGGGATAATTTAAAATATAGTCGTTATGCTGGCCAAATTTTGTTAGTCTTAGGAAAATTAACATTAATTACAAAAATTATAACCATTGACATTAATTTTTATTTTAATGCTTTATATGTTTGTTTCTCTTAATAGCAACTATTTTTAAGTTATTTTTATAATATATGTTTTTTGTATTAATTAATTTGTTTTTGTAAAATTAAAAAAACAGATTTGAATATGTATATTTTTTATTTTAATTCTTTATATGTATTTGTTTATTTTTGCTTGTTAATATTTATTATATTGTATTTTGTGATAACATATTTTAATTAAAGTATGAACTTAAAAAAAATCAGATTAATAATGTATATTTATATTTTAAAATTATTTTATATTAAACGTGATATTTTTGTAAATATGTATTTAATAATTTTTTTGTATTAATAAAAAAATCAGTTTTGGGATATGTTTTTTTGTAGTTAAATTTTTTTTTTTTTATCAAGAAAGAATATTTATTGATCAACCACCAAAATACAAACAAAGGCCAGAGCAAAAGCTCCACCAAACCAATTACAGATTAGAAATGAAATCTAACATTTTCCTCTCTCTAGATGACATCTTTTTAGAGCTGAAACTAAGGGCCTGTTTGGCATTGTTTTCTGTTTTTTGTTTTCAAAATTTTGTTCTCAGAAATAATAACAGAAAACTATTTTTGTAGTTTTCAAAAAATAAGAGGTGTTTGGTTAATGTTTTCTAAAAACAATTTTTTAGTTTTATTTTTTTTTAAATCTTAAATAAAAAAATTAACAAATATATTTACAAAGAGAAAAATATTTTAAAAGTTTGTAATAAATAATGAGATAAAATAATTTGAAAAAAAAAATGATGAAAAATAAGAAGTAAAGTTATGAAATTTTTTTTGAGAACAACAGAAAACAACTTTTTGTTGTTCTCAAAATTTTCTGTTTTTTGTAACTTTGTTTTTAAAATTTTTTTTATGAAAACAATGCCAAACACCTCCACTTGTTTTCAGAAAACAGTTTTTAGCTTTTAAAAACAAAAAAACAGTTTTTTAATTAAGGTGCCAAACACCCCCTAAGAGTTCTGGTTTTAATAGAAAACTGGATCAATTGGTCTAATTTAGTATCCGAATAACAGCAATTATCAAACACACATTTGTTCCTATTAAACCAGAGGAAATAGACAGTAGCTGCAAGAGAAACAGCTACCACCTGGCCCAGCCAATCATGCCTGCAAATAGCCAACCAATCATGCCACTCAACAAACTTCCCAGGCCAGATCAGATCCCCCAAACAGGTAGCAATAGACAGTCTGAGCTTCTCAGAAAAAGTACACTCAAAGAAGATATGCGAATGGGATTCATTCATCTGGCAACAAACAGGGCAGCTCAAAGAATCAATATTCACATGAGTGTAATGGAGAAGATCTCTAGTGAGTAAGTGATTATTAACAGCTTGCCAAAGAACAAACTAGTGCATAGGCACTGCAAACTTGCACCAAACTGTATGCCCATAGTCTATCCTCACACAAGAAATAAAGAGAGAGTACACCTTGCTAAGTCTGAGTCGACCATGCACTATAGCAGGATCCAAATCTGTTCCAGACACTAAGTGACTCAGCTTGATTAGTTTTTTCCAATACCAACTGTCATCTTGTTTCAATTTATAGTCCCTGATTGGCACTCCTTTTAAGTAAATGGTATTCACCCATTTCACCCAAAGTTGGTCCTGCTTAAAGGAAATGGCCCAGAGAAACTTAACTATCATAGTCTTGTTCCAAGCAGGCCCTTCTCTAAACCCGAGCCCTCCATAAGCTTTAGGACGACAGACAAAATCCTAGAAAGCTAGGTGAAATTTGCTACGGGTTCCCTTCATACCCCACAAGAAATTCCTACACAGAAAATCAATATTTCTAACCACATGTTGAGGTAAAAGAAAAATGTTCATCAATTAGTTCCTAATTCCCAATAAGACAGACTGGATTAATTGTATTATGCCAGCATAAGATAAGTTTCGGCTGGCCCAAGAATTAAGGCATAATCTGATCTTCTTGAGGATTATTTCAAAGTCAGATGCTTTGCATTTGGTAGGTCTAAGAGGGACACCAAGGTACTTCAGTGGAAAAGACCCCTCCTGCAGATTAGTACAATTCGACACAACCTCCTTAGCTGCATTAGTCAGCCCACCAAGATAAATTCGGGATTTACGAAAGTTAATAGAAAGGCCCAAAGACAAGGAAAACTCAGTAAGAGCTGAGTGCAAAATCTGGACAAATTGAGGATTAGCCTTACAAAAAATAAGTAAATCATTCGCAAAGCAAAGATTAACAAGATTGAGAGATTTGCACATAGGATGAAATCTGAATCCTTTATCCTTGGAAGCTTTGAGGAACAAACGAGTAAGATAATCCACCATAATGAAAAAAAGTAGAGGAGAAATAGGATCCCCTTGCCTAATCCCTTTACCTCCCTGAAAGTGACCTTGGATTCTACCATTTAATAATAACGAGTAGGAGGTGCCTCTCAAGCAAATCATGATCCAACGGATAAATTTACTAGGAAAGCACAGAGCTTTTAGCAAATTCTCCAAGAAGTCCCAATCAATTGAATCATAGGCTTTGCTAAGATCAATCTTCATGGCACATCTAGGTGAGCTGTTTTTCCTATTATAACCCTTTATCAAATCTTGAAATATGAGAACATTATAGGCAAGAGATCTATGCTTTATGAAGGCACCTTGATTAGAGTTAATCAACGAAGGAAGGATAGTCGCAAGCCTACTGTAATGACCTGAATTTGCTAATAGGGCTTAGGGCCTTGATTAGTGTGCCTGGAGGGCAATAAATGGATTACTATGTTAATATATGAATTAATGTGAATATATGATAATGATGCTTGTTTAGTTGAGTTAAATGTGCATGTGGGCCCATCTGGATATTAGGGGCATAAATGTGATAAATGCTATATATATGTGATATGTCTGTGCAGCACGATTCGAGACAGTCCTGGGGAGCGGTTAGCCAGAAAATCACAACAGGGTTGAGATTCAGACTCGGGGCGAGTCGAGGGGTAATTTGGCTATTGGATGTGTTATGGGATTATCGAGTTATGAAAATAAATATCTGGAGATATATTTGAGGATAGAATGTCTAGGAGGGAATATTGGGGAAATTTACCATTTTGCCATCGGGGACGTTTTGGTACCCCTAGCCTTTAGGTAACCCTATAGACTTAAGTTAAGTAAAACAAAAAGGAAGAATTATTTAGAAACTTGGGAAAACTGACATATACCTTTCTTTTCAGTTGAGGATAGCTTCTCATTACTCTCTCTCGCACCTTCTCTTCTCTAAGGCATATCAAAGGAGAACTTTGGTGGAACTAGTCAAGAATTGAGGACTTTGGGCTGTTAGAGTTAAGGAGCTAAGAGCTGGGCATTTGAGGAACCAGTTTAGAAGCATATCACATCAAAGGTAAGCTCTAACTATGGGGATTATGCTTGGATTTCAGTTGTGTTTTTGGGTTATGCATGTGGGTAGAACTTGATCTGTTTTTGGGTATTTTAGTTGAATTTTGGAGCAAGTTTTAATGGGTTTTTGATGCTGATATTGAGCTGGAATGATTGTGTTGATTATCTAGGATTGTTAGCTAAGTTTTGGGTGAATTGACTTGGGGAAAATGTAGAAGGATGATGAAGAATTCTGAGTTGGAGGTGAGGGCCGCGGCCCTAGGATGGGCATGCCGCAGCCCATGTGCGCGCCCGGCCATGGGAGGCCGAGAAGTCACATGCACGCCACGGCGCTTGGTGTGCGCGCCGCGGCCCGTGTGTGTTGCAGGGAAGTGCTAGCCTCTGTTTTGAGGCTAGCCGCAGCGCTTGAGAGTGGGGCCGTGGCTCTTAGAGCTAGTTTGTGTTTTTAAGGGTGTTTAGGTTTAGGAACTCAATGGTTAAGGCTCGAGATGGATTTTATCACCCGGTTTGATAGAATTCAAGGTCCCGAAGGTTAGAGCTTTGGCTCGAAGTTATTTAATGGATTAGAACTTGATGGATGGATATGGTTATTGTGTTGTGGCTAGGGTTTCAACGAGGCTCAAGTTAGAGGACTGTGCTCGAGACATCGGTGCTCGGTGAGCTCGGGACTCAGGTAAGAAAACCCTTGTTCCCATAGAGCTTGTATGCAGGGCTGAGCCCAATGTGTTTGAATTGCAGGGCGTATCCCTTTGATTGTATTTGTTAGTGTTCTGTACTTGTTTATTATGGTATGAGTGCAATTATGTGAATGATCGGCAAGAGCTAGGAACAGTGTAGGCCGAGGTTGGCAGGGGCCGGGAACGGCAAAGGGTCGGGAATGGCGTTGGGCACGTTGAGTGCAAGGCCGAGTATGGCAAGGGGAGAAGCCTTGAGCACGTGGAGTGCGAGTTTCCAGGGCGAGTCCCTAAAAGGATACCTGGGATATCCTCACGGTTTAGACCGCGAACCCAGGGCCTGGTAAGCGCCTAGGACGGCTAGGTCGTATGTGTTTAGCCCATTGGTGGCCTGTTTATATGCTTGGTGTATGTTTTGTATATGTTATCTACTTGTGGGTTTTCTTACTGGGCTTCGGCTCACAGTTGCTCTGTGGTGCAGGTAAGGGTAAGGAGAAAGCCAACCAACCATGAGTGTAGCAGGTGTGAGGCGGCGTGTACATGTTGGGCCAGCCTGGCTGCCACAGTCAGTGGATTTTGGGAGATGGTTGTAAATAAACTTAGATTTTTTCATTTAGTTGACTTGGTTCAGTTTATATGTTGTAAATGTTTCTAAACTGTATTTTGGGATCCCAGGTGTCAAAATTTTATGATTTTCATTGAAATGGAATTATTTCTAAAGTTTTTCTTCTATTTATGGCTTAATTACACTATTTGACCTAAAATCTCGATTAGCGAGTTGAACGCACGTTTTGAAACTCACTTAGTAACGACTCTAAGGAAGTAGGGCATTACACCTACTGCAAAGCATCTTAGATATGAATTTATAGATGGTAGTGCAGCAAGCAATTGGCTTGAAATCAGCAGTAGTAGCAGCCTGGTCCACCTACGGAATCAGCACCAAGAGAGTGTCATTTAAACTTTGAGGGATTAATCCTGTCTCAAAAAATTCAAGGATAGCTTGAGAGACCTCCCTGCCTATTTATTTCCATATAACCTTGAAAAAACCAGCCCCGTACCCATCCGGACCTGGACTTTTAACAGGATGAATGCTAGAGAGAGCCAATTTAACATCATGAGCAGTAAACGGCTTAATTAGGTCCAGTTGGGAAGTTAAATCTAAAAACGGGCCATAAGAGATACTTTGCTTATCAATATGACCATTAGCTCTACCCGAACAACCTAAGTAGCTTTGAAAATGATGAAGGAAATGGTGAATTACCTACTCATAATCATCAACAACAGTCCCATCATTTGATAAATAAGAGACTATGCGATTAGCTAATTTCCTTTTCTTCAAACTGGCATGGAAGAAAGCCGTATTGTCATCCCCAAAACGAAGCCAAGTGATCTTACTCTTTTGACGAATAAAACTCTCATAGACTTTCTCGTGTCTTCTAAAATCCAACAACGCTTCTCTTTCAGCCAAGATCAAAGAATCATTGCTAGGATCAGCATACAATGCATTCTGAGCTTGCTGGAACAGAGATTTACTATGCTCAAATTGGAAACCAACATCACCCATAATCCTCCAATTGAATCTCTTTAGCACATGCTTAAGCCTAGTCAATTTTTGAGCCAATCTTGATAAACTATCACCTCTAGAACAGATAGGCTTAGTCCAGCTATCTAACACAATCTCTCGGAATTGATGATGAGAAGCCCACATGTTAAAGTAACGAAAAGGCTGAATCCCCAAATTTCTGATTTCAACTGGTTTGATAAGTAAAGAGCTGTGATCAGAGACCACCTCCCTTTGGGAAAAAGCTGTAGCTAAGGGAAACTTATCCATCCAAGCCTCATTACAGAAAATTCTATTCAGTTTAGAATAAATGCGATGCCCATCCTCTTGGTTGTTAGACCAAGTAAAAACAGGTCCCATAACCTTCATTTCTTCAACCAATTCGAGAGCCAACCAAGCTTGAGCATCCTCCATTTCCTTCCCTGATATAGGCCTCCCACTCAACCGATCCGTGCGGTCAAACACTGCATTGAAGTCCCCCAGAACTAGCCACGGCTGGCCAGACAAGTGCACCTGGGATAGGTTATTTCACATAACTCTCCGAGTTTCTAAACAGTTGGAGCCATAGACAGTGGTTAGAAAGAAGTCTAGGTTCCTACTACGAATATGAATACGACAATGTAACATTTGAGAAGATTCCTGAATGATATCAATATGAGCCAAATGTGGTTTCCAAATTAATAAGATTCTGCCCTCAAAACAGTCATTACTGTAATAATTCCAATCATAAAATGTAGAACTCATAATAGCTTTAATTTTATCCCCCTTGATTTTAGTTTCAAGTAATGCACCTATACCGACCTTATTCAATCTACAAACATCTAAGACTGAAACCTGTTTATTCTTTCTGTTTAACCGTCTAAAATTCCAAGATAGGATGTTGCAAAATTCCATTAATATTATTGAAACAGACTTGTTCTGGAAAAACCTTCTGAGACTCTTGCAAATCACTATAAGAATTCCTTAAAGAGTTACTAGTATTTGAGACTTTAGCTTTTCCATTCCCAGTTCTCTTAGGACGAGCCCAACCAATATCATTTGATCCAGAACCAGCTGGAGCTACTGCTTGAGAAGGCTTCAAGTCTATATCAATAGGATTATGCTTCATATTAGTGGCATTCTCAACTGACTCCTGAACAGGTTCTGGTTTATGTTGAGGCTCTTTCTTCCTCCAAACAAATCTAGCTTCAAATTAACAAGAGCTTGAGGAATGCCCTAGCTTCTTACAATTAGAACACTTGGTTGGAAGCCACTAATACTCAATCGGTTGTTCCATCACCTGACCCCGTTCATTAAGATAACTGATGAATTGAGGCAGCTTATCAGCTATTTCCATGTCCACTAAGACTCGGGAAAAACTGAGCATGGACCTATCCTTGGTAATCTTATCCACCATAATAGGCTTCCCAATTATGCTAACAAGTGCACTCAAGCACTTGACACCCCAATACTGTAATCCAAGTTCAGGTAGACGAATCCACACCGGAACTGATTTTATTGATCTCAAGGAGTCTAGATCAGTTGTCCATGGTCGAAGGAGAACAGGTTTCTTGTCAAAATGAACCACACCAGTTTCAAGAACCAAATCGTGGGTAGCTTCATCACGAAATTTCACCATGGTGAAACCTGAATGTAGGTGAGCCACTCTCTCAACACCAAGTTTGCCCCAAATCCTTTTTATGAACCCTTCAAAGATGGCTAGAGGAGGATTAGCTCCAATTACAACACAAATCAAAGCTGATTTCCGAAAAGATGCTTCAACTTCAATCTCTTCCAAGTCCAATTGAGCAATGACCTAACCCTCATTAAGCAATGGTTCCTCATATTGCAGCTGCAAACCCCCATACGTAGGCAGGGATTGTTTAAATTTTGCTCAGGTTGCTTTTGCCGATTCTTGAAAATTGCCAGTCTCAACCTCTGCAACCCAAGAGACCAGACCCTACGCATCATCAGACTAAAGAATCCCCCTCGGACTTCCTTCATCGACCCCATGACCAGATGCCTGCTGCACTTCAATCGCAACATCCTCCTTCACACTCTCGGCACGATTCTTGAGTCCAGACCCAGGATTCACAGCAGCGTCACATTCTTCCTTAGTGAATTCGGCCTCCAAAGATGGAAGCAGAGAATTGGATGAAGGGAACTCTAGATCTCGATCTTGTTTGGCTGGCTTCTGCACAGATTTGCGCCTCCTCGCCATGGAAGGAGAGAAACCTGAGACTCACGCCTTTTGTGGTTAAATATTTGTATATATGTAAATTGATGTATTTGTTAATGTATATATATGTTTTGTATGATCTAGGAATATTCTGGTTATATATGTGTTTAATTTGTAGGTTTTAAAATTTTTGGGATAGTTTGAAATATAGTTGTTATGCTGCCCAAATCCTGTTAGGGTTAGTAAAATTAATAAATGTTTAATAATTAATTAAATAAAAGTTTAAGTATAATTAAAAAATACATCAAAACATCAATTTTTAACTATAATTTAAATACAGTAAAATTACCAATCATAATAATTAACAATTAATTTAACATTAATATTAAATGTTTTGTAATTGAATTTTTTTTTAAATATAAATGATTTAATAAAATATAATTAAGTTAAATATAAATATAATAAAATTGTTATTAATTAAGTAAATAATCAAATACAAATTGAAGAATTGAATAAAAAATTACAAAATGAAATTAATTTATAATTAAATTAATTTTAAAATAAAAATAATAAACAAGTAAATGATTTAAATTTTTTTTTAATAATTAATAATTAGCTATATTTTCTTTGGTAAATATAAATAATTATTTTTGCTAGAGATAGGATATTATTATCACGTGATAATAAGGGAGACAAACGGTCATGAAATATTTTGACTATCATTTCCCTTATTTTAAGACAATTATTAATATTTTCTGAATTATTTCGCTTAAAGATGGCGAGCGACAGAAGCTGGATGAGTGCGAGGAATCGTTGGTCTCTAGAGTATAGAAATGGTGTTAAGGAGTTTTTCGAGATCGCTAAAAATCAGGTGAACAATCGGGGTTTGGTTCGTTGTTCGTGCAAGAAATGTGGGAATGTTAAGTTCTAGCCTATAAATGCAATTTCGATGCATTTATTCAACAATGGCATCATGCAATCCTACAAAGTGTGGCATTACCATGGAGAGGCGCTGTCACTGCCGCCAGATGTGGTACGAGATCAGGATAGAGATGAGATAACGGATATCCTGGAGGATGTTTACGCTGAAGATGACGTTCCCGCTGGAAACTATAATGATCCTCCCCAAGATGATGTTCAACATCGCAACAAGTATGACAATTTATTTAAGGAGATGTCAAGTGAACTGTACATGGGTTGCCATAAGTATTCCGCGTTGAACTTCTTGGTGAAGCTAATGCATCTGAAAGTTATTAACAAGTGCAGTAATCATTACTTTGATGGTTTGCTGGAATTGTTAGTCGACGCTATGCCTGACGGAATAATTTTACCTAAGTCTAACTATGAGGCGAAGGAAAAGTTGCAGAGTATTGGATTGGGATATGAGTCCATCGATGCTTGCAAGCATGACTGTGCACTATTTTGGAAGGAGAATGCGAACTTGGAATTATGTCCGGTTTGTGGTGAGTGTCGCTGGCAAGATAATCATGGGAAAGGGAAGAAAGTGGCTCATAAGGTCATGCAGTACTTTTCGTTGATGCTGAGATTGAAAAGGTTGTACAGTTCGAGATATACTGCAGAGGATATGAGATGGCACTATTCTAAAAGGCCAAAGGAAGATGGTGTGTTGAGGCACCCCGCTGACAATAAGGCGTGGAAGCACCTTGATGAGTTGTTCCCATCTTTCGCATTTGAACCTCAAAATGTTAGGCTTGGGTTGGCTACAGATGATTTCAATCCTTTTGGGAGCATGAGCAACTCTTACAGCATGTGGCCTGTGATACTTTTCCCATACAACTTGCCGTCATGGAAGTGCATGAAACCATAGTCATTAATGTTGTATATTCTAATTTTAGGTCCTTCTTCACCTGGAAAAGATATCGATGTCTATATGAGACCTTTGCTTGATGAGTTGAAGGAGTTATGGGTGAATGGTATCGAGACACGATATGCATACAATAATACCTTGTTCAATATGCGTGCAGCAATCTTGTGGACCATTAACAACTACCTAGCTTATGCTATGATGTCTGGGTGGAGCACAAAAGGGTACAAGGCGTGCCCCACATGCAATGAAGAAACTCCCTTTGTAGGGATTAGAAGTAAAATTGCATACATTGGCCATAGAAGGTTTCTTGATATGGATCATGAATGGAGGAGCAAATGAGCACTATTCGACGGTAACAAGGAACTTAGGCCACCACTGAAAGATTACTTCGATGATGATGTGTTGAAGCAATTAGAGAATTTTCAGATTAGACATCCTGGGAAACACAAAGAATTTGGTGGTGTGAAATGCAAAAGGGCTCCGATTGAACTTAATTGGTCGAAGAAGAGCATATTGTTCGAGCTTGATTATTGGAAGAAATTATTGCTGAGTCATAACTTGGACGTAATGCACATTGAGAAGAATGTTTGCGACAGTGTCTTGGGAACTTTGTTGAACTTAGAGGGAAAATCTAAAGACACTGACAAGGCAAGACTTGATCTAGCAGACATGAAAATTAGGGAAAAACTCCACCTCCACAAAGAGGGAAACAAGTGGAAGAAACCGCACACCAGTTACACCCTCAGTGTCCTGGAGCGTCGATTTTTCTGTGAAGTCAGTTGAATTCCCAGACGGTTTTGCTGCAAACCTTTTGAAGAATGTCAATGTCAATGTCAATGATGGCAAGATAACTGGGCTGAAATCACACGATTTCCACGTGTTGTGTCAGCACTTATTGCCCGCCGCAATTAGGTTGTTTTTTGTTCCTGAAGTTCGGAAGCCAATTATTGAGTTGTGCGGTTTTTTCAAAAAACTTTGTTCACAGACTTTGAATGTGAAAGACCTTGAGAAGATGGAGACAGACATTATCACCATTTTATGCAAGTTGGAAATGATATTTCCTCCAGCATTTTTCGACATTATGGAGCATTTAGTTTTGCATCTTCCGAAAGAGGCAATTCTTGGCGGTCCCCTGCACTTTAGGTGGATGTATCCCATTGAAGATTTGATGGCAGTTTATAAACAGTATGTAAGAAATCGTGCACGTCCAGAAGGTTCAATCGCAGAAGCTTACGTGGTCAACGAGGCCTTAACCTTTTGCTCAATGTACCTCCGGGGGGTTGAGACTCGATTCAATCGACCTGAGAGGAATGACGATCGCGTTGAATCCCAACCAAATCAGGAATATTCTATTTTAAGGCTTTTGGTCATCCATTTGGTAAGAAATCAAATATGCTCCTCAATCCCCAGTTAAAGCAAAAGGCCGAGTGGTATATCTTGAACAATTGTCCCAAAATCAAGGAGTACCTTAGGTGTGTTTTCTAGTCTTTTTTCAATAAATTTGTTTGGTTTATGTACCTAGTAAAGGCAAAAATCATAACATTGTTGTCCGCTTGTAGTGAGCATATGGATGAATTAAGAAGATGGGGGGGCTCAAATCTTGAAGTTCAAGAAGAAGCTGATTTTCCTCGGTGGTTCAAAGAAAGAGTATGTATATTAGTCTCAATTCTTTTCTGAAACCCCACTTAATCAATCCAAAACTAACTTTCAATGTTAATGTTGATAGGTGAACGGTTTGCATGAGTCAACACCTACTGAAGTGAATAATGAATTGTATGCTCTCGCAAACAAATCAAGCGGCACCGTGTTCTCATATCCAGGGATGATAGTGAATGGTGTGAAATTTGTGATTCATGGTCATGATATGAAGCTTAAAACACAAAATTGCGGTGTAATGGTGCCAAGTGAGGAAGGAGTGAACTACTATGGAGTTTTGGAATAAGTATTTGAATTGTCCTACTTGATGGGTTATAGTGTTGTCCTATTCAAGTGTAGATGGTTCAATACAAGTAGAATTAAAGTGGAATCCAATTTTACAAGTGTATATGTGAAGGAAGAATGTTACAAAGATCCTTTCGTTCTCACATCTCAAGCGAAGTTGGTGTATTATCTTCGAGATGTGAAAAATGGGGATGATTGGAGGCTTTTTATTAATACATTCCGAGGAATATATGGGATTTCTCAAATTCCGATGTTGATGATACTGAGACCAGAAATGATATACCAATATTGCAAGAAGTTAATTCTTCTTCATTTCAGTTGTGGGTAGAACTTCCAATTTTTGATAATCTTCAGTATGATCGGGTTGATGTCAATCCCACTGAAGTGTACAACATCGATGATTTGGTTGGCGAAGGTTCAGATGAGTTTGTTGTCGATGATGAAGTTGAATTTGAAGACGACACGTTGGCCGAGTATGAAGACGATAAGGATGACGACAATATTCTAGTCGATAGTGATAGTGATAGTGGTGTTCGTAATGATGTTGTAGTTAGTGATGATGAGGACAGTGATATGTAATTTAAACAAGTATATGTAAATTTTTATTTAATTCAATGAAAACTTTATTTATTATTATTAATTAATGATAGTATTAGATATAGGTACACATGCACCTATAGGATGCCTTGGGGATAATCAATGTATTCATGTACTGGTTCTCATTTTTTCCATGGCTCGTTATTTGCGTAACACTGTACCCCCAACTACACTAGCATGGGAACAAGTAAAACCGATTGATATCCAAGTTATTAGACATAGGCTACCTATAAGCATTTTTTTAAACCTTTAATAACTCACTATTAAAGATTTTGTCTATCTTCATAATATTTTAACAAATTCCAAATTTAATTGTGATTTTAGGACAAATTCATTTATCCACAAGACAATCCAGTAATCAACGATGCCATGGTAAGACAAATGCAAAAGCATCTGACTGATTGGTGCCACACGCTAAAGAAACACTGGGTAGAGGTTGGAGGGGAGGTGGACAACGAGAGAGCGAAGTCAAAACCTTTTGGGTCGATTACTTCTTCTGATTGGGCAATTCTATGCGATTTTTGGGCTTCTGATTCTCAGCAGGTACGCCGTAGATTTTACATTAATTTTTAATTATAAAATTACAATCTAGATTAATGAGTACTATTTTTTGTTTGAAGCGTATATCGAAGAAAAATGAAGAAGCTCGAGCAAAAATGACCATACCAGGAGGACACGGTTACAAATCCATCATTGCCCATGTTTATGATTACGTAAATTATAATAACCTATATCCTTACATTTACGAAAATATTATAAATGTCACAATGTTTAAATAAGTTACTTTTTTAGATGGATCTGACTACTGGCAAGCTTCCGAGCATGATCGACACATTCGAGCAAGAAGAAGGATAAGTGGATTAGTGATGTAGCGGTGACAAAACATGTAAGTTGCATAGCCTTAACTAATTTATGATCATTTAACTTTAAAAAATGTTAGTAAATAATTAATAAAGATTAATTATTAATTGGTTGGTGTCAATTAGTAATTATTTATTAATTATTAATTAAATTTTTAACAATTAAATCTTTATAATCTATCTGCCAATATTTTTATGATTAATGATTGTGGACTAAGATAAAAAAAAGAATGTAACTAATATTGTCCCCGTATCAGGGAGCTTGTGGGCTAAAGTAAATTTGGTCATGAAAATCCATATCTAAATAAAAAACATGCAAATATAGTTGATGTATATGTTTAGAGACGTAAATCCCCCATTAATGGAATTAACTGCACTTATTGTATATATCAACAACATCTTCATGATTTTGATTTAGATATGGATTTTCATGACCAAATTTACTTTTGCCCACTTGTTCCCTGATACAGGAACAAAATTAATTACATTCTTTTTCAATCACTGGTCTGCAGTCATTAATGATAGGATGTTGGCAGATAGATAATAAAGTTATATTTTATATGTTGTTATATTAAAAATTTATAAGTTAGGTTTTCAAATAATGTTATATTGGAATTCGAGATACGTGCTTTTCATTGTGCAGACTGAGATGACCGAGCGTCGAGCATCGTAGAGTACGACCCCTGTATCATCTGCTGCTTCTTGTGTCGGCGATAATGTCGACGGTCAGTTCCCGCCTGATATGGATATTGTCACGGATGTCCTTGGACCCCGCTTGCGTTATAAGAAAGGGTTTGGGGGGTTGCCTAGGTTGAAGGCAATTGGCGCAAAGAGGGCAGCATCTTCGTCAACTTCTCAAATTTCCGGGCAATTGCCACCTGAAGTGGACACCATTTTGCAGCAAACTCGGAACATTATGCTACAAAATCATAACCTAAAGAAGTATATGACTAAACTTGAGAGTCGCCAACGACGTCAAGATGTCCTGCTCAGTGCTTTGTTGAAGTAGGTTGGTGTATTGACTCCTGGTTTTACCGTCGACTTACCAGAATAGGATCCGGACGAGGACGATGATGCTCACGGGGGCGGGGATGATGAGGCGGGCAGTACTCATTTGTAGAACTTTTTATTTATTTATTTAAAGTTTAATTTATTAGATATTTAATTTACTAAACTACTTTTATATTTTCATGTTTGGTGGAGACAATAAATATTAATAGTTGTAATTTTTTTTATTATTTATAAAATTTTAATTCTAATTAAATAATATTACTAAAAAATTAAATAATTATTAATATATTAAAATAGAAATTTATTAATTAATATTAATATATTGAAAATAAAATTAGTAATATTATCAAAAAATTTATTTAAAAAAATACTTTTATCGGTGCAAAATTACGTCGGCAAATGTCTCAACCTTTACCGGCGCAAAAATGCGTCACTACATATATCCACATTTACCGGCGCAAAAATGCGGCACTAAAAGACACATCTTTTGCCGGCGCAATTTTGCGCTACTAAAAGAATCATCTTTTGCCCACGCATTTTTATGCCGCTAAAAGTGTTTTCCACAATAACGCGACAAATTTTTTTACCGGCGCATTGTTATTTTTCCCGGCGCATTTTTTCGTCGCCAAAAGATACAATTGCCGGCGCATTACGTTTTGCGTCGGAAAAAGTGCCATTATCGACGAGGGTACGTCGTGGCTTTTTGCCGACGCCAAATTGCGTCGGCAAAACCTACCTGACTTTTGCTGGCGCAATACGCCGGCAAAAGTCTAGTTTTTTGTAGTGATTGTATGGGTAAGTATATATTTGTTATATGTAGTGAGGAAACTTGTTTATCAACATTGCTTTTGCTATTTCGAATAGACTAGTGTATGCCTTCATGTTTTATTGTAATTTTACACTGTCTGAATGAATTTTCTCTCATTTCTTGTTTTTTTTTCTGGGTTTTTTCTCTGCCTCGATAGGACTCGATGGTCCTCAATGGACCTAGATAAATCTCTCATATGTTTATATTATTTCTCTACCTCGATATGCCTCGATGAGACTCGATGGTCCTCGATAAAACCCTTACATCGAGGGGAAAATGGCTACCCCGATGAGACTCGATGGTCTTCGATGGACCTCGATAAAAACCTCAGACTTTAGGAACAATGGGTACCTCTATGAGACTTGATGGTCCTCGATGGACCTCGATATAGGCATAGAACTTAATTTATGTAGTGTATGCCTCGATGGGATTTGATGGGACTCGATGGGTTGACCTCGATAGTTTGATAGTTTGACCTCGATATGAATCGATTTTATGTTGTTTGATGTTATAGTTTTAATTTTTGACCTATTTTTTTGTTTTTTTTTATTTAGATTCGTCTGTTTCTATATTTTTTTGCATTCAGTGGTGTTTGAGAATTGGAAAATAAGGATTGGATTTTTAGGGATGCTGAAAATCAAGTTCTGCCTGTGGAGAAGGGTGTGACGTACGAGCAACTGCTTGACATTTTGTACGATGAGCTTGAAGTGGATAAATGTGTGCATGACTTGAAAATTGAGGTCTTGTACACATGCCTATCACAATCCGTCAAACCTACCGTTATAAAAAATGATAGGCATGTGTATGCATTCATTGAGTTAGCATCGAAATCTGTAGAGAAGTTGATTCCTCTATGTGTGACATTGATTAAGAAGGGAGGTATAAGAAATGCATCGGCTTCTGCCAGCATTAATAAAGAAGTTCGATTTGAAGAGAACATTTCTCCTCCATGTCATGGTTTCAAAGGAACTCAAGTTGAGGTTGGAACATTTGTTCGCGAGAGAAATCCAGACGTTATAGTCCATGATGATATACCGGTTAGAGATCTGCCATATTTGCATGACATGGCGGAGTACGATCCCTATGGCTACTATCCTGTTGCTGATGCAACAGATCTTGGTGGGCCAAATATTAGGGTAGATTTGCCAACATAGAGTTCAAATGTTATGGTAGCTAAGGAGCGCAAAATAAAAGATCAGTAAACACCCGGAACCAGCAGTAGTCGTCCTGGTCCAAGTAGAACCGATGATAGTTTTAGATGGAGTTCTCCATTGGACTTAGGTGAAGATCGTAGAACATGGAGTGCTCCCATGTTCACCAAAGAGGATATAGAGGCCTCACATCAACATCATTCCTCAACTAGCAAAGCTTTAGGAGAATTGCACCTTGGAAAGTTCTTTTAGAATAAGCTTGAATTGAAAACCAAAACATCCATATTTGCGATGAAGAATAATTTTGAGTTTATGGTGAAGAAATCTGAAACTGATGTGTGGTACATTACCTGTAAGGATCTTGATTGTGGTTGGAGATTAAGGGGTAAAAAAAAATGCGTTCTGAAATGTTTGAGATTATTGTATACAACAAAGTACACACTTGCTCACAAGAAATTCGAGATAAGGACCACTGTCAAGCATCACCGTGGGTTGTTGGGCACCTAATAAAGAGGAAATTTGCTACCATGGTACTTGGTACATGGAAAACAACATAAAGGAGGACATGAAGCACCATTTTGGGGTCGAAATGAGCTATGAAAAGGCGTGGAGATGCATAGAAAATGTTCTAATGTATGTCAGAGGGACACCTGAGGAATCATACTCCAAGTTACCTAGATACCTGTGTCAGTTGGAGCATAAGAACCCAGGTACAATTACTAATTTTGTAGCAGAAGATGGTCGTTTCTTGTATTGCTTCTTTTCCCTCTGTGTTTCTAGGCATGGTTTCCAGTACTGTCATCCTGTAATTTTTGTGGATGGCACATTCTTGAAGAATAAGTATGGTGGCCACATGCTCTGTGCTGTTGCGTTGGATGCAAACAACCAGTTGTTTCCAATTGCATTTGCATTGGTGGACAGTGAGAACCATAACTCTTGGACTTATTTCATGAGAAAATTGAAGGAAGCCATAGGGGACGTTGAGAATCTTGCTTTTGTATCGGACATGCATAAAAGCATTAATCATGCTTTGGAGCTTGTGTTCCCAGATGCCTATCATGGTGAATGTTACCATCACATCTGTATGAATGTGGTGGCAAAACTGACCACGTGTGGTGTGCAGCGTGTGGTGTGCTGCCCCTTTGGCACACCCACATGGGGCCATCTTGTAAGTGAGCATGCCTTGGTGCTTAATCATTAGTCAAGTCTTGCACTAAGCAACCTCATGGGGTAGGGTAGTGGCAATTTTGTAATTATGCATATGTCTCCCAGACAAAAATCATATATGTTACTGGGAAGACCTTGTATCCCTAGAAGGTTCCTTAGGGGGAGGTGACTTGGTGACTTAGGGAAGCACCATGGCCACCAGCAGATAGGGGCCAAAGGTGTGTACTCCCTTGCCCTATCAAGGCTATATATTAATAAAAAAAATGTTTATCCATACTTGCCCTTGTATGCTCCCTTGTTGCCTATGTGTTACTTGTTTGTTATCTTCGTTGGACCATTGCGTTCCACTTGCCTTGTTGTGTGATTTATGTTGTGTGGACGTTCCAATGAATGACTTGCTTTGTGCTTACTCATACTTCGTTATTGCCCGTTGCATGTCCGAGATGTGTATGTGGCTAACCATTGAGTTTGTTTGCTTGCAGGTGTGTGTTGTAGGCTGACTTGCTAGCTTGAAGTGTCTGCAAGTATCGCACGTTCCGTCTACTTAGAGTACCCAAATAGTTGGCCCGTGACACAGCGTACGCGTTTCGAAGAATGGAATTTCTCAAGTTCTTTGACAAGATTAAGGTAATTGATCCACCCATTGCTCAATATCTAGAGGGAATTGGGTTTGAAAGGTGGAGTAGCACTTATTTTCCTGGTAACCGATACAATATCATGACGAGTAACCACGCAGAAAGCTTTAACAATAAAACCAAGGAGGCAAAGAGCTTTCTAGTCGCCGCTTTTCTTAAATTCATAAGATTCACTCTTCAGTCTTGATTTGTAGATAGACATGAAAGAGCTGCAAAAGCAACAACTGTGTTATCACCTGAGATGGAAAAAGATTTGAAGTAAATAGGTGATAAAGTAATTTTCCTAGATGTCCAAGTCCTTGGTCATCATGAATTTCTTGTGGTCGATGGTAATGGTGATGGTGAAGTGAACTTGGCCACAAAATCATGCTCTTGCTGCATGTTCCAAACCATTGGGATACCCTGTGTACATGCTTTTGCTACAGCCAGAAAAAGAAGCATAAACATTTACTCATTGTGTTCCCCTTACTATAGAATCGAGGCATTGAGAGACACTTATAAAGATACTATTTATCCTGTTGGGAATGAGGATGAATAGGTAATCCCTGATCACATCAGAGTTACGGTTGTCAGCGTCCCCGTTGATAATACCCCTGTAGGAAGGCTCAGGAAGCAGAAAGTGGGTAGGCAAAAGACAAACCGCTGTAGCAAATGTGGTGGTAGTGGGCACAATAGGAAGTCATGTAATTCTAGGATTTAAAATTTTGTGTTATGTAATTATTCATTTGATTTTTATGCATTTATTATATTCAGTACTTCTTCTAATACTTTGTTGGTTTTGATCTAAATATATGCATTTATTATTATGACTCTATCGAGGTAGATTTGGTTGATATTATTTTTTAGCTATCGAGGCTTATCAAGGTAGTTCGTTTGACCCATTGAGTTTTGTCGAGGCAGACACATTATGTGAATTTAGTAGTTTTTTATTTAATAACTTTTTCAAAAAATATTGTTTGATAAAAAATAATATACAAAACTAACTATATGCTATACTATACAAGAGGTGTATCAAGAAAATGTAAAGAGTATCACGGGGAAAAATTCTGATAGAATAGGTCCACACACTACTTGGTCCTGCAATGCTGGATGTTCTCATCGATAATAGTATCGAGTGGTAGCCTGACAACCAAATGCTCAATATGTTTGATGGCAAACATACCACAATCCCCACTGCATATAATCAATTTTGTGTTAATAGAAGATAAAAATAACTTTAACATTCAGATTTCAAAATACACTAATTAAATAGGGGAATACCTTGTCTTAGTCCGAGGACACTCCTCAGGAGGAATACGACAATATGAAAAATGCTTTGCGTTCTGCTCAGTAGATAACTGGAGGTCCTTATGGTCGTCAAACATGCCAGAACACCATAACAACGACGGCAACAATAAGCACCAAGGCTTGATCACTTCCTCCAACAGAGTCTGACTAGCACGATATGGTTGGAATCATAAATGTTGATGCACCACGTTGGAATGGAGACTTCAATGGCGATCCAATGTGCGACTTTATCGACGTGTAAGGCAAAATATAATTCACTCATATTTTGCTAGGATACGAGGAATTGATTATCATCGCCCTTCAACATTTTCAGCACATCTTCGTCCCATGTATACTTAGTGTCAGTCTCTCTGAAATGATTCCAATGACCTAGGCACACTTGGGGGAAGGTGGTGTTCATGATCGCAGCATCCTGCCGAAATGCAACATGATAAAAGTTGCGTCAATGGCGTAGCATGTGCAAAGCGGCATCAATATGCTGAAAAAACATGAAAATTCATTAGTACCATCAATATATTTTAAGATTGAATTGAAAACATAAATGTAATTTACACACCGAATCCCAAAGCCAAGTCTGGACTGTGTGCAACTGCAAGAACCATGCCACACCGTGCGTCCCAGTATGGACGTTCTGATCTCTCTTATTGTCGATCTTCCCGATGATCCACTTATGGAAGCTCTTCTCCTGCTGCGGGTCGCATTTCCTCAAAGGTTCTGTAACTAGCCCCTGTTTATCTTATCTCATCCTCTTCGTTGGGTCGGTGAAGTCATCAAAACGCTTGGGCCTGCATTTCTTCTTGATAACTTCAAGGCCAACTGCCTCCTCAGGCTGTACTGGGAATGTCAGCATCACTGACAACTACAAATGTCTGGGCTTGGGGAGTGGAGGGTTGATCACCGGGCTCGTAGTTCGCAGGCAAGATATCAGACTCTGTATCTGATTTTACGTCGGTGGATCGATCTGAGACCACTGAAAGCAGTGACGCCAACTGAGCCATGATCGTAGTCTGATTTTGAAGTAAGGTTACATGGCCCTCCTCAATCCTCTTGAGCCTCTGCATAAATTGCTCATAATCAGGCTGGGCAACCTGACTAAAGGAAGGTGCACAGGCTTGTGAAGTGCCCTCCTCAACCCTCAGGACATCCTCGTAAAAAATGGAGGCTTCATTTGCAACTCTTACCAGCTTCTCTACCTCCTTCTCAGGTAGTACTTCTTCCTCCGCTGCAATCCCAGCCTCCCCCACAGTTGATTCCAACTTAGGGAATAACCTGGAATTAACTTCTGGGAGGCTATTGTAGTAGACTACCTCTTCGGGACGTGGCTTTAGCATGGAAAAAACCACTAACTGCATGGCTGAATAACATGTGTCTGGAAAACTTTAATAAAATAAACCGTTAATCAATTAATTTGTGACATTTAACAAGATAAAATGGAACTTACTCGACGGATGGCAAATATAGGAACCAACTGAGCTGTCGAAATAGTGGTATTGGTCTTCGTAGCCCAACTAAGCATCCTTGGAATCTGGTTCCCACTGTTCTCACCGAACTTACTCCCGAGAGCTGGCATGGCCTCAAAAGCCCAGTAAAGAAGTGCGGATGCATAGCCATAGAAACTATACTTCGCCTTCGTCTGTTTTTTGCTTGAACCCTCTTTCTTCTTCTCCTCGTAGTGTTTCAATTGCTTCTTCATGTCCTTCTGAACTCCTCTGATAACCTTCTTAAATGACAACTTCCCCCATGGATACTTGAAAAAGTAATCAAGATCCTCAACCATCTTTAGGGAATCACCCCATATCGTCGTTGTCTTCTCTGGGGCATTCACTTCCCCTCTATCAAATAGCACAAACCCAGCTTAAATGCATCTTCTGGGTTTGTCGAGGCCTTCAAAGCATCTTCCAACTGACCGAAACTAACCTTCGAATCACCATTAAAGTATTCATGGATGATCCGATCACTTGAAAGATGCTCTTTCAACTCGTCTGGGGATGGGGTGTTCCCAAAATTCAGCCTGGTGACTAAGGAAAACTCTTTAATCCCAAATTTGCAAAGAATGTTGCCCAAGTAGAAGTGGCCCTCTTTAGCCTTCTTGCTTTCCACCTTCCGCAACATAAGTTGATGCAGTAGAACCCCAGAAAAATTAAATGACTTAGCCTTGAAGAATTGTCCCAACGGGCATGCCTGTGCTTGTTCAATTAGCCCATGCCTCTTAAATTGCTCTATAAGGGTTTTCAAGTAAGCACTACCCTTATAAGTGACACGACCAGGAAAGTGCTTCTCCAACGGCACAATCAATTCAGGCATCTAAAAAAAACAAAAAAAAATGTTAAAAATGTAAAACAATATGGTAACTATCAAGTCCTATCGAGGCAGGTGGTAAGATCAGTCATATGCCTAATATCATCTGGTTACTATCGAGTCTTATTGAGGCCTATCGAGGCATATCGAGGTGGGTGCTAAGATCAGCCATATGCCTAATATCATCTGGTTACTATCGATTCCTATCGAGGCAGGTGCTAAAATCAGTCATATGCTTGATATCATCTGGTTACTATCGAGTCCTATCGAGGCAGGTGCTAAAATCAGCCATATACCCATATCATCGAGTCCTATCGATTCCTATCGAGGCAAAGACTATATCAACCATATGGCCAATAGTATCGAGTCCTATCGAGGAATATGCTAAAAAAATTCTATATGCCTAAAATATCATCGAGTCCTATCGAGTCCCATCGAGGCACAGTCAAATCCAAACCCTAACATATACTATCGAGTCCTATCGATTTCTATCGAGGTGCATAGAAAATCTTGAAAAACAAACTGAGATTTCTTCATTCCCCAGCCCTGATCTATCCTATGAACAGAAATCAACAAAAAAACCAAGCACATACACATATTGCAGAAAATAAAGTTTTAGCTACAAAGATTTTAGCTACCAAATATTTTTGGTAGCAATTAATTGTAATTTGCTACCAAATTATGGTAGCAAAATGATTTAGTTGCAAAAACTAAAAATATAAGACCAAATATTTTTACTACCAAATTTTTTGGTAGGTAATTGATATTTTTAGCTTCCAAATTTATTTTTGTAGCTAAATCTATTGTGACCAAAATAAAAAAGTTGCTACATTTTATTTTATTGGCTACCATTCTGTTTTGGTAGCAGAAACTAAAATTATTTTTACTAAATTCTGAAAGATTTTACTATTATTTTGTAGGAAAAAATATATTTTAATAATAGAATCACCCTAGTAAAATGTTGATTGCCAAAATATACAATATAAAACATAAAAAAAACTTAATTGTATTTATCTTTGAAATATTTATAATGATTATACAATATATTTTGTAATAACATAATGGTTTTTAATTGTGGTTACATAACTAAACATTTTGTACATATTTAATAAAAATAATAACTGGTGTCAGACTCAGTAAAATAAAGTGATCAAAAGGATAAATTTATACAGTGCATATATTCTCACACACGTATGGTATCATGTTTTGATCATGTATACAACCGTCAGTCATTAATTCTCTCACTCACACATTTTTATCTCACCACAACCACCATGATCACATTTTATCTATTATATATAAATATATTTATCTATGAGATCAAATATATTTATCTATGAGAATGAAATAAGAATTGTGTTCTTTTAATCTGCATATATCTTCATGAATGTGAGGCTTATACAATTCTTGATGCTATTGGAAAGGTGATGTTCAATGTATTCAATTATTTAACAAATTAATTTATCTTTTTTTCCTTTTATATCTTTTGCTTTTAATGTTCATCTCTTCTTGCGAAAGACTTTTTCTTATATTTTTTCTTCTTCTTCTCTAACTAATTTAATTTGCATTATTTATTTGTTAATTTTGCAGATTTTGAGAGGATTATAGAGCAATTTATATACTTTTGGCTACATCAACTTTAGTTTGCGAGATTATAAATTAGAAGACTTTAACTCAAAATTTGTTCTACATTTTACTTTGGAACAAAAGCCAACACTTGTTAATTATTTAAATTCAATAATCAAGCAATCTTAGCTTGTATTTTCTATGTAAAGGAAATTTTTATGTATACAATATTTATTTCTTAATTCTTAAATTCTTATTTAATTTATTGTTGTTCATGATTTTCTTATTTAGAACATTTCTCTGTGTTAGTGGACAATATGTACCAAATTTTACTAGCAAATTAGCATTACAAATCATTATATTAATAAGACATAGTATTTTGCTACTAAATTTTGGTAACAAAAAAATTTAGTAGATACAAGATTCAATCATTTTGCTACTAGATATAATATTTTTCGCTACAGAATATTTAGTAGCAAATAATAAGCATTTGCTACCAAATTTTTTGGTAGCTCTATACTTTTAGCAACGAGCAATTAGCTATGTACTAGCTACAAAAAAAATTGTAGCAAAAAATCTATTAACTACCAAAAATATATTAATTGCTACCAATACCTTAGTAGCTAAATTTTTTTTCTTGTAGTTTGTAAATGAGTAAATGAGATTTTTGGCCTTGAATCCTTTCTTAATTTAGTTATGTATGCTTCTTAATTTAGCATTGAATTGTGAGATATAAGACACTTGTTTTTGTTTTTGTTAAAAATGATGTTTAAATACATGGTTGAGGACTATTGTTTCTTCCATGAAGGGTCTTCTAGTACTGTTGTAGCCAACAAAACCCATGAAAAGAACTAGTAGCTGCTCTGTCCATAAGTATAATGTCTTCGAATAACCCAACACTACATTTACAACACTGCTCTGTTTACTTTTTTCAAGGAGCCCGATAATCCGTGTCTGCACCTGGTCCATAGGTTTTGAACTCTGCCTGAACTGGAACAAGTTCCTGTTTCAAAAAATCACAACATATATATAAGAACATATATTATGATTTAAGAGAGTTATATATTAGTTCTTATAAGATGTTTTATATGTATATATTCTTACTCTGAGCTGTTGGCTCCACTGCTCCAGTCAGTCCAACCGTGTGGGACAATGGTCCTAGAAAGGTAGGTCTTAGCAAAGATGGTCCTAGAATAAGGGCCCTTTGCTCTTCCTAAGTACACATCGTCTGTACCATAAACCTTTCCTTTGACAAACACAAACCCACTATTGTCCGTTGGATTCTCCCTGTTATGTGCTGTGATCGACCCATGTATCGCCAATCTTTTGTCCGAGATCACAAATATCTCACAGCTCTGCAAACATTAATATTAATACGATGATATACATATATATACAAATATGTGTTGTTTTTATGTGTACACAACTTCTTACGTGAAATATTGATCTTCCACGGCCAAAAATGAAGTCGACAGAGCCTTGAATATAGCAATTATATCTAAATAAGTTTGACTTTTACCTACCTAAATAAGTTTTTATATATATAAAAAAATCAATTATACATGTACAAGTATAATTTTTTCCAATCAAGACATTTTTTTCTCTATAAATATTAGGCTAACAAACAAGATCTATAGAAATACCTAGAGACTAGAATATTAGGCGCATGTATACACTACTACAAAAACATCATTTTAGGACACTCACATAAATGCGAGTTCTAAAAAAAGTTCCTGGACTTTTTAGGATTTGCGGAGCAAGTCCTAAAAATTGATGTGTCCTAAAAAATTTATTTTGTTTTTTTAATAAACACCTCTTGGACTTTTTAATCTCATCCTTACAATTTTGATTTTTTAAAAAAAAAAAATATATATGGTGCTGCCAAGTTTCGAACCCCCACTCTATAAGTTTAGGGT
Source organism: Humulus lupulus (assembly GCF_963169125.1). NCBI lineage: Eukaryota > Viridiplantae > Streptophyta > Magnoliopsida > Rosales > Cannabaceae > Humulus > Humulus lupulus. Next base: position 270,218,834 of record NC_084795.1, on the reverse strand, counting down.
TTACCATTGCACCAACACATCTCATTGATAAATAAATGACTATGCAAATATTTTTATCATATGCACACTTAATTAATAGTTAGAAATAAGTAGAGTTTAGGATTTATTTTTTCAGATCTAACCTAAAAAAAAAAAAAAAGAAGAGAAGGCTCGGGGGTTGGGTGGGTGGCGACGAGGGTGGCTAGGGGGCTCAGGTCGACGGTGCAAGGAGGGGCTCGGTAGAGACGACGGCTGGGCTGGGCTGGCTGGTGGTCGATGGCGCAGGGAGGGGTTCGGGTTCGGCTGGGCTGGGTCTGGGTCGACGGGGCTCGGGTCGACGGTGCAGGGAGGGGATCGACAGGGACAACGGCTGGGCTGGGCTGGCTGGTGGTCGACGGCGCAGGGAGGGGTTCGGATTGGGCTGGGCTGGGTCTGGGTCAACGAGGCTCGGGTCGACGGTGCAGGGAGGGGCTCGGTAGGGACGACGGCTGGGCTGGGTTGGCTGGTGGTCGACGGCGCAGGGAAGGGTTCAGGTTGGGCTGAGCTGGGTCTGGGTCGACGATGCAGGGAAGGGCTTGGTAGGGACGGTGGCTGGGCGCAAGGCTTGTTGGTGGGGTTCTCAACTTCACGGTGGCAGCAGGTATTTCTTTCTGTGGTGTTGAACTTTAGTTTGGTGATGTTATGATCTTAGATTTTCTTAATAACTCTCTTATTTTATTGTTCATCTGTAAATTCCCTAGCTCTTTCTTGATAGCTCTCTTATTTTATTGAACTAAAACAGATAATTGCAAAGTTTCCATCACTCATTTATTTTATTGTTCAGGGAAATGTTTTTCAAATAAATGAGGTGTTGCTTTCTATTAGACAATTTTTTCCATTAAGGATTTTTGAAACCATTTCAATAAAAATTGACCCCTAGTCTAGTTCATCATCTATGATTTATGAGTTACATGGCATTATATCAAAATATTTATTTAAATCTAACGTAGCTCTTGATATCTATTTTTAAACTTAGAGTGGATAATGTCTTATTCTGAGTTTGTCTCTTAACAATAGAACTAGTAATTGATTTGGTAATTATGTTTCCCTTTGATCAAATGAAGGAATGAGTATGTGTTTATTCTCTAATTGCTTTAGTATTGCACTTTAGTGGAGTTTGAATATCTTAGATATTCATTCGTAGTGAAGTAGGTTTTGGGAATTCTGTGTGCTACGGTGATAACGGAAGATTGAGAACTTGCATGTCTTAGTGAAGTAGGTTCTGAGAATTTTGTGTGCTGCGGTGATATATGGATGAAAACCTGTGTGTTGTTTGATTTGTTTGACATGTTGGTGTTGATTGTGACAGATGGTTAGGCTAGTACATTAAGGGATATGCTATCCGATTTTCTATAAATTTTTTTGTACTTAGTTTTGTGTGGAAATATGAAAAAGATGACTGCCATAATGATAAATTTGTGATCCGGATATTTAACATTTGACGGTCTAATTAACAATTAAGTTGATTATAGAATTTTAAATACATACTTAGATCTGAGATAAATTTTTAATTACTAGAATAGGCTAAAAAATTTATGTTTAGTTGAAACCCACTATACATCCAAGATAGGATTCAAATTAGTGATGTTTCTTTCTTAATTAATCAAGTATCTGTTATGTCTTATCACTTAAGCTCCTTCCCACTTGAACCATAACATCATAATAAGTAATAAGCCGGCATTAAAGTTTTAACGAAATTAGAGATTAAGAGGTGGATTATGATTAAAAGGGTATCTTAAAAGATGCTTAATTAGATGCTTAATTTAGTCAAAACTATTTGATTTGAATGCAATTTGTATAGCTTAATTATGCATTTTCACTTCTATTTGATTGTTAAAAGCCAAATGATGATGATGATGTGTGCATTGTTTTTTTTGTTTAGTTATGATTTTATTTTTATTGTCGGCTAGGTGTATTATTGACATCTATAAAGTTGGATCAATAGAAAGTAAAAATTGTATTATCATATTGTCAAAAAAAAAAGAAAGATAGATGAGATTTGTGGCTTTGACATGAGTCAAATATATGAGAAAAAAGAGAAATACATTATAATACAACTCTATCATTTCTTAATAATAATAATAATAAAATCAATGCTATCACGATGTTTTGGCAAATTAACAAATTATTTTTCAATTTTTTTTCCAGAAGATATACATGCTAATTAATAATAATTGATGGAGCTAAAAGTTTTTCTTAAGGAATTAATTGCATTTAAAAAAATGAGACTTTTTTTTAACAAATTTTCATAAAATTTTATGTTAATATCTATTTTGTTTACAAATTTAAAATACAAAGAGAAAATTAGGGGAAGTTGAGCCCCAAAACTTAGTAAGTGCCGAATTATATTACAAAGTTATAACAAAATTAAATAGTATTATTATTAAAAGTTTGTTACAAATTTAGTTTGCTATTGTACAATGGAGACTAACTGAAGCTTGTCAAAGATTGGAGCATGATCTCAGAGTTTTAATGGTATATTTTGCTATTGTTTTAATGGTATATTTTCTGTATTGTGCAACTAGTTTTTATGGTGTATTTTGTGACAGATTTTTGGTGTATTTTGTTAACTAAGTTGAATGGATTAATATGGTAGATTTATGGTCTATTTTGTTGCTGATTTTGGTGTAGTTTGCTATTGTTTTGAAATACCTCTATATGTACTGGATGAATAACATTTTATGAAATAGTACTATCTAACAAGAAATTGTTTGCTCCTTGACTATATGAATACCTATAATGATAATGATAGTTTAATTCTCGCATTTATTATATATATATTTATAATTGTTGTAATTTTTGTGTGTGTCTACTTATTTATAAGTTTGAATTATAATATATTTATAATTAAAGAATTTTTTTTATAATGTGCATGTCTATATTGAGATGCATTTCTTTGGCGCAATACTAGACAACATTGATAGTTGAAGTATTTAGAATAAAAAATATATTTCACTAACATTGGATACATTTCTTGTTTAATATTTGGTGATGATAAAATTTGATTGTGGTATAAACTATCATGTAATATGATTTTGTAAGTCGAGTAGACTAAATACTGAAATTATATTTTTGAGTAATTAATAAAAAAAATATTTTGTTGTATTTTCTTTTGAAATTTTAGAAATCTAACATATATAATACATTTTGGACACTCAAAATGATATATTTTTTCTAAATCAAAATGAAAATTGTAGCTGCATTTTTTTTAAAAAAAAAATTACTTTTAAGGGCATGCAAAGCGAGTCCTAAAAAATTACTTAAAGGTACTCAACCAGATTTTTTAGGACTCGCAAAAACTTAATTAAAGGCACTCAACCAGATTTTTTAGGACTCGCGTTGTGAGTCCTAAAAAACTTCAGTTTTTAAGGCTCTAAAATAGAGGACTCGCGCCCCGCGAATCCTAAAAACTTTTTTAGGACTCGCAATGCTAGTCCTAAAAATTCATTTTTGTAGTAGTGATAACTTGTTAATAATATAAGTTTTATTAATATATAAGGGTAGTTTAGTCTTTTAGCCTCTCATTATTTTGGCTATATATTTTGTTGCTCTTGTACTCTTATCTCTATCTTTTTGATATGATGAAAACCTAGCCTCCCTTTTGATTCTCTCTCAAATCTCCTTTGTTTATTTGCAAAACTATCATGGTATCAGAGCAAGGTTCTTGAGTACCCTCGATTTGGTTGTGCTAGGATTACGGTCTCAGTGATCGTTCTGTCTATTTGGGGATTTTGCACCAATCTTGGGGATTTTGCACTTTCTTCTGTCTATTTGGATTTTGATTGTTCGTCATGGCTGGCGCAAAAGATGATTCGCTTCAGTCCATCAATGTGCAATTGAATGGGCAGAATTATTCGTATTGGCATTATGTCATGAAAAAATTTCTGAAAGGGAAACGTATGTGGGGTTATGTTTTTGGAACATCCACGAAACTGAAGGACGATAAGGAAGAGAGCTTTGCAGAACAGCTGGATCTTTGGGATGCCAACAATTCAAAAATCATTACTTGGGTCAACAACTCTGTTCAACAATCAATCGATATCCAGTTGGCGAAATATGAGATGGAAAAGGAAGTTTGGGAGCACTTGGAAAGGCTATATACACAGTCTAATTTCGCAAAGCAGTATTAGTTGGAGATTGACATTCGGGCCCTTCAACAGAATAGCATGACCGTTCAGGAATTTTATTCTACTCTGTCTAATCAGTGGGATCAGCTTGCTTTGACTGAATCAGCGGAGTTACGGGCAATTTCCCCTTACATTGCTCGGAGAGAGGCACAACGTCTGGTTTAGTTTTTGATGGCTCTTCGAGATGAGTTTGAAGGTCTTCGTGGAACAATCCTGCATCGCAGTCCTCTTCCGTCGGTTAATTCGATGGCTAATGAGTTGTTAGCAGAAGAGATGCGCTTCAAGTCTCGAGTTGATAAAGGGGGGCAGAAAAAGGGATTCGTCCTTCTCCGAATCCCTCTGTCTTTGCAGTTCCTCATCGGCCAACCTCCAACAATCAACAAAAGACTTAAGCCAAGGTTTTCTATGACGAATGCAGTTTTTGCAAGCAAAAGGGACACTGAAAGGATCAATGTCCCAAACTGCTGAACAGGGCGCAATCACCGAATCAGCTTCCTCATTGGAAATCTGGCAACCAAGCTCACCGACCTCTTCACTCTATGTCTTCAAACATGGCAGCTATTGTTCCACCTACAGATTCTGAAAGCACTCCTAGTACCTCGATTGTTACACTCACAGAGCAGTCTCACACGCCATGTCAGCTCCCTCACACATAGGTTTGCCTTCTAGTAGCACACCAGGTATATCTTCCTCTATATGGGTCCTTGATTCTGGAGCTTCACATCATATGTCACCTAATTCCAATTCTTTCTTGTCCATTAAATCAACACCCTCTGTATCTGTCATGAACGCTGATGGCACTCACATGCCATTAGTAGGGATTGGATCGATTTGCACTCCAAAATGTCATTCTCTGATGTATATCATATTCCAAATATTACTTTGAATCTTTTCTCTGTTGGTCAATTATGTGACTCTGGTTTATCAGTTATTTTTTCCAATTCTTGTTGTTATGTGCAGGATCCTCATTCCAAGAAGCTGATTGGGACAGGCCGTAGGCAGGGGGGGCTTTACATTTTAGATGAGCTAAGAGTTCCTGATGTTGCAGCTTCTAGTGTCGATTTGTCTTCATTTCATTTAAGTTCATCTTCATCTAGTTTTTATTTATGCCATTCTCGTCTTGGACATGTCTCTGGTTCGCGTTTAAAGTACTTAGCTTTCACAAGAGCGTTAGGAAAGTTACAAACCCATGATATTTTCAGATTGTTGTGGTTGCAAATTGGCAAAATTTTCTGCTTTAACTTTTTATAAGAGTGTTTCTGTTTCTCTTGCACCTTTTGATTTGATTCTCTTTGATGTGTGGGGGCCATCACCCGTTCTAACAAAAGGTGGATCACGTTACTATGTCTCTTTTATCTATGATTATACTCGTTTTTGTTGGGTCTATCTTATGAAACATCATATGTTTCGTGCTCTTGTTAAAACTCAACATAATGTTGTTCTCAAATTTTTTCGATGTGATCTGGGTGGTGAATATACCTCCAATCGTTTATCTGACTTGCTTTCTTTAGATGGTACCTTGCATCAAACCTCTTGTACCGATACACCAGAGCAAAATGGGGTTGCCGAAAGAAAACACAGACACATTGTTGAAACTGCTTGTTCTCTCTTATTGTCTGCTTATGTTCCTAGTGAGTTCTGGGGGGAAGCCATTCTGACTGCAGTTCATTCAATCAATAGAATTCTGTCATCTGTCACTTCAGGTCCGTCTCCCTTTGAAAAACTTTATGGTCACACTCTTGATTATTCTTCATTGAGTGTAGAGTCCAAGAACTTTACTTAGCTAGTTAGATATTAGTGGTAGTAGTAGTTATAGTATGCTTATTACTATGGATTTTGGTTCAAGTCGGGACTTAGTTGAACACTCGTAGCAACACTTATAGATTTTATAAGTTTAACCTATAGTTTAAGAATATTAACTATAACATAAGGTTTGATTAATATAACTGATTATGAAGATGATATTTGTTATACTATAAGGTTTAGATAGACCCAATAAGATAATGACACTTGTCATGTGCATGTTTATTGAGAAATTAAGTATTTTTGAGGAATAGTTTATTAAGAGTAATATTTGAAAATCCCAAAGTCTGCTAGTAGCTTTGAAATCGTTATAGGACTCAGCCAAAGTTGTTTACTCAATTCAAATTAAGCTAAAAAAGTGCAATTACGTGTATAATATTTCAGCGTATGCCGATATATCGTCACTCGGGGAATACGAAAAACACGTAACTTCGCACGAACACTTCGACAAGCCTCAAGAATATAAGCACAGGCAATATATCGCCTACCATGGGCAATATATCGGCTCCAGGGCATTATTTTTGAATGGTTTTGAAATCGAGCTCATTTTATTCCATAACCTCTTGATAAGCTCAGAATCTTTTGACCGAGTCTTTAGCCTCTACTGAACGAATATTCAAATGTTTTTCAATTAAAAAGTCATTATTTTTATTCAAGCTAAAAGAAGATCTTTTCATTCTTGAACTCTATAAATAGGACCTAGTACCCAGGCATTTCTTTCTTTCTTCAAGCTGAGTTCAGAGCCTTCAAGCTGCTAGGTTTACTTTAGAGTGTTAAACACTTGGGTTGGGGTTATAAGCTTTATCATTTTAAGCTTAATAAACACTTGGGAAGTAAGATTAATAGTGTGATTTTCTATAAAGGTGTAGTTCGGTTATAGAGCATTCAAAGGTATTCCTATTCCTAGTTCATTTCTGTGTATTTCATTAGTTTTTATAGTTTTTCTCTACTCAAATCCTAACTCGCTGTTTTCCATTCATAGTTAGGAAATTAAGTTCTTTGGACTTGAGGATTCATTTCGGTAAGCTCTTCTTCTCGGTAGTTTAGATTCATTTCTTTATCATCTTCTTCTTTTAGAAATACTCACCTTCGCATTAATGGTTAATAGGAGTGTTCCAAAATCCCGTCCTTGTTCTCACATCCCGGTATTTGGTAAGGAAAATAGGATAGTTATTATATGCTTATATGATTATGCTATAGTATGTTTTTATATGTTATGACATATGTATGTTTTGGGGCTTATAGTTGCTTAAATAGCAAACCCCAACACTTTTATGTTTTTGGGGCTTATAGTTGCTTAACTAGCTAACCTCATTGTAGTTTGAGGCTTATAGTTGCTTAGTTAGCAAACCCCAATGATTTCCATGTACATGGATTAGAATTATGATATATGTGTATAGTATATGTTATATGTTTATAGTTTATGTTTATGTTTCATGTTTTTAGTAGATTTTCCTTGCTGGGCATTAGGCTCATTCGTTTGTTTTATATGTGCTGGAAAGTAGTTATGGCAGCAATAAGATTCTTGGCAGCTTGGGATTGTGTATTGAAGGAGAATGGATTCGGAGAATGACGACACACTAGTGGCACATATGGATGCAGTTAGAGAAGGCAAGGCCACAGATTTCTCAATATCAGGTCAAGGGTTATTGAGATATAAGGATCAAGTATGCGTGCCAAATGATCAAAGGATTAAGATGACGATTCTAGAAGAAGCGCACAATACCTCGTACACAGTTCACCCAGGATCGACCAAGATGACTCACGAAATCAAGGAAATATATTGGTGGCCAGGGATGAAGAAAGACATGGCAGAATTTGTGTCTAAATGCTTAGTATGCCAGTAAGTGAAAGTAGAACATTAGCGGCCTGCAGCCTTATTGCAACCGCTTAGCATACTAGAATTAAAATGGGACGATATAGCTATGGATTTCGTGACAGGTTTGCCACGAACAAGTAGGCAGCATGATTCAGCTTGGGTAGTAATAGATAGACTAACCAAGTCGGCTCATTTCCTGCCTGTTAAGACATCTTACACAGCGGATCAATATGCAGACATCTATGTCCAAGAGATAATACGGTTGCATGGAATCCCTAAGACAATAATATTCGATAGAGGATCGGTGTTTACATCGAGATTTTGGGGAAGTTTACAGCAAGCCATGGGTACTAAGTTAAGTCTTAGTACAACTTTTCATCCTCAGACAGATGGTCAGTCCGAGGGCACCATACAGATTTTAGAAGATATGTTGCGCGCTTGTGTACTTGATTTCGGAGGATCATGGAATAAGTACTTACCCCTGATAGAGTTCTCCTACAACAATAGCTACTAGTCAACGATCGGGATGGCACCTTATGAGTTGCTTTACGGAAGGAGGTGTCGATCGACTCTACACTGGGACGAGGTAGGAGAAAGGCAGCTTCTTGGTCCCAAAGCTATTAGAAAAGCTCAAGAAGTAGTAGCACTGATTAGAAAGTGAATGCTCGCTGCTCAAAGCCGTCAGAAAAGCTATGCGGATGCCAATCGACGTAATGTGGAATTCAAAGTTGGAGATCAAGTATTCCTAAAGATATCTCCTATGAAAGGTGTGAAGCGGTTTGGGAAGAAAGGCAAGCTTAGTCCCCGTTTTATAGGTCCTTTTGAGATATTGGACAAAGTGGGAGCAGTTGCATATAGACTAGCACTACCGCCAGCCCTAGTAGATAGTCACAACGTGCTCCACATCTCAATGCTACGAAAGTATGTGTCAGACCCATCTCAAGTCCTCAAGTACGATACAATAGCACTCCAAAAAGACTTAAGTTACGAGGAACAACCGGTTAGCATCCTAGATAAAGGGATGAAGTAGTTACGGTCCAAGAGTATTCCGATAGTCAAAGTCCTATGGAGTAATAGTTCTGAATGGGAGGCAGCGTGGGAGTTGGAGGAGGACATGTTAGCCCGGTATCCGGAATTGTGTGGTAAGTAAATTTTGAGGACGAAATTCTTTTTAGTAGGGGAGAATTGTAGAGTCCAAGAATTTTACTTAGCTAGTTAGATAGTAGTAGTAGCTAGTAGTAGTTATAATATGTTTATTACTGTGGATTTTGGTTCAAGTCGGGACTTAGTTGAACACTCGTAGCAACACTTATAGATTTTATAAGTTTAACCTATAGTTTAAGAATATTAATTATAACATAAGGTTTGATTAATATAACTGATTATGAAGATGATATTTGTTATACTATAAGGTTTAGATAGACCAAATAAGATAATAACACTTGTCATGTGCATGCTTATTGAGAAATTAAGTATTTTTGAAGAATAGTTTATTAAGAGTAATATTTGAAAATCCTAGAGTCTGTCAGCAGCTTTGAAATGGTTATAGGACTCAGTCAAAGTTGTTTACTTAATTCAAATTAGGCTGAAAAAGTGCAATTACATGTATAATATTTCAGCGTATGTCGATATATCACCACTCGGAGAATACGAAAAATACGTAACTTCGCACAAACACTTTGACAAGCCTCGGGAATATAAGCCCAGGTGATATATAACCTACCATGGGCGATATATCGACTCTAGGGCATTATTTTTGAATGGTTTTGAAACCGAGCTCATTTTATTCCATAACCTCTTGATAAGCGCAGAATCTTTTAACCGAGTCTTTAGCCTCTGCTGAACGAATATTCAAATGTTTTTCAGTTAAAAAGTCATTATTTTTATTCAAGTTAAAAGAAGATCTTTTCATTCTTGAACTCTATAAATAGGACCTAGTACCCAGCCATTTCTTTCTTTCTTTCTTTAAGCTGAGTTCAGAGCCTTCAAGCTGCTAGGTTTACTTTAGAGTGTTAAACACTTGGGTTGGGGTTATAAGCTTTATCATTTTAAGCTTAATAAACACATGGGAAGTATGATTAATAGTGTGACTTTCTATAAAGGTGTAGTTCTGTTATAGAGCATTCAAAGGTATTCCTATTCCTAGTTCATTTCTGTATATTTCATTAGTTTTTATAGTTTTTCTCTACTCAAATCCTAACTCGCTGTTTTCCATTCATGGTTATGAAATTAAGTTCTTTGAACTTGGGGATTCATTTCGGTAAGATCTTCTTCTCGGTAGTTTAGATTCATTTCTTTATCATCTTCTTCTTTTAGAAATACTCACCTTCGCATTAATGGTTTTTAGGAGTGTTCCAAAATCCCGTCCTTGTTCTCACATCCCGGTATTTGGTAAGGAAAATAGGATAGTTATTATATGCTTATATGATTATGCTATTGTATGTTTTTATATGTTATGACATATGTATGTTTTGGGGCTTATAGTTGCTTAAATAGCAAACCCCGACACTTTTATGTTTTTGGGGCTTATAGTTGCTAATCAGCAAACCTCATTGTAGTTTGAGGCTTATAGTTGCTTAGTTATCAAACCCCAATGATTACCATGTACATGGGTTAGAATTATGATATATGTTTATAGTATATGTTATATGTTTATAGTTTATGTTTATGTTTCATGCTTTTTGTAGATTTTCCTTGCTGGGCATTAGGCTCACTCCTTTGTTTTATATGTGCAGGAAGATAGTTATGGCGGCGGTCTTGGCAGCTTGGGATTGTGTATTGAGGGACAATGGATTCAGTGGACTACGTGAACGGTTCGAGGACGAAGTTGTTTTTAGTCATTTCAATTATGCGTTATATGTATTTTTCTGCACCTGATCTTGTAACGAATTTATTTACAATTTAAGATATGTTTTTTTTAAACAATGGGATCCCATATCCTAACCGAAATTTTATGTATTTTAACATTTGTTTTACAATTTTTAATAAAGTTATTACTATTTCGTATGTAAGTTTTGTTTAAGAATAGTTTCTATGTATAAATAGTTTTAATGGTCCAAAGTCTAGAATAAGTAGGGTCATTACATTGAGAATCTTTGGTTCCACTTATTTTGTTTTCCATCCTCATGTTGAACGTAGTAAGCTTACTTCTCGTTCCGCTCTTTGTGTATTTCATGGTTATGGTGAAGGTCAAAAAGGATACCGATGTTATGATCCTGTTAGTCGAAAACTCTATGTTTCTCGTCATGTTGTGTTTCTTGAGCATATACCTTTCTACTCTATTCCATCGTACACCCCCAATCCCCACAAATCTGATCTCACTCGTATTGATCCATTTGATTCTTGTACTATTGATACTCTTAACTCTATAGATGTCGGTTCTCAGCTTGTCAAAGTCCCTTCTGTCCCTACTACTGCCCAAGACGCTTCTGAGATTGTGGATCCTGCTCCTATTGCTCCTCCTCCTTCTCCTCCTCGCTACCCTCAAAGAATTCGTAAGTCCACACTACAGTTACCTGATTTTGTCTACTCCACTTATTCTGATTCTTTCTCTTCTTTTTTGACTTCTATTCACCAACTCTCTAAGCCCTCTTCCTATAAAGAGGCTATTCTTGACCCTCTTTGGCAGCAGGAAATGGCTAAAGAACTCTCTGCATTGTACAAGACAGGTACTTTGGATATTGTTCCTCTTCCTGTGGGGAAGCGTGCTATTGGTTCCCGTTGGGTTTACAAGATCAAGATTAAGTTTGATGGGTCAGTAGAGCGGTACAAAGCTCGTTTGGTTGCGAAAGGCTTTGCTCAGGAGTATGGGATGGATTATGAGGAAACTTTCGCTCCAGTTTCCAAACATACCACTATTCGTACTCTCATTGCTGTTACGTCTGCTCGATAGTGGTCCATTTCTCAAATGGACGTTAAAAACGCCTTCTTGAACGGGAATCTTCAAGAAGAAGTTTACATGGTTCCTCCACCAAGTGTTCCTCATAATTCAGGAGAAGTTTGCAGATTGAACAAGGCTCTTTATTGGCTTAAACAAGCTCCCCGAGCCTGGTTTGAAAAATTCTCCATCGTGATTACTTCTCTCGGTTTCCATCCCAGTGCACATGATTCAGCTCTCTTTGTTAGGTGTACTTCTTCTGGCCGCACTTTACTCTCTTTATATGTTGATGATATGATTATCACCGGGGATGATGCGAATGGGATAACAGAGTTGAAAAGGCACTTGACTCGTGAATTTGAGATGAAAGATTTGGGTTCCCTACGGTACTTTTTAGGGATAGAAGTAGCTTACTCTCCTCGTGGCTATCTTCTTTCTCAATCTATGTACATTGCTGACATTCTCGATCAGGCTCGTCTCTCTAATGCTCGAACTGTTGATACCCCTCTTGAGCTTAATTCCAGGTATTCTTCATCTGATGGTGTTTCCTTGTCAGATCCCTCTCTATATCGCACTTTGGTTGGTAGCTTAGTGTACCTTACTATCACCAGGCTAGACATCGCTTATGCAGTTCACATTATCAGTCAGTTTGTTGCATCTCCCACTACCGTTCATTGGGAAGATGTGCTTCGTATTCTTCGATATCTTCGGGGAACTCAATTTCAGAGTCTGCTTTTTCCATCTACGTCTACTTTAGAGTTACGTGCCTACTCAGATGCAAATTGGGGTGGTGATTGTACTGATCGCAAATCTACCACTGGTTTTTGTATATTTTTGGGAGATTCTCTTATTTCTTGGAAGAGTAAAAAACAGACTGTTGTCTCTCGTTCGTCTACAGAAGCAGAATATCGTGCCATGGCCTCCACTACCGCTGAAATTGTTTGGTTGCGTTGGTTACTTGCCGATATGGGTGTTATTCTCTCAAATCCCACTCCGATGCATTGTGACAATGTTAGTGCTATTCAGATTACTCGCAACTCCGTTTTTCATGAGCGCACGAAACATATTGAGATAGATTGTCATCTTACTCGTCACCACTATCAAAATGGGACCATCACCTTACCATTTGTCACTTCCACTATGCAGATTGCCGACTTGTTTACGAAGGCTCATTCTATTTCTCGTTTTCGTTTCTTAGTTGGCAAACTCTTGATCCTTCCCGCAAATGCATCGTGAGTTTGAGGGGGATGTTAATAATATAAGTTTTATTAATATGTAAGGGTAGTTTAGTCTTTTAGCCTCTCATTATTTTGGCTATATATTTTGTTGCTCTTGTACTCTTATCTCTATCTTTTTGATATGATGAAAACCTAGCCTCTCTTTTGATTCTCTCTCAAATCTCATTTGTCTATTTGCAAAATTATCAATTATCATAACTATGACGATGTGTGCTCTTTTGAAATGGTCAGAGGGACATATTATATAATGAACATTTCTTACATAATAAGCTAGAAGGATAGGTGTTCTTTTGAAATGGATAGTGGACATATTACTGGTTTACTTCATGGTATATTTTGTTACTCTTGTGGAGTGGTAGGAATTCTTCTCGGTCATATTAGCTGGCAAGTTGCATTTTCATTATAACATATATACTTAAATCCTAAGCTTATTTAATTACATAATTACCATCATTGCTATTATTGTTGTTATAGCTCGAAAGGAATGCACTTGATCTATAAAATTAAATGGAAGGTTTTAACCGAACACTCGGGGAAAAGTATGAGTTGCTACTTTTGTTTCCCTCTAATTCATTTTGAGAAAGCATGACAATTCAACTAGGGCGCTGTAATAAATGGGTTCTTATTCTATTATTTGGATGTCATAGTATAATAATACACACTAACACACATTCTTATCACATTCTCTTGCTTTTATGACAGACACCTTTTGGATACAATAGAAAAGATGTTATACTGATTGGGGTTGGAGTAACTGCTCTTGGAGTTGGCTTGAAAAGCGCGGATTAGAGGTACATTTCTATCTCAAATTATTATGTAAATTACCATGAGATATTTTCCAAATTATTTTCCACTTAAGGAGATCAGCTTTTATTATAAATATGAGTCAAGTAGTCTCATTTGAGGAATCTTCCATGGCAGAAAATCTCAGCTCTCCTTCTTTAAAATTCAGATCAGAAAGCCCTGTATCCAAGTTGTCATTAAGATTATACAACCACGACAAAAAAATAACAATATTAAAATGCAAAAAGAAAAGACTTTCCTTTCCAGGTAGAGAAAGAATATAATAAAGTAAAAAAAATGAGAGGAAAAGATCAAAGAGAGAAGAGGAATAGGAATTTAATACCCAAAAAAAATAAATAAACCTTGGAATTGAATAGTAGGTGAAGATTGGTGGATAAGAGCTGTGGTGGTATGGTTCATAATTTTAAAATCAGGTCTGCATCATCTTCAGAAAAATTCCTCTTAATAAACTCCACTTCCCACTGCCCATTGCTAAATTTCAGTCAATCACAAAGAGATTAGAGGGTATGTGAGGTTGATTATAGACTTTAAAACTCAAAGGTTTTGGAATTCAACTGTACTCTAGAACCCACTGCCCATTGCCAAATATCAGTCAATCACAAAATAGTCAATGAAAACTTTCATATATATATATATATATATACATTTGCTTGCTACGTGATTTATATTTCTTCCCACAGGAGAAATATAAAGGAAGTGGGGTATATTGCTATATGGATTTCTATCACAAATTTTAAATAAATTTTATTCAATAACTATATATATAGTTATAGACTATAGCTAGATGCTCAAATATTCCTTCCTATACATTAATATTGGTCCTCATTGTAAAACGAGAGACCGAGATTATTATTGGAGAAAGAAATTTTACAATTTTGTCATCCATAATTTTTTTTTTTAAATCAATAATATATATATATATATTGAGATATATTTAATTAATAAAATTAATTCATATATGAGATAGCAACAGAAGATAGATTTGACACTTTAATATTTATTATATGCTTTGTGCAGATAATTTGAGCTGTCTCATGGAAAACTCTTATTTTTGTTTGCATTTTGCAAGATGTATGTTGTTTACCTTTGTTTTAATATTATGCAAATGTTAGAGGAGTTTGAATATCTTAAATATTCATTCATAGTGAAGTATGTTCTAAGATCATTATTGTCTGCTGCGGTAATAACGAAAGGTTGAGAACTTGTGTGTTTTAGTGAAGTAGGATCTGAGAAATTTGTGTGTTGCGGCGAGATACAAAAAATAACATAGTGTTGTTTGATTTGGTTGACATATCTAGTATTATTATTTTATAATTGAATTGTGTTTGCTTGATTTGTTTAATTATTGGTACATTAATTAGATTATTAAAAACATACACTTGTAAATATTATTTTGTGTTGGCACTATAACACAAAAGGGTTTTAGAGAGAAATTCTTTTGTCGCTAAAGCATTGTAAATCCTGGTTATATCGAATATTCCTAATCACTTTATTATTGTTTGTTACCATAATGGCCCATGCTTTATTATTGCCTGCCTCTTTTTACTTTTTTTTTACATGATATATATAGATTTGTGCTCTTGAATCTCTGTTTGAAGAGATTATATCATCATGTTGATTATGATGGTTATTAACCACATATTGTAAATTTCTAGCTGATAATTAAACATGTAATTATGAGTTATATAAATAATTATATATATGATATCTTATTATATGATTATTATTTAAGTGAGACACTGCTAATTACTTGCTGTTTTGATTCGACAAATCTATAGTAATTTAAGTTTGGCCTAGCTGTGGAATGGTCACTTCCAATAAACCAATTATATATATATATATATTTATTTATAGATCTAGTGGTTTTTTATTTATTTAATATATATGTTGGTATGATCTTGTCTAGTAGCAAGTGTGCTAATGATTACAGTTAAGGCAATCTACGTAAGTTAGTAGGGTTTTTTACCATCTACATAATTACTTCCGACATCTTAAATTGAGGCCACGTTTGGAAAATAAAATTAACTTTTATCGAAAAATTATTGAGTTGATCATTTCTCCACACTAATTTAAGAGAAATTAAACAATTTATATATCCCGACAAAAAAAAAAAATAGATATAAAGTTGTAACTTTTTTTAATATAGAATTACATGAAAACGAGGAACAGATACAATAAAATGATCTCATAATAGAAATTATGTAGATTGTTGGATTACTTTTTTTCAATATTATCTCTAATTTTATAACAAAATCATATGATAAAAATTATTTATAATGTTATCCTTCAATTTTAGTATCCAAACATGACCTAAGAATTATTACGTTCATTAATAAACCATATATGTAATCATTTCTCTGTTTTACCATTTCAATCAGCAACTATATAATAATTTATTTATTATTCGTTTTTTGCAGCAATCAGCTAAATACATTGAGGATTCTATTGGTTATTTATCTTATTTTCATTTCTACAGTGATATTTGATTCCTCAAGTGGTAGATGGTGTTTTTATTTTTTGCATTAAATTGTACTATTCACGACTAATTATGTTGCATTGTTATTTAAATAGGTTGACACTCATGGCTAATGAAAGGAATAGAAAGCTTTCAAGGATCAAAGAACGAAGACAGAACGAGTCTCTTGCACCTTTGAATCACAAGCGAAAGCATAGACTTCAAATCATTGAGGATTCTCCTGAACTTGAAAAGTCAACACATGTCAAGGACAAGCCAAAGTGTAAACTTCGAATCATTGATGATTCTCCTGAACTTGAAAATTCAACGCATGTTAAGGACAAGGCAAAGCGTAGACTTCGAATCTTTGGGGAATCTCTTGAACCTGAAAATTCAGTGCATGCCATAGACTCCCCTGCAACAAACACTAGGGGATCTTTGAGAATGAGGTCTATAGGCCTCACCAATACTTGAAAATGTTGCAGGCCCTTTAGAAGAATCTGTGGGAGAAGAAAAGAGGTCCAACAAAAATGAAAAAAATCTTTGATAACTAGTATCGAAGATAGTGTTGGACGTGTTATTGCTTGGCTCGCCGACAAAGTTATAATGAGGTAAAGAATGATCTTACCTGTAATAATGAGTTGTATCATATTGTTTCTGGGACTATTATGTGAAAAATCTGAGATTTAATTGCAGGTTTCAAAATTTAAGATTTATTGAAAAATAAATGTTATGCTGCCGATTTAATTTTAGAAAAATAATAACCAACTCATATGCGTATTGCTTATGATAATAACATAAGTATTATTTTCTTATTGTATTTTTTTCTCTATGTTATTTAGGTGATGAAGATAGCGGCACGAGAATGGGATGCTTGCACTTAATAAAGAGATAGTATTGGACAAATGTTACAATTTGCCTTTTATTAGACTCATTAGACATTATTTCTAAGCATAAACTTTTATTATGGTATTTGGCACTCGAAATTTTTTCATTTGGGACACATATATTGTATATTTTGGTTGATAAAAAAAATACATTATACTTTATCAAATTCCAATTACATTATTAAATAATAAATTGTGTTCTCAAATAAATGTAATTAAAAACAATTTGATTACATTTTGAAAATGTAATTAAATATAATAAGATTACATTTTGAAAATGTAATCAAAGATAATTAGATTACATCTTTAAAATGTAATTAAAGATAATAAAATTACATCCTGAAAATGTAATTAAAAATAATAAGATTACATCCTGAAAATGTAATTAAATGAAAAAAATATACTAGTCTATTTAATAACATGAAAAAAGTGTACTCAAATGACAAGATTTTTAATAACATTGGCAGACTTAACACTTTCTAAAGTGTTATAAATGCATTTGATAACATTTTTCGAGAGTTATCGTAAATATTTTTTATTGTAGTGATGTTAAAGTTTTTTCTCTTTTTTTTTTCATTAACGAATATTTCAAACAAGACTATAATCAACCGATGTATTTATATTGAAATCAAGTTTTATACGTATACGAATACACTTGATTTTCCTTGAAGTACTATATTATTTTATATTTGTAAATTCATAATAACAAAAAATCAGTTTAGGTTAAAAAATATTATGTCATTTTGCAAGCAACATATTATTAATCTGAACAAACCTACATTGTGACGATGTTTCTTATGTAAATTAAATGAGACAGAAATGAAAGCATTAAATTCTTAAAGGCATATATACAGTTACTAGACTGAAAGATAATTACAAGAAAAAATATTTACGATAACTCTCGAAAAGTGTTTTCAAATGCAATTTATAGCACTTTAGCAAGTGTTAAGTCTACCCATGTTATTAAAAGTCTTGCCATTTGATTACATTTTTTATATATTATTAAATAGACTATTATAACGTTGTTTCGGTGTTATATATTATCAATAGTAGCATTATCTAGATGTTATGATTTTTTATGTTAAGTATATTTTTTCATTTAATTACATTTTCAAGATGTAATCTTATTATCTTTAATTACATTTTCAAAATGTAATCTAATTATCTTTAATTACATTTTAAAGATGTAATCTAATTATCTTTGATTACATTTTAAAGATGTAATTAAATTATTTTTTATTACATTTATTTAATAAAGAAATTTATTATTTAATAATATAATTTGAATTTGATAAAGTCTAATGTATTTATTTTAGGGTTTATACCTTTTTGGACCCTGTGTTTTTTTCATTACCTATTTGGACATTGTGTTTTGACAAATTACTTTTTAGACCCTATATTTTGTAAAATGGTTAAAATAGAACCCTAAACCCGATTTTGGTTAATGTTTTCTCAACTAAAATCACAAATGATTTACCAAACTAACAATTCAAAACAAAAATAAAATCATTCTGCTTAAAAACTGTGTTGTTATATTCAATTTTTTCTTCATCAAAATTGAGTTTATAGTTCTATTTTAACCATTTTACAAAACATAGGGTCCAAAAAGTAATTTGTCAAAACACAGGGTCCAAACAGGTAATGAGAAAAAACACATGGTCCAAAAATGTATAAACCCTTTTTTTTATCAACCAAACTATCCAATACATGTGTCCCAAATGAAAAAATTTCAAGTGCAAAATACCATAATAAAAGTTTATGTTTAGAAATAATGTCTAATGAGTCTAATAAAAGGCAAATTGTAACATTTGTCCAACACTATCTCGTTATTAATTGCAAGCATCCAATTCTCGTGTCGCTATCTTCATCACCTAAATAACATAGAGAAAAAAATGCAATAAGAAACAATACTCATGTTATTATCATAAGCAATACGCATATGAGTTGGTTATTATTTTTCTAAAAACAAATCGGCAGCATAACATTTATTTTTCAATAAATCCTAAATTTTGAAACCTGCAATTAAATCTCAGATTTTCACATAACAGTTCCAGAAGCAATATGATACAACTCATTATTACAGGTAAGATCAATCTTTACCTCATTATAACTTTGTCGGCGAGCCAAGTAGTAACACTTCCAACACTATCTTCGATACTAGTTATCCCTAAAAAAATGCAACAAGAAAACAAAACCCACATGTTATCTTCTTAACCAATAAGCATAATGGTCGGTTGCTATGTAAAAAAAAATCAGCAGTATAACAACTATTTTTCAATAAATCCTAAATTTTGAAACCTCCAATTAAATCTTAGAAATTCCCGGAATAGTTCCAAAAACAATATGACACAACTCATTATAATATGCAAAATCAATATTTACCTCATTATGACTTTGTCGGCTGGCCAAGCAATAACACTTCCTACACTTTAATCAATACAAGTTGCATTAATTACTACATTACTATATGTACTAAGTATTATAACTAATAATATAGATACATGGATCATGAAAATGAGGTTTATCTGTATTAATTAGTAGTATTAATTAGTATGGACATTCGATTCATATTAGTCTGACTATAGATATAGACATGTTAAGGCCCTCACTTTAGAGGGGTCTTAATTTTTATTTTTTAAAAAAGTATCATTTTTACATACAAAAATATTCAAAATGTGTACAAAAAATAACACAACAAACCCTTGTTGATTTTATTTATTACGTTAAAATTTATTTACACAGTTTTATTTTGGGAATTTACCCCAAATACAGTAGTTTCTCTTTCTTTCTTTTTTCCTAATTTTACGTGTTTTTTTTTTATTTTGTTTCATTTTTATATGTGATGTTTTTTTTCCTAGTTGAATGCCCTATAAACATAGGGGTGCTATTCATCAAAACTAAACAAAACAGTGTTCTGAGTACAAGTAAAAAAACGAAAAACATAGGAGGACTAAGTCATGAGACCAGTAGAACTAACTAAAATAACCAAAATCCAGAAGAAAAAAAACAAGATAAACCGAAGAGAAACTAAATAGAGGTCACTTAAACCAGCAGGAAAAAAAAAACTAAGCTTCAAGAAAAGGATAATCATGGAGGGAATATCTGATGGTAGTCGTAAAAAACCGAAGGGTTACTAAGTATATCCACCTCTCAATTAAATTCATAGTTTGTATTAACATTACTAAAACAACTCAAGGAACATGGTATGAAAGTAAAATGAATAATGCAAGCAATTAACTCCTCCCCTCTTTTCCGCAAGTCATAACATCAAAAATTGACATGACTACTCAAAATGTAAAGCATTACTCATAATGCAAAACACTTAGTACTTTACCTTGAATATCAAATAGCGAGATGCGAACCAAACTGTATAGCCAAGACCAACAATCTCCAACAATTTGGGGAACTGATTCATTTCATTGAATTAAGCATATCCTCAATATGCCAACGTAGGGAAAAACAATCTATTGACTTGATTGAAAAACAAAGATGCTAAGGAAAAGCCTACACACCACCGGGATAGAATCAATTCCTCCAACAACAGCTGATGCTAGCCACAGGGTAAGCAAGGCACCGCCACCAAAAAGTAAGAAAAAGTAAGTGTCTTCGGATTCAAATTGCAAGTAGTGAAAAATTATCTGTTAATGACAATTAAACTCAGTATGCTGACATGCCAATATGCATGTGTATATATCAACAAACAACAAGCATAACAATAGACATGAAACGGTGTTCTGCCGTCATCTTATCTACTAAGAAACTGTACTTCTGGAGAACCTTGGGTTGCTCAGGATAACGACTCATAAAGCAAATAAGTTTAACTTTCATCACTTCCTGATCTCATCATAGCAAGTAGATAAAAACAAACATCATTTTTAAACACATGATAATTTATAGTTCTCGTGGAGCCCAATAAGGTGAGCTTTTGTAGTGGGATTGGAGAAAAATAAACACATGATAATCTTTGTTACTTATATCTCCTAAATTGTACATATATACGAGCCACTCATTTTAACTAATATAAAATATCACTTTATTGAGAATCATAAGTTTATTTAAAGATATTAAAGATACTTACCATTTGCATAAAGTCTACGAATAATAACAAATTAATACCATCTATGCAAAATTTAGATAAATCAAGTATTCATTGGGGAATAAAACTGAAAATATTACACCTCTAATAAATTTGAATATTGTCAGTTTAGTTTAAAGATATTATTCACATATATCTCAATGAAGCATTTATTCAAACACTTCTAATGCATTATTTAAAAGATTATTAATAGATACTTTAAAAAGGCAAGCAAGACCATCAAAAGCAGTAAAATTATGGAACAGAGCACATCCCACTATATATAACTAAAACTTACCTCATTCACACTTATAAAGCCATTTATATATATTTATAGCTAAAGAGCATAAATACATGGGTCTTACACTAACACTTACAATCATTATAATTCCAAAACTCATAAAATTGATCACTACGATATCAAACTGATTAACATATCTCATATATATGCATATAGCTAGCTGATGGTGGTGGTGGTGGAAGAAGAAGGAGGCTTGTCTTCGATTCTAACTGTTGACGCTGTTTTTCGTCAACAGTGAAATAAGAGCACGAAAACAATAATCAGTTATGGCCAATAAAAATATGATAACACAAATTAGATTTTTTACGTGGTTCAATAGTTAACTCTGCCTAGTCCACGAGTCATTGTTATTAAACTTAAGATGATCTCTGAAAATTCTTCAAAGATGAATTCCACATAGTTTTCTCTCAAGATTACAAAAGTTCGGTCCTTTACAATGATACATGACCTCTCTATTTATAGAGGAGGTTTCAGAATACTATCCCACATATTTCGGGAAGTTATTCTTTATATGTAAATAAATTTAATGGCATTCAAAGCCTGTAATCCTATATACAAGGAAACGTCCCCTGAAGATCAGGGGGCGTATAACTGAACAATTAATATCCCTTGATTATAGGGGATTTATAGCAATCAATGTAGACCGCGTCTCTCATTGATGATTCATAAAGATATACAAAATTTTTATCTTATATCGCCAAGGCCCTATTTACCCAGGTCTCTTGTTGACTTTCGAGCTATAGCATCTTCTCGAGACCACATGACTTCGAGCTCATACGTGTGTCAGGCTCGGAACCCTAATCCGAGGCCATCCCGAGAACAGACGTACTTCGGGGTCTGTCTTTCGAGCTTGTGAGGATCTCGAGGCTACAATCTTCAAAGTCGTCTCTGCTTCGCAGGCTCGATGCCTAGACTTCGGACATGTTCCAGATATTACGAGTCCATTCATTACGAATCCAGCTTTCGAGGTCACAATTCTCATGGCTCGAAATCTGGGTGTAACATTTTTCCCCCTCAAAAGTATTTGTTCGAATCCTATGAGAAGGAAACTTTTGAACTACTTTCTTCGGGAACAACACCGTCACATACTTGAAAATGGACACGTGTCAGTTGGGTATTGCTCATTTAGGGTACTCGAGTATCTTGGAAATCTGCCCACGATCGTTCGTCTGCCACCTTTCTGGTACCATCATATGATTAATCCCTATCCGTTGGATTTTACAAGGGTTTTGTTCAATGGCTCAGATTAATCCCCTTTTACCATCTATATATAAGACCCCAGTCATCGTCTTCCTTTTATTTTGCGCTCATCAGAAGAAAGAAAAGAAGCAAAACCAGAAACTATCCCTGAGAACTTCTTGCTTGTGCATGTTTTCTCAGCTGAAGAAACAGAGGACTGCCAGTTTGTTCGAGACCGTGAGCTCATACCTGCAGCCTCTCCTTCAATCAACGATTTCTCTACAATCGCCATCATTGTGTAAGTATCTGATTGTCTTTTTATTTTCCATTATGCCAGTTTCTGTCTATGTTGTTCTTGTTATTTCTGGGAATGCGCTAGTTTATTTTCTTAGTATGATACGCTAGGAAATTTTTGACCGATAGGCTTTCACGTTTAAGTCTCCATACTAGGTTTAAATCACTGGTTCCAAATCCAGTTTTGGTGTAGAACAAGGTCTCTTTTTTCTGGGTTTCAAAATTTTAAAAGACATATCTTCCACACCAAGATATCAGGTATAAAATCTTGGTTTTAAAGAACGTATGATACCCAAGATTACCATTACTGAATAACCCCCACTCTTTTTCCCTGATATTTCAGGATTTTCAAAAAAAATTATTCACTCTCCTCCTTTTTCTCGTAGAGTACACATTCCGACTTTTTAATCGGGCCTTTAGTATCGAGCTCATTTCACATTCAAGCATTCTTCGAGCTCGTCTTGTCAAGCTCGCATTTCTTGAGCCCTTGCATGCATGGCCCTCACCATTTTTTCTTTCTCGCTAGATGTCACAGAATCTGGAAAGACGGTGGGGGTCGTTGCTGGCAATCCCTTACTCGCCAAAAACCCCGAGCCCAGAGTCGCTGTTTGCTCGGAATCAACGTTTGATTCATGAATACGATCTCGCACGCGAACAGGAGGAAACCCAAGCTCACTATCGCCGCCAAATCATCGAGGTCATAGAAAAGAAGAGGAGGACCCTTCGAGAGGCTCTTTATCCAGAATCTAATTCAGGGCCCAAGCCGATCCCCCTCGACCCTGGGTTAAAAGTGACTGTTGCATACAGTCCGGGAGAGCTCCAATTTTTACTGATGGGGGAGCCTTCTACCTCGCAGCCGAGGAGGGAATTCTTTGAGGCTGAGCACTACTAGAGCTCGGTCACCTCGATAAATCAGGTAACTGATATCCTGGCCTTCCATGGTCTCAGGTTGTCAAGCCCCTTAAGGTGTCGAGCTTCAACCCCTAGTGAACGAAGCTGCCATGCTCCAGGGAATGGAAACCCTGACAACAGGCTGAGGTATGCGGCATGGAGCCAGGAGCGCTACTGCCTTTGAAGTCTTTCTTCAAGGACTTCACAGACTTTGTTGGGTTGGCCCCGTTCCAGCTCAACACTAATTCTTACAGGGTTTTGTCTACCTTGAGGTCGTTGTACCACGAATTGAAGTGGAAAGGACCCTCACCACAGGAGATTTTGTACCTCTTCTGTCTGAAAAGCAATCCCTCCCGAGCTCGGGGAGGAGACGGCTTCTACTATCTCTTGAGCTACCCCAAAGAGAAAAAGGTGTTTGAGGACCTCCCTAACCATCCACCTGACTTTAAGAAAGCCTTCTTCTGGATAGATGGCTTGTCCCCGTCTCGATGCTACTCAATTAGACGGACTCGTAAGTACTCCAACCTTCTTTATCTCTGTGCTCGGGCTTTTATTTGTAGGTCCGTACTTAGTTGAAATGTGTCTTATTTTCCAACCAATTTTCACCATCCTACTCTCGACGACGCAATGAAGGAGCATAGAGAGACTCTGCTCCAACTCCCTTACGGCAGGAGGTCTCTCTCATACCTTTTGCATGAGAGTAAGCTCCGAGCTTGCGGGCTTTTGGGAGATGGCCAGTCCACCTCGGACTAGTCCAATAAAAAGTACGACCACTAGGAGCTTGTGCCTTTGCCCACAGGCATCCTCCCTCCAAGGAGAGAGGTGAGGCCCCCGCCTCCAGCTCGCCGAAGAAGCCCGCCATCGGGGAACGAGGCTAATGATGAAGCCTCGAGCTCAGACTCGGATGATCAAGGTAAAGTCATCCTTAGCTCGAAAATGTGGTCCCCCACCTTATTAAAGCACAAACCCGATAGGTTAGTCTTGTGCCCGGATGATGGGGACCACTTCTATATATGGACTTGGGTAGATGACCGAGTTCATAGGTTTGATAGTTGGCTCGGAAAGTATGACACCATGTACAGTCTGAACAAGGTGTGGGACGGGATAGCCGTCCAATATGGGATCAATGACTATAGGGACCTCTCGAGGTTGACGTCCACCTATAGGGAAGGTACTCCCCCCGCCTCTTCTGAAGATGGGGGAATTTCATGGTCTCCAAGCTCAACCTCGGGGGAGAGTTCCAGTTAGGTTTCTTCTATCATTACTTTGTATATCTATGCGATGCTGAATCACTTTATATACTTCCCCCCCCCCCCCCCCCTTTTTTTTATTCACATTGTGGCGTGATTGTGTAGGCAAGATGGATTCCGACCTTGACAACATCCTCGAGAGTGGCGGTGCCAAGAGGAGCAAGCATCCCAGGGCGGGGTTGCGAAAGGTTGATCGGCCTGCCAAAATCCCCAAGAGGACCGAGAAAACACCTCCTCCCCTGACTCCGCCTGTTACGAGCTCCATTGCGGCGCCTACTTCGCAGGTCGGTGCCTCCACCGTGGCGCCGACTTCGCAGGTCGATGCCTCTATTATGACCGAGCCCCAACTTCCAGTAGTGGTCTAGCCGACATTTGGTCCACCTCCTAGAAAGCCTTCTGCTTCTCGAACTCACAAGCTGTCAGTTTCTACTCACGTTGAGGAGTATGTAATTGACAATGCGGCTGGATCCCATGGGTCCATGCTGGGCTCGGATGTTATGTCCCGAATCGGCCAGAGTTTTAGCAGCTTCGACGCTCCTCACTGAAATTTTTTGAACAATGCCCGAGACTGCACTGCCCTCTACGAGAAGAGTGTCGAGCTTGCTGCCTCGGTAACTTTTCTTCTACTTCTTAGTTATATTTATAGATAGTTCTGGTGTTAATGATGATTTTATCATTTGTAAGACTCTTGCTGTTACTGCCCAGCTCAACTATAAGTTGAACAATGAGATCCATTCGAGCAAGTCTCATGCTCAGGAGGCGAAGGACCTTCAACTCAAAGCAAGTGACGACCTGAAGGCAAATGTAAAGCTTGAGGCAGGAGCCGAGGAGCTTAAGACCAAGGCATCCGAGCTTGAGAAGCTGAATGCTAGGCTCGCGGAGCTTGAGAAGGAAAATTCCAGGCTCGCAGATCTTGAGAAGGAGAACACTCGGCTCCAAGAGGCTAACAAAAAGCTCGAAGAAGAACAGGCCGCCACTTTTGATATAATTGAGGGTGAAAAGGCTCGCCTCCTTGCTAAGTATAAAGAGAAGAAGGACCAGGCGGTTGATTCGACCATGTACAGAATGTGGGCCAACAACGAAGACCTCGATACAAGCTTCCTAGGTCCTCATGAGGCAAAGCTTCTAGATAAGTGGAATGCTCGGCTTGAGGCAGAAGAGGCTGCTCGGGAGGCCGCCTCTGAGGGTGCTCAGAAGGATAGTCATGCTATTCGTCCTGAGGGATCCGATGTTGTTGACATTGAGAAGGCCAAGGAGGGTGCTTCTTCTTGAATCTGATTTCGGGGGAAATCTCATCTTGGGGCTGCGTCCCCTTATTTTTGTAATTACTTTAATTTATGCCCGTAGGGCTGATACATTTTTTTTTTATATTAATACATATGCTTTACATTTTTTGGTTTGAAATATTTTGCACATTTTATATTAATGAATCGTTTATGTTTATTTATTCATACAAACATAGTTTGGATTTAGGCTCGAGACTCAATGCGTTCATGCATCGTTTGCTCAAATTATCCTGTTCCGATCTCGTTATTTATCAAGGTCGGATATTACTTTAACCATGGACCCGGAAGTACTTGTATGGTGTGTAATGTAAGCGATTTAGTTATATCTTATTGCTTAGTTACTTTTTCTCATCCTCAGTTACTTCTCCGCGGTAATGAGTTCGAAACTATTTTCCCATAAGATATTCCAGCCTCGATCTCGACTTATCTCGAAGTAGGTTTAAATTCCAACTTGTCGATTAGTTTTAGCTGGTTTGTTCCAAACCTATTAAGGTCGTGTTTGGTTTGTAATCCATACACTTATATTTTTAATCTAGTTCACATATTTGGTTATATCCAAACATTTTTATCTTTTGATAATTTGGTTACGTCCAAACTATCTAAGCTCGCGTATCTGGTTACATCCAAATACTTGTATGTATTTGATAATTCGGTTATGTCCAAACTATCCAAGCTCGCGCATCTGGTTACATCCAAACACTTGCATGTATTTCGGGTGTGTTATTTTATTTTTCAAGTTCATGGTATATATACCAATGATGCCCCCTTAATATCCTATGAGTGTGACCATAGGTTATTAAATTAAGAGAGATTGCAAAAATAAAAAGAGATATAACATATTGAACGAAATAGATCTTTATTTGATGGAATTCAAAAGTAGACAAATTAGTACAGATAAACAATCGTGGTTACAGGCAACACTCTTCCTATACTATTGATAGTAAGGTCTTAGGTGTTCGCCATTCCATGCTCGCTGTACCAGGCTCCCATCCAACCTCGCTAGTATGTAAACACTGGGCCGGATGACGGACTCTATCTGATATGGTCCTTCCCAATTTGGCCCGAGCACACCAGCTGTTGGATCTCGGGTTGCTAAAAATACGCGTCTTAACACCAAGTCTCCCACACTGAACTTTCGATCTCGAACCCTCTTGTTGAAGTACCTGGTAGCTCGTTGCTGGTAGGCAGCGTTCCTCAACTGAGCTTCGTTTCTTTTTTCTTCAATCAAGTCTAAGGTTTCTTCGAGCTGAGTATGGTTCGAGCTTTGGTTGTAAATGTGAGTTCGAATTGTAGGGATTTCGACCTTGATAGGCAACATTGCCTCACATCCGTATGCTAGAGAGAACGCGGTATGTCCTGTTGATGTTCGAGCTATGGTCCTATACCCCCATAGGACTTGGGGCAACTCTTCGGGCCATTGTCCTTTTGCTTCCTCCAACTTTTTCTTAAGTGAACTCTTGAGAGTTTTGTTTACAGCTTCAACCTGGCCATTCGCCTAAGGATGATCTACTGACAAAAAACTCTTTATTATTCCATTTTTCTCACAAAAGTTGGTAAACAAGTCGCTATCGAACTGGGTTTCGTTGTCGGATACAATTTTCCTCGGTATCCCCTATCGGCATACGATGTTTTTTACCACGAAGTCGAGGACCTTTTTGGAAGTTATTGTTGCCAGCGTTTTAACCTCCGTCCACTTTGTGAAGTAATCCACAGCGACTACAGCAGATTTCACACCACCCTTGCCATTTGGGAGAGAGCCTATAAGATCGATTCCCCATATCGCGAATGGCCATGGGGATGTCAACATGGTTAGCTCGGATGGTGGAGCTCGAGGAATCGTAGCGAATCTCTGGCATTTGTCGCATTTCTTCACGTACTCAAAAGAATCTGATTTAATGGTAGGCCAGAAATATCCTTGGCGTATGATTTTCTTAGACAGGCTATGCCCCCTGGTATGGTCTCCACAGAACCCTTCATGAATTTCTTCGATGATTTTCTTGGCTTCGGGTGGGGTTACGCACCGTAGTAATGGCATGGAATACCCCCTTCTATATAGCTTTTCGTCCATCATGGTGTAACAGGGAAGCTGATACATTAACTTTTGAGCTTGGTTTCGGTCTTTTGGAAGGACACCGGTCTCGAGATATTCCACTATCGGGGTCATCCAGGTAGGCTCGGACTCAATCAT
Source organism: Humulus lupulus (assembly GCF_963169125.1). Taxonomy (NCBI): domain Eukaryota; kingdom Viridiplantae; phylum Streptophyta; class Magnoliopsida; order Rosales; family Cannabaceae; genus Humulus; species Humulus lupulus. The sequence goes on along the minus strand of NC_084795.1, from coordinate 270,190,342 downwards.
ACACACTTCTTCCTCCTCTGTCTCGTTAATGCTAGGTGCCGAGAGGTGTTCTATGGGCACAACGTTTAGTTCATCATTCTCAGCAGAGGTGGCGAGCCGAGCTAAAGCATCTGCATTTGAGTTCCGCTCTCGGGGAACCTGTTCGATTGCATAAAACTCAAAACACTCTAATGCGGATTTTGCCTTCTCTAAATAGGCTGCCATCCTCGTGCCACGAGCCTGGTATTCTCCCAAGATTTGATTAACCACGAGCTGTGAGTCGCTGTAGCAATGTATAGCTTTAGCTTTGAGCTCTTTGGCTATACGAAGTCCCGCCAGTAAAGCCTCGTATTCAGCCTCATTATTCGACGCTTTGAAGCCAAATCTTAAGGTAGAATGAAATCTTCTCCTTGCGGGGGTAATCAAAATGACCCCTGCCCCCGATCCATTTTCATTAGATGAGCCATCGACGTAAAGTTTCCACAGCTCGTGGGCTGGGGTTATAACCTCGTCGTTGGCCATGCCAGTACATTCCACTATAAAGTCTGCCAATGCCTGTGCCCTAATGGTCTTCCTTGGGTGGTAGGTGATCTCGAACTGTCCGAGTTCAACCGCCCATTTAAGAAGTCGACCAGAAGCCTCTGGTTTAGACAAGACTTGCCTAAGTGGTTGATCAGTCAACACATGGATGGGATGCACCTGAAAGTAGGGTCGAAGTTTACAAGATGAATGAATTAAGCTGAGAGCCAGCTTCTCCATCAAGGGGTACCTCGATTCTGCCCCCAGTAACCTTTTACCGATGTAATAAATGGGTCTCTGTACCTTTTCTTCTTCTCGAACGAGCTCTGCACTTATCGCGTGTTCGGTGGTAGAAAGGTATAGGTACAGTACTTCTCCCGTAACAGATTTTGATAAGATGGGGGGCTCTGCGAGGTTCTTTTTAAGCTCCTGAAAAGCCAGCTCGCACTCCTCCGTCCATTCAAATTTCTTACCTCCCCTCAAATGGTTGAAAAACGGAAGACAACGGTCCGTAGATTTTGAAATGAACCTACTTAGGGTCGCCATCCTATCGGTCAAACTTTGGACATCCTTGTGTCTTCGAGGTGAGGACATGCAAATCAGGGCCTGGATCTTGTCGGGGTTGGCTTCTATTCCACGAGCGTTCACGATGAAGCCCAAGAATTTTCCTGAAGAAACTCCGAAAGTACACTTCTGGGGATTTAGTTTCATGTTATACTTTCGGAGCACACCAAATCACTCTTCGAGGTCATCAACATGGTTATTGTTAAGTTGAGACTTGACAAGCATGTCGTCAACATAAACTTCCATGTTGTTCCCTATTTGTTCTGAGAACATCATGTTCACAAGCCACTGGTATGTGACCCTAGCATTTTTGAGCCTGAATGGCATGACATTATAGCAGTATAGCCCCTTATCCATTATGAAGCTCGTATGTTCCTGGTCGGGGGCATGCATGGGAATCTGGTTATATCCAGAATAGGAATCCATGAACGACATCAGTCCATGCCTCGCCGTGGCATCCACGAGCTGGTCGATCCTTGGTAGTGGAAAATAGTCCTTCGGGCAAGCTTTGTTGAGGTCGGAATAGTCAATACAGGTCCGCCACGTCCCATTAGGTTTTGGGACCAACACCGGATTGGCTACCCAGTCAGGGTAAAAAGCATCCCTAATGAATCGGTTTGTTTTTAACCTGTCGACCTCCTCCTTCAGCGCCTTATTTCTCTCATCATCCAGCTGTCTTTGCTTTTGTTGCTTCGGAGGGAAGCTTTTGTCTATATTTAATGTGTGGCTTGCTATATTCGTACTTATCCCCACCATGCCCGAATGTGACCATGCGAAGACGTCCTGGTTTTTCTTTAAAAAGAAAAGTAGTTGCTATTTTGTCTCTTCCTGGAGGTGCTTTCCAACCTTTACCTTTTTCGAGGGATCGGTTTCCTCGAGCTGAATTTCTTCAAGCTCTTCTAAGGGTTCGAGGTTAGCTTTCTCCTCAACCGTTGGATCGATCTCTTCATCAATCTCTAAGACTGTCCCGTCTTTACTTTGAATAATGACGAGTGCTTGTGCACTCGTCTGTTTCTTTCCTCTTAAGGAAATGTTGTAACATTCTCTCCCAGCTAACTGATCTCCCTTCAATGTCCCGACGCCGCTAAGGGTCGGGAACTTAAGGGCCAGATGCCTTACTGATGTGACTGCCCCCAGCCCAACCAGGGCGGGTCTCCCGAGTAGCACATTATAGGCTGAAGGTAGATCCACTACCACGAACTCCATCATCTTGGTTGCTGAGACCAGGTAGTCTCCCAAGGTTACAGGGAGCTCGATGGATCCCATGCAGGCGGTCCCTTCTCCTGAAAAGCCGTATAAAGTAGTCGCACACGCTTTCAGGTCGCGAAGGGAGAGTCCCATCTTTTCGAGGGTCGCTTTATAGAGAATATTAACTGAGCTCCCGTTGTCTATGAGAACTCGGTGTACCCTTTTATTTTCCAGTTGAAGAGTAATGACCAGCGGATCGTGGTGAGGAAACTGAACATGGGATGCATCTTCCTCAGTGAAGGTTATTGGTTGGGATTCAATCCTCTGAATTTTTAGAGCTCTGGGTTCGGGTTCACAGGGAGACCCGTCCCCAGTTTTCAGCTCATTAACATATCTCTCTTGGGCATTTCTGCCCATACCCGCGGGATGAGGCCCTCCTGAGATGGTTATCACGTCTTCTCCATCTATCGGCGGCGGTCTATCTTCTTCCCTAGCTCGAGAATTATTGTTTTGCGTGGGTTGCAACGCGGCTGCTCTCTGGCTCACGGTCGCCTGATTAGTACTCTGGTTCTTGACATATTTTCTGAAGTAACCCCTCGAGATCAATCCTTTGATCTCGTCTTTCAGCTGTCGACATTCTTCAGTAGTATGCCCGGTGTCTCTGTGAAATCGGCAATACTTGCTGGAGTCCCTCTTGGACTTCTGATTTCTCATTGGGTCCGGACGCCTGAAGGGGACCTTGTTTTCATTAGCCAGGTATATGTTCTCCCGAGACTCATTGAGCTCGGTGTACACTCTATACACGGAGAAATATCTCTCCCCCTTCTTTTTCTTTCCTCCTTCGGCCTTGGGGTTACTCCCTTCGTTCTTTTATCTCTTGGAAGGGTTTTCCACAGCAGGCTTTGAAGCTACTGGGTCCACCAAGGCTGAGGTAGAGTTTACATTTATCGTTGTATTTTCGGGCTGTGTAGTCACATTAAGTGTCGACCTCGCTTCCTCTACATTGACAAACCTCTGCGCTCGTCTATTAAAATCGGTTAGGGACCTCACTGGTTTTCTCTGCATGTCGTCCCAGAGAGCACTTCCTGGCATTACTCCAGCTTGGACAGCCATTAGGTGTCCACTGTCATCCACATTCCGAGCTCGGGCAACTTCCAAATTAAACCTTGTAAGGTAACTTTTTAATGTCTCACCTGGCTGTTGCCGAACGTTAGTTAGGGTTGACGCCTCAGATCTAACCCCCATCATGGCTCTGAACTGCTTCTTGAAGTCTTTAGACAGCTGCTCCCAAGAAGTTATTGAGTGTCTCTTATATTTTTTGAACCAACTTTTGGTTGGTCCTGTCAATGATGCTAGAAATAACATGCATCTGAGCTCGTAACCCACGTTACTGGCTCTCATTATGGTGTTGAACGTACTCAAATGGTTGTACAGGTCGGTCTTTCCCTCAAACGTTGGGACGTGAGGGATCCAAAACCCTTGGGGAAATGGAGTGTTGGAAATATGGGGAGCAAACGGTTCAAGCTCCTCATCAGAATCTTCATATCGATCCTGACCTTGCTCGTTTTTCAAAAGCCTGAAGGCCTTTTCCAACTGATCAATTCTTTCCTGGACTGGGTCCGCGAGGGGTACTGTCTGGAATCGGTTGTCGTCGATCACAATTCCAGGCTCGTGCCTCCGTAGGGGATCCTTACACCTATTTAAGCAATCCCTCAGGTCCGGGTTTATCGGGTTAACATTACCCCGACTTTGATTCAAATGTTCTCGTAGGTCGGAGCGATTCCTGCGACCCCCAGTATTCTTACGACCTCGATCATGCCTGCTGATCGATCTGGTATCTCCAAAGTCGTCACTAGTAAAACTTGTCGCATGGTTATTTCGAGATGGGTCTTTTCCATGCCGCCTTGTCTCCGCCAAACGAGATCGAGATGTTTGATTCCTTTCAGATAGGGCACCTCTCCGCTCCTGAAAAGTTTCCCTGTTTCCTTGTCTCCTCTCCGCACGCCTTTCGTCCTGATCTCGAGCTGGTTGAGTATTCCTGCGAGGAGGTGAAGGATATCTTATAGGTGATAGAGGGAACTGTATAGGTGACGGTGGCTGCCACCCATTTCGCGGCCTAGACGGTCCGGAGTTTGCCCGAGATGGGTTGGTTGCATTTGGTGCATTCCCAGGGACTTGAGTTCGAGCCTCCATAGGGGCTCTGTTGTTCTCAGTTCCCGCAGGTACTTCCACAGGTGGATTAACCGGGGCCCTAGCCCAGGTACTTCACTAGGGCCTAGGGGGAGCAGATGGCTCTGCTGGTGCTGGAGGTTGTGCCGTCCTTCTTGTGGCAGTATTCTTTTGTGGATGCCGATGGGGCCTACGGGGAGGAACATGCACGTCCCTAGGAGGAGGAGCTTGGTTTTCACGCGGAGGCGGGGGCTGAGCCACCTGCGCCTCTGCAGCTATCCTTGCTAACTCCTCATTTTGCTTGTTGGCTTCTGCCAACTGCTGTTTCAGTTGCCGGTTCTCAAGTTCTACAATGGGAACATATCGCTCAGGATTGTAATACATATCCTCATCTCGAGAATCGGAGGATCCACTTCTTTCTTCAACATCTGGGTTTTCCATCGGCTGTTTCCCAGGACATCTTGGATAATCTACTTTAGGAATGTTCTGATTATTAGCGGCCATAACTTGTTCAAGGACTGAATGCTTAAGGCTCTCAATGAAAGAACCAAACTGTTGACGTCGTTTTTCGTCAACAGTGAAATAAGAGCATGAAAACAATAATCAGTTATGGCCAATAAAAATATTATAACACAAATGAGATTTTTTACGTGGTTCAGCAGTTAACTCTGCCTAGTCCACGAGTCCTTGTTATTAAACTTAAGATGATCTCTGAAAATTCTTCAAAGATGAATTCCCCAGAGTTTTCTCTCAAGATTACAAAAGTTCGGTCATTTACAATGATACATGACCTCTCTATTTATAGAGGAGGTTTCAGAATACTATCCCACATATTTTGGGAAGTTATTCTTTATATGCAAATAAATTTAATGGCATTCAAAGCCTGTAATCCTATATACAAGGAAACGTCCCCTGAAGATCAGGGGGCGTATAACTGAACAATTAATATCCCTTGATTATAGGGGATTTATAGCAATCAATGTAGACCGCGTCTCTCATTGATGATTCATAAAGATATACAAATTATTATCTTATATCGCCAAGGCCCTATTTACACAGGTCTCTTGTTGACTTTCGAGCTATAGCATCTTCCCGAGACCACATGACTTTGAGCTCATATGTGTGTCAGGCTCGGAACCCTAATCCGAGGCCATCCCGAGAACAAACGTACTTCGGGGTCTGTCTTTCGAGCTTGTGAGGATCTCGAGGCTACCATCTTCGAAGTCGTCTCTGCTTCGCAGGCTCGATGCCTAGACTTCGGACGTGTTCCAGATATTACGAGTCCATTCATTACGAATCCATCTTTCGAGGTCACAATTCTCATGGCTCGAAATCTGGGTGTAACATTTAGGTGATGACATGATTGGGCTTAGTGGAGTAGCTGAGGGTACTTAGATTAGGAATGTGGAACAGAGAAGTGGGCAGTTCTTTAGGCAAGCATCGAAGCTTGAGTTAACATCCGTACATACACAAGAAAATAGAATTACAGGTTATTGAGGAATTTAATCAAACAGTTTATATGCACACCAAATTTTGAAAAGAACAAAATATAATATCATCGTAAATGGATTTATATGTTCTCACACCTTGAAACAATATTTACAAATTAGCTATAGTGTAAAACTTATAATTTCTTGTTCGGTCTTTTTGTGAAGAGAAAAGATCATCAATATCATACTAATCAATAATAGCAATTAAACTAATTTTTTTCCCATTTAAAATTTAAAAAAATAAAAATAAATAGAAAAAAAAGAAAAGAAAAGAGAGGAGTTTGTGTTGTGTTACCTTCTGAATACAACTGACACAATTCCAGCACGGTACTGAGCAATTTGAAGGAAAGCAGACTCGGCCAAATCGAAGTGCTGGAGCGGAAGATTACACCAGCCACTGTTGTCGTTGGACAGAGCAAAGTTTGGGGGACGGAAGTTGGTGGCGGTGGCGGTGACGGTGATGGTTCCGGCGAGGCACCACCAGTGCTTTATTTCAATTGGATTGAAACAATTTTTAAGCAGCTGAGTAAGAACATACCTATTTGTTGATGATACGAAAGCTTTTCAGGTGGTTTAGAGAAGTCGCGAGAATGATTGGAGAAATGGATGAGACAATAGGGGATGAGGAGAAATGGGAGAGAGAAAGATTGAGAGAGTCTTACTGTATCTTTTTACTTTTTTTTTTTAATATCAAGCTTATTAATAAAATGTTTATTGTTTTTAATGTAATTTGGTAACGTTTTTTAAAATGTGTTATGATCTAATGTAATTAAATAATAAAATTCTTGTGGAACCTCTCAGGCAAAAAAATAAATATTACGTATCTTATAGAATTCTAAAGTGTACTATTTTGAGAATTTAGTCTTAATTAATAAATATCAATAAAATATTTTTAATTATTAAAAGACTCTTGAAAGTTTATAATTATAAATTTTTGAATACAAGGAGAATTGGAAAGATATGTAATTGGAAGGATTAAAAAGCCAAATTATATTTATACAATCGATATTAATAATATATATACTAAATTTATAAGAGTTTATTTATTTAAGTCAAAAGGTTTGTACGTAATAGATAATAATTGGAATATGTCCACTTCTAATAGAACAGAACTACGTGTGTTAAGAGTTAAATTATTAAAATTAACAACATCAACATGTGATTTTATGTCTAGACTTGTAAGTAACTTCTATGCTCAAACATGTAATTCTATTAAGCGACTAAGTATTATTGTTGACGTCATTTTTCGTCAATTTAAATAGTAAAGCAATTAAACAATAAAATATTGGTGCGAATGAATAAGGAGGAAAACTAGATGATTTTTACATGGTTCAGATGTTAACTCTGCCTAGTCCACGAGTCTATGTTATTAAGACTTGAGAGTTTTCTGGAAACTTTTCAGATGAGAGTTTCCCAGAATTTTCTCTCAAGAAATTAGAAAAAAAAAGATCCCTTACAAATGATGTTTCCTTCTCTATTTATAGGGAAGGTTGCAGAATTCATTCCCATATATTTCGGGAAGATATTCTGTAAATAAATTAAAATAATGTTATTTAATGCATTATTTTATTTATATACGGAAACGTCCCATGAAGATCGGGAACAGATAACAGATTAAATGATATCCCTTAAATATTGAGATTGTACAACAATGAACATGTTCACACGTAGCTAATTATCCCAAATGATTCATCAAATCTTCGAGATTAGCAATTGGCATTGAACTTGCCGAGTCCATGAGTCAACCACGAGCTCGTCACCTAACTTCGCTCTATGTTCGGAACAAATAGATGCTGACGATGCTGTCACATTCGAGCTTGCACTTTCCGAGCTCGATCCATCTCGCTTGAAGCAATCATGGAAAAGTACATTGCGAGATCAGAGCACACTCAAGGCCACACATTCTCAAGGTCGTTGTTTACTTAAAAGAGGTCCGACAGTTGAATCATATGACGACTGTATGGATTTCGATCTCACACCTGACGAGCCCAATTTTCGGGGTCATAACTTCTTATCTCGAAATCTGGGTGTAACAATTATGTTACTAAATTTAAATATCATTACTCGAAAGTTTGCTGTAAATTTGGCTGATATATATATCACATCTCTTTCAAAAGTATGCAGTAGTAGAAGTGCACAATAAATAATCCTTATCTAACTTCTGAAATGAAATTTAAAAATTATAACTTAAGTAAATCAAGTCATCAAAAGCCTTCCAATCCTTGAAAAACATGGAGAAAAAATAACTATTTATATTTATATCTTTATATATTATAAATGTGAGTTTAACAGAAATTGTTGGTTTCCATTAGATTTAACTTTTTTTATTGTATTTTAACACCATTAGTTTTCTAAATAAGGTAAATAAATTTTAAAAAAATGATAATAAATTTGTTATACCCAGATTTCGAGCTATGTTAAATATGACCTCGAAAGGTGGATTCGCAACAATTGGACTCATAAGGTTTAAAGTATGCTCTAGGATTAAATATTGAGCCTGAAAGACATAGACGACCTCAAATATGGTGACCTCGAAGTATTCATGATCTCGAGAGGTAGCTCCGGAGACGCATCCATCCTCAGGGATGACCTTGGATCAGGGGTCCCGAGCTCGACGCACATACGATCTCGAAAGACATGTCACCTCGGGAGATGTCTCTAGTTCGAAAGATGACGAGAAACCTGGGAAGCTAAGTCCTTGGAAATATATGATAAAAACCTTGAATAACTATAAGTGTTGTCCATACGAGATGCAATCCTCATTTATTACTGTAAATCCCCTAGAATCGTGGGATATTATTTGGTCAGTTATACGTCCTCTGGTCTTCAGGGGACGTTTCCTTTTATATCTGATTATAGGAATTTAAAGCCATTAATTTTATTCACAAAAAGGGTAACTACCCAAAATATGTGGGATAATATTCTGCAGCCTTCTCTATAAATAGAGAGGTTAAGCACCATTGTAATGGACCGAAATTCTGAACCTTGAGAGAAAACTCTGAAAGAATTCATGCTGAAGAATTTTCAGAGATAATCTTGAGTTTAATAACAGAGACTCGTGGACTAGGCAGATTTAACTGTTGAACCACGTAAAAATCGTGTGTTTGTGTTGTCATATTTAAATTGGCCATTATCAGTTATTGTTTACGTGCTCTTCTTTCACTGCTGACGAAAAACGGCGTCAACAGTTTGGTGCTTTCATTGAGAGCCTTAAGAATTCATCCCTGAAAAAGTCATGGCCACAAACAATCAGAACACACCTTAAGAAAATTACCCAAGACGTCCTGGAAAACAACCAATGGAGAACCCGGATGTTGAGGAGAGAAGTGGGTCTTCTGATTCCCGTGGACCACCTCCTCCACCAAGAGATGAGGATATGTACTACAATCCTGAGCGGTACGTTCCTATCGTAGAACTTGAAAACTGGCAATTGAAGCAGCTGTTGGCAGAGGCCAACAAACGGAATGAGGAGTTGACAAGGATAGCCGCAGAGGCGCAGGTGGCTCAGCCCCCGCCTCCGCGCGAAAACCAAGTCCCTCCTCCAAGGGACGTGCATGTTCCTCCCAGGAGACCCCGTGGGCGTCCACGAAAATATGCTGCCACAAGGAGACCGGCTCAACCTCCGGCACCAGCAGAGCCATCCGCTCCACCTAGGCCCCAGAGAAGTACTTGGGCTCGGGCCCCGACTAACTCGCCTGTGGAAGTGCCTGCAGGAGCTGAGAATAACCGAACCCCCGCAGAGGCTCGGACTCAGGTACCTGGGAGCGCACCAAATGCGACCGACCCATCTCGGGCGAATTCCGGACCCTCTAGGCCGCGGCAAGGGTGGCAGCCACCGTCGCCTATACGGTTTCCTCCGTCACCCATAAGATATCCTTCGCCCCCCCGCAGGAACGCTCAACCCATTCGGGATCAGAATGAAGGGCGTGCGGGGGAGAGACAAGGAAACAGGGAGACTTTCCAGGAGCGGAGAGGCGCTCCATCTGAGAAAAGTCAAACGTCTCGGTCTCGCACGGCGGAGACGAGGCGACATAGAAATAATCCATCACAGAATAACTGAGCAATGAGCTTCACCAGTGATGAGTCCGGAGAGACCAGGTCCGTTAGTAAACATGACCGAGGTCGTAATAACACTGGAAGCCGCAAGAATCGTCCCGACCTGCGAAATCACCTGAACTAGAGTCGGGGTAATGGAGAGCAAACAAATCTAGACCTAAGGGATCGCTTGAATAGGTGTAGAGATCCCTTGCGGAGACGCGATCCTGGAATCACGATCGATGACAATCAATTCCAGACAGCACCTCCTACTGACCCAGTCCAAGAAAGAATCAATCAGCTCGAAAGAGCCTTTAGGCTTTTAAAGAATGAACGAGGAAATGGTCGATATGAGGACTCTGATGAGGAGCTCGAGCCATTTTCTCCCCATATTTCCAACACTCAATTTCCTCAGGGGTTTCGGATTCCTCACGTCCCAACGTTTGAAGGAAAAACCGATCCGTGTAGTCACCTGAGCACATTCAACACTATCATGAGAGCCAGTAACGTGGGTTACGAGCTCAGGTGTATGTTGTTTCCAACATCATTGGCAGGACCTGCCAAAAGTTGGTTCGAAAAATATAAGAGACACTCAATAACCTCATGGGAGCAGTTGTCTAAAGACTTTAAGAAGCAGTTCAGAGCAATGATGGGGGTCAGACTAAAGGCATCCACCTTAACTAACGTCCGACAACAACCGGGCGAAACACTAAAAAGTTACCTGACGAGATTTAATCTGGAAGTAGCCCGAGCTCGGGACGTGGATGACAGTGGGCACCTAATGGCTATCCAAGCTGGTGTATTACCGGGAAGTGCCCTTTAGGACGACATGCAAGGGAAACCGATAAGGTCAATAACCGAGTTTAATAGACGAGCGCAAAGGTTTGTCAATGTAGAGGAAGCGAGGTCGACGCTCAAAGCGACCTCCCAGTTCGAAACTACAATGATAAACATCAACTCTGCCTCAACCTCGACAGACCCAGCAGCTCCAAAACCTGCCACGGAGAACCCCTCCAAGAGGAAAAAGAATGAAGGATGTAACCCCGAAGCTGAGGGAGGAAAGAAAAAGAAAGGGGAGAGGTATTTCTCCGTGTATAGAGTATACACCGAGCTCAATGAGTCTCAGGAGAACATATACCTGGCTAATGAAAACCAGGTCCCCTTTAGGCGTCCAGACCCGATGAGAAATCAAAAATCAAAGAGGGATTCCAGTAAATATTGTCGGTTCCACAGAGACACCGGACATACGATTGATGAATGTCAACAACTGAAGGACGAGATCGAAGGGTTGATCTCGAGAGGTTACTTCCGGAAATATGTCAAAAACCAGAGTACTGGTCAGGCGGCCGCGAGCCAGAGAGCAGCCGCACCCCCGACGACACAAAACAATAACTCCCGAGTTCGGGAAGAGGACAGGCCCCCACCGATTGATGGAGAGGATGTAATAACCATCTCGAGAGGGCCTCACCTCGCAGGAGGGGGCAGGAATGCCCAAAAAAGGTATGTTAACGAGTTGAAGACAGGGGACGGGTCTCCTTATGAACTCGAACCTAGGGCACCAAAAAGCCAGAGGATTGAAACACAACCGATAACCTTCACCGAGGAAGACGCCTCCCATGTTCAGTTCCCTCATCATGATCCGCTGGTCATCACTCTCCAGTTGGCCAATAAAAGGGTCCACCGAGTTCTCATAGATAATGGGAGCTCAGTCAACATCCTTTATAAAGCAACCCTCGAGAAGAAGGGACTCTCCCTTCGCGACCTGAAAGCATGTGCAACTACTTTGTACGAATTTTCAGGGGAAGGAACTGCTTGTATGGGATCCATTGAGCTCCCTGTGACCTTGAGAGACTATCCAGTCTCAGCGACCAAGATAATGGAGTTCGTGGTAGTAGATTTATCATCTGCCTACAATGTGCTGCTCGGGAGACCCGCCCTGGTCGGGCTGGGGGCAGTTTCATCAGTAAGGCATCTGGCCCTTAAGTTCCCGACCACTAGCGGAGTTGGGACATTAAAAGGAGACCAATTGGCGGGAAGGGAATGCTATAGCATCTCCTTGAGAGGAAAGAAACAAGCGAGCGCTCAAGCACTCGTTATCATACAGAACAAAGATGGAACGGTTTTAGAAATTGACGAGGAGATTGATCCGAGGATTGAGGATAAAGTTGACCTCGAACCTTTAGAGGAGCTCGAAGAAATTCAGCTCAAGGAAAATGATCCCTCGAAAAAGGTGAAGGTCAGAAAACACCTCCAAGACGAGGCAAAATAGCAATTAATTTTCTTTTTGAAGAAAAACCAGGATGTCTTCGCGTGGTCACACTCAGACATGGTAGGGATAAGCCCGAATGTAGCAAGCCATGCTTTAAACATAGACAAAAGCTTTCCCCCAAAGCAACAAAAGCGAAGACAGCTGGACGAAGACAGAAAGAAGGCGCTAAAGGAGGAGGTTGACAGGTTGAAGGCGAATCGATTCATTAGGGATGCCTTTTACCCTGACTGGGTAGCCAATCCGGTGTTGGTCCCAAAGCCCAATGTGACGTGGAGAACCTGTATTGACTACTCAGATCTCAACAAAGCTTGCCCAAAAGACTGTTTTCCGTTACCAAGGATTGACCAGCTCGTGGATGCCACGGCGGGGCACGGCCTGATGTCGTTCATGGATGCCTACTCTGGATATAACGAGATTCCCATGCATGCCCCCAACCAAGAACATACGAGCTTCATCACGGATAAATGGCTATACTGCTATAATGTCATGCCATTCGGGCTCAAGAATGCTGGAGCCACATACCAGCGGCTCGAAAACATGATGTTTTCAGAACAAATAGGGAACAACATGGAGGTTTATGTTGATGACATGCTTGTAAAGTCTCAACTCAACAAGAACCATGTTGATGACCTCGAAGAATGCTTCGGCGTGCTCAGGAAGTATAACATGAAGCTAAATCCTCAGAAGTGCACTTTCGGGGTATCTTCAGGAAAATTTATGGGCTTTATTGTAAACTCTCGTGGACTAGGCAGATTTAACTGCTGAACCACGTAAAAATAGTGTGTTTGTGTTATCGTATTTAAATTGGCCATTATCAGTTATTGTTTACGTGCTCTTCTTTCACTGCTGACGAAAAGCGGCGTCAACAAAATTCATATAAATAAGGTAAATAAATTGAAAATAAAAATTTTAAAAATAATAAATGAGACATATTGATTTCTCATCACATATTTTAAACTTAAATATTAAAGTATTTAAATTATTCTATTAATTATGTTTTAAAAATCTATAATAAAATAATATTTATGTGTTTAAATTTAATTTTTGGGTTTATACATTTTTGGACCCTATGTTTTTGTAAAATGGTTAAAATAGGACCATTAACCTGATTTTAGTCAATGTTTTCTCAACTAAAATCACAAATAATTTACTAAACTAACAATTCAGAACAAAAATAAAATCATTCTGCTTAAAAAATGTGTTGTTATATTCAATTTTTTCTTCATCAAAATTGAGTTTATGGTTCTATTTTAACTATTTTACAAAACATAGGGTCCAAAAAGTAATTTTTCAAAACACAGGGTTCAAACAGGTAATGGGAAAAAACACAGGGTCCAAAAAAGTATAAATCCTTAATTTTTTTCTCTTATTAATTATTTATTTTGTCATTTAATATATTTTACTTATTCAAGCATATATGTAATAGTGACATAAGACATAAATATACACATTTCTTTTCTTTTCTTTTTTGTTGAGTTTTTTTTTATGAGAAATTACTTATTTTAATTGCTCTTGCCATTAATTGAATAATATATATTTATATATAAATTTTGTTCACTTTTATTTTTTTAATTAAATAATTAAAATTTGAGCAAATAAACTTTTTAAATTCATATTTTTTATTTAGAATTTCTTAATAATATTATATTATATTGAATATTTTTTCTAAAAAGAAAATTAGAAAAATTATTTAATTTTAAAATTAAAATTAAAATCGCCATATATAGTATATAAATCAAAACATAAAAAATACCAAAATTTAAATTATTATGAATACTTAATTTCAAACAAATAAAAAACATCAAATAATTTACTTTGAAACTAGAATGCATCATATTTTTATATCTCTTCTATATAATAAGTGTATAGATAACAGAAATTCTTAGTTTTAACGGTTTGTTTTGTTAATTTTAACGAAATATTCTAAATATTTAATGGAATATATCTTTAAAACTAGTTTAAAAATAGATATTTATAAATTATATTAATATAAATTTAAATATTATAAAATATCATTATTATAATAATATTTAATATAAGACTACATATATAATAATTATATTAGTATAAATTCAAATTCAAAAGTTATAAAATATCATTATTATAATAATATATAATATAAAAATAGATATTTAATAACTATATTAATATAAATTTAAATGTTATAAAATATTACTATGATAATAATATATAATCCATTTTTTTACTAATTATATTAATAAGAATTCAAATATTACAAAATATTATTATATACAAGGCTAGATATTTAATACTTATATTATTATAAATTTATATATTATAATAATAATATATAATTCATAGTCTTAATTTTTATTAAAAAAATTATCAAACAAAACTATATTAATATAAATTTAAATGTTATAAAATATTATTATGATAATAATATATAGGGTTTATACCTTTTTGGATCCTGTATTTTTTTCAATTACTTATTTGGACCTTTCGTTTTGACAAATTACTTTTTGGACTCTATATTTTGTAAAATAGTTAAAATAGAACCCTAAACCCGATTTTAGTCAATGTTTTCTCAACTAAAATCACAAATAATTTACCAAACTAACAATTCAGAACAAAAATAAAATCATTCTACTTAAAAATTGTGTTGTTATATTCAATTTTTTCTTTATCAAAATTGAGTTTAGGGTTCTATTTTAACCATTTTACAAAACATAGGGTCCAAAAAGTAATTTGTCAAAATACAGAGTCCAAACAGGTAATGGGAAAAAACACAGGGTCCAAAAATGTATAAACCCTAATATATAATCCTATATTTTTACTAATTATATTAATATGAATTCAAATATTATAAAATATTATTATTACTTTTATAATAATATTTAATATAAAATTAGATATTTAATACTTATATCAATATAAATTTAAATATTATAAAATATTATTGTTATAATAATATATAATACATAATCTTAATTTTTATTAAAAAACTATGATTTATGTTTAAAAAGGTTATCATATTATATATATTGAAAAAAATCTTAAACAATGTTTTGGTTTAATTTTTCAATTAATATTGCTTATTTATTTGAAATATTTATATGACAATGATACAAATTTAATAAATATAATTAATAAATTATATAAATAAAACTAAGCAAATACGCATTGTACGTTGTTTGTATCTGGTATATGTAAAAAATGTGTATATAACAAATTCTTAATTTAACAAATTTTTTAAATAAAATGTATGATATTATTTATTTCTTTTAAAACTATAGACAATATTCTGGCTTAATTTTTTTTAAATATGTTTGTGTCATTCTTTTATAATATATGATATTTTTTTATTTAAAAATTAAATAATAATTAAAAAATATAATAATGTATATATTTATATAAATGAGAGTTACACGGAAATGATGTGAGATTCTAAAATCTCGTAAAACCATTCTATCTATTTTCTAATTTTATTCATAGTTTTTAAATATATTTTGCTCTAAAAGGTTGTTGTAGCACTCGAAAAATATCTCTTATAACCACTATATATATACTTAAAATATATATTTTTTATATTAAACATTGTTTAGATTCTATTTTTATTTTTCGTAAAAATATCTCGTTGGAAATAAAAGGCAGTTCATGTTAGAATATTTATTTATTTGGTATATAAAATCAATTTGTTACAACTAATTGATTTAATATATTAAGTCAATATTTAATTTATTGACAAAATATTATAATTAATGGTCAACATTGTTTGTTACCTAATTTTGTTGTTACTCGATTTTTCATATCCCAACTGATTGAGAAAATATATCAATCTGTGGCAGAGACTCTGATGGTAGGTCTCACTCTATAAATATAGAGTACCGGTCCCCAAGCTCGCTGCTCATTCTGACTTTCAGTAACTCTATCTAAAAGAGTTAGTGAGAGCTTGGAAGCCCGTGTGCTCGTTCTGACTTCTGTTTTTTTTTCTTTTGTAGATCTAAAGTTAAATCGAGGTTATCAATTGCAATGGCTGGAGATATACAATATTCGATCCTCTTTTTGTGTATGTTCATTCTATATGTTAATTCCGTCTACATGTATATAGGATTGTTCATATACCTACTTTCATCTTAATCTAACAGTTCAAGCTCTCTTCTCTTGTGTTATGTTTTATATTTCTGATGTGGATTTATAATTGGTTTTTCAAGCTTTATATTTCTATCTCTTATTCTCTTAATAATACATGTTCTTCTCTTACTGTATCGATTTTGGCTTTATCCTATTAATAAGGTGCTCATCTACGCATCAATGTGATAAGAAAAATTATATAAACGAAATGTCAAAGAGTAACATGGAATTGCAATAGGCAAACCTAAGATGATAAACCAATATCCGGTAAAGGCTACACCCAACTGCCCACAAATGCCGACCAGTGGTGAAGAGTCAAATTACGAGAGCAATTTGGTTGGAAGCATAGATTGAAGAAGACACTTAATTATGCTTGGTTTTAAGAGTATGTAGCTTGAATCAATTGCCCATACGACTTCAAGAAACACTACTATAAAAACTAGCTTTTAGGACACTTTTTTAAGACACTCACATAAATTCGAGCCCTAAAAACACTTCCTTCCTGATGGACCCAAAAATGGGTATGTTTAAAAATTTATAAATCGCAAGCGCACAAATCGTTCATAAATGATCGTGTAAGCAAGGATGTCGAACCCAAAGGAGTTGTCTAAAATTGAAAAGAGAAAACTATTTTAAATCAAAAGTAATAAATTCTAACCTAGTTCCAAAGATTGATGAGTTTTAATATTATGAACATAAAATAAAAGATTGAAAAATAAAGCTATTTAAGAGAATAAAAATAAAGCAATAATGAGTTGAAAATAAGTGTTAAAAGAAAATATTATTAAGATGCTAGAATCCACAAAATGTAAGTTTAATAATATTTATTAGTATATTGATTCCCAAATTTTAGTGATAGTTAAAATAATTTAAACTATCATTTTCCAAAAAGATTTATAATTTTAAGCACAAATTTCTTATAAAAAGATATGATTTTTCTTCACTTTTCAAAATTATAAGTTCAAAGCATTTAGTGTAAATCAATCTAATGAAATAACAAATAAATCAATGAACATTATTTATGAGGCAAAACATAATATTTTTGTTCTAAACATGGATGTGTACAATTTAATGACACATCTTACACAAAGAATATTATGTTTATACACTAATGAAGAACAAAGTGTAAATATGTTCTAACAATCTAAAATACAAGATATTTAAGATGAAAGAAATATATGTAGAAGAAAAATCCATAAACTTTGTTGTATTACAAGGGAAATCAACATACAACATAAATATTACCTAGTTACAAGTTGCTTCATCATGATCTTAATAATCTTATGAAAAAGATTAGAAGCACATAACTAGAGTAGAAATTACAAAATAAAAGACATACATACTTGCAAAATGCTCTTGAAAAACCCAAATGGAAGAGAGAATGGTAGAGAGAAAATGAGAGAAAAAGATGGTAACCAAAACATTAAGCACCCCAAAAATGGTCTTCAAAACCCTTATTTATAGCCAAAATGACATTATTAAAATAATCAATTTAAATTAAGTAAATTGATTAAATTAATAATAATTTGGTAAATAGGGGTAAATTATAGGAGTGATGATGATTTTGGGGTAAAAGTGTGTAGACAAAAGGGTAAAAAGGTTGACATTTTTGACATAGGGGACAAAAGAGTATGTTGATGGGCTCAAGAGGATTTTGGTGAATGCAGTGTACGGCTGGGCAGTTGGAGGCTGCTGTGGACTTGGGCCGGTTGGGCTGGCAGCTGGGCAGGAAGGGAACGGGCCCAGATTGGGCTGGCAGCAGGGCAGGAAGTCTCGGCTGCAGGGAGTTGGAATTGTGTGATGCTGGCTTTGGTGCTGCTGAGGAAATGTGGAGTGCTGAAGATGGCTGGGTGGGACACGGGCCAGGGGGCAGGCGGACTGGGCCAGGGGGCAGGCGGACTGGGCCTGGGCCATGGCTGGGCTGAGCCGAGCCATTTTCTTTGCCTTCTTTTCAAAAATGCCACTTCTATCATTGATTTCCTTTAAATAAAAATGCAAATTAATTTCTATAAAATAGTATAAATTAACTTCAAATAAATATTTTCAACATACAAATACATCTCATTAATTTAAAGAAAATATTAATTTAAACTTACTTTGTTTTGACACTTAAATTGAATAAATATGCATTTATTTTTACCACTAAACACACAAAAATAATTCAAATAATTAAATTACAACATATTACAATATAATAACTATAAAAACGTACAAATATATATAAAATCAAAATAAGCCCAATAAATTCAAAATTACTTTAAAATTTAATAAATCAATTAAAAACTCAAGAATTAAGCAACAATTAGCACATAAAATGTGGTAAAATAACTCTATTTTGTAGAGTTATCACTTCCTTTTCGGACATTCAGTGAGAGTCCTTAAGAAATACCTTTTAGGACACAGAGTGCGAGCCCTAATTACTAACGTGAGTCCTAAAAGACTATGATGAAATTTGAGTCAGTGAAGATTTTTAAGGGCACGCTAGTTTGAGTGTCCTAAAAGAGTATTGATGGCACTCTAAGTGAGTCCTAAATAATAATAATAAATAAATAAATAAACACTACTACAAAAAAAGTCATTTGTGACAGTTCCTAACTACCATAATTGATTTTTTTACTTCAATTTTGAAACTGACGTGAAATCCCATGACGCAAACCAGCATGACATTTGTGTCTGTGTGGACACTGTTACAAATGTCACGTTTGTGACAGTCGGGCACTGACGCAAATGCTATATTAAAAAAAACGCTATGAACCTCGACCAGTGTACCCAACCCCCAACCACCCCATGCAACCCCAGCCTCCTTGTGCCTAGACCCCAGTCAACCACCTCTCAACCCCCGCGACCCCAGCCACCTCCCACAAGCCCCACGACCCCAGCTACATAATGACCCCTGCGAACCTAGTCAGAGAAAAAATCAAGAGGGGGGTTTTTGGGTTTTCAAATAATATAATCTTCAAAATAAAAAATCTATACAAAAAATTAAAAAAAAAAATACTATGTATAAGGTTCATAAACATATTATATTCATCAATTTAACCTTAAAATTAAAAAAAAATGAAAAAAAAACTCACCAAAATAGGTCGAGGAAGTCGGAGGCACCGCTGGTTCTTGGGAGAAAACATAAGTTTTGAATTTGGGAGAATGAGGGGTTCGGGGTCAATGGCTAGGATTTAATACTGGGCGCACTGTTTGCATCAGTGAGCAACTGATGCTAACGGCGTGTTTGCGTCAGTGCTCCATTGACGCAACGCAAACACGCTGTTAGCGTCAGTTGCCCACTGACGCAAACAGTGCGTTAACGGCGTCAGTTGGCCACTGACGCAAACTTCGCCAATTAACAACGCCAGTGTTATCGCTGACGCAAATGCCCCTGCATTTGTGGCAATGCTCACCTGCCACAAATGCTTATTCTTGGTCAACGGCGTTGACTGACAAGTTTGACTGACACAAAATAGGTATTTTGTTGTAGTAAAATTAAATTTAGCATTATTAAAAAAACAAAAAAGATAATACAAAAATTAGAAAACCTTAAAATTGTACCAGCTCCTCTTTCCTCTCTTTTCTTCCAGCCACCTCACTCACTCTCTCTCTAGTTCTCTCTTGCGTCCCAGATCTGCCAGCCCTGACGACCACCATGTCGTTTGCCACTAGCTACATGCGCCATCCCAAGAGATGCAGGACATCGTCGACCTCTGACCCCCGCAAGCCCTCCGCCTCATGCGCGACCAAAGGCGTTCAACAAACCCCTCAAAGTTGCAGTGGCATCTCATCGCAAGCTCTCTACCAACCATGACCGGCGGCTCTCCGACCATCGCCCACCTACACGCGCTGCCCAGGCGTGTTCCCCGACCCCTGAGCCTCAAGTCTTACGCGCCACCTAGCCCTCTCCACAGTGCCTTCAAAGTTTGGCGACTTTGTGCGTTTCAGAAACTTCATGGTGTTGAAAGAAATGAAAATGTTTAATGCAAAGAAGGCCACGGCACCATAACCGAAATGGTGAAGGACAACATGTGACAGCTGGCCCATAACAAATAGTACAATCTATTTTTATATTCCCTGATTTTGTGGGATATTCGTATATATTTGTACATTTGCTTTATCTCCTTTTACTGTATATAAATAGTATGTGTAATCCCATCATGTAGCCGTTTAGAGAAAATTTGAAAAGCAATCAGAAAAAGGAGAAAAGTTCTCCTCTGCTTTTATCATTTTTTTATTACTTTCTTCTTTTTTTATCTTGGTATCAGAATACCAGGATGACTCACGTCAATGGCCACTCCTGGAGAGTCCACTGCCAGTAGCACTGACACAGTCCCTACCTCTGCTCCGGCTCCGCATGCTGCAGCTACAGTCCCAACATTCTCTACATTTCAAAGTCTTGCCCCACTCACCTTGAAGCTTGACCGTGGTAACTACTCTTTTTGGAAGTCTCAAGTTCTTCCTACTCTTCGTGCACACGACCTTGACGGCTATGTCCTCAACATGAAAGTTTTTCCTCCTCAGTTCGTTGACAATACTGTTGGCGGCCCTCTCCCTGAAGACACTCGGCAGCTGAATGTTGGCTATGCTCTCTGGTGAAGAACAGATCAAGCCAATCTTAGTTGGTTGCTCAACTCCATTTCAGAAACCATGTTCGGTCACATAGTCAGGTGCACCACTTCCTTTGATGTTTGGCACACTCTGGAACTTCTTCTTACTACTCCATCCAAAGCTCGCACCTTACAAATTCGTTTTCAGTTACAATCTCTTAAGAAAGGAAACATCTCTGTCCATGACTATATATTAAAGATGACTAGCTTGGCTGAAAATCTTTCTGATTCAGGACAACTAATCTCCGATGAGGAATTGATCCTTTATATTTTAGGTGGTTTGGGCCACGAATATGATCCTGTTGTCATCACTTTAACATCCCAGCCTGACCCCATCACATTGCAGGAAGTCCAATTTCTTTTGCAAAGTCAGGAAATGCAGTTGGAACAGCTTAATACACCTGCGATTGGTGATCTCAATTCCCCCAGTGCGAATTTTGCTGCTCAGTTTTGTCGTTCTTCCCCTATCCCCGGTGGTACTTTTCCCTCAAATGGTTCTCAGAGTCGTGGATATCTACATCGTGGTCGAGGCCGTGGTCGAGGGGGGAGGGGAAATAATCGCCCAATCTGTCAACTGTGTAATCGGGTTGGTCATGTTGTGTTGTCTCCAAATGTTACCACATATTTGACATCAATTTTCAAGCTTCACCTCCTACCTCAAATCAGTCCAATACTGCTGCATTCTCAAGCCATCCAACATCTAGTCAGGGGCAACAAGCTTACTTCTCTACATCCTCAATCTATGGCCATCAAGATAATGCAGGGTACATAGACAGTGGGGCTACAAACCACATCACTCCTGATGGACAAAACCTGCAACATAAATTTGAAAACAAAGGTGCAAAGCAATTGCTTATTGGTATTGGACAACCACTCTCAATTATTGTAACCGGAAATAAAACTTTTCAATTGTCTGATTCTTCTTTCTTGTCACTGAATAATATGCTGTGTGTTCCTCAAATTACCAAAAATTTATTATCCATTTCTCAGCTAACGAAAGACAATTTGATTTATGTTGAGTTTTACTCTGACTATTGTGTTATCAAGGATCTGGCTACGAGGAAGGAACTAGCTCGGGGAACAATTAGAAATGGTTTATATCAACTTCAACTTCCTTTGTCATGTATCAGTTCAACATCTTCAAGAAGTCAGCGTCAATGTTTTTCTGTTTCTTTAAATTCCAAGAAGAGTATTAGCTCAAAATCTCACTGTAAGAGTCAGTCTAATGAGTCCAGTCTTGTTGCTCAATCTTTGTTTGCCCAATCTACCAATACTAATGATCCTAATATTTGGCATATGCGCCTTGGGCACCCAAGTCTCACTGTAATGAAACAAATGCTTAAAAATGAAACAGTGTCTCTTAAAGCTTTACCCATGTTTTGTGATGCCTGCCATATTGGAAAATCCAAGCACAAACATTATCATTCAACCATAAAAACAGCAAGCAAACCACTTGAAATCATCCATTCAGATGTATGGGGACCCTCACCAATTTTGTCTAGAGATGGGTATAGGTATTATGTTCATTTCATAGATGAATTCAGTAATTTCACTTGGATTTTTCCTTTAAAGCTAAAATCTGATGTAAAAGAAATCTTCATTAGTTTTCAAAAGTTTGTTGAAAGGAAATTTGAACACCAAATCAAAACTCTTCAATCTGATTGGGGTGGTGAGTACAGAAGTTTAGCACCATTCCTAAGCTCTCTAGGAATTCATTTTAGGCATCCATGTCCTCACACACATCCTTAAAATGGTAAATCTAAAAGAAAACATCGTCATATTGTAGATATGGGACTTACACTCTTAACTCAAGCCTCCATACCTCTCCATTACTGGTGGGAAGCCTTTAGCACAGCCACTTTCCTCATCAATCATCTCTCAACACCCACACTCAATCACAAATCACCAATTGAAGTTCTTTTTAAAGTTAAACCAAACCTTAACTTCCTAAGAGTCTTTGGTTGTGCATCCTTTCCTCACCTTCGTGACTACAATCAACATAAGCTCCATTTCAGGTCTACAAAATGTGTGTTTTTAGGATATAGTCCCAATCACAAAGGATATAAATGCTTGCACCCCTCTGGACGAATCTACATTGTTCAAAGTGTCACTTTCAATGGGAAAGATTTTCCTTTTGCTTCTGGTTTTAGTACCTCTCACTTCAAAAATTCTGACATAAATACATGTTCCACTCATTTTCAGTACAGCCAGTGGTTGCCATTTGTATCTTTTTTTGAACAGAGTCATGATGAAGGAAACACTGAAGCTGAAATAGACCATTGCTCATCGGTCCCTACACTAGCTCCCTCCAGTCCAAGCTCGAAGTTAACATCCTTGGATAGTCATGGTAAGACTCCTCTTTCAGTCAAATCTTATTCAACTTTGCCTCTTGAAATCAATCTTCCAATATCTACTACCCCAGTACACCAGCACCAAATGCCCACGCCTGCCTCTATCCCAAACACATCCATAAATGTACCACAACAGCCCACTCACACAATGATAACTCGTTCCAAAGCAGGAATTTTTAAACCAAAAATATTCTTCAGCACTACTCATCAAATTTCTGCATCTCTTCCTCCTGAAGAACCCCTTCCTGAAACTATTGAACAAGCTTTAGCCTCACCAAAATGGTATTCATCAATGAAAGAAGAAAATGATGCTCTCATTCACAATCATACATGGACCCTTGTACCAAGACAGCCTCATCTACACATTGTTGACAACAAGTGGGTGTATCGGGTTAAATATAATTCAGATGGCACTATTAATCGTTACAAAGCTCGTCTTGTCACCAAAGGATTCCAAAAACAACCTGGAATTGATTTTTTTGAGACTTTCAGTCCCGTTGTCAAACCGACAACAATTAGAATCATTCTCTCTTTGGCAGTCACATTTGATTGGGACATTAAGCAAATTGACATCAATAATGCTTTCTCAATGACACAATTGATGAAGAAGTATACATGGAACAACCAGCTGGCTTTGTTGATCCCAACAATCCTCATGCAATTTGCAAACTCACTAAAGCCCTTTATGGTCTGAAACAAGCGCCTCGTGCCTGGTTCGACAAGCTCAAAAGCTCCCTACTTGCTTTCGGCTTTAGAAACTCAGTCGCAGATTCTTCATTATTTTTCTTTGCCAAAGGTGATGCTCTCCTATTTGTTCTTGTCTATGTTGATGTTATACTTCTTACTGGTAATAATGCAGCTCAAGTCACTGCAATCATTAACAAGCTGCAGGCCTCATTCGCTCTTAAATCTCTCGGTTCAGTCACCTATTTTCTTGGGTTTGAGATAACTAGGGGGCATGATGAATTTCACTTATCTCAGACCAAATATACTCTTGATCTCTTGAAGAAAACCAACATGTTGCATGCCAAATCATGTCCAACACCAATGAATCAAAGCAACAAGTTAAGCCTTCAAGACAGCGATGCTTTTGAACATCAAACTCTCTATCGAAGTGTCATAGGAGCGCTTCAATATCTCACTCTCAGCCGTCCAGATATTGCCTACTCTGTGAACAAATTGAGTCAATTTCTTCAAGCACCAACTCAACAACATTGGGGTGCTTGCAAGAGAATATTGAGATATCTTGCAGGTTCAATTGGTGAAGGAATATCATTCACTCGAGCCTCTACCTTAACCATTGAAGGTTTTTGTGATTCCGACTGGGCAAGCTCACTTGATGATCGAAAATCCACAACAGGCTACTGCGTTTACTTTGGAAATAATTTGGTCAGCTGGAGTTCTCGAAAGCAAAAATCAGTGGCTCGATCAAGTACCGAAGCAGAGTATAGAGCCTTAGCTCAAGCTTGCACTGAGGTAGTGTGGTTGCAATCCTTACTCACTGAAATAGGAGTCAAATGCAAACATCCAACACTGCTATGGTGTGATAATTCTGGAGCCCGACAACTAGCAGCAAACCCAGTTTTTCATTCAAGAACAAAACATATAGAGATTGATGTACATTTTATTAGAGACAAAGTGTTAAATAAAGAGGTTGAAGTCAGGTATATTCCCACAGAAGAACAGATCGCTGATATTTTAACAAAATCTCTAAGTGTGCCACAATACCACTATCTCAAGAACAAGCTGGTTGTTATACCTTCACCATAGCACAGCTTGAGGGGGCATGTTGAAAGAAATGAAAATGTTGAATGCAAAGAAGGCCACGACACCATAACCGAAATGGTGAAGGACCACATGTGGCAGCTGGCCCATAACAAATAGTACAATCTGTTTTTATATTCCCTGATTTTGTGGGATATTCGTATATATTTGTACATTTGCTTTATCTCCTTTTAATGTATATAAACAGTATGTGTAATCCCATCATGTAGCTGTTTAGAGAAAATTTGAAAAGCAATCAGAAAAAGGAGAAAAGTTCTCCTCTGCTTCTATCATTTTTTTATTACTTTCTTCTTTTATTATCTCATGGGCATTTTCTGATTGCCTCGAGCCATCCCGAGCCAAATGACCACCCCCACTGCATTACTATTTTATATGTAGTAAAAGCTCAATCTAAATCAAGTATTTAATTTATCATGTGATCTACAAAGAACTAACAATATTAATGATATCTATATTGTTTTTGCCATCTCTTTTTCCATAATACCCAACTAATTACTTCTATTACTACATATTATTAATTAAAAAAATTACTTAAGTATATTCTTTCAAGGTAAATTACTCATTCAATGGCATCTAAAAATTTCTTTTTCTCTCATTTTTTTATTCTAATTTAAAAATTGATTAGAATTTAGATAAAATATTTATTAATAACTAATTTGTTAATAATTATAATAAAAAATCAACAGTTGTCTTCAAAATTTTCCATTCCACGATTATCTTTTTATTGTTTTGATATTTCAATTTTTTTAAATATCTTGATTTATTTATGAATAATATATTTATTTATTGCTAATTTTACAATAATTATAATAAATAAATCATATATAATTCACGTTTATCTTCAAAATTTTCAATTTTATATTTACTTGTTTTGATATATATTTCAAATTCAAATTCAATATTTAAATAAGATATTTAGCACTAACTAATTATCTAATAATTATAATAATAAATCAATGAAATCTAAATTCACATTGAATTAATTCACATCTTGAATTTATATCACATCTTTAATTAATATCTATATTTTTAATTATAATATCTATTTCTTTTTTATTTTGTATTTTTTTTTGTTACAACTTAGCTTAAGAGGCTAGAAGAGGGAATGATTAGTGTTATACCCAGATTTCGAGCCATGTTAATTATGACCTCGAAAGTTGGATTCACAAATAAGTGGACTCATAAGGTTGGAAGCAAGCTCCAGGATCATATGCCGAGCTTCCAGGATATGGACGATCTCGAGTATGGTGACCTCGAAGAGTTCATGATCTCGAAAGATAGCCCCGGGTACACATTCATCTTCGGAGACAACTTCGGATCAGGGTTCCCCGAGCTCGACGCGCATACGATCTCGAACAGGTTGAGTGACCTCAGAAGATGTCTCCAGCTCGAAAGGTGACAGGAAACCTGGGAGACTAAAGCCTTGGAGATATGCAATAATCACTTTGAATATTTACAAGTATTATAAATATGAGATATAATCCTCATTTATTAATATAAATCCCCTATAATCGTGGGATATTATTTGATCAGTTATGCGTTTCCTGGTCTTCAGGGACGTTTCCTTTTATATATGATTATAGGCATTTAAAGCCATTTATTTAATTTACACAAAAATAGTAACTACCCAAAATATGTGGGATAGTATTCTGCATCCTTCTCTATAAATAGAGAAGCCATGCACCATTGTAAATGACCAAAATTCTGATCCGGGAGAAAAAACTCTGAAGAATTCATGTTTAAGAATTTTCAGAGATAATCTTGAGTTTAATAACAGAGACTCGTGGACTAGGCAGATTTAACTGCTAAACCACGTAAAAATCGCGTGTTGGATTTGTTTTATTGTATTTGGCCATTATTTATTATTGTTTTTGTGCTCTTCTTTCACTGTTTGACGAAAAACGGCGTCAACAGTTTGGTGCTTTCATTGAGAGCCTTAAGCATTCATCCTTGAGAGATTCATGGCCACAAACAATCAAAATACTCTTGAAAAAAATTACCCAAGGCGTCCTGGAAAACAACCAATGGAGAACCCGGATGTTGATGAAAGAAGTGGGTCCTCTGATTCCCGGGGACCACCTCCACAACCAAGGGATGAGGACATGTACTACAATCCAGAGCGCTACGTTCCTATTGTAGAACTGGAAAACCGGCAGTTGAAACAGCTGTTGGCAGAGGCCAACAAACGGAATGAGGAGTTGACTAGGATGGCCGCAGAGGCGCAGGTGGCTCAGCCCCCGCCTCCGCGTGAAAACCAAGTCCCTCCTCCAAGGGACGTGCATGTTCCTCCCCGGAGGCCCCGTGGACGTCCACGAAAAAATGCTGCCACAAGGAGGTCGACTCAACCTCCGGCACCAGCGGAGCCATCTGCTCCTCCTAGGCCACAGAGGAGTACCCGAGCTCGGGTCCCGCCTAACCCACCTGTGGAAGTGCCTCCAGGAACTGAGAATAACCGAACCCCTGCTGAGGCTCGGACTCAGGTACCTGGGAGTGCACCGAATGCAACTGACCCATCTTGGGCAAATTCTGGCCCCTCTAGGTCGCGACAAGGGCGACAGCCACTGTCGCCTATACGGTTCCCTCCGTCTCCCATAAGATATCCTTCACCTCCCCACAGAAACGCTCAACCTGTTCGAGATCAGGATCAAGGGCGTACGGGGGATAGACGAGGACACAGGGAGACTTTCCAGGAGCGGAGAGGCGCTCAATCTGAGAAAAGTCAGATGTCCCGGTCTCGCACTGCGGAGACGAGGCGACATGGGAAGAACCCATCGTGAAATGACCTATCAATGAGTTTCACCAGTGATAAGTCCGGAGAGACCAGGTCCGTCAGTAAACACGACCGAGGTCGTAAGAATACTGGAAGCCACAAGAATCGTCCTGACCTGCGAAATCATCTGAATCAGAGTAGGAGGAAGGAAGATCAGACAAATCCGGACCTGAGGAATCACCTGAATGGGCGTAGAGATCCCTCACGGAGACGCGAGCCTGGAATCCTGATCAATGACTGTCAATTCCAGACAGCACCTCCCACGGACCCAGTCCAAGAAAGGATCGATCAGCTCGGGGGAATGGTCGATACGAGGATTCTGATGAGGAGCACGAGCCATTTGCTCCACACATTTCTAACACTCAATTTCCTTAAGGGTTCCGGATTCCTCACGTCCCAGCGTTTGAAGGAAAAACCGACCCATGTAGTCACCTGAGTACATTCAACACTATTATGAGAGCTAGTAACGTGGGTTACGAGCTCAGGTGCATGTTGTTTCCAACATCATTGGCAGGGCCTGCCAAAAGTTGGTTCGAAAAGTACAAGAAGCACTCAATAACTTCATGGGAACAGTTTTCCAGAGACTTCAAGAAGCAGTTCCGAGCTATGGTGGGAGTCAGGCCAGAGGCATCCACTTTGACCAACGTCCGACAACAGCCAGGCGAAACACTGAAAAGCTATCTGACAAGATTTAATCTAGAGGTCGCCCGGGCTTGAGATGTGGATGACAGTGGGCACCTGATGGCTATCCGAGCTGGTGTTTTACCCGGAAGTGCCCTTTGGGACGACATGCAAGGGAAACCGGTGAGTTCAATAACCGAGTTTAACAGACGGGCGCAGAGATTTGTCAATGTAGAGGAGGCGAGGTCAACGCTCAAGGCGACCTCGCAAACCGAAACTACAACGATAAACATTAACTCCGCCTCAACCTCGGCTGACCTAGCAGCTCCACAGCCTACCTCGGAGAATCTCTCCAAGAGGAAAAAGAGCGAGGGAAATAACCCCGAGGCTGAAGGAGGAAAGAAAAAGAAAGGAGAAAGGTATTTCTCCGTATATAAAGTACACACCGAACTCAACAAGTCTCGGGAAAACATATACCTGGCTAATGAAAACCAGGTCCCCTTCAGGCGTCTGGACCCAATGAGAAATCAAAAGTCCAAAAGGGATTCCAGTAAGTATTGCCGGTTCCACAGAGACACCGGACACACAACTGATGAATGTCGACAGCTGAAGGATGAGATCGAAGGGTTGATCTCGAGAGGTTACTTCCGGCAGTACGTCAAAAACCAGAGTACTGGATAGACTACTGCGAGCCAGAGAGTAGCCGCGCCTTCGACGGCACAAAATAATAACTCCCGATCTCGGGAAGAAGACAGGCCCCCGCCGATAGATGGAGAGGACGTAATAACCATCTCGGGAGGGCCTCATCTCGCAAGAGGGGGCAGAAATGCTCAAAAGAGATATGTAAACGAGCTGAAGACAGGGGACGGGTCTCCTTATGAACCCGAACCTAGGGCACCGAAAATCCAAAGGATTGAAACACAACCGATAACCTTCACTGAGGAGGACGCTTCCCATGTTCAGTTCCCTCATCATGATCCATTGGTTATTACTCTTCAGGTTGCCAACAAAAGAGTCCGCCGAGTTCTCATAGATAATGGGAGCTCGGTCAACATTCTTTATAAGGCGACCCTCGAGAAAATGGGACTCTCCCTTCACGACCTGAAGGCGTGTGCAACTACTTTGTACGGCTTTTCAGGAGAAGGAACTGCCTGTATGGGATCCATTGAACTCCATGTGACCTTGGGAGACTATCCGGTCTCGGTGACCAAGATGATGGAGTTCGTGGTAGTAGAGTTACCATCTGCCTACAATGTACTGCTCGGGAGACCCGCCCTGGTCGGGCTGGGGGCAGTTTCATCTGTGAGGCATCTGGCCCTTAAGTTCCCAACTCCAAGCAGAGTCGGGACATTAAAAGGAGATCAATTGGTAGGAAGGGAGTGTTATAGCATTTCTCTGAGGGGAAAGAAACAAACGAGCGCTCAAACACTCGCTATCATACAAAATAAAGATGGAACAGTCTTAGAAATTGACGAAGAGATCGACCCGAGGATTGAGGAGAAAGTTGACCTCGAACCTTTAGAGGAGCTCGAAGAAATTCAGGTCGAGGAAGCTGATCCCTCGAAGAAGGTGAAGATCGGAAAACACCTCCGAGACGAGGCAAAATAGCAATTAATTTTCTTTCTGAAGAAAAACCAGGATGTCTTCGCATGGTAATACTCAGACATGGTGGGGATAAGCCCGAATGTTGCGAGCCACGCATTAAACATAGACAAAAGCTTTCCCCCGAAGCAACAAAAGCGAAGACAGCTGGACGAGGACAGAAAGAAAGCATTAAAGGAGGAAGTTGACAGGTTAAAAGCAAACCATTTCATTAGGGATGCCTTTTACCCTGACTGGGTAGCCAATCCAGTGTTGGTCCCAAAGCCCAATGAGACATGGAGAACTTGTATTGACTACTTGGATCTCAACAAAGCTTGTCCAAAAGACTGCTTTCCGCTGCCAAGAATTGATCAGCTCGTGGATGCCACGGCAGGGCATGGCTTGATGTCATTCATGGATGCATATTATGGATACAACCAGATTCCCATGCATGCCCCCGACCAAGAACATACAAGCTTCATCACAGATAAAGGGATATACTGTAATAATGTTATGCCGTTTAGGCTCAAGAACGCTGGAGCTACATATCAGCGACTCGTAAACATGATGTTTTCAGAGCAAATAGGGAACAACATGGAAGTTTATGTTGATGACATGCTTGTAAAGTCTCAACTTAACAAGAACCATGTTGATGACCTCGAAGAATGCTTTGGCGTGCTCAGAAAATACAACATGAAGCTAAATCCTCAAAAGTGCACTTTTGGGGTATCTTCGGGAAAATTTCTGGGTTTCATTGTCAACTCTCGTGGAATCGAGGCTAATCCCGACAAAATAAAGGCCC
This sequence comes from Humulus lupulus, assembly GCF_963169125.1. Lineage (NCBI taxonomy): Eukaryota > Viridiplantae > Streptophyta > Magnoliopsida > Rosales > Cannabaceae > Humulus > Humulus lupulus. The sequence continues at coordinate 270,159,532 of NC_084795.1, read as the reverse complement.
TGATTGATATGCCTTCACCTCGGAAGCATAAAGATGTCCAACGCTTGACTGGCAGGATGGCCGCCCTGAGCAGATTCATCTCGAAGTCAACGGATCGTGGCCTTCCATTCTTCAACTTATTGAGAGGAAGTAAGAAGTTTGAATGGACAGAGGAGTGCGAGCTGGCCTTTCAGGAGCTCAAAAGACACCTCGCTGAACCACCCATCCTGTCAAAACCCGAAATGGGAGAAGTATTGTACCTATACCTCTCAACCACGGAACACGCGATAAGCGCGGTGCTCATTCGAGAGGAAGAGAGGGTGCAGAAACCCGTCTATTACATCAGTAAGAGATTACTGGGGGCAAAGTCAAGGTATCCATTGATGGAGAAACTCACCCTCAGTCTAATTCATTCATCTCGTAAGCTCCGCCCCTATTTTCAGGCACATCCCATCCATGTACTGACAGATCAACCACTTAGGCAGGTCCTGTCTAAACCAGAGGCATCAGGTCAACTCCTTAAATGGGCTGTTGAGCTCGGACAGTTCGAGATCACCTACCATCCAAGAACGACCATTAAGGCACAAGCATTGGCGGACTTTATAGTGGAATGTACTGGGATAACCGACAACGAGGTAATAACCACGGCCCACGAGCTATGGAAACTTTACGTCGACGGCTCGTCAAATGAAAATGGAGCGGGGGCAGGAGTTATCCTGATCACTCCTGCAGGGAGCAAATTTCACTCTGCTTTAAGATTTGGCTTTAAAGCATCTAATAATGAAGCTGAGTACGAGCCTTTACTCGCGGGACTACGAATAGCAAAAGAGCTCAAAGCCAAAGCTATACATTGCTACAGTGACTCCCAGCTCGTGGTTAATCAAATCTTGGGAGAATACCAGGCTCGTGGCACAAGAATGGCAGCTTATCTGGAGAAGGAAAAATCCGCATTGGATTATTTCGAATTTTACGCAATCGAACAGGTTCCCCGAGAACAAAACTCAAATGCAGATGCCTTAGCTCGACCCGCCACTTCCGCCGAAAATGAAGAACTGAATGTTGTACCCGTAGAACACCTATCAACACCCAGCATTACTGAGCCAGACGAGGAAGATGTGTGTATGATTCAAACAGAGCCGACCTGGATGAGTCCAATAGTTGACTATCTCGAAAATGGAATTCTTCCAAAAGATCGAAATCAAGCTTGAAAATTGATGTATCAACTTCCTCGTTACACCATTCTGGACGGAAAGCTATACAGAAGAGGGTGTTCCATGCCGTTGCTTAGATGTGTAACCCCTCCCGAAGCTAAGAAAATCATTGAAGAAATTCATGAAGGGTTCTACGGAGACCACACCGGGGGGCATAGCCTATCCAAGAAGATCATACGCCAAGGATATTTCTAGCCAACCATTAAAACAGACTCTTTTGAGTATGTGAAGAAATGCGACAAATGCCAGAGATTCGCCACGATACCCCGAGCTCCACCATCCGAACTGACCATGTTGACATCCCCATGGCCTTTCGCAGTATGGGGCATCGACCTCATAGGCTCTCTCCCAACCGGAAAAGGTGGAGTACAATATGCTGTAGTCGCCGTTGATTACTTCACGAAATGGACGGAGGCTGAACCATTGGCAACCATAACTTCAAAAAAGATCCTTGATTTCGTGGTAAAGAACATCGTATGCCGATACGGAGTACCGAGAAAAATCGTATCCGATAACAGAACTCAGTTCGATTGCGACTTGTTCACCAGCTTTTGCAAAAAGAATGGCATAATAAAGAGTTTTTCATCTGTGACTCACCCTCAGGCGAATGGTCAGGTCGAGGCCGTTAACAAAACTCTCAAGAGTTCTCTGAAGAAAAAGTTGGAAGAAGCCAAGGGACGATGGCCCGAGGAATTACCTCAAGTCCTTTGGGGGTATAGGACCACGGCTCGGACCTCAACAGGGCATACCCCGTTCTCTCTAGCATACGGCTGCGAGGCAATGTTGCCCATCGAGGTCGAAATCCCAACGATTCGAACTCAGGTTTACGATCAAAGTTCCAATCACACTAAGCTCGAAGAAACCCTAAACTTGATTGATGAAAAAAGAGAAGAGGCTCAGCTGAGAAACGCTGCTTACTAGCAACGAACTACACGATATTTCAATAAGAGGGTTCGAGATCGAAAGTTCGGAATGGGAGATCTGGTATTAAGACGCGTGTTCTTAGCAACCCGAGATCCAGTAGCTGGGGTGCTCGGGCCGAACTGGGAAGGACCATACCAGATAGAGTCAGTCATCCGACCTGGTGTATACAAACTTGCGAGATTGGATGGGAGCCTGATACCGCGAGCATGGAATGGCGAACACCTTAGACCTTACTACCAATAGTGTAGGAAGTGTTGCCTGTAACCATGACTTTCTATCTGTACTAGTTTGTTTGTTTGTTTTTGAATTTCATCAAATAAAAGGTCTATTTTGTTCCATATGTAATCTCTTTTTATTTTTGCAATCTCTCTTAATTTAATAACCTATGGTCACACTCATAGGATATTAAGGGGGCATCATTGGTATATGTACCATCAGATTAAAAAATAAAATATATATATATGAAGTATTCGGAGATAACCAAGTACGTGAGCTTAGATAGTTCGGACATAACCGACTTATCAAAAAAAAAAAAATCTAAAGTATTTGGAGATAACCAAATATGCGAACTTAGATAGTTCGGACAAAACCGAACTACCAAAAATCTAAAACGTTTGGAGTTAACCAGATGTGCAAACTTAACAAGTCTGGAACAAACCAGCCAAAAAATTGATCGATGATAAGTAGGAGCCTAAACCTATCACGAGACAAGTCGAGACCGAGGCTGGAATATCTTAAGAGAAAAATAGTTTCAAACTCTTAACCTCGGAACAAAAAATGAGGATGAGGAAAAGTGACTAAACAAAAAAAGATATAACCAGATCATTCACATTACATACCATATAAGTACTCTTGAGTTCATAGGTTAAAGTAATATCCGACCTTGATAAGTAACGAGGTCGGAAGCGGATAATTCGAATAAACTATGCATGAATGCATCGAATTTCGAGCCTAAATCCAAACTATGTTTGTATGAATTAAATAAACATAACCGGCTCATCAATATAAAAATATGCAAAATATTTCGAGCCAAGAAATGTAAAGCATATAAAAGAATGGTAAAAGAAATTGTATCAACCCCGTGGGCATATATTAAAATAACTACAGAAATAAGGGGACGCAGCCCCGATAACTGATCTCCCCGAGGTCAGATTCAAGGAAGAGGAGTCTCCTTGGCCTTCTCAACATCAGTGGCACCGGACCCCCCAGGACGAATAGCATGACTATCCTCCTGAGCTCCCTCCGAAACAGTGTCCGGAGCAGCCTTCTCCTTCTCGAGCTGTTCAGCCTCTTCCTTCTCGAGCCGAGCATTCCATCGTTCAAGAAGCGACGCCTCGTGGGGACCTAAGAAGCTGGTGTCCAGATCTTCATTATAAGCCCACATCCGGTACATGGCTGAGTCGACCGCCTTTTCCTTCTTTTCTTTGTACTCGGCAAGAAGGCGAGTTTTGGCATCCTCTATGATGTCGAAGGTGGCGGCCTTGTCCTCTTCGAGCTTCTTATTGGCCTCCCGAACCTGGCTATTATCTTTCTTTTGCTCCTCGAGTTCAGCTCTCAGCTTTCCGAGCTCCTTGACCATGTCCTCACGCTCTATACCACTGCCTCGATCTTAGCATTCACCGCCTTCAGATCGTCATTCGCTCTAAGGTGGAGGTCCTTCGCCTCTTGAGCATGAGTCCTGCTCGAATGGATCTCGTTGTTCAGCTCGTAATTGAGCTGGGCAGTGAAGGCAAGAGCCTGAAAAAAGGAAGAAACTGCCATTAGCCTCAGGTCAGTATGAATGTAAGCAAAAGGAATATAGAAGGATACTTACCGCAGCAGTGTGCTCGATACTCTTCTCGTAAAGGACAGTGCGGTCTCGGGTGCCAGTTAGGCACTGCCACTGAGGAGCTTCGAAACTGCCATAGCTCTGGCCGATCTGGGACATAACATCCGAGATCAGCGTAGATCCGTGAGGTCCAGCAGCATTATCCACCACATACGAGTCCATATGGGTGGATATTGTTAGCTTCTGAACTCGAGAAGCAGAAGGCCTTCTGGAAAGCTGAGCTGAAGACGTTTCGCCCACCACAGGAGGTTGGGACTCAATGGCAGGGGCACCAACCAGCGAAGTCGGTGCAACCGCGGAGAAGACGGCCTGCGAGGATGGCATTGTCGTGGAGGCGCTAGCCTGGATAGTCGACGCAGCAATAGAGCTCGAAACCGGCGGGGCAAGGGGAGGTGTCTTTTTGGACCTCTTGGAGCCTTTGCCCGACTGACCGGTCTTCAGTGACCCTGCCCTAGGGCGTTTGCTCCTCTTGGCGCCTGCATTGTCAATAAGAGCGTCAAGGTCGGAGTCCATCGCGCCTGCACAAGTCACAACACAGTGAGTCAGTAAAAGAGAAATGTGCATCAAGTAATTTCGGTATCAGACATATAGAGTGATGATAGAAGAAACCTAACTGGAACTCTCCCCCGAGCTCGAGCTTGGGGACCATGAAATTCCCCCGTCTTCAGAGGAGGCGGGGGGAGTGCCTTCCCTATAAGTAGGTGATAACCTCGAGAGGTCCCTATAATCATTGGTCCCGTACTGCACAACTATCCCATTCCACACCTCGTCCGTGGTGTACATGGTATCATATTTCCCGAGCCCACTATCAAACCTATGGACACAGTCATCTACCCAACTCCATATGTAGAAGTGGTATCTATCCTGTGGGCACGAGACTAACCTATTGAGCCTGTGTTCTAGTAGTGTGGGGGACCACATCCTCGAGGTAGGGAGGACTTTACCTTCATTTGAGTCCGAGCTTGAGCCTTCATCATTGGCCTCATTCCCGGACCGCGGACTCCTCAGACGAACTGGGAGTGATGGCCTCCTATCTCTCCTCGGAGGAAGGGCGCCTGTGGGCAGTGGCACCTCCTCCCAGCGTTCATATTTTTTGCTGGACCAGTCAGAGGTTGACTGGCCCTCTCCCAACAACCCACAAGCTCGGAGCTTGTCCTCGTGTAATAGATACGAGAGAGACCTCCTGCCATAAGGAAGTTGGAGCAAGGCCTCTCTGTGCCTCATCATTGCTTCATTGGGGGTGGGACGCTTAAAATTAGCTGAAAAGAGAAACACATTTCGTCTAAATATGGATTTAAGAACTAAAGTCTCGAGCTCAGGAATAAAAGTAACGAGAATACTTTCGAATCCGCCTGAACGAGTAATGTCGAGACGGGGACAGACCATCTGTCCAGAAGAAGACCTTCTTGAAATCAGGCGGGTGATTGGGGAGATCCCCAAAAACCTTCGTCTCTTTGGGATAGCTCGAGAGATAGTAAAAACCATCCCCTCCCTGAGCTCGGGAGGGGTTACTTTTCAAACAAAAGAGATATAAAATCTCTTGAGGTGAAGGTCCTTCCCACCTCAGCTCGTGGTACAAGGACCTGAGGGCAGACAACACCCTGTACGAATTGGTGTTGAGTTGGAACGGTGCCAACCCAACGAAATCAGTAAAGTCTTTGAAAAAAGACTTCAAGGGCAGCAAAGCTCCTGCCCTCATGTGCTCCTGGCTCCATGCCACGCATCTCACTGTGGCGTCGCGGCCGCCAAGAGCGAAACAGCTCCGTTCATGGCTGGTCGGAACTCGACACTTAAAGGCGTCTGACGAGCTAAGGCCATGGAAGGTCAGGATTTCAGATATTTGGCTGGTTGTGGTAACCGTGCTCCAGTAGAGCTCGGTCTCGAACATCTCCTTCCTCGGCTGCGAGGATGAAGTTTCCCACATTAATGAAAACTGGAGTTCCCCTGGATGATACGCAACAGTGACTTTTAGCGCAGGGTCGAGGGGAATGGGCCTAGGTCCTGAATTGGGCTCTGGATAGAGGGCCTCCCGAAGAACTCTTCTCTTCTTTTCAATGACCTCGTCTATCTAGCGGCGATAGTGAGCTCGAATGTCTTCTTGCTCGCATGCAAGCTCGTATTCTCTTATCCGACGTTGGTTCCAGGCGAAGAGCGATTCTGGGCTCGGAGATTTCGGCTCGTAAGGGATTGCCAGCAATGACCCCCACCGTCTTTCCAGATTCTGTGACATCTAACGAGAAAGAAAAAATGGTGAGGGCCATCCATGCAAGAATCACGAGCTCGATGGGTTGAGCTCGGAAATTTAGGAACGAGACTAAATACTAAGACCCTTATTGAAGAGTCAGGGGCGTGTATTCCACGAAAAAGAAAAGGAGCGTGGATGATTTTTTGAAAATCCCGAAATTCAAGGGAAAGAAGAGTGGCGGTTAACCAGGAAAGGCGTCTTTGGGTTTCATGCATTTATCAAGACCCACGTTTTTATCCGAAAGCTTAGAGCACAAGAAACGTTGCCTAAAAATTTCAAAACCCAGAAAATGGGAACCACATTCAAACGTCAAAACTGGGTATAAACCAGAGACGAAAATCCAGAATGAAAGTCTAAAAGGCATGAAAGCCTATCGTGTTAAAACTTCCTATCATGGATGCAAACCAGTATAAACATATACACAGCAAGAACAGTTTAAATAAAAAAATGGCATACTTACACAGTAATGGCGATTGCAGAGAGATCATCGATTGAAGAAGAGGTTGCAGAAAAGAGCTCACTGACTCGAACAGACCAGAATTCCTTTGCTTCTTTGGTCGAGAGAACATGCACAGAATAGGAATTTTGCAGAGAGGTCTCTGAGTTTGCTTTTCTTTTTTTGCTTATGGCGAATGAATGTAAAAGTGAAGAAGAAGATGAAGAGTGGGGTCTTGTATATATAAGTGGGGAAAAGGAATTAATCAGGAGTGTCGAGTGAAATCCTCACTAGATCGAACAGATGGGGATCAATGACAAGAAGGCGCCGAAAAGTTGTCAGACGGACGATCGTGGGCGTGTTTCCAAGGCACTCGAGTACCAAAAGTGAGCAATACCCAGCTGACGCGTGTCCATTTTCAAAGGTGTGACGGTACAGTTCTCAAGGAAAGTATTTCAAAAGTTTCCTTCTCTTAGGATTCGAACAAATACTTTTGAGGGGGCAAAATGTTATACCCAGATTTCAAGCCATGTTAATTATGACCTCGAAAGTTGGATTCGCAAATAAGTGGACTCATAAGGTTGGAAGCAAGCTCCAGGATCATATGCCGAGCTTGCAGGATATGGACGATCTCGAGTATGGTGACCTCGAAGAGTTCATGATCTCGAAAGATAGCCCCGGGTACACATTCATCTTCGGAGACAACTTCGGATCAGGGTTCCCCGAGCTCGACGCGCATACGATCTCGAACAGGTTGAGTGACCTCAGAAGATGTCTCCAGCTCGAAAGGTGACAGGAAACCTGGGAGACTAAAGCCTTGGAGATATGCAATAATCACTTTGAATATTTACAAGTATTATAAATATGAGATATAATCCTCATTTATTAATATAAATCCCCTATAATCGTGGGATATTATTTGATCAGTTATGCGTTTCCTGGTCTTCAGGGACGTTTCCTTTTATATATGATTATAGGCATTTAAAGCCATTTATTTAATTTACACAAAAAGAGTAACTACCCAAAATATGTGGGATAGTATTCTGCATCCTTCTCTATAAATAGAGAAGCCATGCACCATTGTAAAGGACCGAAATTCTGATCCGGGAGAAAAAACTCTGAAGAATTCATGTTTAAGAATTTTCAGAGATAATCTTGAGTTTAATAACAGAGACTCGTGGACTAGGCAGATTTAACTGCTAAACCACGTAAAAATCGCGTGTTGGATTTGTTTTATTGTATTTGGCCATTATTTATTATTGTTTTTGTGCTCTTCTTTCACTGTTTGACGAAAAACGGCGTCAACAATTAGCATTCCGATTAATATAGCCAAATTTGATTGATTTATTTGTTAATGATAACATAATCCTCTTAGGTATTTCTTCAATTATTAATGTCTATTAATCTTTAAATTTTAATTTTTTTTCTTCAAATAACTTCTGCTTTGAAGCTTTGGATAAGAACTTAAGAGATATTCTAAGAGCAAAGTTTAAAAATATTTCTAACAAACCTTTTGGAGGACTTACAATAGTGTGGTGGTGATTTCCGACAAATATTACAAGTTGTCCCAAAAGGTGCAAGGGCTGATATTGTTGATGCTTCTCTTAACTCGCCATATTTGTGTCCATTTTTAAAATATATGAGCTCAGCCAAAATATGAGGCTCTATAATGGAAGCCAGAGTGGTTCTAAGACTGCTAAAATAGTTTCTTTTGGCAAATGGTTGTTGCATTGATCTATTGATCTAGCATTGATTAAACTTCCTCCTGATATCTCCAAAAACCCACCTCAAGATCTAATGAAATCCATAGTTGAAACTATCTATCCATCACTTTTGTAAAAGTACAACGATCCATCATATTTGAAAGAATGAGAAATATTAACACCAAAAGACATAGTCCATGAATTGAATGAGATTATTATAAATATAATATCATGTGAGAACATATTTTAGCTCAGACAGTATATGCAAAGCAAGTGTAAAAACAAATGATGAAGAATTTTTGTATCCAGTTAAATTTTTTGCATGATTTTTAAATTTAATGACATCCCTAATCATGAGATGCGACTTAAGAAAGGTGCTACCGTAATTTACAACAAGAGAATCATTGATCATACTAAATCTCGATGATATATGGTGGGAAAACCAAGCTTTATAAAAAATATTGTTTTGAAAGAAGTATTTCAAAATGTTCACTTATCAAAAAAACTGTTTATTTTAGAAAATGAAATAGTCTCCTTATTTATCCTTATCAATTTTTTATTTATATATATTTTTTCAAGCTGTGTTTATTGCATTGTAAATTAGCATGTCAACTTCATTATACAAACATAGTAGTAAAAAAATAAATAAATAAAATATTAAGTAATTTACCTTATTAACTCATCAAATCAAAATGATACTACTTATGATCTCTTTTTTTTTTGTAAACCGTGAATTACATTAAGTCTTTCATTCACTTTTTCACTAAATATAATATTCAATATTTAAATTTTAAAAAAATAAAATATATATATGAGTAATGATATGTGCATCCAAAATATGCACCCAAACATTACACACAGTCACGTGTCACTGCTTTTTAAAATAGTGGGTCCCAGTTTTAATAAATGTGATTGGCTAGGCCAAACTGCCACATCACTGTGTGTAATACTTGGGTGTATATTTTGAGTGCACATATCATTACTCTCTCTCTCTATATATATATATATATATATATGATTCCCAAAGAGCAAAATATCATTATTCTTATTATGTCATTCATTCATTGAAAATGTTGATAAAAGTGTGAATTTTCTACCATAAAAATATAAAATCCTAAATTTTTTACAAGATAACCCAAATTTTTATTTTTCTAAAATTAAATATAACATTAATTATTATAAAAACAGCGCGAGATGTAGTTATATTGTCTAGTTTCTGAATAAAACTAAGCAAACGTGCAACCAAACATTCTTTATACCGGCATAAATACTTGGAATAATCAATTAATCACTTTTGGGACAAGAACAGTCTCCTGCATGTTTTTCAAATTTCCAGTGGTTGCATGTTCCACGTGTATCACCTCGAACTAAGCCTATGGCCTGCAATTATCAAACATTAAGTAACTACTTATAGTCATAACTCATAAGAAGCGCAAATAGTACTTCTAGTGATACTCAAAATGAAACAAAAAAATATTAAAACTCTAATGAATCTACATAGGAAAGCTTAAAATCATTAAAATTAATAAAAGTTGCATAGAATTTTTTTTTAATATCAAACCATCATGATAACTTTTAGTGTATTCAACTTTTATACCTCACTTATAGAAAGGTTGTGAGTTGAATCAAGTTTGAGGCAGTGTAATGCAGCATGAGCCATATGATGAACCATCCATGCACCATCAGTTTCTTTCAATCTAGAATCCATTAGTTGGCAAAGTAAGCCATTCTCTAGAAGTGGCAATCCCTATTGTCCAAACATGAATCAAATGAAAATAAGAATTTCTCGTAAGAGGTAATCTATACATATCATCATTTTCTAAGTACAAAAGAGTGAATTACACTTCTCAAGTCCTTGATCAGTACGTAATGTATTTCTCATTTTTCTTTTGGTCTTACTTTCCATGTAACTTTTGAAAGTGAAACTTTAATGGGACACATGCAAGTATTTCAGAAAAAAAAATTCCAAATGAGACACAAAACTCTTGGTAGACAATGAAGGCTAAATGTTTATACATATGGAATAAATGAGATGATCTCATAAATGAGATGATCTCATTCATTTTGAGCATCATGCCTCAAAATATCTTGTAAAATAGTGTTGAAAACACCAATTTCTCCAACATATATTTTAGAGATGATCTTACCCAGTCTATTAAGGTATTGCCCTCCCCTTGCCAGACATTCTTTCCAGTAATAAGCTCCAGAAGGAGTATCCCATAATCATGAATATCAATACAAAAGTTCTTGTCTTCCCCTTGATTTGAACATCTAACAAACACCAAAGCATTTCGTCATGAAATAAATTATGCTATGAACTCTAGCATAAAAGAACTCTTGCTCTAGATGAAGGAAATAGTTGTAACGATCGAGTCTTACTCGGCTAGGAAGTTTTCATTACAGGTTTCTTCATCCTTAATCCATTGCGCAGTTGTTAAATGGCTAAGCTGTGTAAGCCAAGTCAAATTCAAATGTTGAGCATTTTATAATAATTAATTGGCTAGAAGGACATTTCTAAAAGTTGCCTAAATCATCCAATTATGATGTGTATATATGTTGTGCATCAGTACACTACTATTCCATGTTTAAGCTCCTTTATGGAGCTCAAGTAATAAGAATGTTTCTAATAATGTACCATTGCAGAGCACCCATGTGAAATGACTACATGAGAGGAACACACAGAGTTGTGAACGATTGGCCCTTCTACGCACTCTTCATGAAGATAACGGAGGCTACTACCTATTTCTTGAGCAATACACCATCTACTTCTCCATCCAAGTTTATGTGCTAGATCATCGCCTACAATTAAACACATGGAAGTTTAAGTTTGACGCTAAAACTACTAGAGTATTAGTCTATAAAGGAAGAAGCACAATCAATCATTCCTACAAGTACAATACTTTTTGTTAAATGGCTAAGTTTCATGGAAACTAGTAGCTAAAAGAAAGGGAAATAAAACAAGGAAAGTATCAAGAAACAAAATAAAAGAAGAGAGATTGCTGCAAAGGTTACCTATTTTGGTATTGGATGCGCGCGGAAAGATCATAGAATAATTAAGCATTAATTTTATCTATCAAAACAGTATAATCTTACAACGTAGGTTCATCGCGAGAGTACCCTTGCAAGGAAAGTCGAAAATCATGATTTTCAAGTCATCAGAACAGCAGTAACCTACAAGCGTTGCAATATTCCGGTGGCGTATTGTGTTGAGGATCTTGAGAGTGGACCAGAATGTTTTGTTACTTTCCTTGAAACACTTGACTAAAACAGGTATTTCTTGGAGCAAACCTTGGAAAACCTGCATGCAATCGTCATCTTTTATAACATTTTCAACAGAAAATCCTTTTGTCATAACTTCGATTTCATCGCGAGAAAAGCATCGAGGGAATTCACTTCTCCAAGACAAAGGAAACCAACAAGGACTTTGAGAAGGTATCTGGTGGTGGGCAGATGATAACTCCCTTTCTTGATATTCAGTTGTGCACCGATGTTGGTGGATATCTGAAGCTTCCCAATTTCTCTTAGAATAATCTTTTGATGTCATTAAGGTTGCAACATCTTTTCCTTTGAATATTGCAACATTGCAGCTCACATGTCCATAGATGTAAATTCTGTCTTTCTTGAAGGGACTAATAAAAAACCATTAACAGATCAAAATATATTGTTAAAGTAGCAATATATTGGTTCAAACAATTAGGGTGTCAAGTGCAATATTATGAATCTAAACTTTATACCTTTTTGTTACAAGTATTACAATTAGATAAAGTTTAGCTGAATCAATTCTCATATGGATTTCTTCATAATATTCTAAAATCCAATATAATCATAAAATCAAGTATGGTACCTATCTAAAACAATCCAACGGGTATTAGAGTTCTGTGCTTCTTCTACTGTTAATTTCCCAGCAGAAAATCCTGCAGCAAGTTTAACATCCAATTTTACCTGATGACAACATATTACAGTATTATTAATATTTATAATAATGATATCTATCGATCTATCTATATATATAAACTATAACCATTGTGGGATATGTACAAAATACATAGCAGAGTATAACCTCAAGTTTTTTGCACTGCTTGTAAAATGGTAGGAGGTTACTTTGGTAAAGTGCTCTTTTTTCTTCAAATTCTTCTTCAAGCTCTCTGAGATTCACTTGCCCTTGCCCTCCAAACTCTAATCTTTCCCCTGCAAAATATATATCATCTTTTAACCAACCTAAAACTACACGAACCAGTAGTATATCAACTAAAACTACGTGATAGTTTTTTAATCTATTTGAGCCTATATTAATGTTAAGCTTCTTCAACACCAGAGCTATTATTTTTAATAAAGACGTGATAATTAACAGAACACATAATTAATAACAGATATATAAACTATATAATGATTTACTCAAACCATGATTTGGCTACATCCACATTGTGATTATGATGACAAATAATATAAACTTGAAATTTTTATACATTAAAAACACAAATAACTTGGAAACATTACATATTCCAGAGATACCGATGCCCATGAGAAACTTGAAAGGAAAGCATACAGAGGTAGGAGTCTTCTTATTAATAGGAAATGAGAAGTTATCATACAAAACTGCCAACACAAGAATGTTATCTCTTGGACGAACAACGTTTTTGAGAGCCCAGTCCAGGGCCTCCATACTAACCTTGCTCCTACTAGCGTCCACTACTACTATCAAACGTTCTCTATTTGGGATTGTCTTCATCATCTTATCTACCTACGTACTCATGTAAGATCTGTTAATTACTGTTTGTGTATAATTAATTTGTCAACAAGCTAAAGAACTTTAATGTCTAGAAAAGAAAAAAAAAGATTTATTGATCTTGTTAATCATGTCTATTAATAGTATTATGTTTTTGACAATTTCATAAGTTTTTTCTCTTGTACCTTTTGGTGTTTCCGCCGTTTAATATATAATATAACGTACAATTGTTACTATAAGTGTGTACCTAGCCATTATCGTAACGTATTTGGATTATATATCTGTATGCATGCATAGATCTGAGCTTCGTGTTCATTTTATTATCCATGAGAAGGTCGATATTTTCGAGTGTTTCTTGGCCAGAAAAACAAATCCGGTGGGGTAGATGATCGATATATCAGATCATACAGATATATAGGAAAATTGTTTGGTAGGAGCCTGCTGGGGCTTTTTTTATTTTGAAACGTGAGAAATTATAACTCAAATTTTTTTATATGATTGCGTACGTTATAGTAATTATTGCAGCTATCCTGCCAATTTTTGACAAATTCGGAATACTTTATAATTTTGAATTTAGGGTTAAAATAGTCAATTAGGCATTCCTGATTTTTTAATGCGCTTCTGATTTCGTCACTTTAAATTATAAATAAATTGGGTTAGTAGGTGTAGAAAATAGAAACATCCCTACTTGCCCCTATCATAAAAACTTCCTATATAAATAAAAGTTTATTTGATATATTTTAAATTTGATAATATTTATCTAGTTTTAATTTAATTTGTTTTGTTTTGTAGAAGGAAAATGTGGTATGTTTACAACAAAAATAGAAATTAAATAATAAAATCAATAAGAAAGCCCAAAATGATTACCGAAAGCCTAGCCCAAAAGCTACCAACCAGGAGCTGCAGCCACATGCCACGAAACCAAGCCACACTAAGCCTAGTTGCATTGTCAAAAGCCGCCACATGACATCATGCACTCAACACACTACAACAATTACAGTCATTTGCGACGTAGGTATTAGCGGCGGGCTCAGTCCGCCTGTATTGTATAGACTATTAGCGGCGGACTAGGGCGGTCCGCCGCTAATAATGTACGAGTATTTAAAATAAATAAATATATATATTAGTGGCGGACTTACCACTATTAGCGGCAGATAGTCCGCCGCTAATACACGTAATAAAAAGCCCGGAATTTTTTTTTAAGTTTTATTAGCGGCAGATTATCACCTTTATCAGAGGCGGACTATCCGCCGCTGATAGTATTTGCGACGGGTAGATACCATTATTTGCGACGGACTACCTGCCGCTAATAACATTATTAGCGGTAGTAAAATAATAATAGCGGCGGGTCCCGCCGCTAATACTAATGAAGAGGTTAAAAATTGGCATAGTCCCTCGTCTCTTCTCTTCTCCGCGTCTCATCTCTTCTCCGTAGTCTCTTCTCTCAAGCATCTTCTCAGGCAACGACGACCCTAACACACCCACGACCCCGTTTTGGTTAGTTTTCTATTATATTGGTTTGAATTTTTTGTGTAATTTTTGGTCTTTAATTTTTCTTTATCAGGACAGCGACACACCCACGACCTCGGCACACCCGCGACCCAGACACACTCTATCTATGTATGTCACATTTTTTTTATTATATATATTTTTTACTCAGAGATGAAATCGAATAATATGCTTTTAATAATCTGAATTGGGGATTTTGGTTAGGGTTTTTCTCATCATTATCTGGGTAATTAATGATACCATTAAGGAGCTGTGTCGGATTTCTGTTATGAGTTTTTTAAATTAGGGTTTGTTTCTTTGATTTGGATCATAATCTGCTTTCATAGCATTAGTTATTTTAAAAAAAAAATTAAATCGTTATCTATCTTATTGTTATCAAGATTACATTTTTAGTAGTTTATATTATAGAATTTATGGGACCCGCCAATGTTTGAGGTTCTTTTTTTATTTCTAATTTATGTCAATTCTTGCTTGTCAATTGTGTAATTTTGTGTTATGATTTCGCATTTTATCTTTTAAATGAACTCATTTACTTGCAAGTTTAGGCTTGTGGATTTTAAGGTTTAGGATAAGTCCATAAAATAAAGACTTCCAGTCAACTAAGGTTTGTATAAACGCGTTGTTCCAACTAATCCCAAATAATTTAAATTAATTTATATA
The DNA here is from genome assembly GCF_963169125.1 of Humulus lupulus. Taxonomy (NCBI): domain Eukaryota; kingdom Viridiplantae; phylum Streptophyta; class Magnoliopsida; order Rosales; family Cannabaceae; genus Humulus; species Humulus lupulus. The sequence goes on along the minus strand of NC_084795.1, from coordinate 270,144,311 downwards.
ATATAATAATGGATGGTTTAGTATTAACTAAAATATAGTTTTTTTGTTAATTTTGAATATAGATGATTTAAACTTGATCAATCGCTTTATTAGCACCCCTATTTTTTATCACGATTTTCTTAATTATTTAATATTAATTAAACTAAGTGCTAGAAAAATATACTAATTCAATTAAAATGAATTTAATAAATTTAATATTTTTTTAATGTTTGAAATATTTTTAGGGACATTAATAAAATTTAAATTATTTTTTATTTTAAAAACAAATTTGTAATTATTTTTTAAATTAAAATTGAGACAAACTAATTATATCACGTCCGTGTTCCTCCATTGCCATTATTAGCGGTCACACCAAATTTTTTGAACTACTTACTAATTTTTGTAAAAAAAAAAAGTATTTAGTGAAATAAGTGAAAGCTTTTAGAGTACTAACTAACTTTCATCGTAACTTGACTTTTAAATAGGGAGACTAATTTTGTTTAGATTGTGAAATTTTTTGAAACAAATTTATGATAGTTTATTTAATAAAAAAAAAGTGAGTATAGAAAAAAAAAAACAACAACAACAATAAGTGCATATTATCATGTTATTTTGTTCTTTTTTCTCCTTTTTGCTTGAACATATGTTCATTTTATTGCTTTGGTTGCTTGTCTATGAGACATATTTGCAATTAGTGCTACCTTTGTCACGAGTCAATGAGTCCCCATTTTTTCTTCTCTTGCATTGAACATGTTTCACATAAATAGAACAATAATTAATTTGTAAAATTATTATTATTATAATTTGTAAAAATAGAAGAAAAAATTAATTAGTAGTTAATTTATTTTCTCTGTCCCGGTATGCTTGTGATTGATGGTTATTGACTACAACCATCAATTACAGGGATATCGGCATAGAAATAATAAGTTTAAAATATTATTAATAAAATAATGAATGAAAAAGATTAATAAAATTTATCTAATTATTTAAAAAAAAATTAGTCTAAAAGTCAAACAATAATTAATTTGTAAAATTATTATTAATATTATTACAAATTAAAAAATTATGAATAAATAATAATTTATTTTTAATTATTTTTTATTAATTTAATTAATTAAACAATAAAATTTTGATATAATATTCATGGGCCAAAATCACCCAGTAAGGACATGGATGTATTTCTGAGACCATTGGTGGATGAGTTGAAGGATCTGTGGGTTAACGAAGTTGAGACAAGAGATAGTAAGACCAACAGGATGTTCAAGATGCGGGCAGCCGTTTTGTGGACAGTGAACGATTTTCCAGCTCGCAGTAGTTTGTCTGGATGGAGTGATCAGGGATACAAAGCTTGTCCTACGTGTAATGAGGACACAACTTCCATCAAAGGGATCGGTAAGACATTTTATGTTGGTCACATAAGATTCTTGCCAAGTACTCATCGATTGAGAAGAGACACCGAGTTGAATGGAGAAGTTGAGAGAAGACGTCCTCCGAGACAGTTTACTTGTGAGGATATACTAGAACAAGTTAATGCTCTTGCAGCGCAAGTTCTAGGAAAACATGTCCAGTATGGGGGTGTGAAGCGTAAAAGATGAGTAGATGAAGGTAATTGGAGGAAAAAAAGTATTTTTTACGAGCTTGAGTATTGGTGTACAAACAAATTAAAAAACAATATAGATGTTATGCATGTTGAGAAGAATGTGTGTGATAGTCTCCTTGGCACCATCTTAGACAATGATAAATATAAGGACACCACTAATGCCAGGCATGATTTGAAAAAGATGGGTGTGAGAGAATCATTGTGGATTTATGAAGACGAGAATGGGAAGCTGATGAAGCCGCACGCTCCTTATGTGTTAACTCCGGCGCAGAGGCAATAATTTTGTCAGTTTATAAAAGGAGTTAGATTTCTAGATGGCTTTTGTTCAAATTTGAAGAAGAAAGTGTCTAAGAATGATACAAATATTCTTGGGTTGAAGTCACACGATTTTTATGTGATAATGCAACGATTACTTTCTCTCGGTGTTCGCAAGTTTCTTTCAAAATCTATATCGACCACTATTACAGAATTGTGCAATTTCTTCAGGCAAATATGTTCGAGGACTTTAAATGTTAAAGATATGGAGGAAGCACAAAATGATCTTATTAACATATTGTGCAAGATGGAGTTGATTTTTCCTCCAGCTTTTTTTGACATAATGATTGATTTGGTATTACATTTGCCAGAAGAAGCTATATTGGGTGGCCCAGTATTTATGAGGTGGATATATCCTTTTGAAAGGTACATGAAAAAATTAAAGAATTATGTGGGAAATAAAGCTCGCCCTGAAGGGTCGATCGCCGAATTCTATGTTGCAGATGAGGCTTTGACCTTTTGTTCAATGTATTTCAAAGACATTGAAACAAGATTTAACCGTCTTGATTGAAATGAAGATGCAACTTATATCCCACGAAACCTTACACACTACAAGAAATCATGTTTTTAGCTACAAAAGTTTTAGCTACCAAATATTTTTGGTAGCAGTTAATTACCATTTGCTACTAAATTTTGGTAGCAAAATGATTTAGTAGTAAATTCTAATCATACAATACCAGATATTACTGCTACCAAATATTTTGGTAGCATATTTATATTTTCAGCTACCACTGTTCTTTTGTAGCTAATATTATTGGCACCAATGAATAAATTTGCTACTAAATTTTGGTAGTAAAATGATTTAGTAGCAAATTATAATTAAATGATACTAAATACGTCTGCTACCAATATATTTGGTAGCATATTTATATTGTCAGCTACCAATATTTTTTGGTAGCAAAATTAAATATTAGCACCAAATATAAAATTGATGCATTTTATATGATTTTATCTTTGTTTTTTTTCCCATTTAGTGATCAATTCTTTGGTACTAGAAATAAATTTATTGCTACTAAATTATATCATATTTTGGCACTAGCAAATAAAATATTTCTAGTAGTAGTATTTTTGGTACAAAAGTATTGGTAGAGAAAGTGCACAATAAAAATTATAATGTAAAAAAATATATAAGAATACCAAACATTAAGTAATTAAATTTAGATTTGTATTATGGACTCTCAACAAATTAATAATATTTTAATTCGTAAAATTATTTTATTTTTTAAAAAATAAGATCAAGGTAAAAAAAAATAACTAAATGTATATGGACAAAATCAAAAGATAAAATTAAAAATATCATAAGTACAATAACAAACTCGAAGGAAAATAAAAGTAAGAAACTACATAAGTCATGTATAGGGATGCATATAACATTCCTAAAACAAAGATATTGCATTGAATCTATGGCAAGCCTCGGTTAAAAAACACAAAATGGAAAATCCAATGGGAAAAAGCCTCTTGCGGGAAAAAAGAGCATAGTGACTATAAAACTATTCAAAATAAATAAAAAACTAGAACCACAAAACTCTTTGGATACAACTTTTGAAAATGAAAATTGGAGAAGGAACTATAGAATTGCTCATTGGAATTAGTCAACCAATTCTATGAATTCGTCAGCCCACTCCACTCGAATTTGATCAATATTTTGTTTTGTGTAATCTTTCATCTTCTCTTTGCACTGTAATAAATAAATATAAGTAATAATGAATATTAGTCAATTGTATAATATAATAACAAAATATTATATTTCAATAGTATTTATATACATCTTACATGAGTAGTTAACCAATTGATAGGTCTAGGATTCATGCAAAAGTCACGCATATATGTCATTACATAATATCCACACTCAATATTCGATGGTTGTTGAGGACACTGCACAAATTCATAATATGTAAATGACAAGATTAAAAGATATTGATAATTTAAATTTTCAATACAATATTATATTGTAATATTTTAAAGTAACTATCAAATGTAATATATATTATGTGATATTATTTTATAACTTACCTTTATAGATTTCCATGTAATCTCTTTTGGTTGCCTATTTTTGGAGGTATTGTAGTAATCAAAAGCCCTAATAAAGAAATAAAATATTTAATAATAAATGTTGACTCCGTTTTTCGTCAACAGTGAAAGAAGAGCACGTAAACAATAATTAGTAATGGCCAATTAAAATATGACAATACACAACACGGTTTTTTACGTGGTTCTGCAGTTAAATCTGCCTAGTCCACGAGTCTCTGTTATTAAACTCAAGATTATCTCTGAAAATTCTTAAGCATGAATTCTTCAGAGTTTTCTCTCAAGGTTCAGAATTTCGGTCCTTTACAATGGTGCATGACCTCTCTATTTATAGAGAAGGATGCAGAATACTATCCCACATATTTTGGGTAGTTACTATTTTTGTGTAAATAAATTAAATGGCTTTAAATGCCTCTAATCCGATATAAAAGGAAACGTCCCCTGAAGACCAGGGAGCGTATAACTAATCAAATAATATCCCATGATTTTATGGGGTTTACAATAATAAATGCAGAACACGTCCCTTATAGACAACACTTGTAGATATTCAAGGTCATTATCATATATCTCCAAGCCCTTACTTTACCAGGTTTCTCATCAGCTTTCGAGCTAATGACATCTCCCGAGGTCACATGGCTTTCGAGATCGTACGTGTGTCAGGCTCGGAACCCTTGATCCGAGGTCTTTCCTGAGGATAGATGCGTCTCGGAGCTACCCTTTGAGATCGTGAATATTTCGAGGCCACCACATTCGAGGTCGTCTCAGTCTTGTAGGCTCGATATTTAGTCCTGGAGCATGCTTCAAACTTTACGAGTCCATTCGTTGCGAATCCAGCTTTCGAGGTTGCATTTAACATGGCTCGAAATCTTGGTATAACATCTTGCCCCCTCAAAAGTATTTGTTCGAATCCTAAGAGAAGGAAACTTTTGAACTACTTTCTTCGGGAACCGTACCGTCATACACTTGAAAATGGACACGCGTCAGTTGGGTATTGCTCATCTACGGCACTTGAGTACCTTGGAAACATGCCCACGATCATTCGTCTGCCACCTTTTCGGCACCATCTTGTCATTGACCCCTGACCGTTGGATTGTATGAGGATTCTAGCCAATGGCCCAGATTAATCCTCTTTATCACTTTTCTTCCTTTATATGTTCAAGGTCTTCTTCATTTTACACGCATCAGAAATAAAGAAAAGGAAAGGACGAAGACAGAGGCCATCCCAGAGAACCTCTTTCTCGTGCATGTTTTCTCAGCCAAAAAAACAAAGAACCTCCAGTTTGTTCGAGTCCGTGAGCTCATATTTGCAGCCTCTCCTTCAGTCAACGATCTCTCTGCAATCGCCATTATTGTGTAAGTGTGCAATTTTTATTTTCCCTTATGGCAGTTTCTGTCCATAGTGTTCTTGTTATTTCTGGGAATGCGCTGATATATTTCCTTAGTATTATATGCTAGGAAATTTTTGATCAATAGGCTTCTACATTTACGTTCCCATACCAGGTGTTGAATCTCTGGTTTCAAATCCAATTTTTTGTGTAGAACAAACCCAAACATGGTTTCTTCATTTTTGGGTTTTCAAAATTTAAATGACGTATCTTGCACACCAAGATATTTGGGTACAAAATCTTGGTTTTTAAAGAATGCACGATACCCCATGTTACCTTTCCTGAATAACCGCCACCTTTTTTCCCTGATACTTCGGGATTTTCCAAAAGTTATGTCCACTCTCCTCCTTTTTCCCGTAGAATACACGTTCTGACTTTTTTATAGGGTTTAAGTATCGAGCTCGTTTTGTTCCTAAACTCCGAGCTTGCTATATCGAGCTCGTACTTCTTGCATGCATGGCCCTCACCATTTTTTCTTACTCGCTAGATTTCACAGAATCTGGAAAAACGGTGGGGGTCATTGCTGGCAATCCCTTACTCACCAAAAACCCCGAGCCCGGAGTCGCTGTTCGCTCGGAATCAACGCCGAATTCGGGAGTACGAGCTTGCGCGCGAGCATGAGGATATCCGAGCTCATTATCGCCGTCAAATAGACGGGGTTATAGAGAAGAAGAGGAGAACTCTTCGGGAGGCCCTTTATCCAGAGTCCGACTCAGGGCCTAGGCCGATTCCCCTCGACCCCGCATTAAAGGTCACTGTCGCGTATAGTCCAGGAGAACTTCAATTTTCACTAATGGGGGAGCCTTCGTCCTCGCAGCCGAGGAAAGAAATGTTCGAGGCCGAGCACTATTCGAGCTCGGTTACCTCGACTAGTCAGATAACTGACATCATGGCCCTCCATGGCCTCAGCTTGTCAGGTTCTTTGAAGTGTCGAGCTCCGGCCGCCCACGAATGAAGCTGTTTCGCCCCCGGGGACCGTGACGCCAAGCTGAAATACGCGGCATGGAGCCAGGAACACATGAGGGCGGGGGCACTGTTGCCTTTGAAGTCTTTTTTCAAGGACTTCACGGATTTTGTTGGGTTGGCTCCGTTCCAGCTCAACACCAATTCTTACAGGGTGCTGTCTGCCCTGAGGTCGCTTTACCACGAGCTGGAGTGGGAAGGGCCTTCGCCTGAGGAGATTTTATATCTCTTTTGTCTGAAAAGCAACCCTTCCCGAGCTCGGGGAGGAGATGGATTTTACTATCTTTCGAGCTATCCCAAACAGAAGAAGGTCTTTGAAGATCTCCCCAATCATCCACCTGATTTCAAAAAAGTCTTCTTCTGGACAGACGGTCTGTCCCCGTCTCGACACTACTCGTTCAGGCGGATTCGTAAGTATTCCAGTTTTCGTTATCTCTATGCTCGAGATTTTAGCTGTTAGATCCGTACTTAGTTGAAATGTGTCTTGATTTTCAGCCAATTTTCAGCGTCCCTCTCCTGACGAGGCAATGAAAGGACATAAGGAGACCCTGCTCCAACTCCCTCATGGTAGGAGGTCTCTCCTTTACCTTTTACATGAGGATAAGCTCCGAAAATGCGGACTTTTGGGGAAGGGCCAGTCCACCTCTAACTGGTCCAATAAAAATTATGAACACTGGGAGCAGGTGCCTTTGCCCACAAGCGTCCTCCCTCTGAGGAGAGAGGTGAGGCCCCCACTTCCAGTTCGCATAAGGAGTCCACCGTCGGGGAATGAGGCTAATGATGAAGCCTCGAGCTCAAATTCGGATGAAGGTAAAGCCCTCCTTACCTCGAGAATGTGGTCCCCCACCTTACTAAAGCATAAACCCAATAGGTTAGTCTCATGCCCATATGATGGATACCACTTCTACATATGGAGTTTCATAGGTTTGATAGTGGGCTCGGGAAGTATGACACCATGTATACTTCGGACGAGGTGTGGAACGGGATAGCTGTCCAATACGGGACCAACAATTATAGGGACCTTTCGAGGTTGTCACCCACCTATAGGGAAGGTACTTCCTCTGCTTCTTCTGAAGATGGGGGAATTTCATGGTCCCTGAGCTCTAGTTCGGGGAAGAGTTCCAGTTAGGTCTTTTCTTTACTTGGTTTTTTTTTTTTTTTTTTATATTTTCCAAGCTTATTATCATTATGTCTAACTCCGCTTGGAACTGTGCAGGTGCCATGGATCCGACCTTGACAATATCATCGAGAGCGGTGGTGCCAAAAGGACCAAGCGTCCCAGGGCACCATTGCGAAAGGTGGACCGGTCCGCCAAAGTTCCCAAAAGGACCGAGAAGACACCTCCTCCCCTAGCTCCTCTTGTTACCGGCTCTATCATGGCGCCGTCTTCGCAGGTCGGTGCCGCAACTGTGGCATCGACTTCGGAGGTCGATGCCTCTAACACGACCGAGCCCCAACTTCCTGCAGTGGTTCGATCGACACTTGGTCCACCTTCTAGAAAGCCTTCTGCTTCTCGAGCTCAGAAGCTGACAGTTTCTACCCACATGGATGCATATGTGGTTGACAATGCCGCTGGGTCCCATGGGTCTACGCTGGTCTCGGATGTTATGTCCCGAATCGGCCAGAGCTTTGGCAGTCTCGAAGCTCCCCAATGGCAATGCTTGAACGACACCCAAGATTGCACTGTCCTTTATGAGAAGAGTATCGAGCTCGCTGCTGCGGTAAGTGTCCTTCTGCAGTCCTACTTCTTGGTTATAATCACACTGACCTGGAGCTAATGATGATTTCTTCCTTTGCCAGTCTCTTGCCTTTACTGCCCAGCTCAACTATAAGTTGAACAACGAGATCCACTCGAGCAAGTCTCATGCTCAGGAGGCGAAGGATCTCCACCTCAAAGCAAGCAATGATCTGAAGGCAGCCAATGCAAAGCTTGATGCAGGAGCTAAGGAACTTGGGGGCATGGCCTCCGAGCTCGGGAAGCTGAAGGCTAAGCTCGAGGAGCTTGAGAAGGAGAATGTCGAGCTCATGGATCTTAAGAAGGAGATCACTCGGCTCCAGGAGACCAACAAGAAGCTCGAAGATGAAAAGGCCGCCACCTTTGACATTATGGAGGATGAAAAAGCTCGTCTCCTTGCTGAGTACAAAGAGAAGAAGGACCAGGCGGTTGACTCGGCCATGTACCGAATGTGGGCCAACAACGAAAACCTGGATACTAGCTTCTTAGGTCCTCACGAGGCGACACTTCTTGACAGGTGGAATGCCCGGCTTGAGAAGGAAGAGGCTGCTCGGGAGGCCGCTTCGGAGGGTGCCCAGAATGATAGTCATGCTATTCGTCCTAAGGAGTCCGGTGCTGCTGATACTGAGAAGGCCAAGGAGACTCCTCCTTCTTAAATCTGATTTCGAGGAAATCATTTATTGGGGCTGCGTCCCCTTATCTTTGTAATTATTTTAATTTATGCCCACGGGGCTGATATAATATCTTTTATGCTTTACATTTCTCAGCTCGAAATATTTTGCACATTTTATATTGATGAATCATTTATGTTTATTTATTCATACAAACATAGTGTGGATTTAGGCTCGAAACTTGTTGACGCCGTTTTTCGTCAAACAGTGAAAGAAGAGCACATAAACAATAGTTGATAATGGCCAATTGAAACAAAACAATGTAAACACACGATTTTTACGTGGTTCAGCAGTTAAATCTGCCTAGTCCACGAGTCTCTGTTATTAAACTCAAGATTATCTCTAGGAGTTCTTCAAGAATGAATTCTCCAGAGTTTTCTCTCAAGGATCAGAATTTCGGTCTTTTACAATGGTGCATGGCTTCTCTATTTATAGAGAAGGCTGCAGAATACTATCCCACATATTTTGGGTAGTTACTCTTTTTGTATAAATAAAATTAATGGCTTTAAATGCCTATAATCAGATATAAAAGGAAACATCCCCTGAAGACCAGGGGACGTATAACTGACCAAATAATATCCCATGATTCTAGGGGATTTACAATAATAAATGAGGATTACATCTCATATTTATAACACTTGTAGATATTCAAGGTGGTTATCACGTATCTCTAAGGCTTTAGCCTCCTAGGTTTCGCATCACCTTTCGAGCTGGAGACATCTTCCGAGGTCACATGGCTTTCGAGATCGTATGTGCGTCGAGCTCGGGACCCCTGACCCGAGGTCATCCCTGGAGATGAATGCTTCCCCGGAGCTATCTTTCGAGATCATGAATACTTCGAGGTCACCATACTCGAGGTTGTCTATGTCCTGCAGGCTCGACATGCAATCCTGGAGCATGTTTCCAGCCTTATGAGTCTACTTACTTGCGAATTCCAACTTTCGAGGTCATATTTTGCATAGCTTGAAATCTGGGTGTAACAAAACTCGATGCATTCATGCATAGTTTGTTCAAATTATCCGCTTCCGACCTCGTTATTCATCAAAGTCGGATATTACTTTAACCATGAACCCGAAAGTACTTATATGGTATGTAATGTGAATGGTTTGGTTATATCTTTTTTGCTTAGTTACTTTTCCTCGTCCTCGGTTTTTACTCCAAGGTTAAGAGTTCGAAACTATTTTTCTTTAAGATATTCCAGCCTCGATCTCGGCTTATCCCGAAGTAGGTTTAGGTTCCTACTTATCGTCGATTAGTTTTTTGGCTGGTTTGTTCCAAACCTGTTAAGTTTGCACATCTGGTTAACTCCAAACGTTTTCTGTTTTTGATAATTCGGTTATGTCCGAAGTATCTAAGCTCACGTATCTGGTTATATCCAAATACTTTATGTTTTTGATAATTCGGTTATGTCCGAACTATCTAAGCTCGCGTATCTGGTTATATCCAAATACTTTATGTTTTTTGATAATTCGGTTATGTCTGAACTATCTAAGCTCGCGTATCTGGTTATATCCAAATACTTTTATGTATTTGATAATTCGGTTATGTCCGAACTATCTAAGCTCGCGTATCTGGTTATATCCAAATACTTTTATGTATTTTTTTTATTTTTTAAGCTGATGGTATATATACCAACGATGTCCCCTTAATCTCCTATGAGTGTGACCATAGGTTATTAAATTAAGAGAGATTGCAAAAATAAAAAGAGATAATATATTGAACGAAATAGATCTTTATTTGATGGAATTCAAAAGCAAACAAACTAATACAGATAGAAAATCATGGTTATAGGCAACACTTTTCCTACACTACTGATAGTAAGGTCTAAGGTGTTCGCCATTCCATGCTCGCGGTACCAGGCTCCCGTCCAATCTCGCAAGTTTGTACACACCGGAACGGATGATTGACTCTATCTGGTATGGTCCTTCCTAATTCGGCCCGAGCACTCCAGCTACTGGATCTCGTGTTGCCAAGAATATGCGTCTCAACACCAGATCTCCCATTCCGAACTTTCGATCTCGAACCCTCTTGTTGAAATACCTGGTAGTTCGTTGCTGGTAAGCAGCGTTTCTCAGCTGAGCCTCTTCTCTCTTTTCTTCAATCAAGTCTAAGGTTTCCTCGAGCTGAGTGTGGTTTGAACTTTGATCGTAAATTTGAGTTCGAATCATTGGGATTTCGACCTCGATGGGCAACATTTCCTCGCAGCCGTATGCTAGAGAGAACGGGGTATGCCCTGTTGATGTTCGAGCTGTGGTCCTATATCCCTAAAGGAGTTGGGGCAATTCTTCGGGCCACCGTCCCTTCTCTTCTTCCAACTTTTTCTTCAGAGAACCTTTGAGAGTTTTGTTTACAGCCTCGACATGGCCATTCGCTTGAGGGTGGGCTACTGATGAAAAACTCTTTATTATGCCATTCTTTTCACAAAAGTTGGTGAACAAGTCGCAATCGAACTGGGTTCCATTGTCAGATACGATCTTCCTTGGTACCCCATATCGGCACACGATGCTTTTTACCACGAAATCAAGGATCTTTTTTGAAGTTATAGTCGCCAATGGTTCAGCCTCCGTCCATTTTGTGAAGTGATCCACGGCGACCACAACATATTTTACTCCGCCTTTGCCAGTCGGGAGAGAGCCTATGAGGTCGATCCCCCATACCGTGAAAGGCCATGGGGAAGTCAACATGGTCAGCTCGGATGGTGGAGCTCGGGGTATCATGGCGAATCTCTGGCATTTTTCGCATTTCTTCACGTACTCGAAAGAATCCGTTTTGATGGTTGGCCAGAAATATCCTTGGCGTATGATCTTCTTGGACAAGCTATGCCTCCCGGTGTGATCTCCGCAAAATCCTTCATGAATTTCTTCAATGATCTTCTTAGCTTCAGGAGGGGTTACGCATCTAAGTAACGGCATGGAATATCCCCTTCTGTATAGCTTCCCGTCCAAAATGGTGTAACGGGGAAGTTGATACATCAACTTTCGAGCCTGGTTCTGATCTTTTGGAAGGACTCCATTTTCGAGATAATCAACTATTGGGGTCATCCAAGTCGGCTCTGTTTCGATCATACACACATCTTCCTCTTCTGGCTCGTTAATGCTAGGTGCTGATAGGTGTTCTATGGGTACAACATTCAGCTCTTCATTTTCGGTGGATGTGGCGAGTCGAGCTAAGGCATCTGCATTTGAGTTCCGTTCTCGGGGAACCTGTTCGATTGCATAAAACTCGAAACACTCCAATGCGGATTTTGCCTTCTCCAGATAAGCTGCCATTCTTGTACCACGAGCCTGGTATACTCCTAGGATTTGATTAACCACGAGTTGGGATTTGAGCTCCTTTGCTATACGAAGTCCTGCGAGTAAAGCCTCAAATTCGGTCTCATTATTCGACGCTTTAAAGCCAAATCTTAAGGCAAAATGAAATCTGCTCCCTGCGGGGGTAACCAAAATGACCCCTGCCCCCGCTCCATTTTCATTTGATGAGCCGTCGACGTAAAGTTTCCACAGCTCGTGGGCCGTGGTTATTACCTCGTCGTCGGCTATTCCAGTACATTCCACTATAAAGTCTGCCAATGCCTGTGCCTTAATGGTTGTTCTTGGGTGGTAGGTGATCTCGAACTGTCCAAGCTCAATAGCCCATTTAAGAAGTCGACCTGAAGCTTCTGGTTTAGACAAGACTTGCCTAAGCGGTTGATCAGTCAACACATGGATGGGATGCGCCTGAAAGTAGGGGTGGAGTTTACGAGATGAATGAATTAAACTGAGCGCGAGTTTCTCCATCAATGGGTATCTTGACTCTGCCCTCAGTAATCTTTTACTGATGTAGTAAACGGGTCTTTGCACCTTCTCTTCTTCTCGAACGAGTACCGTGCTTATCGCGTGTTCGGTGGTTGAAAGGTATAGGTACAGTATTTCTCCCGTTTTAGGTTTTGACAGGATGGGTGGTTCTGCAAGGTGCTTTTTGAGCTCCTGAAAGGCCAGCTCGCATTCCTCCTTCTATTCAAATTTCTTACCTCCTCTTAATAAGTTGAAAAATGGAAGACCACGATTCGTAGATTTCGAGATGAATCTACTTAGGGCTGCCATCCTGCCAGTCAAACTTTGGACATCTTTGTGCCTCCGAGGTGAGGGCATGTCAATCAGGGCCTTGATCTTGTCGGGGTTGGCCTCGATTCCACGAGAGTTTACAATAAAGCCCAGAAATTTTCCTAAAGTCACCCCAAAAGTGCATTTCTGAGGATTTAGCTTCATGTTATACTTTCTGAGCACGCCGAAGAACTCTTCGAGGTCATCAACATGGTTCTTGTTGAGTTGAGACTTGACAAGCATGTCATCAACATAAACCTCCATGTTGTTCCCTATTTGTTCTAAAAATATCATGTTTACGAGCCGCTGGTATGTGGCTCCAGCATTCTTGGGCCCGAATGGCATGACATTATAGCAGTATAGCCCTTTATCCATGATGAAGCTCGTATGTTCTTGGTCGGGGGCATGCATGGGAATCTGGTTATATCCAGAATAAGCATCCATGAACGACATCAGGCCATGCCCCGCCGTGGCATCCACGAGCTGGTCAATCCTTGGTAACGGAAAACAGTCTTTTGGGCAAGCTTTGTTGAGGTCTGAGTAGTCAATACAGGTTCGCCACGTCCCATTGGGCTTTGGGACCAACACCGGATCGGATACCCAGTCAGGGTAAAAGGCATCCCTAATGAATCGGTTTTCCTTTAACCTGTCAACCTCCTCCTTTAGTGCTTTCTTTCTGTCTTCGTCCAGCTGTCTTTGCTTTTGTTGCTTCGGGGGGAAGCTTTTGTCTATGTTCAGTGCGTGGCTTGCTATATTCGGGCTTATCCCCACCATGTCTGAGTGTGATCACGCGAAGACATCCTGGTTTTTCTTCAAAAAGCAAATTAATTGCTATTTTGTCTCATCTTGGAGGTGTTTTCCGACCTTCACCTTCTTCGAGGGATCAGCTTCCTCGAGCTGAATTTCTTCGAGCTCCTCTAAAGGTTCGAGGTCAACTTTCTCCTCAATCCTTGGATCAATCTCTTCGGCAATCTCTAAGAACATTTCATCTTTGTTTTGTATGATGACGAGTGCTTGTGCGCTCGTCTGTTTCTTTCCTCTCAAGGAGATGCTGTAGCATTCCCTCCCTGCTAATTGGTCTCCTTTCAATGTCCCGACTCCGCTAGGGGTTGGGAACTTAAGGGCCAGATGCCTTACTGATGAAACTGCCCCCAGCCCGACCAGGGCGGGTCTCCCGAGCAGCACATTGTAGGCTGATGGTAAGTCTACTACCACGAACTCCATCATCTTGGTTGCCGAGATTGGGTAGTCTCCCAAGGTCACAGGGAGCTCGATGGATCCCATGCAGGCGGTTCCTTCTCCTGAAAATCCATACAAAGTAGTTGCACACGCTTTCAGGTCGCGAAGGGAGAGTCCCATCTTCTCGAGGGTTTCTTTGTAAAGAATGTTGACTAAGCTCCCATTATCTATGAGAACTCGGTGGACCCTTTTGTTGGCCAGCTGAAGAGTAATGACCAGCGGATCATGGTGAGGAAACTGGACATGGGACGCGTCTTCCTCAGTGAAGGTTATTGGTTGTGTCTCAATCCTCTGGCTTTTTGGGGCCCTAGGTTCGGGTTCATAAGGAGACTCGTCCCCGGTCTTTAGTTCGTTAACATATCTATTTTGGGCGTTCCTGCCCATTCCTGCGAGATGAGGCCCTCCCGAGATGGTTATTACATCCTCTCCATCTATCGGCGGGGGCCTGTCTTCTTCCCGAGCTCAGGAATTATTGTTTTGTGTCGTCGGAGGCGCGGCTACTCTCTGACTCGCGGCCGCCTGACTAGTACTCTGGGTTTTGACATATTGCCGGAAGTAACCTCTCGAGATCAATCCTTCGATCTTGTCCTTCAGTTGTCGACATTCATCAGTTGTATGCCCGGTGTCTCTGTGAAATCGGAAATACTTACTGGAGTCCCTCTTGGATTTTTGATTTCTCATCGGGTCCAGACGCCTAAAGGGGACCTGTTTTTCATTAGCCAGGTATATGTTCTCCCGAGACTCATTGAGCTCGGTATATACTCTATACACAGAGAAATATCTCTCCCCTTTCTTTTTCTTTCCTCCCACGGCTTCGGGGTTACTTCCTTCGTTCTTTTTCCTCTTGGAGGGGTTCTCCGTGACAGGTTTTGGAGCTGCTGGGTCCGCTGAGGTTGAGGCAGAGTTGACGTTTATCATTGTAGTTTCGGGCTGGGAAGTCGCATTGAGCGTTGACCTTGCTTCCTCTACATTGACAAACCTCTGTGCTCGTCTGTTAAACTCGGTTACGGACCTTACTGGTTTCCTTTGCATGTCGTCCCAAAGGGCACTTCCCGGCATTACGCCGGCTCGGACAGCCATTAGGTGCCCACTGTCATCCACGTCCCGAGCTCGGGCGACTTCCAGATTAAACCTTGTTAAGTAACTTTTTAGTGTTTCGCCCGGCTGTTGTCGGACGTTAGTCAAAGTGGATGCCTCTGGTCTGACCCCCATCATTGCTCTGAACTGCTTCTTAAAGTCTTTAGACAACTGCTCCCAAGAAGTTATCGAGTGTCTCTTGTATTTTTCGAACCAACTTTTGGCAGGTCCTGTCAATGATGCTGGAAACAACATGCACCTGAGCTCGTAACCCACGTTACTGGCTCTCATGATGGTGTTGAATGTGCTCAGGTGACTGCACGGGTCGGTCTTTCCTTCAAATGTTGGGACGTGAGGGATCCGAAACCCTTGAGGAAATGGAGTATTGGAAATATGAGGAGCAAACGGTTCGAGCTCCTCGTCAGAGTCTTCATATCGATCATTCCTTTGCTCATTTTTCAAAAGCTTAAAAGCCTTTTCAAGATGGTCAATTCTTTCTTGGACTGGGTCCGCAAGAGGCACTGTCTGGAATCGGCTGTCATCGATCACAATCCCAGGCTCGAGTCTCCGCAAGGGATCTCTACGCTTATTCAAGCGATTCCTCAAGTCCGGATTTGTTTGGTCACCATTACCCCGACTCTGATTCAGGTGATCTCGCAGGTTGGGATGATTTTTGCGGCTTCCAGTATTCTTACGACCTCGGTCATGCTTACTGACCGACCTGGTATCTCTGGAATCATCACTGGTAAAACTCGTTGCTTGGTTATTCCGTGATGGATTCTTCCCACGTCGCCTCGTCTCCGCCGTGTGAGACCGAGACGTTTGACTTTTCTCAGATGAGGCGTCTCTTCGCTCCTGGAAAGCCTCCCCATTTCCTTGTCTTCCCCCCGCACGCCCTTCGCCCTGATCTCGAATAGGTTGAGCGTTCCTGCGGGGGGGGGGGGGGGGGGGCAAAGGATATCTTATGGGTGATGGAGGGAACCGTATAGGCGATGGTGGCTGCTACCCATGTCGCGGCCTGGAGGGTCCAGAATTTGCCCGAGATGGGTCGGTCGCATTTGGTGCGCTCCCAGGTATCTGAGTCCGAGCCTTTGCAGGGGTTCCGTTATTCTCAGTTCCTGCGGGCACTTCCACAGGCGGGTTAGCCTGGGCGACTTGGTTTTCGCGCGGAGGCGGGGATTGAGCCACCTGCGCCTCTGCGGCTATCCTTGCCAACTCCTCATTCCGTTTGTTGGCCTCTGCCAACTGCTGCTTCAATTGCCGGTTTTCAAGTTCCACAATAGGAACATACCGCTCAGGATTGTAATACATATCCTCATCCCTTGGTGGAGGGGGTGGCCCCCGGGAATCAGAAGATCCACTTCTCTCTTCAACATCCGGGTTCTCCATTGGCTGTTTTCCAGGACGTCTTGGGTAATTTTCTTCAGGTGTGTTCTGATTGTTAGTGGCCATGACTTTTTCAGGGATGAATGCTTAAGGCTCTCAACGAATGCACCAAACTGTTGACGCTGTTTTTCGTCAACAGTGAAAGAAGAGCACGTAAACAATAACTAGTAATGACCAATTAAAATATGACAATACACAACACGATTTTTTACGTGGTTCAGCTGTTAAATCTGCCTAGTCCACGAGTCTCTGTTATTAAACTCAAGATTATCTCTGAAAATTCTTAAGCATGAATTCTTCAGAGTTTTCTCTCAAGGTTTAGAATTTCGGTCCTTTACAATGGTGCATGACCTCTCTATTTATAGAGAAGGATGCAGAATACTATCCCACATATTTTGGGTAGTTACTCTTTTTGTGTAAATAAATTAAATGGCTTTAATGCTTGTAATCCGATATAAAAGGAAACGTCCCCTGAAGACCAGGGGGCGTATAACTAATCAAATAATATCCCATCATTTTATGGGATTTACAATAATAAATGCAGAACACGTCCCTTATAGACAACACTTGTAGATATTCAAGGTCATTATCATATATCTCCAAGCCCTTACTCTACCAGGTTTCTCATCAGCTTTCGAGCTAATGACATCTCCCGAGGTCACATGGCTTTCGAGATCGTACGTGTGTCAGGCTCGGAACCCTTGATCCGAGGTCTTTCCTAAGGATAGATGCGTCTCGGAGCTACCCTTCGAGATCGTGAATATTTCGAGGCCACCACATTCGAGGTTGTCTCAGTCTTGTAGGCTCGATATTTAGTCCTGGAGCATACTTCAGACTTTACGAGTCCATTCGTTGCGAATCCAGCTTTTGAGGTTGCATTTAACATGGCTCGAAATCTGGGTATAACAATAAATTTAAAGTAAAAATTAAATAAGACTAATCCATATCACTATTTAACTTACATTGCCATTAGACTTTTAATTTCGTTTTGTGGGGGTAGTCTAATTGGATCAAGCCAATAACATGTATCACGCAATGGATCAATTATTACTAGCATCCAATGATATCTGCTGATCATAAAATATGATATTGTATATAAATTAAGATATTGATAATGTAATTAGTTAAATAAATAAATAAATCTTACCCAATATGAATAGGAAGCAACCAAAATTGTCCTGTTTCTGTGTCTTCCAAGCAATTTGCCATTGATATTGCATTTTGTGTTTGACACGAATCCAAAGCCAAAGTTGGATGAAAGAAGCGAAAATATTGTGCTCGATTTTCTTTTTCCAACTTTCGATGTAAGATCCTAAATATTACAATTGAATTTTTAAGACAAATAATGTTATTTTGTGCATGAGAATTATGTGAAAGGTATTTCTTTTTTACCTGATCCAAAATGTTATACAAGGAGCTCCAATCTCTGTCATGGTGCCAAGGTGAATCACATCTTCAGGTGAAATAAATAAGTATTGATCACTATCCAAAATTTCTTGGTCCATGGCAATATGAAATGTGTGTGAAGGTTCATAAAGTCGAACAACTAGTAATACAGCTTTTACACTTTTTGGAGCATCCTTGGGAATCTCAAATTGAATTGGAGATTTTTGCACTTCCTTTAAACTTGTGGAGGATGTATTGAGAGTTTGTGAAGAAGAAGGTTGATCTTTTCCTTTACATGGCTCCAGTTGCGGTGAAAGACTATGTTGTTTATTCTGAAACAAAATATAAAATTAATAATTGATTAGAAAAAAACTTCATAAATTATATGTAATATTGGATTTAAAATTTAAAATTTAAAATTTAATGAAACCATTGATGGAGGAGGTGTGATTTGTGACTCTAATGCTCTTTGTTCTAATAATCGACTTTGTTGTGATTCGTAGAACTTCTCCATATTCTCTTGAACAATTCTTGCAATGTTGTTATTTTGTTCGTTTTTAAGATCTTCAACGATTTTCTCTAATTTCTTCAAACGTTCATCTTCAATCTCTTCACGTTTGGATGATAACTGGGTTGGCATCTTCTTTCCGGGTATAGGACCAAAACCTCGTAACCAACCATATTTTTCTTCGCCTAAAACTTGCCTGTATATAGCAGCCTCATCCACTACTAGTAACAATCCATCTTCAAATTGAATGAGTTTCTCTTTTCGTAACTCTACCATATCCTTCTACAATAACAACAAATTAATAGTGTAATAGTTTTACAAAATTTAGAAAGTAAAAATTCATAATTTTTAAAAGTCGAACATACATATTTGTCCTCAGCTATTCTGTGGGTCCACTCATTCTTAATTGTACAATGAGTTTTTCGAAACATTTCAATCTCTCCAAACTTCATTGTTTCTTGTTGTACTTTGTCATCCATTATTTGTTTTGATTTCTGTAATGCATTTAAATAATTAATAACATTAAATATAATAAAATTACAATGATATTATGTCAAATATATGTTTACCTCCTCATGTAAATATTGAATAAATGACTTAGTTCCACCAGAATGCATAAAAGAAACACTTGATCTATTTTTTGATCCTGCAATTGACTTTTTCTACAAAATACTTTTCATGTGAGTTTTAAGAATTAAAAATTATGAAATGTGTACAAATAATTCAAGAAATGTAGGATACCTTCCATTCTTCGTTAGAGAAACATTTATTGTACATCCATTGCCAATCTTCATCTCTTAGCACCAATTTCACAGGCTGATTTTCTAATGGATTCTTACCTTCTTTGATGATATTCTTGTACTCTCTGTGACAATTATTACAATAATCTTTATAGTGCTCTGAACAATAGTGATTGCAAATAGTTTCAAGATATGGATCTTTTTTAAAATCCATCTCGAATACATCCTGCAAAAAGAATTTCAAAAAATAAATTGTCATGCAAAAAATATTATAAAATAAGTATGGTAACATAAACATACCATGATACGAGCATATACAACTTTATTATCTTCTGGAGGAACTTTAGCCCATCCACTATACTGAAGTGGAGCATGATGGCGTACATTTACACCAACAATGTTCGCAAATGCAGTGGCATGCGCCCCATGAACTCGAAGTTCTCCTTTTTTTATAGGAAATCTTTAACTTACTTGCATCATCCTTTAATAATTGTCTGACACCATCCCCACGAGTAGGGCCACGAGTTCTCTTCCTTGATTCTGTCAAATAATTGTTATATTACTTATAATCATAACTATTTTCATAAATTTTTAATGTATATATTATCATATTATCATAAGTTGTACATAAACCATTTATACCTTCTAAGGACTTGTGTGTTTCATCATTTAATGGTGTTATTGAATCATCATTGGAAGAACATGGCAAATGAGGAGGAGACTGTGTAGATGATGAAGAGTTAATATGCGTCCTCTTACGGCCAAAAACCCTTCTAGTAGTTATTGGTGGATCGAGAGACTTCTCATTTGTCATGATTAAAAATCTAAAAAATATAAAAAATTTATTAGCATATAATAAATTTGCATATTCAAAACTTTACAAAAAATAAAAATAATAACACACTTTATAGTTAATCAATTTCATCACTCAAAGTTATATCTTCAGAATCATCGAGTAAAGCTTCTTCATCAGTATCGTCACTGTTTATATCACTTTGAACTTGATCATTATGATTTATTTGAAGTTCATTGAACAATTGATGATTATCACATTCTATATCTTCAATATCATCCCGAATAAGACTAGTATCAATTGTCGTTGAATCAAAATTCACGCCAATGTCATTCGAAGATTCTTCTTGATATTCTTCAGAACTGTTGATAGTTGGATCTTCATCATCAACTTCACCGTCCATTGGCTTTGATGGTATATCCCAGATGTGACGATGATTTACTTTTTGTACCACTTTCCAATCTTTATTATCTTTACTTTTTTTAATGTCATCCAAATAAAAAACCAAACTTACTTGATTGGCAAGAACAAATGGTTCATCTTCAAACTATTATGAGTTGATGTTGATACTAGTAAAGTTATATTCAGAGTACATTCTATCACTTCCATTGGTATTGTACCAAGAGCATTTGAACAATATAACTTTGTTCAAATAGAGGTAATGTACTTCCCAAATTTCATTGATGACACCATAAAAATCACATATATTTCCATCATATTCTGCTTGAACGTGAACACCGTAGTTTTGAGTTAAAAGTCTTTCATCTTGACTTTTTGTATGGTATCGAACTCCATTAACCATACAACCAGCATATGTACAAGTCAAAAAACTTGGTTGCATTGCAATTGCATACAAATCTTCCTGTGCTTTACCAGATATTGTTTCATTCATTTTTTTTATCTGTGATGGCAAATAAAAAGTATAAATGTAAGATCAAGACAAATAAAAAATTTAGAATATCAAACATTGATATTTAAACTTACTTTATTTTCAAACCATGTTGAAAATTCATTTTTTTGCACTTGATTGATATCCAGAATTCCTTGAGATTGTAAGAATAATCTATGTTCTCTGTGTTCAAAATAAGTACTATGAAAGATTATTTTTATGCTAAAACCTAAATGTTGTTAGAATTTAAAAAATAAAATTATAAACTTACGTTAAATATGGTTCCAACTCAGGACAATTATTCAAAATGTACCATTGAACTTGGGTTTGTTGATCTTGAGTTAGTGTGATGGATGATTGTCTTCCAAATGGTCTTTTAGGCATGTTGAATATTGACAGTGTCGATTGTTTTCTAATTCCAAGGTAATCAGGATTGCGCTCAGGACGATTAAAGCGTGTTTCCATTCCACGAAGATACATTGAACAAAAGTTTAGTGCCTCAATAATAATTTATCCTTCTGCAATAGAACCTTCAGGTCGAGCTTTGTTTTTCACATATTTTTTCAAATGACCTAATTCCCTGAAATTAATTATGTTTTGAATATATAGTAATAAAGAATTGTATTCAATGATTATTTAATTTTTTTAACTTAAGTTATAGATTTTGTTACCTTTCGATTGAATACATCCATCGCATTTGTACTGGACCACCTAACTTAGCTTCTAATGGCAAGTGAACCATAAGATGAATCATCACATCAAAGAAGGCAGGAGGAAAGACACTTTCTAATTTACATAGCGTGAGTACAACGCCCTTTTTCAATTTGTCTAAGTCTTTCACATATAATGTCCTCGCACATAGCTTTTTGAGGAATAATGACAGCTCAACAATAGCATCCATTACTTTCTTTTTCAAATATGGCCTTATACCAATAGGTAACAACCTCTGTAATAAAATATGACAATCATGAATTTTCAACCCAAATAACTTTCCATCTTTCATGTTAACATTCTGAGATATATTTGTAGCATATCCATCAGGAAATTTTACAGACTTTATGAACGTACAAAATTCTTGTCGTTCCTTCGCTGATAATGTATAGCATGCTACTGGTTTGAACCATTTGTTCCCCTTCTTTTTCATGTGTAGCTGCTTACGAATATTTAAATCTTGTAAATCAAGTCTTGCCTTTTCAGCATCTTTAGACTTCCCATCAATACTAAATATTGTACCAACTACACTATCACATATATTTTTCTCAATATGCATCACATCCAAATTATGTCTTAGTTTTAATTTAGGCCAATATTCTAACTCCCAAAAAATACTTTTTCACCTTCAGTTCGTGTTATTTTCATAACATGCATCCTTCATTTGTTGCTTATCGTCCTTAATGATCTTATCATTTTTACCTGCCCTACATTTCCATACACCCTTTAATTTATCTAAGATTTCATCTCCTGTTAAAATTCTTGGAGGTGAACGCCGTTCGATTGTACCATCATACTCCATATCATTGCACCATTGGTGGTTCGGACACAAATATCGACGATGACCCATGACACATGTTTTTCCTCTTATTCGAAATGAAGACGTGTCATCTTCACAAACAGGACAAGCTTTATAACCTTGAGTGCTATACCCTGATACAGTACCATATGCTGGAAAATCATGGATCGTCCACAATATTGCTGCACGCATTGTAAAATATTTTTTTATCAATAATATCAAAAGTACGTACACCATTTTCCCATAGTTCTTTTAGCTCATCGATCAGAGGTTGTAAATAGACATCTATGTCTTTTCTTGGAGCACGATGTCTCGAAATCAATAATGCCATCATTAAGAATTCTCGTTTCATGCATCTCCATGGCGGCATGTTATATGGCATTAGTAACACTGGCCACATACTGTACGAGTTTGATAAATCACTGAATGGATTGAACCCATCTGTTGCAAATCCAAGCCTTACATTTCTAGATTCTTTTGCAAAATCTGGATATTGTCTATCAAAATCCTTCCAAACCTCTGCATCTGCCGGGTGTCTAAGTACACCTTCTATATCAACACGTTCTTCCTTATGCCACCTCATATCAGATGATGTATGACGTGACATAAAAATTCTCTGTAGTCGTGGAGTTATAGGAAAATATTGCATCTTTTTGTGTGGGATCTTCTTGCCTTTAGTTCCTTGGAATTTGTATCGTTCATGACCACATATAGGACATCTTTCAGAATTTTTATTCTCTTTCCAAAATAAAGCACAATCATACTCACATACATGAATAGTTTCGTACCCTAAACCAAGATCACGCAACATTTTCTTAGCGTCATAATAAGATCGTGGAATTTTATTGTCTTTGGGAAATGCTTTCGAAAGTAAGTCGAGCAACAAATCAAAAGATTTGTTACTCCAACCACACATCACTTTAATGTGCATTAGATTAACAATAAATGTTAAGATTGAGAACGTTGTACATCCAAAGTATAACTCATTTTCTGCTTCTGCAAATAAGTCAGGCAATGTATTCCTTTCATCATTGTGCTCGTTTGAATCTCCAAGGTTCACAAAATCACTATTATGATGATATTGATTAGCTAAATCTTCTAATGCTGGTATCATATCGTCATCATCTTCATTATCACTATCACATGATATTTCGTCTTCTTCACTATTTGTTTCTAGGTCCTCTCGGTCTTCGTTTACTTCTGTGATATCTTCCCCATGATATTCCCACGTAACATATTTACTATAAAATCCATTTACGAATATATGATGCTCAATTGTCTCCAAGTCATGGTAATATAAGTTCATACATGAAACACATGGACATCGAATTTTATTTTCACCATTTAAGTGAAGCATTGATAATTTAATAAAACTCTTAAGTCCATCAAAATACTCTACGGATAATCTATTCTTTTGGAAAATCCAATTTTTATCCATCATTTCTCTATTATCTTTCGAATAAGTAGATGATGAATTATACTACATTGACAAAAATAAAACACTTAATTAGCCATTGAATTATAGTTATAGGGTATGTTATGGTTATAGTACAAAAAAACATGTATCTGATGTGAGTATAGGGTAGGATACGAGTATAAGTAATTCCGATCCTACTCGATTACATGCATATTTTTTTATAATTATTTTACATATATATATTTATAAATACATTTAATTTAAGTGTCAGATAGACACATATGTGGAAGTCTTTGATCGATACATGCCATTATTTTTAATGTTTTATTTAAAAATTTCATTCAAATATTAAAAAATTATTTAAAATCTAATTAAAAAATTAAAAAACATTTAAAAAATACTTAAAAAATTCTGTTTGAAGGAGAAATTATTTTACACACTAAAATTATTATTCATTTATAAATTTAATTAAAATAGTAAAATAAAAAAAACTAAAAAAACTTTACAAAATCTTAGCTTAAGTTCTAATTTAAAATAATTTAATATATAAAATTCTAAAGTTAAATAAAAATAAAACGTAAATAATAAACTGAACATACATTTAAATCAAATCTTCATTTTCTATTTCTGAAATAACTTTTTAATATTAAAATGAATTTTTAAATAAAAAATAAAAAATAATGACATGGACCAATCAAAGATGGCCACATATGTGTCTATTTTACACTTAACAACCAAGGACCTACAACTATCAAGAAAATAAAAATTATTATTAATATATATCCAATTTGTTATTTAACAAAAATAAAAATTTGGGGTCTAAATTTTTAGTTATTAATATTTTGAAGTATACATTTTGGATAAAGTATAAGATCACATTAATATTAAACTCAAAACCCAAAACCCTACTATTATTATAAACATTTAAACACTACTATTATTGATAAAATTGCATGTTACTTATTAAAAATAAAATTGCAATGCATAAAATATGACATATATACTAAATCAACCTATTTGCACGTTGATTTTGTATTTAAATAATTAAATGATAAAATATGTTTTAAATATACTAATTAACTAAATTTTCATAGTCCAAGTAACTTTCAATTATTTATGTAATAATAAATAATTAATATTTTACTACTAACCTGGTAGCACTCAAAGTGTTGAAGGTGAATAGCGATGAGTGTAATCCTGAAAATAAAGTTATAATAATAATAATAATAACAATAATATTTATATATTTATTAATATATACAATTTATATATTTGGAATATTATTATTAATATATATCCAATTTGTTATTCAAAATAACTTAATTATTAATATTATATGATGATAATAATATCTTTCAAATTTTGTTTAATTTTTTTTTATCTAAGTTATAAATTTTAGACATAAATTTTTAGTTATTAATATTTTGTATTATAAACTTTAGGTAGATTTTAAAATTATTAGGGTTAAAAATTACATATCGGGTCAAGCCCAAAACAAAAAAACACCTAAAGCCCATACATAACCCTAGATATTTCTCTTTCTCATCTAACCAAACACTTAATCTAATTTTATTTCAACAGCCGCCTGCACCCCCCCCCCCCCCAAAACAAAACACCACCATCGTCTCCAGGTACCCGAGCTCCCAACCTAGCCCTCGCCCTTCGTCACCTCCTCCGCCTCCCTCACGCGCGACCCGAGCCCAGGCGTGACCGTCGCCATCACCATCATCGTCAGCTCGATCTCCGCATCCCTCGCGCGCGACCCTGAAGCCAGGTGTTCCCGAAGGCAGAATTGATCCCAACCTAGCCGTCGCCATCTTCGTCTGCTCCATCTCTGCCTCCCTCGTGCGCGACCCTGAAGCCAGGTGACCCCGAAGCAAGACTTGATCCCAACCCAGCCCTCGCCATCATCGTCAGCTCCATCTCCGCCTCCCTCGCGCGCGACCCCGAAGCCACTCTGATCTTTGGCTCAGTGAACTGTTTATTTTTCTCTTTCTTGGAATATTGCAAATGAATTTCTGTGATTATAATCTACATTGTTTTCGAGGGAACAATACGGTGGAGCTGACTGTTAAAGTTTTTGCTTGTGAAATGTGAGAGTTGTGTTGATTTAGAAACTGTTAAAGTTTTTTATTCTTCTTTTCTATGATGTTTCGATTGTGTGCTTCACGCTCAGGTAAAATTTCAATTTTATTCGAATTTCTCAATGTGAATCTATACCCATTGTTGCTTAACACCATTGAAATTTATCAAATTTTCATTACAGTGCTCCAAAAAAGGTCTGGCGTTTGGGCTATGAATTATATTTGAGAAGCAAATTGTGCATTGGGTTTTAAGACTAAACTAAAAATAATGTTAGGTTCCATTGTAGAGTGTATAAGTGTGAAGTTATTGCTGTAAGCCTGTAACTTAGAAGATTAATTTTGGTCCTTGTTCTTTGTCCTGTAGACAGGTTCCGGGAAGACACTGACATATCTTTTGTTGATATTTTCCGTTATAAACACTCAAAGATCAGCTGTTCAAGCACTCATTGTGGTGCCCACCAGGGAACTTGGTATGCAAGTAAGAATACCATTTTGGAGTTTTTCTGTAATTGGGCCAAAAACTGGAATTTACATATTCTTTAAAAGGAGGGGAAAAAATGCAATTTTAATTCTTGGCTGCAGTATTTGAATACGTATAATGGGTAGCTATGTATAGTTTAGAATGATTATGATTGTTCATTTTTTTTCACTAAATTAGGTCACTAAAGTTGCTCGGACTTTGGTTGCAAAGCCTATGGAAAGTGATATGGAGCTGAAATCATGTACTGTCATGGCTCTTTTAGATGGTGGATCATTGAAAAGACACAAGACTTGGCTAAAGGTGCTGTTCTTGTTACCTTGTAATGCATAATTAAGTTAAAAATCTTGGGTGGTCAATGGAAATGTGTAATATATCCCATTGGATTTTTTGTATTATTATTCTTTAGAACAATGCTGTTGTTTCAGTTTGCAATATGTTTAATTTTAGTTGTTTGTTTCACTGATTCTAATTTCATATTTGTTATGTTTTGTTCTTTGTGTTCTTGGTCTAGATATTAGACAGAGGCCGGGGAAGGCAATTGTCATCCCTCTCTGCGAAGAAGATAGTGATGGTGAGGAGGATCGTTGTACTGGTGGGCATAAGAAGCGGCAATCAGTGACAGGTAATTGGGACCAAAGGGGTAGGGGAAACAGAGGTCATATGTGGAGTATCTACCTATTTACTTAGTTTATTCCTGATTGTGTTACTATTTTTAATAACAGGGAAGGTCCTCAAGCAAACAAAGGGAAAATCATGAAAACAAAGGGAAAAGCTTACAGGTATATGTACAATTATAAAATCTTATTAATGCTTGCAGCTCTCTGTCTTCTATTGTATTGTTTTGTTATTTTATAATTTGTGTTTGGTTTTTAGTTTTAAATCTTATTATCCTAACAATTAATGGTTTTATTTCTCTAATTATGTTACTATTTTTAATAAACTAAATTCATAAACTAATAACATCTAAAGTATTTTTACTCACAATGCATAATATAGGAATTCATAACTGAATTTGTATTAGCATAATATAGTAATTCAAAACTTAATTTGTATAGGATGGTTCCTAAACACAATTTGATTTGAGATAAAAATAAATTTCTATAAGATAAATATGTTAATTTATAATTGAATTTGTATGAGAAATGATATGGTACCTTGTGATTTGTGCTGATTTGTGACTCACTATCTGGTTTTGTATAAAATGATTTTGCAATATTTTGGTGTGGCAATAATGATTTACCTTGGAACTTTGCTTAGATTGAATACCTAATTTGAGAAAAAAAGGGTTGTAAATCAATTTAAAAAATACAACAAATGATGTATAATTATTAAGAAACTGAGTTAAACTTAATTTAAATAAATGAATTAACTGACCTGATTGTAGATTGAATACCTGATTTGAGAGTACATGAATTGTCTGGCCTGATTATAGATTGAACACCTGATTTGAGAAAAAAAAATTTGTAAATCTATTTAAATAATACAACAATTTATGATTATAAAGAACTTGAGGTAGACGTAGTAATGATGTACTCTCATACTTGATGTTTTGGCTGGAGAGAAAAATTCAATGTTGATAAAAGTAATCGATATGATAACTCTTATATAAGAGTGTGAATGTGATGTTAAATTATAGATATTATTTTAAATTTAATTTAAACTTAATATTGTTTAAAAATATCTCAACAAAATTAATTAAATTTAGATATTTTTTATTTTGAATGATTTGATTATTTATTTACTCTGTTTTTTCACCCAATTAGTGTAATTGAATATTATTATATCAAGTTTGAATGATTTGAATGCATAGAACTTTAAAACAAAAAAATCAAAAAATTAAGTTTGAGGTCTTACCTTATTTCACGGTAACAGACCATTTTAATAGTTTGAAAGTTTTAATAAAGTTTTATTTTTTTTAAAGTAATTTGAAACAAACATACCACTTTTGAGATTTTTCCTATTCACGTTAATAATGAAATATCTTTCAAATTGTATTTTTATAATTAATGTTTATTATTTGATTCTTTACACTCTTATAATAAATTAAAACTAAATTTATTATTTTATAATTAATGGTGGCTGTTATTTCCTAAATGTGTGGTTATAGTTAAATTTATTAGTTTTTTATTATTAAAAAATAGAATATATATATAGGATAGAAAGACACGTCAACAACCTTTTTTTTTTCTCTACTCTTCCACAACAGTATTTTAATTTCTTCTTCTTTATTTTAATTTATATATTTTTAAAATTTAATCTTCTATCTCTGTCATCCCTTTCATTTCAACCTCTACTGAATAAACTAATCATCTAAGAGAAAAAAAAAAGAAACAGAGGAAAAATGGCAAAAGGGTGTGGAAATTAATTTACTGAACATGTTGGATAGTAGGATAGTTGATTAATTGATTCAACCAACCCATTTATAATGAAAGACAAACTTTACTACTTTAGTACGTCAAATTTGTACAAAAAATGATCCAAAAATTTTATATACTTAACTTTAGATTTTAATTAATCTTTCAATTAAATTTCAATAAATTCAAATAAAATTGAAAGACAAACCATGCATATTTATATTATAAAAACTGAAGTCATGATTGCTTTACTTGAGCCAAAATTATACCAAATTTCATATGATATGTTAAAGGTCAAATTTAGAATGTTAATCCACGACAATCAAAGTCAAATAAAAAAAAAGAAACAGAGGAAAAATGGCAAAAGGCTGTGGAAATTAATTTTAGTACACCCGTAACACAAAATTACCCTATATATATAGTAGGATATAGTTTTTAAAAAAAAATTCTAAGATATTTGTATTATTGTTCAATACATATTAATTTAATCAGTTTTGTTGAGTCATCAAACCACTTCACTGGTTCCTCACTTTGCAAGATTAATTGTATTCTCTCCTCATTCATAAAGACACTTCAAGTATAATTTCCAAATTTCAATTCTGCTTCTTCCCAATTGACTTCAACTTCTTTTTCACTGCAGTGTAGGTATAGGAAGAACTGGAGCATACTGTGTAATTCAAACAAACTCACATATACCTCTTTCGGAAACCAAAAGGGAATTGGAACTGGGAAAAGATCAGTCACTATCAACATCGGTCACTATCCACATCGGTCACTATCCACATGCAGTAACATGAACTTTTGATGTAGTGTAGATTTGTATATGTGATTAGTTTGTATAATATATTATATTTTGTATTGTAAACACTTAAATTGTATATAATATAGCTCATTAATTTTATAAAAATTAGTTTGGTTATTTTAATATTGTTTTTATATATATAATAAAAAATAATTAGAAATGCTATAATAATAAAATAACAAAAAATATTAAAAAATAATAATATATTTGATTAAAAACATAATTTAATTAATGTATATTAATTTTGCTACCAAATTTTAGTAGCAAAAGTATAGTTTTAAATTATTTAAGATTTATTTACTACTAGTTTAATAATTGTTTGCTACCAAAATTTGGTAGTAAAATCATTTTGTTGGATTTTAAAATTTTAATGACAATTGCTTTGACTACCAGTTTAAAAGAAATTTGCTACCAAATTGTTGTAGCAAAACAATTTTAATAGACTCAAAAAGTAATTATTTTGCTACTAAATTTATCATATTTTGCTACTAAAAATTTAGTAGCAAATAAGAACTATTAGCTACAAAAAAATTTGGTAGCAAAATAGGTATTAGCTACTAAATATATATCATTTGCTACCAATTTTTTTGTAGCTAAAAATCTTTTTTCTTGTAGTGACAGTTTTCCAATCCCAATGTCGTCGACTCACAAAAGGAACTTTGAAGCCTCTCAATCATAACACTCGTGAAATAGCTGAGTGGTTCATACTTAGAACATGTGTGGTTATTATCAGTTTTTGTTATCAAGAATCGTAACACTATTCTAATTAACAGCGAACACCCACAAGAGATTAAACAAAAATACCCAGATGGTGATCATGATCGTTTGCATAGGAAAAAAATTCGTTCGTGGTTTCATAAAAAGGTAGCTTTGAACTTTGAACTTTGAACAGTCATTTTATTAATTATATATTTTGTGAATCTAATACCATTTTATGTATTTAGATATATGACTTACACAAACTTGGGTCTTTGGAAAATGATGATGAATTGTTAGCTTTAGCATCTAGGTCAGATCATTTGTCAACCTTTTACCAAGGTTGTATAGTCAATGGTGTTCGATTTATTACACACGACCGAGATAAAAAGCACACCACACACTATCTTTCACTGGTGCATATTCAGTGGCATTATTTCGATGCAAATGATTTAATACAAATCTAAGAATGAAGAAAACAGTCATTGAAAATAATATCACCAGTATAAATGTCAATGGTGAATGGTACAAAGATGAGCCGTACATACTTGCTACTCAAGCTAAGCAAGTTTTCTATCTCGATGATTTACTTAGAGGTCGTGATTGGAAAGTTGTAGAAGATGTGAATCATCGACATATTTGGGACATTAAGGACAATTCTGATGAGGTTAATGATGTTATAGATGTTGTACATGAAACAAGTTCATCAAATTTTGTGTTGACTATGGACCTAGGTTACCTGATTATGCAATCTGATCAACCTGCTGCATATGTTGGAGCTGATGAAGAGGGTGACGACGAAGCTAATATGTCAGAACATGAGGAAGTCGCAGATGCAGAGGATGAATTGTTAGTTGAGCTTCATGAAGATGAAAATGTGTCTCCGATTACTGATGGAAATGATAGTGATTACTCTGTTTAGTTTTTCTATTTGTGTAACAGAACTATATATTTAAATATAATAAAGTTTTTTTTTGTAATTATTATTATTATGAATTGAATGTGATATACTTCTATTTTAATGCTAATTACTAACTAATAAATTTTAAACTGAAGTATAATGTCAGCTGATATAGCAACTTATCACGGCGAAGATGGTGGGGGTCAAGACCCGCCAGATCCTTCTAGGGTACCATCATCTTGTGAGTCAGGTTAAATATTGCATATCAAAATTATTTTTAGAAATTATATTGTTAGATAAATATAACATCAATACTAATACTGGTTATTGCTAATAAATTTTAAAGCCCCACCGACGAGAAGAAAAGGTTGTGGCCTTGCTAGTAATAATGTTCTTGAAGAACGAAGGAAAAAAGCCGGGAAACCATTTGATCTAGAGCTTGATCATGTGACCAACAAAGTAGTTGGGCAGGAGGATCAAGCTTTTATTCGCATGCTGGGCACTCTAGTTACCATTTTGTGTCCGGGACATTATTTGGATTTTGCTGATGTACCTCAACAGTTTAAGGATCAAGTGCTTGATCGTATGAGGGTAAAAAAATTACAAATCTTGTACTTTTCATTATTTATTTCCATTATTTACAAAGTCATCTAAATTTTTTTCTTAATGCAGTATTACTATAATATAAACGGTCATCCACAACATGAGTCAGTTCTGGCAACTGTCAACGAGGAGATGGGAGAAAGATATCGCGAGAGAAAGAACAATAGACATAAACACTTCAATTGTCATTATGCTGGACTAGAAGATTTGGAGAATGTCCTCTCTAAGCCACCTAACCATTGCACTAAGGTGGCTTGGCAGAATATTTGTGAATTGTTTTTGAGCGAAAGATTGTTGGCTCGTTCCGCTAAAAATCAAGCAAACAGAAAACAAATGAAGTATGTAACAACACAAGACACCAAGTCGTTGGCAGCTAAGCGTCACCAATATGTAAGTGAAGATGTTAATTTAATTTTATAAAATAACACATTCTGAAACATTTTGTTTACATTTGTATATGAGAACCTAGATGCGCATGTTGTTGATACTTGGAGGGATGCTCATATGAAAAAATTGACAAAATCTTTTGTCAATGAGGCAGCTCAACAAGATTATGTAAGTGAATAGTATTGTTTTCTTGTTTCTAATTTTTGTTTATAATGTTATCTTTATACAGGAAAAAATGGCGGTAGAGGTTCAGAGGTCACAGCTTGAGAGGCAGAGTCAATAGCAGAGTGAGGCATCTCTTAATGTATCTGGCGTTGATTCATCCTCGGTCGATCAATACGAGATACTAAGTAAAGTACTCGGGGAGAGATCTGACTACCAAAGAGGAGTGGGTTATAGGGTGAAAGGGAAGGCAAGAAAGAAAACCTCTAGCTCTACAGATCAAAGTCAGTCCCAAGCAAATACTGCTGCTACGCCTGATGAAGATATGACTATTATGGCTCTGATGATGAAGGCAATGCGTGAGACGCTTCAGAAGGTGGTACCTGATCAACCCAGTAATCTGTATGACCCACGGTTTGACAGTTTTCTGCAGAGGTATTTGCCACCACAATCTGAAGGTGGTTCGTCTTCTCAGAGTAACATTGCCAATCCTGACCTTCATACACCGCCACAGCAGCAGTACCAGCCTCCTTCACAGTATCCGCCACAGCAGCAGTACGAGCCTCATCCACCGTATTTGCCACATGTGTCATCACAACAACCTCCTCAGTATCAAAACCAATACATTTTTGGACGCTCTTCTTAGTCTCCTCCACTATATTTTAGCTCTACCGATTTTCAAGGAGGATCGATGCAGCCTCCAGTACCTAATGTTCGGTATGGGGAGGTTGGAGGTTCGTCGCAGCAACCATATGTGAGATATGGTGAGTTTGGGGGCGAGTCGCAGCCACGACCTCGAGATCAGTTTGGGGACCTCACGCTTGGACGATCATCATAGCCACCTTATATTCCTTCACCGCCACAGCCACAGCCACAGCCACAGCCGTCGCCCTCACAGCCACACCAAAATGTTGAAGATGAGGACAATTTCAATATTAATCTTAATGATTTTATTTAGTTATTATTTTATGTATTTGGACTGAATTAATACTGTATTTATTTTTAATGACAATAGCGATATTAGCTAGATTGATAAATATTAAAACTATTCACATTAATTTTAATGTTAGTTATGTTTAAATTAATTAAATGCTTATTTTGTTAAATTTTATTATGAATTATTTTTAAAAATAATTAAAATTAATAAATATTAATTTATTTCAAATAAATTTTAAAATATATTATAAAAACAATATTAGCGGCGGACCCCGCGGCTAATAATAATGCATCTAACAAAGATATTAGTGGCGGGCTCCGCCGCTAATAATATTATATCAACGACAAGTGTGTCAGTCCGCCGCTAATAAGCATTAATAGCGACAAATAATTAGCGGCGGGTCACCGCCGCTAATGCTTATTAGCGGTGGATGTCACACTTGTTAGCGGCGGAGGACCCCGCCGCTAATGTGGTCAATTCTTATGGTGACACTCCATGCCGCTAGATATATATCCCCTAGATGTCCCTTTGCCCACTCGCGAGTGCATCACATTGATCAACCACAACACAATGTGTACTCACTAGTGTTCATATGTAATGCCTTGAATAGTCAGAACCGTTACATTGTGTGCTAAAAATAGTGCTTAACTTATTAAGCGAGTCATTTGGGCTTAAAAGTATAATTAGGCGAAAATTCAAATATCAGAGTTTTGGTCGAAACTTGGACTTTTCATTTGAAAAGTTAAGTAATTGCAAGGGATCCCAAAAGTTTCAAATAAATACAAGTTTATCCAAAAATGCAGACTTACCCGTCCTAAGCGGCAAATTTTCAACTATAGACTCATGTTCCCGAAAATATCTTGATCGTGGCAGTCGAGTAGGCTGAGTATGTACATGTCGCCCTCTCCAACTCATGGCTGATCCAACTTTCCTTTGCCTTTATGCACCACGAAGCACCTGTGAGCAAAGGCCCAGCAAGAAAACCCACACAACTCATACAGATAACCAGATAAACATTAACACATATTGCATACTCTATAATCATAGTTGGTTCACATAGATTTTCCAAACAACATACAACTCATGTCGATTAGATGGACATTCCATCTTCATAATGGCTCTACCACTATGGCGAATACCGTATTCGCATTATGGCCTCGCCATTATGACATACATTACACATGTAATGCCGCTAATGGTCTTCCGACCAAGCAATCAGTACCAACAAATATATCAACATAAATTAAAACACATTAGACATTCAACTACAAATAGTTTCATGACACGGTCATTCCTGTGTCCTATCATTGGGGCGCACGCCCTACACTTGGTGCAAGAGACGGTTTTCTTACCTTGAGTCCTCTGTGATAGGGTAAGCCGACAACAAGCATGATCCTTTCCTTCCCAAGCCTTGCGGTACCCCTAGTCACAATACAATAACGGATAACCATGAAGAACTACACCAATTAAAAACTTCAAGTTGGATTCCTAGCCTTTGGGACCTTGAATTTTACTAAACCAGGTAGTAGAACCCTTCCCGACACTTTAGGTTGGAATTCCTCCCTCCCAAACCCTAATTTGGGCAACCACGATGCTTCTCTCAAGCGACGCTGCTCACCTCAAGTCAGAGGGCCCATCCCTCAATTTTCTGGACACAGGTCGCGGTGCAATGGAGGTTTGGGGAACCACCTTGGCTTCTGGGTTCGTGAGGGTCGTAGCACCCCAAGAACAGGGTCGCGGCGCAACCCTGCGAACCCAGTTTTTCAAACACCTTCTCCGAGCCAATTCCCTCAAAATTTACCCCAAAGTAGTACCAAACCCATAATTGCATCCCGAAACCTCAATATTACACTCAGAGCAGTACATATAGCCAAAAACTTAACCAAAAACCTCATCACATGTCAAACTTGAATCCCTGAGTTAAAAACTCAAAGCACTCTAAAAACCAGACTAGAACTTAATCAAAATAAGGTTTAAAGCTTACCTTAGCTATGAATTATGACCTCCTAGTTGCACCTCATCCAGCCCTAGCCCCAGCCCCAGCCTCAAGCCTTCAATTCAATGATAATTCCTCTAAAATTTAATGGTTCTAATAAAGCAAGGGAAAGAGAGAGAGAGAGAGAGAGAGAGAATGTGGGAGAAGAAAGAGAGAGAGTTTTGTTGAGTTTTCCTTAGGTTCTGAGAGGTTCCAAGTGACTAAGTCCCTCCAAGGTTGATAAATGACCAAACTACCCCTTGCTCACTCCTTACACATTTAATGTCCCAAGGGCAATACCGTCATTTGCCACATTTTCCCGCTAAACCTCAAATTCCACTTAAGATTCCCAATTAATCCCACTAATCTTCCAAACTCTAATATTTTCCCCCCAATAATAATTCATACTCTAATATCCCTAGTAACTCACCAAATTACTAAAATAACCCTAGCTCACATCGAGCTGGGTATTAATCCACGATGTGACTTTTCTGCCAAATTTCTCACTAGGATTGTCTCGTGTCACACATCTCAAATATATCCACATAATAATGTGGTTTCACTCAAAAACCACATATAATTTATATTTATACCCTCAACGGGTCAAAATTACAAAAACACTTTTTTTCAACAAAACGGGCCCACAATCATATTTAATGCGCATAAGCATTCACAAGTAGTCATATTATTATCCAACTCATATATTTAACGTAATCACTCATATATTCAATTAAATTCACATATTAATCCATTTATGCCCTCTCAACATGCTAATCAAGGAACTAAGCCTTATTAGCATATTTGGGACGTTACAGTTCACTCTAGCCACCAGGCACTATATATTGCACAAAAGTCTATCACTAATAACTACTTCTAATGCACTTGAATCATGAGTTTTTCTCTTCATGTAAGGGCTCCACCATTGTATCTTTTCCGTTGTCCTTTATGGGAAACAATCACTACAAAAATTTATTAAAAAAAATGACACCATTTTATGTCATGTAGC
The DNA here is from genome assembly GCF_963169125.1 of Humulus lupulus. Taxonomy (NCBI): domain Eukaryota; kingdom Viridiplantae; phylum Streptophyta; class Magnoliopsida; order Rosales; family Cannabaceae; genus Humulus; species Humulus lupulus. The sequence continues at coordinate 270,108,220 of NC_084795.1, read as the reverse complement.
ATAGCTTCATGACATAAAAAAGTCAAGGGGAGCATTATATGTCTAGCCCTACAAGATAGGAAAAGTATTTTATTACCTCTCACTTGGGAAGACATGAAATGGTAAGCAAGACATAAATTATATATTTTTTATTTATTTTAAAAAGTCAATTTGAAATGAGGCCACTTCTCTGGATGGGAGATGTTAATGCATGTAACATTTTCACATGGGATAGGGTTTTAGTGCACACACCCAGAAAATATTACCTTTTTGGGTAATTTCCCACTCTTTCCCTAGAAATTCAGAATTCTTTTAAACTGACAATAACCGCCCCACTCTTGCGTGGGTGCAATCTCGATGCCCCAAAATTTACCATAGTTCAGGATAGGCACCCGAGTTAACCTCACCTTTTCAAGCCTTCAGGCTCAATTAGTGCGATCTCGTTACCTCGAGCTTATGAGCTCGAGTTATCAAGATCTTAACCCCTTCCTATTCTCCTTATCTTTTTTTTTTTATAATCGGCCTCACCGATTTCTTCCTTGTTAGATGTCACAGTCTTTTGAGAATCGATGGTGGCCCAAACTTGCCACCCCTTACCATCTACCAACTCCTGGACCTGAATCGCCTTTTACACGAAATCAGCGATTGATTTGCAAGCACAAGGAACGGTGTGAGCAAGAAGATATATTGGCCCATTTCCGACGTCAAATCGACAAGTTCGAAGAGAGAAAAATAAAGAAGCTTTGAGTTGCGGCCTATCCCGACTCGGACCCCGAGATTACACCTATTCCGTTAGACCCCAAACTCAAAGTCACCGTAGCCTATTCTTATGTGAACTCACATTCAACCTCATAGAGGGTCTATCTAACCAGCCATCCAAAGCTCCCAAATTCTGTTCCATCACAGTCTCGGAGAGTTCTTTCTTCGAGGCTAAACATTACCAAAGCTCCATAACATCGACCCAACAAATTTCTAAGCTCCTCTCCTGTCATGGGTTGTAGCTCACCGACCAATTAGTTTGCTGCCCCGCCAGCTCCAACGAGAGGAACTATTTTGCTCTTGGTGATGGAGATCTCGATAGAAAGGTTAAGCTTGCAGCCTAGAGTCGTGAGCACTTGCGAGCTGGGGCTCTAATACTGCTGAAGGATTACTTCTGGAGCCTTCTGGACTACGCCGGTATAGCCCCATTCCAACTTCAAACAAACTCGTACAAGGTCTTGTCCGCGTTAAGATCGATGTACAAGGAGATGAAGTGGGAGGAGCCCACCGCACATGAGATCCTATACCTCTTTTGTCTCAAAAGCAACCCCTCTTGAGCTTACGGTTGAGATGACTTCTATTACCTTTCGAGCTAACCCAAAGAGCAAAAGGCTATTCAAGGATATCCCAAATCATCCTCCTAACTTCAAGACCTCTTTTTTGTGGACGAATGGTCTTGCTCCCTCTCGCTTTTACTCTTTCCAGTGAATTCGTAAGTATCTTGCTATAGTCTTTTCTAATTAGATTTTCCCTTTCATTTGCGAGCTCGATTGACTCACTCAAATCTCTTATACAAATTATCATCATCCCCAGCCCACAAACGTCATGAGGGAACATAGGGTTGTTAGGAGTATGTCCTAAAAGCATATAAAAGACATTTATTATTACAATGAATAAATAAATACAATGGTGTATTATTGTTATATTTAGATTATTAAATTATTGTTTGAATAATTTTTGTAAATATCAGAAAAATTCCATATTCATTATTGAGGATGTGATCTTGTATTAGTACGAGAGAATTAAGATCACATGAATGAATAAAAATAGTCAACAACAAATTGAAGTTATGGAATTCTTTAATTGGGTTTGTAAGTATGGCTTACTGAGTATCATGTTGATACAAATAATCTAGATTCAGATTATTGATGTGGTAAGACATCTCGGTAAATGTGATTTATATAATATGATTATATATGACATGGACCGATATGAATAAAAGTCTTTATCCAAAAACCATTTAATAATAAGGATTTGTAATTCATATCATAATTGATGATCATTTATAGATCAACCTAAATCCTGAGTGTTCATGAACTCCTATTTATGTTTATTAAATCTTTTGATTCATTCGTTAAGGTCTCTTCATAGAATGAGGCTAATGACTTTTGTTTTGGAGATTTAATATCATGGATTGCTGGGAACATGTATCAACAATACGGAGTCTAATCTTTCCTAACAGATCGTATATTGACTCCCTTAAGGGTTAATTCTGGAACTGAATGATTTTGAGCTCAAATCTATAATTAGATTATAGATTAATTGTTCACTAGTGAATTAATGGTACTTAAGGAATAAGAAGTAAATTAGAAAGGTAAAATGGTAATTCTTCCATTCTAATTTATGAACTAATTAATTAGAGGGTTGAACTATTGTAAGATGGTTATATCAATGGACAGCTTAAAATAAGATTTCTGTAAAAGTATATCTATAACATAAAGAGTTCAATTATGAATTTATAGTGGAGAAATATCAGAATTAATAAATTAACTATAATGATTAAAGAGTTTAATTATTTAGTTTTAATATATTGGAGCTTAATATTATAGGTCCATGGTCCCCGAAATGGCTCAAACAAACACTGACAAAGATAAATACAAAAATGGGCAAAAATTACTTATTTGATAAGTAAAATATTTTTCTATGTACTAAACATAATTATTGTATAATTATGTGTAATTAATTATTTGAGAATTAATTAATTATTTGATTTAACAAAAATATAATTAATTTATTTTTGGCATTTTTTTTGCATTTAAATAATGATGAAGATTGGGAAAAATCACATGCCCTCCCTGGCATGAGGTGGGCGTGTAGCACAGTGCACAATCACTGTGCTACACACACAAGAAGGTTCTAGAAGGATCTTTGTTCAACAATTTTAGTTATTTAAATATTAAATAAATAATGAGATATTTTAATATGATTAAAATATTATTATTTAAACAAAAATCTGATAACTGATTAGTTATATTTTTTTAAATTGTTTAAAATAACTAATATTATTTATTTTTAATATATTAGATATATTAAATATAGGAGATTAGTTTTTCAGAACGATACTTTTCAGTGATAGAAAACATATCGTGAAATCTCCTTGAGAGAAAGAGAACAATGCTACAAGCATAGGTCACTGTTCTTCACAAATTTAGGTTCAAACTTTATCAGATCTTATGTGTTAAGAACATCTGATAAATAGATCTTGCCCATTGTTTTGTATAACGAGCCCATACTTGTTCTTTGTGTGTTGAGAACATTTTGGAAGATCCTGGTGTGAGATCTCAAGGATTTTTGCCGTATGAAAAGATAGCAACAAGGAAGGACTTGAGCTAATTTTCTATTCATCTATATTCAATATATATATATATATATGTATGTAAAGAAGTAGATCTAGAAATCTTGTGGGGTTAAATTAACAATTTTGATTGTTATCCTGCTGCGTATGATCTTTGATTTGATCTTTAAAAACCAACAAATGGTATCAGAGCCATCTTCACACACATATATATATTGAATCTGTGTGGGTTTAGTTTTATGCATTTATTTACTTATGATGAATGATTGGATGGCTTAATATGATTGAATGCATGAGAATGTTGAATCGTTAATTGTATGGTATTTTTGGGTTAGGATTCGTTCATGATTAGATCATTGTGTAAGTCATTAAGGGGCATAGGATTTATGTAATTTTATTTGGTTTTTGAAATCATAAAATTGTAATTCCGATCACACAAAGTCAAAACAGAGCCCGAGATTTAGAATTCAGCCACCGTTCCTCCAAGGCCATCCTTCGAGCTGCGGTCGCAGACGTCATACGGACCGTACGGATGGGTCCATATGGATCCTTACGGTTCTGTACAGTGGGCCCCGACAACACCTTCAAGTACCACATATCTCCGTCTTAGTGGTCCAGAATTTTTTTATTTTTATGAAATTAATCTCTTATTTTTTTATTTTTAAAAAAATGTTAAATATCCTATTTATTGGATATCTGATATTTAAATAATGAGATAATTTTGTTATCCTAACAATTTTTTTTGAATATCTTATTTAAAAATTTATTTTTTAAAAAATAACTGATTTTAATTAAATTTAATTTCTTTTTTAATTAAAAAGTTGTTTTAATTTGTGGAAAATAAAATTATGATTATTTAAAAGTTTTGTTTTAATTAATCAAAATAATTAGAAAATTGTTTTCTTATTATTATTCTGGATCAACGATACATATCCTATCGAAAGTAAAGTGAAGAAGCACGATGGAGATCAAGGCATTTTTTTTAATTTTAATTTTATAAAGAGGTTGTAAAATTAGAAATACCCAAAAGCACCCAGTTCAACATTTATTGTTTATTTATTTAAATAATTGTTTTCATGTGATTGATAATATGTTCATGTATTTTGTGCCATATATAAAAAAAAACCCGACACAGTCATTATCATGCCTTTCATTGGTAGAAACATGATTATTAGGATTGTCCTATATGTTTATATGATTTGTTTTGCGAAACCAATTGCATATAAATTACTTAGTTTTATTCTTTGAAAACTTGGTAAAACATCACACCATTTTTTAAGTCTTTATGACTTAATTTCTTTAAACCAACTTTATTTTAAAATTGTTTTTTAGTAAAGTTTAGATGAACATAATTGGTAATTTAAAATTGGATATGGACCTAGAAACTCGCTTTCTTACCAATTTTAATTATGTTCATAAAGTTTAAAGAATCTATAATTAATTTGGAATTAATTGGATTAAAAACACTTATTTCAAAATAGTGAGTGGGAGAGGGTTGATAACTCAACATAACCCGTGATCTCCATTATTAATATAACACCGTGAGATATGAATAGCGCCTCGCAATAGCTTTGTTTCCGTCCCCCTAAGGAAGGTGTCTAGACATGTCAATATCAAGGTTATATTTCTTACACAGATTGGAACTAATTATGTATTTTAGGTTTGACCGACCCTAAGGCGGTATGTCCTAAGTTAAGTCATGAACTCCGAAATAATGGGTTACACTCACAAAGTTATGATTAAGCTTTTGCAGGGGATAATCATAACTTGACCAAACTAAGCAGTACTTTAATGTTTAAAAGAGAAAATAATGAGTTATTTTAAGTTTTAAACAATAAAGATAAGAATGTCTTATAAATTCTCTAAGATTAATTTGACCGACACTAAGGTGGCACTTTAATTGTTTAAAGTTTTATCGTGGAAATTAAACTTTGTTTTATGTGTTTTAATTGTGCTCATGCATCACGTTTAATTTTCGAAACTTTGATATTTATTTATTTTTCTAAATATAATAATAATATTTGTATTTTTTATTTTATTCAAAATATGTCTTTCTTTGGTAATCCAATCACTGCTTTAATCGCACAAGAAAAATTAACTGGTGATAACTTCACAAAATGGAAATCAAATATGAATCTGTTGTTGGTTAGCGAAAACCACAAGTTTGTCCTAAATGAGGAATGTCCCGAAGAACCTGGCGCCACTGCCTCGAAACACGTTCAGGATAAATATGATGCATGGATTCAATCCAATAACAAAGCTAAGTGCTATATGCTTGTAATCATGAGTGATGTCTTACGAACAAAGCATGAATCCATGGAAACTGCTTTTGAGATACTAGAATCTCTTAAGGAAATGTTTGGGCGCCCATCTGATTAAAGTCGTCATGAGGCTACTAGAACCTACAATAATGCTAAGATGAAGAAAGGTCAATCTGTGCGTGAGCATGTCTTGAACATGATCAGTGTACAGGAGCAGTCATGGATGAAAAGACACAAGTAAGCATTATACTTGAGTCTTTAACTCCTGCTTTTTCTACATTCACAACATATTATGTCATGAAAAAATTAGAATTTAACATGACACAATCGTTGAATGAATTACAAACTTTTGAGTCTTTGAACAAGACAATCTCAACTCAGGTTGAAGCAAATGTTGTTGAAGCCAAACCATCCTCTTCTAAGAAGAAAATGAAAAGCAATAACAATGACTGCAAACCTAAAAAGGACAATCCGAAAACGACAAAGAAGTCATCCAAGGAACCCGAGAACAAAAAGAACAATGACCCCAAACAAAAGGCACCCAAAGGAAATTGTTTCCATTGTAATGTGGACGGTCATTGGAAGATAAATTGTCCCAAGTATCTCGCTGAGCTAAAAGAGAAAAAGAAATGTAAATTAGATTTACTTGTGCTCGAAGCATGTATGGTGGAACATGATAAATCATCATGGATAGTTGATTCTGGTTCCACTAACCATGCTTGTTCTTGTTTACAGATGCTTGAGTCCGCAAAGCAGTTTGAGCAAGGAGAGATGACTATGAGAGTGGGAAGTGGAGCACTTGTTTAAGCTAAAGCATGTGGAACAATACGTTTAAATTTTAAGAACAATTTTCTAGTTTTGAATAATGTTCTCTTTATTCCTGAAATTACTAGAAACATTATTTCTCTATCTCTGTTACATGAACAAAATTTTGGCATTTCTTTTAATAATAATGTGATTTTTATTTCAAAGAATGTGAACAATATTTGTCATGCAAAACAAAAGGACAGACTATACATGCTTAATCCAATTGAAAAATCGCTCAATAATTCTGAATTATTCAAAGTAGCTAATCCACAAAGTAACAAAAGACAAAAGGTTTCTAAAGAAAATGACACGTATCTTTGGCACTTAAGATTAGGTTACATTAGTTTAGATAGGATAAATCGGTTAACTAAAGATGGACCTTTGAGGGAACTAACAGTTGGAACCCTACCGGTTTGTGAATCCTGTTTAGAAGGAAAATTGACAAAACGACCTTTCACTTCAAAGAGAAATAGAGCCAAAGAACCACTAGAGCTTTATACATAAAGATGTATGTGGTCCAATTAACATTCAAGCTCGAGGCGGTTATGAATATTTTGTCACATTTACAGACGACTATTCTAGATACAGTCATGTTTACCTAATGCTTAAGAAGTCAAAAACTTTTGATAGGTTTAAAGACTTCAAAGCCTTAGCTGAGAAGAAATTAGGTAAATCTTTAAAGACACTCCGATCTGACCGTGGTGGTGAATATTTGGATTCTGCATTCAAAGATTTCTTGCTGGAGCATGGTATTCTATCCCAACTCACAGCACGTGGAACACCACAACAAAACAGAGTTTCAGAGAGAAGAAACCAGACTTTTTTGGACATGGTCAGGTCTATGTTAAGCTACTCTTTACTTCCCTTATCGTTTTGGGGATATGCACTTCAAACAGCTAATTACATTTTGAATGTAGTTCCGTCCAAAGCTATGACAAAGACACCACTAGAATTATGGAATGGAAATAAACCTACTTTATGACATTTCCGTATTTGGGGTTGTCCTGCTCATGTGCTAAGACATAAATCTGGAAAACTGGATTCAAGGTCTGAAGTGTGTATATTTGTGGGCTATGCTTTAGAAACAAGAGGCAGATATTTCTATAGTCCAAGTGATCAAAAGGTATTTGTTTCGACGAATGCATCCTTTTTAGAACACGACTATATGAATGATTTTAAACCTCGGAGAAAAGTAGTTTTACAGGAACTAATGACAGATAAAATTTCATCTCCATCTTCTTCATCAGTTAATGATAAAACAACCAAAGAAACCACAATTCCTGAAAAGGAAAAACTAGTGCAACGTCCTAGTGGGAGGATTGTGAGACAACCTATTCGCTACGAACATGAGGCACACGTTCTTGTATCAGATACTGAAAAGGACGATCCATTGAATTTTAAAGAAGCAATGGAAGACCCTGATGTTGATAAGTGGAAAGCTGCCATGAATCAAGAAATGGAATCAATGTATTCAAATTTTGTCTGGGAACTTGTAGATTTTCCTGACAATGTTAAAGCCATTGGATGTAAATGGATCTACAAGAAGAAAAGGGGTGCAGATGGAAAGGTAGAGACTTATAAAACAAGGCTTGTGGCCAAAGGCTACACACAGAGAGAAGGTGTAGATTATGAAGAAACATTTTCTCCTGTAGCCATGCTTAAGTCCATTCGCATACTTTTATCCATAACTGCCATCTATGATTACGAGATCTGGAAAATGAATGTCAAGACAACCTTTCTAAATGGCCAACTTGATGAACCCATATATATGGAACAACCAGAAGGGTTTATTAAGAAGGATCAAGATCAAAAGGTATGCAAGTTGTTGAAATCCATATATGGATTGAAACAAGCATCAAGATCTTGGAACTTAACATTTGATGAAACTATCAAAACATATGGCTTCGAACAAAATGTTGACGAAGCACATGTTTATAAATACATCCAAGAGAAAGTTGTGGTTTTCTTAGTTCTTTACGTTGATGATATCCTACTCATTGGGAATGATGTAGAGACATTATCAAATGTAAAGAAATGGTTGGCTGAAAAATTCCAAATGAAAGATTTGGGAGAAGCGAGCTATGTTCTAGGCATTAAAATTCTAAGAGATAGAAAGAACAAGCTCTTGGCACTTTCACAAGCAAATTATATTGATAAAATGCTTGAAAGATTTTCTATGGAAAATTCCAAAAAGGGTTAATTGCCGACCAGACATGGATTTACTCTTTGTAAAGATCAATGTCTAAAGACACCACAAGAGCAAGAGGACATGAGAAAGTATCCCTATGCATCAGTTGTAGGGAGCTTAATGTATGCAATGTTATGTACTAGACCTAACATATGTTATGCAGTAGGAATTGTCAGTCGTTATCAATCAAATCCAGGTTTGGAACACTAGATTGCGGTGAAACATATTCTCAAGTATCTCAGGAGAATGAGGAACTATATGCTAGTATATTCGGGTAGTGACCTTGAACCTACTGGATACACTTACTCAGATTTTCAATCAGACAAAGATAGTAGAAAATCTACTTCTGGGTTAGTATTCACTCTTGGTAGTGGATGTGACGCCCCACGTCACTATGACTGCTTTCTGGAATGACGACTGGACCTACAAACCAACACGAGTCTTTTCAGCGTGCTTTGTCCTCACTCACATGCTTCCTAGGAAAACTTCCTAGGAGGTCACCCATCCCTAGATTACCCCAGGTCAAGCACGCTTAACTTTGGAGTTCTCAAGTGATGGGCTACCGAAAAGAAGATCCAACTTGTTGATATAGGTAGTACCCATCAATCCATTTAAACCATCTTCAATTGTGTAGTCCCATACCTACACAGTCTTAGAATCATCACACTTGACCTTCCCCAGGCGGTGTGGGATTGCACAGCTTACCTGGTCTTTCCCTTACGGATCACGAAATTCTGAATGTCATAATCATCCCCACTTACGAGCCCGACGTCCCCGTCAGCCACACTTCTGGCTGGGTCAAGGCTCTGATACAATTTGTGACGCCCCACGTCACTATGGCTGCTTTCAGGAATGACGACTGGCCCTACAAACCAACACGAGTCTTTTAAACATGCTTTGTCCTCACTCACATGCTTCGTAGGAAAACTTCCCAAGAGGTCACCCATCCCTAGATTACCCCAGGTCAAACACGCTTAACTTTGGAGTTCTCAAGTGATGGGCTACCGAAAAGAAGATGCATCTTGTTGATATAGGTAGTACCCATCAATCCATTTAAGCCCTCTTCAACTGTGTAGTCCCATACCTACACAGTCTTAGAATCATCACACTTGACCTTCCCCAGGCGGTGTGGGATTGCACAGCTTACCATGTCTTTCCCCTTACGGATCACGGGATTCCGACTGTCACAGTGAAGCAGTTGTCTGGAGAATTATTAAGCAATCCAATATAGCTTATTCAACCATGGAAGCTAAATACATAGTTGCTTGTGAAGCAGCTAAAGAAGCAATTTGGGTGAAAAGTTCTACACGGATCTGGAAGTGGTTCCAGAAGTGAAGAAACCACTTGTTCTTTTCTATGCCAACAGTGGAGCAGTGGCCAATTCTAAAGAACCAAGAAGCCACAAGAGGGGAAAGCATATAGAGCGCAAATACCACTTAGTCAGAGAAATCGTACATAGAGGAGATGTGTCCATTCTGAAAATCGCATTAGAACACAACCTGGCAGACTCGTTTACGAAGACGCTTCCTACAAAGCAATTTGAGGGTCCTGTACGTCATATGGGATTGAGAGAAATGTCGTACTTGCTTTAAGTACAAGTGGGAGATTGTTAGGAGTATGTCCTAAAAGTATGTAAAAGACATTTATTATTTCAATGAATAAATAAATACAATGGTCTATTATTGTTATATTTAGATTATTAAATTATTGTTTGACTAATTTTTGTAAATATAAAAAAAAATCCATATTCATTATTGAGGATGTGATCTTGTATTAGTACGATAGAATTAAGATCACATGAATGAATAAAAATAGTCAACAACAAATTGAAGTTATGGAATTCTTTAATTGAGGTTGTAAGTACGGTTTACTGAGTATCATGTTGATACAAATAATCTAGATTCAGATTATTGATGTAGTAAGACATCTTGGTAAAAGTGCTTTATATAATTCGATTATATATGACAGGGACCGATATGAATAAAAGTCTTTATCCAAAAACCATTTAATAATAAAGATTTGTAATTCATATCATAACTGATGATCATTTATAGATCAACCTAAATCTTGAGTGTTCATGAACTCCTATTTATGTTTATTAAATCTTTTGATTCATTCGTTAAGGTCTCTTGATAGAATGAGGCTAATGACTTTTGTTTTATAGATTTAATATCATGGATGGCTGGGAACATGTATCAACAATACGAAATCTAATCCTTCCTAACAGATCGTATATTGGTTCCCTTAAGGGTTAATTCTGCAGCTGAATGATTTTGAGCTCAAATCTATAATTAAATTATAGATTAATTGTTCACTAGTGAATTAATGGTACTTAAGGAATAAGAAGTAAATTAGAAAGGTAAAATGGTAATTCTTCCATTATAATTTATGAACTTATTAATTAGAGGGTTGAACTATTGTAAGATGGTTATATCAATGGACAGCTCAAAATAAGATTTCTGTATAAGTATATCTATAACATAAAGAGTTCAATTATGAATTTATAGTGGAGAAATATCAGAATTAATAAACTAACTATAATGATTAAAGATTTTAATTATTTAGTTTTAATTTATTGGAGCTTAATGTTATAGGTCCATGGTCCAAAATGGCTCAAACAAACACTGACAAAGATAAATACAAAAATGGGCAAAAATGACTTATTTGATAAGTAAAATATTTTTCTACGCACTAAACATAATTATTGTATAATTATGTGTAATTAATTAATTATTTGATTTAACAAAAATATAATTAATTTTGAATTAATTTATTGTTGGGATTTTTGTGGTATTTAAATAATGATGAAAATTGAGAAAAATCACATGCCCTCCCTCGCATGAGGTGGGCATGTAGCACAGTGCACAGTCACCGTGCTACACGCACAAGAAGGTTCTAGAAGGATCTTGGTTCAACAATTTTAGTTATTTAAATATTAAATAAATAATGAGAGATTTTAATATGATTAAAGTATTATTATTTAAACAAAAATATGATAACTGATTAGTTTTTTTTTTCAAAATTGTTTAAAATAACTAATATTATTTATTTTTAATATATTGGATATATTAAATATAGGAGATCAATTTTTCAGAGCGATACTTTTTAGTGATAGAAAATATATCGTGAAATCTCCTTGAGAGAAAGAGAACAGTGCTACAAGTATAGGTCACTATTCTTCACAAATTTAGGTCCAAACTCTATCATATCTCACGTGTTGGGAACATATGATAAATAGATCTTGCCTATTGTTTGGTATAACGAGCGCACACTCGTTCTTTGTGTGTTGAGAACATTTTGGAAGATCCTGGTGTGAGATCTCAAGAATTTTTTACGTACGAAAGATAGCAGCAAGGAAAGACTTGAGGTAATTTTCTATTCATCTCTTTGATTCAATATATATATGCATAGGTTGCTATTGGGTCAAAAATAAAATGTGGGAACGTGAACCGCTAAAAAATTTAAGTCAAATTTCACTTCCTATAGTGACGACATGTCGTCTCTGTCGAGTAGACGCGTAGCACACAAGGGGATTCGTGTACTATTCATTATCCTACAGCGACGACATGTCATCGCTGCAGGGTCTCACTGTTTGAGTGAAACTGTGCGTTCAACACTGGCGATGACATTGTATTCCCTATAGCGACGACATGTCATCGCGATAGGTCCCAACGATATAACCCATCAGGTAGAGCCTTTCTTCCTTATTTCTGCTGCAATTTTAAAAAACGGAGACATTTTCTCTGTTTTCCTCCGCCTCCCAACGCCGACCAACCCCTCCCAGCGCCGCCTAGAGCCATTTTTGGCCCCCTTTTGTTAAGGTTAGTATTATTAAACCATAATGCTTTAATTTTTTCTTTTAAATTTAGTGTTTTTATGATTTTTTTTTGTGTGTATTTTTTATGAGTTTGTTAAATTTTCTATTGTTTTTTTGTTTGTTATCAGATTGTATTAGAGCATCTCAAGCTTTTGGGTATTGTTTTTAATTTTTAATATTTTTTTTGTTTTGTGATTAATAGTGTGTAGATAATTTTTAAATTAAATTAAATTCTAGTAGTTTTTAAAATAAATTTGTATGTATTGTTAATTTTATTATATTTGTGATTTTTAATTTTGTTTTATGTTAATTTATTTTAATTAAATGTTATGTAATAAAAAAATGTATGATAGGTTAAGTATATGTATATAAATGTGAATATGTTTATATGTATATAAATGTGAATTTGAAATTTATTTTTAAATTGTATGGTAGGTTTGATTAATATGGTTAGATGTTTATTATAATTTTTTGTTTTCAATTAAATATTAGATGATATAAAAAAATGCATATGATAGGTTTAGATATTAGATGATATAATTTTATTTATTAATATATGTATGTTTATTTTTTTATGTGTATATGAATGTATGTATAAAAAATGTGAATATGTTTTAATGATTTAATGTGGATGTGAATATTAGAATTTAAATAATAATTCAATTATTATGTTAAATAAATATACACTACAAAAAAAAGGCCATTTGCGTCAGTTTAGCACTGCCACAGTTGAGTTTTTGCGTCAGTGTACTATGTGACGCAATTGCCCATGACGCAAACCAGAGTGTCATTTGCGTCAGTGGGGCACTACCACAAACTGGCATTTGTGGCAGTGCCCCACTGACGCAAATGCCAGGCGTTTGCGTCAGTGGGGCACTGTCACAAATCTGGCATTTGTGGCAGTGCCCCACTGACGCAAATGACACTCTGGTTTGCGTTAGTGGGGCACTGCCACAAATGTTAAAAACGAGTATTTTTTGCGTCAGTTGGGCACTGTCACATAAAGTATTAACTAGGGAAGTTGCAAATGTTTATGCCAATTTCCCTGGCCTGTTTTGATAAAAATAATCAGCAGCAGAAACAGAAAAAACTGCAGCAGAAACAGAAAAACAACTATATGAACAGAAAAACAACAATATAAGTTTTTATAAACATTTATCTAGAGTTAACATTTGTGATCAAAACTATAAAAGTAATTCAAATATCAAAGTTAATATATGTACTCTTGTGTTCTAAATCCTAAGTGTCAAACCTACTTAAACTAAAATTTCCTCACCCACTTGCTCATTTGCTAATTGAGATACGCCATAATTGATTCAGTCTACTCATCCCGTATCTCGTTGATTTCGTCAGCCGAATATGGACTTGTATTCGTAAACTAATTAGAAAATATTTAAAATAATAAGTTACAAATAATCATCCAAATAAAATCATGAACAATAGTTTAAATGAAAATTAAAAAGCAAAACAATACCTCATTTTTCAAGTAGGCCTTCGGTCTAGGCTGTGAAATCAAGTCTCTAGCAAATTTCATAACGTAAAAGCCACACTCGGTTGGCCCAGTCTGGTTTCGACACTATTACAACATAGTTATCCAAAGTTAAGAATTATATTTAGTAAGTTATTATAATAGAAATATGTCAAAAAGTTGAATACGATAAGTAATATAATTTACTTACCTTAGGAACACAAACTTTTAGATTGATTGACTCTTTTAGTCTTCGGTGTGTATCATATTGATCCAACGCCCTACACACAATATTAATATTTACCCATATACGAGTTTGAACTAAAATCATAAATTAATTAAGTAAAATGAAAAACTTACATGATAATTATTTCCTTGATTTCCGGACGGAAATGTGAGTTTACAGGATCCAAAAAAGCTACCGAATGACTGTGGGGCTGAATTAATACTAACATCCAATGAAAGCTGCAATAAAAAACCTTGTGTAAGATATTTATCAATAAACAAAATATATGAATATAAAATTAAGTTGACTTACTTGTTGTTCCAAGGACAAATTAGAAATTGTGTCTCTAGCTCTATCTGTAGAAACCGATCAAAGAGATTTTTAGCACGTATTTCACTGGTTCCTGCATTAGTGGACACTAAAGCGGGATGCATGAAAGTGTACATGTGGTTCAATCCCTTCGTTTGCACCAAATCATCGAGGAATCTACATATAATTAAAAAAGTTAATAAACTATTAAATTTCAAGTTAAACTAAATAAACTAAGATTATAAACACCATTGTACCTCATATATAATGCTAGCTCGGTCTGTCCAATCATCTCATAGTTGCACAAGTGGAGGATATCATCTTTCCCTAATAGAGCGATAGTTTCAAATCCAAATACCCTTTCAACAATTGGAATCTCTACCACGCGGTCAGCTTGCCATTTATCAATAAACTTCACCAAACACCTCAATATTTTTGAGAAAGGCACTTCTGTAGGCTCCTGTGTCAATGCCTCTATTCTTTTTTTTTATTGTCTTGGTTGTTGAGTAGAGGGCGCAAGTGGCTCTTTCGTTTGTTGATTAGTAAGAACCCAATGTTGTGGCCATCCAACATCATACCCGACTGCTTTTCCAACCAATGTATAACCTTCCATTGTAAGCGGATATGGTAAACTAGCGTTCTCTTGAATGGCTACCTCAACTCTGACACGATAATTTCCAGAAGGCAGTTGAACGCTATGTATTTCTGTGCAACAGGTACTTACAAGTTTCCCCTCTGCAACTATATTTTGTGTCGAACCAAGACACAACTTACAATTAATCTGTTACATTCCAATTAATCTGTTAGACTTTTCGATAAACTAGTTTATTTTTACTGTATCAAATATATGCAATAATGAATTAATAAGAAACTATTACCTCCTCAGGAAAATTTGACTGTGGTGGTGGGGGAGCACATGGTGCCTGCGTCGGTGGTGGAGGAGAAAGTGGTAGCTGTGAGGGTGGTCGGTGAGCATATGATGTCCATGTCGGTGGTGGCGGAGCCTGTTGTGCCTGTGTTGGTGGTGGAGGGGCATATGGTGCGTGTGGTGTGTTTGAGGCTCCTCCTACACCCAAACTAGATGCATTTGATGATCCAAATGCACCGCTCTGTTGAGATACAATATGCGCCATCAACTGGTTTAACTTTTCCTCCTGTTGACGTGCCCTTTCTTCAGATTGACGCCATTTCTCTTCAAGGTCTTTATAACGAGCATCTTCCACACCTTTTTGTTTGTGATTGAATCTTTTTGGTGGTGGGACATGAAAAAATTGACGGGGAGCGACATGTGCACCGACCCCCCTAACACGTCCCCCATGCTCTGGAGTGCCTAATGCCATTGTTAGTATATCGTTTGAACCTTCCTCCACCAACTCGCCTTCTGCTACTTTTTGTCTGTATTCCGCCTGTATACATAGTAAATTAATCGATTAGAATTTTAACACACAGATTAATCATTACAATTATTTTAAAAATTCGAAGAACACTTACAATCTTATTGACCACATCTCGAGCTTCTTCATCAATAACTTCTCGATTCTTGTTCATCCGTGCCCGTGTCCACATCTCAGCTCTGTCATATTCGGTCAACTCATGACCCAATTCCTCT
Organism: Humulus lupulus; assembly: GCF_963169125.1. NCBI lineage: Eukaryota > Viridiplantae > Streptophyta > Magnoliopsida > Rosales > Cannabaceae > Humulus > Humulus lupulus. The sequence goes on along the minus strand of NC_084795.1, from coordinate 270,092,222 downwards.
TCCATTTTTTGCTCTACCAGTGCATAACCACCATGCACTGAGTGATGTGGATACTTGTTCTGAGCCCGAGCATTTTTTTTTTCTCATCTCTTCCTAGTCTGGGGTTAGTATTTTTGCAACAAAATTCTTCCAATCTTCTGGTTTGTAATACTCGATGTACTCTGATGGTGGCTTGGCAAGAAGCTCAGGAGCTACATTCTTATATACATATATAAGATCTTTTGTTAGTCTTGTTTTCCAATTTCTCCATGTTTTTCCTGCTTCTTTGAGGACGTCTGTTTTTGAAGAATTTGGAAGTTTGAACGTTTCCTGCACAAACGAACCCAAAAATATTAAACTTTTTTCAATATATTAATTCGTTAAGATAAATTTAATAGTCAATATTATAGGTTACCTGTATTTGACCCCATAAAGTCTCTTTTTTATCCTTTGGCATTTGTTTCCAATTGTCGATATCTAAAGGAAGGGTTGTGCGTGATAGAAGACCGATGGTGCTGTTCATCTTGATCCCCCCTTTTCCCATCGCTCGACCAAAACGATTGTACTCGACCTCATAATTGCGACCCTCACTTCTTGCTTTGAATACATCACTACAGTTTGATTTACCCCTATATTTCTTTTCTTGTGTATTTGTTGGTGCGGTAGGATTAATCCCCTCTAGACCATTACCATGATCATCAACAAACGGATCGCCATCTTCATCATATGTTGGATCCATAATCAATGTACTTGCAATTTAGTAAACACAAATATTATCTGGTATAAACTTCACAAAATACATAAAAAACAAATCATAAAATTAATATATATACCTTTAATTTTCTACCCACAACCCTTCACCATTCTCGCGTATATAGTCATCATCATTGTCAATGGTGACATCAATAGGCGGTGAATCAATGGTAAACGTTTCTTGTTCAAGCATAATGTCATCGCTCCCAGACTCTTTGATCAGATAATCTTTCAGTTGACTTGTTAGGACAACTGACCATCGAGCATCTACTGGATCACTCGCATAAAATACTTGCTTGGCTTGTGATGCCATTATAAAGCGGTCAGATTTATGTCCTATTCGATTTAAGTCCACTAGTGTGAATCCTAAGTCATCTGTTTTGACCCCATTATCACTTTCACCCAATCACACAAGAAGACTGGAATTCGAATAGTCACATAATCTAGTTCCCAAATTTCTTTGATCACCCCATAAAATGTCATATCACAATTTATGGGATTTTTATCTTTGGAACTAGATATTTGAAAAGTCTGGGCGATAATAGTAACACCACTATTTTGTGTCTTTCTAATGTTATCACGTTCTACGGTGTTGAATTGAATACCGTGAATATAATAGCATTGATACTTAATTACGCTCATTGAAGGACCTCGTGCTATCCATTTTAGTGTTTCAGACACTTTGTTTGTGGTGTTAATCAGAACCTAGAATACAATAAAATAAAACAAAGTATATTAAATTCTAACAAGCTAAAATACAATAACACTCAAACAAGAACAACACAAGTATTTTACCTCATTCTCGAACCAAGTGTTGAAATTTCGATAATGTTCATCTTGTACCCATTTTTTATTCCGAGACTTATTAGGATAAGTAGTCTTGATCCAATTGAAATGTCCTCTTGAAGAAATATCATTTATATCATTGTCAATATAATGAAAGAGAAAAATAAGATTGATCATGCATATGTATAAGAACTTACTCGATGTATCGTTGAACATCGTCAATATTTTGTAAGACTAGGCGATGTGCTTCATCTCGATCAGATTTATTTACTTCAGAAACAACACCACCTCTACCACCTTTACTTATTTCAAACTCAATTTTAGAAAAACATAGTCCAATGCTCGCAACACCTGATAAGTATTCTGAGCAGAACTCCATTGCTTCTTCAACGATGTATGATTCAACTATGCAACCCTCAGGTCTACTTCTATTTCTAACATAACCTTTTAAAACCTTCATATACCGTTCAAATGGGTACATCCATCTCAAGTATACTGGTCCACACAATTTTACTTCTCTCACCAAATGAACTATTAAATGAACCATTATGTCAAAAAATGAAGGTGGGAAATACTGCTCCAACTCACACATAGTTATCACAATATTTGTTTGAAGATTGTCCAACTTCGACACATCTACCACTTTACAACAAATAGATTTAAAGAAAAAGCATAGTTTGGTAATTGCATATCGAACTTTTTTGGGCAACACAGAGTGGAAAGCTACCGGTAGAAGATGTTCAAGTAGTGTATGATGGTCATGAGACTTCATTCCAACTAAATTCAAATTTTTCATATCTACCAGAGAAGAAATATTTGAAGAATAACCTTCCGCTACTTTCACATCCGACAAAGAATGACATACACTTTGTTTTTCTTCTTTAGACAGGGTATAACATGCAGGTGGTAAATAGGTTCGTCTCTCACCAACCTCTGGTTGTAACTTACTGCGTATAGCCATTACTTTTAAATCCAACCGAGCTTTGATTCCATCCTTACTCCGACCAGGAATATTCAGCAATGTACTAATTAAGCTATCTGACACGTTTTTCTCAATGTGCATTACATCCAAGTTGTGCCGCAAAACCAAATGCTCCCAATACTAAAGCTCAAAAAAATAGATTTCTTCTTCCAACAACCTGTCGCACCATCTACAACCTCCTTTGTTTTTTCACGTCTAACATTTTTTCTCTTATTTGTAAAATTTCTAGGTTTTTCGAACTTGCATTGGACTTTGTTCAACTTTGTTAACAATTGTCCTCCAAGTAAAGGTGGTGGAGCCTTTCCAAATTGAAGTTTACCATTAAAGGCATCTGTCAAACTTCGAAATTTATGTTTTTCGGATAAGAACTTTCGGTGTCCCATATAACAAATCTTTCTAGAATGTTTTAAATATTTAGAATGAGTCCCTTCTTCACAAATGGGATATGCCTTGTACCCTTTCACACTAAATCCAGAAAGATTACCTAAGGCTGGAAAATCATTAATAGTCCACAACAACACTGCTTTAAGATTAAAATTTTCTTTCTTATAAGCATCGTAAGCATTAACCCCCTCATACCACAATGTGCTCAAATCATCAATTAAAGGAGGTAGGTATACATCAATATCATTTCCAGGTTGTTTAGGACCAGATATCAACAAGGTCAACATGGTAAACTTCCTCTTCATACACAACCATGGTGGTAGATTATAGATGACTAGCATTACAGGCCAACAACTATATTTACTACTAAGGGAATTGTGTGGATTAATTCCGTCAGCAGAAAGACCCAAACGAATATTCCTCGGTTCATTCCCAAATTCCGGCCATTTAACATCTACTGTTTTCCAAGCTGGCGAGTCAGCTGGATGTCTTAGCTTGCCATCCTTTACTCTATCTTTAGCATGCCAAATTAAATTTTTAGCATGATCATCATTTCGGTACAACCTAACCAAACGAGGTATCGGTGGAAGATACCATAAAACATTTGCAGGGACACCTTTTCTAACTACATCTGAATTTTTTTTCTTTTGCCATCTAGACTCGCCACATGTCGGACATGCAATTGCATCAACAAATCTCTTTCGATATAAGATGCAATCATTAGGACAAGCATATATTTTTTCATATTGCATGCCTAACGAACGCAATGTCTTCTTCGCTTCATAAAATGAAGACGACACTTCATTACCTTCGGGTAATAATTCTCCTAAAAATGTTAACAACTCTGTCATTCCCTTATCACTCCACCCATGTTTGGCTTTTAAGTTATACAACCTAAGCAGTGTTGATAATTTAGTGAACCTTATACAATTAGGGAAAATGGGTTTCTCAGCATCTTCTAAGATTGACTGAAATTTAATTGGATCCACATGTGATTCATATTGTGCATCATCAATCATCTCTGCAACATCATCAACTTCATAATCAACATCAAAATACTTATTATTCTTAGATGGTCCCTCATCAGCTCCTTTCATTCTTTCACTGTGCAAAAACCATACTTTATAACTTTTGTCTATTCCATTCCTAAATAAGTGGTCTTTTATTTTAAAAATTGGCATCCTCACAACGTTACCACACTTAACACATGGACAAGGAATACTATTAGGAGATTGAGTATTTCTTGCACAAAATTCCAAGAAAAACTCAACTCCATTCCTATATTTCATAGATAACCTATCCGCTGACATCCAATCTCTATCCATTGTCAAACTTCACACAACAAAAAAAACAAACAAACAAAGAAATAAACATTAACAATTAAGTTCGTGGATTACTTAATTGAAAAGTAAATAAAGGAAACAATATGTCCAAAAAAAATTGGGCAGCATTTCCCCTATTTCTATCACATTTCCCAAATTTAAAATGTGCATTTATACAGCACATGGTATACACAAAAATATTCAACTAATCAATCAAACATGCATAATTCTAAAATTACTAAATCCTAAAAAAAATTGACCAGCATTTCCCCTATTTCTATCATATTTCCCAAAATTTAAATAAACATATTTCATCACATAAACACAACAAACCAATTACTAATCAATCAAACATGCATAATTCCAAAAATTACTAAATCTTAAAAAAAAATTGGACAACATTTCCCCTATTTCTATCATATTTCCCAAAATTTAAATAAACATATATTCATCACATAAATACAACAAATCAAGTAATCAATCAAACATGCACAATTACAGCCTTATATCACCGCAGCACACAGTCCCAGATCCTATCTCCACTATTTTATAATTCGTACATGCTACTAAGTTCAATATATTAATTATACATTAAGGTTTAAAATATTACCTCTAATATAAAATCCTCCAAAGCTTGATCTCACCAACAAAGTTGTCAACAAAATACCTACTCAAATATAACAATATACAAAAAAATAATAAAAAAGTTAACAAAATATAAAGAAAAATATCATAAAGCTATATTGTAACTAAATAAACAATAAAATGCTTAAAGAAAACAAATAATTTGTTATATGTACACATTTGTTTACTTAAACCCGAAATAATTTTTTTTTTAAAAAAAAGTTAACAACTCACATAAATAAAAATCGACTATAAATATCCTAACTAAATCAATAATAAAATATAACTTAAAAAAACAAACAATTTTAATATATACCTATTTAACCAATTAAACCCAAAATTTAAAAATAATTTTAAAAAGTTAACAAAATATAAACAAAAATTTACTAATAATAATCAAACTAAACATTTAATAAAATGAAACTTATACAAAATATATACATTAATCTATATATATACTCATTTACATAGTAAATTCGAAATTTAATTAAATTTAAAAAAAAAAGTTAATAAAACTATCTAAAAATTAAAAATATGAAATATAGTCAATTTATAAAAAAAAATTCACAAAAATTATATTTAAATCATAAAAATTAATAAAATTACACTTACTTGTGGTAATTGTGCAATGTGGGTTCTTGATGTAGAAAACCCCAAAAATCCAATGAAGATTATGGGTTTTCAAATTATATCTTCAAAAAAAACTATACAAAAAAATAAAAATAAAAACTATATATAAGTTTCATAAACATATATAAATCATTATTTTAACATTAAAATTGAAAAAAAATGGCTGAAAACGTACCTAAATGGGAAGAACCTTGGTTGGGCGCTGCTGGTTTGGGAGGAAAACGGTCTGAAATTATGGTAGGAGTGAAATGGGGCTCGGCTGGGACGATGAGGGTTTTATTATGGGAGACCCAGTTGCGTCAGTGGCCCACTGATGGTAATGGACGTTTGCGTCAGTGCCCCACTGACGCAAACGCTCATTACCGTCAGTGGGCCACTGACGCCGTTAACAGCTCGTTTGCGTCAGTGCCCCACTGACACAAACGGTTCCATTAAACAGCGTCAGTGTACGTTATGACGCAATTGGGCCCTCATTTGTGGCAGTGTCCAACTGCTACAAATGCTAATTCTTGGTCAACAGCGTCAGTCAACTGCGTTGACTGACGCGTTTGACTGACACAATTGCCCTTTTTTGTAGTAGTGTATAATTAAATGTTTATAATGAGATTCATGTTGTTGATTTGAGATATAAATCTTTGAAATCAATTATATGTATGTTTTGGGACTGGTTTTGTAGTTTTTATGCAGGTTTTAAATTTTGGGATAGGTTAGATTATAGTGGTTATATTGTCGAAATTTTAGTAGTTTTAGAAATATTAAACATTACAATTTAATTTTTAATTAATTTTAAAACAATTAATTATAAATAAAAAGTACAAATTTTAACAATGTAATTTTAAAATTAGTGTTATTAGAAATTTTAAGATTGTAAATTTTAAATCAATTAATTAAAAAATTATAAAGTGTAAATCAAAATAATAATATTAAATATAAAATTATAAATATATAATTAAAAATAAAAAGTCAAATTTTAACAATGTAATTTTAAAATTAGTGTTATTAGAATTTTAATGATTGTAAATTTTAAATTAATGAATTAAAAAATTATAAAGCGTAAATTAAAATAATAATATTAAATAGTAAGTTAATAAATATATAATTAAAAATAAGAAATAAAAATTTTAACAAAGTAATTTTAAAATTTGATAATATACTCATAAAATTTACTAATGTATTCATAAAATTCAATAAGATATTATAAGTTAATTAAAACAATTAATGCTTTGGTGATAAAACATTTATCACCAAATAAAGGTAGTTTTTTTATGATTATCACATTGTGATAATTTATTTTCCACTTGAATCAGTTATGATGATTGACAAGAGTTCGATAACTAATAAACGACATAACTCTGATGAGTTTTGGAATGGTCTTCAAGCATTTATACAAAATGGCCAAGAATCATGTGAATGCTTTAGGAGAAGTTAGATGCCCATGCGTTCAATGTGTCAATATGCTAAATCAGAAACTGGATGTGGTGGAGGCTCACATACATAGATATGGGTTTCTGCAGCGATATGTGAAGTGGACCTACCATGGTGAAGTTGAAATGCCTCCAATAGTGGATGACGGGGCTCCAGTGACTGATGAGATGATTGACATCATCAATGATGTTATTGGTGAACAAGACATTAACGAAGAAGGCGTAAATGAAGGAATTTCAGATGGTGGTGGCAATAGTGCGGAGAATCAATTTGATGATTTGTTTCATGAGGTCGAAGATGGGTTATACCCTGGTTGTACATGGTTGTCTTCCTTGAACTTCTTGGCGAAGATGATGCACATGAAGGTTGTGAATAAATGGACAAATAGTTCATTTGATGAACTTTTGAAGTTTATGAAATTTGCATTCCCGAAGGAGAATAAGATTCCGTCTTCATTCTAAGAGTCTAAGAAAAAAAATGAGGAAGTTAGGGTTAGGTTATCAATCAATTCATGCTTGCAAGTACGACTGTCATTTGTTCTGGAAGGAGAATTCCCAAAAACAGAGTTATCCTGTATGTGGTGAGAGTCGATGGGTTGATAAAGACACAAAGGGGAAAAAAGTCGCCCACCAAGTGTTGCGGTACTTCCGTTTGACTCCTAGGCTGAATCATCTTTATGGTTCAAGGCATACAGCAAATGATATGACCTGGCATAGTACGGGATGTTTGAAAGAAGATGGTGTGCTGCACCATCCTGTTGATCGGGGTGCTTAGAAAAAATTTGATTTTAGAAATCCTGATTTTTCCAAAGAACCCAGAAACGTTCGATTGGGTTTGGCTGCTGATTGTTTTAATCCATTTGGTAACATGAGTTTATCTTACAGCATGTTGCCAGTAATATTCTGCACGTACAATATGCCTCCTTGGCTATGCATGAAAGAGTCATCATTCATGCTGACCTTATTAATTCCCTGTCCGAAATCACCTGGGAAGGACATGGATGTCTTTTTGAGACCTGTGGTAGACGAATTGAAGGAGTTATGGGATGAGGGAGTTCAAACCAGAGACGCTACAACGAACAGTGTATTCAGAATGTGTGCAGCACTATTATGGACTATCAATGATTTTCTAGCTCGTAGTAGTTTGTCTGGTTGGAGTGGCCAAGGATATATGGCATGCCCTTTATCAACGAAGACACTCCTTCATGTCGGGTAATTGGGAAGACTGCTTATGTTGGTCATAGATGATTCTTATCTTCTACGCATAAGTGGAGGAAGAGTCGCTTGTTTGATGGGAATTATGAAAAAGGACGTCCTCCAAGAAAATTCAATAGTCATGTAATGACCCACTAATCTAGACTAATTGGACCATTATCGAAACTATACATAAAACTTACATTTTTACGAAAATACCATAATTTATTGAGTAACTTGAAAAATAAGAGTTATTTACAAATAAACAGAATACTAAGAAGGATTTTGGGATCCCATTGTCTTTAAAACAAAACATGGTTTAAAATAAAAGACATTACATCATAATGCGGAAAATACACATAAAAACCATAAAAACATAAAAGGAGACTATATCCTCGAATCGAATAACGCTCGGCCCCTTGACTCCATTCATCATCGATACACATTCTCCAAGCGTCACGAATCTTTCCGCCTCTAAACTTATTTTCCTGCACATAAACAGAAAGGAGTGAGCCTAATGCCCAGTAAGGAAAATCTAACACAAAGTCACATACATAATTTCATAAGAAACATAAAGACTTAACATAATACATATAACATACACTTATTATAATGGCCATTATTACTTGGGGTCCCATAGACTAAAAAAGCATATGCCCATGGGATTAGTGGGGTCCTACTAGCTAAGTAGGTCATATGCCCATAACCCATTTGGGGTCTTGTTAGTCATATGGGTCATATGCCCAAGCCTACAAACATACACATATATCATAACACTTTTAATAACATAAAACATATAGATAACATAATCACATAACATGTTGATTCTAGCCTATTTCCTTACCAAAGTTACCGAGATTATGGACTGAGTTGGGATTGTTGGAACACTCCTAAAACCATAAGAAAGAGTAAGTCTAAAGAAAGGAGATGAAATGAAAGAGATGGAAAGACTAAACCATAGAAAACATACTTACCGAGTTATATGCTTAAAAGCTTGGATTCCCTAACCAAAATAAGAATAAGGTTAGGGGACTGAGTAGAAGGTTTTGAGAAAGGAAATAACATAAAAATACAGAAAAGAACTAGAGTTTTGGGTTTACCTCAAAGATTGCAAGATCAATCTAACCTTCACCGAAATACTATAGAACTCACTTCCCAAAGTGTTTGATAAGCTTATGATGTTTAAGCTTATAGTTTTTCCCCAAACCAAGTGTTTACACTCTCACACTCACTTAACACTAGCAGCCTCTGAACTTAGAGCAAATGGTGAATAATGGCTGGGTACTAGGTCCTATTTATAGAGTTTGGGAAGGAAAATATCTTGATTTTACTTGAATAAAAATAATGGCTTTTTAGGTGAAAATCATTTGAATAATCGTTCAGCAGAGGCTGAAGACTCGTTCAGAAGATGCTGGACTGTTGAAGGAGTTTGAATGGCTGAAGGGAAAAGAATTCAAATGTATTTGAATTCATGCTGGTGGAGGCGATATATTGCCCCCTATAGGCGATATATCGCCTGGACCTTTGTTCCCGAGGTGACCGTGCATCGATTCGTGTTTTCCGTATCTACGTGCTGCGATATATCGCCCTCTATAGCTGCGATATATCGGCATACGCTGAATATTTAAACACGAATTTACACATTTTTAGCTGAGTTTGAATGGAGTAAACAGCCTTGACTAAGCCCTCAACGTGCTCAAAGCTGCTGACTGACCCTATACATTCAAACTTTTACCCTTATTTAATTTAATCCTCAAAAATACTTAATCCTTAATTACCATTCAAAACATGTGCTTAAAATCCTATTGGTTGATGTCTAAACCTTATAATATAATAATATAATCCTTAATATCAGACTCATTAATCAAACCTTAGGTTATACTTAATATTCTTAAACTATAGGTTAAACTTAGAAAATCTATAAGTACTACTATGAGTGTCCAAATAACTCCCGGTCTGAACCAAAAATCCAAAGTAACAATGATAACACTAAACATACTATAATACTACTAAACAATTAGCTAAGTAAAGTTCTTGGACTCTACAAGTCAAGACATACTCGAACAATTAGCGCATGTTCCAGATCGTCTTCTGGGTAAACATGTCAGTTTCAGGGGTGTGAAAAGAAAGCGAGATCCAAAAGAGCTTAATTTGAGTAAAAATAGTATTTCTTTGAACTTGATTACTGGTGCGAACTTGAACTGAAGCACAATTTGGATGTAATGCTTGTAGAGAAAAATGTTTGCGACAGTTTACTCGGTACTTTTCTTATGAATGAGAAATCTAAAGACACCACCAACGCACAAGTAGACTTGAAGAATTGGGGTATCCGAGAAGAGTTGACTCTTAAGGAAGACGGTACGAAGTTGATCAAACCACATCTTATGTACTATTTCACACTAGATGATAGACGGTTTTTTTGTCAGTTCGTAAAAGGAGTTAGACTTCCTGATGGCTTCAGTTCAAATTTCTCTAAGAAAGTAACTGACAATGATGGCAACATTGTTGGGTTGAAATCTCATGATTGTCACATTCTTATGCAACGCCTGTTGCTAGTAGGAGTTCGATGCTACTTGGATAAGTCTATTTTGAAGACAATCATTGAGCTTTGCAATTTCTTTAAGCAAATTTGTGCTCGTACATTGGTTGTTAAGGACATGGAGAATGCAGAAGATCAAGTGATACAAATTTTGTGCAAGTTGTAGTTAATTTTTCGTCCAGCCTTTTTTGACATAATGATTCATTTAATTCTTCATTTACTGCAAGAAGCTATCCTTGGAGGACCAGTTTACATGAGGTCGATGTATCCGTTTGAGCGATATATGAAGAAGTTGAAAAATTATGTCAGAAATAAGGCGTGCCCTGAAGGTTCTATAGCGGAGGGTTATGTTGCCGATGAAGCTTTGACTTTTTGTTCGCAATATCTTCAGGGTGTACAGACTAAATTTTCATCCGGAAAGAAATACAGATATTGTTATTCCTAAAAGATAGTTGTCAGTTTTTGAATCACAATGTCATCGAAGTAGCAAAAAGAAAATTATATCCCTTGACTATCTTCATCAGAAAGAAGCGGAGGAGTTTGTACTCAACAATTGCCCTGAAATCCAACCATATATGGAATAAGTAGCTTAACACATGAATTCATTAAATTCAATTCATGGCAAACTGTTATCTCACCTTAATTCTTGTGCTATACAGTGAATGCCTTCGAGAAAATTCAAACATAAATCTTCAAAAAGATTTCCCTATCTGGTTCAAATTGAAGGTAAATTATTATCTGTAGATTTCTTAAGAAATTTGTATCGATTAATACTCATCTCCTTGTGTTTTTTTTTTTGTGTCATACTCTATAGACGGGTCGTTTACAGCAAGTATAATCAACTGAGTGTACTGATGAATTATTTGCTTTAGCAAACAGGTCTAATCAAAATGCATACTCTTACACGGCTTGCATTGTTAACAGTGTGAAAGTTTTGGTCCGCCAACGTGATGAAAGACGTACCACTCAAAATAGTGGAGTTTCAGTGCCAAGAACCGATGGTTTCACTTTCTATGGAAAACTTGAGGAGATTGTAGAGTTATGTTATTCCCATGGTTACTTGGTAGTATTGTTTCAATGCAAATGGTTCAACACCGATGCAAGCAAGGGTCGAAATGTGACTGAGAATAACATAACTAGTATCATGATTAATTCTGAATGGTACAAGAACAATCAATTTATTCTCGCCACTCAAGCAAAACATGATTTCTACTTGGAAGATCCTTCAAGAAACAAAAATTGGAAGGTAGTACAAGAAGTCAATCATCGAAAGATCTGGGATCATCCAAGTATCGATGATGATAACAAGGTTGATGTCGTACACGATAGCACTTCATCAAATTTTGTACTCACTGTGGAATTAGGAGAGTTGGAGATTATGCATTTGGATCGACCTGGTCACACCAGCATAATTGGGGAAACATCTCAATCTGTTCCAGATGTGGATGATGATTTCATCAATGACGATGATGATGACGAAATTAATGAAGATGATTTAGAAAGTACAGATAATGATGTAGGAATCGACATTGATGAGGAATAATATTTTCTTATGCATATTCATATTTGTATGTTTAATGTGTATGTTTTAATTTGAAGACTTTTCAATCAATATATGACTTTTCTCAACAATGTTTGTTTTTCAATAGTTTCAACTACATTACCGAAATTATTTAAGTTATGTAATTAACCTCCAACTATAACTGAGTTTAAGTTAATAATTAACTGCAAAGATATGTCTACTACTGTTGCTCGTTCTCATGGCGGTGATGGAGCGTATGCTCCTCCTTCTTTTGATCCCAGGCGAGTTCCTACTTCTTGTGAGACAGGTAATATAATATGATTAGTCTATCTTTTATCAATAAATGAAAATTTTTTATTATTTTATTCAATTTAATTGTATTGTTTAATTAACATATGCAGCGGCTGCCGCAAAAAGAAGAGGTCAGTCTCGATCCAAAAATTTGCATCAGCTCGTCAACGACAATAAAGGTCTGTTGGCTCTATAATTTGATATGAAGGAGGGAACTTACAAAGCAGTTGGTGATATTGGGACGTTGTTCACAAGACTTATTGGCAACCTTATTGGTCACCATGTCTCGTTGGATTATGACTCGTGGCAGAGTGTTCCGGATGAGCACAAGATATGTCACCATTTCCGTCCAACACAGTTGGCCCTCCGACGATAACACCTGAGGCTTTCCAGTCCATGATTCAACACTTCAGTCAAGCCTTTATGACCCAGAACAACAACTTCCAGAAAATGCAACAATATTTGCAAACAACAAATCCAAGCATCCAACCTCCACAATTTTAGCCTGTCAACTTGGACATGAACATGATACATTCCATGATGGCAAACTTTCAACCACAACAACCACACTAGCCACAACCACCACAGCCACCACCACAACAGCCTGACGATAATGACTTTGGAATTGATTTCGATGACATTTAGTTTTATTAAATTACTATTTTTAAATTATTAATATTTTGTGTTGTTTTTTTTATTTTATTTTGGAGACAATACTACTTATGTTTTATTATCTTACATTTTGGAGACTATGAATATCGTTAAATTGGTTTTATTATTTAATTAATAAAGTTTTTTTATTATTTAATTAAATAAGTTTATTTTCTTTATTTTTTTAATTAATATTTTACTAAATAAACTTTAATCAATATAACTAATTAAATATATATATACTTTAAAAATTGTATACCTACAACGACGACATGTCGTCACCGTAGGGTGACGCTGAACACGTAAATCTGAGTTTTCGTGCCACTACAGCGATGCCATGTCGTCGCTGAAGGCATACAACCCCACACACTCTTCTGCGATGACATGGCGTCGCTGTAGATGGAGCGGCCGTTGGACCTACAGCGACCACATGTCGTCGTTGTAGAAGTTTTTTGAAATTCAAACTTTCAATTCTTGCACCACCAACTACGACGAAATGTCGTCTCAATATCCCAGTCCAACTGAAAAAAATTATTTCCTACTGTGACCGACATGTCATCGCTGTAGTAAAACCCTACTACGACGATTGTGTTTTGTCATCGCCACAGATTGCTACACATACGGAGCTACAACGACGCCGTTATTGCGACGACATGTCGTCATTGTAGAGCATTTTTCTTGTTGTGTTGACTCATCTATGCGGTCTTCCTCTTTACTAAAGTATGAACCTGATGTAATAATTCTTTTTGAGAACCCATGAATAACTTCCTAGCATGGTCAAGGGTAGACCTTAGAATCTTAGGTTCAAAAGTTGGCTAGGGAAATACCAGACTATGTATAGTTTAAATGAGGTTTGGGATGAGGTAGTCGTTCAGTATGGCACAAATGATTATAGGGACCTTTTGAGGATGTCCCCCACCTTTAGGTAGGGGACTCCAGTGGCCTCATCATAAGACAGGAGAATTTCCTAGTCCCCTAGTTCGAGCTCTAATGAGTCATCTAGTTAGGTTCCTGATACTTAGTCTTTTTTAATATTGATATGTGTATGATTTTTCCTTTCTCGACTTAATTGATCTTCTTTGTTCTTTTCACGTGACATGGAGTCAGATTTGGACAACCTCCTGGGGAAAACTCTCAAGGCCCGGGGGCCAAGCGAGGACGCGGCACCTCGGAAAAGGTTGCCCCTTCGAAGTCCGCGAAGGTTGTGATGGACCAAAAACGAGTATGTTTTAAAAAATTATAATAAGCAATCGCATGAATCGTATATGAAATATAGTGTTCGTGTAAGCATGAGATCAAACCCAAAGGAGTTGTCTAAAATAAAAAAGAAAACTATTTAAAACCAAAATTAATAAATTCTAACATAGCTCCAAAGATTGATGAGATTTAATGTCCCGAACATAAAATAAAAGATTTAAAATAAATCTATTTAAGAGAATAAAAAAAAAGCAATTATGATTTGAAAATAAGTGTTAAAAGGAAAGATTATTAAGATACTAAAATCTACAAAATGTAAGTTTAATAATACTTATTAGTATATTGATTTCCAAGTTTTAGTGATAGTTAAAATAAGTCAAACTATATCATTTTCCATATAGATTTATAATTTTAAGCACAAACTATTTCTAAAAAGATAGGATTTTTCTTCACTTTTCAAAAAAATATAATTTCAAAGTATTTAATGTGAATCAACCTAATGAAACAACAAAAAAATCAAATAACATTATTTATAAGGCAAAACATAGTATTTTTGTTCTAAGCATTGGATGTGTACAATTTAATGACACATCTTACACAAAGAATATTATATTTTGCAAAATGAAGAACAAAGTGCAATATTATCTAACAATCCAAAACATGAGATATTAAAGATGAAAGACATATATGAAGAAGAAAAATCCATAAACTTTGTTGCATAAGGGAAATAAACATATAACATAAATATTACCTAGTTACAAGTTGCTTCATCATGATCTTAATAATCTTATGAAAAAGATTAGAAGCACATAACTAGAATAGAAATTACAAAATAAATAAAATACATACTTGAAAATGCTCTTGAAAAACACCAAAATGGAATAGAGAATGGTAGAAAGAAGTGGTAACCAAAAATTAAGCACCCCAAAATGGACTTGAAATTCCATATTTATAGCGAAAATGAGATTATTAAAATAATCCATTTAAATTAATTAAATTGATTAGATTAATTAAATTAATACTAATATTGCAAGTAGGGGTAAATTGTAGGAGTGATGATGATTTTGGGTAAAATGGTGTAGAAAATTGGGTAAAAATTGACATTTTTGGACAAAGTAACAAGGGGACAATTTATGGGCTCAAGGAAAATTGTACACATTTTCTGGGCTAGCAACAAGGCTGCAGGCGACTGTTTGGGGCGGATTGGGCTGAGTGGCTGTGGAAGCTTCGGGCCCAGGGGTGCAGCAGAGGGCAGCTGGCGTGTGGGCTGAGCTTCGGGCCTGGGGTTGTGGGCTTCGGTCTGGCAGGTGGCTGGCGGCCCATATGCGTGAGGGGGGGATGTAACGACCCACTAATCTAGACTATTTGGACCATTAACGAAACTATACATAAAATCCTTAAAAGAACTTACATTTGTGAAAATACCATAATTTTATTAAGTAACTTAACAAAAATAAGAGTTACTTACAAAGTAAATACCAAAAAGGATATGGGATCCCATTGTCTTTAAAACAAAACATAATTTAAAATAATAAGACATTACATAATTAGTGCGGAAAATACATGTAAAAAGACAGAAAACCGAAACTACATCCTCGAATCGAATAACGCTCGGCCCCTTGACTCCATTCATCATCGATACACATCCTCCAAGCGTCACGAATCTTACCGCCTCTAAAGCTTATTTTCCTGCACATAAAACAGAAAGGAATGAGCCTAATGCCCAGCAAGGAAAATCTAACACATAGTCATACACATAATTTCATAAAAACATAAAGACTTAACATAATACATATAACATACACTTATTATAATGGCCATTATTACTTGGGGTCCCATAGACTAAACAAGCATATGCCCATGGAATTAGTGGGGTCCTACTAGCTAAGTAGGTCATATGCCCATAACCCATTTGGGGTCTTGTTAGCCATATGGGTCATATGCCCAAGCCTACAAACATACATACATATCATAACACTTTTAATAACATAAAACATATAGATAACATAAGCACATAACATATTGATTCTAGCCTATTTTCCTTACCAAAGTTACCGGGATAAAATGGACTGAGTTGGGACTTTTTGGAACACTCCTAAAACCATAAGAAAGAGTGAGTCTAAAGAAAGGAGATGAAATGAAAGAGAATAGGAAGCCTAAACCATTAAAAGAAAATATGCTTACCACAACTTAAGTGCTTAAGAACTTGGATTCCCTAACCAAAATGAGAATGAGGTTAGGAAATTGAGTAGAAGACTAAGAGAAAGGAAACATAACATAAATCAACTGAACTAGAGTTTTGGTTACCTCAAAGACTTGAAAGACCAATCTATACCTCCACCGAAATACTATAGAACTCACTTCCCAAAGTGTTTGATAAGCTTATGATGTTTAAGCTTATAGTTTTTCCCCAAACCAAGTGTTTACACTCTCACTCTCACTTAACACTAGCAGCTTCTGAACTTAGAGCAAATGGTGAATAATGGCTGGGTACTAGGTCCTATTTATAGAGTTTGGGAATGAAAATATCTTGATTTTACTTGAATAAAAATAATGGCTTTTTAGGTGAAAATCATTTGAATAATCGTTCAGCAGAGGCTGAAGACTCGTTCAAAAGATGCTGGACTGTTGGAGGAGTTTGAATGGCTGAAAGGAAATGAATTCGAAAACATTTGAAAACATACTGGAGGAGGCGATATATCGCCCCCTGTAGGAGATATATCGCCTGGGCCAGTATGCCCGAGGCGACCGTGCATCGTTTCGTGTTTTCCGTATTTACGTGCTGCGATATATCGCCCCCTATAGCTGCGATATATCGGCACATGCTGAATAATTAAACACGAAATTACACATTTTTAGCTAAGTTTGAATGGAGTAAACAGCCTTGACTAAGCCCTCAACGTATTCAAAGCTGCTGACTGACCCTATAACATTCAAACTTTACCCTTATTTAATTTAATCCTCCAAAATACTTAATCCTTAATTACCATTCATAACATGTGCTTAAAATCCTATTGGTTGATGTCTAAACCTTATAATATAATAAATATAATCCTTAATATCAGTCACATTAATCAAACCTTAGGTTATACTTAATATTCTTAAACTATAGGTTAAACTTAGAAAATCTATAAGTACTACTATGAGTGTCCAAATAATTCCCGGTCTGAACCAAAAATCCAAGGTAACAAAGATAACACTAAACATACTATAATACTACTAACAATTAGCTAAGTAAAGTTCTCGGACTCTACAGGGGACTTCGGTGGGCCTGGGAGAAATGAAGCAGGCGTGGAACTGTAGTGGCAGCTGGGGCATCGGGTGGGCCTGGAGCAAGGGCTGGGGAGGCAGGCCATTTTCTTTTGTTTTTTTTCACAACAATGCCACTTTTTTTCATCATTTTTCTTTCTTTTCAAGAGCAAATAAAATACAACAAATTCCCTATAAAACAAACATAAATTAAATTAAAACTAAATATTTTCAATAATAAAATATACAACATAAGTTCCATGAAAATATTAATTAAAACTTAATTTACTTAAACATTTAAGCTCAAAATTGCATCTTTTTAATTCTAACTTAACAATATTAATTATAAATAATTAAACTACAACATATTATAATAAAATATATCTAAAAAAATCTAAAAAATTACAATAAGATTAATAAATTAAAAATTACTTAAAAACTTAATAAGTTACTTAAAAACTTAAAGACTAAGCAACGATTAGCATAAAAAATGTGGTAAAATAGCTCTAATTTGTATAGTTATCACACCCCCAAACTTAAACTTTTGCTAATCCTAAAGCAAAGGAAAATTAAAATACACATTTTTTTATCTGTGATATAAAAATAATTTTCTCAAAAATTGCACAATGAAAATAATTCTAAAAAATTATTATGATAAAAGTTAAGCTTATGTAATTAATTAAATTGTCAATTTTGCTTTTAAAAAAAGGTTTTCATTAAAATTATTTTTTCACTTAAACTTATAGGAAATAAGAGTGTTCTTGTTATGAAAAATGTAATTTTTATTACAAGCAAAATTGACCCAATAATTAAAGTCAAAACTTAAAATTATTCATATTTTTAAGAGAATTAAACTCAAACTCAATCAAGATTTTTATCATTTAAAATGAAAAATATCACCAATTTTTTTTTTATATTTAGTTGTTCTTTTTACTTTTTATGAAAATGAATTTTTTTGATTTTTTTAACAAGATAACAAGACAGCAATATATATATATATAGATATAAATATATATTGAAATGAAACACTACAAAACAAAATAAAACATTATTTATATATATATATATTTTTCAAAACAAACTTGATACAATTCTACCTTCATATTAAACTCACTACCCCCAAACTTAATTTAAGCATTGTCCTCAATGTGTCAATATATAAATATAAATTAAAATTGACAAGATGTTAGAGTTTAGAATGGTCGTACCTCATCGTTGTGCAACGCCAAGAGAGCAAGAAACACTTAACAAAAAGTACAAGACACAAAAATAAACATGAAAACAAACACACAAAAATAACAAAACAGATAAACACAAGCTACCAAGAGTAATTTCAAGCAATCAAATAGCTTGGTAAATAGGATCCTCAAGGAGGAATTGATCAACTTCATCGGTTTTTAATTCTAAAAATGGCTTTAATTTTTGTCCATTAACTTTAAAAATATCACCATTGTTAGGATTTTCAATTTCGATAGCTCCATGTGAAAAAACAACTCGAACAATATAAGGACCAGTCCACCTAGAGCGTAATATTCCCAGGAATAAATGCAAACGGGAGTTGTATAAAAGGACTTTTTGACTAATCATATGCATCATTCCTAATTTCGTCTAGCTCATTCAATTGAAGTTTTCTTTTCTCACCTGCCTTGTCTAAAGAAAAGTTTAACTACTTAATTGCCCAAAAGGCTCTATGTTCTAACTCAACAGGTAAGTGACACGCCTTCCCATACACAATTCTGTAGGGTGACATGCCAATGGGCGTTTTGTACACGGTACGATACGCCCATAATGCATCAATGAGTCTTAAGGACCAATCTTTCCTAGTTTGATTCATAGTTTTTTCTAAAATGTGCTTAACTTCCCCATTAGACACTTCGACTTGACCACTAGTTTGTGGGTGATATGGTGTTGAGACTTTATGCATAATGTCATATTGTTTCATCAAATGTTCAAATGGCTTATTACAAAAGTGTGTACCGTTATCACTAATGATAGCACGTGGTGAACCAAAACGGGAAAATGTATTTTCTTTCAAAAATTGAAGCACAACTTTGTGGTCATTAGTGTGGCATGCAATAGCTTCAACCCATTTAGACACATAATCAACTCCAACATGAATATAAAGATTAAAAAAGAGTTAGGAAATTGTCCCACAAAATCAATGCCCCAAACATCAAATATGTCAATAATAAGAATATGATTTAAAGGCATCATGTTTCTTGTAGTTAAACTTCCTAACTTTTGGCAATGTTCACAAGCTTTACAATAAACATATGTATCATGAAAGATAGTAGGCCAATAAAAACCACATTGTAAAACTTTAGCATCTGTTTTCTTACCACTAAAATGTCCTCCACATGCATGATCGTGACAAAAAGATATAATTTTAGATTGGTCACAATTTGGAATGCATCTTCTAATTATTTGATAAGGGCAGTATTTAAATAAGTAAGGATCATCCCAAATAAAGTTTTTCACCTCAGAATAAAATTTAGATTTATCATGCTTAGACCAATGAGATGATATTTCTTTAGTGACCAAATAATTAACAATATCATCATACCAAGGAAATGAAGAAACATGCATCAATTGTTTATCAGGAAAAGTTTCAATGATAGGAGTGAAGTCATGTATAGTTTAACAACTAGTCTAGATAAATGATTAGCAACAACATTTTCAGATCCCTTTTTATCACGTATTTCTAAGTCAAATTCTTGTAAAAGTAGGATCCAACGAATCAAACGAGACTTAGCATCTTTTTTCGACAAGAGATATTTTAATGCAGCATGATCAGAATAGACAATAATTTTAGACCCTAACAAATAAGATCTAAATTTCTCCAATGCAAAAACAACAGCAGGCAATTCTTTCGCAGTTGTGGAATAATTTAATTGAGCATTATTTAAAGTTTTGCTAGCATAGTAAATTACATGAGGTGTTTTTTCAAGTCTTTGTCCTAAGGTAACACCTATAGCATAATCGGAAGCATCACACATTATTTCAAAAGGTATTTTCCAATCAGGGGGTCGAATAATGGGTGCCATAGTCAACAAAATTTTCAATTTCTCAAAGGAAATATGGCAATTATTATTAAAGACAAAAGCATTTTCTTTTCCAAGTAAATTTCATAAAGGCCAAGAGATTTTGCTAAAGTCTTTTATAAATCTTCTATAAAAACCGACATGGCCTAGGAATGATCTAATTTCTTTCACAGTTTTAGGTGGGGGAAGTTTTGAAATAAGATCAACTTTTGCTTTATCAATTTCCATTCCCTCATATGAGATTACATGACCTAAAAGAATTCCTTTTTTAACCATAAAATGACATTTTTCCCAATTGAGCACAAGGTTTTTCTCTTTGCAACGAATTAAAACAAGTGACAGATGGTGGAAACATTCATGAAAGGAAGAACCAAACACAGTAAAATCATCCATAAGCACTTCAAGAAATATTTCAACCATGTCAGAAAAAATTGAAATCATACACCTTTGAAAAGTCGCAGGTGCATTGCATAATCCAAAAGGCATTCGACGATATGCAAAAGTTCCGATAGGGCATGTAAATGTAATATTTTCTTGATCTTCTGGGGTAATGGGGATTTGGTTATATCCCAAATACCCATCAAGAAAACCATAATATGCATGGCCAGCTAAACATTCAAGCATTTGATCAATAAAGGGTAATGGAACATGATCTTTTCTAGTAACATTATTCCGCTTTCTATAGTCTATGCACAATTTCCACCCCGTTTGTAGTCTAGTAGGGATTGATTCATTTTTCTTGTTTTCAACAACTGTGATCCCAGATTTCTTAGGCACAACTTGAACTGGACTAACCCATTGACTATCAAAAATAGGGTAAATGTGTCACGACCCACTAATCTAGACTATTTGGACCATTAACGAATCTATACATAAAACTTACATTTTTGCGGAAATACCATAATTTATTGTAAACTTGTAGAAACAAAGGTTACTTTCATAAAATAAGTAGAATATGGGTACCCATTGTCTTTAAAACAAAAAATAACTTAAAGTAAAAAGGGTTACATAGAAAATGCGGAAAAATACATTTAAAAACCATAAAAACATAAACAAGACTACATCCTCGAATCGAATAACGCTCGGCCCCTTGACTCCATTCACCATCCATACACATCCTCTAAGCGTCACGAATCTTTCCACCTCTAAAGCTTATTTCCTGCACATAAACAGAAAGGAATGAGCCTAATGCCCAGCAAGGAAAATCTAACACATAGTCATACACATAAATTTCATAATAAACGTAAAGACATATCATAACACATAATACACTTATTATAATGGCCATTATTACTTGGGGTCCCATAGACTAAACAAGCATATGCCCATGGGATTAGTGGGGTCCTACTAGCTAAGTAGGTCATATGCCCATAAGCCATTTGGGGTCTTGTTAGTCATATGGGTCATATGCCCAAGCCTACAAACATACACATATACATATCATAACACTTTTAATAACATAAAACATATAGATAACATAAGCACATAACATATTGAGTCTAGCCTATTTTCCTTACCAAAGTTACCGAGATTATGGACTGAGTTGGGACTGTTGGAACACTCCTAAAACCATAAGAAAGAGTAAGTCTAAAGAAAGGAGATGAAATGAAAGAGATGGAAAGACTAAACCATAGAAAACATACTTACCGACTTATATGCTTAAAAGCTTGGATTCCCTAACCAAAATAAGAATAAGGTTAGGGGACTGAGTAGAAGGTTTTGAGAAAGGAAATAACATAAAATACAGAAAGGAACTAGAGTTTTGGGTTTACCTCAAAGATTGCAAGATCAATCTATCATCCACCGAAATACTATAGCACTCACTTCCCAAAGTGTTTGATAAGCTTATGATGTTGAAGCTTATAGTTTTTCCCCAAACCAAGTGTTTACACTCTCACACTCACTTAACACTAGCAGCCTCTGAACTTAGAGCAAATGGTGAATAATGGCTGGGTACTAGGTCCTATTTATAGAGTTTGGAGATGAAAAGATCTTGATTTTACTTGAATAAAAATAATGGCTTTTTAGGTGAAAATCATTTGAATAATCGTTCAGCAGAGGCTGAAGACTCGTTCAAAAGATGCTGGACTTATGGAGGAGTTTGAATGGCTGAAAGGAAAAGAATTAAAAAACAATTGAACATATGCTGAAGGAGGCGATATATCGCCCCCTGTAGGCGATATATCGCCTGGGCCAGTATGCCCGAGGCTCCCGTGCATCGTCTCGTGTTTTCCGTATCTACGTGCTGCGATATATCGCCCCCTATAGCTGCGATATATCGGCACACGCTGAATATTTAAACACGAAGTTACACATTTTTAGCTAAGTTTAAAAGGAGTAAACAGCCTTGACTAAGCCCTCAACGTACTCAAAGCTGCTGACTGACCCTATAACATTCAAACTTTACTCCTTATTATATTTAATCCTCAAAAATCTTTAATCCTTAATCACCATTCATAACATGTGCTTAAAATCCTATTGGTTGATGTCTAAACCTTATAATATAGTAAATATAATCCTTAATATCAGTCACATTAATCAAACCTTAGGTTACGCTTAATATTCTTAAACTATAGGTTAAACTTAGAAAATCTATAAGTACTACTATGAGTGTCCAAATAATTCCCGGTCTGAACCAAAAATCCATAGTAACAAAGATAACACTAAACATACTATAATACTACTAAACAATTAGCTAAGTAAAGTTTTTGGACTCTACAAAATGATACCTACGTCTAATAATTTTATGACCTCTTCTCTAACTACTTCTTTCATATTTGGATTTAGCCTTCTTTGACATTCCCAAGAGGCTTTAGCATTCTCTTCTAGATGGATTCTGTGCATACATATGGATGGGCTAATTCCTTTAATGTCTCCAATGGTCCAACCTATGGCTTCTTTATGTTTTCTAAGGACATCTAACAATTTATCTTCTTGTTCTTTATCTAAGGCGGATTCTATGATAACAGGTAAGGTTTCAGACTCTCCTAGAAAAACATATTTTAAATATTTTGGCAAAGGTTTAAGGTCTAACTTTGGACACTCGGAAATTGATTGAACATGATCTAAGGGTGAAAAAGGTTCCAACTTTGGTTTCATTTAAGGGTATAGACTCTAGCAAAGAATTCACATCATCATTATAGTCATCAACATGCAAGTTCATACCAAAGCATTTTTCATAAAAGTCAAGTAAGTCATTTCCATCATCTTCACAAATACTATATATCATGTTAACTTCATGCAGTTCCTCACACTAAACAGATTTAACAACATTAAAAACATTCAATTCAACAGCCATATTTCCAAAAGATAATTTCAAAATACCATTACGATAATTAATGATTGCATTAGATGTAGCTAAGAATGGTCTACCTAAAATGATAGAAATTTGAGCATGCACATTTTCCACAAGTTGAGTATCAAGAACAATGAAGTCAACAGGAAGATAAAATTTATCAACTTTTATTGAAACATCCTCTATAATGCCTCTAGGAATTTTTACAGAACGATCAGCTAATTGAAGAGTTATAGAAGTAGGTTTTAGTTCACCAAGACCAAGTTGCTTATAAACAGAATAAGGCAATAAATTCACACTGGCATCCAAATCAAGTAAAGCCTTGTTAATAAAATGATCACCAATAATGCATGAAATTGTGGGACCCCCATGATCTTTATATTTAACAAGACTCTTATATTGAATAATGGAACTAGCTTGTTCAGTTAAAAATGCCTTTTTAGGAACATTAGTGTTTCTTTTAATAATACAAAGATCCTTTACAAATTTAGAGTAGGAAGGAATTTGTTTAATGGCATCTAAGAAAGGAATATTGATACTAACTTGTTTGAAAATTTCTAAGATGTCATTATATTGGCCGCCTTTTTGAATTGGAAGTAATCTTTGTGGGAATGGGGCTTTTGGAATGAAATTATGGATTGAGGTTTCCTTGTTTGAAGAGTCATTAGAACTAGAAGGCTGACTCTTTTCTTTTTCTTTTTCTTTTTCAACCTCGGGTATGTAATCGGGTTTGACACTGTTCTTTCCGGACCTAAGAGTTGAAATTGATTTGACTTCTCCATAATGACTAGACTTTCCTATCTCATATTGACCTTTTGGATTAGGGATATGTTGACTAAGGACTGTACCTTTTTCTCTATCAGCTAAAGCAGTAGCGAGTTGTCCTACTTGTGTCTCGAGATTGGCAATTGAATGAGATTGATTTTGTAGGATTTGTTCAGTGGATTGCATAAATTTTTGTAAAGTATCTTTTAAGGAAGGTTACCTTTGTTGAGGATATGGTTGATTTTGTGGGGCATGAGTTTGGTTTTGCATGTTGTATTGGTGCCCTTGATTCATTTGAGGTTGGTTTTGTCTCCATGAAAAGTTCGGATGGTTTCTCCAATTTGGATTGTAGGTGGATGAAAATGGGCTATCATTTGGTTTCCCATAAGCATGAAGAGCATTGGCCTCCTCAGAAAATACTTCTTGGTAGGAAGGACATGATTGGACATTAGGGCAAGGACTAGAACATATAGAACAAACATCTGTTCTTGGTTGTATTGGAGAATTTATAGTTTGGCTTATGGCTAAAGCTTATACTTTTCTCGCTAATTTGTCTAAGGATGTTCTTAAGTCTAATTCATCTTTTACTTCATACCTTCCTCCTCTTTTTGGTGAATTAGTTGACCTATACCTAGGATCAAAATAATTCCATTGTTGTGAATTGACAGATAAATCTTCAAGGGCGTCCCAAGTCTCTTGTCCTTGAAATTTTAAAAAAAATTTGGTATGCATAGATTGAATCATTTAACGATTAGAAGGAGTCAAACCATCATAAAAATATTTTACAAGTCTCCATTTTTCAAAACCATGATGAGGACATTTTAATAATAAATCTTTAAATATTTCCCAACATTCATAAAACTCTTCATTATCTTTTTGAAAAAACTCAGAGATTTCTCTCCTTAGACTATCAGTTTTAGACATAGGAAAAAATTTCAGCAAGAATTTACACTACACCAAATGACATATTCCATAATACATGATTATAAGAGTATTTCAAAAGTATTATAATAAGTTAAAGTGTTCAGCCAAAAAATAAGTAGATAAATGTATTAAGGGCGAGGCCAAAAATTTAGTAAGTGGGTAAGTGAAAAATTGAAATGGGAGTGGTGAAAAAAATATCCCAAATTTCTCTCTCCTTTTTCTTTTGTTTCGCCAAATCATTCTCTACCCCATTGCTCCATCTTCGTCTGACAACAATTCTCCCACCTCTCTCTTACATTCACTTTTTGGTCATAATCGTAATAGATGAGGTGAGGGTTTTAGAAATATGTTTTTAATTTTTTGGAAAAGTCTTGGTCTTCTCTTGGTAAGTTTCATTATCTCTCTCTAATAAAGAGTATAGGGCAAGGTAAGTTTTCTTTCGTGTTTTGTTTAATGAATAAAGCTCTATGATTTTATTCTAAGTTTAAAATGTATGAATACAATTTATTAGATCTGAAAAAGTTTATTTTCATTTTTTATTAGGTTTGTCGTGAGTTCCTCTTTAATTTTTTAACATTGTATTTTTTGGGCATTTTTTGTATGATTTTTGGTTGATAGCACAAACAAAATCTAGGGAAGAATTCTTTGTGCCATTTTGATTTCTTTCTCTTTCTATTATATGGATATATATATATACTCTTGTTTTATTGGGTTCTTTTTAAGTGACCCATAATATTATTTTTTTGCTTTGTTGGAATGTAATCCAAAGTTGGCGAGTTATTGTAACAAAAAGTTATTAAAGTAAATGATATATAAAAAAAAGGTTTATGTTGATAACTAAATTACTCTGGTTATTAATATTTATGCTGGCTAAAATGATGAAGGGTAAATCATTTAGTGTATGCCCAAATATTTTCAAGGTGATATATTTTTTCTTGTTTTTTTCTTTTGAAAGGTTGGGTTTTGTTTCACTTATTTTTCTTCTCTTGTTTTTTTTTTCTTCTTCAGATTTCTCTATTTATTTTGAGTATGGAGCTGCTATGTTTCTTGTTCTTGTAATATTCTCTTATGTTGTTCAGTGAACTTGGTGAGGACAAAAGCTGATTTTGTTTGCTATAAGAATAACTTTGTTGATGACTATCGCTTTGCCTATTTTACAGTTGGGTTTGCATCTATGATACGGAACTTGAAAACAAAAATAGGGGTATAGTTTTTCTCTTATCACTTTACTCCGTTTTATATAAATAAACTTTAATTACTTTTGCTTTTATTAGTGCCTAAGTGTGGTCCACATTGAAGCAAGTTTTGCTAATACCATATGGTGGATAGAAACATCCTCATTCTTATTATGTTGGTGATCTAACAGAAGTAAAGAACTATTTTGGATATGTAAAGGTTTGTTATTGTTAATGAGACTAAATTTTTATTTGAGTGAATTTCCTCTGTATTTTCTACTACAATCTATTTTGTTTGTGGGTTTGTTAGGGTGCTGGGATATAGGATCACTATTGTGTTGTTAGTAGATAGCCTATTTTGACAACTTGGTTATATACACTTCAAAGCATCTATAATCGTGACCAAAGTCATTTTCTACTTCTCTGGCACAGTGACCTCACATTAATAATATATTTTTTTCATATCTTTAACTTTCATATAATGATTTAATATCTTTATCAATCTTTTAATCTGTTATGTTCTACTTTGGCAATGATACACTTTCATATCTCATTTTATTCTCGTGTGTTTCAATGTCGTAGTTTATAGTTTTTTCTTTGGAAACTTAAGTAGTTTATCTTTATTTCATATAAAACTGGTCGTTGCATACATTGAGAAGAATACTTAATGTTCTAAGGTCATGCTCAAAAATCCTGCCTTTGAAGAAATTAGTTTTCATGTCTTCCATTACTACAACTATTTGCACTGGAGAACCAGTGGCACCAGATGTGTTAGTTGAGGAGACATGGGAGCTTCATATCCTGTTTTTTTGTGAGAAATCAAAGGTGAGTACATGTATTTGACACTAGTACTATACACCAATATATAGGCATGTTAAACCGTGATTATGGACTATATTAATTTAGGCGTGTCAAATATAATAATTGCAATTCTTATGTGAGCTATAATATCAATTCTTATTATAGCCTTCGTTTTTTGAGAAAAGCTTTGAACAGGTAATAAAAAATTATTTGCAAAAAGCTCTCATGTGGAGAAGTGCTCTTCTTCCCTCCAAAGAAAGAACTAGCCCAGATAGTTAAACAACAAAAAACTATGCACTGCTTACTGTGTTTTCTATGTTCGATGTGATTATAATAAAAAAAGATCAAATAAATTATGTGCATATATGTTTTTGGTTAGATATATATATATGTGTGTTTTTAATTAGATATATATTTTCTACGTTAGAAAGTAGGAAAAAAAAGTTAAAACTTTGAAGAAAAGCTATTGAAAATCTCTATTAGCTATAGTATATAACTTTAGTGGGAAACGTATCAACACATACATCAGACCAAATAATCAATGCTCACAGGAACACATTGATATTTATGTATTAATTAAATAAAAAAATTTAATTTGCTTTTGGTTGGTTTTGTAGAATTACCAAATACTAATTATGTATTTTAAGTTTGGGTAATGAAAGTCAAATGTTGAAGTTGCATTGATGCTAAATGAATTGAGACAGTTGGCAAGGGCTATAATTTAATTATGCTTGTTCTCTTGCTTTTAATATAATTTCTTATCCTTTGTGGGTTTAGCTTCTATAAATATATATGTACATCTTTGTGCCTATTGATTGTCTATAGTCTGATTACTTTAAAGAAATAAGAATTTCTATTTAATGACACATTTGGTATATATATATTGTTATTAGCTTGTTGTTGTCTCGTCTGTTTGGGAGTATTTCATGGCATAAATTGCATGTATAGACACTGTGAGATTGATAGATTTAACTGGTTGTGAGTTTAGGCACCTAAGGGATGGCTTGTACTAGTTGGCTAAAAGCTAATTTAATCACAGTTATGCCCAGCTAGCTATTAGTTACCAATTCTCTTTTTTATTTTGTTTATGTTTTTCTATGTTTGTGTGAATATAGTGGTTTGATCTGAAAGATTTTTGATCTTATTTTGTGTTTGATTTTTAGTATCTAGCTTTTGATTATTCTTAGTTTGATTTTGACTTTGGTTCTGCTTTCTTTGTACGGAGTTTAAAAGGCTTTTAGAGCTCATTTAGAGCATTTACTAGTATTGAGGGGACCTATTTTATGCTTATACCACTTCTTCTGAGTGATTAAAAATATCTAGAAATGCATCACTCTTAAAAAGTAAGCAGTGCGAGTACAAGGTGTTTGGGACATAAAGTTATCGTATGTGTGATGGTTTTCTTGTGATGCCTTTTATTTTTTGGGACTTTAAATAGTCTTAAGACAACCTTTACCCTTGGACCTTCACGTCTTCTATAGATGGTTCAGTAACATAACTTCTAAATTGGGTCATTTAAACATGTTATTTCTGGAGTTGTACAAAAAAATTACTCAGATTGTACTTGATGACCATCCTTATGCTGAACTTTCAGGTAAATATCTCATTAAATATTAATATGTGTAGCATATCTATCATCTGCATTACATTTTGATCCATTTCTTAAGAAAAATTTCAGGTGTGTGCTTTTGTTCTTACTTGGACTATGTGACAATTGGAAGATTTTTCGGCTAGAAAAGCAAAGGTTTGAATTCAGTTTTCTTATGCTATTTTTCTGGCATGCATGTTAACTATCTTTTGGTTGAGACAATTTATTCTTCAAAAATAGAATTTGAGCAGAAACATTATGTTATTTTAACCATTGCAATTATACCAACTTAATTTACACTTTTAAGCAACAGACTTCCAGCTCAGATGCACCAAGAAATCACACCAAACATTATAAAGAAAGAAAGAAAATACAACTTAAAGTTGCTTCAATTTTACGATAAATATATAATCTATAATAGAGGTTCACCTTGGCTGCAGTGAGGATAGAGATCAATGATGGCTACTGCCTCATTTTTGGTTCCTTGACTAGAGTCACTCTTAGAATCATGTGATTGCGTCTCTCCAGAGTTAGTATTGGATACTAACAACATCTTTGGTTTGAAAGACCTATGCATAAAAAAAGTTGGTTTTGAGGGTACTGCAAGAGTACTGATAGAGTGGCTATTAAGCATGTGAATAATTGAATTCATAGATGGTCTATTAGCTACATTTTCTTGCACGCACAACAACCCAATATAAAGATTGTATACAGGAATGGTGTAACATGAAAGGGAATGCAATCTGTGAAATATGTCTTCATGTAAGAATTCAAATGATTTAGATTTCTCTGCTTTTGAAACTTCTTTTTTCGGGTCTTTTTTTCTGTACTTGTATTTCAGAAAACTGAACTGGGTCTATCTTCTATTCTAGTTTTGAATTGATCGAACCAAGATTTCATCGTTTTAAGTTTGTTCCTGATTTTGGATGCCTCAAAATTTATGTTTATGCTCAACTTTTCTTTTATGTTTACAAGAATTACTCTGTTTTTCAGTTTACAAGAATTACTTTATATGCTTTCTTTGGGGGCTGATTTTCCCATGACTTTTTTATAGTACTTACACATTATTCTTGGAATATTTTAAATTTCTAATATGAAAGTTTCTAATAATAACAATATTATATATGCAGAATTATGAACCAGGATACCCAACACCTCTAAAATTTCTCCTCTAATTGAAGCAGCAGTGACCATTAGGTACACAAATTTCAACTATTAAAAATGGTTTAGTCATTTTATTTTTCACTTTTTCGAGAAAAAGGGTAGCTTTAAATTTAAACATTAAGCTAAAAGAAGCTATTTGTTTTTCTTTCATAGTTTTGTTTTGGTTCTTGAATGGCTTATTAAATATGATCACTTTTCATTGGTTTTTTATGGTATTTTATTTGTTTGAATCTGGCATATGTGCCATTTATTTTTCTAGTTTCTTATTTCGTAAGATGCAATTACTTAGTTGGCTTCTCAAAATTGTAGGAACTTTAACTATTTTGCATGTGTAGTAAATGTCTGTTCATGTCAGTCTACCTATTTAAATAGCTAGAATAATCAAATTTGGATGTTGACCTGGAGTAGGTAAGGAATGAAATTACTGGTAGCATTCTTATTG
The DNA here is from genome assembly GCF_963169125.1 of Humulus lupulus. Taxonomy (NCBI): domain Eukaryota; kingdom Viridiplantae; phylum Streptophyta; class Magnoliopsida; order Rosales; family Cannabaceae; genus Humulus; species Humulus lupulus. Next base: position 270,061,500 of record NC_084795.1, on the reverse strand, counting down.
AAATTTATTGACTATTTGTTAGGTGTCAAATGTTCATACGAAGTCTAACTATTTGTTAACTCTGTTTACAAAATGTGTAAGGAATTCATTTGTGGGTTTCACTATTTTATATGATTAATAATTCATTTGTCAAGAAAAGAGCGTTTCGTTACATGGCTTGTCAATGGTGCTTTAAATTTAAACATTAAGCTAAAAGAAGCTCTCATAGAAAGCATGTTGTAGAATAATTTGCAATGATTTTTTAGAATGATTTCTTTAGTTTCATTTTTGTTGTTAGAGTGCTCATATATGATATCATAATTTGGTTGAGTTATTTTGATTTCACTTGAATATTTTCCTTTAAAAACAAGACAGTACAATCTGATTTAACAACTCCTTTAGGTTTGGTCTTTGCTTTAGTTATTATTTTATGTACTTTGACAGAAAAGTTTAGATAATTAGATTGGTCATGTGTTCTACGTAGCACCCAACTCACAAGAGCATAAGGTGCTATTTGAGGTTTTGAGAGCTGTTGAAGAGACAAAGGTCTTCCTTGATAAGTAAAAGGATATTCTTGTGAACAAGGTGTCTCTATTAGTTTTTAATATATATTTATAGATATACATATATATTGTATTTCTTTATGCATAATGAATTTATGTTTTAAAATAATGGAGAATAACATGAAGCACTAGGGAAATGGGAGAGTGCTCTTATGCATGGAGTGATTTGAAAACAACTTCTTTTTTGATATTTCCTTTTGTGGTTTGGTTTAAGCTATTATGGTATGCATGTGGACGACTGATTATAGAGACTTGGGCATGTCTAGTTTCATCCTCTACTCATTTTAAGTTTATTTTTTTGATGAATTGATAACCCAATTGATATGTGATAGTGATTTCATGGTTCTTATTATGCTTAGATGACTTAATGTCATATATAAGAAATTTGTATCTTTTTTGCATTAAAGGAATTTTTTTCAATTCAAATTGAATGTTCAACTCTTTATTGAATATCCTGGTATTGCTTGAGTTTCTAGCTGAACTGATCTATGTGAATAATCAGTGCAAGGAGAGACAAAGCGAGAGGAAAACAGAGGAAGAAACTTGTTCATTGGTTCAACGAAGCTTGTTTTTTTTCTTTTTCTTTTTCATAGAATTACACTGTGGCTTTTTTTTCTTTTATTATATTATATTTGGATCATCATATGAAAATTTTGATCTATTGAGTTGTTACTTTTAGACATAAAATAATTGTTTTGCTTGTTGATTTTAGAAATTTGAGTCTTCAATAAAAGCCTAAGGTATACTTTCACTCATTGTTTTGCTTGCTAATTTTAGGAATTTGAGTCTTCAATAAAAGCCTAAGGTATACTTTCACTCAGATTTGCCTAAGGTATAAAAGGCACATACATATTTAGATGGATACTGTAATTTCACAAGCTTAAGTAACATTTGGTTCTCTGTTCTTTGGTTTTTCATGTATATGAGGATTTCTCTGATTTTTTATTTTATTTTGGTTTGATAGAACTACCTGGTGCAACATCAGTAGATGTTTAAGGTGAGGCCCAATATTTAACCAATGAGATGTTCAAGAAACCATTTCTGAGATTTTCAACAACTTTCTTTTGATTGGAAAATCGGAGGTCAGTATATTGAACTATGATTATCTTTCTATGATGGTTTAGGATTCTCTTAATGTATATAAGGTGAACATATGCATGTTCTCATCTGCATCTGTACAAGCCCACAGAGATAGTTTATGTTTGCTAGTGCTTTTCTTGGAATTTTCTTTGATAATGCAATCACGTGAACAAAATTCTGCTATGGTTCTAAACTTGATTCCAAATACAGTAGTTTTGTCTTGCATTATCTGTCCAGAACCAAGCTCAAGATAAGGATGAGAAACTTAATTGGTAGATACTCCAAATTTTCATTTTGACTGCAGATAATAGTACCATGATTTTAAATAAACTGCATATAAAATTGGTATAAGACCTTGTAATTTATATATTTGGTCTTTGATTATAAGCCCTGTTTATTTTATAAAACAATTTGCACCTTCTTGTTGATTAAGATTCTAGGTCCTGTATATGGAGGTTTCACTTAGCTCTCTTCCTAGATAAAAGAGCCTAAGTTGTGGAGTATTACTAACATATTGGATTTATTGCATTGCAATTTAATATTTTTATGATCATGATTTTTTGTAGCTTTTGTGTTGTAAAGACTATTGTTTCTCTGTTCTTCATCAATTAAATTGAATCCTTTAGTGTAGAAATTAGCTATAAATGATTTTATTACTACAAAATTTATCTATTAAGTGGTAGCTGATATATCTGATATGGTTTGTTATGAGTCTGTTAGTCTTGCTCTAATTTTTAGCTCATTACAAGTGTTGAATCACAAATATTCAACACTTGCATATATTTCGATAAACTTTAGTTCATTCATTCTCTATTCTCTCTGATGATATGTGCACACAAACATTTTACACATGACATGCCTTTTTAAACCAGTGAATAATTTTTTGGTTAGAAGTAGTAGATTCTTTCTTGACTGGTTATTTTTTTTACTAGTATAAATGTTTATTCAACATTAGCCGATATGCAATCCAAGATTATGATAGTATTATTGACTATTTTAGATGAATGGTATGATATTTCATGACCTCATTAGTTTTTCTTTTATGTTTTATTTACCAGATTCAACAAGTAAAGTGCAAAAGAAAATATGATTTGGAAGGCTTTGGTGTGCTGACATTTGGAAGATCATGAATTCCTACTTTTACTAGATAATAAAAATAAAATATTTCTTTGTTTATTTTGCAGATGTGACAAGCGAAATAGAAAAGGATACTTAATTTTGAAGGCTTTGTGTTGGGCAGATGTAGAATATTTTGTGTTGAAAGTAGTAACTTGTCAATATGTTGAATATTTAAGACTACTTGAATACTTAAAGAACATTTTGTTGTTGATGACAGTGTTGAATGTTTTAAACTAATTTGTGGATTGTTAATACAATGTTGATTGTTTTTACTTTTTGTTATTTGAAAATCAAGTTCATTTGATGATGCTAGTATATATTAGAAAGCTAATTTTAATTATATAAATAAAAAATAAAAATAGAATAGAATAAATTAGTGTTATATAAATGAATATATAATAAGAATTTAAACTTATCTAAATATTAAAATAATACGAAAAATGTGTTATAATATCTATTACAATAACACTTTTTATAAGTAAAGAATTTTGTCATGCAAACTTCATTATATAACACAAAAAATGTGTTATACTAAAGTGTAGTATAACACAAATTTATAAGTATTGAAATGTGTTATATAATCGACTATAAATAATATAATTAAACACTTATCTATTTATTAAAATAACACATCTGTATAACAATGATAAAGTGTTATGTAAAGTACCCTGACTGAAACGACCCAACTATCTATGAAACATAGGTCATTAAACCTACTAGACATAAACACAACTTTGAAAAGAACATACATAAGAAAATTCATAATTTTATTGAAAACTTTAAAGAAAAAATATTTGTAATACATAAATGAGCTCATTGTTTTAAAATAAAACATAACTTTAAATAAAATTATTTACAAAGCTACATGCGGAAAAATACATAAAAACATAATTTTAAAGAGACTAAAAAAAACGTTGTCCTCGAATCGACACGCAGCCCATCAACTCCATTCACTTCCATACACACACCAAGCTTCCAAGAATCCTTCCGCCTCTGCATCTATTTTCCTGCATCATACTAAAAGAAAAGGAGTGAGCCTAATGCCCAACAAGGAAAAACTACTAACAACATAAACATACACATAAAATCATATCATAACATATGCTATAAACATATCATAACATATACTAAAAACATATCATAACATATGCTATAAACATATTATAACATATACTATATAAGACTATACTAATAATGGCCATTATGACATGTGATAAACCATCTACATCCCCTGTCTAATATTTGAGGTAGGCTAGATCACATGTAGTGTATGATAACCCATCTACGTCCCCTGTCTAACATTTGAGGTAGGGTAAATCATAACATAACATATTAAAACATAACTTATCATAACATATTAAACATAACATAACATAAAAGCATAACATATCATACAAACATACAAGATCTAGCCTATTTTCCTTACCAAAACCGGGATATGAGAACAAATGCGGGATGTAGAACACTCCTAAAACCAGCAATACAATAGTGAGTATTTCTAAAGGAAAAATATGAAAATAATAGAATTAAACCACCAAGAGAAAACTTACCGAAAAGACACCTTAAGTTCAAAGAACTTAAAAACCTAACCACAAAACCATAACAAAAGTTAGAACCTGAATGAAAACTAAAGAAACGAAGGAATCAAAAGAATTAAACTTAAGAATAAGGGTACATTTGTTGATCTTAAGGATTGGCCTAACTCCAATACCAAAATACTCTAATCCTTACTTCCCAAGTGTTTGATAAAGCTTAAGAATGATAAAGCTTTTTCTTTCCTAACCCAAGTGTATAACTCTTATGTTCTCACTAGCACCTTGGAGTATGATCACAGCTGAAGAGTATGTGAAAGGGCTGGGTACTAGGTCCTATTTATAGAATTCTAGGAATAAAAATATTCTATTAAAAAAAATATTTACATCCTTAAATAAACATGATTATGACAAGTGTCATACTCTTAGTGGCTCTGGAAGGTTCTAGAGTTTCTAGATCTTTCTTCTATTTTTAAAAAAATATTTAATTTCATTCTAATTATAATCCAAATTTAAATTTAAATAAAATAGAATCCTAACTTCTAACTTTCTAAATCTCGTAACTCTAAACTCACCTATAGTAAAATCAACATAACTAGAGTTGTAGAACTCCGATTTAGACCATCTTTATACCGTTAGAAAGCTAATTCAATTATCTACAACTTTCTAGAAATACTAGTTTTCGAAATCCATAAAATAACTGAGTCAAAAATAGGTCGAAAGTTACAGTACCTTAAAGTTACGGAAAATCTATTTAATTATCTAATTAACAATCTAATCCACAAATAAACAAGTTTGTGACAAATGTCATGCTCCTAATGGTCTTGGAAGATTCTAGAGCTTTCTTAAACTTTCTTTTATTTAAACTATACTTAAATCCTTAAATGAACATGCACACGACAAGTGTTATGATCTTATTAATTCAATCTAAACCTTATAGTATAATAAATAACATCTTTATAATCAGCTATATTAATCAAACCTTATGTTATAATTAATATTCTTAAACTATAGGTTAAACTTATAAAATCTATAAGTGTTGCTACGAGTGTTCAACTAAAACCCGGTTTGAACCAAAATCAACGAAATTTAAAATACTACAACTACTACTAGCTAGCTAACTAAGTAAACATTCGGGGACTCTACACTGACCTACGATAACATAGTCAATCTTAACACGTTAAAAAGTGTTATGGTATGTTTTCATGACACGTTTTTGGTCCTATTAAAAGCATTTTTTCTTGTAGTGTTATTATAAAGTCGATCCCATGTAGTTATAGACCCCGTGGGAAGGGAGTTTAACCAAACTTTTGATTTGTCTTTTAATGAAAAAGGAAATAATCTTAGTTTGACCGACTCAACAGAAATTTTTTAAAATTTAAATGTTGAGCAAATTTCTAAGAAATCTTTGACATGCGTGTTAGGATCCTCTCTATCTAACCCATAGAAAGATGGCAACAATTGAATGATTGATGGTTTAAGCTCAAAATGGGTAGTAGAAGTGGTTGGAAGAACAATACATGAAGGAGCATTAGATGAAATAGGTGCAAAATATTCAAGCAAAGTTTTTTCAGGCACAACATTTTCATCAACATGATTAGCAATTGGTTCCATGATGCTCAAATTTTTACTAACACTTTCAATTTCAAACAAAGATAAACGTCTTTTTACTAATCAATTTTTAGAGTTGCGTTCCCAATGATGGATACAATTTTCACAAAGCAACAAAGATAATCTCAAACAAACAATTTTTTGATGTGGAAGATCAGTAAAAACTGCAACCACAGAGCATACTTAGAATTTTTAGAGATTTCACAACAACATATTTTTTATGGTTCACTTATCCCCAGGCCTATTTGATTCCATTTACTTGCACACTACAAACAACTCCCCGAGGTTAATTAGTAGAGGCGGATTGAGAATTTTTTTCAAATTTCCTTTAAGCAAAAATTGCTTATGGTGAAAGGACAAGATTTAGGTTTCTCTTTTTTTTTCAAGTATTTTTTATTCACAATTACACACTATTATGATAAAAGACAAAGAAAAATAAGGTAAAATTAAATAAGACTATAAAAATTAGGCAAGAGTAGGGAGGCATAGCATGCCATCAACCATAACAAAAATAAGGTAAAATTTAGGAGGCACAAGTGCCATCAACTAAAACATAAGCTAAAAGACTAGGAGGCAAAATTGTCATCAACTAGCTAGGAAGCAAAATTTCCATTAACTAGTAACAAAAAAATAATAATAAAAATAACAACAAGATAAATAATGAAAATTACAACAAAGGTTAGGAGGCACAAGTGTCGTCAACTAACAAAGAAATACAAGGAATAAAACAATAAAATTACAACAAAATTAGGAGGCACAAGTGTCATCAACTATAAAAATTAAAAGGATAGATTGATGGGAGGCACAAGTGCCGTCAACTAAAAAACAATAAATATAAATAGATAAGTAAACTTTTTTTTATGGGTCCGTCCCAAATTTTCTTTTTATCTCTTTTTTTGAGTTTTATATAAATATATATATTTTTGTATTTTTGTATATATAGTTTTTTTAAGTGCAAAAATTAAAATAACTAGTAGAAAAATTTACTAACCTTGAGATAAATTTCGTTTCTTTTCTTGCAACTCCCTGGCAACGGCGCCAAAAACTTGATGGACCCAAAACGGGTATCTTTTAAAAATTTATAATGCGCAAGCGCACGAATTGTATATGAAATATATTGTTCGTGTAAGCACGAGATCGAACTCAAAGGAGTTGTCTAAAATAAAAAATAAAACTATTTTAAACCAAAATTAATAAATTCTAACCTAGCTCCAAAGATTGATGAGATTTAATTTCGTGAACATAAAATAAAAGATTTAAAATAAAGCTATTTAAGAGAATAAAAATAAAGCAATTATGATGTGAAAATAAGTGTTAAAAGGAAATATTATTAAGATACTAGAATCCACAAAATGTAAGTTTAATAATACTTATTAGTATATTGATTCCCAAGTTTTAGTGATAATTAAAATAAGTCAAACTATCATTTTCCATATAGATTTATAATTTTAAGCATAATTTCAAAGTATTTAATGTGAATCAACCTAATGAAACAACAAAAAATCAAATAATATTATTTATAAGGAAAAACATAGTATTTTTGTTCTAAGCATTGGATGTGTACAATTTAATGACACATCTTACACAAAGAATATTATGTGTTGCAAAATGAAGAACAAAGTGCAATATTATCTAACAATCCAAAATATGAGATATTAAAGATGAAAGACATATATGAAGAAGAAAAATCCATAAACTTTGTTGCATTACAAGGGAAATAAACATACAACACAAATATTATCTAGTTACAAGTTTCTTCATCATGATCTTAATAATCTTATGAAAAATATTTGAAGCACATAACTAGAATAGAAATTACAAAATAAATAAAATACATACTTGAAAATGCTCTTGAAGAACACCAAAATGGTAGAGAGAAAATGGTCGAAAGAAGATGGTAACAAAAAATTAAGCACCCCAAAATGGTCTTGAAATTCCATATTTATAGCCAAAATGAGATTATTAAAATAATCACTCTAAATTAATTAAATTGATTATATTAAATAAATTAATACCAATATGGAAAGTAGGGGTAAATTGTAGGAGTGATGATGATTTTGGGTAAAATGTTGTACTAAAATTGGGTAAAAATTGGCATTTTTGGACAAAGTAACAAGGGGACAGTTTATGGGCTCAAGGAAAATTGTACACATTTTCTGGGATGGCAGCAAGGCTGCAGGCGGTTGTTTGGGGCGGCTTGGGCCGAGTGGCTGCTGAAGCTTCGGGCTTAGGGGTGCAGCTGGCGTGTGGGCCGAGCTTCAGGCCTGGGGTTGTTGGCTTCGGTCTGGCAGGTGGCTAGTGGCCCAGATGGCTGAGGGGGGGACTTCGGTGGGCCTGGGAGAAATGAAGCAAGTGTGGGCCTTTGGTGGCAGCTGGGGCATCAGGTGAGCCTGGAGCATGGGCTGGGGAGGCAGGCCATTTTCTTTTGTGTTTTTCACAACTATGCCACTTTTTTTCATCATTTTTCTTGCTTTTCAAGAGAAAATAAAATACAACAAATTCCCTATGAAACAAACATAAATTAAATTAAAACTAAATATTTTCAATAATAAAATATACAACATAAGTTCCATGAAAATATTAATTAAAACTTAATTTGCTTAAACATTTAAGCTCAAAATTGCATCTTTTTACTTCTAACTTAACAATATTAATTATAAATAATTAAACTACAGCATATTATAATAAAATATCTATAACAACAAATAAAAATCTAATAAATTAAAAATTACTTAAAAACTTAGTAAGTTACTTAAAACTCAAAGACTAAGCAACAATTAACATAAAAAAATGTGGTAAAATAACTCTAATTTGTAGAGTTATCAGGTTGCAGAAGGTTCTTCTCCCTCAAAGCCTACCTCCACGAGCCCTAGCTCCAGGCTCCGGACTCTACAAACATGGTCGATGGTCCTGCGACCTCGATATCAAGCACCACCAGGCCCCAGTTACCATGACACCTCCTAGTGTGAAGTCTCCTCCTTCTCCTCCTTGCCTGATCTCTGCTGAAGACAAAGTCAAAAAGGTTGCGTCTCCTTCGGCTCCTCAACTTGTAGGCCCCCCAACCATAACTCGGTAGTTTGTGGCCTTGTCTCACATGTGAGAATACCCATTGGAAAGCGTGGTCGGGACCCTATGGGCCAATCTCTGCTCAGACTTTCTGTCTTTGGTTGGCCAGTCGTGTAGCAACCTCGATGACGAGGTGTGGTGGTTCCTGAGGGGGGACAATCCCACTCGCCTCACTGACCAGACCATGGAGCTCGAGGTTTCAGTAACTTTGTGTCTTGTGATTTTTATTTTCTTGGCCACTTTGTTAATTTTCTAACCATGGTAATCTTTTCTTTCAGACTCTCCTCAGTATCCTTCACTAAAGCTCGCAGTTCTCCTCAAGACTGGCGGTGGCTGACACCCTGGTTTATGACATAAACCAAGCTCGAATCCGCATCGAGGATGATCTGAAAGAGGCTAAGGGGGCCCAGGCAAAGCTCGAGGACGCTTTCAAAATCTCTCAAGCCAAACTCTCCTCTTTCGAGACTGTCGTCGACAATCGGAAGGCAAAGCTTGACACAAAGACAGCTAATTTCGACGTCGCTAAGGCCGACATTGATCACATGAGGGTGGAGACTAGTGTTTCCAAGGCGAAGGCTGAATGTCTGAGGGAGGAGAAGAACTCTAGGATGAAAAGAAACACATGCTCGAGGAATTTAAGGCCAAAAAGGATTAGGCAACCGACCAGGCCATGTACCTGATGTGGTCCCTGAACCCCAAGATGGACACCTCATTTCTTGAGGATAAAGAAGAAGAATTCATCTCAAAGTGGAAGACTCGGTTGGCCAAGGAGGAGGTTATGGCCACCATACTGGATGGCGGAGCTGAAGAGGAGACGGGGGAGGAGGCCGAGTCCGCACCTGCTGGTCAAGACTAAATTTTACTAAGTAGGGATACGTCCCTTATCAATTTTTTTGTAATTATTCTTACACCCTTCAGACAAAGACAATTTGAAACATTTACTTATGTTTCTTATTTGTATGTTAATGTTAGTTTTTATTATCTATGCTTATATTCTTTTCTCAAAATATTTACGCATATTGTCTACCTTGGTCATATTCTTTGCGCCTTATAGTTGGGATTTTGCCTTCAATAGGCAACATGGCCTCGCATCCATAAGCTAGGGAGAAAGGGGTATGCCCTGTTGAGGTTCGTGTTGTCGTTTTGTACGCCCATATGACATGTGGTAGTTCCTCTGGCTATCTTCCTTTAGCCTTTTCTAGCATTTTCTTCATAGAACTCTTTCGGGTCTTATTTACTGCTTCGACCTGGCCATTTGACTATGGACCACAGAGGAGAAACTTTTAAATATCCAATTCTTTACACATAAATGTGTGAACATGTCACTGTCGAATTGGGTCCCATTATCTGATACAATCTTTCAAGGCATCCCGTACCTACAGAATATACTCATCACCACAAAATCCATAACTTTTTTCGAGGTGATGGTAGCTAGAGGTTCAACTTCGGTCCACTTTGTGAAATAATCAACTGTGACTACCGCATATTTTACTCCTCCTTTCCCAGTTGGCAAGGAGCATATGAGGGCGATTACCCATACCGTGAATGGTCATGGAGAGCTCGCGGTATCGAAAGGAATAATTGACACTTGTCACACCGCTTAACATATTCAAACGAGTTTGCTTTTAATTGCAGGCCATAAGTATCCTTGCCTAATCACATTTTTCGACAGACTATGCCCCCCGGTGTGGTCTCCACAAAATCCCTCATGGATTTCTTCTAAAATCTTTCTTTTCTCGGGCGAAGTTACACACCTAAGTAGTGGCATGGAATAACCTCTTCTGTACAATCTTCCTTCCAAAATGGTGTATCTTGGTATTTTGTCAAGTGTAATTAATAATATTAAAAAAACTTAAAAAGAGATATATAACTAAAATATATTATTGTCTATACTATAATATAATTTGATCAAATTTACAAAATAACTCACCATTAACTTTATTAAAAAAAACTACTATTTAAATCTTAGCCAAAAATAAAAATAAAAAACTAAATATATTCTCACTACAACATGATAATTTGATGAAATTTATTAAACTAACTCACTTTTAAATTTATTTAAAAAACTAAATTTTTAAATCTTAACCAAAATAAAAAGAAACACACTATTTTAAAAAATTGAAAAAATACAAATAATTATATTAAAAAGATATATATATATATATATATAATACAATATACTATCTAATATAAGATTATATAATTTGTTCAAATTTACTAAACTAACTTATTATTTAAATTTATTAGAAAACCACTTTTTAAATCTTTAAAAAGAAAAATCACTATTTTTTATATAAAAAAGAAAAATGTATTTTTTTTATAAAAAAAATATTTAATACATTACAAAGTAAAATATATTCTAAAAAAAATTAACTTTTTAAATCATAATTAAAATAAAAAGAACCGGACATTTTAAAAAAATAATATATATATATATACTACAAGACAAAATTTTGACCACTACAAGACAAAATAATTTAACAAAAACAATTAAATTCACTCACTCTTTTATAATACTCAGGGGCACTTGCTCTCTGCATGTGTGAATAATTTAGGTTTTTACACATTAAAATAAATTTTTTAATTAAAATATCATTTCATTGTAATAAAGAAGAGGTTCATTTTTTTTTCATACATTTGGAATTAAAATATTAAATTATGTGCAAATATTATATTTTAGGCACCACACATTGAAGGAAAAAAAATACTTAAAATTTCCTAATAACTTCAACAAAAAAGTTTTAATTTTTAAATTTAAAACTTTGAACAAAATAAAAATAAAATCCAATGCATTTTAAAAAACACACAATAAATTTCTTTAAATAAATACCAAAATTATATAGAAAAGATAAAATAGAGAAGTGATAATTGAAAGATAATGTATGAATGATATCATATAGTAATAATTGATTAAATAATTAATTAAGTTTTTTTTATCAAGTGTAATTAATAATATTAAAAAATATATTAAAAAGAGATATATAACTAAAATATATTCTCTACTATAGTTATACCCATTTTTTGGACATTTATGACATTTAAAAAATAACAATTATGAAGGGATTATGAATGGAACATTTTGCGTTCCTGTTCTCGCACAGTGCAAAATGGTTCTTCTTCTCATGTAGTGCAAAATGATTCGTGTTCTCACAAAGTGCAAAATGGTTCCTGTTCTCACACAGTGCAAAATGGTTCCTATTCTCATGTAGAGCAAATTGGTTCCTGTTCTCACGTAGGGAAAATTGGTTCATGTTCTCACGCAGTGCAAATTGGTTCTTGTTCTCACGCTGTGCAAAATGGTTCATGTTCTCATGGAGTACAAGGCAAACCATTACACGCGAACAGGAGGATCCTATTCATTCAACACACAACATCCACGCTAACATAGTTAGCAAAGGAGTACATAGTTGTCATTTATCAAAATATAACTGTATTTCTATTGTAATGTATTATTTGCAGGCCAAACCCAATACTTTAGGTCAATGATCTAATTGTAACCCTAAACTCCTTACTATAAATAAGAGGAGATGGGATAGAAATGAGAAAAATAAGGGAGAATGCCGAATGACCATTCTTGTATACATAGTCCTTATGTAATGTAAAGCAGAGGAGGACTATAGAACAACCGGCGATGCAAGTTCGCCGGAAACTATGGTTCTTCAAGCTTAAATATTAATAAAAGTGATTAAGTGGATGTAGGTCATCTTTTTGGGGTCGAACCACTATAAAATATGGTGTTATTTATTTGATTATATCTCTATTCTCGAATCCATGCTCCAATGTTCTCAAGTGGACGAAAAATAGCGTCAACAGTTTGGTGCTTTCATTGAGAGAGCATATTCAAAATAAAGAGGTTTGATCTAACGAAGTCTATGTATAAAGACTTTGATGAAATCATCCCTAGAAGACTCCACATGTCGTCAGGGCTAGATCAGTCACCTGTTCATTTTTACCCAGGCCATCTGCGGAGCAATTGCAAGTTGTAAGAGAACACCATATTTATTGAGACAAATCACAGATCTATGTGAAAATATAATTTCACTTAATTGTGTCCAAATTAGGACACAATGTTAAATTTAAAAATCCAGCAATTCCGAGTTACAAGGTGGAGAAATCACAACGGTTCAAGGAAAGATCCACCCATAGCGGCAGCATGTTCAAGTTGTTAACAGTGATAAAACCATTGCTTAGAACCCTTTGTGAATTTTATACATTTATGGAATCGATGGATACCACAACGAAGCTGGAAAACCTAGGAAAAATCTCATGTTTGTTCACTTGTATACAGCACATGAGAAAGAAGGTGCAATCTGATCGCCTATGAGTATAAACCACAAATCCTCAAAAAATAGTTGTGCACTCATGCATACATTTCGAAGCTAAACAAGGACTAGGTAATCTCATCTATCTGAAGAGGGAGATATGCCCCCCATAATGGAGTGGTGGGCGCAGGAAGTCAGGAGGGCTCAAAAACCTCATGAGGCTAGTGTGTGGAATTTTACTTGCTTCTATATTTTTATTAGGGACGAGAGAAACCACAGACGGATTGGAATAACACGCCAGAAGCATGTAAAGAACCTGTTCGTTTCTATGTTTCCACACGGAAAGAGAACCTGTTCGCCCATTGTAGCCTATACTAGGTGAACAGGAATGTAAAGATATGTTTCTTCCAATTTGTTAAGAGAATCCTGTCTCGCACCTAAGGGAGCTCTGTTCTCACGCTTAAGAGAATCTTGTTCTCGCACCTAAGGGAGCTCTGTTCTCACACTTTAGAGAATCTTGTTCTCGCACCTAAGGGAGTTCTATTCTCACGCTTAAGAGAATCCTGTTCTCGCATCTAAGGGAGCTTTGTTCTCACGCTTAAGAGAATCATGTTCTCGCACCTAAGGGAGCTCTGTTATCACCCTTAAGAGAATCTTGTTATCATGCCTAAGAGAATCATGTTCTCATGCCTATGTACAAGAATTAAGTTCACCCTATATTAGAGGCAATTCCTAGATGACGAATACGAGTTATCAAGGACATTAACTCGTAAGCTTCATTACACCCGATGTCAAATTCGCGCTCTCATGGCAAAGAAGGTCAATTAGCTCGCTTATAAGCCTTTAAAACTGTTAGGAGTGAACAGAGCTTCGAAATCATTAGTGAAAATTCCGAGGTCGGAGACATTCGAGCTATAGACATAATTTATCTTCGAAGCTGACTTATATGTACCCCTCGAGCCAACTCATATAAGTTGTCTAAGCTAATCACCCCTCTGTGCAAGCTATGTGAGCGGTATCCAGTACTCATACCCAAGCTGGTCATCACTCCACAAAAGTCATTCGAGCCATAAATAGAGTTCGTCTCCAAGCTAAACCACTGTTTGCAACCAAGTTGGGGACAAAGTTCATCTCCGAGACAGTAATCGCCCCAGCTGAAACTACAACATAAATTTCTGTGATCAATCGTACTTATTTTTTAGAGTGATTAGACTAGCAATTCCGTGGATTATTCGAGATGACTTGGATTTCAAGGTCCTATCTATTCATTAAAAGCTCATGCTGCGCGACCATAAGGGAACTGAGCTCGAAGTATAAGGCTTGAGACCATTTCAAAGTCACTACAAAACCATGCTCGTACACATAAGGGACAACTTGACATAACCCTTTTAATGAAACCTGTTTGCCCTTGCATTCTTAAAAGGGGCGAACAAGAATAAGGGAGCACATCTCGAAAGATTATGCTCGAACTAGTTCGGGTAAAAAAAGAGTTGGAGACATCTCAAAATTTTGCCTATTCATTTGATCCTTGAATGAAATCTGTTCGCCCATGCATCCACACATGGGGCGAACAGGATATATCGAAGGCATTCCGAGGAAAAGCATGTGATATTTTCTTATGAGTTTTTGAGCTTAGCGATACACATTATCAAGATAACTTCCGAGCTCACTTGAATAAGTTATATTCGAATAACATGTGCATGATGCTAAAATGTGGAACAAACAAGACTAGCCTGTTAGCACGAGCTTGACTATGTAACGAATCTGGATTAACCAACTAAAATAAATCGATATAAGGATAACGTTGGAATTCTAGATTAACCAACGATATTCATAAATCGATACTGTTGAAATTTTTTGCAAAATAGTTTCAACCTCGCAACCTTGAGAGCATACTCGAGGATGAGGAAAAGTTACTATCACTAAGTAAGAAATAACAAGATTAACGAGACTACACAAACAGAACACTAACGGTTCGCACACAAGTAGGTTGGAACAAGGAGAGGATTTTAGGGCTCACTTCGAAGTCATGACCACACTAACCTAAATATGATCCTGTTTGCCTAACTATGTATATATTCCATTTATGATATACATAGAGAACGAACAAGAATGGACGATAATCCTACTCGCTTATGGTATGGAGAATTTTGTTCGACAACCACAAACAGAGTTTGTTCGCTCGTGTGCCTTAGCAAGGAACCAACTGATACTCCAACCCTGTTCATTTACCTTTTGTGCTAACAAGCTAATGGAGTAAGTGCAATTAGTAACTTGTTCGCCCGAGATTACTTCCACGATATGAACGAGGATCAAAAATGGCAAAGCATGCTTTAAAAACTCGGTTAGCATTATCTCTATATACCTCAGTAAACCACGAGCTAGAGAAAGGTGCTGGGTGGGAAATGTTAAAGAGA
This sequence comes from Humulus lupulus, assembly GCF_963169125.1. NCBI lineage: Eukaryota > Viridiplantae > Streptophyta > Magnoliopsida > Rosales > Cannabaceae > Humulus > Humulus lupulus. Next base: position 270,045,871 of record NC_084795.1, on the reverse strand, counting down.
ATAAATGGAGATTTTCCTCAGAGATCAATTCGCGAGCCAAACATTCAAGATAGGCCTTAATCAGTATTTTAGTCACCTACCCAGTGTAACCAGACCTACTAGGATTTTGAACAAAGATTCTTCTTAGAGGAAACATTGTTAAAGGTTGCTTTATAAAGTGATTGCGATCAAGAAAGAAGATAACCTTGAATCCCGGTTGTAATCATGAAAAAGGACAACTTCAAATTCTTATTGTTATCATAAAGGAAAATAACCTCGAATTCGGATTAATCATGAGAGAGGAAATCTTCGAATTCTGATCGTTGAGAAAAGAAGATAACCTCGAAAGAGGATAACTTTGAATTTCGCACTATAAAATTAGCCCAAACCTAAGGTGAAAGTAATCCAAGACTTGTAACTTGGTTACTTGGGGGGCATATAGATGTTTGGACCTAACCCGACATAAATGCTAAAAGTGTATGGAATAATAACCAAACACATGAGCTAAATCTGTCTGGACTCAACCAAATTGCAAAAATTTACAAGTGGATGGATTACAAACAAAACGTGAGCCAAATAAGTTTGGAACAAACCAGCTAAAACTAATTGATGGAAACTTGGAATGTAAATAAACCTACTTCGAGTTAAGTCAAGTCCGAGGCTGGAATATTTTGCAAGAAGATAGTTTCAACCTCACAACCTCAGGGAACTACTCAAAGAAGAGGAAAAGTGACTAGAAAAGCAATATATAACTAAACTACTAAACTTACATGCCATATAAGTACTTTTGAGTGCATGGTGAAAGCAAGGCCCGACCTTGATAAATAACGAGATTAGACATGGATATATCAGGTAAACTGTGCATGAATGCATTGAAAATCGAGCTTAAATCCAATATATGTATTTGTACGGATAAACAAATATAAAAGCAAGTTCTTAATTTAACATGCTCAAAATATTTCGACCCCGAAATGTAAAGCATAATATTAAAACAAAAAGCTGAAAGTAAAATCAAATGCATAAGAGATTTTCGAGCCAACAGATTGTATGCATCAAAGATTACAATTGCTATATAAAAAATAGCTCTAAATTGAGCTGAAAATTGTTGGATATAACCATACCACGAGCTCAGAAGAAATCTATACATCTTTTAAATAAAAAAGTTGTCTCAAACTTTTGGAAAAAGGTTAAAGTATAGAGATGATCGAGCGTAAACGGAAAAATATTACAAATTTTTTGTGCAAGAAAATTTTGAGTAATATTCTAACCTATCATGCTTCTATGGATAAAGGAGTATGAGTTTCGAGCAGTTATAAGCTCATCGTACTTATATGTTTAAATAAGTATGCACAGTGATTGTGAGAATAAACAAAACAAGTAGACGTACTTGAAAGTTTAGATAACGCAATCAAAATTTGATGTTTCAGGTTAGTATAAAAGTGAAATTTGGAAACTAAAACTGTAATGACCCAACTATTCTAGACTTTGGACCATTAATAACTACTATACTAATCTTAAGAAAACAGACATATGAAATAACTATAACTTTATTATAAACTGTAAAGAAAATGTTGAATACATAAAAACGTGGTTAGGATATGGGATCCCATTGTTTTGAAAATAAAACATAATTTAAATAAATCGATTACAAAATTAAGTGCGGAAAATTACATAGAAAATATAATTAAAAGACTAAAAAGCAACTTCATCCTGAATCGTACGCACAGTCCTTCGATTCCATCTTGCCTCAATACACACCCCCAAGTTGCCAAGAACCTTCCCGCTGCCATAACTATTTTCCTGCACATATAAAACATAAAGGAATGAGCGTAATGCCCAGCAAGGAAAATCTACTACAAGTATGAAACACATACAAACACATAGACTATAAACTGTAAACTATAATCATATAACTATATAAATACAACATCTATTATAATGGCCATCATACTTCTTGGGACTTGCTAGCTAAGCAATCATATGCCCATAAATTTACGGGGCTAGTTATCTAAACAAGTCATATAAATTTATGGGGCTGTTATCTAAACAATCATATGCCCAAGGAATCTACTATTGGGACTTGTTATCTAAACAAGTTATGTATACTACAACAACTAAAAAAATGTCATATTTACAACATAAACATATATCAACAACATACAAGCATACAAATCTAGCCTATTTTCCTTACCAAAAACCGGGATGTGAGAACAAGATCGAGACTTTGGAACACTCCTAAACCATAATAGAGAGGTGAGTATACTAAAGAAAAGGGATGAAAAGAATGAACTACACCATCGAAAATATACTTACCAATAAGAACTTCAAGTTTAAGAACATAGATGCCTAACCAAGAATAGAGAAGACTGAGTTAGGATTTGAGTAAAGAAGAACTATAAGAACTTAAGGAAACAATACAAAAATGAACTAGAATTTGGATTACCTTGAATGCTTCTATGACCGAACTATACCTCGAAACCAAAATATACTATAAACCTTACTTCCCGAGTGTTTATTAGGCTTATAAGGATAAAGCTTATAACCCCAACCCAAGTGTTTATCACTCTAAAGTAATCCTAGCTGCTTGTAGGCTCTGAACTTAGCTTGATGAATAAAGAAATGGCTGGACACTAGGTCCTATTTATAGAGTTCAAGAATGAAATAATCTTCATTTATCTTGAATAAAATAATGGCTTTTGAATTGAAAAATATTTGAGTAATCGTTTAGCAGAGGCTGAAGACTCGGTCAAAAAGATTCTGGACTTATAAAGAGGTTGAGGATTAAAATGAGCTCGATTTCAAAATAGTTCAAAAATCATGCACCATAGTCAATATATCGCCCATGCTAGGTGATATATCGCCTGGGCTTATATACCCGAGGCTCGTCAAGGTTGTCGTGCGAAGCTACGTGTTTTTTGTATCCTTGTATGGCGATATATCGCCCCCTATAGCTGCGATATATCGGCATACGCTGAAATATTATACACGTAATTACACTTTTTCAGCCTAATTTGAATTGAGTAAACAACCTTAACTAAGTCCTTTAACGATTTCAAAGCTGCTGGCAGACTCTACGATTTCAAATATTACTCTTAATAAACTTATTCCTCAAAAATACTTAATTCTTCCTTAAACATACACATGAAAAGTGTTAATATCTTATTGGGTCTATCTAAACCTTATAGTATAATAAATATCATCTTCATAATCTGTCATATTAATCAAACCTTAGGTTATAATTAATAGTCTTAAACTATAGGTTAAACTTATAAAATCTACAAGTGTTGCTACGAGTGTCCAACTAAGTCCCGACTTGAACTAAAATCCACAGTAAAAACATACTACATCTATTACTAGCTATTACTACTACTACTACTATCTAACTAGCTAAGTAAAGTTCTTGGACTCTACAATTCTCCCCTACTAAAAAGAATTTCGTCCTCGCAATTTACTTACCAAATAATTCTGGATACCAGCCTTGCATGTCCTCCTCCAACTCCCACGTTGCCTCTCGTTCATCACTATTACTCCATAGGACTGTGACTATAGGAATACTCTTGGACCGTAACTGCTTCACCCCTCTATCTAGGATGCTAACCATTTGCTCCTTGTAACTCAAGGCTTTTTGGAGTGCTATCGTATCGTACTTGAGGACGTGAGATGGGTCTGACACAAACTTGCGTAGCATCAAGATGTGGAACACGTTATGGCTATCTGCTAGGGCTGGCGGTAGGGCTAGTCTATACGCAACTGCTCCCACTTTGTCCAACATCTCAAAAGGACCTATAAATTGGGGACTAAGTTTTCCTTTCTTCCCAAACCGGTTCACACCTTTCATAGGAGATATCTTCAGGAAGACTTAATCTCCGACTTTGAATTCCACATCGCGTCACTTGGTATCCTCATAGCTTTTCTGAATGCTTTGAGCAGCAAGCATGCGCTGTCTAATTAGAGTTACTACTCCTTGAGCTTTTCTAACAGCTTTGGGACTGAGAAGCTGCCTTTCTCCTACTTCGTCCCAATGCAATGGTGATTGACACCTTCTTCCATAAAGCAACTCGTAAGGTGCCATGCCGATCGTTGACTGGTAGCTATTTTTATAGGAGAATTCTATCAACGACAAGTACTTATTCCATGATCCCCTGAAATCAAGTACACAAGCGCGCAACATATCTTCTAAAATCTAAATCGTATTCTCGGATTGCCTATCTGTCTGAGGATGAAAAGCTGTACTAAGAATTAACTTAGGACCCATGGCTTGCTGTAAACTTCCCCAAAATCTCGATGTAAACACCAACCCTCTATCAGATACTATTGTTTTGGGGATTCCATGCAACCTTACTATCTCTTGGACATAGATGTCTGCGTACTGATCCGCTGTGTATGAAGTCTTAACAGGCAGGAAATGAGCGGACTTAGTTAGTCTATCTATCAATACACAAGCTGAATCATTTGCTTACTTGTTCATGGCAAACCTGTCACGAAGTCCATAGCTCCCACTTCCATTATAGTACACTAAGCAGTTGCAATAAGCCCGCAGGCCGCTGATGCTCTGCTTTCACTTGCTGGCATACTAGACACTTAGACACGAACTCCGCTATGTCCTTCTTCATCCCTAGCCACCAATAGATTGCCTTGATGTCATGAGTCATCTTGGTCGATCCTGGGTGAACTGAGTACGGGGTACTGTGCGCTTCTTCTAGAACCGTCCTCTTAATCCCTTGATTATCTGGCACGCATACCCGATCCTTATATCTCAATAATCCATTACTTGATATTGAGAAATATGTGGCCTTGCCTTCTCTGACTGCATCCATATGTGCCGCTAGTGTGTCGTCATGTTCTTGCCTAATCCATATATCTTCTAGAAGATTTGACCGAATGGACAAGTTAGCCAGCTTGCCTACAACTACCTCTATTCTGGCATTGATCAGCTCCTGCTGCAGCAACTTTTCTATTCTGGCTAGTGCTGCTATACTTCCATAACTTTTCCTACTTAGCGCATCAACAACTACGTTTGCCTTTCCTGGGTGGTATAGGATTTCGCAGTCGTAATCCTTCACTAGCTCTAACCACCTGCGCTGCCTCATGTTGAGCTCCTTCTGAGTGAAAAAGTACTTTAAACTTTTGTGGTCTGTATAAATCTCACACCATTCTTCGTAAAGATAATGGCGCCAGATTTTTAACGCAAAGACCACTGCTGCCAACTCCATATCGTGAGTTGGATAGCGTTGCTCGTACTCCTTCTGCTATCTTCAGGCATAGGCTATCACCTTGTCATTCTGCATGAGCACACTACCTAACCCTTTCTTCAACGCATCGCAGTAAACAACAAACTTGTTGTTGGGTGTTGGTACACAGAGTACTGGTGCTGAGCACAGCTTGTCCTTAAGCAACTGGAAGCTTTCTTCACATCTTTCATTGCAGTTGAATCTTTGCTGTTTCCGGGTCAGGTTGGTGAGCGGAGTGGCTATCTTAGAAAAGCCCTCTACGAACCTCCTATAATAACCTGCTAATCCCAGAAAGCTTCTTACTTTAGATGCGTTCTTTGGTCTTAGCCAATCTTTCACGGCCTTTACCTTTGATGGGTCTACTGCAACTCCATCCTTGCATATAATGTGCTCGAGAAACGCCATTTGCGAAAGCCAAAACTCGCATTTCTTGAACTTGGCGTAGAGTTGATGCTCCTTTAATCGTGACAAAATCAACCTCAAATGTTCCTCGTGCTCGACTTCGTCCTTGGAGTATACTAAGATGTCGTTGATGAACTGTAACGCCCTGGATAGCCAAGACCGCTACACTGTGTGTTTATAAAGTGCCGGACTTGCTAATCAAGTCATAAAAGTAAAAACGTGTTCTGAAACAGTAGAGGTTCTAGGGTTAAAAGCGTTTTGGCCTCAAAAGTTATACTCTCATTACTAAACATTGTTTATGTACATGGGATCCCAAAAATGACAGTTTAAAAGCCATTTACAAAAGTTACAAAGTTTAAGTACATTAACAGCCATACTAAGGCAAAATGAGCAGTTAGGTAATCTCTGTCCTGACACACTCCTCGACCATGGTGATCGAACGGCTGGCTATGTACATTTCACCTCGGAGCTCTCCACCTCAGGCCTGGTCCAGCTTGCCCTTGCCCTTACCTGCACCACGTAGCACTCGTGAGCCAAGGCCCAGCAAGAAAACACAACAATAATAGAGCATGCACATTTAGCTTTCAAGTCAATTACACATATAGCATCTCATAAACTCAAGCATAACAATAGTCAAGTATTTCATATACTAAGCATCTCATAAACTCATAATACACAATGCACAGACGATAACCAGGGCTAGCGCTCACAGGCTGCTCCCTCTGTTATCCTATTGTTTCTGGCTCCCAGTGGCCAATTCGCGCCCCATGCGCTAAATTCATGAACGGTACTCTTAGACCGCTTATACGTGTCCCTTGGCATAATACCAACGATGACACAATACACCTCTCGAGAGCACTTAGTCCCATTCACAATCATACATTCGGGTGCAGTGTTCTTACCTTTCAATTCACTGGTTTCGATGCCACGTAGCCGCAAGCACGGTCCTCTACCCCGAGCCTCTCCAAAGTCCTAATCACAACACAAATATAATATTCTTTGTCATTAACCAATCCAAGACTACCTTCCCGGAACCTAACCCACACTCTCGGAACCCCCAAAACCTTAGAACAATACCCCGGAGACATCCCCCGAACCCCCGGAGCAAAGGCCTAAAATTGTCAAAAGTAACATCCTGAAATTAGCCTTGTGCCGCGGCACCCAACATCAGAGACCCCCACGCCGCGGCACGCAAAAGCTGTGCCACGACACACCATCGCAGACCCAGAATTCTGGGTTTTCCTTCGCGTTTTTCCCGAGCCTAACTCACTCCAAATCATCCCAACTTCATACCCAAGCCCCAAAACTTATTTGAAACCCCACATAGACCAACCAACAACTTATAAACACTATAACCCAGCTTAACTACACAATCACCCATAGAATTCACACCTAAATTCAATCTCTAACACTTAAACTGAAACTTGAGAAAAGTACAAACCAGACCCCTAAATCCTTAAACCATAACAGCTATGAAATTGCAAACATACTTAATACCCTTACCTCAATCAGAAATTCGACTTGAGCTTCCTCCAATCCAAGCTTGAGCTAAATTCCACCCTAACAAACCAGCTGAATTCCATACAAGAAAAACCATGGCTATCTCTCAATTCTGTCAAAAGAAACCAAATTCAGAACTTAACAAAACAGAGACCAATCCCTTACCTCAGTATAAACCTTGATATATGCTTGATTCCACACCCTTAAGCCCTTCACTAGCCTCAAAGAACTCAGTTCAGTTCCTCTCCCACTTTACTTCTTAGGTTCTTGATTCTCCCTTTCCTTCTTGCCCTTTCTAGCCTTCCAAGACTTAACTTCAGTTATACTTAGCATAAATAAATCGTACATATCCTTTTCCCTCAGCCAAAGACTTCTATATCACTGCCAAAAGACCTTCTTAACCTTCCCCAAATATCCTTTTCTAACTAAACCTCAAGGGTACACTTGTCTTTTCACCAGCTTTGCAATTCTACCACTCTCCCCATAAAACTTGTTACTCTCTAAGGTTACTAATAATTACGCAGGTTACCAAATTACCAATTACCAATATCTAGCCTTCTAGGACCGTCTCGGCACGTGCATCACATTGGTATTACGGCACCCACGTGATACGATTCACACATCATAGTTATCACATAACATAATTCACACATTCATATAACATGCTTAAAATCATAATCATGCATCTTAATCATAATAATCACACATAATTCCCATCATGCCCTCCTGGCACACTAATCAAGGCCCTTAAGCCTTATTGGTGAATTTGGGTCGTTACATGAACACTACGACGAATTTATCTAAGTAGTCCTTGAAGACCCTATTCATCAAGTCCATAAACGCGGTTGGTGCGTTGGTAAGGCCGAAAGACATAACCAAGAACTCGTAATGCCCATAAAGAGTTCTAAAAGTTGTCTTAGGAATATCTTCTCCCCACACCTTGAGCTAATTGTACCCGGACCGTAAATCAATCTTTGAAAATATTGTCGCACCTTGGAGTTGATCAAACAAGTCGTCAATCCGGGGTAGCGGGTACTTATTCTTAATCGTTACCTTGTTCAGCTCGCGGTAGTCTATGCACATTCGCATACTTCCATCCTTTTTCTTCACAAATAGAACCAGAGCTCCCCATGGCGAATGGCTTGGCCTAATAAAACCCAAGTCTAGGAGTTCTTTTAGCTGCGTCTTTAACTCCTTGAGTTCTGTAGGTGACATTCGGTACGGTGCCTTGGAGATAGGCTCGGTTCCCAGTACTAATTATATTGTGAAGTCAATTTCGCGAGTCGAAGACAATCCTGGCAAGTCATCGGGAAATACCTTTGCGAATTCTCTTACAATACGGATGTCTCCAACTTTAAGCGGTGCTTCCTTTACAATATTTGTGATGCTGGATAAGAATGCTTGACACCCTTTTTCTATCATTCTTTGGGCTCTGAGAGATGATATTAGTGGAGTGCGTAGTCCTGAAACTTGTCCCATGAAACATAATCTCTGGTAGTCAGGAGTCTCGAACATCACCTTCTTGCGTTTGCAGTCGATGGTCGCACCACGCCGTGCTAGCCAGTCCATGCCTAGTATCACGTCGAAGTCCTTGATCTCCAGTTCTATCAGGTCTCCTTCTAGTTCTACGTCCTTAATCTTGATCGGTACGCCTCGTACTATCCGTGATGATAGAACTACTTTGCCCGAAGGCAACTTGGTTACAAACTTAGTTCTAAATCTTTCACAAGGTTTGTCTAGTTTTTCAATCATTCCTAACGAGATATACGAATGAGTGGCTCCCGAATCAAATAAGACAGAACATATATTATTGAGGATAAAAACCTGACCTGTGACCACCTTATTGTTAGCACCAGCCTCTCCTTGGGTTAAGGCGAATACCCTTGCAGGAACCATCTTGTCTTCCTTTTTCCCTTCTGGCTTAAGCTGGGGACACTGCCTCTTTTGATGACCTTCTTGACCACAGTTGAAGCATCCTTTAGTGTTTGCATGGCATTCACCAGGATGTTTCTTCTGACACTTAGCACATTGCAGGTATTCTACATAACCCGACCTACTACCTCCATTATTTGTCTGTGCCCTTTTATCGCTATCAGACTGCTTATTATCAGGATGCCTTCTTTTCTGACCGTTATTGCTGCTACCGGACTGATTATGGTTGTTGTGGATGGACTGATTGTTGCTGTTATGGTTGTTGTTCCGAATTGTCTGAGATTGACCCTGTTGTCTAGACTTAGGCTTACTGGCTTCTTCTTTACTAACATTAGCCTGCAGCCTTTCTACTTCTATTGCCGTCTCTAGAACGTCGGCATAAGTAGTATTTCCTGGGTATGCTAACTTAACCCCCAGCTCGATCTTCGGTCGAAGTCCTCTAACAAACTTAGACACCCTCAGATAGTTGGTTGGAACCATTTCCGGTGTGAACTTGGCTAGGCGGTCAAACTATCGAGCATACTCTGCCACTGATAAACTCCCTTGCTTCAAGCTGGCAAACTCCTCAACTCTTGAAGCGAGTACAGCCGAATTGTAATACGTCTTGTGGAACAGCTCCACAAATCGAGTCCATGTCAGGGTGGCAACATCATGTGTCTGCTGGAGTAAGTCCCACCATATCCTGGCATATTTCTTCAGCAGAGACGAAACGCAGGATATGCGATCCGCGTTACTGAGATTCATGTGCGTCAGGATTGGCTCCACGTTCCTTAGCCACTCTTCCGCCTCAAACAGGTATGTAGTCCCTTCGAAGTTTGGAGCGTGCTACTTACGGAACCTCTCATAAACTGGTTTCATGTGCTGTACTGGATACGACGCATAATTCGCCACTGGCTATCCCCCATATGGACCAAATTGTTGGGGTGCTGAGGCCATTTGCTATGGCTGCAGCTGCGGCGGAGGCTAAATCTGAGTCTGGGGATGAGCTTGTTGTCGCTGTTGCTGCAATAGTTCCTCGACTTTTTGTCGTAGTTTGGCGATCTCCGTAGCATTGTCAACTAGCAGTGTCAGCGTGTTGCGGGTGGCAGTAGCACGTACTCCCCTTCTGCAAACTAGAGGGGCTTCATTGTTCACTAAAGCAGCGTTTGAGGTGTTTTCGTTGGTGCGAGCAGATCTTCGGAGCGACATCACAGCAGAGTTCTAACAATTGAGAGAAACATGTTAGAACTTTAACCTAATAGGCTCTAAGGTAAAACTTATTCTAAAACAAACATAACTCGGACCTATTTATTTTGACCAGTTATGAAAATTCTATGCTTCTACTCATTTGTAAACTGAAATTCTATTTTTGAAGTGAACCTAATTAAGAGAAAATAGTATCTCATTGCTACCAGCAATTCCTCTTCATCATCCATTGTTTTCCATATCTCTTCTAAGGCTGCAATTAAAGTACGATAATCTCTAAATAATCTAATTACTAAAACGTATTGCTCCGTTGCTCTCATCATGATCTGCTTAGATTCTTGGAGATGACTTATTTCTCTGTGGAACAAAACCAACCTCCGAGTGATTCTTTCTAGCACTCCTACAGTGTTTCTCGGTTCTTTAATTCTTTTTAAAGCCTTAATGGGTCGAATATCCTCATAGGTTAATGCTCCATTCATTCTTAACTGAAACATAAAGACTAAAATCGTTAGCTATACATATAAACATAATAACTATAACTTATAAACTTACTTGGCGGTCAGATTCAGAGCTTTAAGTGTGTGTATCGAGGAGAACTTCATGCGAATGAACCATTGCTCTGATACCAACTGTAACGACCCAAATATTCTAGACTTTGGACCATTTTCTTAAGATTAGTATAGTAGTTATTAATGGCCCAAAGTCTAGAATAGTTGGGTCGTTACAAAAACCGAGCTGGAACATTAGCTCGTATTATCAAAGATGATTCCAAATAAAACTCTAACATGAAAAATCAAAGTTATAAAATCCTGGTCCTAACCAGGAATAAGGCCTGAATACTAACATGTAGCTATTAAGAAAATATTTAAATCTGGCTGAACCAAGTTCAAACCGAGTGATGCACGAACTCAGAAGCATTTTCAGAAGAGAAGATAACCTTGAACTTCGATCAAGGATAACTTCAAATTCTACTAGTTTGAAAGATAATCTCATAACATAATCATTGTTAGGAAAGATGACAACTTTTAAACCACGATCGATCACCATTAAAGGACAACCTCCAATTCTGGTCGCCTACCAGTTTAAGGTATACCCTTTAGTGACCTATTCACATAACATGGCGTGTTCGACTATGTTTATATACATGAAACAAATAGAATGATTATGTTTGCCTATGGCAACGAAAAATGGATTCTACTATCAAGTGATCAAGGACCAATACTCCTCAATCACTTGGGGGCATATGGGGTGTAAGAACACGCAAGGCAAAAATGTGCATGCTCATGTCTTGTTCGTTCTACCCAAAAAGGTGAATTGTGTCTACTCGCCTGCACCTAAATATGAGACAAACACAAGCCATGAAAAGAGAGAAAGCAGATATAAAAATGCACAAGCTGCTTGCACCATTTACAAAAGGCAAACTAGTCTGTTCGTATCATGCACTTATGGCAATTAATCTGTTTGCACTAAGAACAGAAAGGAAAAATGGTTTGCATGCAAGTACAGACTACAAAAGAAAACAAAGAGTTAAGAGTATGCAAGTGCAAAATACACCAACATAAGGCGCGTTAGAGACTAAGCTATCAGAACTCTGGCTCAAGGGTCCGGTCTCCCAAGGCAGCTAAGGGGTTAGTAGAAGTGTGGGTAGCGAGATTTTCAAGCCTTGAAACATCACCATTCCCCGGTTATGCTAAGGAGGTACGAACAGAGGAGTTTTCTTCATCAACAAGTCTCTATTCGCAAGCTGCTAGTAGAGACTTCTCTCCGCCATTGATAAATGTTAAATCAATACTGTGATTGTGTTTCCAGACCTGAAAAAACATGTTATTTAGGATCTCTCCTTCTGCTTCAAGGGCTTGCAGACGATCAATTTTCTCATCAGCTTTAAGTTGCTCAACCTCAATAACATGAGACTTCTGAAGACGGTCAATCTCGGCCTTTAGTTGATTGATCTCAGTATAAGAAGAACTTTTGAGTTGCTTGAGCTCTGTCGTACAACTGTTCCTCTCACCACAAACAGTGTCTATTTTAGACACGAGGGCACAACATGTATCTTCCTTATCCTTCTTCAACTGCTCGATATATTCAGATAGGTTGGTCAAGGTGATCATTGTCTGCGAAGGATAAAAATAGATCAATACAAAAAATCAAAAAGATAACAAGTATGATAATAAAAGAAGAACCATACCTGAACAGTGTTGGCAATAGAATGGCAAACGATCTCGTTGGGGATGCAAACTCCAGAGAAGGACCATTCTGCCCATATCTGGTCACTCTGGAGGACCTCTTCAAATCTAGGTACCACCATTTGAACACGAGAAAGTAAAATAGGTGATAAGGACCAGGTCGTGGGAACCAAACTAGCAGTCGAAGCAGGGGCCGGCGGTGTAACCCCAGTTGGAGGTCGACTTTGACCTGAACGAACAGAAGAAGACTCTGCAAGGGTCCCCTTTTTCTTATTTGCTAACTATTTCCTCCTCTTGTTAGCTTTTGCACCTACAACCTCAAGGCCACCGAACAAAAGCTCGAGCATTCATGTCTCCTGCCAAAAGAAAAATGGTCAAACAAGATACAAAAAATGTATATCTTACAATGCGGATAAGATATATATATATAGTATACCAGAAAGACTATCAGTACAAGTTTCTTCTGGAAAGTAATCATTTAACCAATGAGGGAGGGGTAGTTCCTCATTTCTAGGGGATAGACCTATACTTCCTACGTCACTAAAAGTTTCAGAAGGGACAGGCACTTGTGATAAGTCAAACTCTGAACAGTTGGGCAACCTAGAACAAAGACTGTTAAGGGAAGAGCAAGTAGATGAAACTTCAAAATGAACTGACTCAGGCTCGTCGCGAACAACAAAATCCTCTTATGATCACCTCTCGCTTATAGACTCTCGAACCTCAGAAAAGAGAATGTAGTCAAACTCCGAAGGCAATGATAGATGATCTATTGACTGGTGTGGTTCGAGTAGACTGACCAATCATAATTTGTTATCATTGAAAAGGAAGGATGAATTCCTATACTTGCCATCCAACCGACGTAATTGAGAAAGGCGCTCCCGCATCTCAGAGGTTGGAGTTGGTCACCTATAACGACCTAAAACAACAAGTTAGGTGAGCAGAATAAGCTTAACATGAAGGAAGCGAATAGAAAAATACTGAAAGGGAAACGATCAGATACATACCAATGTCCCATTTCTACTTTGGTTTTTAGGTAAAAGCCGAAGTGGAAAGTGCCCCTTTTACTTCGGTTTTTACCTAAAAACCGAAGTAGAAAGTGCCCAGGATGGATGCGTGCCCCACTTTCTACGGTTATTATGTAAAGACTGAAGTAGAAAGTGGGGATTCTACTTCAGTTTTTAACTACTTTTTACTTCGCTCTGAACTACTGCGGTTGCGAATTTTAGCGAAAACCGAAGTAAATCAAGCTTAAAAATCGAAGTAAAAGCCCTTTTTTCTTGTAGTGTCAAGTTGACAAAAAATAGCGTCAACAACTATAGTTTAATATAATTTGACCAAATTTACCAAACCAACTCACCATTTAAATTTATTTAAAATCAATTTTTAAATCTTAGCAAAAAAAAAAAAAGAAACTAAAATATATTCTCATGGCAACATAATATAGTTTGATGAAATTTATTAAACTAACTTCATTTTAAATTTATTTTTGAAAAATCTAAATTTTTAAATCATAATCAAAATAATAAACAGAAACAATTTTTTTTAAATAGAAATATATATATATATGTGACGCCGTTTTTCGTCAACTTAGAATAGAGTAGCACTAAACACAGATTGAAGAATATCAATGAAAAACACACGATATTTTACGTGATTTAGCAGTTAAAATTTTCCTAGTCCACGAGTCCATATTATTGAATGATAGAATTCTCTCAAAGCTTTTAGAAAGAAATTTTAGCAAAGTATTCCCAGTAACAACTTCAGCGTCTCTACAAATGAATTTCTCCAATCTATTTATAGACTAGTTTACAAAATATCTATCCTCTTATTTCGGGAAGTTATAATTCAAATTTCAAATAAATACAAATAAATGCATTAATTACATAATATCCCATGATAATCAGGATTTATTATCAAATTACAACAAATCCCCATGAAATAGGGATTTTCAAACAGTAACCATATTCAAACTAGATTATCGATCTCGAGATTACCGATCTCAAACATATAACGTACACACTTTCAAGATCAACCAATATCACGAGCTCGTCATTCTGGTCAACCTAGTCCTTAACTAGTAACTTTATCGAGATCATTCTCTTCGAGCTTGCAATGCCCCAGGCTCGAACCTCCCTGACTGCTGCTCAATCGCCAATACGAACAAATTAGGAAATTTATACAAGTGTTGAACCCTTGTAGTTGATCAATCGTGGCCTCGAGCTTGACTTGTAATCTCGATACCAAGCAAAACTGTCAAACTCAGTTCGTGCATATACTGATGTCGTGACATACTTGCTTATTTCAAGCTTACATTTTACGAGCCTATCTTTCGAGACCATAATTTCTATTCTCAAAACTTGGGTGTAACATTTTTCCACCTTAAAAGTGTTGGTTCGAATCTTAAGAGAAGGAAACTTTTGAACTTCTACTTTCAAAAAATCTGTCACCTACCATACTCGAGTATGGGCACGCGTCACTCAGGGATTGCACATGCAGAGTACTTGAGTACCCTCTTTTACCGTGCACGGCCATTCCACTTCTTTTTACCGCCAATGCCATGACAAAACCTTATCCATCAGATCAAGTCCCAATCCAAACCGAAGATCCAGATTTATTCAACCTTTGATATCCCATGGAGACTTATATATATTAGCCATTTCTTCTCTGTCATCACCATCATTCTAATTTTCCTTCTTTAGAAAGCACGAACGAGAGAAAAAAAAACCCAAATCTTTTATGTGCGTGTTTTCTAAACCAAAGAAACAAAACAACTCCAAATCTTTCAGCTCAGTGGAATCATTCCTACTTCCCATCTTTCAGTCGAAGATCTTCTCATTCCCGCAAACCAATTCATGTACGTGCTCTGATCCTCATTCACCATTTTTCATTTTTCCCTGTCTCTGTATTTCTTCTATTTTGTGAGAATATCTTCACTAGTTTTTACCAATTTTATAAAGCCTCATTATTTCATTAGGCAAGTTCTCTAATGTAAATAGCTGTAGTATGCCTAGAATCATGGTTTTAAGATCACATTCGAATTAATCTAGCCCTTTCGAGAATTTAGTCTCGATTGAGGCAATCTCATTATCTTGAGCTTTAGAGCACGAGTTATTGAAATTATGCTTTCCTTATTATTTCCAATATACTAGGCCCTCGCCTTTTTCTATCTTGTTAGATGTCGCAGTACTCTAAGAATCGGTTGGGGCCCGAGTTTGCTATCCCTTACCTCCCATCAACTCCCAGTTCCAAATCATCTTCACCCGAAACCAGCGACTCATACATGAGCACAGAGAAGGGTGTGAGCAAAAAGATATTCAAGATCGATTTCGACGTCAAATAGACGAGGTCGAGGAGAAAAAGAGAAGGATAATGTGAGTGGTAGTTTATCTCGATCCAGACCCCAAGATTAGGCTTATTCCGTTGGACCCCAAGCTCAAAGTCACCGTCGCCTTTGAGCCTGGTGTACTTTCATTCTCTCTAATGGTAGAATCTTCAACACGTCCTTTCACCTCCCTTTCAATCCCGACCTCGAAAGAGGAGTTTTTCGAGGCAGAGCACTATTGAGCTCAGTCACATCTACCAACCAGATATCCGAGCTGCTGGCATATCACAGCCTTAGGCTCTCTGGCACCCTGATGTGTCAGTCTGTGACTTCGAACAAACGGATCTGCTTCGCCCCGGGAGATGGCAATCCTGATAGTGAAATCAAGCTTGCTGCATGGATTCTCGAGCACATGATGGCAGAGGCTCTGCTACCCCTGAAGTCATATTTCAAAAACTTCTTGGATTTCATCAGGCTTGCCCCTTTCTAGCTCCAGACCAACTCCTTCAGGGTTTTGACAACCCTCAAGTCGCTATGCCACGAGCTGAAGTGGGAAGGGCCTTCGCCACAAGAGATATTATATCTATTTTGTCTCAAGAGAAACCTTTCTCGCGCTTGTGGAGGAGATGGATTTTTATTATCTATCAAGCTATCCAAAGGAGCATCTTTTCGAGGATATGCCAAATCACCCTCCAAATTTCAAGCTCGCAGTTTTTCTGGACAGACGGTCTTGCTCTTTCAAGAGTTTACTCCTTCAAAAGCATCCGTAAGTATTTCAACATACTTGTCCATTTTTCCATTGAGTATTTAGGCTCGAAATATATTCACACTTATTTGTTCTTTCTGCCAATTACCACCGCCTCACCCCATCAGAAATGATGGTGGAACATAGGACAGTCATGCTTCAACTTCCTTATGGTCGAAGGTCCTTGTCCTACCTCCTTCACGAAGATCGGCTTCGAGCTTGCAGCCTTTTAGGAGAAGGGCAATCGACAAATGACTCGACATACCAAAAATAATCAAGGTGGGACCACATGCCACTCCCCACTAACCGATTTCCCCCACTAGGAGATCTTTGAACTCGCAGTTTCATGACCCTGCTTCCCACTGCATGATCGTCCTATCTTGGGCAACGAAGCTCATGATGAAGCCTCACCAAGCTCGGGTGATGGAGGGAAAGTTGTGCTCGATTCCTCCATTTGGTCTCCTTCCTTTCTTAAGCTCAAACTCGACGTAATGATCCTCTTTAAGGATCCCAGGAATAATTTCCTTGTATGGTCATGGGTAGAATTTAGAGTTCGTAGGTTAGATAGCTGGCTAGGGCAATATCAAAGTATGTGTAGTTTAAACGAAGTCTACGATGCGGTGGTTGTTCAATACAGAACTAATATATAAGGATCTTTCGAGGCTATCTCCCACCTATAGAGATGGGACTCCCCTAGCGTCTTCAGAAGATAGGGGAATTTCCTGGTCCTCGAGCTCAAGCTCTGTCGTGAGTATCATGTAGGATTTTATTATCTTTAGTCTTGCTTATTTTAGTAACCTATGCTCGATCACTAAAATATGACCTTTATGTTTCTCAGGTGAAATGGACTCCGATATCGATAACCTGCTCAACTAACCATTGGCTGCGAAGGCGAGCAAGCGCTAACAGGCGTCCCAAAGAGGAGGTCGCCCCTCGAAGATGCCCAAAAGGCTCAAGGTGGCCCCTCCGGACTCAGTGGCTCAGAACTTGGATCAGGTTGTCGACCCTACTTCCGAGGTTGGAGTGAATAATGATATCAAGCCAGTGGCGCCTTCCATCACCCTGCCTCCTCCTGTTGCCCGAGCGACCCAACAAGCCCCTGCATCCTAGAAAAAAAAAAAGCTCCTACACGGGAACGCTTCTGGACGATTTCAACTCACAACCCGGAGTATGTGCTCGATAATGCAACAGGGTCGCATGGAGTCAATCTGGGCTCGGACGTCTTGTCACGAGTGGATCAAATTCTCAGCGGCCTCGACGCCCCATAATGGGAGTTCCTAACCTCTTGTCGCGATGCAAACACCATCTTTGACAAGGGTGGTGAACATCTCTCCTCAATAAGTCATTTTTACTTTAACCCTCTTGTATTGTACTGACTTATATTGTGCCTTTAGTAACTTTTATTTATTTTCATGTACAGGCATTTGCATTTTTTGTTCAACACAACTTCAAGCTAAATAGCGAGGTGGCCACGAGCAAGGCACATGCGCAAGAAGCCAAAGATGCCCAGCTGAAGCTTGCGAATGAGCTCAAAGCAGTGAAGTTGGAGGTGGCGGAAAGGGATGCAACCATTCTGAAGGTGTCCAAACTCGAGTTAAAGCTAGAGCTACCTTGGAGAATGCCCAGAAGGTGTCTGACCTCGAATCGACAATGACGGTGACCTTGAAAGAGGTCGAGGCTAAGAATTCCGAAATCAAGGAGAAAAACTCCGAGATCAAGGAATTTCGAGAACTGAATGCCAAGTTGGAGGAGGAAAAGAAGGTGACCTTCAAGGTAATCGAAGGCGCGAAAGCCCGTCTTCTGGGGGAGTTCAAATCCAAAAAGGATCGTGCCGTCGACATGGTGATGTACCAAATTTGGGTGAACAATCTCGACCTGGACACCAGTTCTTAGCCAACCTCGAGGCCAAATTTTTTGCCAAATGGCAAGCTCAACTTGAGGAAGAGGAGGCAAGACTCAAATCTGAGGAGGTAGCTGAGGTATCTAGCATTGTGGCTGGGGAGGCGTCTAACCCATGAGGCCGAGATCATGGGCTGTGTCATATTATGATATTTGTAATTATCACTTTTTTTATTATGCCCTTGGGGAAAATACAATTTATAGCTCGATTTAGAGCTATTTTTTATTATCATTAAATAGTAATTATAATCTTTATGCATACAATTTTCTAGCTCGAAAATCTTCATGCATTTGATTTTACTTTTAGCTTTTTGCCTTAATATTATGCTTTACATTTCTGGGTCAAAATATTTCGCGCATGTTAATATTAAAGACTTGCTTTTATATTTTTTTTATTCATACAAATACATCTATTGGATTTAAGTTCAAATTCAATGTATTTAAGTACAGTATATTCAAAGTATCCATGTTCGACTTCATTATTGTCAAGGTCGAACCTTACTTTTACCATGCACTTAAAAGTACTTAATTCGTATGTAATTTTAGTAGTTTAGTTATATTTTTCTTTTCTAGTCACTTTTTCTCATCCTCGATTATGTATTCGAGGTTGCGAGGTCGAAACTTATTTGCAAAATTTTCCAACCCCAGAGTCGGCTTAGTTTGTAGTTGGTTTATCTAGAACTCCAACTTTTTTATTGTTGGTTAAGGTTTTGCTGGTTTGTTCCAAACTCACTTAGCTTGCGTGTTTGGTATATAATCCATACACTTACAAATTTTCATGTCGGGTTAATAATCCAGACATTTTTAGCTCGTGTGTTTGGTTAATGATTCAGGCACTTATAAATTTTCATGTTGGGTTAATAATCCATACGTTTTTAGCTCGCGTGTTTGGTTAATGATCCATACTCTTATAAATTTCTACATGTCAAGTTAATAATCCAGACATTACGTTTCTTTTTTTTATGTTATATTTGTTTAAATATATGGTATGATTGTATACCACTTATGCCTCCTTAATATCCTATGAGTGTGATCGTAGGTTATTGAATTATGAGGGTTTGCAAAAAAGTACAACAGTCAAAAGAAAATACAAATTTTGAACGAAATTCAGATTTTTATTGATAAAAAGTCAAAAATCAAGCACTTGCTCGGTTACAATGAAAACATCATTCCTACATTATTGATAATAAGGGTGTACATGTTCGCCATTCCAAGCTCGCGGAACCAATTCTCCGTTTAACCTCGCCAGCTTATACACTCTAGGTCGAATAATGGACTCGATCTGGTAAGGTCCTTCCCAATTAGGTCCAAGACCCCAGCAGATGGGTCTCGTGTGGCTAAGAATATGCGCCTTAGCACCAGGTCTCCCAATCCGAATTTTCTATCTCAAACCCTCTTGTTAAAATATCTAGTAGCTCGTTGCTGGTATTCAACATTTTTCAGTGGGGCTTCATCTCGTCTTTCTTCAATGATGACTAGAATTTCTTCGAGCTAAGATTGGTTCGTGGCCTGATTGTACGTATTGCGTCGTATTGTTGGGATTTCAACCTCAATTGGCAACATGGCCTCGCATCCATAATCTAGGGAGAAAGGAGTATGCCCTGTTGAAGTCTGTGTTGTTGTTATATAAGCCCACAAGACTTGAGGCAACTCCTCGGGCCATTCCCCTTTTGTCTCTTCTAACCTTTTCTTCATGGAGCTCTGTAAGGTTTTATTGACTGCTTCAACTTGGTCGTTTGAGTGGGGATGGGCTACAGAGGAGAAACTTTTTACTATCCCATTTTTTTGCAGAAATGTGTAAATAGATCACTGTCGAACTGGGTCCAATTATCTTATACTATCTTTCTGGGCATCCCATATCTGCAGATGATATTTTTTACTACGAAATCTAGCACTTTCTTTGAGGTAATAGTGGCTAAGGGTTTAGCTTCGGTCTATTTTGTGAAATAATCGACTGCAACCACAACGGACCTTACTCCACCTTTTCCATTAGGCAAGGAGCCTATAAGGTCAATTCTCCATACTGCGAATGGCCATGGGGAGCTCATCATGGTGAGCTCGGTGGGTGGAGCTCGTGGAATCGAGGCAAACCGTTGACATTTATCACATCGCTAGACATATTCGAACGAGTCTGCCTTGATTGTGGGCTAGAAATACCCTTGCCTTATTACGTTTTTCAATAAATTATGCCCCCAGTGTGATCTCCACAAAACCTTTCATGGATTTCTTCAAACATATTCCTTGCCTCGGGTAGAGTTACATATCGAAGTAATGGCATAGAGTACCCTCTTCTATACAACCTCCCTTCCACAATTGTGTATCTTGGAATTTGATACATCAACTTTCTAGCCTCGTTCCGGACTGCTGGGAGACTTCCAGTTTCAACGTAGTCAACTATTGGGGTCATCCAGGTTGGTTGTGAGTTAATCATGCATATTTCTTCTTCATCAAGCTCGTTAATCCTCGAGGTCTATAGAACTAAGAACACATTCAGTGTATCAGCCTTGTTAGTTGTGGCGAGCCTGGCTATTGCGTCTGCATTTGAATTTTGTTCCACAGGAACTTTCTCTATAGCGTAGAACTCGAACTGTCCGAGTGCTACCTTTACTTTCTCCAGGTAAAAAGAAATTTGTGTACAAAGATCCTGATACTCCCCTAGGACTTGGTTAACAACCAGCTACAAGTCACTATAGCAATGTATATGTAGCGCCCTGGATAACGAAGACCGTTACACTGTGTGTTTGTAAAAGTGCAAGACTTGCCAATCAAGTCATTTAGTTGAACTTGTGTCACTAAAACCATTATTGAACTAGGGTTAAAAGATTTTTGTTATAAAAGATAAATTTCAATTTAAATAAAAATTGGGAATATACTCATTTGGTACCCTATGTTTTTGCAAAATATCATTTTGGTACCCTCTGTTTTCAATAATGCTCATATGGTACCCTGTATTTTAAAATCGTACATATTTGGTACCCTAAACTCAGATTTGATAGATAAAATTTTGTCAATTTAATCAAACTGCTGTCAATTATGTACGTTAGAAATTTAAATTTAATTACATAATTACATATAACTGATGACAGTTTGATCATATTGACAAAACTTTATCTATCAAATCTGAGTTTAGGGTACAAAATATGTACGATTTTAAAATACAGGGTACCATATGAGCATTATTGAAAACAGAGGGTACCAAAATAATACTTTGCAAAAACACAGGGTACCAAATGAGTATATTCCCATAAAAATTTAATACACGAGATCCCAAAAACAGGGTTAAATAACGGTTTACAAAATTTTCAGACGTTATAAACAACACCAAGCCAATCTAAATGGAAAAATAGATACTTTAGGGTTTCCAGTCCCTGTATCCTCCCTCGGTCGTGGCGACTGAGCAGTCGGCTACGTACATTCATCCCCCAGAGCTCTCCAAATCAGGGTTGGTTTAGCTTACCCTTGCCTTTACCTGCACCACGTAGCACCCATGAGCCAAGGCCTAGCACGAAATCCATATAACAGAGCATGACTAATATTAAAAACCAAATAACTCACAGTCATCAATCAGATATTCAATAAATCACATCGTTCACATAATCAATCAACAAATGAATAATCAATCAATAAGGTAATAAATATACCATAATCATCATATTAACATCAATAAACATATCATACAATATCCAGGGTCGACGCCCTTAGGTCGCACCCTTTAATTATCCCACTAACTCTAGCTCGCTTAGGCTGAGCTCAGTGATCATATAATTAATCTCAGCTACCAGTGGCCGAGCTGTGTCCTTGTGCGTCAATATTAATTTCAGCACTCTTAGGCCATTTATTTCATGTCCCCATGGCATAATACCATCATATGACATTATATACAAGTATAGGGAACCCTTAGTCCCAACATAACCACATAACCGGGTGCAGTTTTCTTACCTTTGATTCAGAGTGGAGAAAGTGAATTGACTCCAAGCACGATCCCTAGCCTCGAGCATTGGCGACAAACCTAGTCACAAGAGTTATCGATATCTATCAACTTCCAATCAAAAATAAAATACTTAGATAGCAAAAACTAGCCCATGGCGAGTAACTAGGCCTGATAAACCCAAAATCCAGAAGTTCCTGCAGCTATATCTTCAATTCCTTCAGTTCTGCCAGTGCCATTCTATATGGTGCCCTCGACACTCGCTCTGTTCCTGGTGCCAACTCAATAACAAACTGAATCTCCTTGTGCGACGGTAACCATGGTAAATCCTCAGGGAATACATCCAAGAATTCACAAACCAATCTAGTCTCCCCCAACCCTATTGGAAAAACTCTGGTAGTATCCACCACACTAGCCAAAAATCCTATACATCCTCCCTGTAACAAGTCTCTGGCTCTCAGCGCCGATATCATGGGTACGCGGGGTCCACATACCGTACCAACGAAAACAAAGGGATCCTTGCCCTCCGGCTCAAAGGTTACCATCTTCTTCCTACAATCAATAGTAGCTCTGTATCTAGCCAGCTAATCCATCCCCAAAATCATGTCAAAATCCTCCAAATCTACTAATAACTCCCTACCGTCAACAATCATTGGCAGTGCTCTAATCCACCTCCTAGAAACTACTAGTTCCCCTGTAGGCATTATAGTCCCAAACCCCGTTGTACAGTACTCACTAGGTCTACACAGTCTATCAATCACCTTAATAGAAACAAATGGATGTGTAGCACCAAAGTCAATCAATATAGTAAAAGGAGAGTCAGCGCTAGAAATTTGACCTGTCACAACTGAGGGACTAGCCTTGGCCTCTGTATGTGTCAAGGTGAACATTAGAGATGGAGTTAAGCAGTCCACCTTCCCTGCTTCCCCTTTCCTCACTATTGGGAAATCCTTCTTGAGGTGTCCCACCACCCCACACACATAACAGGCCTTAGCCCGACATTCGCCCGGATGGCGTCTTCTGCACCTCGTGCACTCTGGGTTTCTCCTCCACGTATCACCGCCTCCCTGGCGGCCACCCTGAGTACCCCGACCTCTCCTATCAGGATCAAGAGCGATCGAAGTATCAGGGGTCTTCCTCTTCAAATCACTGGGGCCTACAACCCTACCAGACCTAGAATATGGAGGCACCGCTCTGCGACCCTCCCGTATTGCAACACTCTCCCTCCAAATCTTATTTTTCGCTTCCTCAGCGGTAAGAGCCTTCTCAATAGCCTGGGCATAAGTCGTCCCCCTAGGTACTGTTGTAATCCTCACATCTCGGGCTATCATAGCATTAAGCGCTCTGATAAATCTGTCCTGCCTAGCTGCATCAGTAGGCACAAGATCTGGGGCGAACTTTGCAAGTCTATCAAACCTCAGGGCATACTCTGTAACTGTCATGTTGCCCTAAACCAATCCCACAAATTCATTAACCTTCGCTGCCCTGATAGCAACATTGTAATATTTCTGACCGAACAAATCCTTGAATGCATCCCAACCCAGGGTAGTAACATCCCTGGTCTGCAATGCCACTTCCCACCAAATGCGGGCATCCTCTCCCAGCATATATGTGGCACAAGCCACTCTGTCATGAACATTCTACCCTCATGAAGTCTAGAATAGCAGTAATCATACTCATCCACTATTCGGCCTTTAGTGGATCTGGTCCCCCCTCAAAAGTTGGAGGATGCTGTCTCCTGAACCGCTCATACAATGATTCCCACCTGTTCCCAACCTCCACATGCTATACAATTGGTGCCACTGCAGGTAGCACAATGGATGTAGCACTCCCAAACAAATCATGTTGTCTCAGAATTTGGATCTGCTCATCTTGGCTCTGATGTCGTGCTTGCATATTTACCATAATCAGTTGCCAGTTCTCAGGGACTGCCGGAGGGTTCTTGACCTGGTCGTCATCTCTAGTCTCATACCTAGTGCTGATTAGTCGTGTAGATCATCTTGGATGCATAGCTATCCAAGTTAATCTGCCATTAACGACTCAGTGATTATACTATGATGACAGGGTAATAATCTTTCCATAATCCACCATTGAAACTCAATCATTCACAAGCAATAAAGATATAACAGTTCAGCCAAATATTCATCCACATGCAACAGCAATGCTAATAAGCATGCCTCAATATCATCACACAACAGTCCAGGGTCAGGCCCTATCAGTATCTCATGCTCCGTATTAATCAAACAGATATCAACATTCATAATTCTTTCCAGTCACTTAAGCACATAAACATGTATACACGATTACCAAAACCTGAGTCGAGCTTGTCTTTAGCAGCGAATGTACATGTCTAGCCAGTCTTCAGGAACCCTTAAACCTAGACTGCTCTGACACCAAGTTGTAATGCCCTAGATAACCAAGACCGTTACACTGTGTGTTTGTAAAAGTGCAAGACTTGCTAATCAAGTCATTTAGTTAAAAATGTGTCACTAAAACCATTATTGAACTAGGGTTAAAAGATTTTGGTTATAAAAGATAATTTCCATTTAAATAAACATTTAATACACAGCATCCCAAAAACAGGGTTAAATAACGGTTTAAAAAAATTTCAGATGTTATAAACAACCCCGAGCCAGTCTAAATGGAAAAATAGATACTTTAGGCTCTCATGTCCCTGTATCCTTCCTCGGTCGTGGTGACCGACCAGCTAGCTATGTACATTCCGTCTCAGAGCTCTCCAAATCAGGGTTGGTCCAGCTTACCCTTGCCTTTACCTGCACCACGTAGCACCTGTGAGCCAAGGCCAAGCAAGAAAACCATATAACAGAGCATGACTAATATTAGAAACCAAATAACTCACCGTTCATCAATCAGATATTCAATAAACCACATCATTCACATAATCAATCAAAAAATCAATAATCAATCATTCAGATAATAAATATACCACAATCATTAGATTAACAGTAATAAACATATCATACAATATACAGGGTCAACGCTTTTAGGACGCACCCTCTATTTATCCCCCTGACTCTGGCTCGCTTAGGCCGAGCTCAGTGGTCATATAATTAACCTCAGTTACCAGTGGTCGAACCACGTCCTTGTGCGCCAATATTAATTTCGGCACTCTTAGGCCATTTATTTCATGTCGCCATTGCATAATACCATGATATGACATTATATAAAATTATAGGGAACCCTTAGTCCCAACATAACCATATAACCGGGTGCAATTTTCTTACCTTTGATTCCGAGCGAAGAAAGTGAATTGACTCCGAGCACGATCCCTGGCCTCGAGCCTTGGTGACAAACCTAGTCACAAGAGTTATCGATATCTATCAACTCCCAATAAAAATAAAATACTTAGATAACAAAAACTAGCCTCCGGTACCACAATTTCCACTAAACCGGGTAGTAGAAATTGTCCTGAGCCCTTAGGTTCGAACCCTCGATCCCTAACGACACTAAGAACTCATCCAAGCTCAAAACCCCCAGGCGGGTCGCGACTTGGCCCAGCTAGTCGCGACTTTCCCCAAGTAAGAGAGAAAGCTCTCACACCAAAGGGGAGGCGGGTCACGACTTAGCCTGGCAAGTCGCGACGCGCCCCCAAGTCAGAGAGCTCCCATGGCCAGGAGGGCCATACGCGTTGCGGTGCCCCCAGACTGGGTCGCGGTGCGCCCTGCGAACCCAGGGAAAACCTGGGTTTTCCTCCTTCTTCCAACCGTGATCACTCAACCAAGCCTAGAATTTTCCCTTATTGATCCCACTAATTCAACATCAAAAAAGTTACAAATTAAGACCCATATTCACCAAATTCTTCTATCTAATACTCTCCATTACTAGCACATAAACTATACCTCATTTCAGTCATAGTAATCAAGCATAACCCACTGAAATTTCTACCCAAAACTCACTCTATCACCACACTCATGCATACCTTAATCCTCACACTTAAACTGAGCAACAAAAACACATAAACTAGAGCCAGACTCTTACCTCAATTTTCCAGCTATAATCCTTCAAGTCCCAGATGAAATCTTCCTCAAATTCCTCCAAGTTTCCCAGCCCAGGCTTAACATTAATTTCAATGAGGGAGAGTGAGAGTATGAGAGAAAACGTGAAGGCATGGGAGGGAGTGAGAGTAAGAGAGAAAACGTGAAGGGATGGGAGGGGGAGAGAGAGAGATGACCTTTTTTTTCCTAGAATATTCTCAACCCTTCTGCCTTAATCTAACTTATACAACTAATCACATCTTTAGCTAACAAATGACCATAATGCCCTCCCAAAATAAAGCTAACTTTAATCTAAACGACGGGTATACTTGTCATTTGTTCCCAATTCCCACTAATTCTTCAAGTGTTCCTAAAATTTACCACTCAAATACCATCATCCAATTAATCACCAATTATTTACCCAATGCCTTATAATCTCCAATATATCTCCTAAATTCCCAAAAATACCTCCAGGCTCCCCCGAGCCAGGTATAAATCCCCACCGTGACTATTTCGCCAAAGCACTCCCTAGGACTGTCTCGAGTCATATGCTGCAAATATATACACATAATAATGTGGTCTCAACAATTTATCGCAAATAATAACATTTATGCCCTCAACGGGCCAAAATTATAGATATGCCCCTATATTCAAAATATGGCCTACATGCATACTAGTATTCATAATCATGCATCTCATATATCCATATAACCACATAAGCATGCTTTTCACATAATCATGCATTTAAATCACATATAAACCAATTTTTCCCTCCCAGGACACTAATTAAGGCCCTTAAGCCTTATTAGTATATTTGGGTCGTTACAGTATAGATTTTGCTCTGAACTCATTGGCTATTCGAAGTCCTGCTAGTAACGCCTCGTATTCATCCTTGTTGTTTGACACTTCAAAGTCGAACCTTGGAGTTGAGTGGAAGAGATTTCTTGTTTAGGAAATTAATATGATGCCTACCCCCGATCCATTTTCATTAAAGGATCCCTCAACATAAAGTTTCCACAGCTCACCGGCTGGGGTTAGAACCTTGTCGTTGGAGATTCCAGTACATTCGACAATAAAATCTGCCAGAGCCTATCCCTTAATTGTCGTTCTTGGGTGATAGTGTTAGGAAAAATAATTTTGCCTCAATGGAAATATGTAAGAATATTACAACTATATGCAAAATATTACAAATAAATAATGATTGATTAAGTTCAGTTACAACTCTATAAGTGAAAATACAAACAAACAAAGAAAAGGAAGAAGAAGAGAATGGTGAAAGATACAACTCTAAACAAAATATTACAAGTAAAGGAAAGGTGTTTGAAACAAAAGAAAAGAAGATTACAACTCTAAACAAAAGTTACAAGTAAATAGAAAGTGAAAATAAGAAGAAAAGCAATAGAGAAAAATGTAAGAACAAAACAACAGTAAACTCTCACTAACACAACCTAAGTCAAGAGGGTTGGGGATCACCAACTTGAACAAGGTTTAAAACCTTTGTCCAAAAGCTTATTTCCCCTAACTCAAGCACTAAGGGATCTCTCTCAGATATTGGAAATGCTTTCTGGAATTATCAAACCTCAAGGTGTTTCTAGCCAAGTGCTCTAATGGATAGAAATGTTGTGTCTTACAACTGAGAATTAGGCTCCTATTTATAGAGTTTTGAGACACCCTTTGAATTTCAAATTCCACCAACCCCCATAGATGTTACCAATGATTAATTGGATGTTTATGGAATTAAAATAGAGATTTGGGAGTTATTTGGCTGTTGGAAACGTTCAAAATTGGATAAAACTGAAAATTGGAAGATGATGTCAGCCACTTGGGTCGCGGCCTGACAAACAAGCACTGCGTCCCCCAGAGTGTTTTTGCATCTTGGGCCGCAGCCTGAAAAACTCAGGCTGCGGCCCAAGACCTTTTCCAGCAACCAATTTTTCCAAATTTTCCAAAACGTTCTCATTCCCACTTGATTTTGTAACTTCCATACACATTATGGGAGTTAAAATCACATCTCTATCAGCCATTTCACATATGGCTTTAAGAAATTCATCTCAATATTGTGTAACAACAAATCTACACAATAATGGGTAATATTTGGAAGTTACAAATTTGTAATACCAAATATGTTACATATTTGAATATACCTCATATATCTAAATATTGTGACTCTCTATTACATGTTACAATATTTGACACTCTTTGTAACATTTATTTAATCTAAAACATTATGTTATAATATAATATAATATTACATTATATTATAAAATAATATAACATTCCTCCACTAGATTAAATAGTTATCTATTGTAACACTTATTTAATCAATCATTATATTTTAAAATATAACATATCCCCCAATTGATTAAATAAGAACTCTCTCTTATAGGAATCATTGCTTTAGTGCATAAAGTAAAGTGTTTTTCAACTTGAACTTTACTATAGTGTAATTATCACAAAATTTGTCGAAAATTTGGTTGTACTAGTCATTGAACCATCTTTTCATGATAACAAATTGGTGATAACACACACACCTTTGCGATGTTCACTTGAGACCTCAATGTCTCGCTTTGCACCGTTAACATGGACGTTCTTGAGAATACTCCTAATTCTAATGAGAGGCGGCACCATCCCTAGGTCCATATAGGTAGAATTCTTACAATATTTTGTTACCAAAAATACTTGTCTTCACAAGACTGAATTCTATTAAAAAAACATTTCGATTTTAACCCTCAACTTGGTAACTTACAAGTGCTCAATATCTCAGATGAGACTTGTTTTGAGTACAACTAATATTCACTTGATTGACTTGTTGTTACCTATTGAACCTAACACTAGTTAAATAACTAGTGTTAAGATAGGTTACCATCAATTGTGAATCTCTTTAGGGAGTATAAGTCCCATCCTTCGAGATGATGTAGCCACTCAATCCCTCGTTAGTGGCTTAGTGAAGGATCCGCTAGATTTTCACTTGTTCTCACATAGGATATTGAGATGACTCATCTTTGAATCAATTCTCTTACATATCCATGTCTTAGACTAATATGTCTAGACTTCCCATTATACACCCCGCACTATGCTCTAGCCAATGTCGCTTCGCTATCAAAATGTATCGATATAGTGGATATATTTTCTTTGATTAAGGGTATCTTTATCAACAGAACCCTTAACCATTCGACCTCTTTGCCAGTAGCAGCTAGAGCTATAAACTCTGCTTCCATAGTGGAATGAGATATACAAGTTTGTTTCTTGGAACCCCAAGAAATTGCACCCCCACCAAGTGTAAATTCCCAACCAGTTATGGACAAGTTGTCCCCAAGATTAGATATCCAACTTACATCTGTATATCCTTCTAAGATTGAAGGAAATTTTGAGTAATGAAGGCTTATTCCTTTGGTTTTCTTGAGATAACCTACGGCTCTTCCAATCGCCTTCCAGTGATCCACACTTGGATTACTTGTAAACCTACTAAGTTTACTCACCGCAAATGCTATATCAGGTCTAGTACATTTGGCAGCGTACATTAGACTCCTTATTGCACTAGCGTACTCCAATTGAGCCACCACTCTTCCTTCATACTTCTCTAGTTTTACACTATGGTCGAATGGAGTATTGGCATCTTTAACCTTGAGATGGTTAAATTTGTTCAATACTTTCTCAACATAGCAAAACCCCCCACTATTTTTCTTTACTTTGATACCAAGTATGGTGTCAACTTCTCCAAGATCTTTCATCTTGAAGGTTGATGATAGAAACTCTTCGTTTCTTCTATCCCTTTCATGCTATCACTTAGAATAAGCATGTCATCCACATATAAGAAAACAATGATCACATATCCCTTACAAGTTTTGGAATACAAACACTTGTCTCCATTGTTATGTCTAAACCCATTAGACAAGATGGCTTGATCAAATTTCTCATGCCATTACTTAGGAGCTTGTTTCAATCCATATAATGATTTTACAAGTCTACATACTTTATTTTCATATTTTGGTAGGACAAACCCTTCCGTTTGTTCCATATGGACCTCCTCATTGATGTCACCATTAAGGAATGTCGTTCTGACATCCATTTGATGAACATACAAGTTGTGTATAGAAGCTAAAGCGAAAAAAAAATCTTATAGAAGTTGTTCTTGCAACAGGCGCATAAGTATCGAAATAATCGATAACCTCTTTTTGCCTAAACCCTTTAGCTACTAATCTAGCTTTAAAGGTTTGGATAGTGCCATCAGTGTGGTATTTTCTCCTAAATACCCAATTACACCCAATTATCTTAGACCCCGGTGGGAGGTCTACCAATTCCCAAGTGTTGTTGGAAAGAATTGAATCCATCTCATCATTGATGGCTTCTTTCCAAAATGCACTATCTCTTCATTGCATAGCTTCTCTATAAGTCTTTGGATCATCCTCAACAAGAATTACAATAGGAATTTTCCTAATGACTTCCTCTCTATTTCATTCTACCATGTAGGATGAAATTCATTGAGAATCTATCTCATCCACTACTAGACTTTTCTCATTATTTTTTAGCCTTTGACTTCTTCTAAGTTCAAAGGGTGGCTTTACATTCTTTTGAGAATTCTCCTCTTGAGAATCAATTTTGGATATTGAAGCTTGAGAATTGTTCTCATATAACAAATTCTTATTTAGAGATGTTGAAGCTTGAGAATTGTTGTCACATAACATGTTCTCAAAGAATTCAACTTCTCTAAAGTCAATCACAATGTTAGACTCTAAGTATAACAGCCTGTAAGCTTTACTATTGTTGGCATAACCAACAAAAGCACACTTTATGGCTCTTGAACCTAGCTTTGTTCTATTAGGTTCATTTTTCTTGCAATATGCAACACACCCCTACACTTTGAAGTACCCTATGTTGGGTTTTCTTCCTTTCCATAACTCATATGGAGATATCTCGTTTTTCTTCATCGGTATTCGATTAAGAATGTGACAAGCGGTTAATAGCGCTTCACCCCATAAGTTGAAGTTCAACTTATATAACACCAACATAGAATTTATCATCTCTAGATAAGTCATATTTTTCCTTTTGGCAACACCATTGTGTTGTGGTGTATAAGGTGCGGTGCACTCATGAATTATACCATTTTCTTCACAAAATGTATTGAATTCATTAGAGAAGTACTCTCCTCCTCTATCACTTCTTAGCACCTTAATCTTTTTATTTAGTTGATTTTCAACTTCTAATTTATATAATTTAAAAGCATCAAAAGTTTCATCTTTATGCTTTAAAAGAAACACATAGATATATCTACTAAAATTGTAACGCCCTACCTACCCCAGAATAGTTACGGTGAACGGTGGACCGGAAATTTGACTCGCTACCCGAGTCCTTTGGTCAAAAACGTGCTCTAAGTGTAATTAACAGGTTAAGGTATAAAACCAATAAAAAGGAAATGGATATTTTATTACAGACTGCTCTGCAGAGCTAAACAAAACGTTTACAAGTTGTTATTAGTACAAAATGGTCACTACTGTTTTAAATTTACAATCCCGCCGACCTAAGCGGCAAAAATAGGGTAAACCCCCTAGTTCCTCTGAGAACTCCTTGGCTGTGGTGGTCAAGCGGCCACATATGCGCACATCACCACATCAGCTCTCCACTCAAGGCTAGGTGAGCCTTTCTTTCCCTTTACCTGCACCACATAGCACCCATGAGCCAAAGCCCAGCAAGAAAACATAATACTTTTCATAAACATTGTCGAATGATTATCATTATAATCACACTGAGCATAAAGCTTTCAAACAAACGAGTGAACATCACATGATTCAAGTGGGAGAGTGGCCGCTAGGTAAGCCACTAGCCTCCAAGTGCTTATTTCCTTCATCGACCCTCGGGGTCGGTCTGGCATTAATGCTCTTTGAGTCATTCAATGCTAATAGGCAATTAGATCTAATCTTTGTTGGCTTGCGTGATACACGCTAAGGCCATTCTGACTAATGACTCAGCGCTATATGACCAGTGTCCAGTATCACTGCCGAACCTGACTAATAAGTCACAGCTTCACAGTTGATACTAACACCTTTGCCAATTCTGACTGATGAGTCAGTGCAACGTGACCAGTGCCCAGTGCCACTGCCGAACCTGACTAATGAGTCACAACTTCACAGTTGATACTAGCACCTTTGCCAAACCTGACTAATAAGTCAGTACCATGCACAAGTGAGCAACATATGCTAAGCATTCTATATTCAATCCATGTCCATATTACACAACCAACATGCCTCACGAATAACCATGCATGTCACACTTGGGGTGCAGTTTTCTTACCTCTGGTTCGAGCTAGAATGAATAAAAGAACGACCCTGAGAACGATCAACCTTTTGGTCCTTTAGCGGTTACCTGGTCATAACCAATTATGGGGTTCCATCAATAAAATGAATAATAAAAGGTTCCCAAACCAAAACCCAACCTCCGGGACATCAAACACTACTCAACCGGGTAGTAGGTTCAACCTCGAGGCCTTAGGCTTGAATCTCCATGCCAGAAACTCCATTTTGGCCAAAAATGCCTTAAGGGCCGCGGCCCTCCCCAGCTGCGCCGCGGCGCGCCTCCAAACAGAGGCGGCCAAACCCTGACAGGCACCTTGGGCCGCGGCGCACCTATGCCATGCCGCGGCTCAACACCCCTTTCAGCCAAAAACCAGCAACGCACCAGAAATTTCCCCTGCGTTTTCCCTCTCAAACCAGCCCTTCAAACCGACTATAAACCTCTTCCAAACACCCATTTAAACCTCCAAACATCACCCATAACTCTCCCTCATCATAACCCAAGTAAAACACCACAAAAACTCCCCTTGATTCCAACTATCCACTAGACAATTACAAGCTGAAAATCCAAGCTTAAAAGAGAGTATAACCAGAAATTCATTGGATAAAACTCACCTCAAACCAGCTTTGAGCCCTCTCCAATGGCTGAACCAAGTCTACAACCTCAACCTTTAAGTTCCCTAGCTTAATTCCACACCTTGAGCTCAATACTCCAAAGAGGAAAAAGAGAGAGATGAACGTACGGGAAGGATGAAGAAAACTCTGTTTTTGGTTCTGCTTTTACAGCCATCTAAAACCATATATATCAAAACCCCCAAATGACCAATAGACCCCTAGGTCTTTTAAAGCTTCTAAAACCACTTCAAGGGTAATTTTGGCATTTTCCACCTACACCGTTAATGATAATTAACGCTTCCCAATTCCCGCTAATCTTAATATTCCCAAACACCAATAATTCACATCCCGTTACCCTTTAATGCCCGATAACACTCTAATCCTTAAAACTCTCCGAGCCCCGAGCTTAAGCCTGTTATGACCAAACCGATAATTAACATTCCTTGATCGTCTCATGCCAAATGGCTCGAACAAACCCACATCATAATGTGGTCTCAAGATATATCACCAACATGCGTACAAATAATCAATTTACCCTCAACGGGCCAAATTACCAGCACACCCCTGTAATTAGAAATATGGACTCACATGCATGCATTTCACATCATATCATAATATAATCAACATATACATGCATTTTATCAATTAATAACATAATTAAGCAAGTATGGCCCTCCTGGCCTACTATTCACGCCATTAAACACATCGGAGAATTCGGGGCATTACAAAAATCATCTATAAAAGTAAGAAAATACCTTTTACCACCTCTAGTTAAAACACCATTTAATTCACAAAGTTCACTATGGATTAAATATAGTAAATTAGATGATCTTTCTGCACTAGGAAATGGTTTCTTGATCATTTTTTCCTTAACACATGTTTCAAATTTACCATAGTTTTTAATATTGCATGCAATCATACCACTTTTTACTACTCTTTTAATGGTTGAAAAACCTATATGCGATAGTATAAGATGCCACAAATATAAAGAATCATACACAACAATATAGGCGGAATTAGCATTTTTATTAATAACATTGAAAGTTACATCATTGGTGCACAATTTAGCCATACCCTCACAAGAGTACCCCTTTCCCAAAAATACATTTGATTTGGTATGTATAAGTTTACCGGACTCAAAAACGGCTTTAATGCCGGGCTTGCCAAGCAAATCACCACTTACCAAGTTTCTACTCATTCCAGGAATTCACTAATGTAACTTTCTTGTCGGAGGTGAAAAAGACTTCAATGGTACATTTGCCAAGTACCTTGGATTTGCCATCATTGTCGATTTGAATCTCACGGTTGCCCTTTGACTCTTCAAAGGTCTTGAACAATGATTTGTCATAGGTGACATGGATGGTGGCACATGTGTCATACCACCATCCTTTCACCTTGCTTTGGACCGTATTCACCTCACTAAGGGTAGAAACTGTGTTTTCCTCTTGAGCTGCGTTTACCTTAGGTCCTTGTTGGTCTTTTCTATGCCAACACTCTCTAGCATGGTGACCCTTTTTCCACACACAAAGCAAGGACCTTTCTCGCCCTTAAACTTGTTTGGGTTGGTTTTTGGATCCAAAGGTTTCTCGTTACCCTTTTTCCCTTTGTTTTTGGGATGTTTTGGTTATGACACCGCATTTGCTTTGGAGGTCTCTTCATTAGACCCCTCCACAAGTTTATCTCTACATATCAATTCCTCTTCGATTCGAATATGTTTTTGGATTTCCTCCAAAGAATAATCCTCTTTTTGATGAAGGATTCTTTTCCTATAGCTCTTCCAAGTTGGTGGTAATTTAGCCACTATAGCACAAACTTAAAAGGCCTCGGGAAGCTCAATCTTTAACACTATCAATTTGTTAACAATAATCTGCAATTCATGTATTTGAGGAAACATCGGTTTATTACCAAAAAATTTGAAATCAAAATATTGGGATATCAAAAACTTTTTGGTACCTTCCTCTTTTGCCTTGAATTTTGTTTCAAGTGCATCCCATATATCCTTTTCTGATTTACTCTCAGTGTAGAGGTTATAAATCCTATCGAAAAGGCCTTGAGGATATGGACCCTACAAATGAGACTGTCCTCCTCCCTCTTCCTTCTTTTATCCACCACCTCGGGAGTGTCCTGGTCGGATGGTGTTGGGAGAGGTTCTAGAGTGGATTCTATAATGTAGGCGATTTTGAGAGTGGTCAAAAGGAATCTCACCTTGGCTTGCCACCTAGTGAAATTGGACCCATCATACCTATCCAACCTCACTAGGTCTTGATTCATTATCTTGATGGTCTAACCTTCCATGGAAACAAACAAGGGTAAGCTTTTGAATGTTAGGAAAAATAATTTTGCCTCAGTGGAAATAGGTAAGAATATTACAACTCTATGAAAAATATTACAAATAAATAATGATTGATTAAACTAAGTTACAAATCTATAATTGAAAATACAAACAAACAAAGAAAAGGAAGAAGAAGAAGATAATGGTGAAAGATACAACTCTAAACAAAAGATTACAAGTAAAGGAAAGGTGTTTGAAACAAAAGAAAAGAATATTACAACTCTACAAAAAAGTAACAAGTAAATAGAAAATGAAAATAAGAAGAAGAGCAATAGAGAAAAATGTAAGAACAAAACAATAGTAAACTCTCACTTACACAACCTAAGTCAAGAGGGTTGGGGATCACCAACTTGAACAAGGTTTAAAACCTTTGTCCAAAAGTTTATTTCCCCCTAACTCAAGCACTAAGGGATCTCTCTCAGATATTGGAAATGATTTATGTAATTATCAAGCCTCAAGGTGTTTCAAGCCAAGTGCTCTAATGGATAGAAATGTTGTGTCTTACAAGTGAGCATTAGGCTCCTATTTATAGAGTTTTGAGACACCCTTTGATTTTCAAATTCCACCAACCCCCATGGTTGTTACCAATAATTAATTGGATATTTATGGAATTAAAATAGAGATTTGGGAGTTATCTGGCTGTTGGAAATGTTCAAAATTGGATAAAACTGAAAATTGGAAGATGTTATCAGCCACTTGGGCCACGGCCTGACAAACATGCGCCGCGGCCCCCAGAGTGTTTTTGCCTCTTGGGTCGTGGCCTGAAAAACTCAAGCCACGGCCCAAGACGTTTTCTATCAACCAATTTTTCCAAATTTTCCAAAACTTTCCAAATTCATTCCCACTTTATTTTGTAACTTCCATACACATTATGGGAGTTAAAATCACATCTCTATCAGCCATTTCACATATGGTTTTAAGAAATTCATCTCAATATTGTGTAACAAAAAATCTACACAATAATGGGTAATATTTGGAAGTTACAAATTTGTAACAGCAAATATGTTACATATTTCGATATATCTCATATATCTAAATATTGTAACTCTCTGTTATATGTTACAATATGTGACACTCTTTGTCACATTTATTTAATCAAAAACATTATATTATAATATAATATAATATTACATTATATTATAAAATAATATAACAGATAGCTGATCTCAAAATGTCCGATCTCGACAACCCACTTCAACAGTCTTCTGAACACTTCTGGCTTGGACAAAACTTGTCGTAGCGGCTGGTCAATTAACACATGAATAAGATGTGCTTGGAAGTAGGGTCGGAGCTTTTGAGATACGTGTATCTGTATCAGGATCAGAGCCAGTTTTTCCATTTATGGGTATCTCGATTCTGCCCCTAATAATCTTTTTCTGACGTAATATACAGGATTTTGTATTTTCTTATCCTCTTGTACTAGTACTGCACTAATGGAGTGCTCGGTTGTAGCGAGGTATAAATACAAAATCTTTCATCTAATAGGTTTGGACAAGATTTGTGATTCGGAGAGGTGTTTCTTAAGATCTTGAAACGCGAGTTCGCACTCTTTCGACCACTCGAAGTTTTTTCCCCCTCTTAAAAGGTTAAAGAATTGAAGACATTGGTCTATGGATTTTAAGATAAAACTACTTAAGGCCGCCATTCGTCCTGTTAGGCTCTAGACATCCTTATGTTTTCGATGTGAGGGAATGTCTGTTAATGCCTTAATCTTGTCGAGATTAACCTCTATTCCCCGTGCATTTAATATAAATCCAAGGAACTTACCCAAAGATACTCCAAATGAGCATTTTTGTGGATTAAGTTTCATGTTGTATTTTTGAAGTACAACAAAACACTTAGCAAGATCATCCACATGGTTATTTTCATGTTTAGATTTAACCAACATATCGTCCACATAAGCTTCTATGTTATTTCCTATTTTCTCAGGAAACATCCTATTTACCAGCCTTTGGTATATGACTCCAGTATTTTTGAGCCTGAAAGGCATGATGTTGTAGCAATCCATTACTTTATCGGTTACAAAGCTCGTATGTTCTTGGTTCGGCGCATGCATGGCAATCTGGTTATATCCAAAATAAACATCCATGAACGACATGATGTCATGACCTGTAGTGGCATATACGAGCTAGTCTATCTGTAATCTCCCACCTACTCTAGACTTTTGGACCATTAACGAAACTATACATACAAATCCTTAATAAAACTTACATTTGCGAAAATACCATAACTTTATTAGAAACTTGTAGAAATAAGAGTTACTTTCATAAAATATCAAGTAGGATATGGGATCCCATTGTCTTAAAAACAAAACATAATTTAAATTAAAGGAGTTACATAGCAAGTGCGGAAAAAATACATGTAAAACCATAAAACAAGACTACATCCTCAAAAATCGAACTCTCGACTCCTTGACTCCATTCACCACCGATACACATTCCCCAAGCATCTATGAATCTTACCGCCACTATGGCTATTTTCCTGCACATATAAACAAAAAGGAATGAGCCTAATGCCCAGCAAGGAAAATCTACCACATAGTTCATATATATAAATTTCATAAGAAACATAAAAACTTAACATAACACTTATATCATACACATACTATAATGGCAATTATTACTTGGGGTCCCATAGACTAAACAAGTCATATGCCCATGAGATTAGTGGGGTCCTACTAGCTAAGTAGGTCATATGCCCATAATCTATTTGGGGTCTTGTTAGTCATATGGGTCATATGCCCAAGCCTACAAACATACATATCATAACACTTATCATAACATAAGAAACATAAGATAACATGTAAAACATATGAATTTCTATCCTATTTTCCTTACCAAAATACCGGGATAAGAGGACAGCGCTGGGACTTTGGAACACCCCTAAAACCATTATGAAAGGGTGAGTTTAATGAAGAAAAGGAAATGAAAGGAATGGAAGGAAAGGAAGGACTAAACCATTGAGAAACATACTTACCAAAAACTTATGTGCAAGTTCTTAGATTTCCTAACCAAAATAAAGATTAAGGTTAGAGGCTGAGTAGAAGACTATGAGAACTTAAAATAAAATAATACCAAAGAACTAAGGTGTAGAAATACCTTGAAGACTTGTAGACAATTCTAAACCTCGAACCGAAATACTATAGAACCTTACTTCCCAAGTGTTTGATAAGCTTATGAGTTTTCCCACCCAAGTGTTTAACTCTCACACTCACCTAGCAACTTGCAGCCTCTGAACTTAGAGTAAAAGGTGAATAATGGCTGGGTACTAGGTCCTATTTATAGAGTTTAGGAATGAAAGGATCTTAATTTCACTTGAATAAAAATAATGGCTTTTTAGGTGAAAATAATTTGAATAATCGTTCAGCAGAGGCTGAAGACTCGTTCAAAAAGGTGCTGGACTTATCAAGAGGTTGAATGGCTGAATGGAAAAAGAATTCAAAAACTTTCAAAATAATCTTAGAGGGGCGATATATCGCCCCCTGTAGGCGATATATCGCCTGGGCCAGTATGCCCGAGGCAGTCGTGCATCGTTTCGTATTTTCCGTATCTACGTGCTGCGATATATCGGCACACGCTGATTATTTAAACACGAAATTACACATTTTTAGCTAAGTTTGAATGGAGTAAACAGCCTTGACTAAGCCCTTAAACGTATTCAACGCTGCTGACTGACCTTAGAGCATTCAAACTTTATCCTTATTAAAATTAATCCTCAAAATACTTAATCCTTAATCACCCATTCATAACATGTGCTTAAAATCCTATTGGTTGTTATCTAAACCTTATAGTATAATAAATATTATCCTAAATATCAGTCATATTAATCAAACCTTAGGTTAAAATTAATATTCATAAATTATAGGTTAAACTTAGAAAATCTACAAGTACTACTATGAGTGTCCAAATAATTCCCGGTCTGAACCAAAAATCCACAGTCATAAAGATAATACTATAAATACTATAATACTACTATCTAACTAGCTAAGTAAAGTTCTTGGACTCTACACTATCCGAGGTAAGGGAAAGCAGCCTTTAGGGCATGCCTTGTTAAGATCTAAATAGTCGATATAGGTTCGCCATTTGTCATTGGGTTTGGGACCAACACTGGATTGGTGATCCAATCAAGATAAAAAGCGTCATGGATGAAGCGATTTCCTTTTAACCTCTCGACCTCTTCTTTAAGGGCCATTTTTCTACCATCGTCCAGGACCTTCGCTTTTGCTGCTTCGGGGGGAAGCTCTTATCAATGTTTAGGGAATGGCTTATGACATACAAACTAATTTCCTACTACGTCCGAGCACGACCATGCGAACACATCTTGGTTCTCTTTCAAGAAGAAAATTAATTGCTATCTTGACCTTTCAGAAAGGTTCTTGCCCATTTTTACCACCTTCGTGGCATCCTTTTTGTCGAGCTTCACTTCTTCGAGCTCCTCTAGTGGTTCGAGATCAGCCCTTTCTTCTATTCTTGGGTTGATCTCCTCTTCTATCTTGAAGACAGATCTGTCCATCTCCTGA
The DNA here is from genome assembly GCF_963169125.1 of Humulus lupulus. Taxonomy (NCBI): domain Eukaryota; kingdom Viridiplantae; phylum Streptophyta; class Magnoliopsida; order Rosales; family Cannabaceae; genus Humulus; species Humulus lupulus. Next base: position 270,005,814 of record NC_084795.1, on the reverse strand, counting down.
ATAACCATAAGTTTTTGGGCACTTGTTTGATTCTTTCTTCTCATGGAAATGTTGTAGCACTCCCTTCCTGCGATTTGGTCTCCCTTCAACGTCCCGAAGCCATTGGAAGTCGGGAACTTGATGGCCATATGCTTGACAGACGATACTACCCCAAGCCCAATCAGGGTGGGTCTCCCAAGCGGTATGTTTTAGGCCGATGGGGTATCCAACACCACGAACACCATTATCTTTGTCACCGAGACTGAATACTCCCCCAAAGTTTCAGGAAGTTCAATGGATCCCATGCAAGCAATCCATTCTCCAGAAAATTCGTACAATGTTGTTGCACATTCTTTCACATCTCGAAGCGCGAGTCCCATTTTTTCTAGAGTATCCTTGTAAAGGATATTCACAGAGCTCTGGTTATCAATTAGGACCATGTGTACCATCATGTTCGTGAGCTGAAGAGTGATGACCATGGGGTCATTATGAGGAAACTGGACGTGTGAAGCGTTCTCTTCGGCAAATGTGATGGGTTGAGTTTCAACCCTGTGCTGCTTTGGAGCTCGTGGTTCGAGTTCATAGGGAGAACCATCTCTAGTCTTAATCTCGTTAACGTATCTCTTTTGGGTGTTCCTGCCCGATCCTGAAATATAAGGTCCCCCTGAGATGGTTACTACGTCTTCTCCATCAATTGGAGGAGGTCGCTCTTCATCCTGCTCGAGAGTTATTCAGTTGGGCAGGTTGTGCAATTGCAGCCTTTTGACTTGTTGAGGCTTGGTTCGAGTTTTGGTTTCTTACATACTATCTGAAATATCCCCTCAAGATCAATCCTTAAACCACATCCTTCAACTGTCGACACTCATCACTTGTGTGCCTGATATCTCTGTGGAATCTACAGTATTTATTGGAGTCCCTTTTTGCCTTCTGATTCTGCATTAGTTCAGGTCGCCTGAATGGGACCTGATTCTCATTGGCAAGAAATATTCTTTCCTGAGTCTCATTGAGCTTGGTATACACTATGTAGATGGAGAAATACTTGTCTCCCTTCTTCATTTTCCCTCCATCAGCCTCGGGGTTATTCCCTTCATTTTTCTTCCTTTTAGAAGGGTTATCCCCATAGGGTTTTGACGTTGATGGGGTCGCCGAGGTCGAGGCTGAGTTATTGTTTGTTGTTGTAGTTATGGGTTGGGAGGTCAAGTTTAATGTTGGCCTTGCCTCTTCTACATTGATAAACCTCTGGGCCCTTCGGTTGAATTTGATTAATAACCTTATGGGTTTTCTTTGTATATCATCTCAAATGGGACTCCCTGGTAATATACCTGCTCCTATAGCCATCAGGTGGCCGCTATCATCGACATTACGGGCTCAAGCCATCTCTATATTAAACCTCATAAGGTAACTCTTCAGCGGCTTTCCCTGTTGTTGTCTGACATTAGTCAGGACTGAGGCTTTGGGCCTGATGTCGGCCACGGCATTGAACTATTTTTTAAACTCTTTGGCCAACTGATCCCAAGACAAGATTAAATGTATTTTAAACTTCTCAAACCAAATTTCTGCCGGTCCGATAAGAGTAGATGGGAACAACATGCATCGGAGCTCATACCCAACATTGCTAGCTCGCATGATGGTATTGAATGTGCTCAGATGACTGTATGGAATTGAGTTCCCATTAAATGGCTACACATGGGACATTTTACATCCTTGCAAAATGATTTGTTAGAGATATGTGGGGTGAAAGGCTCGAGATCCTCATCGGACTCTTCAACCTTATATCTGTTCCGCTCATCTTGCAAGAGCCTGAACGCCTTTTCCAACTGGTCGATCCTCTCCTGGACCGGATCCACCGGGGGTCAATCTTGAACTTGAGGGAGCTGGTTATTGTTTATGAAAACTCCAGCTTCTTGTCCCAGCATAGGGTTATTCTGTTTTCCATACGCCGACTATTTTCGACCGTTCAAATGATATCGCAAATCAGGATTCAAAGGATTAGCTTACCCCCGATTATGGTTCAGGTGATCCTGAAGGTCAGGATGATTTCCCCGATTCCCTGTATTTCTAGGTTCAGTATTATATATACTTACGGACCGGGTGTAATCTGAGCTTCCGCTTACAATGCTTACAATTCTTTCCGACTGCGTGGCTCGGTAATTACGAGGAGGGTCACCCGCTGGCCTCCTTGCTCCAGCCGCTTGTGATTTTGAAACCTAGCTTCCCGAAGCCTAGGGAGCTCTGTGTTCTTGGGTAGTTTCCCTCTCATTCCTCTATCCGAGATTCGCCTAACGGTTGCCATCCCGACTGCCACTGCAAGACAACCTCTGTGGTGCAGGTCGTGGGGCATCTCGGACTGGTGAGGGGTGTCTTATAGGAGATGGTGGATGTCTTACGTGAGACGGTGGCTGCCACCCATTGTTGGGCCTAGATGGTCCAGAATTAGAGGAGCTACTGGAGGAGCTCAGTTATTCCCGGTCCCTGTTGACAGTTCTGCAATTGGGTTGTCAGCAACTTCAGTCCGAGTGTTTCTCTGGGGCCTTGTCTGAGACTGTTGGGTCCCTTGCTCAACTCACCTAGCAGTCATGCTCCCTCAGGAACGTCCTTTAAGCCTCCGAGGTGGTGCCTTGGCCTCAGCGGCCTGTTTGGCCAGTTCTTCGTTGAACCTCGTCACTTCTGCCAATTGTTTGCGTAGTTGGTGATTCTCTAGTTCCACAATGGGAACGTATCTTTCTTGATTATAGTAGAGGTCTTCATCAGGTCTGGGGACAGGCGACCCCTGGGAATTAGATGAATCACTTCTTTCTTCAGGGCCCAGGCCAGCCATGGGCTACTTTCCAGGCCGTTGTGGGTAGTCTTCAGTTTGGTATATGGGGCAAAGGTTGCCCACCAGTGCTGGGGTTGTTTGTAGCGGCTGTTGATAACTCGGGAGGATTCTAATTAAACACTTTACCATCTTGAGTTCAGCACTCAATGAAAGCACCAAACTGTTGACGCCATTTTTCATCAGTTAGAATAGAAGAGCACTAAACAGAGATTAAGGAAAATCAATGAAAAACACACGATATTTTACGTGGTTCAGCAGTTAAAATCTTCATAGTCCCCGAGTCAATATTATTGAATGATAGAATTCTCTCAAAGTTTTTAGAAAGCAATTTTAGCATAGTATTCAAAGTACCAACTTCAACATCTGATAAACGAGTTTTAGGCTGGTTTAGGGTTTAGTTTTTATGAAGGTTTTCATTAGTTTAGGGCTATTTTATTGCAGAATTATGCTCGTTTGTTCATGTTTCAGGTTTTTCATGCAAAGTTGGTGAAAAGAGTGGAATGAAGTGAAAGTGGAAGAAAAAGGAGTTATTTTGGAGAAAATCGTTTCTTTTGGGAGCAATATGTTCGAGTAATGATTCTGTAAATAGCGTCACAGTGCTAACAAAGTGGCGCTACAGCTAGGGCTGGAAAAACAGGTCACGATGCGATAACACGACACGATTAATCAACACGAATTGACACAATTAACTACAAAATTTAATAAAATATATAAAATAAATATTTGTACAAATTTTGTTTAATCATTTCCATATAAATAAAATGACAAGCATAAACTTCACAAACTTTTGAGGCAGAACTCCAAGCACCTTGCGAACCAGTCTTACTTTTGAGTAAGTCTTCCCCAGTGCATAAGATTCATACGAGATATCGAACAATTTGGCATGGAACTCCGCCACAGTCTCTTCTTCCTCCATAGACAGATTTTCAAAATACTTTTGCCAACGCTCTCAATCTGGACTTCTTTACAGCATCAGTTCTTTCATTTTTTATTCTTAGTTTCTCCCATGCTTCTTTGGAAATTTCACAGTTGGCTATAACTTTCAGCTGATTTGTAGAAACTGCATTAAAGAGAGCGTGCATAGCCTTTGAGTTAAAGTTGGCCCTTTCCATCTCCTCTAGAGTCCATTGACTTATTTTTTTGGGCTTAACAACCTTATCTTCAACAAAGGTTGGACACTTCCATCCATCTTCGACTGCCATCCATACCCGTTCATCAACAGCTCTCAAGAATGCACACATTTTTATCTTCCAATAAGGATAATTTGCCCCCTCAAGAATTGGGAGTCGGGATGTGGAACCTCCTTCTCTGAACATCTCCATTCTGTACGAGAAAAAAAATAGTATACTCCCAGAGTCGGGACTCCGAGAGCGTTAGTGTCAACTAGAGAACCAAGAAATCAAGAACCGTGAATTACAAGAAGACAAATAAAATATCAATTCTAGGATATGAAAGATAGGAGAATCGAAAGAAAAATTCTCAGCAAACAACCTGGCTCTGATACCAATTGAAAAACCTAAGTTTATACCTATCTCTCCAATTTTACAATATTCATATTGATTTTATCTTGATTTATGCTTGAACATTAAAAACTAAATCACAAGAATCAACACATGAAATTACAAGCTTCGTCTGCACTGAAAACACATTCCAGCCGACTAGTGCTTGGGTTCCCTTAATCGGGGTTATAACTCTCACTATATCAAGATGTAACTTTACAATAAGGAATTCAAGATTAAACCTGTAAACTATACAATCTTTCTCAATATACAGTGAAGATTTTTACCCTAAATAACCAAATCCCTTGGTTATAAATGCAAGATCCCTTTGCTTCAATGTTGAATTCCCTTCAACAATATTTCAAATTTGAACACCTTCAGATCTATTGCACCAAGACTCAGCTGAAATCCCTTCAGCAGTCACAGCTTGACTTCAGAGCTTGCACAGAAACCTTGAATCACCATCAACGGAGTTTCTTGCAAGAACCAGCAAAAAATAAACAGGGTTGTAATACAAAGCACAATATATCACTGTTCGATCTCCAAGGTTTGTTATAACTGATCTACGGTACAGGGTTGGATCTATGGGGTCACCACATTCATCTTTATTCAGTTTAGAGGTGGTGCATATAGGAGTGCGTGCATGTTTGACTTGGGTGAAACCAAATTTTTCTAACGTGGACTTAGTATACTTGGACTGAGAAATAAACATCTCATGTTTTGATTGCTTAATCTAAAGTTGTAGAAAATAAGATAGATCTCCTATTAGACTCATCTCAAACTCACTTTGCATAAGTTCCACAAACCTAGTAACCTCACTCTCACAAGTTTACCCAAAAATGATGTCATCCACATATATCTGTGCAACAAATATTCCATCAGTTAGATACCCGATAAAGAGAGTATTGTCAGCACTACCACGGGTGAATCCATTAGACAAAAGATAGGCAGTAAGTCTGTCATACCATGCGCGAGGAGCTTGCTTTAAACCATATAAAGCCTTCTTCAATTGGAAAACATGGTGAGGGAACTAAGGATCCTCAAAACCTTGAGGTTGTTTCACATACACATCCTCTTGGAGAATCCTATTCAAAAATGCACTTTTTACATCCATTTGATGCAATTTTATTCTCAGATGGCATGCTATTGCAAGAAGTAACCAAATAGATTCCAACCTTGCAGCTGGAGCAAAGGTTTTTTCAAAGTCAACTCCTTCCACCTGATTGTATTCTTGTGCTTGCCTTATTCCATATTACAGTTCCAAACTCATCCGATTTATTCTTTAAAACCCATTTAGTTCCAAAAACATTAGCTCCTTCAGGTAAGGGTACTAAGATCCACACATCATTTCTTTTGAATTGGCACATCTCATCTTGCATAGCAGCAAGCCAGAACTCATCTAAAATAGCGTCCTTGGCACTTTTTGGCTCAATATGAGATAAGTAACAGGCGAAAGCAATCAGATTTCGTATTTTTCTTCTTGTGACCATGGTGGCATTTGGATTTCCAATAACAATATCAGGTGGATGAGCCTTTTGAATCCAGGAAGGTGATCCATTCTTATAGAGCTTTGCATGTTGAGTCTCCTTTGGCAGATCACTGGTGACTTCTTCATCACCATTGGAGCTGCTAGGACCTGCTTCTTGTTCCTCGGATGCAGCTGGTTCAGTATTGAGTGATCCAGATGGAGTGTGAGGAAACAATTGGTTTTGTCTAGCTGTAACTGGACCAGGTGTAGTTAATACTGGAGCTTCATCATCTGCCACTGGTTCTTCAGAGTTTTCCAAGTCATCAAATCGAACTTTGATGGACTCAACCACTGAACGAGTTCTTTTGTTGAACACATGATAGGCACGACTGTTAAGTGAATATCCAAGAAACACTCCTTCATCACTCCTTGGATCAAATTTTCATAAGTGTTCTTGATCATTTAGCACATAACAAACACATCCCAAAATGTGCATATGACTGACGTTAGGAGGCCTTCCTTTCCGAAGTTCATAGGCAGTCAGTGTCATGCTAGTTCTAAGATGAATTCGATTGCAGATATAGCAGGCTATATTAATTGCTTCAGCCCAAAAACGTTTAGAGATCTCCTTAGCATGCATCATTACTTGAGCCATTTCCTATAGGGTCCTGTTCTTACTTTCGACAACCCCATTATGTTGAGGTGTTTTTTGAGCTGAAAACTCATGCTTTATCCCCAACTGATCGCAGAAATCTGAGAACACAGTGTTCTCAAACTCCTTTCCATGATCACTTCGTATCTGATAGACTTTCCCAATCTTAGATTCCTTTTCATTTTGGAGCCTGAGAACCTAGGCTGAGAAGAGTACAAAGGAGTCTGACTTTTCTTTGAGGAAATCTACCCAAGTGTACCTAGAGTAATCATCAACAAGAACCATGACAAATCTTTTACCACTTAGACTTTCATTCTGCATGGGTCCCATTAAATCCACATGTATCTACTCTAGCACACGGGAGGTGAGTAGCATGTTTACAGGAAGAATGTGAGGCTTTTGTCTATTTTCCTAGTTGGCAAGGACCACATAACATATCTCTAGTGACTTTCATCTCAGGTATCCCTCGAACTACTTGGAGTTTCACAATTATCTTTAGGTCTCTAAAGTTCAAGTGCCCCAGTCGATAGCGCCACAGGTCTGGCTTATCAAGAAAGGATCTGTTGAACAGAACTTGATTGCTTAGAGCATAGCAGTTGTGGCTAGTTCTATTACCTGTCAAGACTGAGCACCCATTAGTTACAATAAGACAGTGAGTTTTAGTTCAACTTATAGTGTATTCATTGTCACAGAGTTGGCTGATGCTAATCAGGTTTGCCTTGAGACCTTTAACGTACAACACCTTAGTCAATGGATCTACTCAATTTAGCACCAGGTCACATTTTCCAAAGATCTGACCCTTGTTCCCATCACCAAAGGTCACAGCTCCCTCGTTTCCTTCTTTATAGTTCACCAACACATTTCTGTTGCCGATCATATGTCATGAACATCCACTGTCGAAGTACCATTGATCTTCGTGAAAAGCTGAAAGAGAGGTGTGAGCAACTAATCCAACATTTGTCCCAAGATTAGATTTTGGTTTCCACTCACTATACGACAACTTCCTATTAAATCGATTTGGTTGTTGAAAGCTATTTGGACGATCGATCATAGCTTTCAAATACGTCTGCAACTTGTAGCATCTGGGTCTAATATGCCCTCTTCTGTTGCAGAAGTGACAAATGGGAACAATCCTCTCCTTCTGAAATTGACCATCCAGGACAGTCTTCCTTCCTTCAAATCTCAATTTGGTAAGTCTAGTGAGACACTGACGTGTTTAGAGGGATCTAGGAAACTAGGGCTGAGAGTATTGTTCAATGCGTTATCAAGAGTCTTGTCTCCATTGCTCTTGGATGAAGAGGGATCATTAATTCCCAAATTTCCCCCTTTCTTGTACAACATTTTGTAACCAATAGATGTTTTATCTCCATATCGTTTTTGAAGTTGCAAAGTTTGGTTAATTGCTGCAGTTCCTAGATGGATAAACTCAAGAGCCTGTTTAGCTCTTATTAAATCTGCAACCAATTTGTAAATCTCACTATCCTTCTCATCAAGCTATTATGTGAGCTTTTTAACAATGTCCTCCAACCCAGCCTTCTCAGATTCAAGTTGTTGTTTGGCACAAGTGAGACCTTTGATCTGCTTAGCCATATGCCCTCATTGAGCGAACATCTCCTCATATGCATGATGTCTCCCTTCACTATCCACATCAGATGAGCTCGAGTTTCCATCTTCCTCTGAACACATTGATTGCTGACTCTTTGCCATAAATGCCACAACTTGTTTCTCTTCATCAGACCCATCACTTGAGCTGGAGCTCTTTTCTTCATCACTATCACTCCAGGTTGCTGCTAAGACTTTCTTATTCTTAAGAGTGTTGGCACACTCAGCTTGAATATGTCTGAAACCATCACACTCTCGGCACTGTATTCCCTTGTTTTTCTTGTCACCAGACTGTTGGGTTTGCTTATTGTTTCCACCAAAGTTTCCCCTGGGAACATTCTCTTTTCCTCCTAGAAAGTTTTTCATAATTCTTGGTCAGTAAAGCGAGAGTCTCATCAAAGAAGCCATCAGATGCATTTGAGATCGACTTATTTTCCTCCTTATGCACAAATGCAAGACTGTTATCAGTTTTTTCTTTTTCAGAATCTTTCTACTTCTTGCCTTTCTTCCACCATGTGAGAGTCATTTCATAGTTCTGCAATGACCCAATTAACTCATCAAGATCAAGTTCCTCTACATTTCTCATTTCTTCTATAGAGGTAACTTTTGACATGAACTTTTGAGGCAGAACTCCAAGCACCTTGCGAACCATTTCTGCGTTTGAGTAAGTCTTCCCCATTGCATAAGATTCATTCGAGATATCGTACAATTTGGCATGGAACTCCGCCACAGTCTCTTCTTCCTCCATAGACAGATTTTTGCCAACGCTCTCAGTCTGGACTTCTTTACAGCATCAGTTCTTTCATTTTTTATTCTTAGTTTCTCCCATGCTTCTTTGGCAATTTCACAGTTGGTTATAACTTTTAGCTGATTTGTAGAAACTGCATTAAAGAGAGTGTGCATAGCCTTTGAGGTAAATTTGGCCCTTTCCACCTCCTTTGGAGTCCATAGACTCATTTGTTTGGGCTTAACAACCTCCTCTTCAACAAAGGTTGGACACTTCCATCCATCTTCGACTGCCATCCACACCCGTTCATCAACAGCTCTCAAGAATGCACACATTTTTGTCTTCCAATAAGGATAATTTGCCCCTTCAAGCATTGGAGGTTGGGATGTGGAACCTCTTTCTCTAAACATCTCCATTTTGTACGAACAAAAAAAAATTAAAAAACAGTATACTCCCAGAGTCGGGACTCAGAGAAGGTTAGTGTCAACTGGAGAACCCAGAAATCAAGAACCGTGAATTACAAGAAGTAAAATATCAATTCCAGGTTATGAAAGATAGGAGGATTGAAAGAAAAATTCTCAGCAAACAACCTGGCTTTGATACCAATTGAAAAACCTAAGTTTATACCTATCTTTCCAATTTTACAATATTCATATTCATTTTATCTTGATTTATGCTTGAACATTAAAAACTAAATCACAAGAATCAACACATGAAATTACAAGCTTCACCTGCATTGAAAACATATTCCAGCCGACTAGTGCTTGGGTTCCCCTAACCGGGGTTATAACTCTCACTATATCAAGATGTAACTTTACAATAACAAATTCAAGATTAAACCTGTAAACTATACAATATTTCTCAATATACAGTGAAGCTTTTTACCCTAAATAACCAAATCCCTTGGTTATAAATGCAAGATCCCCTTGCTTCAATGTTGAATCCCCTTCAACAATATTTCAGATTTGAACACCTTCAAATCTATGGCGCCAAGACTCAGCTAAAATCCCTTCAGCAGTCACGGCTTGACTTCAGAGCATTCACAAAAACCTTGAATCACCATCAAAGGAGTTTCTTGCAAGAACCTGCAAAAAATCAACAGAGTAAAGAAAAGAGTAATACAAAGCACAATATCTCACTGTCCGATCTCCAAGGTCTTCTATAGCGCTATCAACGTGGTTTTCAGATTTTTAGCCACTTTTTTAAGGGAAAATGGTCTTTTGACTTGGGAGCCTTGGAAAACTATTTAAGGGACATTCTTCTGCGAATTTTAGAGGAAACTTTAGTTTTATAAACCCTAGATTTAGAAAAGGCTGCAGTAATTAGATTTCTTTTTCTAGTTTTATGATTTTTCTAGATTTTCTCTTCATCTGAATTCTTTAGGTTATTTTCTATGAACAATTGTTTAAATTTTATTGTCATTATGTTATCTATGAACTAAACTTTTCATCTAGAGATTAATGAAGTCACTTGAATTTCAATTTAATTTTATTATGATATTCTATTGATTCTTCTTCTCTATTCTAATCTATATGATGTTTGTTTAATGCTAGTAAGTACTTGATCACTATTTAATTGATTTAATGGTTTTGATTCGAAATTCGAAAGTTGAGAATTGAATATGTTATTATTATATACACATAGGTTGCATATTGGACGAGCGTACCTGTATGACTTGTGTAGTAATTAGGTTTTGCATGCTTAATGTTTAAGTTTATCACAGAAATGTAGAAAACCTTCTTATAGGCTGAGATCTTATATCTTGAAAAAGTATAGGAATCGATTATGTTAACCTGCTATTAGAATAGGAAGAAGAGATATAGAATTGATTAGTAAAATTAATAGAATGAAAAGTTGATGAAATTAATTCCTAGGATTTTTATTATTGATTCTTAATTTGTTGATTCATTGTTTTGTTTACATTTATTTAAATTATGTCGTATTTTAGAGTATTTATTTTAATTTTTATTATTCATCTAAATTTTAATTCACCAAATAGAATTTGAAAATCAATTATTTATAATTGGTTGACAATCCTTGTGGGAACAATACTCTATTTACTATCTATATCACTTAAATCGATTACGTGCACTTGCGTATCATATTTTCACGATCAAGTTTTTAGCGTTGTTGCTGGGGACTATTTAATCAATATCAAATATAATTGTTTTTCAATCTACTTTGTTTTCCATTTAAAGTTTTCTCAATTGAGTTGCTTTTAAATTTCTCAATTTGAGGTGACTTATTTTATGCGACGTAAGGGTTCAAAAATACTAGTACTGGTTGATCTTGAAATTGAGAAGACCTGCAAAAGAGAAAGAAAATAGAAAAGACTTGAAAAGATGGCCAAGAATGTCAATACTGTCGCTAATAACACTCTGAATCAGGGTAATGCAAGGAACGTTGCATGCAGCTGAGGTAGACTTACCTTTGAGGGACTATGTACTCCCTACTGTTACATGGGTACGTTCTAGTATTCATCCACCCCCTGTGGAGGTGAACAATTTTGAAATCAAGCCCTCAATAATTCAAATGGTTCAAAATTGTGTTCAGTTTTGGGGCTACCTAATGAGGATCCGAACCTCCATATTACCAACTTTTTGGAGTTATGTGATACTTTCAAAATGAACAAAGTTAGTAATGACGCAATCCATTTGAGGCTATTTCCGTTTTCATTGAGAGACAGGGCTAAAAGTTGGTTGACTTCACTGCAATCCAATTCCATTCTGACATGGGAAGACCTCGCTCAAAAATTTCTCGCTAAGGAATCTCCTCCTGCTAAATCAGCACGTATTAGAGGTGAAATAAATAATTTCTATCAATTTGAGGGGGATTCATCATATGACACTTGGGAGAGGTTTAAAGAGTTGTTGCAAAAATGTCCACATCATGATATAGTGAAATGGATGTTGGTGCATACTTTCTATAATGGACTGAGGGGAAACACATAAGAACTATCATAGATGCAGCAGAAGGTGGAGCATTTATGAGCAAAAGCGCTAATGAAGCTTACGAGCTTTTAGAGGAAATGGCCATGAATAATTATAATTGGCCATCTGAGTGAGAAAATAAGAAGGTGGCCGGAGTTCTAGAAGTTGATCCTATTGATATGCTCACTGCTCAAATTGCTTCGCTAACAAAACAAATACAACAACAAAATAATAGTTCAGCTCAAGCGATGCAACTACAACCTGCTCCTATCAGTTGTGAGACATGTAGAGGCCCTCATCATTTTCAGCAATGTCCATCGACGAGTTCTTATTCAGTTGATGATATTCCTCTTGAACAAGTTCAAGCCATTGGTAATTTCCCAAGGCAACCTAATAATGACCCATACCCTAACAACTATACTCCAGCATATAGGAACCATCCTAATTTGACATGGAGTCATAATCTAGGGCACCAACAATAGTATCATCCAAATCCTCTTCAATATCCTCCACATAGACCATCTTATGGGCAAAACCCAAAGCTTTTTTATGATACTCAAAGGCCATCAATGCCACAACTTCAACAACCACCACCTCACATGATTAAACCAGAGGTATCCGCTGATGCATTGAGCCAATTTATGACAGAAACCAGATCCTCCATTCGGAGCTTAGAAATACAAGTTGGCCAACTTGCAAAGTTGATGGCTGATTGTAATCAAGAGGCTTTACCTAGCTAAACTGTGGTGAATCCCAAGGAGCAACGTCAAGCTTTCACTTTGAGGAGTGGGACTAAATATGAGGAGCCTACAGTAGAAAATAAGGATAAGAAGATTGAAGATCAACCTATACCTAGTTCAGCACAAGAGGAGGTTATTGAAGACCATCCAAAGAAAGAGATGCCAAAATACACTGATTTGACACCCAAGATTCCTTATCCTCAGTGGTTCTGAAAGGCCAATCTTGACAAGAAATTCTCCAAATTTCTTGAAGTATTTAAGAAACTTCACATTAATATTCCCTTTGCGGAAGCTCTTGAACAAATTCCTATTTATGTAAAGTTTATGAAGGACATTTTTTCTAATAAAAGAAAAATGGAGGATTATGAAATTATGGCTTTGACAGAAGAGTGCCGTGCCATATTTCAAAAGAAACTTCCTCAAAAGTTGAGAGATCCGGGCAGTTTTACTATACCTTGCACCATTGGGACTTTTCATTGTGAGAGGGCTTTATGTGATCTAGGTGCAAGCATTAATTTAATGCCACTGTCTGTATTTTGAAGACTCGGTTTGGGGGAAGCTAGACCCACTACGGTTACTTTACAACTGGTTGACCGTTCATTAACACACCCCCAAGGATTATTGAAGATGTTCTTGTTAAAGTGGACAAATTTATCTTTCCTGCTAATTTTATTGTTCTTGACATGGAAGAAGATGAAGATGTTCCAATTATTTTGGGAAGACTGTTTTTAGCCACTGGTCAAGCCTTGGTATATGTTCAAAAAGGAGAGTTAAGACTGAGGGTGTAAGGTGATGAGGTTGTATTTAATGTATTCAAGGCTTTGAAGTATCCTAGAGCAAGTGATAGTTGCTTTAGTGTAAATGTAATTGAGAAACAATTGTCAACTAGACAACTTGTTGAAGATCCACTTGAGATGAGCCTTATTGTGCAAGGAGGGGAAGACTGTGATGGAAGTGAGGTTCTTGAATACGTAAAATGGCCAAACTCTGCTGGACCTATTTATAAGAAGAAATATGAGGAACTTGGACAAGTGCCCGAGAGACCACTACCATCTATAAAGAAAACCATCAGTCCTTGAATTGAAAACTTTACCGGACCATCTTAAATACATTTATTTGGGTAAGAATGATACTCTCCCTGATATTATTTCTGCTTCATTATATACTGTTGAAGAGGAAAAATTATTGCGAGTACTTCGACCTTATAAATTGGCCATTGGTTGGACTTTAGCTGATATAAAAGGAATTAGCCCATCTACTGTTATGCATCGTATTCTCATGGAGGAGGACAGTAAGGCTAGTATTGATGCTCAAAGGAGGCTGAATCCAGCTAAGAAGAAGGTGGTTCGAAAAGAAATTTTGAAGTGGTTAGATGCTGGAGTTATTTATCCAATCTTGGATAGTTCGTGGGTTAGTCTAGTACAAGTGGTTCCGAAAAAAGGAAGAATGACAATAGTCAAAAATGAGAATAATAAGTTAATTCCAACTCATACAGTGACGGGTTGGAGAATTTGTATTGACTACAAAAAATTAAACAAGGCAACAATGAAAGACCACTTCCCACTGCCTTTCGTGGATCCAATGCTTGATAGACTGTTGGGCCATCAATTCTATTGTTTTTTAGATGGGTATTCTGGTTATCACCAAATACCTATTGCTCCTGAAGATCAAGAGAAAACAACTTTTACTTGTCCTTATGGTACGTTTGCTTTTCATAGAATGCCATTTGGATTATGCAATGCTCCTGCTACATTTTAGAGATGCATGATGTCATTATTTTTAGATATGGTGGAGAAAAGCATTGAAATTGTAGTGCACCAAAAAAAAAAATTAGATTATTTAAATTTTTGTGATTTATTTTATTTAAATGTTAAGTGTGATGAATTGTTTTATTTAAGTGTTGTTATTTTATTTAGTTGATTGTTTGTTTTATTTGATTGTTTATTATTTTATTTAATTGTTAGAATTGTTTGGTATAATCTTTTGAATTTAAATTTGTTAATTGTTTGTTTGGTTAATTAATTTAATAAGTGAATAGTGTGTAACATGTGTTATTTTACTATTAGTGCTACATTTTAAATAAATGTGACAATTGAGGTAATTATGTGAGTTATGATTGAATGCACTAAGGTGCATGGTAGATAGTGATGCACTCTAGTGTTTTAGTGTGTGCTAGTACATGGTAATAAGGTGCACATGTCTGGATTTTCTACACATTTTATAATTGCCATTTATGATATTTTTGGGTAGTTTATTTTAATAAGTAGGGAATTAAAGAAAAATAAAATAAAAATAAAGGAAATGGCATGTAGTGTGGACGTGTATGTGTAGTGGGAAAAGAATGGTTTATTCCATTTATTTTCTTGATTCAATTAAATTAAAATTAGAAGACCATGGTTATTTTAGGTAAGGATGTGATCATCTTTTTATTCCTTGCCATTTAAAGATAAAAACAATTATACAAAAATTAAGAGAAAATATGGAGAGAATAGGAAACTTACCTTTTCTTTTTATTAAGCCATTATGAGAGAAAAAGGATAAAGGGGAAAGGAAAGAGGGGAAGAGCCATTTGCTCTTGTGGCTGCCGAAATTAGAGAGAGAGAGAGAGAGAGAGAGTGGCGTGTAGAGAGAGAGGGAGAAGAAGAAAGAAAGAAAGAAAGAAAGAAGAAGAAGGTGAAGAGGAACCCATCTTAGAGTATGTTCTCTTGTTTTTCTTGTTTGTCTAATCTCTTTTTATTCATTATATGTTATTGACTTGTTTATTTGTTGTGTGTGTTTGGGTTCTTTCTCCTCCTCATGGTGGTTTTCAAATAAAAAACCCTAGGCTTGAACAAGGGTGTGAAGTTTGGGTGTTGATCTTATTGTGTTCTTGATTTTACAATCAAGAGAGGTAATGGTCTTTCTTAGCCTATATATAGGTTTTGATGGGTTTGTCTTTGAGGTTTTTGATGGTGATGCTAATGGTTGATTATTGTAGGATTGATGATTATGATTTGTATATTTTGAGAATATGATTTGTTTAAAAAGGGTTCATGGGTATAATTGAGGGAATGGATTTGATAGGGTTTATAATGAGGTGATATGTTATGTTTATATTGCTATGGTTATCTTTTTAATCTTTGATTTATGTAAATGGTAAATGATGATTTTAGAAATATGATAAGAATTATGTTAGGGTTTTTGTAAAGGCATGTTCATGAGATATGGTGTTATGAATTTATGTATGCTATTGCCATGGTTATTGTTGTTGGATTTCATGTGTAGATTCAATGGAATAGAAAATTGGTTTTATAAGATTTCATGTGAATATGTTAGTAATATTAAAATCATATATATAATAAGAGTATGATGAGATTTTGGACATGTATGATTTTATGTGAAATTTTTGGGATAAAAGATGAGTTTCATGAGAAATTAAGCTTGCTGAATTTTGCAAATAATTGGGTAAAAGTTTGATTTAAAAATGATTTGCATGCATAAGTAATGTCCTTGATGTTATGTAAGTTTTATGGAATTAAAAGGGGATTTTAAGTCTCATTAAAATGATATTTTACTCAAATAATTACCTACAGAATTTTTATTGATTTTTGAGAAAATATGAGCTTTTAAATTGAATATGGTGATTTTTAATGATAAAAATAGTTGATGGAATTTTTGTAAGAAAATATGAAGTGAGTTTCACTAAAATGAATTTGATGAGTTTTTGGAATAAATTATTTTTCCTAAGTTATGGTAATATTGAAAAATGGTATTTTTAATGGTATGAATGCATATTTTGATAAGTTATGATTTTTCCTTTGTTTTGATTGAGAAAAATATTTAGATTCTATTTATTTGTGATTTTTGAAGAAAATAAATGGTGGCTGAAAGTTTGTTTTAAAAAGGTTAAAAAATTGTTATTTAATTGTCACATATGGATTTTTGTTACATAAAACTAAGTCTTAAATAATTTAAATCAAAATGTATTTTCCACACTTAAAAATATATTTTTCTCACCTCATTTATGTAACACAATGATAAAATTTATTTTTCTAAAGAAACATATTAAAAATAGGCATTTTAATTAAATCCAAGATTTTTGGTTAATTCTTTGTAATTTGAGATTAATGAATGAAATTTGTCACATATTTTATTTTTGAGCTAAAATAAAATAATGTTTTGAGAAATTTAATCAACTTAGAAATTTTAAGAAAAATAAAGTATGTAATAAGTCTATTGATTTTAAAACAATAAAAGTAAGAAGTGTAGAATTATCGTTTTTGAAAACGTCTCTATCACACAATGTTCCCACGTATGCATGTTACATGCAACTCCACTTTTACGTCCAAAATTATGTTTATTATTCAACTATGTGGTTTTTATAAAACGATCATGCTAGTAAAATGGGTAAAACGAGCATTATTCTTTTATGGCGATAATTGCATGTGTTTGTGTAACTGTTATTATGTGTGCATGGCCCATGCACATATGAGTTGTATGGAAGGGAAAAATAGTAATTTTATGAACCTAAGAAATGTTATTTTGATTATGATATAGGCTCGTTGAAAGATTGTGAAATTTCTTAGCTTGGACCTGAGGTAAGGAAGTTAGATAGATTCTATGATTTTATGCTATGAATGGTAAGACTGTTGTATGAATGAATTGTTATGAATTATGAATGCCATAACGTGATGATATGTTGAATGTGATATGTGTATGGATGTTAGATACATCAAACCAGTTACGATGTTAGATACATCAAACAGAATACGATGTTAGATACATCAAGCAGATTACGATGTCAGATACATCGAACGAGTTACTAAGGACATTGAGACGTAACTCCTAGGGCGGACGCGCCGAGGTTATTCAAGGACCAGTGATCTCCTGTTTACCTCATAGGGTGACATGGACAACTAGCGATCCATGCTCATCATGTATGCTGTATGTTATGATATGTGTAATGACCCACTAATCTAGACTATTTGGACCATTAACGAAACTATACATAAAACTTACATTTTTACGGAAATACCATAATTTTACTGAGTAACTTGTTAAAAATAAGAGTTTCTTACAAAATAGAATACTAAAAAGGATATGGGATCCCATTGTCTTTAAAAACAAAAACATGATTTAAATGAAAAGAATTACATAAGAAATGCGGAAAATACATATAAAACCATAAAAAGGTAAAATGAGACTACATCCTCGAATCGAATAACGCTCGGCCCCTTGACTCCATTCACCATCGATACACATCCTCTAAGCGTCACGAATCTTACCGCCTCTAAAGCTATTTTCCTGCACATAAACAAAAAGGAATGAGCCTAATTCCCAGCAAGGAAAAATCTTACACATAGTCATACACATAAATTTCATAATAAATGTAAAGACATATCATAACACTTAATACATACACTTATTATAATGGCCATTATTACTTGGGGTCCCATAGACTAAACAAGCTTATGCCCATGAGATTAGTGGGGTCCTACTAGCTAAGTATGCATATGCCCAAAATCTTTTTGGGGTCTTGTTAGTCAAATAGGGCATAAGCCCAAGCCTACAAACATACACATTCATAACATATTCATAACATATCATATTTCATAACATAACATATAAGATAACATAAGCAATACACATATAGGTTCTATCCTATTTTCCTTACCAAAGTTACCGGGATATGATGGACTGAGTTGGGACTTTTGGAACACTCCTAAAACCATATGAGAAAGAGTGAGTCTTATGAAGAAGAAGAAGAAATGAAAATGAATAGGAAGACTAAACCATTGAGAAATATGCTTACCACAACTTATGTGCTTAAGAACTTGGATTCCCTAACCAAAATAAGAATGAGGTTAGGGGACTGAGTAGAAGGCTTTGAGAAAGAAAATAACATGAAACAAATGAAATAGAGTTTCGGGTTTACCTTAAAGACTTGCAAGACCAATCTAACCACAACCGAAATACTAAAAGAACCTTACTTCCCAAAGTGTTTGATAAGCTAAAGATGATTAAGCTTATGACTTTCCCATCCAAGTGTTTAACTCTCACACTCTCCTAGCACTTGCAGCTTCTGAACTTAGAGTAAAAGGTGAATAATGGCTGGGTACTAGGTCCTATTTATAGAGTTTGGGAATGAAAGTATCTTGATTTTACTTGAATAAAAATAATGGCTTTTTAGGTGAAAATAATTTGAATAATCGTTCAGCAGAGGCTGAAGACTCGTTCAAAAGATGCTGGACTTATGAAGGAGTTTGAATGGCTGAAAGGAAATGAATTCAAAAACATTTGAAATTACACTGAAGGAGGCGATATATCGCCCCCTGTAGGCGATATATCGCCTGGGCCAGTATGCCCGAGGCTGCCGTGCATCGTCTCGTGATTTCCGTATCTACGTGTTGCGATATATCGCCCCCTATAGCTGCGATATATCGGCACACGCTGAATAATTAAACACGAAATTACACATTTTTAGCTAAGTTTGAATGGAGTAAACAGCCTTGACTAAGCCCTCAACGTATTCAAAGCTGCTGACTGACCCTATAACATTCAAACTTTACTCCTTATTAAATTTAATCCTCAAAAATACTTAATCCTTAATCACCATTCATAACATGTGCTTAAAATCCTATTGGTTGATATCTAAACCTTATAGTATAATAAATATAATCCTTAATATCAGTCACTTTAATCAATCCTTAGGTTATACTTAATATTCTTAAACTATAGGTTAAACTTAGAAATTCTATAAGTACTATTATGAGTGTCCAAATAATTCCCAGTCTGAACCAAAAATCCACAGTAACAAAGATAATACTATACATACTATAATACTACTAAACAATTAGCTAAGTAAAGTTCTTGGACTCTACAATATGATGATATGTTACGATTATGTTATGATATGATGATATGTTACGATTATGTTATGTTATACCATGATGTTTTAGATGAACGTTAGTGTTTGTTTTTGTTGTATTCTTACTTGCTTATTTGTTTGTACTTCCTTACTGGGCTTTTAGCTCACCCCCTTACCTTCCTTCCAGGTAGCAAATAGGATTTCTTTATGGTGACGTGAGGAGTTCTATCATCATGGGGTGTATGGCGTGGGGTAATCCTATGGACGGAAAAAATGATCAACGTAGAACGCCATTTAAATTATGTTTTGTTTTTAAGAGACTTTCCTAAATTATCAGTGGGACTCAGTTAATAATTTTTTGGTTTCTTTGAACTTTGCATAAAAATCTATGTTTTATTTTAAAACTTATGGTGCCAACTTGCATGGTTTTAAACAAGTCCCCCTGAGACTTTGATAATGAATGGTATTCTTTTATAAACTATGTTTTGTAAGTATTAGTCTAGGGCGTTCTTTACATAAATATTTATGAATGATTTCTCGGTCTTTGGTTCTTCGTTTGATTTATGTTTACAAAATTTGGAGAAGGTATTAACGAGATGTGAAGAATGTAATTTGGTCATGAATTGGGAAAACTGTCACTTTATGGTGAGTGAAGGAATTATTTTGGGCCATAAGATTTCAAGAAAAGGAATAGAAGTAGATCGTGCGAAGGTTCAACTGTTGAGAACTTGCCTCCTCCGATTTCAGTTAAGGGTGTTTGGAGTTTTCTTGGACACGCTGGATTTTATAGGAGATTTCTCAAAGATTTCTAAACCCCTATCTTCTCTATTAATGAATGGAGTATAGTTTAATTTTGATGTTGATTGTCAAAGAGCTTTCAATACTTTGAAAGAGAAAATTATCACTGCACCGATTGTGGTACCACCAAATTGGGAACTTCCCTTTGAATTGATGTGCGATGTGAGTGATTATGCATTTGGAGCAATTTTAGGGCAGAGAGTTGACAAGGTTTTCCGAACAATTTATTATGCTAGTAGGACCTTGAATGATGCTAAATTAAACTATGCAACTACTGAGAAGGAACTACTTGCAATTGTTTTTGTGTTTGATAAGTTCAGGCCATGCATAATTGGTAATAAGGTTATTGTCTACACAAACCATTCTGCTATTAAGTACCTTGTGACCAAGAAGGATGCAAAACCTCGTTTGATTCGATGGGTCCTTTTATTGCAAGAGTTTGATATGGAAATTCGTGACAAAAAGGGGACCAAAAATATAGTTGCTGACCATCTATCTAGATTGGAATTTGAAGAAGATCCTAATAAGAAAAATGTACAAATTGATGACAACTTTTCAGATGAACAATTATTTTTTATTGCTGAAGAAGAAAAGCTACCATGGTTTGCGAATTATGTTAATTATTTGGTAGCAAAGGTTGTGCCTTCTGATATGTCAAGGCATCAACTTAAAAATTTCTATTCGAAAGTTAAGCATTATTATTTGGACGAGCCCATTCTTTTTCATCATTGTGCTGACCAAGTAATTAGAAGATGCGTCCCAAAAGAATAAATGCTTCCCATTCATACTCATTGTCATACTTTGCATTGTGGCGGTCATTTCAGAGGGACAAGAACAGCAGCAAAAGTTTTGCAAAGTGGGTTTTATTGGCCTACGTTATTTAAAGATGCTAATGTCTTTGTCAAGAGTTGTGATTGTTGTCAAAGAACCAGTAATATATCAAGAAGATATCAAATGCCAATGACTGGTATTCTAGAAGTTTAGTTGTTTGATGTGTGGGGAATAGAATTTATGGGACCTTTTCCGTCATCTTATAATAATAAGTACATTATGCTTGCGATGGATTACGGCTCTAAATGGGTAGAAGCTGTAGCAACTCCTAATTGTGATGGTAAAGAGCTATCAACGCGGTTTTAAAAAATTTAGCCACTTTTTTAAGGACAAAACGGTCTTTTCACTTAGGAGCCTTAGAAAACTATTTAAGGGACATTCTTCTGCGAATTTGAGAGGAGATTTTAGTTTTATAAACCCTAGATTTAGAAAAGGCTGCAGTAATTAGATTTCTTTTTCTGGTTTTATGATTTTTCTAGATTTTCTCTTCATCTGAATTCTTTAGGTTATTTTCTATGAACAATTGTTTAAATTTTATTGTCATTATGTTATCTATGAACTAAACTTTTCATCTAGAGATTAATGTAGTCACTTGAATTTTAATTTAATTTTATTATGATATTCTATTGATACTTCTTCTCTATTATAATCAATATGATGTTTGTTGAATACTAGTAAATACATGATCACTATTTATTTGATTTAATGGTTTTGATTCAAAATTTGAAAAATGAGAATTGAATATGCTATCATTATATAGACATAGGTTGCATATTTGATGAAAGTATCTGTATGACTTGTGTAGCAATTAAGTTTCCATGCTTAATGCCTTCTATATGTTTAAATTTATCACAGAAATGCAGAAAACTTGCATATAGGCTTAGATCTTATATCTTGAAAAAGAATAGGAATCGATTATGTTAACATGCTATTAGAATAGGAAGAAGAGGTTTAGAATTGATTAGTAAAATTAATAGAATGAAAAGTTGATGAAATTAATTCCTGAGATTTTTATTATTGATTTTTAATTTGTTGTTTCATTATTTTGTTTACATCTATTTAAATTATGTCGTATTTTAGAGTATCTATTATAATTTTAATTATCCATCTAAATTTTAATTCACCAAATAGAATTTGAAAATAAATTATTGGTAATTTGTTAACAGCTCTTGTGGGAACGATACTCTATTTACTATCTATATTACTTAAATAGATTGCGTGCACTTGCGTATCATATTTTCATGATCAGCATCTCTACAAATAAATTTTTCCAATCTATTTATAGATTGGTTTACAAAATATATTCCCTCTTATTTCGAAAAGTTATAATTCCAATTTCAAATAAATAAAAATAAATGCATTAATTACATAATATCTCATGATAATCAGGATTTATTATCAGATTACAACAAATCCCCATGAAATAGGGATTTTCAAACAATAACCGCATTCAAACTAGATTATCGATCTCGCGATTACTGATCTCGAACATATAATGTACACGCTTTCAAGATCAACCAATATCACGAGCTCGTCATTCTGGTCAACCTTGTCCTTAACTAGTAACTTTATCGAGATCATCCTCTTCGAGCTTGCGATGCCCCAAGCTCAAACCTCCCCAACTGCTGCTCAATCGCTAATAAGAACAAATCAAGAAATTTATGCAAGTGTTGAACCGTTGTAGGTTATCAATCGTGGCCTCGAGCTTGACTTGTAATCTCGATACCAAGCGAAACTATCAAACTCAGTTTGCACATATGCTGATGTTGTGGCATACTTGCTTATTTTGAGCTTACATTTAACGAGCCTATCTTTCGAGATCATAATTTCTCTTCTCGAAATTTGGGTGTAACATATATATATGTACACTACTAGACAAAATAACTTAACAAAAATTTCTTAAATCCATTCACTCTTTTATAATAGTTATAGATGGAGTAATAATTGATTAAATAATTAATTAATCTTTTTATCAAGTGTAATTAACAATATTAAAAAAAAGAAGTATAACTAAAATATATTCTCCACTATAGTTTAATATAATTTGATCAAATTTACTAAACTAACTCACCGTTTAAATTTTTGACAAAAACCCACTATTTAAATCTTAGCCAAAAAAACTAAAATACATTCTCACTACAATTTAATATAATTTGATGAAATTTATTAAACTAACCCATTTTAAAATTTATTTTTAAAAAATTATTTTTTAAATCTTAACCAAAATAAAAAGAAACACACATTTTTTTAAATAGAAAAAATAAAAAAGATATATTCATTCTTTTATAAATAGTTATAGATATGGTAATAATTTTTTTTATCAAAAAGAAAATTTTATTGATCAAACAAACTAAAGACAACAAAAGGCTGGAGAAAAACTCCACCTCAGATTACAAATTGATGACAAAATCTAACATTTGTCTCTCTCTAATAGAACAATTCTAATCATTTAGATTCTGAACTCTAGCCTTAACAGAAAATCTAATCAAGTTATCAATCCTAGAAACAAAAAAACAACTCTTCTCAAAATAACAATGGTTTCTGTTCAGCCAAATAAAATAAACATTAGCCGCAAGAGTTGCAGCTACCACCAAGGAAATCCACCCATTCTGATGCCTAGTCAACCATTGAGACCAATCCGCATACTGAGCAGGCCAAATAGCCTCTCCCAGCCACCCATAAACAGTTTGCATAACTCTCCTGGAGAACAAACACTCGATAAATAGTTGAGAGTGACTTTCATCTTCTTGAGAACAAAGAGGGCATAATAAAGATGGTATAGGCAAATGGCAATGATGAAGTAAATCCCTTGTGAGAAGCTTCTGGTTCACAGCTAGCCACAAGATAAATCTGTGTTTAGGAACCGCAAGCCTACACCACACAACCTTCTCATAGAACACCAACTTGCCAGGCAGAACTAAGGAGTAAAGCTTACCCAGTTGAAGCTTCCCATTCACAACCGCAGCCTCCAATTCAGATCTGGTCAGAGATTGATAAGCTTCCTCCAATACCAACTGGTATCATGTTTTAACGGATAATCCCAGAGAGAAGTTCCTTTTAAATAAATACAGTTGACCCATTTCACCCATAAAAGCACCTGCTTAGAAGAAATAGCCCAGACGAACTTAGCTAATAGTATCTTATTCCAAGTAGGACCCTCCCAAAAACCCAAACCACCATAACACTTTGGACGACAAGCATGCTCCCAAGAGATAAGATGAAATTTGCTCATGTTGCCCTTCTCACCCCAAAGGAATTTCTTACAAAGGCAGTCAATATCTCTGATTACACTCTGAGGTAACAAAAAAATATTCATCCAATAAGAGTGAATCCCCAACAACACAGAATGCACCAACTGGACCCAACCAGCATATGATAAGTGACAACTAGCCCAACCATTCAGTCGCATTCTAATTTTCTTAAGAATAATGTCACAGTCAGTAGCCTTCCATTTAGTAGGTCGCAGAGGAACACCCAAATATTTCAAAGGGAAGTGCCCTTCAATCAAATTAGAACACAACAATAGGGAAGATTTATCACCAGCAGCTAGCCCTCCAAAATAAATTCGAGATTTTCTTTGGTTGATAGAGAGGCCCAAAGATAAAGGAAACTCATTAAAAGCTTGATGAAGGATCATAACTGACTTCAGATTGGCTTTGCAAAACAGTAGGAGATTGTCAGCAAAACAAAGATTAACAAGCTATAGGGACTTGCACAAAGGGTGAAATCTGAAATCTTTCTCCGTAGAAGCTTTTAACAATAAACGAGTAAGATAATCCATCACAATAACAAAAATTAAAGGCGAGATTAGATCACCTTGTCTAAGACCTTTGGCTCCTTGAAAATGACCTTGAATGCTACCATTCATCACTAAAGAAGAGGATGAACCCCGAAGACAAACCATAACCCACCTAATAAATCTCATCGGAAAACAGAGAGCATTTAGAAGATTCTCCAAGAAATCCTAGTCAATTGAGTCATACGCCTTACTAATATCAATCTTCATAAGACACCGAGGGGAACTATTTTTCCTATTGTACCCCTAAATCAAGTCTTGAAGGATGAGAACATTATGTGCAAGAGATCGATGCTTGATAAAAGCCCCTTGATTTTGATTAATCAGTAAAGGAATAATAGAATTAAGCCTACTGCACAACATTTTGGATATGCATTTGTAAATGGTAGTGCAACAAGCAATAGGCCTAAAATCAGCTGCATTAACTGGATGATCCACTTTAGGAATAAGAGAAATGAGTGTTTTATTCAGATTTTGAGGGATACAACCTGAATAAAAAAAATCAAGGACAGCCAGTGATATTTCCTTGCCTATATCCTTCCATAGCACTTTGAAAAATCCCGCCCCATAACCATCCGGACCTGGGCTTTTAATTGAGTGAATGCCAAACATAGCCGCTTTAACTTCATGGGCAGAGAACGATTTGATTAATCCCAACTGAGCTTCTATACCCAAAACCGGACCATGCGCAATAACTTGAGAATCAATTTTGCCCGATGCCTTACTAGTTGCACCCAAAAAGCTCTTAAAATGATGAAAAAAATGACTGGTAACTTTAGTATAATCATCCTCAACCTGCCCTTCATCAGTAACATAAGACACAATCCTATTAGTTAATTTCCTCTTCTTTGAACTAGATATAGTAATAATTGATTAAATAATAAATTAATATTTTTATCTAGTGTAATAAATAATATTAAAAAATAAATAAAAAGAGATATATAAAAAAATATATATTCTCCACTATAGTATAATATAATTTGATCAAATTTACTAAATTAACTCACCATTTAAATTTACTAAAAAAATCACTATTTAAATATTAGCCAAAATAAAAAAGCTAAAATATATTAAACTAACTCACTTTTAAATTTATTAAAACATACCTTTTTTTCTAAATAGAAATAATATTTATATATATATATGTACATTACAATACAAGACATAATAACTTAACCAAAATTTATTAAATCCACACTCTTTTATAATAGTTATAGATAAATTATTTTAAATCTCATAACTTTGTACAATATAAGAAAAAATGAAGAAAAAAAAACCTAAAATAGTATTTTATCTCTTTTATGTACAAAACTAACAATGTTATATAAAATGTGGCTCATGAAGTGAAACAAATTCAATCATGATATGCAATCCTATAGAAATGTATTACTGTTATTACATATGTATTGCTACTTAATATTATTGTTTTTGTTTTTGTACATTGCTAAAAAATATAAAATACTACTTTAATTTTCTTTTATTTTTTACCTTTTGCTATATATAATTATAAAATATAATAACTATATAAGGCTACTCAGCAGTTGGACTATTTTAATTTCAATGATACTCTGTATAATAACTATTTTAACATAATTATTAATTATGCTCTTATATATTATAAATTATTATAATAATGATATTTTATAATATTTAAATTTATATTAATATAATTACTAAATATCTATTTTAATTAGTTTTAAAAGTATATTCCGTTAAATATGTAGAATATTCTGTTAAAGTTAAGAAAAACAACCATTAAAACCCAATAATTTTCGTTATCTCCATACTTTTTTTATATAAAATAAAGAGAAATCTTCAAATCATGATAAATTATATTTATCAATTTAAAGATTTCTTATTGTAATGACCCAAATTTGCTAATAAGGCTTAGGGCCTTGATTAGCGTGCTTGGAGGGCAATAAGTGAATTATTGTTATAATATGTAAATTTATGTGAATATGTGATTAGAGATGCATGTTTAGTTGAATTAAATATGCATGCGTGCCGCATTTGGTTATAAGAGGCATGTCTGTAATTTTAGCCCGTTGAGGGCATAAATGTAATAATTGTGCTATACTTGTGATATATATGTGTTGCACAATCCGAGATAGTTCTAGGGAGCGGTTAGCTAGAAAGTCACAACACGGTTGAAAATCTGCCTCGGGGCGAGTCGAAAGGAAATTTCGGGTATTAGACGTTTTATGGGGTTATCAGGTTATGAAAATAAATATTTGGAGATACATTTGAGGTTAGACTGTTTAGAAATTAATATGGGGGAAATTTACCATTTTGCCCTCGGGGACGTTTTTGGTACGTTAAATAAAACAATGTAAAGGAAACACTCAGAAACGTCTAAAACTAACCCTATCTCCTTCTCTATCTCTCTTTTGTCTTCTCTCCTTTGTAAGCTCGGGGAAAACCTTGGAGAATTACTCAAAGACTAAGGAATTTCAACTGGGATTTTGGGAGCTAAAGGCTTGGATCTTAGAGAATTGATTTAGGGATTCACTCCAGCTTAAGGTAAGCTTTAATTTCAGTAAATTATATTGAATAACTGCTGGTTTTCTTAGAGTTTTGCATGTTGGAGAGATGAAGATTCAACTTTGAGTTTGATAAGGTTTTTGGCTTAAGTTTTTGTTGGGTTTTGTTGCTAAATCTATAGTATAACCTCTGTGATGATTAGTTTGTATTGTTGGCTTGATTTTGGGGTTAATTGGATTGGTTTTTTGGGGTGAAAATGGTGAGTTTTTATGGGCTCGAGGGGTCGGGCCGCGGCGCTGTTCTTGTTGAGCCGCAGCCCCTTAGAACTTGGGGCGTCTGGAATGAAGGCGCACCGCGGCGCCCTTCAGGAAGGGCTGCGGCGCGTGTAGGCTAATTTGAGGGAAGGCCTCGGGTTGAGCTGGGGGTCGCGGCATGAGTCCCTAGGGCAGCAGAACTTAGTGCATTTTTGGTTTCTAGAGGGGTTTTAGGCTCAGGAATTCAATAGTTACGGCTCGGGATGGATTTTATCACCCGGATTGATAGAATTCAATGTCCCGGAGACTAGAACCATAATCTAAAGCTATTTAATGGATTAGAATTTGATGGGTTGAAATTGTTAATGCGTTGTGACTAGGGTTTCGGCGAGGCTCGGACTAGGGAACTGTGCTCGGGACATCGGTGCTTGGAAAGCTCGGGACGCAGGTAAGAATACTATTGTTCCCGTAGAGCTTGTGTGCAGGGCACGGTCCTATATGATTGTGTTGCAGGGCATAGCCCTTTGATTGAGTTTATTCATGTTAAGTATTTCTTTATTATGCTATGTTTGCATATGTGTGAATGATCGGTAAGAGCCGGGAACGGAAAATGCCGAGATCGGCAAGGCCGGGAATGGCGAAGGCCGAGATCGGCAAGGCTAAGAACGGCGAAGGCCGAGATTGGCAAGGCCGGGAACGACGAAGGCCAAGATCGGCAAGGCCAGGAATTGCAAGGGGCTGGGAACGACATCATGCACATGGAGTGCAAGGCTGAGTGCGGCAAGGGGCCGGGAGCAGCGTTTAGCACGCGGAGTGCGAGTTGCCAGGGCGAGACCCTAAAGGATACATGGGATATCCTTACGGTATAGACCGCGAACCCAAGGCCTAGTAAAGCGCCTAGGACGGCATGGTCATATGTGTAAAGCCTATTGATGGCCTGTTTATATGCTAAGTGTTTGATATGCATATGTTATCTGCTTGTGAGGGTTTTCTTACTGGGCTTTGGCTCACGGGTGCTCTGTGGTTTAGGTAAAGGCAAGGGAAAAGTCGACCAACCATGAGTACGGAGAGCATGAAGTGGCGCGTACATGTTTGGCCTGCCTGGCCGCCACGACCAAGGGTATTTTTGGAGATGATTGTGCTAAACCTGAATTTTGTCGTTTAGTCGACTCTGATTATATTTTTGAGTTGTAAATATTTCTAAACAATATTTTGGGATCCCAAATGTTAAACGCTTTATAATTTTGTATGAAAGGTTTATTTTCAATTTATGTCTCTGATTATGGTTTAATTAAACTTTTGTCCTAAAACCTCGATTAGTGAGTTAAATGCACGTTTTAAACTCACTTAGTAATGGATCTAAGGAAGTAGGGCGTTACACTTATTATTTATTTCCCAATAAATAATAATAATATAAATTAAAAGATAAATTTCATTAAATTCTAATTATTTTCTATTTATAAACTTTAATATCATTTATTATTTATTCAAAGAATAGTGCATAATTTAGGATATACAAATCCATTTATTATCCCAAAATATAATTTAATCAATAATGAATTCGTTTTCATAATTTCACAATTAAACCCATTTCTAAGTGTAGTTATTTTTCCTTTATTTTTTAAACTTAAATTAATTTTTTGAATAAAATAAAAATACTATCAATAAAAATTGCACATTTTCTGGATGGGAGGGAGCAGGAAGTTGACCGGAGGCACCAGGAGGTTATTGTGGCCCTCGAGGCGGCTACTCAGTTAGCCCAAGCTAACGTTGAAGCTGCTGCTCAGGCAATGAGGGAGGCTCAGGCTAAAGCAGCAGGGATGCGTGACAGCACTAACAGGGAGTCCCAAGGGAGGAGTTGAACCCCAAGGACGCTCTCAGAGCCACTTTCTGAGAGACAGGATGAAGAGGTGCAGTCCAAGACTGCCTCCTCCATGACTAAGAAGAATAACTCTTTCTCTCAGAGTTAGAGTGTTACCAACCTGAAGGCCCCCTCCCAGGGGGACAGATGAAACGACACAGGAGAGGAAGGTCAGACACCTGAGAGGCGTGACAGGAATGGAAATGGCCGCTGAAAGTCTCAGAGTCATGTAGGAGGAGAGACTCGGGGGCAGGATCGCACCAACAAGAGCAAGGCGTACCTACCCCCTTGCACCCTACATCTCGCAAGGGAAAGAAATCGATGAACAACACCAATACAGTGTTTGATAGGCTTGGGAAAAATGTACAACCTCAGAATCTGAGGGAAGTCATCAACAAGAGGGCCAGCGCTCCGGATAGGGTGTCGGGGACGTCTACCCCACCTGTAGCAGTGATCCCACCAGTAGTGCAGACTCATATAGATGCACTCACCACGGTTGTTTACGCCCTGACAAAGAAACCTTTCGATATCAAGCTGGCTCATAGAACTGTGAGTCCCTTCTGTGCCAAGATCCAAGCTGTACCATCGAAGTACAAGACCCCAAAACTTCCAACATACACTGGGAAGGAGGACCCAGTGTGACACATTGAAAAGTGCGAGGATCTGATGGAGTTACTTGGTGTGGAGCATGATTATGGGTGCAGGGTATTCCCTACCACTCTCTCTAACTCAGCATAGGAATGGTATTGGAAATTCAAACCTGGATCCATAACTTCCTGGGAGCAGTTCAGGAAGGAATTTTGCAAGGTCTTCAGTGCAGGACGGATTCAACCAGTTTATGCCAATTAGCTAGCTGACATCAAGCAAGGGAATGATGAATCCATGAAAGACTACATCCAAAGATTCATGAAAGAAGAAAAATGAGCATCCACAGTAGGAGATGAAGGGAAGTTCGTTGCCATCTCGGTTGGAATCATTTATCATATTCCCTTGTGGGATAGCATCCACAAGAACCCCATCAACACCTTCCAGGAGCTCCTGGACCGAGCAGACAAATACACGAAGCTAAATGACGGAAAATGCATAAACCATCCAACCACTATCAAGGCAAGCAAGAACGGAGCAAACCCTCAGGGCAGCAAATGAGGCAATGGTAAAAAGAGGAGTACCTCAGGGGCTGAGCAGAGTGGAGAAAAAAAGGCTAAGTCAGCACCAACTGACAAACAGCTTAAGCACCAACCCTACCAGTCCAAGTTCACCTGCTATACTGTTCTGACTGCAACAAGGGCTGAGATTTACTTTGCAACATACCAGGAGGTACCATACTGAAAGCTACCACCCTTGCGCTCAGAAGGAAAGACGGACAAGAGCAAGTTTTGTTGGTTCCATAATTATTATGGGCACGACACAAACGAGTGCAAACAGATGAAGGATGAGATAGAGTTTCTACTCCGATCAGGAAAACTCTTGAGGTACCAAGTCAAGACTGAAACCCCAAGCAGTAATCCAGAGTTCCGAAGGCAAAGGAGTCCACCACTGGAGCCAACAGCCATGGACTTCACATTTGATACCATATATGGGGGGGGGGGGGGGGGCACACATAGCAAGCAATAGTAACAATGCCTGTGAGAAATATGTAAGGACCCTAAGACATGAGGTAGGGGAGTCTTCCCAGTGCATGGAAGTTGAGGGGTGGTCTCCTAAAAATCTGAAGTATGAAAGTGAAACTCTCACTTTTACGAAGGATGTCGCCATGCACGTGAGGTCCCCCACAATGACCCTCTAGTCCTTACCATTCAAATTGCCAATGCCCGAGTGAAGAGATGCTTGGTGGATACGGGAAGCTCAATATATATCATTTACAAATCATCCCTCGAGAAGATGACGCTCACGGTCAAGGACCTAACACCTTGTTCCCAAGTGATATATGGGTTCACAAGAGAATGCCTAGAACTAGTAGGAACTATCAAACTACCGGTCACTATGGGGGATGCCCCTAGGCACAAGGCTATGATGACAGAGTTCTTGGTGGTAGGTTTCTCATTGGCTTACAATGTAGTGATCGAGAGACCACTCCTGATGGCATTGCACGCAGCAGTGTCTACTTGGCATCTATCTTTGAACTTCCCCACAAGTGCAGAGCAAGGATGCATACAGAGTAACCAAAGGGAGGCACGAGAATGCTATAACACGTTGGTGATCAAAGCCAAGAATGGACCATGTGTAAACAACATGGTTGTGACTTGTTGCGAAGGGAACGATGGAACCGATGAGGTTGTCAACATGGAAGTTGACATTGAAGGAAACAACCTAATGGAGTCGGGGGCCCCTTTTAACGAAGATTTTTTATTGTAACAAGTATTACAAAGCAATAAAAACGACATCGATCCTTGCTTTGGGGATGACGTCATGGGGGTAGCACCAGTCGAAGATCTTGATGAAGTCCTACTAGATGAGGAGGACCCGACTATAGTAATCAAAGTCAAAAAGGAACTAAAGGTGGAAATTAAGGCACAGTTGGTAGAATTTTTGAAGAAAAACGGGAAGTCTTTGCCTGGTCACATAAGGACATGGTTGGAATTCCTCCATCCGTGATAAGTCATGTCCTCAATGTGGGCAAAAAATTTCCACTGGGGCAACAAAAAAAGAGACTGCTTGACAAAGACCGATATCAAACCTTGAAGGAGGAGGTCGAGTGTCTCTAGGAAAATGAGTTTTTATAAGGGAGGCCTACTATCCAGACTGGGTATCAAACCCTGTGCTGGTCCTAAAACCAAATGAAAAGTGGAGGACATACGTGGACTTCACAGATATGAACAAGGCTTTCCCCAAAGGCTGCTTCCCACTACCCAGAATAGACCAACTATTTGATGCAATTGCAGGACATGAAATACTCTCGTTCATGGATGCATATTCTTGGTATAATCAGATAAGTATGCACCCTCCCAATGAAAAACATACTAGCTTCCGGACAAACAAGGGATTGTACTGTTATAAGGTAATGTCATTCGGCTTGAAGAATGCAGGAGCCACCTACCAGCATTTAGTGAATGGCATGTTCCGAGACTTGATCAACAAAAATATGGAGGTATATGTAGATGACATGTTGTTCAATTCCAAAGAAGCTGGAGGGCATGTTCAAGACTTGGAAGAATGCTTTGCAATACTTAGAAAGGATCGCATGAAGTTAAATCCTCTCAAGTGCTCGTTTGGAGTTGGTTCTAGTAAGTTTCTTGGATACATAGTCAATTCACGTGGAATCGAGGCTAACCCCGAGATTATCAAAGCATAGATCGACATGAAGTCACCTACCATAATCAAAGAAGTGCAAAGCTTAACAGGGAGAGTAGCTGCCCTCAGTAGGTTCATATCAAAGTCTACGGACAAGTGTGTCCCATTCTTTAACTTAATAAGGGGCAACAAGATGATCCAATGGACCGAGGATTGCGAGAAAGCCTTCCAAGCCTTGAAGGAGCATCTCGCTCAGCCTCTCGCCCTAGCGAAGCCAATAGATGGTAAGTACTATTCATCTATTTGGAAATCACTGAGCATGCAATCAATGCTGCTTTGGTGAAAGAAGAGAACAGGGTACAACACTCTGTGTACTATATCAGTAAAAGGCTAGTAGGTGCGGAGTCTAGATATCCCCCTCTTGAAAAGCTAGCCTACAGTTTAGTAATCGCCTCTCAGAAGTTGTGTCCATACTTCCAAGCTCACTCGATCCAAGTCCTAACCGATCAACCGCTACGACAAGTTCTTCAGAAGCCAGAGGCCTCGGGACGATTACTCAAATGGCCGGTGGAGTTAGGACAACTTTATATCACTTATCATCTGAGGATGGCGAAAAAAGGACAAGCATTGGTGGACTTCATAGCCGAAGGCACCAACCTTGAAGACCCTTCCTACCAATCAAAGAATGGAGATATTGAGAAGGAAGAAGATACTCCCGTATGGAAGCTATATGTTGATGGACCATCCAATGAACACAACTCAAGCACATGAATCATACTGATCACTCCAGAGAATCACCGAATCCACTGTGCTCTCAGGTTTTGATTCAATGCTTCAAACAATGAGGTTGAGTACGAGGCATTGCTACCAGGATTATGCTTATCTTGGGATGTGCATGCACAATCCCTGGAGATATTCAACGATTCCCAACTAGTAGTGTACCAAGTACTGGGGAGTATCAAGCCAAGGGACTAAGGATGGTGCAATACCTGAACAAGGTGAAGGACTTGTTGGGACAGTTCAAGAGATACTCTATTACATAAGTCTCGAGGGAGAAAAATGTTAATGTTGATGCCTTATCCAAGCTTGCCAATGCCAAAGATGTAGACACCTTGAATGTCATTCCCGTTGAATACTTGGCAGAAAGAAACATAGCCGAGTAGGAGGCAAATGTATTATTTTCGAATTATCTATCTAACAGCCATAGTGCTTCAATGAATGAATGAATTTAATTTCTTAAGTTTCACTTAATTCTTTAAATTTCTTTCAACAAGAGACTGGTCACTTTAGACCTGTCAACCCCATCGGATCATGTTTGATTCTAGTCTTTGAGGGACCTATCGACCCATAAGATCCAAACAATAGACTTGTCCAAGGACCTGCCGCCGTTATGGATCATGTTAGATCTTGGTTCTTGAGGAACCTATCGACCCATAAGATCCAAACAATAGAATTGTCTGAGGACCTATCGCCATTATGGATCATGTTCAATCCTGGTCCTTGAGGGACATATCAACCCATAAGATCCAAACAAGAGGTTGGTCTGAGGACCTATCGCCATTATGGATTATGTTTGATCTTGGTTCTTGAGGGACCTATGAACCCATAAGATCCAAACAAGAGACTTGTCCGAGGAACTGTCGCCATTATGGATCATGTTCGACCTTGGTTCTTGAGGAACCTATTGACCCATATGATCTAAAAAGAGAGATTGGTCCTAGGACCTTGTCGCCAAATTATTTGATCATGTTCGATCCTGGTTCTTGAGGAACCTATCGACCCCCATGATCAACAAGAAAGACCGGTCTTGGACCTTGTCGCCAAATTATTTGATCATGTTCGATTCTGGTTCTTGAGGAACCTATCGAACCATACGATTAACAAAAGAGACTGGTCTGAGGATCAGTCGCCATTACTTGATCATGTTCAATCATGGTTCTTGAGGAACCTATCAACCAATACAATCAAAAAAGAGACCAGTTTGAATACCAGTTGCCATCATCAGATCATAATCGAATCTAGTCCTTGAAGGACTGATCGATAGTTTGATTTATAACTCGTTACAGGCTCGATTAGCCCATCAAGACCTGATTGATCCAAATTAGACACTTATGTCTACAATCATTATAATGAGTACACAAGAGATTACGTGAATTGTGATCGACACTTGCTACACAATCTGCATCTGTGTATAGGTATCATTACTATTGAGTATGAAACCATCACCCGACTACCAATGAGGGACAAGCATTTGCTGCTTGCATCATTGGGTGAAAAGGATAGTACCATGTGTCTAAACGCTCGAACCAAGGCATGGTCAAGTAGCAAGTGACGAAGGCTTTTAAACCCATGATCAATTGGGGGGCATATAGTACATACTAATCGAGGTATACATAAGCAATGAGGACGCGACCCTAAGTACTAAGCAAGCTCAAGTATTTCTAGGACATTTTTTTCAACATATATTCTAAAAGTGCAAAAAACAAAAATGGAAAAGGCATTGGTAGGGAGACTCCTAGCCATGTCCCTTATAGGGTGGTTGGCCTATCACCCATGGGTAGGTCGATCTAACCATTTTGTTCATGGTACTTGGTGAAGTATCGTACTACTCACATTACCATGGTTGTTAGCATGAAAAACATAAAGGAGTAAGGCTAGTATGGCGTGTGAAATACATGTGTTCAGCGGATACTGATGTAACGCCCCAACTCCAGGGACCGTTACGGTGCACATTGCAAACAGTGCTAAACTCGCTAATCGAGTCATTTGACCATAAACGTGTAACTAAGTATGATTAGCGTTTAGGGATTTAAAAATTTTGGTTAAGATATAACATTTCATTGGAACGTTTACTATATACATTGGGATCCCAAAAATATAATTTAAAGGTCTATTACAAGAAAATATTTACAACAGGTCGTTCTAAGCGGCAAAACTGGGTTTAACCCTAGTTCCTCTATCAAACCTCGTCCAAGTATTGGTCGAGCAGCTGCATATGTATACGTCATCACCTAAGCTCTCCAACTCAAGGATGGTCTAGCTTTCTTTTGCCTTTACCTGCACCACAAAGCACCCGTGAGCCGAAGCCCAGCAAGAAAACTCAATATGCTCATGAACAGTCATATCATGATATCAAATCATATATGGCATGCCTAACAAACATAATTCCAATCAGGCATGCAAATGAGTTCAAACAATGCTGGGGTATCCAGGATAAGAAATCCTACCCTTCTGATTGGATGACTATCAAGACAATTCTAATCAGATGAGTGTTTCAACACTTTGAGGTTCCGATAAACCATACTGAGTGACCAACAAGCAAGTCACTACAGGGCTCAGCACCCAAAGCCATGCATATGATGATCTCAATGATCATACAGAGCTTATAGCTCTGATCAGATGAGTGAATATCACTTTGAGGTCCTGTTAAACCATAATGAGTGACTGCCAAACAAGTCACTAGGGGCTCAGTGCCCATAGCCGTGTAACGACACCGTTACCTGGGCTTTCATGCAATGGCTCTTATCAGATGAGTGACTGACAAGCACGTCACTGTGGGGCCGGTGCCCATAGCCATGTAACCTAACAGTCATGGGGCTCGCTGGCCCTGGCTCTAAATGACTAGCCTTTGGCTAGACAAGCACTTTTTAATATTCATCGAACTTGAGGTCGGTCCGGCATTAATGCTCATTTGAGTCATTCAATGCAAATGTCGATTAGATCTAATCTTTGTTGGCTTGCTTGGAACACGCTAAGGCCGTCCTGACTTATGAGTCAGCACTGTGTGACCAGTGCCCAGTACCACTGCCGAACCTGACTAATGAGTCACAGCTTCATAGTTGAGACTATCACCTTTGCCAATTCTGACTAATGAGTCAGTACCATGCACAAGTAAGCATTGCCACCAATCACATGTCATATGTCGAACATTCTAACGTAGGCATTTAGCATGCTTACTTAACAGTTGCTAGCATAATTATGATCATGCACAAACACAGAGACTCAAGCTCTGATCAATCTCACAATCAATATTCACGGCATGCCCTGATCACATGTTTCTCGTGCATCACATGCATCACACTTAATCATCCAGCATGCCTCAATAATAATCATATGCAAATGAGCAAGATTGCTAAGCATTCAATATGCTATCGATGTTTACATTTAAACATCCAACATGCATCAAACATAACCATGCATGTCACATATGGGGTGCAGTTTTCTTACCTTGGGTTCGAGCAAAAATTAGTAAAAGAACGACCCTTGAGAACGATCAAC
This sequence comes from Humulus lupulus, assembly GCF_963169125.1. Classification (NCBI taxonomy): domain Eukaryota; kingdom Viridiplantae; phylum Streptophyta; class Magnoliopsida; order Rosales; family Cannabaceae; genus Humulus; species Humulus lupulus. The sequence continues at coordinate 269,969,022 of NC_084795.1, read as the reverse complement.
CCTTTGATCCTTTAGCAGTCACCTCAAGCTTGATTTAGATATCCTTCAATGATTGAACCAAGGTCCTAAACCCTCAAGCCTTGCTCTCCTAGCTTGCTACCTCAAATTGGCTCTCAAAAATCAAAAGGAAGAAGGAGGAGGAATAGGTACGGAAGAGAAAGAAAGATGAAGATGATGATGCTCTATTTTTTTCATACATTTTCTACAGCCTTTAAATGATACATATCCTTTGCTAAATGACCATATTTCCCCTATGTCAAATAAAGGCTTCTAAAGTCATCCCAAGGGTATAATCGTCATTTCCTGCCTATCTCGTTAATTATAACTAACACCCTCCAATTCCCGTTATTCTCAAACACCAATAATTCATATCCCATTACCCTTTAATTCCCGGCAATGTTCTAATCACCAAATTACCCCGGGACTCACTCCGAGCCCCGAACTTAATCCTGTTATGACTAGACCGAAAACTTGCATTCCATGATCGTCTCATGTTGAATGGCTCGAACCAATCCACATATAATGTGGTATTATTTATAATTCACCCACATGCATGAAAATACACAATCACGCCCTCAACTGGCCAAATCACCAAAATGCCCTTATAATTAAAATTGAACCCATATGCATGCATTCACCATCATATAATAATATAATTCACATAAACATGCATATAATCATTAAATATCATAATAAATCAATTATGGCCCTCCCGGCCTCCTAATCAAGGTCCAAAACCTTATTAGGAAATTTGGGGCATTTCAACTGATACCTAAACCAATGAGGGTTGTGAGTTGATATACTTGGTAAGCATTAGAAATAAAAAATTTCAATCAATACACTGAGTACTCATAACAAAAAAGCATAAAGGCATAAAATATCATATGTAAAAGCTATCAAGTACTAGGTGCCCCACCAATGGTACAAAAGGAAAGATAAAGAATAAAACACCAAAGAACACTAACTAGGGTGAGGAGTATCATCTGAAAGACCACCCTGAGCCTCAACAAGCTCACGAGCGAGACACTTCTTAAGCTCATTCGCTTGTATCTTCTCACGGAGGAAATCCAAGTTCAGATTTTTGTTGGACTTATATATCAAGTAGAAGCAAGAGAAAGTAGTCTTTAAATACTCCTCTTGTGCCTTGTCCCAGCCTTGACCTCTTGCTCCTTCTCGACAAGAGCATCCTTCCACTGTTGGTCCATGTCAGCACTCAGCTTCTCTTTCTAAGTTTTAGACTGTTTAAGTTTATCATAAAGTTTTCCTTCCACCTGGGTTACCCTAAGAGTGACCAACATCAACACATAAAAAACAAACAAGTGTTAGATACATCAACACACAAACTAACCAGAAAAAAATAAAAATTTAGAGGACTTACACTCTGAATGTAAAGAATGACTTTGTGAGGATGGTGCTCGGGTCCTCATTCTTAATCCCATTAAAGGTTGTTGTTGTCTGATCCATATGGGATGCTTGGTCCATAATGGCACCTAAAACTTGTATGGTAGACTAGTGTGGCTAAGATAAGGGAGCAGGCGCAGATGAGGAGGCACCTGCATCAATGATACTGGGAGGAACCGGCATGAGCAATGATGGCTCTACCTCTGCAACAGTACTAGGCGCCAGTGGAGCTGAAGGAGGCACCTTAAGAGGGACCTTTGTTAGCGGCTCAAGCTCAACCCTAGCCCTCTTGGCCGCTCCCATGGAAGGGCTAGTCTCAGTTGAAGTCGACCTTTGTTGGGTGTGAACAAAGCCGAACATAGCTGAACCTGGAAAAGAAGATCAAATAATAGTAGGATATCAAACAGAGACAAAACATAAAGTAAATATGATAAATGTGTCGAACCTTCTGAATGAGATTCGAGTTCAAACATGGCTTCATCAAAGTCATCTGAAGCAAGCAGTGAGTGCGGGGATGCACCCACCTCATCACCCTCCTATCCAGCTAACACGGGCGAAGTGGGTACGTCCTCAATATGAATAGGCCCTATGGAGTCTATGGCATTCACAGGATCGTATAGTCTTCATCCAGAACATCGGCGACAGTAGAAGGAAACAGTCCGGCCTTCCTAAGGTTCTCTGAAGTAACAAGAACCTTGACGTTCTTCTCCTTAAGGGTCATGGAAATCAATTCCTTGGCCCTAACAGTCATGGTCTAGGTCAGAAGTGTTCTATAAAAAGGCCTGATGTGCTTAAACTTGGAGTATTTGGCCTCTATATTCTTAGTGAAGAAATAGTTGTCAACATATCCAAACAATTTGACGTTTCCAGAAATCTCCTCCAAGAAGGTGTCGGTACCCTCGCTCGTATAATGGTGGAAGTGGAAGTGCCCTAAATTGCGCTGAGGAAGGTCCGTCTTCAGTTCAAATAAGTAGTGTATCTCATGAGGTACTGGAGCAGCCCATTTTCTACGATGATAGATAACATACAACGTAGACAACACCAAGATAGCATTGGGAGCCAACTGAGAGGGACTAATACCAAAATAATTCGCCATGCTCTGAAAATATGGATGAAGAGGGAATAGGGTGCTAGACTTAATGGCTGAGCGTGTCCAAGCACACATGCCCAAAAGGGGGTCCTCAGCTCTATCATCCAGACCAGGGATAGTAATAGAAACGCTAGAAATGTCGAAGGCCTTCCTTAAGTTCTTTACCATCTCTTTAGTCATGTCAGAGGCAGCACCTTTGAACCAAACCACCTCATAATCAGTAGGGCGAGGCTTCTCAATCGTTTTCCATATGTTCTCACTGGCAAAGGTGGCCCTAGAATCTGATGAACGGAACTCTTTTTTATTTCTTTTCTAGCTCATAGGAGAAGAGCGAGCCACCTTAGGCCAGAACATGTGAATAGAACGCTCCTGAGGGTGAGTAGCCTGGCGATGAGAGCCCTCGGTATATTCTCACTGAGAAGAAGAGTGATGGGGAACCCGACTGGTGTCCCGATACAAAAGGCGTTGCGAGGAGTCATGCTAGCCTGAGACACTCCGCTGAGAAGAATGACTTTGCTGAGATGAATTATATTATTTCATATAATATAATTATAGATTAAATAATGTGACAAAATGTGATTTTTCACACCTTGTAACATATTATTGAGAGCCACAAAAACTAGACACATGTGTGTGCCCAAATGTGACATATTTTGGAGTTACAAAATCAATTACAAATTTGTAACTCTCAAATATTACCCAATAATGTGTATATTATATATTACACATTTGAGATTGGATTTCACAAATCCATGATGAAATATGGCTTTTGGAGACATGTGTTTAACTCCCAATAGGTGTTTGGAGGTTACAAAATCATGTGGGAGAGGATTTAGGACGTTTTGCAACGTTTTGGAAAAATGACTTTTTTGTGCTGAAAATGGCCTGTGGTCGTGGCCACTGACTTTCAGTGGCTGCAACCTAGGGGACAGAAGCCAATGGCCACGGCCACTGAAAATTCCTGGCCGCGGCTAGTGAGGCTAATAGCCTATATGGTTTTTCAGTTTTTTCCAAATTGAACAGTTCTAACATCCCAAATAACTCCCAAATCTTCATTTTAATTCCATAAACATCAAATTAAACATTGGTAATAGCCATGGGGGTTGGTGGAATTTGAAATTCAAAGGGGTGTCTCAAACTCTATAAATAGGAGCATAATGCTCACTTGTAAGACACACCATTTTCCATCCACAAAGCACTTGGCTAGAAAATACACCATAGAGGCTTGATAATTCCATAGAGCTATTTCCTAGAGAGATCCCTTAGTGCTTAGAGAATAGGGGAAATAAGCTTTTGGACAAAGGTTTTAACGCCCTACTTCCTTAGAGCCATTACTACGTGAGTTTTAAACGTGCTTTTAACTCGCTAATCGAGCTTTTAAGGCAAACGTGCAATCAAACCATAAACAGAGTTTTAAACTTTGAAAATAATTTCATTTACTGAAAATCACAAAATGTTTAACATTTGGGATCCCAAAATACTGTTTATAAATATTTTCAACTCAAAATATATTTAAGGTCGACTAAACAACAAAATAGGGTTCTTTACAAACAAGTCCCAAAAATACCCCTGGCCGTGGCAGCCAGGTAGACCAGACATGTATGCGCCACCTCACGCTCTCCATACTCATGGTCAGTCGACTTTCTCTTTGCCCTTACCTGCACCACAAAGCACCCGTGAGCCGAAGCCCAGCAAGAAAACTCCACATAGATATACAACATATGCATATAAACCACTCAGCATACAACAAATTCGCCAACCAGCTAAACATATACGACCTAGCTGTCCTAGGCGCTTTACTAGGCCCTGGGTTGCGGTCTTCACCGTAAGGATATCCCAGGTATCCTTTAGGGTCTAACCCTAGAAACTCGCACCCCACATGCTAAACGTTGCTCCCGGCCTCTTGCCGCTCTCGGCCTTCGCCGTTCCCGGTCATTCCCAATCACTCACGTATGTGCATACACAGCATAATTAAAACATAACTTAAACATATACCAACACAATCAATGGGCTACTTCCAACACATAATCATATAGGGCCATGCCCTGCAACACAACCATGGGGCCTCGCCCTGCTCTGTGGGTACAACAGTTTTCTTACCTGTGTCCCGAGCTTCTTGAGCACTAAATCCTCGAGCACGATCCTCTAGTCCGAGCCTCACCGAGAACCTAGTCACAACACATAAGTAACACTCCCATTACTAATTATTTTAAAAGCATCTCCCAGAACCAAACCCGAGCCCTCGGGACCTCCCAGAATCCCACACAAAGTGGCGGAAGCGTCCCCCGAGCCCCCTCGGCAAAAGCCTAAAAACCACAATTTTCCTCTACCCAGAAATGGCCTAGCGCCGCGGTGCCCACCAATGAGGGCTGCGGCGCCCAAAAAGGCTTCCTTCCCCTGAAGCTGCCTAGCGCCGCGGCGCAGAAGAACAGGGCAGCGGCGCCCCTTCGCAAACCCAGAAATCTGGGTTTCTCCCAACGTTTTCCCCGAGTCAAAACATTCCCAAAACAATACCAATGCATACCTAAGTTCCAAATTCAATTCAAAACCCCCAAATAAACCATCTAACAACTCAAAAACATCATCAACCAGCTCAAACACGCAATCAAACCTACAATTCTTAATTTGGTTTAAAACTTCAGAAACTTAAACCAAGCCTTTCAAAACTTAAACCTCCCTTTAAAAATCTTAAACCATACCAGATAAAGACTTTCAAATATGCATGGAATTCATACCTCAAGATGGAATTCGACCTTGAGCCACCACCAAATCCACTTCCAAGCTTGACACCCTTGATTCACTAATTGATTTCTACAATTGCTAAGCCAAAACCCAGCTTTCAATATTCAACCTAACCTCCAAAATCAAACTTACAAGAAACTAAAATTCAGAGATGATGCCTTACCTCTGGACAAATCTTGGCCTACGCTTGACTCTAGCTGCCCCAAACTCAGCTTGAACTCCTTCTTTGATCTCAAGGAACTCAACTCCAATTTCAGCCCTAGACCCCTTCTTCCTTTCCTTCTTGCTTCTTCTCAAACATTCAGCAAAATTCTTGAATTTGTCTAAGTGTAGAAAAACGTGAGTGACTATCCTTCAGCCAAGATTATCCCTTCCTAAAGCCTAATTACCCAACTACCCTCATTTCTACTTTAGCCTCTAACTAACCCTCAAGGCACTTTAGTCCTTTCCTAAATCCCTTGCAAAAATACCACTTTCACACTCAAAGTAACTATCCTTAAGAGTTACCTATAGTTACCCAAGTTACTAAAATACCATTAACCATTAATTAAAAGTCCCCAACTAAATTTATAACAATCCCGAGATACCCCGAGACTCCTCACGAGCCGAGTATAAAATCCCATTGTGACTTTAAGCGGAATGGCTCTCTAGGACCGTCTCAGAACGTGCATCACAAGTAAATCACAATTATATCAACAATATCACATACATTACATTTATGCCCTCAATGGGCTAAAATTACCAACTCGACCCTAACAGCCAAATGGGGCCCACTTGCATATTTATTTCACCTAAACATGCATTCTAACCTCATATTCAATAAATTCACATAGATTAATACAGTATAAAAATTATCGCCCTCCAGGCACACTAATCAAGGCTCCAAGCCTTATTAGCAAATTTGGGTCGCTACAAAGATTTTGAACCTTGTTCAAGTTGGTGATCCCCACTACTCTACACTTTGGTTGTGTGAGAGTTTGTGTTTTCCATTGATCTTTTCATTCTGTTGTTCTTCTTATATTATTAGTGTATTGAGTTTGTAATCCTCTTCTCTTATTCCTATTTACATATTTATTGGTATTTTTTGTTTTAGGGTTTTAGTTCTTATAATTCTCTTCCTTCTCTTATTTCTATTTACTTGTATTTTGAGTAATTGAGTTGTAATATTTATTTAATCAATTACCTTGTCTATTGTATTTTTGCATAGAGTTTGTATATTGGTTTTTCCATATTTCCATTGAGCAATAATATATATTCTCTAACAATCAAAAGCTTAATTCCTTTTCAATGGAAGGAGAAATCATAGAGATCTTGTGAGGATCCAACTTTGAAAAGATGGTAAGATAATGTAATGTTCTTCTTTGTTTTCTTAGACGATCTAATGGTTTTCTTATAGTAATAGAAATGAGAAGAAGAAAAGTTTATAAATGAGATTCATTGTTTTCTAATCTCCTTTGTTTTTTAGTGGTTAGATTAGAAGATAATATAATATCTTGAGTAATTATTATATGTGATTCATGTGTAAATAATCTAATAGATTATTGGGTAATATGCTAGCATATCATAGATTTGTCTTAATTTTTGTTAATGGGAAACTATTAGAATGACAACTATATGAGTTTTATATGACATGCCTATATATTAATTTTGTAAATCAATAGAAATGTGAAATCATATGTGTATGATATTTGTAATTCATGTTTTCATATTAATAAAGAGCCATATTAGTATGATATTAGTCATGTATGTTGACAACAATGTGAAATTATACTTCAAATATTTGTGAGATGATAATATGTTTTATCCTATATCATTAGAATGTAATAAGTTACCATTTATTTGGTGAATAAAGTGTATTATTTGGAAATTAAAATTCTCATTTAAAGTGTTGAGCATCTCAATTATGAGATAAGAAAAGATGAACCTAAGGGAGTTACATCTTTTGATAAGTGTCTTGTCATTGCAAGAAAAATGGAACAAAGTGGATTCAGAATTGTGGGATGACATATTGACTCAATAGACTTATAGTCTTGAGTGTGTTCAAATGAAATATATTTGAGAATTAGTTAGTGACAATAATTCTTAAATATTCAATGAGGGGACATTACAAAATTGGATAAGCAATTTTGAATCTTTACACCAATGGTGAATAAAAGAGAACTCTATTCACTTTGGTTAAAGATGGTGATATGTTTAAATTAATCTGAATGAGGAGATAATTTTAAACAAAACTATAAGAAATCAAAGTGTTTAAATAAATCAATTAGGGTTTATTTTCATTGATTTAAAAAATTGACATTTTCATTTTGATTTTGATGAGAAAATCAATGGATGTCAAATTGATGTTTGCAAAAGAATCTCAAAGAGACTCTTAAAAATGCACAAAAGTTGTTTAAGTGATTTTGAGATTATTTAGACAACTAAAAGTAAAAGTTGCTTTGAAAGAAGTGTGCCTTACTTTAGCAAGTAAATAAATCAAGATAAACATTGAGGTTTTATCTTGAGAGTTTATCATGTGGCATAGAGGACTCAATATGAACTTTGAGAATCATAGATCTAGATTTATCTTGGAGGATAAAGGACTTAATAGAAATGAAGAGATTTCTATTTTAAAGTGGTATTTTATTATCACTATGTGAGAAATGTGGGGGTGATGCACCAAAGTTAATCAATTTATTTTGTTGTTAACTAATTGATTAATTTGTTCATCATATCAAATAGATGATTTGGAATTCCACATTCTAAATCACATTGGCTATGTGTATAGAACGGACAAATCTAGACACGTTTGGTGTCTAAAGTCATTGTTTGTAATATTTTGATTCAAGAATGAATCAATTTAAAACATAAAGGAGAATTTTAGAAACAAAGAGGTTACTAGAATTAATATTCAAGGAAAATGTTTATCTTGGATATTAAACTATAAAATAGTGGGGGTGTTGACTATGGTCAAAATCACTATTTTAAAGAGGTAATTATTTTAATAAAACTATGGCTAGCAACAAAGTTTGAATAAAATAAAGAGAGTGTTTAAAGTATGTATACATGAGAAAATAAATTATTCAAATGGAATCATTTCTACATCTCAAGGGATGGGACTTAGACTCCCTAAAGAGATTCACAGTTGATGGTAACCTATCTTAATACTAGTCACCAAACTAGTATTAGGTTTAATAGGTAATAACAAGTCAATCAAGTGAATAGTAGTAGTACTCAAATTTTGTCCCATCTGAGATATGAGTACTAGTGTGTTACCAAAATGAGGGTTAAAACCGAAAGGATTTTTAATAGAACTGAGTCTTGAAAAGACAAGTATTTTAGGGTAACAAAATACTGTAAAAGTTCTACCTATATAGACCTAGGGGTGGTGCCGCCGCTCATAAGAATTGGGAGTCATTCTCAAGAAAAGTCTATGAATGGAATGTGCACATGGCCATTAACGGTGCAAAAGTGAGACATTGAGGTCTCAAGTGAACATAGCAAAGGTCTGTGTGTTATCACCGGTTTGTTATCAAGGGTTAGTGGTTCAATGCTTCGGCAACCAAAATTTCAACAAACTTTGTGATAATTACACTAAGGTAAAATTCAAGTCAAAAGACATTTTACTTTATTCACCAATGTAAAGGTTTCTATAGAGATTGATTATTTAATCAAGTGGGGGAATATTATATTTTAATATAATGTTTGATTGATTAAATAAGTGTTACAAAAAGTGATTATTTAATCTAGTGGGGGAATGTTATATTATTTCATATAATATAATGTTAGATGAAATAATGTGAAAAAATGTTATTTGTCACACAAATGTGATTTGTTACACCTTGTAACTTATTATTGAGAGTCACAAATATTAGACACATATGTGTGCCCAAATGTGACATATTTTGGAGTTTCAAATTTGTAACTCCCAAATATTACCCAATAATGTGTATATTATATGTTACACATTTGAGATTGGATTTCACAAAGCCATGATGAAATATGGTTGTTGGAGACATGTTTTTAACTCCCAATAGGTGTTTGGAGGTTACAAAATTATGTGGGAAAGGATTTAGGATGTTTTGGAACATTTTGGAAAAATGAATTTTTTGTGCTAAAAATGGCCTGTGGCTGCGGCCTGGGGGATAAAAGCCAGTGGCCACGGCCACTGAAAAGTCCTGGCCGCAGCCAGTGAGGCTGACAGCCTATATGGTTTTTCAATTTTTTACAAATTGAACGGTTCTAACATCCCAAATAACTCCTACATCTCCATTTTAATTCCATAAACATCAAATTAAACATTGGCAACAGCCATGGAGATTGGTGGAATTTGAAATTCAAAGGGGTATCTCAAACTCTATAAATTGGAGCTTAATGCTCACTTGTAAGAGACACCATTTTTCATCCACAAAGCACTTGGTTGGAAAATATACCATAGAGGCTTGATAATTCCAGAGAGTTATTTCCTAGAGAGATCCTTTAGTGTTTAGAGAATAGGGGAAATAAGCTTTTGGACAAAGGTTTTGAACATTATTCAAGTTGGTGATCCCCACTACTCTACACTTTGGTTATGTGAGAGTTTGTGTTTTCCATTGATCTTTTCATTCTGTTGTTCTTCTTGTATTATTAGTGTATTGAGTTTGTAATTCTCTTCTCTTATTCCTATTTACATATTTATTGGTATTTTTTGTTTTAGGGTTATAGTTCTTATAATTCTCTTCCTTCTCTTATTTCTATTTACTTGTATTTTGAGTAATTGAGTTGTAATATTTATTTAATCAATTACCTTGTCTATTGTATTTTTGCATAGAGTTGTATATTGGTTTTTCCATATTTCCATTGAGCAATAATATATATTCTCTAACAAGATGTACCATGAGAGCCACGGAGAGTACTATGCTAAGAAGAGATCCGAGAAGAGCTAGGCGAAGAGCCTTGAGTGATGTGCCTGACAATGTGAGGATTATCATTGGAAGGTTGTCGAGTTGTCTGTTTTACTCTCGCCATTGAGCTATACCTTTTCAAGAAATCTTCGTCACTAAATAATATAGAGCGAAACGAGGAGATACCTTTTCACCATTTCCAACAGCTCTTGGGGAGTACGCTCGCTCAAAGACTTGTCAAATGAAGAGGAGTTGGACCTTTGCAACAAAGAAAGGACAAAAAGTAAAGTTAGTATATCGGCGTAATGAAACTCCCTACCACGAACCATATAGGCCAATGGTTGGGGGCATATCTATTACTAAGGAGCAAAAGTGAAGAAATTAAAGGAAAAAAAATTAGGCTCCCGGGTGGTCGGCCTATGGTTAGGGCGACCACCCTAGATCTTGGATCCCTGGAAATCACCCAGTGAGTAAGGTGGTCGGCTTATGCTAAGGTTTTGGCTAACCACCCAGGCCTGGGAATCCTAGAAATCGCCCAGGACATAGGAAATGTTGTCTAGAGTTGGATTTGTAACCCTGGGAGTCGCCTATGCATGTATCTGAAAGCCTAGAAATCGCACAGGCAAGGAAGCCATAGGGGTCGTCGACCTATGATGGGAATTATAGGCCTGGAAATCGCACAAGCCAAGGAAGCCCTAAGGGTGCTCAGGCCATAATGAAGTTTACAAGGCTGGAAATCGCCCATGCTAAAGAAGTCCTAGGGGTGCTCGGCATATGATGGGAATTGTAGGCCTAGAAATTTCACAAGTCAAGGAAGCCCTAAGGGTGCTCAGCCCATAATGAAGTTTACATGCATGGAAATCGCCCAAGCTAAAGAAGCTCTAGGGGTGCTCGACCCATGATGAGGTGTGTAGCCTTGGAAATCGCACAAGCCATGGAAACCTAGAGGTGGTCATCCTATGAGGGATTTGTAGGCCTGGAAATCATCCAGGCTAAGAAAAAACAAAGGGTGGGGCCTACATACCTCTAAACCCTAAAGTATCACGCAAAAAGAAACAAAGATCAAGCCAATCTTTGATTAAGAACAAGTTTTTTTATTCAAACCAGTCAGTTGTTTTAAATCAAAATAGAGCAAAGCAAGGAAATTCAGATAGATTCATCAAAGACGTAAATATTGGGAGAGAATACTTACCCAAAAGAAGATACGCAAAGTTAATGAAGAATTGGAGAATTCCACAACTCATAATTTCCTAAAGGAGGTGCATGGGTCAGGATCTGATGAGTGAGACCCTACTTATAGCCATATTTTTAGGAATTCAAATTCCTTGTAAAATATCTGGTATTGTTAAAAATTCAAATTTCTTGATTTTTTTTTTTTTTTTTGTATTTTTAGGAAGTAATATCCTTGAAAAATATATTATATTTTTAGGACTTCAAAACTCCTTGAAAAATATATCATATTTTTAGGACTTCAAAATTCCATGAAAAATATAATTATTTTTTAGGAATTACAATTATCCTTGAAAAATATGTGTAGAGCAAATTATCGATAGTTGATAAAAGTACTACATAATGTCCTAAGAAACTTTGGTGCTAGAGTACTGCTACGATATGTTTCTCGGACCAGATCAAATTTACCGTAATGTTTAAAACAGTACGATAAACTTGGGGGGCAAATGTTATCCCTCAAAATTCAAGAGATGACGAAGAATGAGAAAGCAGCATGTTGCATCATAAGTCATGGAAAAATGACAAAGTATTGAAAAAAAGACGGATGAACAAAAATGGATAGGTTTAGGACCTATACGGAAGTCGACCAAGCCTAAACCTCCTAGGGGTGGTCGGCCTGGCCCTAGCCCTCTAGGGGTGGTCAGCTTGACCCCAACCCCTAGTGGTGGTCGGCCTGGCATGCTCAAGAATTGCATGGGGTGGTCGGCCCACCTTATTCTTCATAGGGTGGTCGGCCTAAACTCCCAAATACACTTCGATGGATAAAGTTCGTGCTCGTTCAAGCTGAAATCAACAGGCCTAGCATCCAGAAGATCAATAGGGCTAGCACCCAGAGGATCATCAGGCCTAGCACCCAAGCTCTAAAGAGTCATCGGGCCTAACACCTAAGCCTCATAGATCAATCAAGACTTAGCATGTTCCTGAAGGTTTCAATCGTGCATCGTCAACCACGATCCAGAGAAACAACAAGAAGACCCACGGTCTCATAATCATGGGGAGGTGGACACATTACTCCACTCCCAATGATCGTGTACCAAACCATGATCCCCAGTCTTACTGATCATGAAACAGCCCCAAAGTACTATAAATAAAGGACCCAGGGCATCATTTAGGGGGGATTGGAAGTTGTTACACTCAGATTTCAAGATAAGAAGTTATGACCCCGAAAACTGGGCTCATCAGGTGTGAGCTTGAAATATATGTGGTCATCATATGATCCAACCATCGAACCTCTTTGAAGTAAAAAACAACCTCGAGGATGTGTAGCCTCGAATATTCTCTGAGCTCGCGATGGCATGGCACGAAACTTGAATATATTTTTCACTGATTGCCATCAAGTGAGATGGTACGAGCTCGGTAATTGCAAGCTCGAATGTGACAACATCGTTTGAATCTTCTTGTTCCGAGCATAAGCAAAGCTGGGCGGCGAGCTCGTGAATGACTCATGGTATCGGCAAACTCAATACCAATTGCTGATCTCGAAGATTTGATGAATCATCTGGGATAACCAGTTACATGTGAACATGTTTATTGTTGTACAATCCCAATATTTAAGGGATATCATTTAATTTGTTATCCGTTCCCGATCTTCATGGGACATTTCTGTGTATGTAGGAAATAATGCATTAAATAGCATTATATTAATTGATTTACAGAATATCTACCTGAAATATGTGGGAATGAATTATGCAACCTTCTCTATAAATAGAGAAGGAAACACCATTTGTAAAGGACCGATTTCTGATTTCTTGAGAGAAAACTCTGGGCAACTCTTCTCTGAAAAGTTTCCAGAAAATTCCCAAGTCCTAATAACATAGACTCGTGGACTAGGCAGAGTTAACTGCTGAACCATGTAAAAATCCTCTTGTTTTCCTCTTTATTCATTTGCACCAATATTTTATTGTTTAATTTCTCTACTATTTAAGTTCATGAAAAATGGTGTCAACCGTTTGGTGTTTTCATTGAGAGCCATTAAATAGTACGTGCGTGAGTTTGTTCAGTCAGAGAGCCTCCCGAATCAATAATGGCAGCAAATGATCCCAATGTTCCTAAGGAGGAAATTTTAGATGAAGTTGACTACCCCCGATGCCCTGGAAAGCAGCCTATGGTGAATTCAAATCCTGATGAGAGGAGTGGTTCATCCAACTCTCGGGGACCACCAGCTCCCAGGGACGACGAGGACATGTACTACAATCCTGAACGATATGTCCCAATAGTGGAGCTCGAAAATCTTCAACTGCAAAAGCAGTTAGCAGAGGCTAAGAAATGCAACAAAGAGCTAGCCAGACTAGCTGCTGAAGCGGAGGCAGCTTAGGCCCCACCTCCGCCAGATGCCCAGGCTCCACCTCTGCGGGACGTTCACGTTCCACCACGTAGGCCTCGAGGACGGTCGCACAAAAATGCTGCCACCCGAAGAGCGGAGCAACCTCCGCCACTAGTAAAACAGTCTGCTTCGCCAAGGCCCCGGAGAAGTAACCAGGCTAGAGGTCCTGCCAACCCAACTGTAGCGGTACCAGCCGAAGTAGGGAATAACCGAGCCCCCTTGGAGGCTCAGACCCAAAATCCTGGTACCACGCAAAATGTTACAGAACCTAATCGAGCGAACTCAGGGCCTTCTAGGCCCCGTAATGGATGGCAGCCACCATCACCAATAATGCACCCACCATCGCCAATAAGGCATCCCTCACCAACTCGGAGGAACACACAACCGACCCATGGTGATAAAGAAAGGTGAGTTGGGCGAAGGCGTGGAAATGGGGAAACTGCTAGGGAGCATAGGGGTCCCCAACCCATGAGAAGCCAAATGTCTCAGTCTCACACAATTGAGACGAGGCAGCCGGCAAGAAACCCGTCTCGAAACAACCATGCAACGAGCCATGTCAGTGAAGCCTCGGGTGACACTAGATTGGTTAGTATATATGACCAAGAACGTAGAAACACCAAGAATCGAAGATATCACCCAGATTTACGAGAACATTTGAACCATAATCAGAGGAATGATAATCCATCGAATCCAGATCTGAGGGATCAATGAATGTAAGAACCCTGCGCCGAGGCACGAAACTGGAGTTGTAATCAACGATAACCAGTTGTCGCTACTTCAAGTCAGACCCCTCGTAGATCCAGTCCAAGAAAGGATTGAACAATTGGAAAGAGCATTCAGGCTCTAACAAAATGAACGAGGTCAGGAACGGGATGAAGAGTTCGATGAAGAACTCGAGCCCTTCGCCGTGCATATTTCTAGCACCCCGTTTCTTCAGGGATTCAGATTTCCTCATGTCCCACCATTTGGTGGGAATTCGGATCCGTACAGGCATTTAAGTATGTTCAACACAATCATGCGAGCCAGTAATGTGGGCTACGAGCTCAGATGCATGTTGTTCCCAACCTCGCTCACGGGACCAGCAAAGAACTGGTTTGAGAAGTATAAAATACATTTGATTGCTTCTTGGGATCAATTATCAAGAGATTTCAAGAAGCAATTCAAGGCCATGGTCGGCATTAGGCCCGAGGCGTCTGCCTTGACCAATGTCCGACAGCAGCTGAATGAAACACTGAAAATTTACCTCACGAGGTTTAATTTGGAAGTTTCCCGAGCTCGTGACATCCACAATAATGGCCATTTAATGGCTTTCCAAGCCAAAGTAATTCCTAGAAGTCCTCTCTGGGAGGATATATAGAGGAAGCCTATAAAGTCCTTAATCGAGTTCAATCGAGGAGCTCAAAGGTTTGTTAATGTAGAAGAGGCGAGGTCAGCATTAAATATCACTAGCCCATAACTACAACAACAAACGCAAACTCTGCCTTGACCTCAATGGGTCCTACGACCTCAAAACCCCCTGGGGACAACCCTTCTAAAAGGAAGAAGAATGAAGGGAATAATCCCGAGGCGGAAGGGGGGAAGAAGAAGAAAGGGGAAAGATATTTCTCCGTATACAAGGTGCATACTGAGCTCAATGAGTCTCAGGAGAATATCTACCTGGCTAATTAAAACTAGGTCTCATTCAGATAACCTGACCCCATGGGAAACCAAAAGGCAAAAAGAGACTACAACAAGTACTGCAGATTCCATAGAGATATCAGACATACAACCGATGAATGCAGGAAATTAAAAGATGAGATCAAAGGCCTAATCTCGAGAGGATATTTCAAGCAATATGTTAGGAATCAAAACCCCAATCAGGCTTCCACCAGCCAGAGGGTAGCAGCAGCACCACCTACCCAGAACAGCAACTCCCGAGCAAGGGAGGACGAACGACCCCATCCGATTGATCGAGAAGATGTCATAACCATCTCGGGGGGACCACATATTGCAGGATCGGGTAGGAACACCCAGAATCGATATGTGAATGAGCTGAAAACTGGTGATGGGTCTCCCTACGAACCCAAACTCAGAGCTCCAAAACAGCAAAGGGTTGAATCTCAACCCATAACTTTTACTGAGGATGATGCGTCTCATATACAATTCCCTCGCAATGACCCGCTGGTCATCACCCTTCAGCTCGGGAATAAGAGGGTACATTGGGTCCTAATTGACAATGGGAGCTTAGTGAATATCCTCTACAAGGCCATTTTAGAAAAGATGGGACTCGCGCTCCGCGACCTAAAGGCATGTGCAATCACGTTGTACTGCTTTTCAGGAGAAGGGATTGCCTATATGGGATCTATGGAACTCCCTGTAACCTTGGGAGACTTCCCAGTCTCGACAACCAAGATGATGGAGTTCGTAGTGTCGGATATTCCATCGGCCTACAACATACTGCTTGGGAGACCCGCCCTAGTAGGGTTGGGGGCAGTTTCGTCTGTTAGGCACCTGGCCATCAAGTTCGCAACTTCTAGTGGCATTGGGACGCTGAAAGGAGACCAGCTCGCGAGAAGGGAATGTTACAGGATTTCCATGGGAGGGAAGAAGCAGGCAAGTGCACAAACACTTGTAGTAATTTAGAGTAAGGATGGGACGGTTTCAAGATTGACGAAGAGATCGCTCCAAGAATAGAAGAAAGGGTTGATCTCGAGCCGCTGGAGGAGCTCAAAAAGGTCAAGCTCGAAGAGGTTGACCCCCCGAAAACTGTGAAGGTAGGGAAAAACCTTCCAGAAGAAACAAAATAGCAATTAATTTGCTTATTGAGGAAGAACCAAGATGTTTTCGCATGGTCACACTCGGACATGGGAGGGATAAGTTCAAATGTGATGAGCCACGCCCTTAACATTGATAAGAGCTTCCCCCCGAAGCAATAAAAACGAAGACTCCTGGACGATGACAGGAAGAAAGCCCTGAAGGAAGAGGTCGATAGGTTGAAGGCAAATCGATTCATACGAGATACCTTCTACCCTGATTGGGTCGCTAACTCGGTACTATTTCCAAAACCTAATGGAACATGGAGAACTTGTATTGATTACTCTGACCTCAATAAGGCATGCCCTAAGGACTGCTTTCTGTTACCTCGAATCGAGTAGCTCGTAGATGCCATAGCCGGGCATGGACTTATGTCATTCATGGATGCTTATTTTGGATATAACCAGGTTACCATGCACACCTCGGACCAAGAGCATACGAGTTTTGTGACAAATAAAGGGTTGTACTATTACAATGTCATGCCTTTCAGGCTCAAGAATGTTGGAGCCACCTACCAAAGGCTCGTAAACATGATGTTCTCTGAGCTGATAGGAAATAACATGGAAGTGTATGTTGATGATATGTTGGTCAAATCTAAACATATCGATAACCATGTGAACGACCTCGAAGAATGCTTCGCTGTACTGCGAAAGTTCAACATGAAGCTCAACCCCCAGAAATGCTCCTTTGGAGTATTGTCAGGGAAGTTCCTGGGTTTCATTGTGAATGCAAAGGGAATAGAGGTTAATCCTGACAAGATCCTAGCGTTGATTGACATGCCTTCACCTCGAAAGCATAAAGATATCCAGAGTTTGACTGGACAGATAGCGGCATTCAGTAGGTTTATCTCGAAATCTACAGACCGATGTCTTCCATTTTTCAACCTTTTGAGAGGGGGAAAAATATTCAAGTGGACTGACGAATACGAGCTGGCATTTCAGAAGTTCAAGAAGCACCTCGCGAGGCCTCCTATTTTGTCGAAACCTATCACAGGAGAAATTTTGTACCTAGATCTCGCTACAACCGAACACGCCATCAGCGTCATGATCGTCCGAGAAGACCAGAAGGTACAAAAGCCAGTATATTATGTCAGCAAAAGGTTACTGGGGGAAAAATTGAGATACCCCTCTATGGAAAAGTTGGCTCTCAGCCTAATCCACTCATCTCGAAAGATCCGACCTTACTTTCAAGCACACCCCATCCATGTGTTGACTGACCAACCACTACGACAAGTCTTATCAAAGCCAGAAGCCTCGGGCCGATTATTAAAATGGCTTGTTGAGCTCGGGCAATTCGAGATTACTTATCATCCGAGGACAACCATAAGAGGACAGGCCTTGGCAGACTTCATAGTGGAATGTACTAGAATGACTGACGACGAAGTTATAACCCCAGCCCGCGAGCTGTGGAAACTTTATGTCGATGGGTCTTCCAATGGACATGGATCGGGGGCAGAAATCATATTGATCATTCCAACCGAAAGCCAATTTCACTCCACCTTGAGATTTGACTTCGAAGCATCTAACAACGAGGCTGAATGCAAAGCTCTACTGGCAAGACTTCGAATAGCCAAGGAACTCAAGGCTAAGGCGATACATTGCTACAATGACTCGCAGTTGGTGGCCAACCAAATTTTAGGGGAATACCAAGCTCGTGGAACAAAAATGGCTGCATATTTAGAAAAAGCAAAAACAGAACTCGAACATTTCGAGTTCTATACAATAGAGCAGGTTCCCCGAGAACAAAATTCGAATGCAAACGCCCTAGCCAGGCTCGCCACATCCACCGAGGTCAACGAGCTGAATGTTGTGCCAATCGAGCATCTATCGACACCCAGTATAAGCAAGCCTGAACAAGAAGATGTCTACATGATTAACTCCAAGCCAACCTCGATGACCCCAATAGTTAAGTACCTTGAAACCGACATTCTCCCAGTAGAACGAAACAAGGCTCGAAAACTGATGTATCAGATTCCCATATACAATTTGTGAAAGTAAGGCTATATCAAAGAGAATACTCTATGCCACTACTCCGATGTGTGACTCCACCCGAGGCCAAGAAAATCCTAGAAGAGATTCATGAAGGATTTTATGGGGACCACACTGGGGGGCATAGCCTATCTAAGAAAATCATATGCCAAGGATACTTCTGGCCCACTATCAAAGCAGACTCATTTGATTACGTCAAGAGATGCGATAAGTGTCAACGGTTCGCTACAATCCCACGATCTCCACATTCTGAGCTAACTATGATGACCTCCCCATGGCCATTTGCGGTCTAGGGAATTGACCTCATAGGCTCATTGCCAACTGGCAAAGGTGGAGTTAAGTACGCAGTATTCGTGGTGGATTATTTTATAAAGTGGACCGAGGACAAACCTTTGGCAATAATTACCTCAAAGAAAGTCTTGGACTTTGTGGTAAAAAATATAATCTGCCGATATGGAATGCCAAGGAAGATAGTATCATATAACGGTACTCAGTTCGACAGGGAAGTGTTTACCAATTTTTGTGAGAAAAATGGGATAATGAAGAGCCTCTCCTCTGTGGCCCATCCCCAAGAAAATGGCCAATTCGAAGCTGTGAATAAAACTCTGAAGAGTTCTATGAAGAAGAAATTGGAAGAAGCTAAGGGAAAATGTCCCGAGGAGTTTCCCCCAAGTCTTATGGGCATATCGGACCATAGCTCGCACTTCAACAGGACATACCCTTTTTTCTCTAGCATATGGATGCAAGGCTATGTTACCAATCGAGGTTGAAATACCCACTAGTCGTAGCCATGCTTATGACCAAGCCTCGAACCAATCCCAACTCGAAGTAAGTTTGGACCTGATCAAAGAAAGATGGGACGAGGCTCAGCTAAAAAATGTAGCATATCAGCAGCGAGCTACCCGATATTTCGATAAAAAGGTTTGGGACAAAAAAATTGGATTGGGAGACTTGGTACTAAGGCATGTGTTCCTAGCTACGCGGGACCCAGCCGCTGGCGTGCTCGGGCCTAATTGGGAAGGCCTTATCAAATCGAATCAGTCATCTGATCTGGCGTCTATAAATTGGCAAGATTAAACGGAGAATTGGTACCATGAGCATGGAATGTCGAACATCTACGACCTTACTATCAATAGTGTAGGAATGATGTTTCTTGTAACCATGCTTGTTTATATTTACTAAGCCTCTGTTGATAAATTGTTCAATTCTGAATAAAGTTCATTTTCATTTCAATATGCTGTATTTTTTGCAAACTCTCTTAAATTAATAACCTATGGTCACACTCAAAGGATATTAAGGGGGCATCAGTGGTGTATATACTGTAAGCTTGAAGAAAAAAAATAGCATACACAAAAATAAGTAAACGTCTGGATCGTTAACCAGATTGTTAAAAGTAAAGTGTTTGGATATAACCAAATGCGCGACCTAAGATGATTTGGACATAACCAGATTATTAAAAGTAAAGTGTTTGGATATAACCAAATGTGCGAGCTAAGATAATTTGGACATTAACAATAAAGTGTTTGGATATAACCAAATGCGCGAGCCAAGATAATTTGGATATAACCAAAATATAAAAAAGTGTATGGATAAGACTAGATACGCGAACCAGTACGCTCTAGATATAACTAGATTGAAAATATATAAGTGTATGGATTAAGAACCAAACACGACCTAAATAGGTTTGGAAAAAACCAGCTAAAATTGATCAACACAGATGGGATATAAATTGAACCCACTTCAAGTTAAGTCGAGATCGAGGCTGGAATATCTTGCAAAAGATAGTTTTGACCTCATAACTTTGGGGAGCTACCCGAGGACAAGGAAAAGTAAATAGAAAAGCAAGATATAACTAAACTACCTACCTTACACGCCATAGAAGTACTTTTGGGTGCATGGTAAAAGTAAGTCCCGACCTTGACAAATAACGAGATCGGACACAGATATATCGAGCAAACTATGCAAGAATGCATTTAAACTCGAAGTGAAATCCACCATGTGTTTGTATGAATAAACAGACATAAAGGCAAACTTTTAATATAAATTGCTTAAAATATTTCGATTTAAGATACGTAAAGCAAAAATATTAAAGTAAAGTCAAATATGGTATTATAAATATCATAAGAAAATAGCTCTTTTACGAGCTATAAATTTTCTTAGCCTAAAGGGCATAAAAAGCAAAAGATAAAACTATTACAAAACTCTCAAAGGGACGCAGCCCAGGATCGAGATTTAGGAGGAAGGAGCGCCCTCCTTAGCTTTATCAGCATCCTCTTTAGCCTTCTATGCATCCTCCCGAGCAGCCTCCTCTGCATCAATTCGAGCTTTCCATTTGGCCACAAGCTCTTCCTCAAAAGAGCCTAGGAAGCTGGTGTCGAGATCGGCGTTGCTAGCCCAGATCCTGTACATGGCTAGGTCAACCGCCCAATCAATCCTCTCCTTGAACTCTTCGAGAAGACGAGCCTTTTCGCCCTCCATTATCTCGAAGGTGGCTTTTTTCTCCTCCTCAAGATTGGCATTGATCTTCTTGAGCTCCCCGAGCTTGGCATTCAGGTTCTCAAGCTCCTTAACCCTAGCCTTCATCTACTCAACCTTAGCCTCCAGCTTTGATTTTGTGAACTTGAACTCGTCAGCGAGCTTGAGTTGAAGATTCTTCGACTCCTAGGATAAGACATGCTCGAGTGGACCTCATTGTTCAGCTTGTAATTTAGCTGAGAAAATGCAGTAAGAGACTAACACACAAACAAATCAAGTTAGAACATACACTAAGCATAATTACAACAAATAATAAGGTGAGAGAGGTTACTGCAGCGGCAAGCTCGACACTCTTGGCATAAAGGGTGTTGCAGTCCCGAGCATTGACCAAAAAATGCCACTGGGGAGCCTCAAAGCTACTGATGCTATGGCCTACCCGAGACAGGACATCCTAGCCAAGTGTGGCTCCATGGGTTCCAGCAGCATTGTCGACGACATACTCATCAACATGAGCAGAAATCGACAACAGGCGCCCTTTGGAAGGTCGCTGGTTTCTTTGGAGGTGGACCGAGCGTTGGGAGGATCTTGATGGCAGGAAGCAAAGGAGGAGCACCTATGGTGGAAGCGTCGACCTGGGGAGTTGGATCCGCGGCCGGGCTCGTAACATTGGGAGTTGGGGGAGGAGGAGTCTTCTCAGTCCTCTTAGGGACCTTAGCAGGCCGATCAGACTTTTGCGAGGCTCTCGGGCGCTTACTCTTCTTGGCCCCCTCGCCACTGGCGAGCACGTTCTCGAGATCGGAGTCCATAGTACCTGCACAATCAAATCACATTAGAAAACGATCTCAAGACGTTGAAATTAGCATAATGCAGACAGTTGAAGGAATAAAGGACAAGTGAAGAGGAACCTAACTGGAACACTCCCCCGAGCTCGTGCTCGGCGACCACGTAATTCCCCCATCTTCGGAAGAGGCAGAGGGAGTCCCTTCCCTATATGTGGAAGTCAACCTCGAAAGGTCTCTATAATCGTTTGTCCCATATTGGATGGCTATTCCATCCCAAACTTCATTCAAACTATACATTGTGCCATACTTCCCTAGCCAGCTATCAAAACTATGGACCCTATCATCTACCCTAGACCATACATAAAAATTGTCCCTATCATCTGAGCATAAGATCAGGGTGTCAGGTTTATGCTTAAGTAGTAAAGGAGACCATAAAGTCGAGCAAAGGATGACCGTACCTCTGTCACTCGAGCTCGAAGCCTCATCATTGGCCTCGTTCCCGGAACACGGACTCCTAGGACGGTGAGCTGGGGATCGTGCCTTAGAGCTTCGCCTCGGAGGAAGGTTTCCAGTTGGAAGAGGCACAAACTCCCACTTGGTGTACTTCTTATAGGCTCTGTCGTCTGTGGACTAATCCTTCTCCGGGAGACCACAAGCTCGAAGATTATCTTCATGAAGAAGATAAGACAGGGAGCGCCTACCATAAGGGATTTGAAGCAAAGTCTCCTTGTGCTCCTTCATCTCATCCGTGGGAGTAGGGTGGGGATAGTTGGCTGGAAAGTTGAATATGTTATGAGTGGTTCGAGCTTAAAGAAAAATTTGAGCATGAGAAGAAAATGATCGTATACTTACGGATTCTCCTGAACAAATAATATCTGGAGGGAGCCAGGTCGTCCGTCCAAAAAAATGCCAGCTTGAAGTTGGGGGGATGATTCGGCAGGTCCTCGAAGATCTTCTTCTCCCTGGGATAGCTTGAAAGGTAGTAGAAGCCATCTCATTCCCGAGCTCGGGAAGGGTTGCTTTTCAAGCAAAAGAGATACAAAATCTCTTTTTGTGATGGTCCTTCCCACTTTAGCTCATGGTAAAGCGACCTGGGCTGACAAGACCTTGTATGAGTTGGTGTTGAGTTGGAAGGGTGCGAACCCAACAAAATCCAGAAAGTCCTTAAAAAAGGACTTCAAGGGCAATACGGCCCCTGCCCTCATATGCTCGTGGCTCCAAGCCGCAAACTTTATCTTATTATTGGGATTGCCATCTCCCATAGCATGACAGCTACGCTCCGTGGAGGACGGAGCTCAACACCTTAGCGAGCCTAATAATCCTAGGCCATGGCAAGCTAGGAAGTTGGTTATCTGCCCCAATGAGGAGACCGAGCTCCAATAATTCTCGGCCTCAAAAAATTCTCCCCTCGAGGTGGGAATGGCAGTAGGCTGCGACGTGGATGGGCGATTTGATGATTCTTCCATCAATGAAAATTTGAGATCGCCCAGTTTGAATGCAACCGTCACTTTAAGAGTAGGGTCGAGAGGGATTGGTCTGGGCTCGGGGTCCGGGTCTGGATAGATTGCGACCCTAAGTTTTTTCCTATTTTTCTCTTCGACCTCGTCGATCTAGCGTCGAAAATGAGCTCGATTATCCTTTTTCTTACACTTCAATTCGTGCTCCCGAATCAGGCGCTGGTTCCGAGTAAAGGGTGACTCCGAGCTCGGAGTCGTCGGTGAGTAAGGAATTGCAAATATTGACCCCCACTGCTTTTCCAAATTCTGCAACATCTAGCAAGAAAGAAAAAGGGTGAGGGCCAGGCGAACAAGAGATTAAGAATAAAAATCAAGACGGTCTGAGCTCGAATGTTTGTGACTATGGAATAAGCTCGATCAAAAGAACGAGATCAGGCTCGGAGCATGTATTCCACGTAAAGGGGAAAGGTGGATTTATTTTTGAGAATCCCATATTTTCAGGGAAAAGTTGGTGGTTACTCAAATAGTGATATTTTTGGGAAACGTGAAAATTGTAAACCCTAATCCTATACCATGTTTCTTGGTCTATACAATATGGTATTCGAAATAAAGATAACCCAGTAAAAACCATATTTGCATCATTT
Organism: Humulus lupulus; assembly: GCF_963169125.1. Lineage (NCBI taxonomy): Eukaryota > Viridiplantae > Streptophyta > Magnoliopsida > Rosales > Cannabaceae > Humulus > Humulus lupulus. The sequence goes on along the minus strand of NC_084795.1, from coordinate 269,945,235 downwards.
ATGCAAAATTTGGGTTTGGAAATCCGAACATCAGATGAGCCTAAAAACTACACGACATTGACTAAACACATTCTGGTACTAAAACTAGTGTCCCAAATGCTACTACAACATAAACATGCATGGAAAAATAGAATGTACATAAACATAGAATAGATACTTACATAGTGTGGCTGGTGGGTACAGAGAAATCGATGACCGAAGGATTGGTTGCAAAAACGATTTCACAGAGTCGAACAGACCAGCGGTGTTTTGCTTCCTCGACTTGGAGAACATGCAAGGACTGAACGATTTTTTGAGTTCTGGGTTTTATTTTTTGTTGTTCTTCTCTTCTCTCTGAAAGCTCTGAATGCGAAAATAAGGGAAGAAGATGGCACAAGCATATTTATAAGCCACAAAAGAATGTCAAACGGCAAATCAATCTGAATCGTTGGACGAGTTTGGTATCTGATCAAACGAACAGGTACAGGCATGGAAATGGCAGAAAAAAGGTGGAAAATGAGAAGAAGTGGGCATGGTGCAAACATACTCAAGTACTCTTATCATCCTATACCTACCTGACGCGTGTCCACACTCGAGTACAATTGATGGTACATTTTCCAAGAAGGGCAGTTCAAAAGTTTCCTTCTCACGGGAATTGAACTGATACTTTTGAGGGAGCAAAAGGTTACACCCAGATTTTGAGATAAGAATTTATGATCCCGAAAACTAGGCTTGTCAGGTGTGAGCTTGAAATATATGCGGTCATCATATGATCCAACCGTCGAACCTCTTTGAAGTAAACAACGACCTCGAGGATGTGTAGCCTCGAATATTCTCTGAGCTCACGATGGCATGGCATGACACTTGAATATATTTTCCCCTGATTGCCTTCAAGCGAGATGGTCTGAGCTCGGGAAGTGCAAGCTCGAATGTGACAACATCGTTTGCATCTACTTGTTCCGAGCATAAGCAAAGCTGGGCGACGAGCTCGTGAATGACTCTTGGTCTCGGCAAACTCAATGCCAATTGTTGATCTCAAAGATTTGATGAATCATCTGGGATAACCAATTACGTGTGAACATGTTTATTGTTGTACAATCCCAATATTTAAGGGATATCATTTAATTTGTTATCCGTTCCCGATCTTCATGGGACGCTTCCGTGTATGTAGGAAATAATGCATTAAATAGCATTATATTAATTGATTTATAGAATATCTTCCTGAAATATGTGGGAATAAATTCTGCAACCTTCTCTATGAATAGAGAAGGAAACAACATTTGTAAAGGACCGATTTCTGATTTCTTGAGAGAAAACTCTAGGCAACTCTTCTCATAAAAGTTTCCAGAAAATTCCCAAGTCCTAATAACATAGACTCGTGGACTAGGCAGAGTTAACTGCTGAACCACGTAAAAATCCTCTTGTTTTCCTCTTTATTCATTTGCACCAATTTTTATTGTTTATTTGCTCTACTATTTAAGTTGACAAAAAACAGCGTCAACAGACATATATTTGTTGGAGGAGAAACACTGGGCAAATTTGTGACGAGTGAACTCTTCAGTTCATATTTTTAATAGTTAATTGAGTGATTCAATACTAAAACTAAGTGGATTACGTTATTACTTTTCCTCAGAACAGGGCTGAACCACTATAAATTTATGTGTGTTTTGTTTAGATAATTGTACTCTGTCGTATATTTATATTTGTCTCATTAAAAATGTGTCGTATACCATACATACGACCGTTGGCCAATTTCATAGGTCAACACCTTAGGCTTAAAAATTGTTAGTTTTTAGTTATTTTAATTTTGTTTTTGATATTTTGTTATTTTTGGGTCAAAAAGGAGTTTTAAGAGTAAAAATACGCATTTATTAATATAAAAATAAGTTAACTTTGAATTAATATTTCTATGACTTTGATTTAATATATTTTTTATTTGGAAATATTTAGATTTATTTGGTTTTATAGGAAATTGTGTATTTTCATGAAGAAAATAAAATTTTGAAATATGAGAGTTGGAGCTAAAACTTCGTGAGCGATATTGACATTGTTCCACCCTTATTTTTTAAATTCTTCATGAAATAGAAGTTCTATATATTTTTCTAAGCTTTCCAAAACATATTTATTCGTCCAATTTAAATTTATATCGAGGGAGATGTGGTTAAAATACGATTAGTTGTGTGGGAAAATTCAGTTTCTTGAGGAATACAAAAATATCAGATTCAAACTCTAATTTTGCAACCAACAAGCATTTATTTTTACTCCAAATTCAAAAATTGGAGATATCACAATAATATTAAAAGAAAATTAATATCATTTAGTTTAAGTTTAAAATTTTATTTGATTAGTTTTAGTTAGTATGAGACTATTATAATTAGAGGTCTGCCTCTATACTCTATACTCTCTCTTTTAGAGAAACATTCATTTCTACTCTTTTCCTTTTAGTAAATTTAGTTTTTATTTATTGTTGCGCTTATTTTTAAGGGTGATTTCAAACCCCTAAATATGATTGCTTGATTTTAATAATTTTCATTGATCTTCTATTCCCTTGTATTAAATTGCTTCTATTTTTCTAATTGAATAATCTTGTGAGATCTTGTTAAGTTGCCAACTAATTAGGGTTTTTGATTATTCTACTATCATCTAAGGATTGTTATTCACCTAATAGTTTAGGATTCTAAGTAGAAGTGATAAATTGCAATTAAGGTATTGTAACAGGTATTTTAATTGCGATGAAGAATAGAACCTAGGTTAAACGAATTGCATGCTTACTGAATTTGTTGCCTAGATTAACTTGTTTCCACAGAATGTAATATTTTTTCTGGGTTAAATAGATCGCATGATTAATGATTTTATTGCTTGTTAAAAAAAGTTAATTAAGAGCGCTTAGCTTTAATTATTTATAATAGGAAAATTGAGATAATTGACTACTTAAGTATTATCTGTGAGGTTAATAATTTAATTGGGAATGTAGATCAACGTTATTATTAGAATGCTTGAATGAGTATTTTGTGGTGGAGAATAACCTCTTAACTATTTTAACTATTAACTTTATTTTTAATGTTTTTTTGCTATTTTTATTTTTATTTTCAAAAACTTCTTATTTATTAATAATTTTTTATCATTGGAATAATAAATTGAATAGTAGTCATCTTGAGTTCGACATGTATTTACCATTATACTAAGTAATTGGTAATACTAAAAATAAAATCTTTAGTAAATTTGATACGACAAACAACACACATCAGACACGTGGATATCACATTTGTAACGTCTCAAATTACCTAATAAGGCTTAGGGCCTTAATTAGGGGACCAAGATGGCAAATCATGGAAAGTTATGTGTTTATGTGATATATACATGTGTGTCATTGTATGATTACGTGAGTTATATTATGATATGACTTTATATGCATTTTTATGTGTATTAAATAAGCATGTGGAGTCATTTCTTATCATAAGAGCAATTTTCGTAATTTGGTCTGTTATGGGTATATTTGGAGTATATGTGCATATATGTGATATATGTGAGAGCACATTATTTTGTTGATATGTTTGGGTTACTCGGCACGAGGCGATTCTAAGGAGCAAGTTAGCGGGAAAGTCACAACGGGACCAATACTCAACTCGGGGTGAGTCAATGGGTATTTTGGGTATTTAGTACATTACCAGGATATTGGGTAATGAGAATGAATATTCGAGGATACATTTAGAGTTAGTGAGATTAGGAGGGAGTTTTGGAGATTTCGACCATTTTACCCTCAGGGACGTTTTTGGGTACCCCAATCCTTGGGATTTGCTTAAGGCTACTTGAACTCTAAGTAACCTGACAAAAACAGAAAACACATTCAACTCTCTCGTTCTCTCTCCCATTCTCTCATTTCTGCTCGTTAGCATTTTCGAAGGAAACTCAAGTTTTAGAACTCAGATTCAAGTGAGGTTAGAGTCATAATGATTCTAGGGAAGATTAATAGCTTGATAGCTGGAAAACGATTTAATCAGAGGTAATTTAAGCTTTAAGTTTATGAGTTTTTGAATTCTTAAGCTTTGATTTGATTTTATGGTTTTGATAAGCTTTTTATTAGTTTGTAACTTGGGTTTTGATGGCTTTGAGCTGCTGAGTTGATTGGAAACTTTACTTTTGAGATTTAGCTATGTTTGGATAGGTTTTTGGATGGATTTGGCTTGAAGAAAACGGAGAAAAAACAGAGTTTTCATGTCGAGTCGCAGCCTTGTTCTTAGGGCGCAGCGGCTCTCTTGGATGCATGGAGAAGTAGGTGCCTTCTGGCCATTTGAGCTGCGGCGTGTGAGTAAACAAGGGAGATCCATGGGCTCTCTGACTTTGGGGTTGGTCGCGATTCAAATGTTTGGGTCGCGACGCTTAAGGAATTTTGAGCCCTGAGAAGGTTTTGAGTGCAGGAACTCAAACCTAAGGGCTCGCGATCGATCCTACTACCGGGTTTAGTAGAATTCGACGTCTCGAATGCTAGGACTCGATCCGAAAGACTTTATTAGCTTGCTATTGACGAGATTCTAAACTCGGTTGTGAATAGGTTATCATTAAGGGCTTGGAATCAGGAATGTGCGTGGGGGTCGTTCTTATTTTACGTTACACTCAGACCTGAGGTAAGAAAATTGCACCCAATACGTGATGTACATAATTGGGGATTGGCCCGAATGTTGAATATATATTTGATTAGGGCTTGGGCCCCTGTAAATGTGCATGAACATGATTATGCTTGTGATTGTTGATTAAGCATGATGAATGCTCTGTATCTAGATATTTGTTATATGATACATACTTGTTTGAATTATCTTATTGAAAATACTTGATTATAAGTCAAACGACAATAGTGCACTGAACACTGATCGAAAGCATTGACTTATAAGTCAAGGGCGGCAATAGTGCACTGAGCACTGGTCAATATGGTTAGGCCTAATCAGGAGCGCAGCATACGCTTTTCCAACCCAATGGTCATGGAAAATTCAGCACCAAGTATGCTGGGCTACCTCCAAGGTTGGTTATACAGAGGATAGCCCAATGGGCCCCGAGGTGACTTGTCCCATATCCTACGGCACTGAGCCCCAGTATGATTCATTAATCATGTATTTTGGGCAATGGGCCATGGTATGATTCATTAATCATTTAATTAGGGCAGCTGGCCCTATATGACATTGTAGTCATTTATATGAATTGTATGCATGCTTGAGTAGGATTATTATTGATAGGCATGCTTATTATGATTTGGTAACGTGTTATTAAACGCTTATGAGCATATTTAAGTTTTCTTACTGAGCCTTGGCTCACGGATGCTATGTAGTGCAGGTAAGGGGAAAGGGAAGCTAGACCATCCATGAGTTGGAGAGCTTCCATGGCAATGTGTGCATATGTAGCTGCTCGATCACCACAGCCGCGGTTTCTCAGAGGAACTAAGGTCAAACCCTTATTTTGCCGCTTAGGTCAGCTGGTTGTAATTTTTGAGTTGTAATTACCCTTTGGAACTGTAAACAACTTTGCAAATGTTTGTTATGGGATCCCATGTACAACTTAATGTTTTAACGAAATAACTATTCATTTTGACCAAAATTTTGAATCCTAAACCGTTAATCACGTTTAGTTGCACGTTTATGACCAAATGATTTGATTAGCGAGTCTAGCACTATTTAAAATACAGTGTAATAGTCCTGTCTGTCTAGAGCGTTACACCGTCCTATATAAAAAGGGTCATGAAAGGCATAAGAGGGGTCGTGATAACTATCAGATGTTCTTTTTTTTTTTTTAATTTATATATGTTTCACGTAATCACTTTTGATGTCACATTAGATGGGCATGTAAAGCCAATTTTCATGTCCCTTTAAAATGTACGCGTAATGTTGAGTCAAAAATAAATAAAATATTTAACATTTCATGACCTACTAAAATAGACTTAATAAAATACATTTCATGACTCAAAAAAATAGACATGAAATCAATTCTAAACTTTTTAATGACCCATTTTTAACTATGGATCATGAAAAAGAGTCACGAAATGTATATATTGTAGTAGCGAATTATTATATTTCATATGATAATAACACATATTATACTTCAACTTAAAGATGTTAATCTTTAATTAAAACATTTACTTCTATATCACTTTTTTTTTTTGTTATATTTTTATTGTTTTGCTAAAATATTTTTAGTTTGTTGTATTTTCATTATTTTGTTTCCTTAGTTATAAAATTTATTAATTATAATATTTAATTATTAAATTATTTGATGATACATATAAACCGTCCATACTACACTCTGCGATATATTTAGTGCAATCCACCACGGATTGCTCAAACCATATATTTAGTGCAATCCAATAAATTAGTAAAAAATTACAACACGCGCATCATAAACACGCTTATTTAGCCATTATTTCCGACAACAGCTTGGTATTAATTAATCGAGATAAGATCATGTTGTCTGATTTGATGCCTCTCTAAGGGGAACCAAACGTTACTATGAGATCACCTAACTCGTGGCTGGTCATTATTATCAGATAAATAAATAATTGCATAATTAAAAAATGTAAGAATAGTTTTTTAACGTTTTAGGCGAAAGAAAGATGAAATATAATTAAAATTCTGCTTCATTGATTCTTCTGCCTATTGTAAAAAGTAAAAGGGCAACCCACTGTTTTGATTAAATAAAGACTTGTTATATAAATAAGAGCATAATTGGTATAGGATTTAAATATAATTTTATATTTTTAAAAATTAAAAAATTTAGGACCTACAAAAAAAATTTGATTGGTTAAATATTTCTAAAAACTAATTCAAAAAAAAAAATCAATTCTATTGAAGAATTTAAAAAAATAAAAATTTCACGTTTTGAGCATAATCCTACTTTTTTCTTTCTTGAAATATTTTTTTTTCCTTGCTACTTTTCTTTTATTATGTTCTTACATTTATCTTATTTTCTTTTCGTCATTTTTACAAGTCAATCTATTTCTTTTTTTTAAGATTATTTTGAATTTACTTCTATTTAAAATTTCTAGTCATCTATATAAATTTAGTAAAATAATTAATTATAAAATTATATAACCGAATATAATTTTATTCTAATTTACAATATATTTGCTAAAAAAATTCATAGAAGAAGAAAAGTATTGATCAAATAAACATTATAACAAATAAATAAAAAATATATTTTCACTTCAATTATTATTATACTAAAAGTAAAAAATATATATATAAATTACATATTCAAATTTTAGATTTTCTACCAAACAATTATTCAATTTTATAAAACTAAAAAATGGTTAATAGACAATTCAATTAATCACATTCTTAAAAATATATTTCAGATACTAAATCTAGATTCTTATTTCAGAATCATATTGTTTCAAAATATAGTTTTTAAATCACTAACCAATCATGCCCTAATATTTTGGAACGAATATGTAACATAAAGTAATATTTTCAGTACCAAAAGAGAAATAAAATGATATCTTTTCAAAGGAAATATAAAAAGGGACATTATATTTGCACCCCAAGCATATATAAAGACACCTCATTAATTAAAAAATTAATTTTTAAAATCATTTCTAACACTTTTTCAATCTTTTTTTGGCATTATGTAATTTCATTGTTTTTTAATTTCAATAATTTTATTTTATATTATTTTTCATTATTTTTTTAATAATGTATAATTTTTTAGAAAAAATTCTTATTTTAAAAAGTTTTTATATATTTTTTGTTTTAATTTTTTTTATTTAAATTAAATATATATATATTATTTATATGTATGTTTTAGAACATGAAAATGAAAAAAAAATAGAAAATTGTAAGCACAAATTGAAAAAATATATAATAAATATTGATTTTTAACATAATGGGATGCACTAATCAAATTTTAGGGTGCAAATATAATGCCTCAAATATAAAATAATATTTTTGTTTATAAATAATAATTGCAACAGCCAGCTCAACCACGCATAGGAAAAGTTTTTCTAAAAATTTCTTAGGCCTAGATCTAGAGATGGAAACTTGTGAGATAATGGATAGATGCACACGGGGCGGGGAATTGGTGGGGAGTGCTCCCCCGTCCCCGTCCTCATTTATATTTTTAATTCCTATCCCCGTTTAATTCTTGTTTATTCCCCGTTGGAAGCGAGGTGGGGAATCCCCTATCGCAGTAGGGAATCTCCACGTGGAACCCATTTATTTAGAAAATAAATTTTAAAATAAAAATTGTAAATTAAAATATTGGACAATATTTATTATTTAAAATATTAAACATTATCTTAAATAAAATTTAAAATATTCAAAAAGTTACTACTATACTACAATAACACATAAAGAAAGATATCAAATACATATAAAATATTAAAAATATATATATATAAAAAATTAAACAGGGCCCGTCAGGGCGGGGAGTGCTATCCCCGTCCCCGCCTCCGCCCCATTTAACATTTAGGGATTGAAAATTATCTTCATCCTCGACCCGTTCTCCATTTAGACTGGGATTCCCTACCCCGTTAGGGACGGGTCCCATAGGGAAAATGTGAATCCCTAAGTATGACTTTCTACAATCTTATTCTTTTTAAAAAAGAAATATACACTATAACATCAATAAATTTAATTAATAACATTGGTTAAACAATACTTTTTTCGGTTCTGGCCCAAAAATGATACATTAATGACTAGATAATAATTTGTAACATATATAATAGTTTTTCAGAAGAACACATAGGTCCCATTCGAAATATAATTTAATATTCTTATTATATATGAAAAAATATATTATTTTTTTTAATAAATATTGATAGATTCATGACTTGACTGTTGTTTTATTGTTGATATATTAAAGGCTAAATGCATATTTGGTACCTTGTGTTTTATTGAATACAAACTTGGCACTTTATATTTTCAATAATCCTCATTCAATACCTTCTAATTGCAAATTGAACCTGTTTGGTAGGGGTGGCAATTTGAGTCACGACATGAAGACACGACACGAAACGAAAATAAATGGGTTTGGGTGACACGTTTAATAATCGTGTTCGTGTTTGAGTTTTTGACAAGTTTAATAATCGTGTCGTGTTCGTGTTTACTTTAATCATGTTAACTTGTTTAATAATCGTGTCGTGTCATAATCGTGTCGTGTCATAATCATGTCAACACGATAACACGAATAATTATCATAGATTTTATGATTTTTTCATATAGTTATGAATAATTGTGTCAATTTCATGTTGTGTCATGACACATTAATCGTGTTATTGGGTCGTGTCATGTTGACCCGTTTAATAATCGTGTCGTGTTCTCAATTTTTGACATGTTTAATAATCATATCGTCTTCGTGTTTACCTTAATCGTGTCGACATGAATCTGACACGTTTACACGAATTGCCAACCCTACATTGGTACCCTAAATTTAAAATGAGAAATTTGACTTTTAATGCATGTACGGGGATTGTATTTAAAAAATACCCTATCACTATATGAGTCTCATTTTGGTCATACTAATTACCTTAGTACCCAAAATACCCCTGGAATTTGTTTCCAATAGACTCTCTGTATTCTCTCAGTCTCTCTCTCACTTTCTTAGTCCCGAAGGAAAAAAACACTCAAACCCAATTTAATCCGTCAGAACCCCAGAAAATTGGAGAAGCATTGTCTTCCATGACCACGAACAAGCATCTGTGGCTCGGATATTGTCGGAGTTGACGATCGGAGAAGGCAAAGGAGAAGAACGTCGAGCAAATAGACCAAACTTTGAGGAAACAACCCCAAAGAAAGCGAAGGTGAGGGATTTCCTTTTTAATCTACAATATGTGTATGTGCCTGGTTTTTTTGTTGATTTTTGTTTATAGGATAGATCGGGGCTGGGGAATGAAGATATCTGCGTTTTTTTCGAGATTTTTTATGCGCCTCGATAGAAATCGATAGGACTCGATAATATATGTTAGGTTCTGAATTTGACTGTGCCTCGATAGGCCTCGATGGGACTCGATAGGACTCGATGATATTTTAGGCATATAGAATTTTTTTAGCATATACCTTGATAGGACTCAATGTTATTGCCCATATGGTTGATTTAGCCTTTGCCTCAATAGGCATCGATAGGCCTCAATAGGACTCGATGATATGGGGTACATGGCTAATTTTAGCACCTGCCTCGATAGGACTCGATGCTATTGGCCATATGGCTAATTTAGCCTTTGCCTCGATAGGAATCGATGATATGGGGTACATGGCTGATTTTAGCACCTGCCTCGATAAGACTCGATAATAACCAGATGATATCATGCATATGGCTGATTTTTAGCACCTGTCTCGATAGGCCTCAATAGGACTCGATAGTTACCAGATTTTTTTACATTTTTAACTTTTTTTTTTTTGTTTTTTTTTTCAGATGCCTGAATTGATTGTGCCATTGGAGAAGCACTTTCCTGGTCGTGTCACTTATAGGGGTAGTGCTTACTTGGAAACCCTTATAGAGCAATTTAAGAGGCATGGGCTAATTGAACGGGCACAGGCATGCCCATTGGGACAATTCTTCAAGGCTAAGTCGTTTAATTTTTCTGGGGTTCTGCTGCATTAGCTTATGTTGCGGAAGGTAGAAAACAAGAAGGCTTAAGAGGGCCACTTCTACTTGGACAACATTCTTTGCAAATTTGGGATTGCAGAGTTTGCCCTAGTCATCCAGGCTGAATTTTGGGAACACCCCGTCCCCAGACGAGTTGAGAGAGCATCTTTCAAGTGATCGGATCATCCATGAATACTTTAATGGTGATTCAAAGGTTAGTTTCGGCCAGTTGGAAGATGCTTTGAAGGCCTCGACAAACCCAGAAGATGCATTTAAGCTGGGTTTGTGATTTATGATAGAGGGGGTACTGAATGCCCCAGAGAAGACAACGACAATATGGGGTGATTCCTTGAAGATGGTTGAGGATCTTTATTACTTTTTCAAGTATCCATGGGGGAAGTTGTCATTTAAGAAGGTTATCAGAGGAGTTCAGAAGGACATGAAGAAGCAATTGAAACACTACGAGGAGAAGAAGAAAGAGGGTTCAAGCAAAAAACAGAATGAGGCGAAGTATAGCTTCTATGGCTATGCACCCGCACTTATTTATTGGGCTTTTGAGGCCATGCCAGCTCTTGGGAGTAAGTTCGGTGAGAACATTGGGAACCAGATTCCAAGGATGCTTAGCTGGGCTACGAAGACCGATATCACTATTTCAACAGCTCAGTTGGCTCCTATATTCACAGGCCTGTGCACCTTCCTCTAGTCAGGTTGCCCAGCTTGATTATGAGAAATTGATGCAGAGGCTCAAGAGGTTTGAGGAGGGCCAGGCAACCTTACTTCAAAATCAAACTACGATCATGGCTCAGTTGGCGCAGTTGCTTTCAGTGGTCTCAGGTTGATCCACCGACGTAAAATCTGATACAGAGTCTGGTATCTTGCCTGCGGACTACAAGCCCGGTGATCAACCCTCCACTCCACAGGCCCGGAAATCTGTAGTTGCCAGTGATGCTAACAATCCCTGTGTACGAGTACTACAGCCTGAGGAGGCAGCTGGTCTTGAAGTTGTCAGGAAGAAATGCAGGCCCAAGCGTTTTGATGACTTCACCGACCCAACGAAGAGGATGAGACAAGATAAACAGGGGCTAGTTGCAAAACCTTTGAGGAAGTGCGACCCGCAGCAGGAGAAGAGCTTCCATAAGTGGATCATCTGGAAGATCGCAAACAAGAGAGATCGGAACGTCCATACTGGGACTCACGGTGTGGCATGGTTCTTGCAGTTGCACACAATCTAGACTTGGCTTTGGGATTTAGTATGTAAATTACATTTATGCTTTCAATTCAATCTTAAAATATATTGATGGTACTAATGAATTTTCAGCATATTGATGCCGCTTTGCACATGCTACGCCGCCGACGCCACTTTTATCATGCTACATTTCGGCAGGATGCTGCGATCATGAACACCACCTTCCCCTAAGTGTGCTTAGGTCGTTGGAATCATTTCAGAGAGACTGGCACTAAGTATACATGGGATGCCGATGTGTTGAAAATGTTGAAGGGCGATGATAATCAATTCCTCGTATCCTGGCTAAACATGAGTGAAGTATATTTTCCCTTGCACGTCGAGAAAGTCGAACATTGGATCGCCATTGAAGTCTCCATTCCAACGTGGTGCATCAACATTTATGATTCCAACCATAGCGTGCTTAGTCCAACTCTATTGGAGGAAGTGATCAAGCCTTGGTGCTTATTGTTGCCTTCGTTGTTATGGTGGTCTGGCATGTTTGACGACCATGAGGACCTTCAGGCATCTCCTGAGCAGAACGCAAAGCCTTTTTCATATTGTCGTATTCCTCCTGAGGAGTGTCCTCAAACTAAGACAAGGTATTCCCCTATTTAATTAGTGTAATTTGAAATCTGAATATTAAAGTTATTTTTATCTTCTATTGCACAAAATCAATTATATGCAGTGGGGATTGTGGTATGTTTGCCATCAAACATATCGAGCATTTGGTTGCCAAGCTACCACTCGATATCGTTATCGATGAGAACATCCAACATTTCAGGACCAAGTGGTGTGTGGACCTATTCTATCATAATTTCTCCCTGTGATGCTATTTACATTTTCTTGATACACCTTTTGTATAGTATAGCATATAGTTAGTTTTGTATATTATTTTTTATCAAACATTATTTTTTGAAAAAGTTATTAAATAAAAAACTACTAAATTCACATAATAATAAATACATATATTTAGATCAAACCCAACAAAGTATTAGAAGAAGTACTGAATATAATAAATGTAGCAAAATCAATTGAATAATTACACAACACAAATTTTTAAATCCTAGCCTTACATGACTTCCTACTGTACCCACTACCACCACATCTGCTACACTTACGTGGCTTGACGATCTTTTCCTGCGTGAAGCATAGCAGTGTGTGTTTCGCCTACCCATTTTCTGCTTCCTGGGCCTTCCTACAGGGGTTCTCTCAATGAGGACGCTGACAACCGTATCTCTGATGTGATAAGGGATTACCCATTCATCCTTGTTCGCAATAGGGTAAATAGTATCTTTATAAGTGTCCCTCAATGCCTCGATTCTATAGTAAAGGGAATACAATGAGTAAATGTTTATGCTTCTTTTTTTGGCTGTAGCAAAAGCATGTACACAGGGTATCCCAATGGTTTGGAACATGCAACAAGAGCATGATTTTGTGGCCAAGTTCACCTCACCATCACCATTACCATCGACCACAAGAAATTCATGATGACCAAGGACTTGTACATCCAGGAAAATTGCTTTATCACCTATTTGCTTCAAATCATTTTCTATCTCAGGTGATAACACATGTGTTTCTTTTGCAGTTCTTTCACGTCTATCTGCAAACCAAGACTGAAGAGTGAATCTTATGAATTCAAGAAAAGTGGCGATTGGAAAACTCCTTGCCTCCTTGGTTTTATTGTTAAAGCATTCTGCATAGTTACTCGTCATGATATTGTATTGGTTACCGGGAAAATAAGCGCTACTCCACCTTTCAAAGCCAATTCCCTCTAGATATTGAGCAATGGGCGGATCAATTACCTTAATCTTGTCAAAGAACTTGTGAAATTCAGTTCTTTGAAACGCATACGCTGCACACCCTATGATGTCTTACACATGGTCAGTTTTGAATTTTGCCACCACATTCATACAGATGTGATGGTTACATGCACCGTGATAGGCATCTGGGAACACAAGCTCCAAAGCATGATTAATGCTTTTATGTCTGTCCGATACAAAAGCAAGGTTCTCAACGTCCCCTATAGCTTCCTTCAATTTTCTCATGAAATAAATCCAATAGTTATGGTTCTCACTGTCCACCAATGCAAATGTAATTGGAAACAACTGGTTGTTTGCATCCAACGCAACAACACAGAGCATGTGGCCACCATACTTATTCTTCAAGAATGTGCCATCCACACAAATTATAGGATGACAGTACTGGAAACCACGCCTAGAAACACCGAGGGAAAAGAAGCAATACAAGAAACGACCATCTTCTGCTACAAAATTAGTAATTGTACCTGGGTTCTTATGCTCCAATTGACACAGGTATCCAGGTAACTTGGAGTATGATTCCTCAGGTGTCTCTCTGACATACATAAGAGCATTTTCTCTGCATCTCCACGCCTTCTCATAGCTCATTTCGACCCCAAATGGTGCTTCATGACCTCCCTTATCTTGTTTTCCATGTACCGAGTATCATCAGTAGCATATTTCCTTATTATTAGGTGCCCAACAACCCACGGTGATGGTTAACGATGGTCCTTATCTCGAATTTCTTGTGAGAAAGTGTGTACTTCGTTGTATACAGTAATCTCGAACATTTCAGATTGCATTTTTTTCTTACCCCTCTATCTCCAACCACAATCAGGATCCTTGCAGGTAATGTACCACACATCAGTCCCAGATTTCTTCACCATAAACTCAAAATTATTTTTCATCATGGATGCTTTGGTTTTCAATCCAAGCTTGTTCTAAAAGAACTTGCCAAGGTGCAATTCTCCTTAAGCTTTGCTGGTTGAGGAATGATGTTGATGTGAGGCCTCTATATCCTCTTTGGTGAACATGGGAGCACTCCATGTTCTACGATCTTCACCTGAGTCCAATGGAGAACTCCATCTAAAACTATCATCGGTTCTACTTGGACCTGGACAACTACTGCTGGTCCCAGGTGTTTGTCGATCTTCTATTCTGCGCTCTTCAGCAACCATAACATCTGAACTCTGTGTTGGAAAATCTGCCCTAATATCTGGCCCACCAAGATCTGTTGCATCAGCAACAAGATCGTTGTTGACATAAGGATCGTAGCCATAGGGATCGTACTCTGTCGTGTCATGCAAATATGGCGGATCTCTAACCGGGATATCATCATGGACTATGACGTCTGGATTTGTCTCGGGAAAAAATGTTCCAACCTCACCTTGAGTTCCTTTGAAACAATGACATGTACGAGAAATGTTCTCTTCAAATCGAACTTCTTTATTAACACTGGCAGAAGCTGATGCATTTCTTATACCTCATTTCTTAATCAATGTCACACATAGAGGAATCAGCTTTTCTACAGATTTCGATGTTAACCCAATGAATGCACGCACATGCCTATCATTTTTTATAATGGTAGGTTTGACGGATTGTGATAGGCATGTGTACGGGACCTCAATTTTCAAGTAATGCACACATTTATCCACTTCAAGCTCATTGTACAGAATGTCAAGCAATTGCTCATACGTCACATCCTTCTCCACAGGCAGAACTTGATTTTCAGCATCCCTGAAAATCCAATCCTTATTTTCCAATTCCCAAACACCATTGAACGCAACAAATATGGAAACAAATGAATCTATATAAAAAAAACAAAAAAAAAATAGGTCAAAAATTAAAACTATAATATCAAACAGCATAAAATCGATTCAAATCGAGGTCAAACTATCAAACTATCGAGGTCAACCCATCGAGGCCCATCACGTCCCATCAAATCCCATCGAGGCATACACTACATAAATTAAGTTCTATGCCTCTATTAAGGTCCATCGAGGACCATCGAGTCTCATCGAGGTACCCATTATTCCTAAAGTCTGAGGTTTTTATCAAGGACCATCGAGTCTCATCGAGGTAGCCATTTTCTCCCCTGATGTGAGGGTTTTATAGAGGTCCATCGAGGACCATCGAGGCTCATCAAGGCATATCGAGGTTGACAAATGATATAAACAAATGAGGGGTTTATCGAGGACCATCGAGTCCTATCGAGGCAGACAAAAAACCCAGAAAAAAACCAAGAAAGGAATGAAAACTCATTCCGACAGTGAAAAATTACAATAAAACATGAAGGCATACACAGATCTGTTCGAAATAGCAAAAACAATGTTGATAAATAAGTTTCCTCACTACATATAACAAATATATACTTACCCATACGATTTTTTATCCGAAATCCAAAACGAAGTACTTGCCTTGAAAGGATTCACAACTTGCCTTGAAATAAGCTCAAAAATTTGTATCGATTAAGGTGCCTTTTTTTTTTTTTTGTACAAGAGCTTGAGAGATAGAGAGGAAAAACGTGAGAGATAGAGAGGGAGAAGACAATGGAAGAAAAAGAGAGGGAAATTTATGATAGGGACATTTTTGGGAATCCAAAGAATACTAGAATAAAAATGTGAGGTTTTTTTGACTTGGTATAATTTTTTTATACAGTATCATATGCATTAAAAGTCAAATTTCCCATTTATATTTGGTCAACTCATTTATTTAAAATGACCAAACTACTCTAAGTTATATTAATAATTAATTAAAATATTATATTAAATTATATATTAGAAAACACTATCACATGTTTTGTTTTAATTGGGTCAGTCATAATTTAAAAAAAAAATTAAAATACAAATTAGAAATATATTTTAATTCAAACAAAATAAATTCAAAGAAAGAAAAAAAATCAGTTTCCTTTCTCTCTCCCCTTCTTCCCTGTTGTCTCTAATTCTCTCTCTCACTCCTCTTCTTCCCCAAGACCTCCAACTACTCCCTCTTTCTCTCTCACTTTCTTTCTACTTTTCTTCTCTCTTCTTCTACGCCTTTAGCACAGACCCAGTCTTGAGACCCCTGACTACATCCACTATAAGAAATAATGATTTTAGAGGCGACTTTATCAAGGGTGACTATGTGTCGCCTCTAATATTCATGAAATCAGTGGCGATGTGTCACTCCTAATATTGTAATAGTCGTCCCTGATAATGAATACTTTGGCTAAAACTGATAGGGAAAATTTGGTGGTGAGCATTTTTTGTGAAAATTATTAGGGGCGAGTCGCCCCTAATAGTATGACAGGTTGCCCTTGATACTATGTCTCAGCAACTTATCCCCAAATGAATCCCTAATCCTCTCAAACTTTTCACTCTCACCTCCGCCTCTCAACTGCGCCTCACTTCTGAACACAGCCATTTCTCCCAAAAAAAATCAGATCTCAATCGACCGCCGATTCCTTTTCTTCTTCTCCTTCATTATGGGAAACTTAAAATTTTAGATCCGCGCCCAAATTTCATTTTCTGCACCAACACAAAATCAAAGAGAAATAAGTAACACCTCCAAAAAATCTTTTTTGTCTCCTTAGCCTCTAATAATAAAATACTCAACATCTAACAAATTTCCGCCACTTACTCTCTCTCACCCTCCCCGATTTCTTCTCCTCAATCTCTCTTCCTCTTTCCAATTTCTCCTCCTTAATCTCTCTCACTTAGGGGTCTCCAGCGTCTCTCACTTATGGGTCTTCCTCGAAGTAGTTGAGGTTAGTCTTTCTTGGATCTTTATTGTTAATTCTTTAATTTAGATAGTTGTTCCTAAATCATTATATACTGGATTAACATTTGCACTGACAAATGACAGGGTCGTTCTTTATGGCGGTCTCCACTTAGGTTTGTATGAACCCTTAAAGTATGTTTGTGATATCTTTCTTAAGATTGCATTTGGCTGGTTTGCTGGTGCCTTTGCAACTACTGTGACAAATTGGGTCTAGTTCTAAGCCTGATATTTTTCACTTTTAATATTGCTAAAGTAATTTTAATTTTAATTAGTTAATTGAAAAAAGATTTATTTATTGGTTGTTTCTTGAATATGGTTGTCTTGTTCATCCAGCTTCTAAATAATTAGTCTGACATCTTTTGAAGAAGTTTTTCAGTTGCCTCTCATGTACAATATTACCAACACTCATATTTGTGTTTAAATTTTTTCATGCCTTCCAATCTAGTTAAAAGAAATAAATATTTATATACATAGTGTTCTCTTTTGTACACTAATTTGCATTGACTTGGTGAGGTAAGCCATTTCTTCTCTATCTCTCTTATGACTGCCTTTTGTGTGTGTATAATTTGTTTTTGTTTACATATTGTAATGTGGTCCTAACAGCTTAAAACAATTGCCATGAGTACTTATCCCCAAAAAAATAAGATCTCTATCTCATCGTTCTCTTGACTCCGCTACTCTCTCCATCTCGTTGTCATCTCTTGGTTTTTCAAAGTACTCTTGCTCGTCTTTGGTGTGTGTGGCATCATCTCTTCCTGTCAAAGGTTTGGCTGTTCTTGGACTGTATTGTTTGTTTGATATTTTTCACTCATGGTTGTTGTTTCTGTTTATTGGAAAAGTTAAAGGGGTTTACTTTTGTATTTTTTTTGCATGTTTTGATTTGCTTTTGTTGTTCTTAATCAGGCTGGCTCTTATAATGATTTTTGTACAAATGGGTATGCTTAATTTTGTTAGTTGTTGTCTGTAGTGTTGTTCATAAAATGAACAAGTTTTTTTTTTTATGTTTGCAAAGATTAAGCCAAAAAGGTTGTCGTATATTGATGTTATACTTTGTATATATACAACCTAAGCAAGAATCATTCAACGATACATATCTGCTAAATTAGGAAACACTCCTAATATATATCAAATTGGTATCCCAATTGTATCCCACAAATTAATATTATGATCCCAAAATATCGTAACACCCCCCTCAAGTTGGAGCATGTGGGTTCAAGATGCCCAACTTGCTAAGGGAAAAATCAAATAGTTTCTTGCTTAGAGCCTTTGTAAAGATATCTGCCAATTGAACTATCATTGGAACATAGGAGGGATTAATCAATCCCTCTGTAATAGCATCACGAACAAAATGACAATCAACTTCAATATGCTTTATTCGTTCATGATAAACTGGATTCCGAGCAATATGTAAAGCTGACTGACTATCACAAAACAATGGAATAGCTCTAGGATGGTGAACCCCTAAACTCAACAATAGGCATTTGAGCCATTAATCAATCCCTCTGTAATAGCATCACGAACAAAATGACAATCAACTTCAATATGCTTTATTCGTTCATGATAAACTGGATTCCGAGCAATATGTAAAGCTGACTGACTATCACAAAACAATGGAATAGCTCTAGGATGGTGAACCCCTAAACTCAACAATAGGCATTTGAGCCATTTAAGTTCACAAGTGATGGCCGCCATAGAACGATATTCTGCCTCAGCCGAAGACTTGGAGACGGTGTGTTGCTTTTTTGTTTTCCATGAAATAGGTGATTTTCCGAGAAAGACGAGCCAGCCTGTCAATGACCGATGTGTGATAGGACATGCGGCTCAGTCCGAATCACACCACCCTTGTAATGACAAGTCACTGTCTGCTCGCAATAAAATGCCTTGACCCGGAGTGCCTTTTAAATATCCCACAACACGGAGAGAGGCCTCCTAGTGCTCGTATCTAGGATCTTGCATAAATTGTGATAATATATGAACAGAATAAGCTAAGCCAGGGCGTGTGACAGACAAGTATACAAGACAGCCTACAAGACGTCGATACGATTCTGGATCAAAAAGTTTAGCACCTGTAGCGAGGCCGAGCTTATAATTCTGCTCAATGGGAAAATCGGCCGGTTTTGCTCCTAAAAGGCCAGCCTTCGTAATGATGTCAAGAGTATACTTGCGTTGACACAGAAACAAACCAGATGAACTATGAGCGACCTCGATACCAAGGAAGTACTTAAGTGTGCCGAGATCTTTCATACAAAACCAATCACTCAAGTAGGCCTTAAAAGCTTGTAACGCAGCGGAATTATTGCCAAAAACAATCAAATCATTAACATACACCAACTCATTAAGCTGCACTCCATCCTTGGTGTAAGTAAACAAGGAATAATCAGAATAAGTCTGAAGAAAACCATACCTTTTCAAAGCTGTAACTATCTTTGCAAACCAACAACGAGGTGCTTGTTTCAACCCATATAAAGATTTTCTAAGTCGACAAACCAAATTAGGATCCGAACACTCGAACCCGGGGAGTAATTTCATGTAAACCTCCTCATCAAGATCACCATGAAGAAATGCATTGTGTACATCCATTTGGTGAACTTCCCAATTTTTTGAAGCAGCAATGGCGAGAAAAGCACGAACCCTTGCCATCTTTGCAACCGGAGCAAAAGTCTCATTGTAATCCAAACCTTCAATCTGATGATTACCAAAAACAACTAGTCGAGCTTTTAATCACTCAAGAGCACCATTGGAGTGATATTTCCTTTATTAAATCCATTGGTTACCCAAAACTCGTTTTCCAGGAGGAAGATGTTCGAGAGTCCAAGTGCCATTATCTTCCAATGCTTTGATCTCTTCTTGCATATCTTGCTTCCACCCTTCATCCTTCACGGCCTCTTTAAAAGACCAGGTTCATCTCTGGCAATAATAGCTGCAAGAAACTTTTGATATGTCGTAGAAAAATTGTCACAATTTATATAATGTGCTATAGGAAAAGGAGTACCTGAGGTATGCTGTGGAGGGGAAGTAGCAATGGTAGATGGATTCTCTTTGACAAAATTGTGTGTGACATAATCTCGTAGAAGCACTGAAGGAATTTAAGGTCTCATGCCACGACCTAGAACTTCCTCTGGACCATTGTCAATTAAATCAACAATAGCAGGGGTATTTCCATTAGAACTAGAGACCACATCCGAAATAGGAGGAGTCATGTTTGTTGCGGTTTCAAATTCTTCCTGGTCTGCGTCCGCTGGAACAGCTGTAGTGGGCTCAACCACAGGGAGCTCGATAAAAATGGGCTCAGCACTAATGGGCTTGGCAGTCGGTTGGGCTGCCATAGAGTATTGGTTGTCAGGGACTTCATATTGAAATTCCGCAAAATCTAAATCAACATCCACATCCAACTCAAAATTATTGCGAGCCTCTGTATCACTAAAAGGAACAATATCTTAAAAAAAATTACGTGTCATGATACGAAAAACTCATTCTTGTCAAGATCATAAAGTCTCCAACCCTTCTTGGCAAACGGATACCCAACAAAGATACACTTATGACTACGACTTTCAAATTTATCTCCCTTAGATTGTTGATTGTGAGCAAAACACAAGGAACCAAAGACACGAATTGCATCATAAGATGGAGTGTGACCAAACAATTTTTCAAAGGGGGTTAAGTTATCAAGAACGACAGATGGGGTTCTATTTATTAAGTGTGCGGTTGCCAAAACACTCTCTCCCCAAAAATAAATTGGCAAATTTGCTTGAAATTGTAAAGCACGTGCAACGTTTAAGAGGTGTTTGTGTTTTCTCTCAACCCATCCATTTTTTTGAGGAGATCCGACACATGAATTTTGAAACAAAATGCCAGAAGCAGAAAAATAATCAAGCAAAAAATTAAATTATGTTCCGTTATCACTCTGTACTGTTTTGATAGTTTGAGAAAATTTTCGTTCAACCATGGCGACAAAGGATAAAAACATTCGAAAAACCTCTATTTTATCAATCATCAAATAAACCCACACAACTCTAGAAAAATCATCCACAATAGTTAAAAAATATCGAGCACCACAAGAGGATTTATGTCTATAAGAACCCCACAAATCAACATGAATTAATTCAAAAATGCGACTAGCTTTATTTTCACTCAAAGGAAATCTATCTCTAGGATGTTTGGAACGAAAGCACACTTCACATGCTTTATTCAAACTACCCCTAAAATTACGAATGGGAGGAAGCAACTTTACTATTTTCTCATAAGGATACCCCATTCTATTATGCCAGAGTGCCAAAGAAGAGGTCTCTCCATGAATTGTGACTGCCTGAATTGAGCTTGGTTCCTTGAAGTAGTAGAGTCCATCATGCTTACTTCCCATTCCAATCAGCTTCCTCGTTTGGTCCTGTATAGCACACATATAAGAGTTAAAAATGATAACACTGCTCAAATCGTTACACAATTGCGACCAGACAAGTAAGTTGCAAGTTAACTAAGGGGCATAAAGAACATGTTGAAGAGTTATAGCAGCCGACAATCTTACTGAACCCTCCTTGGTTGCTACAACCTTCTTGCCATTAGGAAGGTCGACGGGACACAAGATATTTTTCACATCAAATAAGAGAGAAATATTGCTAGTTATATGATTGGATGCACCGATGTCAATAATTCACAAATTACCATTAAACTTACCACTCAAACGATCATTAGAAATAATCATATTACCGAACACACTTGAAAGTGCCTTCCATTGATCCGCGGAAAACACTTGAGAAGAGGGTGCGCCAAGACATTCAGTCGTTGCTGCATTAGCACGAACGCCACTGCCCCATCCCCCACCCCCCCCCCCCCCCCCTCGACCACGACCAGCCGGAACCAAGGAAGAGCACGAACATCACTGCCCCACCATCATTCTTCGTACGATCCTCCCACCAATCGGGATATCCGATTTTCTCGAAGCATGTGGTCACTTCATGACCGGTTTTCTTACAGTGGGTGCAAGAAAGATGCAATTTATCAGACTTATCAGATCTGCCTCGTCCTCTTCCAACGAGACGAACAACGAAACCGACTACTTCTGGCTTCTCATCAGGTGCATCTGATGCCATTCGAACACGCTCATCTTGAATCGCTAATTGGTAATAACGATTAAGAGAAGGCAGTAGATCTTGAGCAAGAATACTTGATCACAATCGACTGTAATACTCGCTGTATAATCCCATCAAACACGCTCATCTTGAATCGCTAATTGGTAATAACGATTAAGAGAAGGCAGCAGATCTTGAGCAAGAATACTTGATCACAATCGACTGTAATACTCGCTGTATAATCCCATCAAAAATTGGTGAAGCATATCTTTTTGACGGCGGATTTCATGGTCTCGCCCAGCGGTACATCGTATACAACAAGAGCAAGTAATCAAAGGTTCGTGGGTATGCAATTCTTCCCACAAAGCAGCCAGTATTCTGTAATAGGTGGCAATCGTCATAGTTTTAGTTTGTCGGCAGCTACTAAGGGCAGTTTTTAATTCTTGAATCTGTGGACCATTAACAAGAGCAAATCTCTCTCGGAGAGTATCCCACAAACGTTTTGCATCTTTGTATTTTGAGAGAGTACTTTTTACCTCGGGAGCAATGGTGTTCATAATCCATGAAACGAGCATAGCATGAATAGTAATCCAATCAGCTTGTTTGCAAGGAGCCTCCGGGGAGGTATTGTGCCATCAAGAAAACCAAATTTACAATGCGCTTGAAGAGCAGTTTCGATTTCACCTACCCAATCGTCATAATTCTCACCGGTAAAGCAGGCGAGAGTGATGAAATCGCCTAGACGATCTTGAGGACCAAGGAAAAAAGGGGAATTCATTTCGATTTTAGGTGGTGGTGGTTGCGGTGGTGTTTCGTTGCTGGCCATGGTTATGGTCTATGACAATGGCGTGTCATCACCGGCCATGGTTGTGGATCAACCTGGCTTTGATATCATGCAAAGATAAAGCCAAAAATGTTGTCGTATATTGATGTTATACTTTGTATATATACAACCTAAGCAAGAATCATTCAACGATACATATATGCTAAATTAGGAAACACTCCTAATATACATCAAATTGGTATCCCAATTGTATACCACAAATTAATATTATGATCCCAAAATATCTCCCAAAATATCGTAGCACCTCCCTCAAGTTGGAGCATGTGGGTTCAAGATGCCCAACTTGAAAGTATTTTTTTATGTATGACTACAATTGTAAGTCATGAAAAATATGGGAAGACGTTGTAACGTCTCCCAATAGAAGACGTGGGAACCATCTCACATCTTCTAGTAGGAGACGTTAGAAGGCTTGACCTACAACATCTCCCTTGGGGAGTCATCTAAAGTCTTTCATGTCTCCCGAGGGGAGTTACTGAAAGTCTTTCATGTTTCCCCGATGAGTCAATGAAAGTCTCTGTTCCTTCTCAAATTTAGTCTTACATTGCTTAAAAAGTAGACATTTCACTCATTCTTCCTCTATAAAATGATTATAATATAATAAAATTAAATAAATAAAACTTATATATTATATAAAACAAAAAAAAAACATAAATAGTAATATTTATCAAATATTAGCTCAAATTAAGGGCAAACTAGAGATTATAACATAATTTTCAAAATAATAACTACCAAATTAATATTTTTGACGACAATAATAAACAATCTTTGTTAATAATTGTCCTTAAATACTAAATCCATTTTAATTTTTTTACGCTAATAATACAAAATCTCTACTAATAGTTGCACATAAATATTAAATTAATTTTTTTTTGCAGTAAAGCCTTAAATAAGTATAATATTAATAAAGATTTGATACTATTTTTACTACAAATAACCCTTAAAAAATTACAAAAAAAGTATTTATAAAATTGGATCATGAATATAACTCCCTTAAAACGTATATATTATATTCTCCTAAAAAAACTTAAATATTATATTACAAGAAAAATGATACCTAAATAATAAAATTTATTAAACATATAATAAAAAGTACAAAGTTGAAATTTTAATAAAATCTTTAAAATAAGAGGGCCGCTTCAAAATTAAAGCAATACTATTCGCTACAATAATATATGAGTTTTGTCACACGGAGGAGCATGTGATCAGTTACCCACCTGACACTGGTAGGAGTGTTATAGGGTTAGGACACACTTTGTAAAGTATCTTAGATTTTTATATTCAGAGCATTGTCAAAACGCTGTCAGAAAACCCTCATAGAACCTTAATACCCTTAAATTTTTATCATTCTAATACAAATGACTCATGAACTATGATTAATTCATAACCTCCTAAATTTATGAGTGTCTACTTCTATTTCTTTAATATTTAATATAATTAGTTATTAGAAAGAAAAAAAAAAACTAGTCAACACTATTAATTGCTAGCGGTAAAATAAAAGAGCACATTTCGATGTAAAAATACTTCCAATTTAAAATTCCAGGCTATTGTAGAACGTGTAATAACTGGAGATGCCCTTTATCTTCTTCATGGCTTCTATAAACAAAGGCCTCTATTTAATATATTTATTGTTGATTTATTTTGAAGTTTTATGGTAAAAATAAAGAAATATTGAGTGAGTTTAATGAGATTTTAATGTATGTTTATTGGGTTATTTTCAAAAAAAATTCTAACATTTTTTAAAGTTTATATAAGATTAGAAAACATTTTCATTTTTCAAAATATGTATTGATCACTAAAACTTAATTTTTTTAATATATATTTCAATTTTAGGGTAATTTTTATATTATTTTATATTATAATAATGTTATTTACATAATTTTTTATATTATAATATTATTTCTTACATAATTTTTTATATTACGTACATAATGATTTTTTTTAAGTATATTTTTGTTAATTATATTATTTTAGGATAATTCAATTATTATATATTTACTAATGTTTAAACTTTTATTGTAGGAAATATTTGTTTAAATTTGAGGTGTATTCAAATTGTTGAAGATTAATTTTGAAGGTGAGTAATAATTACTACTTTTTTTTTATATATTTACAAACTATTATTAGAAGAGTTTGAATATATTAGATATTCATCCGTAGTGAAGTAGGTTTTGAGATAAAATTGTGTGTTGTGGAAATAACAGAAGGTTGAAAACATGTGTGTCTTAATGAAGTAAGTTCTGTGAATTATGTGTGTCCAGCGGTGACTTATGGTTGAGAACATACATGTTGTTTGTTAAATGTTTTGTTTGAAGTGAATTTGAGCACTCATCCAGTGTTCTACTTCATCCTTTAAAATACATTCCCAAAACACACATTTTTTCTATTTTACCTCTAAGTTTTACATTTTACCATACATCAGATTCTCTATTTTTTTCTCTATATCATTTAAATATTATATTTTCACACATTTTTTTATTCATTTCAAATATTTTTTATAACTATCAATAATATTCTTATATATTTTAATATTATAATATTTGGTTAAATGATGAATAGTGTATATTAGATATAACTTTCTACTATAGTTTTATCTAAAATTATTTGTAAAATACATCATCCAATAGATACCCATTTTTCTTAATTTTAACTATTTTTTACATATTTTGGTAATTTGCCTAACCGGATGTGAGTGCTCTGAGTAAATAACTTTATATATGCTATAAGTACGTTGGAAACTCTGCCCAATAAAGAAATAAAGATAATGCAGAAATACAACTTTCCTCGCCAATAATAATAATATCTCTCTCAAAGTGTTTCTCAAACAGTCACATATCGCTGCTACGTAGCTTCGGTTGAACCTTCACCTATTAACACCTCTCCAAGAATTAGACAAAACGTTAGATTAATTTTTCAAACTTTGTCATCTTCTAATTTTAACAAAGTAACACCACTAATGGTTGTGTCTTGCTTTTCATAAAGCAAAACCATTAATTGAACAAACATTATCCAACATATCTCTCACTAGTAAAATAGTAATATATAATAAAAAAAAGACTAATATTCCACAATGTAATCACGAGGGGAGTCTATCAACTTGTGAAAATTTTAATTTATTCTTCATTTATTTCTAGTTGTTGATGCTACTTTCGTCAACTTAGAAAAAGAAACAAATAACAGAAGATATAATTTTACGTGGTTCATCAGTTAAAATCTGTCTAGTCCACGAGTCGATGTTATTCAACTATGGAATTCTCTCAAAGTTTTTTGGAAACAATTTAAAAGAGTATTCCTAATACAAATTTCTCCGTCCTTTACAAATGAATACCTCCAATATATTTATATGTTGATTTACAAAATATCTCATCTCACATTTCGGAGAGTTATTATTCAAATCACCCATTAAATACAATTAAATGTATATAATTATATAATACCCGTATAAATCTCATGATATTCAAGATTTAACAACAGATTACAACCAATCCCTTAGATATAGGGATTCTCAAACAGTAACTATGTTCACACTTGGATATCGACCTCGAATAATCAAATGCCTTTGAGATCGACCAACCGCCACGAGCTCGCTACCTCGGTTTACCTAGGTCTTAACAAGAGACTTTGTCGAGATCATCCCTTCCTAAGCTCACAATGCCTGAGCTCGAACCATCTTGTTTGATGGCAAAAATTAACCCAGGAGATTTATACAAGTGTTGAATCCTTGTTATTGTAGCTCTGAGCTCGACATGTAACCTCGGAACACCTTCAAGACCACGTAGTTTCGAGGTCACCAATTCTGAAGTCGTCGTTTTAATACTCAATGAGTCTGTCCCTGATTTTCTCATTAATGTCGATTATATGACAAATCTGCTTTTTTCAAGCTTACACCTTACGAACCTAACTATCTAGATAAAAAATTTCATTCTCAAAATTTGGGTGTAACATTTTGCCCCCTCAAAAGTATCAGTTCGAATCCTATGAAAAGGAAACTTTTGAACTACTACCTCCGAAAATCGAGCCACCTACCACACTCGAGTGGGGACATGAGTCAACCACAAATTGCGCATTCAGAGTACTTGAGTACTCCTTTCATCTGCCCACGTCTTTTCGTTTCTCAGCTTTTTGTCGCTAGTAGCATACTTATACCCTATCTATTAGATCCTACACCGAATTAAACCAATGGTCCAGATTTGTCCGACCCTTGACCTCCTCCGGGGTTTATATATATCCACTTCTTCTTCTTCACTTTCACTTTTTTATTTTTTCCAGAGACAAAAGTTCGTACCAGAGCAAAATAGAGCCTCCTTTTTCTTAAATCTAATTACATGTTCTCCAAACCGAAGAAACATACAACTTCCAGCACATTCGACTCTGTGAGGTCCTTCTTGCAACCAATCTTTCAGTCGACAATTTCTTTATATCCGCAGACATTTGCGTGTAAGTTTTTGTTCTTAACCTGTGCTTTGCAATTCATATGTTTTTTATGCATTCCTCTGGATTATGAATATGTTTACTAGTCTTTGCAAAGTCGTTTATTTGATACTAAACAAACTTTTGATCCGACGTATTATATAATAAACTGAATCATGATTTTTAACCCATATTCTTTAGTGCAAAAAATGCAACAATGGGGTTTTTCTGGTTAGGAGTAGCATTTTGTGTAAGACAAGAAATAGGGGTTTTAATTTTTGGGTTTTAACTGCACAAAGCCCAAAAATATCACCTTTTTGGGTAACCGACAGCTTTATCCCTGAAAATTCGGGATCCTTAAAACTGATATCTACTTCCCCACTCTTCCGTGTGAGTACACGCTCGAAGCCCAAACTTTTCAATAGTTCGGGGATCACCTTCAAACTCATCCTACCCTTTCGAGACTTCAGTCTCAATTGAGTTATATTCGTGATCTCGGACTTTCAAGCTCGAATTACCAAAACTACTTTTTCTGCGATTTTCTACATGCCTGGCCCTCACCCTTTTCTTTCTTGCTAAATGTTGCATAACTCTAAGAATCGGTGGGGGTCAGAGCTCATGATCCCCTATTCTCCATCAACTCCCAGTTCAGAATCACCCTTCACTCGGAACCAGCGCCTGATACGCGAGCATCGAGAAAGGTGCAAACAAGAATACATCTGAGATCGCTTTCGACGCCAGATTGACGAGGTCGATGAGAAAAGGAAAAAAATACTCCGGGTCGCAATCTACCTCGATCAGACTTGTCCCTCTCGATCCTAAAGTCAAAGTCACCGTCGCTTAGCCTGGTGTCCTTTCGTTCTCGCTGACGGGAGATCCTTCAAACCGCCCTTCCACCTCACAAGCTACTTTTATTCCTACCTCGAGGGAGGAATTCTTTGAGGCTGAGCATTATTGGAGCTTAGTCACATCCACAAGCCAGATATCTGATCTGCTAGCCTATCATGGCTTGAAGCCTCAAGGCACTCTAATGTGTCTGCCTGCAACTTCGAGCGAGCAGAGCTGCTTTGCCTTGGGAGATGGCAATCCCAACAGTAAAGTCAAGCTCGCTGCATGGAGTCGCGAGCACATGAGGGCAGGGGCTATGCTCTCCCTGAAATCCTACTTTAAGGATTTTCTAGACTTTGTTGGACTCGCTCCCTTCCAACTCCAGACCAATTCCTACAAGGTTCTCTCTGCCCTTAGGTCGTTATATCACGAGATGAGGTAGGAAGGACCCTCAACTCAAGAGATTTTATATCTATTTTGCCTCAAAGGAAGCCCATCTCAAGCTCGGGGAGGAGCTGGTTTTTATGACCTATCGAGCTATCCAAAGGAGAAGAAGCTTTTCGAGGACATGCCAAACCATCCTCCGAACTTTAAGCTCGCTTTCTTCTGGATGGATGGTCTCGCTCCTTCCAGCACATTCATAAGTACCCTCAAACTTATCCCATTTTCCTTTTCATTGAATGGTAAAGCTCGAAATACTGATGTTAAACTGTTTCTATAGCCAACTACCACCGTTCCACCCCCTCTGAATCGATGGTGGAGCATAAGGCAGCCCTGCTCCAACTGCCTTATGGTCGGCGGTCTCTGTCTTATCTTCTCCACGAAGATCGGCTTCGAGCCTACGGCTCTTGGAGGAAGGCCAATCGACTAACGACTCAGCCTACCGCAAATACTATAGGCAAGATCATGTGCCACTTTCCACTGACAAGCTCCCCCCCCCCTCCCCTAGGAGGAGGTCTTTGAGCTCGCGGGCTCGTCCCCTTGCAGCTCACCGACATGACCAGCTTGCCTTGGGAAACGAAGCACAAGACGAAGCTTCGTCGAGCTCGGGTAGTGGAGGTAAAGTAGTGCTTAGCTCCCATATGTGGTCCCCTTCTTTACTTAAGCACAAACCCGACACCTTGGGTAGATCATAGGGCGCGTAGGTTCGATAGTTTGTTAGGCCAATTTCAAACCATGTATAGTCTGAACAAGGTTTGGGACAGGGTCGCCGTTCAATACGGGACCAATATATATAGGGACATTTCGAGGATATCTCCTACGTATAGATAAGGGACTCCCCTAGGGTCGCCGTTCAATACGGGACCAATATATATAGGGAAATTTCGAGGATATCTCCTACGTATAGATAAGGGACTCCCCCTGCGTCCTCGGAAGATAGGGAAATTTCTTGGTCGCTGAGCTCAAGCTCGATGGAGAGTACCAGTTAGGTTTCTTTTCTCCTTATTTTTGCTTCTTTCAGTGGCTTAGGCTCGATTACTAAATTGTAACTTGTATGTTTTGCAGATGACATGGACTCCGACTTGGACAACATGCTCAACCGTCCTTCGGGAGCCAAGGGAAGCAAACGCCCAAGGGCGTCTCAAAGAGGGGGGTGTCCCTCCAAAGCCTTGAAGAAATATGAGGTGACTCCTCCAACCTCGGATATTCAAGGCCTGAGCCAGGCTGCCAACCCTACATCCGAGGTCAGGGTCACTACTAAAGTTGAGTCGGTGGTGCCCGCGAACCCTCTGCCTCCTCCGTTCCGAGCTTCCCAACAACCTACTCCAGCCCCAAAGAAACAAGTCCCCACCCAGGAACGTCTTTTGTCGATCTCGACCCACATCCCCGAATATGTGCTCGATCAAGCTGCGGGATCGCATGGAGTCAGTTTGGGCTCGGATGTCTTATCCAGAGTTGGCCAAAGTCTCAGCAACCTCGACGCTCCCCAATGGTAGTTCCTCACCTCCTGCCATGACACGAACACCATCTTCGACAAGGGCAGCGAGCTCTTAACCTCGGTGAGTCATTTTACTCTGTAACGTTGCTTATACAGACTTACCCTGTATGTTTAATAACCCATATTTGTTTTTTTGTACAGGTTTTTGCTTCATTTGTTCAACATAACTTCAAGTTGAACAATGAAGTTTTTACAAGCCGGGCCCACGCTCAAGAGGCCAAGAACCTCAAATTAATGCTCGCAGACGAGCTCAAGGCTGCAATGCTGAAGGTGTCCGAACTCGAATCAAAGTTGGAGGCTGCCTTAGAGTCTGCGCAAAAGGTGTCAGACCTCGAGTCAACAATGGCAGTGACTTTGAAAGAAGCCGAGGCCAAGAATTATGAGATAAAGGAGAAGGACTCCAAAATCAAGGAACTTTAGGAGCTCAATGCCAAGCTGGAGGAGGACAAGAATGCAACCTTAGATAATCGAAGGTGAGAAGGCTTGTAACACCCTAGATAGCCAAGACCGTTACACTGTGTACTTATAAAGGTGCAGGACCTGCTAATCAAGTCATTATTTTGAAAACGTGTCACTAAACATATAAGAGCTAAGGTTAAAAAGGTTTTGGTCTCAAAAGACTTATTTTATATATTTAAACTGTAGTAAACATGGGATCCCATACGAAAACAAAGTTAGAATAAGTTTACAGACTCCCAAAAGTACATGAGTATCCACTAGCCATACTAAGGCAAATCAGACAGTCTTCAGGTTCCACGTCCTTGCCTAGACCTCAACCGTGGCGGCCGAGCACCTGGTTATGTACATTCCGCTCGTTGAGCTCTCCAATCAGGGCTGATCTAACTTGCCCTTGCCTTTACCTGCACCACGTAGCACCTGTGAGCCAAGGCCCAGCAAGAAAACATCATAAACAACTCAAACAATAATAACAGACAGTTAGTTCAATATGCATGTATTCCCATCAGATAATCCTCAACAGATATTCAGCATATACAATCCAATTCAAGATGCATTCTATCACACATAATATTCATATCACATAATATTCAGGGCCGACGACTTAGGCCACACCCTCCGTTTAACCCACTGACTCCGGCCCGCTTAAACCGAGCTCAGTGCATAATAAGCTGTCCTTGGCTACCAGTGGCCAAGTCGTGCCCTGTGCGCTAGTGAAACCCTTGGCACCCTTAGGCCGTTGGTTCACTAAATGGCTTGCATGGCATAATACCATCTTTTCAAGCATCTACAATAGGGAGCCCTTAGTCCCGTCACATATATATTCAACCAGGTGCAGTTTTCTTACCTTTAGTCTGTGCAGTTATTGAATTACGAGCTACGCCTCTCAAGCACGATCCGTTCCCAAGCCTAAGCCTTTATCACCTAGTCACAACCAAAGTATAAGGTTCCATTAATACCTAGACATAGGTTTCCAGTTACAAAACTAACTCCCGGGAATCCAAATTCCACCAAGCACGGTGGTGAAACCAATCCCGAGCCCACTAGACCACTTTCCCATGCCTAAAGCCCTTAAAAACTCATGTGTGCAACCAAGGGCTGCGGCCCTCAAAGCTTAGCCGTGGCCCTTCCCCAAAACAGAACCAACACCACCCCTGAAGGAGGACACGCGCCGCGGCCCTTGCTTTGGGCGCCGCGGCGCTTGCCTTTGGCCGAGCCTCCTTGGCTCCTTTGCATGCTAGGGCCGCAGCGCTCTAGAACAGAGTCGTGGCCCTCCCCTTCGAACCCAGAATTTACACCATTTCAAAGCTCAAAACCTCACCCACAACCACTCTCAAGCTCCCTACTTCAACACCCAACAAATCCAACACCTTAAACATGACTTAAACAACTTAATTCCACAGAAAACTCAACCCAACACACACTAATCCTCTCCTTTCAATTTCTGAAACCCAAGAGCTATAAACACTCAAACCAGCCATTCAAACCCAATTTAAAACCTCTAAACCATGAGTTGAAACTTACCTTTTCTGTTGAATCACTTCACCAAGCCAAAGCCAAGCTAAGTCCTCAAGTTTCCTTCTTAATTCTGCCTTAAAACATCAAAACCATATTTGCTTCAACACTTAACCAAAACCCAGCTAGAACTCAGAATTCAACCACAGAAAAGAAGATTAGATGCTTACCTTAATCCCTGTTTTAGTTCTTGATTTACTTCTGAGCTAATCCTCCAAATCCTCACCACAAATCTCAGATATTCCAGCTTGTTCCCCTTAAGTTTTCTGTGTTTTCCTTCCCTTTGTTTTCCCTTGAGCGTGAAAGAGAGCTGAGACAAAAGTTTTAATCGGTTTGTGCTCTCTTCTAAAAGCTTCCTTATGTCTAACTTACCCGTTAAGTTAATCCCGAGGCTCGGGGTGCCAGAACCGTCCCCGAGGCCAAAATGGTAAAATCCCCCCATTATTCCCGCTTAGACATCCTAACCTCAAATATATCTCCATATATTTATTTTCATAACCCGATAGTCCAAATCACTACCCGCTATCTAAAAATACCCCCGACTTATCCAAAGTCATATCCTAAGTCCCGTTGTGACTTTTCCCGCTATATGACCCTAGAATCGTCTTGAGTCGTGCTCTGCGAATCTGTCCACATAATAATGTGGTTCTCATATATATATATCACGTATTCATTTCATATCACATTACCACATAATACCATCAATTATCATGTAAACATTACTAAACATATAATTACTCATTTAAATCACAATTATTCCATTAATGCCCTCCTGGCATACTAATCAAGGCCCTTAAGCCTTATTAGCGATTTTGGGTCGTTCCAAGGCTCACCTTCTCGAGGAGTTCAAGACGAAGAAGGATCACGCCATTGACATGGCGATGTACTGTATCTGGGTTAACAATCCCGAGCTTGACACTAGTTTCTTGGACACCCTCGAGGACGAGTTTTTTGAGAGGTGGTAGACTCGCCTTAATGAAGAGGATGCCAGGGCTGAGGCCGAAGAGAAGGCGGGAGCGTCCGGAGCTGCTGAGGGGGAGGTGCCTGCTCCGTGAGGACGAGGTCATGGGCTGCATCCCATTATTATTTTTGTGATATTTTATTTACTTTATATGTGCCCTTAAGGTGAAGACAATTCACATCTTAATTTAGAGCTATTTTTTACTCAGTATTAACATTTAAGATTTATGCATACCGTTTCTAGCTCGAAAATCTTTTTATGCAATTGATTTTGTTTTTAGCTTCTTGCCTTAATATATGCTTTACATTTCTAGGTCAAAATATTTCGGGCATGTTATATTAATGACTTGCTTTTATATTTGTTTATCTGTACAAATACATCTAGTGGATTTAGGCTAGAATTTCAATGCATTCATGCACAATTTATTCGAAATATCCATGTTCGACTTCGCTAATGTAACGGTCGAACTTTACTTTCACCATGCACTCAAAAGTACTTAATTGGCATGTAATTTTAGTAGTTTAGTTACATCTTGCTTTTCTAGTCACTTTTTCTCATCCTCGAGTAGGTCTTCAAGGTCATGAGGTCGAAACTAATTTTACAAAATTTTCCAGCCTCGGAATCGACTTAATTTGTAGTTGGTTTATTTTACATTCCAACTTCCGTACTTGTCGATTAGTTTTAGCTGGTTTGTTCCAAACAAATTTAGCTCATGTTTGGTTTGTAATTCATACACTTATAGAATTTTATAGTCCGGTTAGGTCCAGACAGTTTTAGCTCGCATGTTTGGTTATTAATCCATACACTGACAATTTTAATGTCGGGTTAAGTCCAGGTAGTTTTAGCTCGCGTATACACTTATAAACTCTTATGTCGGGTTAAGTCCAGACATCTATATTAGTTTGTGTGTATACTTAAACTTTTCATGTTGGGTTAATGATCCAGACATTTTTAGCTCGCATGTTCGGTTTTTAATCCATACACTGACAATTTTAATGTCGGGTTAAGTCCAAGCAGTTTTAGCTCGCGTATACACTTATAAACTCTTATGTCGAGTTAAGTACAGACATCTATATTAGTTTGTGTGTATACTTAAACTTTCATGTCGGGTTAATGATCCAGAAATTTTTATTCTATGTTATTTATTTTTTCAAACTTATGGTATGATTGTATACCACCGATGCCCCCTTAATATCCTATGAGTGTGAACATAGGTTATTGAATGAAGATGATTTGCAAAAAATACAACATTGAAAAAGAATACATCTTTTGAACAAAACTTAACATTTTATTGACAAAAAGTAGAAAAAGAAGATAAACAGGCTTGGTTACAATGAAAACGCCTTTCCTACATTATTGATAATAAGGTCGTAGATGTTCGCTATTCCAAGCTCGCGGAACCAACTCTCCGTTCAACCTCGCCAATTTATACACTCCAGGTCGGATGACAGACTCGATCTGGTAAGGTCCTTCCTAGTTAGGTCCGAGTACCTCAGCAGACGGGTCTCGTGTAGCTAAAAATACACGCCTTAGCACCAAGTCTCCTAATCCAAACTTTCTATCCCGAACCCTCTTATTGAAGTGTCTAGTAGCTCGTTGCTGGTACGCAACATTTTTCTATTGGGCTTCATCTCGTCTTTCTTCAATGAGGTCTAGAATTTCTTCGAGTTGGGATTGGTTCGAGGCCTGATTGTATGCATGGCTCCGTATTGTAGGGATTTCAACCTCAATAGGCAACATGGCCTCGCAGTCATAAGCTAGGGAGAAGGGAGTATGCCTCGTTGAAGTCTGAGCTATGGTTCAATAAGCCCACAAGACTTGAGGTAATTCCTCAGGCCACCTTCCCCTTGCCTCTTCTAACCTTTTCTTTATGGAGCTTTTTAGGGTCTTGTTGACTGCTTCGACCTAACCATTTGAATGGGGATGGGCGACAGAGGAGAAAATTTTATTATACCATTTTTTTCGCAGAAATGGGTAAACAGATGACTGTCGAACTGGGTTCCATTGTCCGGCACTACCTTTCTGGGCATCCTATATCCGTAGATGATATTTTTTACAACAAAGTCTAAGACTTTTTTTGAGGTAATAGTGGCCAGGGATTCAGCTTCAGTCCATTTCGTGAAATAATCGACTGCGACCACAGCGTACCTTACTCCACCTTTGCCAGTTGGCAATAAGCCTATGAGGTCGATCCCCCATACTACAAATGCCCATGGGGGGCTTGACATGGTGAGCTCAGTAGGTGGTGCTCACGAAATTGAGACCAATCGATGGTATTTATCACATCGTTTGACATATTTGAATGCGTCTGCCTTGACTGTGGGCCAGTAATACCCCTGTCTTATCACCTTTTTGGATAGACTATGCCCCCCAGTGGTCTCCACAAAATCCTTAATGAAATTCTTCCAAAATTGTCTTTGCCTCTGGTGGAGTTACACATTGAAGTAATGGCATATAATACCCTCTTCCATACAACCTTCCCTCCACAATAGTGTATCTTGGGATCTGATACATAAACTTTCGAGCCTCGTTCTGGTCTGCTAGGAGACTCCCAGTTTCGAGGTAGTCAATTATTGGGGTCATCCAGGTTGGTTGTGAGTCGATCATGCATACGTCCTCCTCCTCAGGCTCGCTGATACTCGGGATTGATAGAAATTCTACCAGGACCACATTCAGTGTATCGGCCTCGCTGGTTGTAGCGAGCCTGGCCAACGCGTCTACATTTAAATTTTGTTCTCGGGGGACTTGCTCTATAGCATAGAATTCGAACTGCCCGAGCGCAGCTTTTGCTTTCTCTAGGTATGTGGCCATTTTTATGCCACGAGCCTGATATTCCCCTAAAACTTGGTTGACCACCAGCTATGAGTCGCTATAGCAATCTATAGCCTTTCCTCTGAGCTCTCTGCTATTCGAAGTCTTGCTAGTAACACTTCATATTCAACCTTGTTATTTGATGCTTCGAAGTTGAACCTTAAAGCTGAGTGGAATCGATTTCCTACTGGGGTAATTAGTATAATGCCTGCCCCGATCCATTCTCGTTAGAGGATCCATCGACATAAAGTTTCCACAACTCGTGGGCTGGGGTTACAACTTTGTCATTTGAGATCCCGGTACATTCAACAATGAAATCTGGCAGGGCTTTTCCCTTGATGGTCGTTCTTGGGTGGTATGTGATCTCGAATTGCCCGAGTTCGATAGCCCACTTTAACAATCTTCTGGAATCCTCTGGTTTGGACAAAACTTGTCGTAGTGGATGGTCAGTTAGAACATGAATATGGTGTGCTTGGAAGTAAGGTCGAAGCTTTCGAGATGAATGTATCAGGCTCAGAGCCAGTTTTTCCATTAACATGTACCTCGATTCTGCCCCCAATAACCTTTTCCTAACATAGTATACAGGTTTTTGTACCTTTTTTTCCTCACGTACTAGCACCGTACTAATGACGTGCTCGGTTGTAGCGAGGTATAGATACAAAACCTGTAGCATCCCAAATTTGCTAATAAGGCTTCGGGCGTTGATTAGCATGTCGGAGGGCAATAAGTGATTTATTATGTTAATATGTGAATTTGGTGAGTATGTGATTAGAAATGCATGTTTAGGTGAATTAAATATGCACGTGGGCCCCATTTGGTTATTAGGGGCATGTTTGTAATTTTAGCCCGTTGAGGGCATAAATGAAATATTTGTGTATATTGTGATTGATACCACATGTGAGTGGTGATATAGTTGTGGTGCACGATCCGAGACAGTCCTAGGGAGCGGTTTAGCGAAAGTCACAACGGGACCTGATACCCGACTCGGGGCGAGTCAAGGGGTACTTTGAGTAATAGACATTTAATGGAGTTATCGGGTTATGAAAATAAATAATTAGAGATATATTTGAAGTTAGAGAGTCTAGGAGGAAATGTTGGGAAAATTTACCATTTTGCCTTCGGGGACGTTTTTGGTACCCCGAGCCTTCGGATTAACTTAAGTCACTTAAGTTAGGTAGGAAAAAATATAGAAACACTTAGAATTTTTCCCAAAACTGACCCTATCCTCCTTCTCCTTTACTCTTGCTTTTTCTAGAATTTTCCAAGGAAACCATTGAAGCTAAAAAGAAGAAATTGGGTTAGAAACACAAGGATTGGAGTTGTAGACTTGAAGAGTAGTTCAGTATCAACTTGTGGATTCATACAGAGATTGAGGTAAATTTTGAATTAGGATTTTAGCCATTAAATTCTGTAGTTTTTGGCTGGGTTTTAGTTTTCTTGGGTCTCTGAAGTTAAAGATTGAATTGGGGATTTGATGAGGTTTTTAAGCTAGCTTTTTGTTGGGTTTTGTTGCTGGGAACATCTTAGAACTACTATGATAGTTAAATTGTGTTGTTGGATTGATTTTGAGGTAAATTGGTTGAGATTTGGTTGTTGAAATGAGAGATTTTTCTGGGTTCAAAGGGGTCGGGCCGCGGCTCTGTTCTTGGTGAGTCGTGGCCCTCTAGAAAAGATGGGGGGCCAAGAAGAAGGGCAGGCCGCGGTGCCCCTTTGGTTGGGCTGCGGTGCATGTCTGCAGATTTGGGGAGGCTGAGCCTCTGGTTGAGGCGGGCCGCGGCACAAGGCCATGGGGCTGCGACTCTTAGGGGGTTTTTAGACTCTGAGAAGGTTTTTGGCTCGGGAACTCAAAAGTTAAGGCTCAGGATGGATTTTATCACCTGGATTGATAGAATTCAAAGTCCCGGAGACTAGAATTATATCCCAAAGTAATTTATTGAATTAGAGCTTGATGGATGGCGGTTGTTGATACATTGTGACTAGGTTTTCAGTGAGGCTCGGACTAGGGGACTGTGCTCAGGATATCGGTGCTCGGGAAGCTTGGGACATAGGTAAGAAAACTGTTGTACCCATAGAGCAGGGCATGGCCCTATAGTTTGTATTGCAGGGAACGACCCTATGTGATTGAATTGCAGGGCATAGCCCTATTTTTTATGTTTGTATTTGTTTAAGTAGTTGTTGATTGTATGCTATGTAATTCATATTTGTGAATGAACGGCAAGGGCCGGGAACGGCGAAGGCCCAGAACGGCAGGAAGTCGAGTCGGCAAGGGGCTGTGAACGGAATTAAACACGTGGAATGCAAGGCCAAGTACGGCAAGGGGCAGGGAGTGGAGTTAAGCAAGCGGAGTGCAAGTTGCTAGGGTGAGACCCTTCTCGAATGCTTGAGTCATCCTCACGGTGTAGACCGCGAACCCAGGGCCTGATAAAGCGCCTGGGACGGCATGGACGCTATGTGTTTAGCCTGTTAGGTTATTGATAGTTATGCATATTTTGATTGTTTGTGTGTAGTTTTCTTGCTGGGCTTTGGCTCACGGGTACTCTATGGTGCAGGTAAGGGCAAGGGAAAGGTCGACTAACCATGAGTACAGAGAGCGTGAAGCGACGTGTACATGTTCGGCCTACCTGGCTGCCATGGCCAGGGGTATTTTTGGGAGATGTTATGTATTAATCTCAATTTTGTCGTCTAGTCGACCTTAAATGTATTTTTAATTGTAAATATTTTCTAAACAATATTTTGGGATCCCAAATGTATAACGTTTTATAATTCCAATGAATGACTACGTTTTTAAATTATATGACTTCTATTACAGTTTAGCCACACTTTTAACCTAAAACCTCGATTAGCGAGTTAATTTCATGTTTTAAACTCACTTAGTACCGGCTCTAAGGAAGTAGGGCATTACAACTTGGTATTAGAGCGAGCCAAGGTTTATGGTTCCTTGAGATTGACCAAACATGTACGCTCACTGCTAGTGACAAGCTCAACTCAGGGTTGGTCGGTAATGATTGAATTATATGCTTGATTACGTGTTTAAGTGTTCTGTTTGCCTGATTATTTTATATAGAGCATGATGAATGTGTTGACATATGCATGATGCTAGGGCATGGTCCCCTTGATTATTGTATGCTATTTGTGTTTTGTGGACTGTTGTTTATGGTTGGTTGTTATGTATTGGGAGGTGGTTTTGGGATGTTTTTATCATGCCTGATGAAGGCGATCAATCAGACTCTATGGCAATAGGGTCGAGGATGACAACCAAGGTCAATACCCTCCACCCGCCCCATAGAATTGGCAACAGTTGTTTGCCGAAATGGAAGCTAGACTTCATCGAACAGAAGAAGAGCTTCGACAGCTGAGGCAACAGGCTCCACCTTAGGGCACTAGGTTGTAGGTTAAGCAGGCTATGGTGCCAGTGCCAGTGCAGCCTATTATGGAGAATAGGTGGGAACCTGTGTATGAGAGGTTCAAGAAGCAACATCCTCCCACCTTCGAGGATGGACCAAACCCACTGCGGGCAGCGCAGTGGATGAACATGATTTCTTCTATCCTGGACTTTATGAGGGTGGAAGGGAACGAAAAGGTAGTTTGTGCCAGCTACATGTTCAGAGGGGTTGCCTGCATCTGGTGGGATGTAGTGACCCAGAGAAGAATTTTTGCAGTTTTGACCAGGGAAGAGTTCAAAAAGATTTTCAATGAAAAGTATTACAGTGTTGCAGTCCAAGCTATGAAGGTTGACGAGTTTACCAACCTAACTCAGAATCGGATGACTGTTACTGAGTATGCCTTAAGATTTGACCACTTAGCGAAGTTTACACCAAATTTGGTGCCAACTTATATGGCACAAAGGTATAGGTTTGTGCGAGGATTGAATGTTATGATCGCCTGTGATGTTAAGATAACCTTGGATCTGGGCACTACTACGTATGCTCAGGTAGTTGACAAGACCCTTATAGCTAAGGGGGCCGAGGATCAGATATGGAGAAAGAGCGCTATTAGGCGCGATGCTAGGAGGACGGTGCCTCCTTTTACTAGATCCAGTCGGGGTAGTGGGCCCAGTGAGCAGAAGAGAAGGCCCCAGACTCTTTCATTCCTCCTAGCTCGGATAAGAGGGTATAGGGTGCTTTCAGTGGCCGTCAAGGTGGGGGTGACAACTTGAGGAGTTTCCCAGTGTATCCACGATGCAAACGACGACATCAAGGAGAGTGCAGGATCAGGGCCTGCTTTGTCTGTGGGAGTATCAACCTTTTTAAGAAGGACCGCCCACAAGCCAGGGAAGAGGAGCCAAAGCAGAGCGACAGTCTCGCTCCTACCAGAGTATTCACCTTGACCCAGACTGAGGCTGAGCTAGCCCCTCGGTTGTGACAGCTCAGATTTCTAGTGTTGGTTCTTCTTTTACTGCATTAATTGATTCAGGGGCTACTCATTTATTTGTGTCTGCTAGAGTGATAGATCAACTGTGTAGACCTAGTGATTTGTATGCTAGGGGATTTCAGACTTTGTTGCCGACTGGGGAACTGGTAGTCTCTAGGAGATGGTTAGAGCATTGCCAGTAGAGATAGTTATGCATATGTTTATTGTTTGTGTTGAGTTTTCTTACTAGGCTTCGGCTCATGGGTGCTCTATGGTGCAGGTAAGGGCAAGGGAAAGGTCGACCAACCATGAAGACGGAGAGCGTGAAGCGATGTGTACATGTTCGGCCTACCTAGTTGCCACGGCCAGGGGTATTTTTGTGAGATGTTATGTATTAATCTCAATTTTGTCTTTTAGTCGACCTGAAATGTATTTTGAATTTCAAATATTTTCTAAACAGTATTTTGGGATCTCAAATGTATAATGCTTGATAATTCCAATGAATGACTACGTTTTTAAATTATATGACTTTTATTACAGTTTAGCCACACTTTTAACCTAAAACCTTGATTAGCGAGTTAATTGCACGTTTTAAACTCACTTAGTAACGACTCTAAGGAAGTAGGACATTACAAAACCTCTCCCGTGATAGGTTTTGACGAGATTGGCGGTTTGGCGATGTGCTTCTTAAGATTTTGAAATGCGAGCTCGCACTCTTCCGTCCTCTCGAATTTTTTGCCCCCTCTTAAAAGGTTGAAAAAAGGTAAACAACGGTCTGTAGATTTCGAGATAAACCTACTTAATGCAACCATCTGTCCAGTTATGCTCTGGACATCCTTTTGCTTTCGAGGTGAGGGCATATCTACTAATGCCTTAATCTTGTCAGGATTAACCTCTATTCCTCGTGCATTTACTATAAATCCAAGGAAATTTCCCGAAGACATTCCGAACGAGCACTTTTTGTGGGTTAAGTTTCATGTTGTATTTTTGAAGTACAATAAAGCACTCTGCGAGATCATTGACATGGTTATCGTTATGGTTTGATTTGAATAACATATCGTCAACATAAACCTCCATGTTATTTCCTATCTGCTCAGCAAACATCCTGTTCACCAGCCTTTGGTATATGTCTCTAGCATTTTTGAGCCCGAAAGGCATGACATTGTAGCAGAATAACCCTTTGTCGATCACGAAGCTCGTGTGTTCCTGATCTGGTGCATGCATGCCGATCTAGTTTTATCCAGAATAAGCGTTCATGAATGACATGATGCCATGACCTGCAGTGGCATCTACGAGCTGATCTATTCGAGGTAAGGGAAAATAGTCTTTAGGGCATGCCTTGTTAAGATCCGAGTAGTCGATACAGGTTCGCCATTTTCCATTGGGATTTGGGACCAACACCGGATTTGCGATCCAATCAGGATAAAAGGCATCTCGTATGAATCGATTTTCCTTTAACCTATCGACCTCTTCCTTGAGGACTTCTTTCTATCATCGTCCAGGAGTCTTCATTTTTGCTGCTTCGGGGGGAAGCTCTTGTCAATCTTGAATGCATGGCTCATGATATTCTGACTGATTCCTACCATGTCCGAGTGTGACCATGCGAACACGTCCTGGTTTTCTTTCAAGAAGTAAATTAATTGCTATCTTGCTTTTTCAGAAAGATTCGTACCCACCTTCACCACATTTGTGGCATCCACTGTATCGAGCTTGACCTCCTCGATCTCTTCTAGAGGTTCGAGATCGGCCCTTTCATCTACTTTAGGATCGATCTCCTCATCAATCTCAAAGATGACTCCATTTATCTCTTGAATAACCACTAGTGCTTGCGCACTTGTTTGACTTTTTCCTCTTATGCAAATGGTGTTACACTCCCTTCCTACGAGCTGGTCTCCCTTCAGCGTCCCGATGCCACTAGAAGTTGGGAACTTGATGGCCAAGTGCCTAACAGATGACACTGCCCCCAACCCAATCAGGGCGGGTCTCCCGAGCAGTAAATTGTAGGCCGACAGGAGGTCCGCCACTACAAACTCCATCCTCTTGGTTACTGAGACTGGATAGTCTCCCAAGGTTACGGGGAGTTCAATGGATCCCATACAGGAAATCCCTTCTCCTGAAATATCGTACAACATTGTTGCACATGCTTTCAAATCGCAAAGCGCAAGTCCCATCTTTTCTAGAGTGGCTTTGTAAAGGATATTCACTGAGCTCATGTTATCAATCAGGACTCGGCGTACCCTCTTGTTCGCAAGCTGGAGAGTAATGACCATGGGGTTCTTATGAGGAAATTTGATGTGTGACGTGTCCTCTTTGGTAAATGTAATGGGTTGAGTCTGGACCCTCTGTTGTTTTGGAGCTTGTGGTTCGGGGTCGTAGGGAGAACCGTCTCTAGTTTTGAGCTTATTTACGTATCTTTTATGGCGTTCCTGCCTGAGCCTGCAATATGAGGTCCCCCCGAGATGGTTACTACATCCTCTCCATCAATCGGAGGGGGTCGATCGTCCTCCCGAGCTCGGGAGTTGATGTGTTGGACAGGTTGTGCAGCTGATGCCCTCTCACTTTTTGAGGCTTGATTTGGATTTCGGTTCCTGATGTACTGACCGAAATATCCTCTCGAGATCAAACCTTCAATCTCGTCCTTCATTTGTCGACATTCATCGGTGTCCGATGTCTCT
Source organism: Humulus lupulus (assembly GCF_963169125.1). Lineage (NCBI taxonomy): Eukaryota > Viridiplantae > Streptophyta > Magnoliopsida > Rosales > Cannabaceae > Humulus > Humulus lupulus. Next base: position 269,902,061 of record NC_084795.1, on the reverse strand, counting down.
ATGGAATCTATCGTATTTATTTGAGTCCCTTTTCGCCTTCTGATTCTGCATGGGGTCAGGTCGTTTGAACGGAACCTGGTTTTAATTCGCCAGGTAAATATTCTCCCTAGTCTCGTTGAGCTAGGCATACACCTTGTATACGGAGAAATATTTACCGTCTTTCTTCTTTTTACCTCCATCAGCCTCAGGGTTATTCCCTTCATTCTTCTTCCTTTTAGAAAGGTTATCCCTAGAGGGTTTTGAAGTTGATGGGGCCGTCGTGGTCGAGGCAGAGTTCATGTTTGTCGATGTAGTTATGGGTTGAGAGGCCAGGTTCATTGCTAACCTCGCCTCTTCTACATTGACAAACCTCTGGGCCCTCCGATTGAACTCGATTAGTGACCTAATAGGTTTCCTTTGTAAATCTTCCCAAAGGGGGCTTAATGGAAAAATACTAGCTCTAACGGCCATCGGGTGGCCACTATCATCGACATTTGGAGCTCGGGCCACTTCTAGGTTAAACCTCGTAAGGTAACTCTTTAGCGACTCGTCTTGCTATTGTCAAACATTGGTTAAGGTTGAGGCTTCGGGCCTGATGCCAACCATAACATAATATTTTTTATTAAATTCTCTAGCTAATATATCACAAGACGAGATTGAATGTCTTTGAAACTTCTCAAACCCGTTTTTTGCTAGTCTTGTAAGGGTAGCTGGAAACAGCATACATCTAAGCTCGTAGCCAACATTGTTGGTTTGCATGATAATGTTAAAAGTACTCAGATGACTATACGGGTCTGAGTTTCCATCAAATGGTGCTACATGGGGTATTTTGAATCCTTGGGGAAACGGAGTGTTAGAAATATGTGGGGCAAAAGGCTCGAGCTCCTCGTCAGACTCTTTAGCCTTATCCCTGTTCTGCTCGTCTTGCAGGAGCCTGAATGCTCTTTCTAGCTGATCAATCTTTCCTGGACCAGATCCACTGGGGGTCGAGTCTGGACTTGAGGGAGCTGGTTATCGTTAATAAAAACTCCAACTACCTATCTTTGTATAGGGTTATATGCTAGCTGCTTACGACCATGAAAATGGTCTCGTAGATCAGGGTTTAGGGGATTATCTCGCCCTCGGTTATGGTTTAGATGATCCCGCAGATCAGGGTGATTCCCTCGATTCCTCGTATGCCTTGGCTCAGCATTATAAATGCTTACGAAATGAGTGTAGTCCGAGCTTTCTCTTGCATAACTTGTAGCCCTTTCTGGATGTGAGGCTCAACGATTACGAGGTGGGTCCCCTGCTGGTTTCCTTGTTCCAGCAGTCTGTGATCTTGACATTTGGTTTCCTAAAGGTTGAGGAGCTCTGTGATCTCGGGTGGCCTCTCTTTCGTTCCCCTGTCCAGGCCTAGCTTGTCGGTTTCCATCTCGACTGCCACTGCGAGATGGCCTCTGTGGTGCAAGTCGTGGGACTTCTCGAACTGGCAAGGGGTGCCTTATTGGGGATGGTGGATGCCTTATGGGTGACGGTGGCTATCTCCCATTGTCATGCCGGGATGGGCCAGAGTCTGCTCGGACAAGCTCCGGGTTGTTTCTTGTAGCATCGGGATTCGGGTTCCGAGCCACTAGAGGGGCTCGTTTATTACCCGTTCCTGTTGATAATTTTGTAGTCGGGTTGATAGTGGCCTCAGCCTGGGTACTTCTCTAGGGCCTCAGCTGATTCGGCTGCAACGCTTGTTTCGTCTTCTTGGCGGTCGTTCTCCCACAGGGATGTCCTCTAGGCCTCCGGGGAGGTGCCTGGGCGTTAGCAACCTGTCTAGCTAATTCTTAATTGTATTTTGTTGCCTTTGCCAACTGTTTGCGCAGTTGGCAATTTTCAAGTTCCACAATAGGAACATACCTCTCGGGGTTGTAGTACAGATCCTCATCAAGCCTGGGAGCAGGTGGCCCTCGAGAATTGGATGAATCACTCCTCTCTTCAAGGTCTGGGTCCACCATGGGATGCTTTCCAGGTCGTCAGGGATAGTCCTCGGTACGAGGAGTGTGCTCCTCAGGTATCTGGGGCAATGGTTGTCCACCAGTACTGGGGTTGTTTGCAATGGCCATTGATGATTCAGGAGGTTTTCTGATTAAACAGGCTCACGTCTTGTTTAATGGCTCCCAATGAAAGCACCAAACTGTTGACGTCGTTTTTCGTCAACTTAGAAATGAAGAGCAATTAAACAAATACCAGAAGAAACAAACAATAGAAGACACGATTTTTTATGTGGTTCAGCAGTTAAAATCTGCCTAGTCCACGAGTCGATGTTATTCAACTATGGAATTCTCTCAAAGTTTTTGGAAGCAATTTAATAGAGTATTCCCAATACAAATTTCTTCGTCCTTTACAAATGAATAGCTCCAATCTATTTATAGATTGGTTTACAGAATATGTCCCCTCACATTTCGGGGAGTAATTATTCAAATCACCCATTAAATACGATTAAATGTATATAATTATATAATACGCGTATAAATCTCATGATATTCGAGATTTAACAACAGATTACATCCAATCCCTTAGATATAGGGATTCTCAAATAGTAACTATGTTCACACTTGGCTATCGACCTCGAATAATCCAATGCCTTCGAGATCGACCAACCGCCACAAGCTTGCTACCTCGGTTTACCTCAGTCTTAACAAAAGACTTTGTCGAGATTATCCCTTCTCGAGCTCACAACGCCTGAGCTCGAACCATCTCGTTTGATGGCAAAAATTGTCCCAGGAGATTTATACAAGTGTTGAATCCTTGTTATTGTAGCTCCGAGCTCAACTTGTAACCTCGGAACACCTTTGAGACCATGTAGTTCCAAGGTCACCAATTCCGACGTCGTCGTTTTAATACTAAACGAGTTTGTCCCTGATTTTCTCATTAATGCGGATTATATGATAAATCTGCTTATTTCGAGCTTACACCTCATGAGCCTGACTTTCAAGATCAAAATTTTCATTCTCAAAATTTAGGTGTAACACTAATATATATTTTTTCTTTAAAAAAAACAGTTATATAATATAATTATAGGGGAATTCTCCTATAGGAGCTTCACTTTAAGCCCTACCGGTAGGACTCTCAGTGTTTACAACTCGTGAACAGTTTTCGGCGCGATTCTTTTTATGACCGTGTATATTGTAGCTATTTAAAGCATCCTGCAAATTTTCAGAAAATTCCGAATAGTTTACAGTACCGAAAACTAGGTTCAAATATGTTGTTGCACCCGTGACTAATTTTTTTTATGCGCGTGGAAAACAACATGTTTAAACCTAGTTTTCGGTATTGTAAACTATTCGAAATTTTCTAAAAATTTGCGTGATACTCTAAATGGCTACAATATACATGGTCATAAAAAAAATCGCATCGAAAACTATTCATAGGTCGAGAAACACTGAAAGTCCTACCAATAGTGCTTAAAGTGAAGTTCTTGTAGAATAATTATCCTATAATTATATACATATGTTTTCCACACGCCTTTGGGAGAATGGGCTATTTTTCAAAATCATTCCAAAGAATCACTTTCTTTTCACCGATTATTTCACATGCACGGATTGTGTATTACTTTAATGATAGTGTACATAAAGCGAAATATCAAATAAGAAATTATCTAGCTTTATGTCCTTGTCATAACTTCTTTTCTTTTAAAAAATAAAATAAATCTGTCCTTGTGTAATTATGAAAACACTTTTTTGGTCTATCACTAAATGTACTAATGAACTTTAATTTGGTTTTTTCTTTTCCAATTGGGTTAATTAATAAATAGTCTAGTCCACTTTGATTGACATTGTTATTAGGCATTTTAAGATAATCATACTATACGAGGTCACACTTTATAAGTAATTAATATTATTTATTAAATTAAAATATATGAGACATAATATTAAATTATATTATTAACAGTATCATAGCATCATATAATATTGGGCACCACCAATACTCTTTAGCAATTCTCATAAATTAAAGTCTATTTTGCACGTGTAAAAGTCTTTGATCAATAAATAAAAGTAGTGTCCTGAATATAAAACATTAATATGCACACACAAAAATTACACTTAATATTAATATGTAATTAATCTCAACTACATAATTTAAAATATGAACCACTAAAAATATTAATGGCTAATAATACACTTTATTATGTGTAAATATATTATTTATGTATATATAACACTATTTTTTTTCCTTGCTTTTTCCTTATTTAAAAAGACTCAGATTAATTAAGAGTTTATGATATTAAACTTATATTACTGTATATGTAAAAGTATAATTATTTAAACTCACAACAATGTCAGAAAAACTTTCTACAAATTACCAAATGTAAAGGTGATTTATTATATATTTTATTTCTTGAATCGGATAAGTATGTATTATATAAATAATTATGGTTGCTTCTATCTACACTATTATTTTTTCTCATTATGCTCCGTTCTGCTTACATGCTTATAAATCTTAAGAAATTCTTTCAACATCCATAGAAAGAAAAGTTAATATAAAGTTGTCCATTAGTAAATAATTTATTTTATTTATTTGTACCTTTATAATATATTTTTTAAAAAATTAAAATATCTTTGGCTCTAAATTAAAAAAATAATAATATTTAAAAAAAAAAAACTTATAATTTTTATTTTTTTTAACTCAAAATAAGAACACAATAATTAAAAAAAATTATATCATTAGAAATTAATTAAAATCAAATTTTCAATTTTCATTATGTAAAATTTTGAAATAAATCAATTAAAATATAGATAAGTGATAATATTAAATATGTTTATTTTGGCAGCAAGTGACACCTACTGCTGTTTGTGCTAAAATTTTTCACTATAAAACTATAAATATGTATATACACGAGTGCAGCTATTAATCATAGATGGTTACTTTAATATTAATTATTAGATTAAGATCAATGATCCATATTTATAGTTATTAATTAATATTCTAAAAATAAATTTTGATTTTTTCAAATTTTTGGAAGGGTTACCTGATGAAAAATGTGTATTTATTATGAATTTTTTTTTGGAAGGGTCCATATTAATGCTTTAAATCATGTAAATATACTTAATATTAATTTATTTTGAAGTTTTATGGAAAAAATAAAGAAATATTGAGTGAGTTTAATGAGGTTTCAATGTATGTTTATAGGGTTATTTTAAAAAAAAAGTATGACATTTTTTTAAAGTTTTTATAGGATTAGAAGAAATTTTCATTGTTTAAAGCATGTATTAATCACTAAAACTTGATTTTTTTTAATATATATTTCGGTTTTAGGGTATTTTTTATATTATAATATTATTCCTTACATAATTTTTTTATATTATTTACATAATGAATTTTTTTTAAGTATATTTTTGTTAATTATATTATTTTAGGATCAATTCAATTACTATATATTTACTAATGTTTAAACTTTTATTATAGGAAGCATTTGTTTGAATTTGAGGTGTGTTGAAATTTTTGAAGTTGAGTAATAATTACTACTTAATTTTTTTTTTATAAACTATTGTTGTAGGAGTTTGAATATATTAGATATTGATCTGTAGTGAAGTAGCTTCTAAGATAAAATTGTGTGTTGCGGAGATAACAGAAAGTTGAGAACATGTGTATCTTAGTGAAGTAGATTCTGCAAATTATGTGTGTTCTCGGTGACTTATGGTTGAAAACATGCATGTTATTTGTTATATATTTTGTTTAATGTGAATTTATAGGTATATAAGTTGGGATATGCTATGTATATGCTATAAATAACTTGGACTTGCACTACTTTTATTCTTCACTTCACTTCACATAGCTCAAGCTCATCATATTTATATATATACATATATATATATATATATAGTCCTCTAAGAAAGTTTTCAAAGCAATAATATATATTGAATATATAATGGAGTTGGAGTTCGATTTAACACCAAAGTTTAGCCAAAAGATAACAGAGGGAGAAGGAGGAGAATACAACAGTTGGTCGAGTACGGAGTTGCCATTGCTCTCTGAGACCAAAGTTGGTGCCGGAAGGCTTGTTCTGCACCCTCGTGGCTTTGCTCTTCCTCACTATGCAGACTCTGCCAAACTCGGCTTTGTTCTTCAAGGTCAGTAGTACTATCACTTTAGATCTACACAACTTTTAACTATACATTGTAATATTAGATTTAGATATGCCATCTTTTCTTTTCTTCTCTCCATCTCTTTATAATTTTATAATATATAGCAATAATGTATTTTGGGTTGACATATAATTATTATAATAATTATATCTCTTGATCATATGATGACAGGCTGTTATATATTATTAGCTAATGAATATGTTATTGATGATTAGTGATATTTGCTAATGATGATTATATGCAAATATTACTACCAACTATCATATGGAAATATCAGCTAATATATGTTATTTATCGAATAGATGTGTGAAGATATTGATAATTATGATCGGTTTTGATTTAGAACTGTGTAAATCTTAATCCAATAGCTCAAACAAAGTCCAAACGATAGTGAGACAAAAAAAAGTCACTAAAACTCTGTTTCTTGAAGAAGAAGAAGCATATATAAAAGTATTTCACATGTTCAATATGAAAAATATTAATAAACTTGTAAAGTTTATTACAAGTTAGTTTAATTAATGTTAGAATTATCCCATGATCATGTGTGACAGGCTGTGACGGAGTAGTGGGAATGGTATTAGCTAATGACTCAAAGGAAGTGGTGTTGAAGCTGAAGAAAGGAGACTTAGTACCAGTACCACTAGGAGCAGTGTCATGGTGGTTCAACGATGGAGATTCTGACCTTGACATCGTATTCCTTGGAGACACCTCAAAGGCTCATTTCCCTGGCAATATCACTTACTTCTTCGTAGCCGGGGCTGTCTCCATGTTGGGAGGATTCTCGACTGATTTTGTCAAGAAAGCCTTTGGTTTGGACACTGACGAAGAAGCTAACAAACTTGTCAAATCCCAAACTGGGGTTTTGGTCATCAAGCTAGATGACACAAAAACCTTGCCAAAACCAAAACCAAAGCCCGGCTTGGTTTATGACTTGGAGTGTTCGAAAAGAGGTGGGTTTTGGAGTAAGGTGACCAAGTCCCAATTTCCTTTCTTGGGAGAGGTTGGGTTGAGTGCAAACCACATAAGACTTGAGGCCAATGCCATGACCTCGCCAGTTTACACATGTGATTCGTCTACTCAAGTGATTTATGTGGTTAATGGAGGTGGGAAGATCCAAGTTGTGGGTTTCAATGGTAAGCTTGTGTTGGACACTCAAGTCAAGACTGGTCACTTGGTCGTTGTGCCAAAGTTTTTTGTCGTTTCTAAGATGGCTGGTGAAGAAGGAATGGAGTGCATCTCCATCATAACAAGTGCAGAGTAAGCACGCATGCATTATTCATCTATATCTAGCTATAATATATAATCTATATTTATCAAATCAAATCATAAAAAATTTACTATTAGGCTATCAATCACTATTTTTATTGTTAATGATTATGCATTTGATGATAGATATATACTTTTTCCCTCACATGATCATAATGCTGCAATTTTTATATAACAATCAACAGCACATGCATGTAAAATTATATATAATTAAATATAAATCTATTGGGTGCATTTTTCAAGTCAAATATTTAGCATTTACTATATAAAAGTTTATCTTTCATTTCGTCTGTTTACAATGTATTTTATTATCTACCTATAGTTGTCAACTTGCCGTTTTATATATATAGAACTTTAAAATCATACCACATGCATTTTTATTCTTAATTTTTTTATTGAAAATGCATACCACATGCATTTATTTAATGATTTATATATATGCCTCTTCATTTATTTAATGATAAAAATTTGCATTGGATCGAGCGAGTACAGGTGGAAATTTGCTTTCCAATTTAATATATAATATTATTTTTGTATAAAATATAAATAATCACAGAGATATAGACTTAATAATTAATTATATATATTATTATTGTTAATTTTCAGGCCAGTGGTACAAAATTTAGCTGGCACGACATCGGTATTGGAGGCACTGTCATCTGAGGTGTTACAAACCTCGTTTAATGTCACTCCAGACTTCGAACAACATTTGACTTCGAAGATGAGAAGCAGCTCCATTATCTCTCCCCCAAAATAATTTGTGATATTTCTGGGTTTTCGTCGCTACTGTTGGCATAAGTTATTAATGAATAAATCTGTACCAAATGAGTTTAAAATTATCTGATGAGTAAGAGTGTTAAAAGACATATGATATTAAATATATATAATAAAATAATGATTTTATCTAATGAGTTTAATAATTCATCAATTTGATTGGATGTGAATCGGGTTATTATAGTAAATCTGATTATAAGCCATTCCAATAATATACAAGCATACAAAGCATAAGTACTTTAGCCGCCCTATATTTTACAAAATATAAGAATAAATGAACAAATATAGACTACAAAAAATTATTGATATTGTGGCGACATTTTTTTAAGTTCTGTTTTGTTACTACAAGCCATTTTACGGTGCCAATAATTATTATTGCTGCAAAAATATATATATATATATATATTATAGATACAAGCAACTGGCAGTGGTAAGTTCACTTAGTTTTATTTATAGAAATTATTAATTAATTTTATTAAATTTATATTAATATTATATAAATTTTAAATAAATATCATATTTTAATTAAATAATTTATTTATTTTTGTTTAAGTTTATGTTTGTTCTAATTTTTTTAATTTGAGGGTGACAACAAGAGATTATATATTATATGTTTAATATAATATTAAATATTATACGTAGATTTTAAATTTAAGTTTCTTGCTAGTTTTTTATAAGAAAATAATTTGTTGCTAATTGACAGTAGATTATATTATATGTTTAATATGATATTATTCTAATAAGTGAGTTTAAGTTTAAATTAATTTTATTTAAGTTATAAAATGTATGATTTTATTATTTTTTAAAAATTATTATTGTAAAATATCTCAAAAATATATTTTTTTAATTTTTAATTATTTATTATTTTAAAATAATTATCATGGTATTTTATTTTGATTTGTTTGATTATTTATTATTTTTAAATAATTATCATTGTAAAATATTTCAAAAATATCTTATTTTAATTATTTATTTTATTTTATTTAAGTTTAAATGTTTACAAACTACAGTTAAATATAAGAATATTCTGTTAAATATAAGAATATTCTATTAAAGTTAACATTAAAAAAATAAAAAACCGTTAAAACAAAAAATTTCCGTTATCTACACACTTATTATATAAAAGGGAAAGGGATATGTTCATTGTGGTTGCAATTGCTACATAATTTGCTGCAAAAAGTTATTCAATTTGTCATACTTGAGCACAAAAAACAGAAAAAAAAATAAAAAAATATCATCGCATTTAAATTTAATTTTTTTAGGAAAACTATTAGTTATTTGTGTGTTGAGATTTTATTTCATTAAAAATAAAAAATTTATGAACAAATTAAATTTTATTTATAAATGATATTTGTTATGTTGAAATAATAATAGTGTTAAGAAAGTATTTGGCACATCTTTTTAGAAGATGTTTCTTTAATATTTAGAAATAGAAGTTCTTTTTTTTTGTAGGTGTTTGGGTTTAATATGCAAAAGAGCTCATTAATATAAAAGTTATTTCCACGAAACAACTATGGTCAGCTTCTTAAAAAAAAACACTTCTCTAACTATAAGCCCATAACTGAAGTGATGCCAAACAGGAGACAATGGCGTGCTCATCTCAATATCCCCTCATTGGTTTGATAGATGCTTATTATATATAAAGTTTAATTTCAAGAAAGAAAAAAAAAAGATAACAATAAAAATATAAATAATATTTTAAACATGCATGTTTTGAATATGACATTTCCTAAGTTCATATCTCTTCCTCCAATATCCTTTTGTCATTTTCCACAATTACTAGGGAAATTTGCGGCATTAATGACTGCGTAGTTTGTTTTGTTGTACTTAAATGCTTATGTAATTTTTTTGGCTGTAAAAATGTCTACCGTTATATATTTGGTATAGTCAAAGGTCTTTACCGTTAGATCTCAGTTATATTTGATTTTAATAATTACGTATCAATTTCTAATTAGTTTAAAACAATATAAAATTAAATTCATTAAAAAATTAATAAAAAATAATTATAATAAAACAAAATATACAAAATAAAATTATTTTTTTATTTTTTTTTCTCCTCTTCTTCCTCCCTATTGTTCTTATTCTTCTTCTTCTTCTTCTCATCGACTTCCTCCATTTCTTCTTCTTCTTCCCGAATACCTATACCCAAACCCCCTTCGGAACTCAAACCCAGAAAGAAAAAAAATTTCTTCTTCCCATCGACTTCCTCCCCTTCTTCTTCTTCCCGAGTACCCAGACCAAAACCCCCATCAAACCTCAAACCTAGAAAAAAAAAATTCTTCTTCCCATCGATATTTCCTCTCCTTCTTCTTCTGCTACCTGAATACCCAAACCCAAAACCCTGTCGCACCTCAAACCCAGTCGGACCCCAAAACCCAGAAAAAAAAATTGTTCTTCTTCGCATCAAACACAAAGGCATATCATCATCGGTTCTAGGGCTTGTGTGGGATGTTGTCGTTGGATCTGAAACTTTGACTTGATGTTGTCGTCGAGGGGCTATGAAAAACACGATGATGGGAGCAAGTTTTCTGGGTTTGGGATCGATGAGATTGTGAAGCTTTCTGGGTTCGGGGTCGATGAGATGGGCTATCTTGGGTTTGGGGTCTATCATGGATGGGGTTTTCATAGCCAAGGGGTTCGACGAGATGGGGTTTTTCTGGTTTTGGTTCAGGGTTTTGTTCTTGTTCTTGTTCTTGTAGTAATTAGCAACTGTGATGAATAAGAGCTTTTGGATTTGTTTGAACATGATTCAGGCCCTCTTGAACCACTTGGGTTGCAACAATTAATTATTGATATGCACATCAACTATGGGCAAGTTTGATAGTCCCTCAAATCTCACTGATCTTGAGAGTTAGTGTAATGACCCAAAATCACTAATAAGGCTTAAAGACCTTGATTAGTTTGTCGGGAGGGCATAATTAGTGTACGCCCTAATTCTCCATGGGCTATTAGCAGGCTGAGGTATGGCATAATTGTGTGTCGGCCACGTGGATGACATGTACCCGGAGCTGCTGCTCCCAGGTCCCACCTCTTTAGCTTCACTGAGGTTACTAAGGAGTCGGGTCAGAAGTATGGACATCGCGGACTAAGAAGACATCCAGCTCGAGGTACGATCCTGAGTTGGCGTCTGTGACCCCTTATAAAGTCAACCACGCAATGTAAACGTGCATATATCAGGCATCACGTGTCTGATATATCCCTGAATTCTCGGACACGCAGCCTAATCGTGCGTGTTCAGGCACCCACGACTGGGTTGGGTCGTGCGGCCCATTATCCCCCTTACCTATTGATTAGACCACACTTCATTTGTCAGGTTTTAGGAATTAATCATAAATGTCACAGAGATGACATGATGGGTAAGGAGGTCACGGGATGACCCCCCTTGCCAACCCCCAGGTGCCCTCTCCTATAAATATGGAGATCCTGGGAGTTGCAAGGGGTTGGATTCTATTATTTAAAGAATACAAAAAAACTAGCAATAATATTGGCTGGTGGAGTAGAAGGATTTTAACCTTTGAACCACCTAAAAAAGTATTCGTATCACCATTTTATTTTAAGATCATTCATCTGTTACGGTTCATTACTTAGCACTAATCCCACTCTCTTATTCTATTAATTACCTGTTGGCGAAGAACCGCGTCAACAGTTTGGTGCTTTCATTAAGAGCCTTTTAGATTGGTGCTATCCCGAATACCCAACCATGGTGGTCACTCGCTCAAGACATGGTAACGAGGCGAACCAACGTGATGGGCAGGAGGCCCATCATGCCGCCAAATCTGATGATCAGAACCCTGAGGTTCAACAGCGGCCGGGCAAGCAACCAATAGGCCAAGATGATACTGGAAGTTCGGCTCCCCGACCACCTAATCCGAACCCAGATTTCTACATGGCGGTGGAAATGGAGAATGCACAGCTGAGGAGCCAGCTGGCGAAAGCTAACCTGCAGATTCAAGAGGTTCTGGCCCGGCTACCCCCTCTTACAACCGAAGCCAACGTCGGAAAGAGACAAGGTGAGACTCATAAGTCCCGCCAGGGTAATCGGTCCAGGCCTAGCCGATCGATCAGACCCCAGACGTCGAACTATACTCCCACCTCGCACCACCAGGAGACCACTTCTGAAGAACTACCCAGGGCCGAGCATCAGTACAGCCGATCGGTCCGAACTTCGACTCCCAGCTCACTTCCGCCCTCGAGCGCACCCAGGAGGGCTCAAGGGAGTTCGCAAAGGAGATCCAGGGAGGGCTCACAGTGACAGCCCGTCCTGGCCAGCCGTCCTACACCTCGCTCAGACCGTAGAGCGCAGGACCAGGAGGATGGTAGAGCGCAGCGGCCCCAACCTAATCTAATCCGCCCAGACAAGACTAGGATTGCATCTCTGGTCAGGCATCCTCCTTCACCCATAAGATATATGTCTCCTCCCCAGCCAGTCCGAGACGTTCCGGCTCATGGGAGCAGTAGGAGAATTCCTCCTTCCCACGGACCGACGAATCGTAGCAAAGCACCAAGAGAAGTCCTGACTCCTCCTCCCCAAAGGCGAGCTCCAAGCTTCTTAAATGGGAGCTATTGGACCGAAACCCGTCGAAGTGACCTTTCTGGCGGAGACCTGCGCCAACGCCTGAGCTCGGCGCAGAGTCCTCAAGCCACTCCGAGGGGCGACCTCTGAGATCGTATTAACTCTCAAAGGAGGGACCCAGTGGGAAACGGCAGCCGTGCTCGCCAGAGGGAAGACCTGTCCGAGGTACGCGACAACGGGAATGTCCCATATAACCTATCTCAAGATAGGAGAGACAGTAACCCGCCAAACGTGTACAATGGATCCAGAGCTATTGAACAGCCCCGGAACAACTAAGGAAATCAGGACAAAACCCTTGAGCGCCTAGCTCAGATGGAGGAGCTGATGAGGAAGCTCCTATCAGAAAAAGAAAAGGACGAATATGATTCTAGGGACGAACTTAAGCTCTTCGCCCCCAGCATAGCAGCAATGGCATATCCGCCCGGCTTCCGTATTCCGCACTTGTCCAAATTCAACGGAGACGGAGATCCATCAGATCATCTGGGCATGTTCAATACTTTGATGATGGCCCATAACATTGGTCCCGAGCTGAGGTGTCTAATAGTCCCATCCACCTTGACTGGGCCGGCCAGACAGTGGTTCAAACAGAGCAAGAAACAGTCAATCAGCTCGTGGAAAACCTTCTCTACTGACTTCAAGAGAGCATTTCGAGCTTCCCAGGCTGCCGCGTCAAGGCCGACACCTTGGCAAACGTAAGGCAGCAACCTGACGAGCCTCTGAAGGCTTACCTGAGCAGATTCACGAACGTCGCTGCTCGGGCCAGAGACACCGATGACAGCTCCAAGCTCATGGCTTTGAGGACTAGAATCCTCGTCGGAGGGGGACTCTGGAATGAGATACAAAGGAAGGGGGTCAGCACCGTAAATGAATTCCTAAATAAGGCCCAGGGATGGATCAACCTGGAGGAGGCGCAAGCTTCAGCCGCAGGAATCAGCCAGGTCCCTGAACAGCCCGCTGGAGTGGGAACGGAGGTCGTGACAGCGACCTAGACCGTTACACAGAATAACCAGTTTGGTGGAAGCAAGAGAAAGGGAAGCAGGGAGGGCAACCAGCACGGCCCAAAGAAGAACAAGTCTGTAGAAAAATTTAAGCCGGTCTACGCAACTTATACGGAGCTCACCCACTCTAAGGAGAAAATCTTCCTAGCAAATTCTGCTCGCCTCCCCTGGAAGAAGCCGGAGCCATTAAAGCACCAGAAGGGAAAGCGAGACCCTTCCAAGTTTTGTCGGTTCCACAACGACGTTGGGCACAATACCAATGATTGTAGGCACCTCAAGGACGAGATTGAAACTCTCATTAGAGCCAGACCCTTGACTCAGTATGCGCAGAATAGAGTTCCCGCAGCCCGTCCAGCTCCGGAAGTCCCGGTCAGTCAGCCCAGGTCACGGATAGATCAGGACATCCCTCCTCCAGTAACAGGAGGAGAGATCTCCACAATCTCTGGAGGTCCTCATTTGGCTGGCACGACCAGAGGTTCCCAAAAGAGGTACGTCAACGAACTTAAGGCTCATAATGGAGTGGAGTTCGTCCCCGAGCAGCATCTGCCAAAGCAGCAGCGGTTGGAGAGGCAACCAATCATATTTACCGAAGGAGATGCCAGCCACGTCCAGTTCCATCATAACGACCCTCTGGTTGTAGCAGTGCAGCTCGCTAATCAAAGGGTTAGGAGAGTGCTAGTCGATAACGGGAGCTCGGTAAACTTACTATTCCGGTCCACGCTGGAGAAGATGGGTTTGTCTGTCACCGAGCTGAAAGCCACTTCCATGATGCTTTACGGATTTTCTGGAGAAGGATCGGCAGCAATAGGGATGATCGAGCTAGTGATCACCTTAGGAGAAGGACCTCGGACAGTCTCAAAACTCCTCGAGTTCGTGGTCATCGACTGTCCCGCCGCGTACAATGTCATTTTGGGTCGACCTACGCTTATAGCTTTTGAATCCGTTACCTCCATCCGCCACCTCGCGCTAAAATTCCCCTCTTCCACGGGGATATGCATGGTCCGTGGCAATCAACTTGCTGCTAGGGAATGCTACAGCAATTCTATGAAGGGAAAATTAAAACCTGGGCAGTTAACGATGACCGTCCAAGGTGGAAATGAGGAATCTCAGGAACCTTTACCTAATCCTGAGATTGAAAAACCTCAGAGCGCCGAAGGGGAAAATATCATCCTAAGTGATGATATTGACCCCGGGATAGGCGAGGACAAATCCGAGCTCAAGTTATCGAAGAGCTCGAGGAGGTAAATATCGATCCACAGAATCCCTCACAGATGGTGAAGCTCGGGAAAAACCTATGTGGCGAGAGGAAGGCGGAGCTGATTAAGTTCTTGCAGGAGAACTTGGATGTATTCGCATGGTCTCACGAGGACATGGTGGGAATCAGTCCAAGCATCATCATGCACACCCTCCATTTGGATAAGAGCATGCCTGCGAAGTCCCAGAAACAAAGGCGCCTAGGAACAACCCGAGCTGAAGCCCTAAAAGATGAGGTAGCCCGGCTCAAGAAGTGCAGCTTTATCCGCGAAGCTAAGTTCCCGGTCTGGGTCGCCAATCCTGTGTTAGTCCCAAAGCCCAACGGGAAATGGCGGACCTGCATCGATTTCTCCGATCTGAACAAAGCTTGCCCCAAAGACTGTTTCCCCTTGCCAAGGATTGAGCAATTGGTAGACACCACGGTGGGGCACGAGCTCATGTCCTTTATGGATGCGTACTCGGGCTATAATCAGATCGCCATGAATCCAGCGGACCAGGAGCACACTAGCTTCATGACCCTAACTAACGTCTATTGTTACAAGGTCATGTCATTCGGGCTGAAGAACGCTGGTGCTACATACCAGAGATTGGTGAACAGGATGTTTGCCAACCAGATCGGGAAGAACATGGAAGTGTATGTTGACGACATGCTGGTCAAGTCGAAAACTGCCGATAACCATGTTTCCGACCTGGGAGAATGCTTCAAGATCCTGAGAGAATACGGCATGAGGCTTAACCTGCAGAAGTGCACTTTCAGAGTCGCCTCGGGAAAATTCCTAGGTTTCATTGTCAATACCAGAGGAATCGATGCAAACCCCAATAAGATCAGGTCGTTGCTCGAGCTGCCCTCGCCTCGGTCGCAAAAAGACGTTCAGGGCCTGACAGGAAGGGTGGCAGCCCTTAATCGGTTTATTTCTAAATCCACCGACAAGTGCCTGCCATTCTACAACCTGATCCGGGGGAACAAGAAGTTCGAGTGGACCGAGGAGTCCGAACGTGCCTTCCTCGACCTGAAAGCACATCTGGCCGAGCCGCCCGTGTTGTCCAAACCAACAACAGGAGAGCCTCTTTTCCTTTACCTAGTTATCACAGAAGATGCAGCTAGTGCCGTATTGGTCCGAGAAGAGGACCGGGTTCAAAAACCAGTCTATTACATCAGCAATAGGCTTCTCGGAGCTGAGTCCCGATATCCGTTGATGGAAAAGATGGCATTCTGTCTCATCACGGCCTCCTGAAAGCTCAGGCCGTATTTCCAATCCCACTCAATACATGTCATGACCGATCAACCTTTAAGGCAGGTTTTGCAAAAACCTGAAGCATCGAGACGTCTGTTGAAGTGGGCTATTGAGCTCAGCCAGTTCAAGATTTTGTACACTCCGAGAACTGTAATAAAAAGCCAGGCCCTGGCTGATTTTGTGGCGGAATGCGCAGGATTCCGAAAAGATCCTACGGGAGATTCGCCCCAGGCCACCTCGATCCAGGCCTCATGGAAGGTCTTCATAGATGGCTCATCTAACGAGCACGGCTCCGGGGCTGGGATCATTTTGATATCCCCAGAAGGACATAGATTCCACTTGGTGTTGAGGTTCAAATTCAAGGCTTCCAACAATGAGGCTGAATACGAAGCCTTACTGGGCGGGCTAAGGGTGGCCCAGGAGCTGAAGGCCAGCTCCGTTCAGTGTTTCAGCAATTCCCAGCTCGTGGTCAACCAAGTACTAGGCGAGTACCAAGCACGGGGAACCAAGATGGTTGCTTACCTGGCCAAGGTAAAAGTCGAGTTGTCTTCATTTGAACGGGGCTCAATCGAGCAGATACCTCGGGAGCAGAATGCCAACGCAGACGCCCTCGTAAAGCTCGCTACCTTCAGGGATAGTACCGGTAGAGTTCTTGGAGAAGCCAAGCATAGAAGAGGTCGGGGCGGAGGTCGAGATGATCGACACCAGACCGACCTGGATGACCCCCATCTTCAAATATCTCACCGAAGGAAAATTACCTGAAGAGCGCAATGACGCAAGGCGGATACTTTACCAGGCTCCGAGGTATGCAGTGGTAGATGGGGTGCTATACCGACGAGGGTACTCTCTACCCTTTCTTCGATACATTCTGCCAGATGAAGCGAATACCATTTTGCAAGACGTGCATGAGGGTTTTTGCGGAGATCACACTGGGGGCAAAGCTTGGCCCTGAAGATCTTAAGGCAAGGATATTACTGGCCCACTCTGTCAAAGGACTCGATCTCCTACGTCAAGAAATGTGACAAGTGACAGCGATTCGCCTCAGTTGCCCGAGCTCCCCCAGTCGAGCTGAAGATGATCTCGTCCCCGTGGCCATTCGCGGTTTGGGGAATCGACCTAGTTGGCGCCCTCCCTACTGGAAAGGGAGGGGTCCGTTACGCGGTGGTGGCTATCGACTACTTCACCAAGTGGGCTGAGGCAGAGCCATTGGCAACAATCACTTCCAAGAAAGTCCTCGACTTCGTGGTCAAAAGCATTATCTGCCGGTTCGGGCTTCCAAAGAAGATCGTATCAGACAATGGAACGCAATTTGACAGTGACCTCTTCACCAAATTCTGTGAGAGGTACGCCATCGTGAAGAGCTTCTCCTCCATGGCCTATCCCCAGGAAAATGGGCAGGTCGAGGCCGTCAATAAGACACTGAAGGCGAGCCTTAAGAAGAGACTGGACAAAGCCAAGGGAGTCTGGCCAGAATAACTCCCCCAGGTACTGTGGGCATACTGGACCTCGCATCGAACTCCGACAGGTCATACTCCTTTCTCCCTAGATTTCAGGAGTGAGGCAGTCCTTCCTGTCGAGATAAAGGTATCTTCGCATAGAGTCCAGACGTATGACCAGGATCGTAACCACGAACTTCTCTGCGCGTCCCTCGACCTGATTGATGAAAGACGAGAAGATTCGTAGCTCCAGCTCGCGCATTATCAGCAAAACACCACTCGTTATTTCAGCTCAAAGGTCAAAAAGCGTGCCTTTAGCATCGGCGATCTGGTCCTCAGGAGAGTCTTTTTAGCCAGTAAAGATCACAAAGATGGAGTATTGGGACCGAACTGGGAAGGGCCATATCAAATAACCAAGGTCATAAAGGAATGAACCTACAAATTAGCTCAGCTTAATGGAGAAGCAGTCCCACGAACTTGGAACGCCATCCATTTGAAGAAATATTATCAGTAATACCCTTGTAAGGCTTAATCAAAAAGTCCATCTTTTGTTTATTAAGCAATGAGAATTAAATATTTTTTCATTATTATGTATATTTGCGGAAGTAATCTCAAGTAACCACGAAAGACCCTTTTCCTAATTACTTGGGAGGCATATGGTGCCTGGATAACAACCAGGTCGCCCTAAAGACTTAGAAGTTGATTCAAATCGATTGATTGATGTTTTTCTTAAAAAACACGAGATATTGATAAAGGATTAACGCGAACTAAGTCGTATCCTGGATGTAACCAGGTCCTAAAACTTAGAAGTTAGTTCAAATTGATTGATCGATGTTTTTCTTAGAAAGCACAAGATATTAATCAAGAATTAACGTGAACTAAGTTTTCAAATTAACGTCCTGGATATAACCAGGTCCTAAAACTTAGAAGTTAGTTCAAATTGATTGATCAGTGTTTTTCTTAAAAAGCACAAGATATTAATCAAGAATTAACGCGAACTAAGTTTTCAAATTAACGTCCTGGATATAACCAGGTCCTAAAACTTAGAAGTTAATTCAAATTGATTGATCGTTGTTTTTCTTAAAAAGCACGAGATATTAATCGAAAATTAACGCGAACTAGGTTTTCAAATTAATGTCCAGGATGCAACCAGGACTTGTCTTAGAAGTTGGTTCAAAATTGGTTAACATGTTTTTTCCTAGAAAAGCATAAGATATCAATCACAGCACCAACAAAAACTAAGACTATTACCAAAATGCATAGAGGCAAAAGGAGGTAAATCAATTAAAAACAAAAAGTCGATAAAGCCAAATTGTCTCGAGGTTAGAAAACCTCATACAAAGTTTTTAAAAAAATGTGTGTATGTTCAAATGGTAAAAAGAAGAGAAGTCCTAGGCCCCGCCAGGCTGCTCCGATGAGGTCACCACCTCGCCCTCCTGCTCGGCGGCTGTGGAGGTCTCCCCGGTCTCGGAGGGCGCCTCTTGCTGAAGGCGAGCTTTGAACCTCTCCCGGAATGACTCCCATGCATCCGCCCCTAGAAAGGAGAAGTCACCATCCGGGTTGAAGACCCAGCAGTGGTACAGCATATCCTCCATGGAGGAGCTGGAAGCTGCCCTCTCCGTCGCCAGGGCGACCTTAGCCTCCTCGGCCTCAGCTTTCGCGGCGTCCAGTGCAGCCCGAGTAGCCCTGGCCTCCTCGAGCTCAGGCATCGCAGCGGCCAGCGCGGCCTTGGTAGCCTCGGCCTCCTGCAGCTTGGGTCGAGATGCATTCAACTTAGCCTGGACGGTCGCCAGGGCATCCTTGGCATCCTGTTCCTGCTTTTGGGCAGTCTTAAGGGCGGCCAAAGCAGTCTGGTGCTCGCCCCTCATATCCTCGAGCCGAGCCTTGGATCGGGATATGTTCCAGTGGAGGGCCAAGGCACCCTATAAGACAAAAAGGCGACAAGGCAACTGCTTTAGAAAAAAAAAAAGACGTGCGATGCATAATGAGCGAGGAATACAAATGGGAAAGCCAACTTACCATGAGAGCCATCCCCAGCGAAGACTCCATCACATTCTCCGGGCTCCTTGTCTCAATCGCCCGCAGGTCCCTTTCGGTGGCGTTATAGTAATGGTCCACGGTGTATCTCGTCGTCTCGTAGACCGTCCCCCGAAAGACATCGAGGATCTTCTCCAAAGCCCGGGGGTCCACTAGAACGCGCACCTCGGGGGTTGTGGTCGACAAGGTCCCGGGGTCCACCTCCATTTCCCGAGCAGAGGCAGAAGCTCGCGGAGGAGGCGGGGGCATCTTCTCCATTGCAGGAGGGGGTGGAGGCAACTTTTCTTGGGCAGCCGGGGTTTGATTCTTCCCCTTTGCGGGGGACTTGGAGGTTGTCCCGATGGCCTTCTTCGCCATCCGGAGCTGCTTCACCATGGGCCCGGAAACCCCGGTAGAAGGGTTCCCTCCGGGGAACATAGCTCGCAAGTCGTTGCTCCCGGGCTGAGACATCTCTTCTGGTAAAACAAAGACAAAGCATTAGTATACAAGTGAGAATATTTATGCAAGAACAACAAAAATAAAAAAGGGAAAACAGATCTCAAGTATATATTGAAAGGGATCCTACCCTCCGAGCTAGAGGAGGAATCTATGGTCACAACCACCGGCCCCGAAGCTTCCGAAGGGGAGTCTAAGATAACGACTTCGCGGGCTGGAAGAGGCTCTGGGTCCAAATCTGGCTCGGGACTAGACTCTTCTACGTACTGCCTAAGACCCGGAGCTACTATACCCTTCCGGAGGGAGGGCCACGACCGAAGGTTGGTCCCGTACTCCTCAAAGAAGACCGACCTAAAGGCTAGGGTGTAATCTACAACTACAGTACCCCTAGGGCGGCTACTTTCATAATCCAGCACGAGCTGGTCGACGCATTGGAGTAGGGTTATGTCGAGGTCTGGGTCATTTCGATGGCGTTGAACGGGCTGGTTGGGATTAAACCTAGCTAGCCGGAGATCTGCGGTGGCCCTATCTAAGCCCCTAAACAGATAAGGGTTACCTTGGCCAGAGGGGCCGGCTGCTGCCTCGGACTGGGCCTTCTCCACGTTCACTTCTTGGGCAACCTCCAACGCCCGCTTCTGCCGTACGAGGGGCACCTCATCTTCCTCGTCCTCTCCTTCTCCCTCGGCCTCCTCCTCGGGGATGGTCCTCACATCGTGAGCTGGAGGGAGGCCCCGCGGTCTCCTCAAGTTCAGAGTCTGGCCCGGGGAGATCAGCTTGCACACCAGCATCGTCTCGTCGGACACGAGCTGGCGATAGTCCTTTTTGCTGGCGGGCAGCCCCGCCAATGTTTCGTATTGACCCCCGAGGGTCACAGACTTGCTCATCCTCGCGAAAATGGCTGCATGATTGTTTCTAAGTCAGGAACTAATAAAGGGAGCTAATCAATACTTAACTTACAAGCTAAGAGTGAAGGGTACTTACGAGGACGGTTGAAATAGTGATGTTCGCAATTGCGAAACCCCTTGGACATGAAGAACTGGTCTTTAAAGTCGTTGGGGTGGCTGGGCAGCTCGATGACCGCAGCCGTGCTTGGAAAACAGGTCAGATAGTAAAACCCATCGCCTCGACCCTTCTGGTCCGGGCTGGCCTTGAGGTAGAAAAAGTAAAGGATGTCTGCCGGCGTGGGGACCTCCCATTTCTGCTTTAGGAATAAGTATTTCAACCCTGCTAACAAACGGTATGAGTTAGGGGGGAGCTGGAAAGGAGCCAGCTTCACGTAGTTGAGAAAATCCGCGAAGTACTGGTCCAGCGGAAGGAAGGCCCCAGCCTTGAAGTGCTCGTCGCTCTAGGCCGCATACTCCTCATCGAGCGGCGCGCAGCTCCGCTCGCCTTCTAGGGGAGGTCGGGCGTCTAGGGCGCCCCTCCCAAGCTCAATGTTGTGGGAGAGGAATATCTTATTCGCTCTCCCCTGGCTAGTGATCTTCGAGACGATCCTCTCGGCCTCAAAGAAAGCATCGGGCCCCACCTCGAGCTCCTGCTCCATGGCCGAACCAAAGACGGGGATGGGAGAGTCCGAGGCCACCTCTTTCCCTTTGGCTTGTTAAGAAGACGAGCTGCCAACAGTCTTCTTGGGGGCGGTCTTCTTTGGTCCCATCTGGTCGCCTAACGAACAAAAGAAGATAATTCAGAAAAAGGCGACCTAAGCATAAGAAAGAATCTGACACGAAGTGTTTCCTTTACACGGGCTGAGGTAATCTCAGCCCATGGAGAGTGAGACCACGCGGTTCTATGAACACGCGCCTGTGCTCCCAACGGGTCCCCGATTACTCGGAATCCGTGTGTCAGGAGGGTCAGAATAAAAAAAATTTCCTTGGAAGGAAAGTTTCAGTAGGCAAACAGTGCAAAACCGCCTGTGAAGCGTGTCCCCTAAGCTACCCTATTTTTGCACCCTAAAAACTGGTTCTTTCAAACAGGCGTACAAAAGTTCTACCCAGAAATTTTCCCCAGAAAGTGTACCCTTTGAGTCGTTCTCCTAAGTGATTTTTCTACGGTCGATGCCCTAGAATAAAATCCTACGCCTATCATACCCACAAAAACCAGCAGAATACTGCATGCAGCTATAGAAGCAATTTACCCTAGCAACAGTGAAAAGGAAATTTAAAGCATGCATAAGCGGAGAACTTACAGAATGTTTTACTGTGAGGGGGCTGAAATGGTCGTCTGGGTTAGAATCCAGCTGAAACTGCTGGTGCCAAAGCCTCAAAGGAACTCTCGTGCCTGAACTTCTGGAACGCTGGGAACGGTAACCAGAAGAGAGAGAGAGTTTTTGAGACTGAAGAGAAAGAAGAAAACAATAAATTTTTTCGAATGAACGGGTTGTAACGCCCTACTTCCTTAGAGCCGTTACCAAGTGAGTTTTAAGACAAAACAGTGTGCAAAGAACTCGCTAACCGAGGTTTTTAAAACGAAAGTGTGACTAATCAAAAGTTAAGGCTGTAATCTTTGAAAATGTGTTGTTTCATTAAAAACTTCTAGTATTAAACAATTGGGATCCCAAAATAAGGTTTGAAAACTATTTACATCTTAAAATAAGTTTACAGTTGATCCGTTATTAAAATCACAGGTTATTACAGCCATTTCTCGAAAATACCCCCAACCAAAGCAGTCGGGCAGGCCAAACATGTACGCGTCGCTTCATGCTCTCCGTACTCATGGCTGGTTGACTCAGTCCTTGCCCTTACCTGCAACACAGAGCACCCGTGAGCCGAAGCCCAGCAAGAAAACTCATGCAGTGCATAATATATGCAAATTATACAGTTAATCATATTAGATAGTCTGCAGATAAACAGGTCAACCATTAGACTTAAGCAACCCGGCCATGCCGCCCCAGAAGCCTTACCAAAGCCTGGGGTCTCGGTCCTCACCGTAAGGATATCCCATGTATCCATGGGGTCCCACCCTGACTACAAGCACTCCATGTGCTAAGTGGTACTTCCGGTCCCACTGCCGTTCTCGGCCTTTCACCGTTCTCGGCTCCATTGCCGTTCTCGGCCTTTCGCCGTTCTCGGCTCCATTGCCGTTCTCGGCTCCTCGCAGTTTCATTCAACTATAATCACAGATAGTCCAACTCAAATAACATTTGAACATATATTAAAACAATCAAGTCTGCACCCTAACATGTAATGCAATATAGGGCCGTGCCCTGCAATCACACTATGGGCCCATGCCCTGTCCTATGGGTGCTATAGTTTTCTTACCTGTATCCCGAGCTTCACAGTGCACCAAAGTCACGAGCACGGTCCTCTAACTTGAGCCTCTCCGAAACCCTAGCCACAACACATACAAAACACTCTTGTATACTAACCAATTCCAAAACCACTTTTCGGTACCAATCCCGTACTCTCGGGACCTCCAAATTCCTAAAACAATTCATTGGAAACATCCCCCAAACCCCCGGAGCAAAGGCTCAAAATTGTAATTTTCATGTCCTGAAAAAGGCGTAGCGCCGCGGCGCTACCCGCAAGGGCCGCGGCTCCCAGAGAAGTCAGAAAGTTCCCCTGACTGTAAACAGCCTCGCGCCACGGCGCCCAAGAACAGGGCTGCGGCGCTCCTTCGTGAACCCAGAAATCTGGGTTTTTCCTCTGCATTTCCCCGAGCCAAAACCCCTCCAAATCATCCCAAACAAATACCTAAACCCCAAGATCAATTTAAAACTTCAAATGAACAATCTAACAACCCATAAACACTAGTATCAAGATCAAAACACAATCACACCCAAAAATCCACCCTTTGATTTCTAATTTCAGCAACTCAACCCAAAACTTTAAAAACTTAACTCAAGCTTTAAATTCCTCAAACCAAAACAGAAACAAGCCTTAAGTGCACATAGAATCCTTACCTTGAATGAAGAATCCAACCCTAAGCTCCCTTGCTTCTTCTCCCAAGCCTCAAAATTTCAGCTCCTTCTACACCTCTTCTTCTTCTTCTTCTTGCCCTAGCTTTTTCCTCTAGCTTTTCTTCTCTTCAACTTTTTTTATCCCAACCATCATATAACCCAAAGCCTAAACTGTGTACCCCATTATCCCAGCTGAACATTGTCTAAACCCCCTGCCAAATGACCATATTACCCCTCCTACTAATCATTTCCTAACTAAACCTTCAAGGGCACTCTAGTCCAATCACTTCTATTTCAATCCTACCATTTTCCATCTAAACTTGTTACTCACAGCAGTTACAAATGGTTACCCAGGTTACTCAATCACCAATAACTATAACCACTAGTTCTCAACTCAACTCACAAAATTCCCCAAGATACCCTTAGGCTCCTCCCGAGCCGGGTATAAAATCTCGTTGTGACTTTTGAGTTAACTAGCTCTCTAGGACCGTCTCGGCACATGCATCACAATAATAACACCACCCTCACGTGGTACAAATCACATAATATAATTATCACATAGATGCCCACAGCAGGCTAAAATTACCAATTTACCTCTATCATACAAACGGGGTCCACATGCTTGTTTATTTCACCTAAACATGCATACTAACCACATATTAATTTAAATTCACATAAATTAATGCAATATAACAATTATTGCCCTCCTGGCACACTAATCAAGGCTCCAAGCCTTATTAGCAAATTTAGGTCGTTACACGGGTGGCCCATGCGTAAGGTGGCCACCCCTTTTATATACGTAAGAGGCCAAGTGAGGGGGGTCGTTGGATTGCCCTAATGTAGGATTCGAGGATCACTACTCGAGAGGAAAAACGACGGCCGAGTATAGGCTAGGCCATTTAATGCGGTTCTCGGAAGACGTACCGTCACCAACCACGATGCTCCACGTACTCGACGCCTGCGTAATAGGCGGAATGTGAAAGTTCACAAAGAAGTCTAAAAGCCCCTACTGTGGCCCCAGGTGACGTCATGTGCCACGAGCAGGGGCTTAGGGGGAAAATGTATGCCCTAATTCTCCACGGGCTATTAGCAGGCTAAGGTATGGCATAATTGTGTGTCAGCCAGGTGGATGACATGTACCCAGAGTTGCTGGTCCCAGGTCCCACCTCTTTAGCTCGAGGTAACCAAAGGTTCACTGAGGTTACTAAGGAGTCGGGTCAGAAGTATGGACATCGCGGACTAAGAAGACATCCAGCTCGAGGTACGAGCCTGAGTTGGCGTCTGTGACACCTTATAAAGTCAACCACGCAATGTAAACGTGCATATATCAGGCATCACGTGTCTGATATATCCTTGAACTCTCGGACACGCAGCCTAAACGTGCGTGTTCAGGCACCCACGATTGGGTTGGGCCGTGCGGCCCATTATCCCCCTTACCTTTGAAGCTGATGAATGTTGGAGAGGGAGGGCAGGCCGCGGCATGGGCTATGTACGGCCGCGGCCCGTGTCTAGTTCTGGGCGTGGGTGAGCCTCTGTTTGGGGCCATGCCGCGGCATAGGAAGCTTGAGCCGCGACCCTTAAGGGAATTTGGGTTTTTGGGATTTTAAGCATGAGAATTTAACCTAGGGTGCTCGGGATCGAATCTACTACCGTGTTTGGCGGAATTCGATGTTCCGGAGACTAGAACCTTACCTAGAAGCCATTTTACAATTATTAATGGTATCCCTTATCTTGGTTGTGACTAGGTATAAGCTAGGGGTTCGGGAAACGGATCGTGCTCAAGAGGCATCTCGTGTAACCAATACACTTGGAAACTAAAGGTAAGAAAATTGCACCCGATTGTGAATTGATAATGGAACTGAGGGCTCCCTATTCTGCATGCTTATTGAAGTGGTATTATGCCATGTGAATAGTAAACAAGTGGCCTAAGAGTGTTGGAGTTTACATTGGCGCACAGGGCGCGGCTCAGCCACTGGTAGTTGAGGACAGCATATTATGCACTAAGCTCAGTTTAAGCGGGTCAGAGTCAGCGGGGTAAACAGAGGGTGCGACCTAAGGGTGCTGACCCTGATTATTATGTGATTTGATTGTTATTATTGATTGGTGGACTTGTCACGCTGAATAGCTATGTGTTGGCTTGTAGATTCTTTGCTTATGTCTATGGGCTATGTAATTAGTGTGATATGCTAAGTGTATGAACATGCTTTAAGGATTGTTTAGTTGATATCACTGTTTGTACTACAATGTTATGTTTTCTTGCTGGGCCTTGGCTCACAAGTACTTCATGGTGCAGGTAAAGGCAAGGGCAAGCTTGATCAACCCTGATTCGGGGAGCTCTGAGAGCAGAATGTACATGATTAGCTGCTCAGCCGCCACGGTTGAGGGGGAGACAGGAACAGGAGAACCATAAACGTCTGTTTTGCCCTTAGAGTGGCTAGTGGTTGTTTGCACTCTGGAAATTTTGTAAACTGACTTTTAAACGTTGTTCTTTTTGGGATCCCGTGTGTAAAAATGTTTAGTTATATAAAATGTATCTTTTGAGACCAAAATCTTTTAACCCTAGCACATTAATGGTTTCAGTGACACGTTTTTAACTAAATGACTTGATTAGCAAGTCCTACGCCTTTATAAGTATACAGTGTAGCGGTCTTTGCTATCCAGAGCGTTATAGTTAGTATTAAAGCAATTGAAAAGCAGTATAACAGATATGAGTTGTTTTTCTTTCTAAAAAAAGTGAAATCATTTCAGATTCTTCCATCAGATTTAATTTCACTCCATTCCAACTAAAAAAAACAACTTTAATGTTTAGTGATTTAAAAAAAATCAGATTTAATTTAATTTTTAATATTGAGATTTTGTTTTTACTTTAATTTTTTTAATTTTTATATTTTTAATTATTTATAGCCAATTAAAAAATGACACATAGTTATTATGCAGGTCAAAGTTAAACTTAACTTAAATCTAAGGATATAGACATTTGACTGCACTAAATGTGTAACAATAAGCATTTTTGCTAAAAAAAAATATATTTAAGTGTAATAAAACAAATTACACATATATTAATGCTGCAAATTTCCCCCGTATATAATAATGAAAAAGACAAAGATTTCCACGTCGAACTGGCATGTATGCATGCACGAGCTTGGGAGAAATAAGAGATCACGATCTATTTTTGGAGCTTCTGTCTTGTCCGGACCAAAATTATTATTTATACATTTCGTTATTGTGTTTCGGCAACTATTCATGCTGAGATACCTTATTTCTAGTTTCTTATATCAAAATATTCACATTAAAAATATGTATACAGAGCTACGGACAAAAGATAAGGTTTAATCTATTTTATGGATAAATTCTATATTTTACACTAATATAATATAATGTGTTAACTCTTTGTACTTGAACTTGAAATCATAAATATTGTAATACATTAACACATTAGCTGTACTCTCTACATAAATTATTCAATAAGTTGTTTTTTTGACTCTTTACCAAACACTTTTATTGTGCAGCTTTTTCAGAAAGCAACTTATAGCTTTTCTAAAAATTGTATCAAACTGACTCTTAATCTCTTTTTTGATTAAAAGTTAGCATATATACTAAAAAAAATCTATTTTCAATAAATTAAAAAAAAAACATTTAATTAGCTAAAATCATGGACGAAAAAACGTGTTCCCACTCTCCATCATGTAATAATATATATTAACGTACGATTGATTTGGGCCAGGAAAACTACTGAATACAGCCTGACACATATAGTTTTACCCTTGGACAGACCAACCAAGTTGGGCAACGCTGTGGAGATAGAAGGGCTGATGGCTGGATCCTTCCTCTATCTTTGAATCAATACTAGGAAATTGAGAAGGTGAGAAAAGATGATTAATTAAAACTAGGCAAAAGAATTTTTTTTAATTTCTTTGGTGGCTCTCGCGTTTTTCCCCTATCCTTATTATTGTCAACATTAACAAAGGTGGCCATTGACTCCCCTTTCTTCGGTGCCCTTTTGTTATCAATTTTTGGTTAGGAATTCTCTAAGCCACCCTTTTGTCAAGCAATTTGAATCTCCACATTACATGCTTTTGACACTAGCTCATTAAAGGTTTTAGGCTCTATTGTGCCAACAAAAGTGGCCACCTCAAGGTTGAGGTTCCTAGCACACATCAAAACTGCAGCCTGTTCCGATAGCCTTTCCGAACATTGGAGATTGAGACTTATCCATCTTGTAATGAATTCGTTTGCATTTTCATTAGGCCTTTGTTTGGTTTCCACCAAATCATGAATGTTTATCGCCTTTCTCGAACTGACAAATTGTGTTAAAAAGGCCTTTTGCATATCATCCCAGGTATTTATAGACCCTAGTGGATGTTGGATATACCATGTAAAGGCTGCTCCCTTTAATGATTGCACAAATTGTCTAATCAAAAGTGCATCTGACTGAGCGGATTCACCACACGTAGAGGTGAAATATGCCAGATGTTCATGGGGAGACCCTTCAATTCCATCAAACATTTCAATTTTTTGTCTGATGTAGTTTGCTGGAAACATAATTTGATCATAGTAGGCCGGATAAGGTTTGTGATATCCAAGAATAGGCATGCTTGTTGCAGCCTGGTACTCTTGAATACTTTCCATGATCAAAGTTTTTAGATCTAATGATGGTTGCACACCGACTGGTGGTGATTGTACACTAACTGACAAAGGTTGCATACTGGCAGGCGGAGGTATTGAGGATGAAGAATTTTGCCCAACTTCAACCTTTTTTTGTTTTGATGCATTAGCATTAGCTTGTTGTGCTAATTGTGTAGAAAGTCGAACAACTTCTTCGTCTCTTTCCGCTGGTCGCTCGCGAAACTCTTGCACCTCCTCTTCTGGGCTCACTGCCCCAGTTACTAACAGTGGCATATTTTTATCATTACCGATTGTTAGTGCTTAAAATTGAGAAATGAGCTCATTGGGAACCACCTCCTCTTGATCACTGAAATAAGTATAATTTATGGAGGCTCTTGACATACTACTTCCCACTTTTTGAGTCGAGGATTTTAAAGATTTTTCAGTGCCCGTTTTGCTCATAGTACGAGCTCTTGAACGAGTTATAGGTCCCGTGTAGGGTGTGGACTCATTATTTTGTTCAAATCTTGTGGGCTGGTACCCAGGAAGAAATACCCATTCACTTTGTCCCTTTTGAGTTGTTGACCATCCTTCTCTTTTGCTGAAGAATGAGCAAGGATTTGCTTTAGGCACTCGCAAATGGGAACTTCTAGCCCTTTTTGGGAAAGAGGAAAGTGTCTTTAACCCTCCATCTAATCTCAGGTGATATGACAGGTGCCTAGTCTCCTCGATGAGTGGTTGTTGTTGTCTTTGATGACTAGATGAATTTTTTGTTGGAATTTTTGACTGTGCAGATTTTGCCAGTATTCCAACTTTAGGCATAATAGAGTCACCTTTTACTAAATTTGACGTTTTGGGAGTACTTGGTGTAGATGAAGATGTTGTTGCCTTGGTGATCCTCAAAGTTTGGGGACTTGGTGCAATTTCTTCATCCACGACCGAAGTGACCATCACAGATGCCACTGCGGGCAAGTTGATAAGGATAGAACCAATCATAACCTGAACAAATTGTTGGTTCACTTCCCTTTGATTGTTAACTGAGTAACCCCTAATTGGTAGTGATTTTTCTTTGGTAGTTTTGACTACCTCACAAGGCCATGGTGCAGAAGCTTTCGTAATTTTGGTGTTGTTTCTTTTGATGGAACAATTTTGCCTCTTTTAAAACCCTTAGCTGCCTTGCCTTTCAAGGTTTCCTGAGTTTTGGTGGTGCCTCTAGTAACCTTGCCTTTAAAGGCTTCCCGAGCTTCGGTGGTGGTTTTCAAGTTCATAATTGGTTTGGGTACACTGTAAGTGATAGGTACCCTGCCAATAGAGAATGAGGCCAAAACTCAATTCCTCTTAGGCTTCTATCCATTATTTGTGCCGACAATTGGTAACTGGTGGAAGTAAACAGTAACTTGTGGTGCCATTTTCCTCCTGTGAAATAAATAACAAGGTTAGCACTAAAATTTTGATTTTGTAAAATCATCATATTTGGAGATGAAAAGGAGAATGGGTCCCACCGGGCGTGCCAAAAATCATGTTAGACAAAATTTTCAAATTTAATACATTAAAATAAATGCCAAACACAAGTTCAGCTATGCCAATTTTATAGCATAAGAGTTTAAATTTGAGTTTGACCCATCCAAGTTTATAAGAATAACCTCTTAATTACTACATTTTTTTTATTTAAAGGAAAACATTTTGATTCCAATTATGATGATATTAAGTACTTGTGTAATTTTGGGAAAATTTTAAGGAATCTGGAATTGCGACTGCACTCAGTAAATTTGACTAACTGAGCTGCCTACATACCCTCTTGATGAAGGATCAAGTCACTTGTAATTCTAGATAGATATTTTAGAAAACGAGTGGAAGAATTCCGGTACATGACCATTCATAGGAATTTATGGTATTTTTAGAAATTTATGAAATTCCAGTAGATGACCATATCATGAAATCATTTAGTGTTTTGGAAGTTATGAAAAATTCCGAGATGAATGATCTTTTATGGAATTTTGAGTGTTGTGTTTGATATCTGAGAATTTTGGGAATTTTTGGTTCATGTGACTGCACTTAGTTTTAGCGACTAAGTTGCATACATATCATTTAGAGGAATCAAGTCAAACGTAGTTCAAAACATTCTTTGTGATGTCTTTTTGAAAAAAATTCAGGTGAAAGACCTTTTGTTTAAAATTCTTTTTATCATTTAATATGATTTTAGAATTTTGTTTTATATTGAAATCACTTTATTTATGGAAAATTATATATTTTTTTTATAAAATAAAGAGATCAAAACTAATTTTGGCAGATTCTAAAATCTGCTCATTTAATTATTCCAAATAATTAAATTTTATATCAGATAATATTTATATACTAAAATTCAAATTTAATTTTAAGGATTTAAATTTAAAATTTGTGATAAAATCTGATATAAATATTTATAAGATAATATCATTATTTTATATTCTAAAATTGAATTTGAATTTGAATTTGAAATAGAATTAAGATATCATATTTTGTTTATTTAAATCTTCTATCATACTCAACATAATGTATTCGTCAAAATTCTCCAAATTTGACACATGTTTTAACTTTGAGAAAAAAAGTGAAGCATATATTTGAATATGTATATTTGTTCTTATTGATTGTTTATATCATAAACAATTTTACAAATATATAATCTTAATCTCTTATATATATATATTTATTAGGAGACGACAAAAATTTATTTACGGCAATTATCTATTTTCAACCACCATTTATTTCTTGAATTAAGAAATCCTTCTCAAAACAGTTGCTTTTTTACTTTTGATAAATTTTTTTTTTTTTTTTTTTTTTGCTTGGTCTGATTTTTGCTTCTGATTTGTTTTGATTGGGTGTCTAGGAATATATGATTTTGCTGTTTGTTTTTTTTAACTTTCGTTTGGTTTCATTTTTTTAACACATATTTATATATATATATATATATTTATTTATTTATACTATAGAATCAAAGTCACATTTGACTTTTCAAAAGCCAAAAGAAAGATGATTTGCCTGATGATTTTATATATGTATAGCATGTGAGTCTTTGAAGTCTTTTCTCACATACTGTAAAGAATACAAAGTATTGAATGGAATAATGTGATTCACATTGATTAATCAGTAAATTACAGAGTTTATATACAAGAGGTTGTTAGGAGTTAGCTGTACAAATCAGTTAGAGAAACTGTACACTGAACAGAATTGCTGTTAGATAAAACAGAAAACTAACTAATCCTAACATCCCCCCTCAAACTTAGAGGGGAAAGAAGAGAGACTCTAAGTTTGTGCCGAAGTAGAGTAAATCTGGCAGCTGTGAGAGGTTTTGTGAGCACATCAGCCACTTGGTCGGATGAAGGAACATGCTTAACAATCAACTGTTTATTAGTCACTCTTTCACGAACAAAGTACAAATCCAGTTCGATGTGTTTAGTCCGAGCGTGTTGGACAGGATTAGCAGCCATAAGAACCGTGCTCAAGTTGTCACACCAAACAATTGGTGTTGAAGGAAGACAAAGATGTAACTCAGAGAGCAATGACTGAAGCCAAACCATTTCTGCAGTTAAGTGAGCAAGGCTGCGATATTCTGCCTCTGTGCTGGAACGAGACACTGTATGTTGTTTCTTAGATGACCAAGAAACCAAATTCTGACCAAAGAATACACAATACCCAGAAGTTGATCGCCTATCATCCAAATCTGATGCCCAATCTGCATCACAGAAACCAATGAGATCAAGCGAGCTGCTGGGATGAAAGGTAAGACCATAATCCAAAGTCCCACGAATATATCTGAGTATTTTCCTAAGGGCTTTCCAGTGAGACAATAGAGGTGATTGCATGAACTGTGAAACCTTGTTAACTGCAAATGATAGCTCCGGACGAGTTATAGTGGCATATTGTAATGCCCCAACCAAGCTTCTGTAAGAGGAGACATCATCAATTAACTCACTGCCTTGTGCAGAGAGTTTTTCACCAGCCGTCATTGGAGTAGGTAAGGAGTTAGCATGTTCCATTTTGGCTCTGCATAGTATATCAATAAGGTATTTGCGCTGAGATAAATGTAGACCAGTAGATGTTTTTATTAACTCAATACCAAGGAAGTATTGAGCTTCACCAAGATCCTTAAGAGAGAAAGCTGAATTCAACTCAGCAACTATGTTATCAATCACCATATTAGAACTCCCAAGCAGTAAAATATCATCTACATAGACTAGAATGAAAGTTGTATGAAAAGGAGTTACACGGATAAACAGAGATTGATCAGATTTTGCACCAGAGAAGCCAAAGTTGATTAAGGTGTGCTTTAGTCTATCAAACCAGGCCCTAGGGGCCTGTTTTAACCCATATATGGCCTTGTTAAGTTTGCACACCTTTGATGGATATACCTTGTCAATGAAACCAGGCGGTTGACTCATATAGACCTCCTCTTTGAGCAATCCATTAAGGAAAGCATTATTAACATCCAATTGCCTTATTTTCCAGCCTTTAGAGAGTGCAATAGTGAGTAAAACTCGGATTGTTGTAGGCTTGACCACAGGGCTGAAGGTGTCAGTGAAGTCAAAGCCAAATTGTTGGCTGAATCCCTTTGCAACAAGCCGTGCTTTGTGCTTCAAAATGGAACCATCAGGCTTCTCCTTAATCTTGAACAACCATCGACATCCTACTGGTTTTCGATCTGGTGGAAGATCAACTAAATCCCATGTGCCATTCTTCACAAGAGCAGAGAACTCTTCATCCATAGCAGCCTTCCAAAGTGAGTCCTGCAAAGCTTCAGTCACAGTAAGTGGTTCTTTTGAGATAATATAAGCCTTAGGCTTGTATATACCAACCTTGGATCTTGTAACCATATTGTGCATGTTAGTAGTGGCTGTGGAAGGTAATGTTGGTATAGCAGTAGATACAATCTCAGTCATAGTGTTCGGCACAGAGTTAGATGGAGGAGGGATAGAAGAAGATGGAAGATTAGGAGTTGATGAATGAGAGATGGTGGGAGAGGAAGGGAGATTCGGGTGAATGGAAGATGGAGTAGGAGAAGGTGTAGTGACAGGAACAGTTTGAGACATTGTCTCATGAGGTAAAGTGAGGGTATCGATTGGTGGTGTGGAGTGTATCTTATGAGTTGTAGGAATAGACCCTGAAGGAAGTTTAGAAGAAATAGGATTAGAAGCAGAAGGAATAGATGAACTGACCGAGGCAAACGGAAAAAGATTCTCATTAAAGATGACATCTCTAGAGATAAAGATTCGGCCA
Organism: Humulus lupulus; assembly: GCF_963169125.1. NCBI lineage: Eukaryota > Viridiplantae > Streptophyta > Magnoliopsida > Rosales > Cannabaceae > Humulus > Humulus lupulus. Next base: position 269,868,205 of record NC_084795.1, on the reverse strand, counting down.
GTAGAAGCAAGACATTTGAATCCTTTATGCTTCAATGAATAGCCCAGAAATGTACACTCCATCGATCTGTATTGCAACTTATGCGCATTGTAAGGACGAGTATTAGGGAAACAAGAGCAGCCGAATACTTTCAACTGGTTATAATCTGGAATTTTTTGAAACAAAACTTGAAAAGGACTATGACCAGACAAAACATGAGATGGTAAACGATTAATAAGAAATGCAGAAGTTCTAACAGCTTCATCCCAGAATTTCATGGGCATTGATGCATTAGCTAATAATGTCAAGGCTGTCTCCACAAGATGTCTATGCTTCCTCTCGGCAACACCATTTTGTTGGTGTGTGGTTGGGCATGAAAGTCGATGACTAATGCCCTGCTGAGTTAGATAAGAGGAAAAAGCACGAAACTCACCCCCCCAGTCAGATTGAAATGATTTAATTTTGCGACTAAATTCATTTTCTACTTGGGTTTTAAAATTTATAAATGTTTGCAAAGCCTCAGACTTAGCTTTTAAAAGATAGACCCAAGTATACCTTGAATATGCATCAATGAAATGGATATAATATTTATATCCACTGGATGAGACAATAGGAGCTGGACCCCAAAGGTCCGAATGAATGAGCTGTACGGGAGAATTATATGTAGTTTCAGAAATTGGAAAGGGAAACTTATGGATTTTTCCTAGACAGCAAGCATTACAAAAATCAGAAAATGTTTTATTAGGAATTGACAAGTTACACAACGACATTACATTTCTTACAACTTTTTCTGCAGGGTGACCCAGCCTGCTATGCCACAAATGAAAAGTAGAGTTTGAGATAACAGATGCAGAATTACATGAAGAATTACAAGGTAGATTATACTGAACAGATAAGGCAGTAGGGAAACACACTTCGGAACTAGAGGAGTGTGAGGAATCAGTGTGAGCAAAGGACATTGAAGATGTAGGGAAGGCATAGAGGCCGTTACTGAGGTTGCCTTGCATCAGCACCTCCTTGGAAACCTGATCTTTCACAAGACAAAAGTCAGGATGAAATTCAAAAAATACCTTATTATCTCTAGTGAACTGAGACACAGAAATAAGATTTTTGGTTATGTATGGAACATGAAGAACATTGTTTAAAACAAAAAACTTTGGAGATGAATGAGATTGTATAAACGCCTTACCAACATTAGATACCATCAGACCCGTACCATCACCCACATGTAATTTGTCAGATCCAAGATACTCTTGCTTCTGAATAAGATTGGAATCATCACTAGTGCAGTGATTTGTTGCTCCGGAATCAGGATACCAGCACGGATCATTAACCATATCAGCAGTAGCCACCATTGCCGACATCTGAGATTGTTGTTTATCAACTGGACCGGCTCCATAACCTGGAAAATCAGGATTAAACCGCATATAGCATTTAGAAGCAAAATGGCCCTGCTTAGAACATAGTTGGCAAATTGGGCGTGATGCACCTGGAGTGGTAAAGCCTCCGCGAGTAGATACACCAGATTGGGGATACATGCTAGGGAACATGCCTCGACCTCCAGTGGCATAGGGATTCCAGAATGCACGATTGTTGTTATTAGAGGCATTGGTGCGGCTAGAACCAGACGGATGAGTCAACGACTGAGGATTAGCAAACGGATTGGGATACACCGATCGTTTCTTGAAGCCATTCATATTAGTGAGATTCGCCATAGCTGGAGCAGAATCAAGTTCGAGATTATGTTTTTCCAGTCGATTCTCTTGAGCAAGAAGCAGCGATTCGATCTCAGCAACTGTGTACGCTTGGGTACGGGATTGAATCGAAATTATGAATACATCATAATCAGCTGGGAGACCATTAAAGATCGCACTTATATGTTCTTTTGGAGAAACAGATTGACCAACCGATTCCAATTTGTCAACCAGATTTTTGATACGAAGAAGGTATTCATTCAAGGAAAGAGATCCTTTCTTGATATTTTTCAATTGAGTTTGATATTGATCTACCTTGGCTGTTGTCTGAGTTGTGTAGTACGTATCCAAGATCGCCCAGACTTGCGCAGATGTCTTGCCACCAATCACACGCGTGAGAATGCCTTCCGTCATCGATGATAGCAGCCAAGAGTAGAGTAGCTGATCTTGTTGCTCCCATTTTATAAAATCTGGATTGATCTTGTTCGCAAATCGATCAGCTTCCGTAAGATACTTTTCTGGCGATTGGAAATCGGGATCGATGAAATCTTGAAGTGAGTGTCCACGAATTGCAGCATAAACTTGGGGACGCCATAGGAGAAAATTGTGAAGATCGAGCTTAACAGAGAGGTTGTGCGAGAAAACGACTGGAGAGAACGAGGGAGCTGAAGAACCAGTTGGATTCGCCATGAACAAACAGATTGATGAACCACAGATCAGAGTAAGCGGAAACGAAAAAAAAATGTGAAGAGAATCAGTTCGGCTCTGAAACCATGTAAAGAATACAAAGTATTGAATGGAATAATGTGATTCACATTGATTAATCAGTAAATTACAGAGTTTATATACAAGAGGTTGTTAGGAGTTAGCTGTACAAATCAGTTAGAGAAACTGTACACTGAACAGAATTGCTGTTAGATAAAACAGAAAACTAACTAATCCTAACACATACAAACATCATTTTCTTTCATTTGTAATCTTTTCTCACATGATTTGACCGATGTAGTCTTTTCACGTTTTTCTTTTCTTTCTAAAGTAACCCATGTCAATTGAACATGAAATATATGTCTATGTGTACGCATATATATTTCTTTCAGAGAAATTTTTGCATATGTTTTGGCATACATATATAAGTCACGTTGCCCGATGAGTAAAGAATACCCGATGAGTAAAGAATTTAGATCAACAATTATTTTGGTTAACTAGATTTCTACTGATTAACTAGATTTTTACATTCTTAAGTTTCGGCTTTAAAATTTAATCAAGATATTGGATTTTGGCAAGTTTTGTTTTCTTGATTTTAATGTTTAGCAAATTTTATTTTTTTTAAGAAAACTTTGACAATATAACAAAATATGAATTTTATGATTTATTATGTCTTTCATAGTTATATCTTACTTTTGGAGACATTTTGTTGGCAAAACTAAGATCAAAGTAGACCATGAACAACATGAAAATCAATTATAACTTTAGAAGATATTTAGACAGCACGATATGGAGAAATCAGATTTTCTCATATCCCCTTTGGCTATATTTCACATTTAAAGATATTTTGTGCTTATAAAACTTAGGACAAAATGAACTAAAGACAAAAAAAGAAAATCACTAAAAAATAAAAGACGTTTGGAATATCAAGAAGAAAATAGAGACAAACTTTAGTACAATTTTGACAAAGTTTTCTTCACTTTTTTTGTCTGATTTACTTCTCTTTTTATAGACTCTATTTTATGTGACTGATAGAGATGAGAAAAGTGGAGATATTACTAATGTGACTGATACTACTTTGTATAATAATAATATTATTATATTTTTATTTTATATTTTTTTTTCGTTAAACAACTCTTAGGAAGGGGCACCTGTGCAATCAAAAGCAGTTAACGTGAATTTAAGATTAGCAATGTGATTAGTGAAGCACACATACAAGCAAATATTTATACATACAGATATATATATATATATATATATATATGAACTTGAATCATCACAAAACAGCCCATTATGTTTTCACCTACTACAAGTAATATTCAATTTAGCTAATCGAAAACACAAGTCAACAATTCCCTCTAAACCCAGTACACTTCGGAGCAATATAAAATAATCAAAATGCTCCAAATTTATATATACAGGTGCTAATATATTTCATCCTAATGAAAATTATAACCAATTGGGTTGATTTCGATGATACGTTAAAATCGAAGCGAACCCCAAAATACAAAGATCAAACTGAAAAGGAAAAAATAGAGTAACTCACCCTAGAAAATCAATGAAGGGCACCCTTTTGGATAAAAATATATGGAGAGCCAAGAGTATATGAATGGCAGAGGAATAGACCAAGGATGGGTACGTACTAGAAATGGTGGTGGATGACTTCGGCGAGAGCCGAGCCGAAGTCGATACCAGGAGCGGATTTGAGCCACTCGGAGAAGGAAGGAGCCAATGTCAGGGCCAAAGAAGGTAAAGAGTCAGAGCTTCCATATATTAATCATTGGTATATATATATATATTAGAAATTCAAGAAGTTGGGAGCTTGAGGGAGATGAAGAAAGATGCCGAAAGTTGAAGAGATTTACCAAGTGGAGTTTGAGAGATGGAAAGAGAAGAGAAAATTACAACTGGAATATGATGAAAAAAATTGGCGGCTAAATGTGGAGCCAAATAAAAATGACATCAAAAATTTTGGGTGGTTTTAAGATTTTTAAATTACACACTTAAAAAAATTACTAGATTAAAAGAATTTGAAAATCAGTTTATTATTTAAATCTCTTTTAAAAACTAAACATATCCTTATTTATATTTCATTTTCTTTAATAAATATTGTGTTTTCATTTTGTAATTAAAGATTAAAAATCAAATTATCAATTTGTATAACACAAAATTACTATATAAAAAGAAAAGAAAGTTTTTTTTTTAAGAAAAATACTAGCTAATTAGTTTAAAACTATATTTTAATAATATTTTAAATTAGTTTAGTTTAACTTATTCTACATTAATAAGATATACTTCTAAAATTGCATGCTATTAGGGGTAACTAGTTACCTATTTTATAAGTAACTGGTTACCATCAGAATAACTTGTTGCTATCTTAGGGGTAATCATTTACCTATATTATGGTAACTTGGTTACCACATACTTAAATTTAGCCTTAGATAACCTAGCTTCATAATCTTAGGGGTATCTAGTTACATTTATGGCAACTTGTTACTACATACTTAAATTTAGTCTTATATATCTTAGCTACATAACTAGATAATATCCCACAAAGGCATGCGTGTTGTTAGCTACGTTCACGATATTTAATCATTTCGCTCTTGCAAAAAAATTTAACGTCATTGGTTGGGGATCCAAGCAGGGCCATTGAGTAGCAATCTTGTAAAGGTCATACAACTTCATCTTCGCATCATTATCAAGATCTAAAACAATATCTACATTACTATAAGACCCAACTAACCCATTGTTGGACCGAACAACCTCTCTAACTCAATTATTTTGTAACTCCCACTTCTTTCTACAAATGCATTATAACAATTATGAAAAACAAGAGAAGATATTTTTTTCATACTTTGGAGTGCATTACAATGTTAATCGAATGCTAGAGCTATTAAGTAAAGTGGAAGAATAACTAACGAATACGCAACTATAATATTCATGGGCATTTCATTAGTATAATACCCATAGAATGATGCTAAATACAAGCAAACAATCACTAAAGTTATGAACAGTAAAGAGAAATTCATGATTTGATGATGAATTTTATTTAGAATGTGAAGAGATGAAGAAGTTGTGCAAGTAAATGGTTGAAGGAACAAGTATTTATAGGACAAAAACTAGCCGTTATGACCGTTGGTGAATAGTGATCTGACCGTTAGAAACAGTAACCTGACCGTTGGGGATATAACTATATTTCTACTGTGGGAGTTTAACAATTATAAGTTGTTGAAGTAACTAACACATGGGAATAATTAATTTATAGATGTTAGAGAAACATTTTCAAAATAGTTTGTGAGTTAAAAGTGTTGGACTAAGTAATATAAGAAGATTGGGAAGTTTTCATTTTTTGGTTACTATTCACCAAGTACTATTCATAGTGGGTCCCACAGTAGGGTCCACATGGGTCCCACAGCGGAGTCCACCCCATGGGTCCCACATGTTGATGCAGTAGTGACACAGTGATGACTTCAGCAAATTACTATGCTTGATATTTTGAATATTTTGCTATGCTTGATATTTTAAATATTTTATTATTTTACTATGCAGCATAGTAACCCAATGTTTTCCTATAAATAGAGCCTTCCAGAATTCATTTTTTGAATTACGAAAAATCTTTCTTTCTCTCACTCTGCCTAAAAATCTTCTTAACACTCTTTTAAAGTTTTAAATCTCTAAAATCTAGGCGAAGTTCTGTCTGTAACACTAGCCTACGAAGACCTTTTGGGTAAGCTCCTTCCCGAGCCTTTCAGTTCAGTTATTTAGTTATTATATATACAGATTATTTTACTATGTCGTTATAATGTCAAAAGTTATATATAGATTATTTTTACTATGTCGTTATAATGCCAAAATTTATATATAGATTATTTTACTATGCCGTTATAATGCCAAAATTTATATATAGATTATTTTATCATGCTGTTATAATACCAAAATTTATATATAGATTATTTTACTATGTCGTTATAATGTCAAAATTTATATATATAGATTATGTTACTATGTCGTTATAATGCCCAAAAATTTATACATAGATTATTTTACCATGTCGTCATAACTTACAATGCCAAAATTGAAATATAAACTATTTTTTATGTGTCATTATAATACTAAACGTATATAGGCTATGGTCACACTTTGGACTATTATTATGTACTCTTATGACCTTATTCCCTATTATTATGGACACGTATTATGACCTGGACTTTTCCATATGACCATGACCACGACTTTTAGATCAGGACCTTGCCATGGACAACTATAGTATGACCATACGCCTGGACATAAAATAAGCAATAAAACAGGAAAAATGGAATAATAACAATTACAAGCTAACATTTCATAATGTAGATTTTATGTAAGTTAATAGTTTGTGTTTTTATCAGGAAGCTAACAATTTCGGTTGTTTTATCAGGACTCAAGGTTAGTAGAATCCTCATCTACAATACAAGTCTTTTATGTGTCTTATGTGCATTTATATGCTTTATATGTTAATCTGCCATATTGTTCTTATGCATAAGTTATTTTCAAGAATGTTATATTTATTATGCATAAGCACGCTTAATCTTCACAAATAAGTTATTGAAAGCATTAAAGTAGAAGTGCTGCTTGGGAGACCTAAGTCCCAAAAATGTAAGGAGGGAGATGTAATTCCCTATATGATGAATGTTTATGAGGGAGAAATTCCCTATTATCATGTTTATGTTCAGGTGGGAATGTGATTCCTAATGTAATGCCGGCAGCAGCATCCTCTAGGGCCCAAAAGAAAGGAAAGTGGAAGAAAGAAAGAAAATACATATAACATGTTGCACGTTTATGCATATGAGGTAGTTATTCTGCTTACTGAGCCTTAGCTCATTAGACAATGTCTTGTATTGTAGGTAAGATGCATCAAATATAAATCGTTGATGAGTATATGTGGAGCCAACATGACTGTACATATGGGGCTGACCTGAAGGGAGTGGAGTTCTGCTATGCTATTTTATAAATAAACGATAAACTTGATTTTATATTTATATTTCATAAAAAGTATTTTGTGAACTTTATAATTTACATAAAGCTTTAAAAGTATTTCATGAACTTTGTAATTTACATAAAGCTTTTCAATTTATCAGTTGGATACATCTCTAATTCTACGTTAAGGTGTAGTAACGCCACGAAAATTATTTAGAAAAGTATTAAGATTTGTATGTAAGATAAAGTTTTTATTTAGTTGTGGGTATTGTATGGTTTGAAGTTGATAGCCCAGCCCAGTTGACAAGCCCAATTACATTGGACCCTACTAGCATAAAACACCAAATGAAGAAGTGGGAAGAGTACTCAAACGTGGAAGGGCAGAGGGAAACAAATGATGCCAAGACTGAAGAAAGAGAGGGAGCTGGGAACAAGGAGAAGGAATTGGCGCGTAAGGACAGGGTGCAAGTGAGGCCTCGGAGGCTCAAAGATTATGTGTTGCACTTAGGCTGTTGAGGAGAGAGAGAGGGTTGTAACCAATTTCTGTTATGCTCTTGGGAGGATTGCTGAGTATAAATTGAATTTTGTTTACAATTATGGATTTTAGATTGTTAATTGTAATAGTTGAAATTGCTAAAGGAGATTTGCACTGTCTCGAAGAGTGCCCATTACCAACACTGGTGCTTTCATCGAGTCTTCACCATGAAGAACGAGGAGATCGCAGCTATATTGCAGGCCTTGGACCTCAAGTGGGAGCAACGTTCGGAGTCGCAGCTGGAGCATTTCAAGGTGCTTTTGGAGCAGCACACGAAGAAGACAGAAGAGACACTCTCTAAGGTACCTTCATTGTCATCTCCGATCATGGGCGGAGACGGGAGTGTTGTGCGTGACTCAGGTCGCTCGGGGGGCAGGCGCTCGGATACTGAAACGGATAACAGAGACGTGAATTCAATACTCAAAACTCTGAGAGTCAAGGTTCCCAGATTCGATGGTTCGAATGTGGAGGACTGGGTTTATAAGATCAACAAGTTTTTTGATCTTCATCGTGTGGAACTGACTATGAGACTTTCTATTGTTGCCTTTCATTTGGACGGGGTACCATCGACTTGGTTCCAATGGATGGAGAAGGGGGGGTCGTTTTCAGATTGGGAGGCATTTCTTCGAGCATTACAGCTGTGCTTTGGAGCCTCCATTTATGATGACCCATTGGGAAGGATTTCAAAACTTACTCAGCTGGGCAAAGTGTCAGATTATCGTGTTGAATTCGAATCACTCATGCCGCGGATTACTGGAGTGCAGGAGTCTATGTTTTTGAATTTTTTCATTTGGTGGTTGAAGCTGGAAATTCGAAGGGAGTTGCTGATGGTTAAACCAGTCGATCTGGCTGATGCTATGGCGAAGGCTCAGTTATTTGAGGAGCGTTACGACGACTTTACGACCTGTACTCGAAGTGACATTGGGCGATCTGGGTGGGCGTCTTGCACAGCGACTGGGTCTCACGGGTCACCATCATCCCTACAGGCAGCTCCCAAAACCAGTTCCAATACTCACGGGTCTTCTAGTACTACATCGATACGAACGGGTACTCACTCTCTCCCTGTTAAACGGCTTACTCCAGCAGAGTTGAAGGATAGGAGGGACCGTGGGGTATGCTTTACGTGTGATGAAAAATTCAGTTATGGACACAAATGCAAGAATCGAATGCTTCTTTTATGCCAAGAAGATGATGACTGTCATGTTCTTAAGGAAGCTGAGATGCAGGAGTTTGAGGAAGTAGGGAAGGAAGAAGTCAGCCTGAATTCCCTCTCTAATTTGATGAATCCGTGAATTTTCCTGATAAAGGCCACACACGGGAAGGAAACCTTAGAGGTCCTTGTGGATACCGGAAGTAACAACAACTTCATTCAAGAATCGTTGGCTGCCCAACTGAAGCTTCCCTGTGAGGATACAAGAAGATTCAAAGTGTATATGGGAAATGGTAACTTTTTGCTATGTACAAAGATATGCAAGGAGGTTGAGCTGGTTCTGCAAGGCCACAAATTCATGGTGGATTTGTATGTATTTCCTATATGCGGGTTGGATGTTGTCTTGGGGATGCAATGGCTTCAGACTTTAGGGCCGTGTGTGCACGATCATAAAGCTCTCACCATGGAATTTAATTGGCAGGGAAGTGTGGTGAAGTTGGCTGGTTCTACAGAGGTGTCGGCACACCAGTTAACATATACTCAGTTTCATGCCCTATTACGTGAATGAGATATCAAAGAGGTGTTCTGTTTGTCTGCAGTGTTGGCTGAACCTACTTCTAAGGGTGCAGAAATTACCAGCGTGGAAGCCAAACTGCCGAAGGAGGGACATGGTTTACTTACTAAGTTTGCTGCAGTTTTTGAAGAGCCCAAGCAGCTTCCTCCTTACCGTGGTGTTGACCACAGAGTTTTTTTGCAGCTAAGTACTAAACCTATCAATGTCCGACCATATAGGTACCCGCATTTTCAGAAGGATGTTATAGAAAAACTTGTCAAAGAGATGAGTGATGTGGGGTTCATTCGACCAAGCACCAGCCCATATTCGTCTCCCGTGCTCTTGGTGAAAAAGAAAGACGGAACATGGCGTTTCTGTGTGGACTATCGGGTACTTAATGGCATCACTGTTAAGGACAGATTTCCTATTCCCACAATTGATGAATTATTGGATGAGTTGGGGACAGCAGCGGTTTTCTCAAAATTGGATCTTCGCGCCGGGTACCATCAAATTAGAATGGATCGTTGAGATATACACAAGACAGCCTTTCGAACTCACGAGGGTCATTATGAGTTCTTGGTAATGCCATTCGGGCTTACCAACGCCCCGTCAACCTTTCAAGCCGCAATGAATCAAGTTTTCCGCCCATACTTACGTCAATTTGCCATTGTTTTCTTCGATGATATTTTGGTCTACAGCAACAACACCCATGACCATGTTCAGCATCTCGAAATGGTGTTACAGCTGCTCCAACAACATAGTTTTTTCGCCAAAGCTAGTAAGTGTCAATTTTTTCAACATACCATTGAGTATCTGGGTCATATAGTATCGTATCAAGCAGTTAAGGCGGATCCTTCCAAGATTTCAGCTATGGTGGATTGGCCGGTCCTGAAGAATGTAAAATAGTTGCATGGATTCCTTGGCCTCACAGGGTATTATTGCAGATTTGTCGCTCATTATGCAGCCATAGCCGCGCCACTCACTGAGTTACTTAAGAAGGACAATTTCAAATGGTCTACCGAAGCAGCAGCTGCTTTCGATAACCTTAAACAGGCCATGACAGCCACTCCCGTGTTACGATTGCCCGACTTCTCTAAAGAGTTCGTAGTGGAAACAGATGCATCCAATGTCGGCATTGGAGGGGTCCTAATGCAAGAGGAACATCCTGTCGCTTATTACAGCAAAAAACTGGGACCACGATTTGCAGGAGCTTCGGTCTACAGCAGGGAAATGCGAGCTATCGTAGAAGCAGTCACCAAATGGCGACAATATTTGTTGGGACGCCATTTTTTCATTCGCACAGACCATAAAAGCCTCAAAGAATTATTGACTCAAGTCATTCAGACTCCCGAACAGCAACAGTTTCTCTATAAGCTCCTTGGTTTCCAATTTTCTATTGAATATAAAGCTGGCAAGCAGAATTTGGCGACTAATGCGCTCTCTAGGCAGCATGGTGTTGTTTTTTCTACTCTTCATATGGCAATCAGTTCTGGTGGTTTTGAATTTCTAGAGGCTTTACGCCAGGAAAATATTACATGCCTAGACCTGAGACAGCTTCATATTCAGTACGGAAAAGGAGAGTTGGACACTGACTTGTACTCGGTTAGGGAGGGACTCTTGTATTTCAGGCAATGATTCTTCATCAGTGAGCACTCTAACTTAAAGTCACAGTTACTCAAAGAGTTCCATGCCTCTCCAATAGGAGGACACGCTGGGGTAGAAAGAACCTTTCTGCGACTTGGAGCAAATTTTTTTGGAAGGGGATGCACAAGGATGTACGCAAATTTGTACAAGCATGCTTAACGTGTCAAACGGTCAAGTATTCACCCACAGCTCCATATGGTTTGTTACAACCTTTGGCCATTCCGGAACGTGTTTGGGAGGATTTGGCCATGGATTTTATCGTGGGGTTGCCAAATTCACATGGGGTCACCACACATATTGGTAGTCATCGACCGCCTTACCAAATATGCTCACTTTGGAGCATTGCCAAACCATTATTCGGCCACCAAAGTAGCTGAACTCTTCTCTAACATGGTCATTCGTTTACATGGACTACCGCGCACAATTGTCTCCGACCGCGATCCCATTTTTACCAGTGCATTTTGGAAGAGGCTCTTTGAACTAATGGGCACCACACTTAAGATGAGCTCAGCATATCACCCCTAAACGGACAGTCAAACAGAAGTTACAAATCGTTATGTGGAACAATACTTGAGAGCATTCACAGCGGATAATCCGAAACAGTGGAGCAAATTTCTATCCTAGGCAGAATATCACTACAATACAAGCTTCCATTCGGCAATTGGGATGACACCTTTTCAAGCAGTATATGGTAGACCGCCCCCTACTATTCCGTCGTATATCCGGGGAGCCACTTCAATACAAGCAGTAGAGAATGATCTGTTGACGCGAGACGACATTCTGCAACAGCTGAAAACTAACTTGCAACAAGCTCAAAATCGTATGAGGCAGCAAGCAAACAAGAGACGTAGGGATATTCAATTCAAGCTGGGGGATTTGGTATTAGTTAAGTTGCAGCCTTACCGCCAAACAACAGTCGCCAATAGACTTAACTCAAAGCTTTGCAGAAGATACTTTGGTCCTTTCGAGATTGTAGCCAGAGCAGGTCCGGTGGCCTATACTCTTAAACTCCCACAAGGCAGCCGCATTCACCCAACTTTTCATGTGTCCCTACTCAGGCCTTACCATGGCACAGAAACATTCAGCTGCTATCCTTACCAGAACTCACCCTTGCTAATCGTCCTGTGATGACTCCATTGGCTGTATTGGCAACACGCATTCACTTTGTTCACAATAAGGTTGTTCGACAGGTATTGGTGTAGTGGACTCTCAGCCCGCCCGAGGATGCCACCTGGGAGGATTTACATTCTTTTTGCCGTCTTTACGACCTGCCCAACCTTGAGGACAAGGTTGTATTCGGAGAGGGGAGTAGTGATAGCCCAGCCCAGTTGACAAGCCCAATTACATTGGACCCTACTAGCATAAAACACCAAATGAAGAAGTGGGAAGAGTACTCAAACGTGGAAGGGCAGAGGGAAACAAATGATGCCAAGACTGAAGAAAGAGAAGGAGCTGGGAACAAGGAGAAGGAATTGGCGCGTAAGGACAGGGTGCAAGTGAGGCCTCGGAGGCTCAAAGATTATGTGTTGCGCTTAGGCCGTTGAGGAGAGAGAGAGGGTTGTAACCAATTTCTGTTATGCTCTTGGGATGATTGCTGAGTATAAATTGAATTTTGTTTACAATTATGGATTTTAGATTGTTAATTGTAATAGTTGAAATTGCTAAAGGAGATTTGCACTGTCTCGAAGAGTGCCCATTACCAACAGAAGTTATGAACATTAGTTTATGTATTGTTTAATAATTTTTTTTAAAAAATTTAGAATTTCAGTATTGTCGTATTCAGATTAACCTTTGTTTTTACATTATATATATGTATGTTAAGAAAGAAGGTCGTTACAGAGTGATATCAGAGCAGATCGGTTTTTTTTCTAGTGAAGTTTTTTTTTTCTTTTATATAAAGTATTCCCTAAAAAAATAATAAATAAGATATATAGAGAGAGGAGGATGCGTAAAAGAATTGGCCTTTGAATTGTTGGTAAAGGCAACAAATAGTGTATTTATGATTTTGTACTATGTTTGAACAAACACGTAATCAAATGCAGTGAGTGCCCCAACTCAACGGGAAACTTAAATTCGTGTATATATGGCTATGTGCTTTCACGTTCTTAATTCATGCCTATAAATAGCACAATTAATTGATGTTTGATGATTATGATATTCTAATTTCATTTCTATATTACTACGAATTAACTTTTATCTCTCTAAATATCGCCTTTCATTTTATGGATAAGATGGACTTGAAACCAAAGTTTGCCCAGAAGATCTTTGAGGGAGAAGGAGGAGAATACCACAGCTGGTCAAGCAAGGATTTCCCGTTGCTTCCGGAGAACAAGATAGGCGGCGGTGTTCTTCTTCTCAACCCTCGTGGATTTGCTCTCCCTCACTATGCTGATTGCTCTAAGATTGGCTTTGTTCTTCAAGGTATAAATATATATATAATCTTATTTCTTCATCTTTTTACTTTTTATTAGAATGGTGATATATATATAATGAGAAAGTAATCATAGCTCTATACTCAGCTTTAGCAAAAGATCTAAAAAAAAAAGTATGTTACTTTTTGCTTTTTTCATGATATTAAGGAACCAAAACTCAGAAAAATGAATACAAGGTCTGATGGCTGGCCCAAGCAAATTCGGGGCTGTAGGGGAGCACAAAAAATGAGGATTGTTTTAAAAGTATTTTTCCTTTTAAATTGCAATATTAATATAATTTGATGCAGATTTTTTTCATTGGGAATTTGATGCATATTTTATGTTGGATATTTTTTTTTTCTAACTCTAAACTACTACCTATAAAACTTAGATATAGACTTACAAGGAATATGTCATTTTTCAGCCAATTATTTTTCTATGAATAGTAAATTTTAGTATTTGATACAAAATAATCTAACACTAACTATGTAAATTTTGAAATAGAGATAAACAATCTATTATAATTTAATTATCTTGTTTGTCATCTTTTTGTGTTCCATTTCCTTTTTTGTTTTGTTTTTCTCTCATTATTATTTTTATTATATTTTCCACACATTTATAAGTGATTTTACATTAGTCATTTATCAGTCTACATTAATCTTATATAAAATGTAATATATACATATATAGATTATATTGAAGATGAAGTCTCGGAGGCTTTAGGCAACTGCCTCACCTACCTTAAGGTGAGGCCGGCACTAGATGCTTATACAAGGAAAAGAGAAAACTAGTGTAACACTAAGCAGTTATTACTTACAACGTAACTAATTATCCTAGCTGGCCTAATGGCTAATATATATATAAAATAACTACTGCTAAAATCAAATGATATCACAACACTAATTTGTATATCAACCTAAAATAAGCTTCATTAGCATGCATATGATCAATTATATAATATTCGTGTTGATTGATGTTATTACAGGCAATGATGGAGTAGTAGGAATGGTATTCCCTAAGGCAACAAAAGAAGTGGTGGTGAAGCTCAAGGAAGGAGACATCATTCCGGTGCCACTAGGATCACTCTCATGGTGGTTCAACCAAGGAGATAACAATTCCAATCTCAAAATAGTGTTCTTGGGAAAGACAAACGACGCTCACATTCCCGGAGAGTTCACCTATTTCCTTCAAACAGGTCGCTTAGGAGTCTTAGCAGGCTTCTCAAATGATTTCATTTCCCAAGCATTTGGTCTCACCTCAGATGAGACAGATACGATGGCCAACAGCCAAGATGGCTCTTTGATCATCACAGTTCCAAAAGACAAAACCCTACCAAAACCCCACCATGGAAATGGTGATCCTATCACCAAGGAAATGGTTCATAACATAGATTCTTCTTTTCCACATGGCCTTAGAGTCGAGAAGGAGAGCACTGGAGCTTGGACTACATTGACTCAAGCAGAGTTTCCTTTCCTTGAAAAAGTTGGGTTGAGCACTAGTTTGATTGAACTGGGTGCCAATACCATGAGTTCACCAATTTACACCACTGATTCCAGTGCTAAGATGATTTATGTTGTGTCCGGGAGTGGTCGTGTCCAGATTGTGGGCATTAATGGGAAAAGGGTTTTGGACGCTGAAGTCGAAGCTGGCCATTTGGTGGTTGTGCCAAGGTTCTTTGTGGTTGCTGCCATTGCTGGGGAACAAGGTTTAGTCTGCCTCTCTGTCATAACAAGCTCACTGTAAGTATATAATTTCAATTTCTGTCTTAGCTAATTTTAAGAACGATAGCTTATATTGTTTTCTTGAGCAACAATCTAGTTTGTTAAATACACTTTCAAAACAATACGTGATCACTTTTCACAAACTATACATTTTTTTTAATCTTTTTGTTGTCTAGATTTGTTTTTTTTTAGTTAACTATATGTTTTTCAGGTGGGTTAATTAGTCTAAATAGATTTTGATGCGAGCTAGAAATATATACATATGGTATGAATTTACGAAATGGTCTTATCTAAAATGATTATTTTGCAATATATGGATGATCTTAAGACTATGCTTCTCTATAGTTTTTTTTTCTGTCTTTTTGACATTATATATAGAGATATTCAATAAACACATATTTATATATTATTTACATTATATATATATATATATAAAAAAACCCCTTATATCAAGTTTATTTGATAGTATAATTTTTTTTTAAAATAGTGTTTTTAAAATAAAAAATGCGTGCAATTATAATGTATGTATTTATATACTTTTATAATATACTCACTATATATACTAGCTAGTCTGTAGTAGATAAGTATGGATTCAAATGATAGTAGTATTATCAGTTATATAATTAACGATTATAGTGAAGTTGCATCGATCTTAATAATTATTTATGTATTGTACATATTATAATAATTTTTATTATTTTTATTTTATTTTGGTAGGCCTATTTTAGAGGATATTGCAAGCAACCAATCAAGCTTCGCTGCTTTGTCCGAAGAGGTGTTACAAGTGTCGCTTAATGTGAAGGCAGACTTTGCAGAACTTGTCAAGTCAAAGATTAGAAAAAGCTCCCTCATCCTAGCATCAAAACATAATTAATTTTCATGCATCCATCATTTCTACATGTATTAATTCGGTACAAGTTTATTGGTTTCCTTGGATGCATATGTGATGTGTTCTCAATAAAGTTCTAAGAACAATATTAATAGCATTTAGTCCATTCTCTTTATCAAAATGTTGGACATTTTCATAAGGTTTGTTTAATTTTAATGTTATAATAAATTATTCCTTTCCGTTATGATTTGTTTCTTGCTCCATTTCTCATAGTAAAATTAATTAGTTGTGGATTGAATTTGATTGAGTAATGCTCTCAACTTCTTACTTGGCCAACTTAAAATTGGAAAGATAGAAAAATTACATGACATGTTTTCCATTGGGTGTGAATTCATAGACCAATATTTGCTCTTCTTATCAATATTTGCTCCAAACAAAAACCAAAAATAAGGCCAGCTTGCAGAACTTATCAAGTCAAATATTAGAAAAAGCTCCAAAGATAACTAATTTTCATTAATAAATATTGTTATAAGTCATAATTCGGTACAATTAAGCTTGTTATTTCCTTCGCATGAAGATTTATAATATTGTTACACGCACTACTAAAATTAGGGGTTCACCATCGGTTTTGCATCGACGTTTTTGTCAATTGCGTTGGTTTTGCAAATGATGTTGTTGAAGGCGACACAATTGAGATGGTCAGAAGCGTCGGTCTGTAACTGGTGTTGTTGGACAGATGCGTCGATCTATAACCGATGCTTCTGAGTGGCGAATGCGTCGGTCTGTAACCGACGCTTCTAACCTACAAATGTGTCGGTTACAGATCGACGACAAGGTTTTGTGTCAGTGTAGAACCGACACTGATGAGTTTAAAAGTTGTATCATGCAAACTATTTCTTTCATTTTCCCCCGCAGCAAAACAAAAGCAGAAACAGAAGCAGAAAGACAGAAACATAAATATATATATGTATCAAAAGTATATATTTATATGAAACTATATATACAATGGTTGAGATATATAATTCAAAAAATAATATCCATGTACTCGAGGGAAAACAATGATTAAATTTCTAATCAAAATCTACTAACTTAACCATTGTTTAGAAACAAAAAATAAGTTAGTAACTAATCTAAGCTCATTGTTTAGAGACAAAAGATAAGTTAGCTAGTAAACTATTCTAAGTCAAGATCGACATATGACTCAAAAAATTATATTCATACTCGATCGATATATGGAGGTACATACTAGTTGGCACTAGTTCTCATCAAACACTGAGATGAGGTAGAATTGACTCCGCCCATTCATCTCGTATGGCATTGATTTCTTCAAGCGAGTACACCATTGTGCTTTTGAACTACAAATTGTTGACCACGATTTTGGCCAACTGCGAGTAGACGCAAAAACGACAATAAACCTTGAATAGAAAATAAATAACACAAGGAATTTTATAGTGGTTCAGCCCCAATTTGTTGGTAATAGCCTAATCCACTGGGAGTTATGATATATATAGTCTACACTTAAGATCAGATGAACCTGAGCCAATTGTGTTTCTTAAGTGTAAGTAGAAAAATACAAAGTTTCTCTCTCTAGAGAATACAAGCTTTCTCTCTCTAAGCTCTCTTAGAAAATGCCCTAAGAATACCCCAAGTCACAGTCCCAAAATCTCAAAATTAAAAAGTCTCAAAATCTCCACAAAAGATCAAATCCTTAAAATGATGCCATGAGCTCTTTATTTATAGGCTCATGGATTGTACATGAAAAATATCTTCGTTTTGACGGGGTCTTTGGTTGTTTCAACAAACTTTAATTAATAAATAATAAACAAATTTAAATCACAACAATATAGCTATTACTTCTGGATATTTGAGAGATTCGCAAGGCGGTTGCGAGCTATTCAGGTTGAAGTCGTTACTAAGGTTCTATAAAGAAGTCACTAGGCAGTTAACTCCTGAGATTCTGACACATTCGGTCAGCTACACTCCTCAATCTGACATAGCTGGTCGGATGAAACCCATTTCTAAGATGACTAGTCAGGTGAAACCAATCTATGAGATGACTGGTCAGGTGAACAACGTGTCCGGTCAGGTGAGTCCCTCTCCGAGATGACCGGTCGGCCAATCCGTGCCTCTGGTCGGGTGAGACTTCTCCCTGACGAGACAAAAATATTCTCCGATGTAGCTGGTCGGGCACAACGTCTTACTGAAGTGACTGGTCGGCCAAAACACATTACTGGTCGACCAAGACACAATACTGGTCTGGTAGAATGCCTCACTGGTCGGTCAAAAACCTTACCTAGTCGGACAAATCACTTCCTGACTAGGTAAATCTATTTCCTAACCAGTAATATCATAACTCCGCAAGTCAACTTCCAACCTTTGCACTTCTTTAGTCAACACATTTATTGACTATTAATGTGTCATTTACTGACCATGCATTGCCACTTATCCCATCCGATTGCCATGTCATCGAACAAAATTTTGGGGATAACATTTGCCCCCCAAGTTTATTATATGATTTTCTCATATGATAAACTTTTCTTCTAACTGATAGTTATTCATGTCGTCCAAAAGCATGTCCCTAGTCAGTAATAATAACCTTGGTATTTTCTGTGGAAAACGTGTTTGTGCCCCACGAGTTTGAGTGTATTTGTGCTCTATGAATAAAATTCTGTTTAAACTTCACGGCTTAGACAATTTTTTACAATCCCAATCGGGCATGTCTTGTACTGCTCGGCTGTTGCTTTGAATTTATGTTTTACTGCTCAGAATAATGGGTACCCGGCCGCGTTTAAGTTTTGTAAGCAGCTCAGAATGAGCTTTCTCTGACTGTTTTGGGTAACCCATCGGATTGCTTCATCAGCCTATTTTCATTTTTCAGATTCTCAAATTTGATCATTGCTGATCGGATTGGCTGCTCATATTTTCTGAGAACCGATTGGACCACCAAGCTACCCCTTGATTCTCACTGAGCCGGCCGGATGCCATTGAATTGGCTCCTCGACACTTGGTCACACACCACTCGGATGTCGTGACCCCTCGGAAACCTCTAGCCATTTGGACAATTTTGGCCCTTTGTAGCCCAAATAGCTCATCGGCATCACCCTTAGCTGCTCAGACCTCTTGTAGCTACTCGGGCATTCTCGGCTGCCCTGGTTCTTCAGAACCCACCAAGCTGCTCGGCCTATGCACCCTAACCACTATGTTGTCTTGACTCAGAAATGCTTAACCGGTCGGGTGCATCCTTAGTCGATCAGTCATCACCTTGGCCCTTCGAAACTCCTGCAAGCTGCTCAGATACCTCCTAGCCACTCGAGTAATTGAGCTACTCAGATAGTATTAGCCGTTCGAAACACACACCTACTGCTCGAATAGTCTCACATCTGCTAAGCCACAAACATCACCCAAGCACAAGAATACATAACCCCAATCGGCTTGGCCTTGAACTGTGTCGTGTGACCAAAAAAATTTTTTTGCATCAAATTATCACTACTACTCTCATACATTTTTATTTGGGCAGTAAAATGTTTTCACTCCGTGTATTTTTTGTAGATGAATCGTTTTGACTATAGGGGAGGTGACAACCAAACAGACTCTGATTCCTCTTCTCCCGCTTCAAGTGATACCCTTCCGACCAGTGATTCTTCTTCCAAATCTCAAAGACAACGAACTCCGGAAGACCGTCTTCATCGTCTCAAGAAAATCCTTCAGTGATCAACTTTATACTTCCTTCACAAAGATCAGTTCCTTAAGCAGCAACGTAAACATCAACCGATGAGGGTGAAAAAGTCCAATCGACTCCCTCGGGAACAAGATCCTCATGTAGCTCGAAGAGCGACACAAAAGGTAGTGGAACGCGATCCATTAGCTAGAGAACACTTGGTAGAAGAAGCTCAAACTAAAGCTTCTCCAAGGCCTCATCGCCAGGTCCGGAAAGCTGGTAAACCCAGGAAAAATGCCACCTAGACTTTTATAACTGAGATTCAACAAACAACTGCTCTAAATCAAGAAAAGATGAAGATGGCACGCCTTCTTGGTTCATAGCTAAAGCCTCCAAACTCAACTCCAAAATGCTCGATAAACACATTCAGGCTTCGGGCCTTGAAGGAATAAATGTGATATGTCCGCAACCTAACCAGAAAGCTAATAATCCTGATGGAACTTATTGCGCCTGGTTTAGATACCATGTTTATGCAGAAGCTACTATCCCTCTGCATTCTTTCTTTTGGTCAGTAGCAGATTACTTCAATGTTTCTCCTTTCTAGATTGCTCCAAACGGAATTCAAGCACTATCTGCTCTATATATTCTCTATCACTTCCAGGGCTGGAATCCATCTACTCCTCATGAAGTGCATTACCTTTTTGACTTAATCTCATATTGGAATGAGAGGGTCGAGATTAATATAATGAACTTATAGTAAAATAAAGTTATGGAATCTTTAGATTAATTACTGCTAGTACGGTTCGCTAGTATTTTGAATACAAGTGACCTAGATCCGGGTCACTAGTGTAGTAGGACACTTTAGTGAAGGTACTGTAATGCCCCAAAATCCCTAATAAGGTTTAGGACCTTGATTTAGAGGTCGGGAGGGCCATAATTGATTTATTATATTATTAAATGATTATATGCATGTTTATGTTAATTATATTATTATATGATGATAAATGCATGCATATGGGTCCACATTTTATTATAAGGGCATTTTGGTAATTTGGCCTGTTGAGGGCGTGATTGTGTATTTTCATGCATGTGGGTGAATTATAAATAATACAACATTATATGTGGATTGGTTTGGGCCATTCGGCATGAGACGATCATGGAATGCAAGTTTTCGGTCTGGTCATAAAGGGATTAGTATCGGGTCATAAAGGGATTAGTATCGGGGCTCGGGGTGAGTCTCGGGGTGATTTAAGGATTAGAACATTACTAGGAATTAAAGGGTAATGGTATATTATTTATTGGCATCAGAGAATATTGAGAATACCAGGAATTGGAGGGTGTTAATTATGATTAACGAGATAGGCGGGAAAAGACGATTTTGCCCTTGGTGGTTGTTAAGGATTTTATTTAGGCATGAGGGCAATTAAGTCTTTTCACCCTAAGCTTATAATTAGCCATTAGAAGGTTGTGGAAGTGAACCAAAAATAGAGTCTCCTTCACCTTCTCTCGTACATCATTTCTCTCCCATTTCTCTTTGAATTTTCAAGCTCTTTTTGAGGAATCAAGCCAGGGAACCAAGTCTTGATGATCTAGGGTTGTGTTCCACCATTGAAGTGGGTGTGATTTTGTGATTGGGGTGAGCTTTTAGCCATTAAAACTCTTGTTCTTGCTCTGTTTTTCTATTTGAGTTTCAGCTGGTTTTTGGGTTGGATAATGAGAATTCAAAGAGATTTTGGCAAGGGATTCTTGGGTTATGATTCCTAGGTTATGTGTAGATGATATTTGGGTTCAATTGGGGGGTTTAAATGGTGTTTGGAAGCTTTAGAATCAGGTTGGAAATGGTGGAATCAAAGGAGCGAAGAACCAGGGCGGTTCTGGTTGGTGCTAGCGCCATAGCGCCCACCTATGGGCGCTACAGCGCTAGCCAGGGCAGATCTGGCTCTGGTTGTAGCGCCTAGGCACTAGGGGATAGCGCTATAGCACTACCCTATTTTTCAGGATTCTCGCTTTGGGTTTTTTTAAGGGTTTTATGCTCGGGGTTTCAATCCTTAAGGCTCGGGATCGAATCTACTCACCGTTTGGGTACAATTCGGGGTTTCGGGAGTGAGGTTTAGGTTATGGACCTTTCATTGCTCATTTTCATTAATGATAATTATAATTTGTTATGACTAGGTGACCGCTAAGGGATTAAAGAAGTGATCGTTCTCAAGGGTCGTTCTATTAATGTTTCTCGCTCGAACCAGAGGTAAGAAAATTGCACCCCGTATATGACATGTGTTGACTGCGTTTTTAGCCAACGACGTGAGAACGTCAATAATGACAAGCCTTCAAGAGAAATAAAAACGACAACAGACGGTATAAACAAGAAAAGTAAATAACACAAGAGATTTTTATAGTGGTTCAGCTCCGATTGTCGGTAATAGCCTAATCCACTTAGAGTTGTGATTTATAAATCTATACTCAAGATCAGATGGATTGTGCCAACTGAGTTTCTTCAGTACAGATTGTGAAAATACAAGAATTCTCTCTAATTTCAGCACTTTCTCTCTCTAGAATAGACAGACCCAATTTTCTCTCTCTAGAAAGAAGAAGCCCAAGAAGAACCCCTCTCTCATCCCATAAGTTCTCTATTTATAGACCTGGGATCCTCAACTGATATCCCCTTATAATAGGGATATTTTATTATATTTATTACATTTATATTACAAATAAACATTCAAAATTCGAAATGTAACAAACCCCCCATTTGTGGGAAGAATGAGAGATTCCCGCGTATGTTGTTGAAGTTGTGTCTGACTTAGTCTCCTCTAGCTAGTTGGTCCACCTCCTACTCACTACCCATGCAAGTGCTGGTTGAACATGCATGGTGGTAGGATATGCATGGTGGTAGGACATGTTTTTGGTGGGTTGAACGTGCATGGTGGTAGGAGATGCACTTCTCTCCTCTAACATGCACTCTCCTCTAGCATGCCATGTTCCTCCTTGAACCAATCTCCTTGGCTTCTCCTCGGACCAAGGTGGTCTGAGGCAACCTCCTTGGAACCTCACCTTGAACAACATTGAGGGAACCTCACCTTGGACAACATTGAGGGAACCTCACCTTGGACAACATTGAGGGAACCTCACCTTGGACAACATTGAGGGAACCTCACCTTGGACAACATTGAGGGAACCTCACCTTGGACAACATTGAGGCAACCTCACCTTGGACAACATTGAGGCAACCTCCTTTAGCATCTCCCAAACATGTCTGATCGAACATTGTATAGACTTTCCTTATGAAAGTCTAAGTCTCCATTCTCTTGCATGAGACTCATCCTCCTTAGCTATTTACCTTGGACACGTTCGAGCCAACACTTAGAAAACCTTGGGAGGCTTACCTCCTACACACCCTTGGGGTCTCCTAGGACCACACCCTCCTTGGGGTCTCCTAGGACCATTCCCCTTAACTCTCCTAGAATGCACCTTCCTATTTTTTGGGTATAACATGCATGGTTATCATTGAGGCATGTTGAGTGTTTAAATGTGATGCATGAGAAACATGTGGTTAGGGCATGCCATGAATGTTAAATATGAGATTGATCAGAGCCTAAGTCTATGTGTTTGTGAATGATCCTAATTATGCTAGCAGTTGTTAAGTAAGCATGTTGAATGCCCTATATTCGGATATTCGGATATTTGACATATGATATATGTCTGGTAGCATTGCTTACTTATGCATGGCACTGCCTTACTAGTCAGAATCGGCAATGGTGTCAGAACTAGCTGTGAAGCTGTGACCTACTAGTCAAGTTCAACAGTAGTTTTGAGCACTGGTCGCATGTTACTGACCTAAGAGTCAGGAGCAGCATAAGCGTCGAGAACACAGAGTCGATGAAAGATTAGATCTAATCGACATCTGCATTGAATGCTTCATTATGAGCATTAATGCCGGACCGACCCTAAGTTCGATGAAAACTAAAAGCACTTGCCTAGTTCTATGACTAGTTACTCAGAGCCAGGGCCAAAGGCCCAGGTGACTCTATTGTCACATGGCTAAGGGAACGGAACCCACAGTTGTGACTCTATGGTCACTCTCTTGGTTTACACTGGTGGTTTGCCTAGTTCTATGACTAGTTACTGAGAGTCGGGGCCAGAAGGCCCAGGTGATCGTATCGTCACATGGCTAGAAGGAACAAAACCCACACTAGTGACTCTATGGTCACTTGATTGGTTTGCATTGGTGACTTTCTTATCAATCACTTATTCTGTTTAAGCTAGTGACGTGATCACTTATTTGTAAAGGGAACAGAACCCACCTTAGTGACTTTTACAATTGTCACTCTTCTATTTAGGGCTAAAAGTCCTGGATGATCATTATGATCATTGTTTGATATTATATTCTTGCTATATTGAGTTTTCCTGCTGGGCTTCGGCTCACGGGTGCTATGTGGTGCAGGTAAAGGCAAAAGAAAGTTGGACCATCCTTGAGTTGGAGAGCTTAGGTGACGATGTATACATATGCAGCTGCTCGACCGCCACGGTCGAAGGTTTAAAGAGGAACTAGGGTTAAACCCTATTTTACCGCCTAGGTCGGCTGGTTGTAAAGATTTTGTTGTAATAAACCTTTAAATTATATATTTTTTGGGATCCCAATGTATACAGTAAACGTTCTAGTGAAACGTTATATCTTAACCAAAATTGTTAATCCTAAATCGCTAATCATACTTAGTTACATGATTATGGCCAAATGACTCGATTAGCGAGTTTAGCACTGTTTAAAAGGCACACTGTAATGGTCACTGGAGTATAGGGCGCTACAACTTGGTACCAGAGCGAGCCAAGGTTAAGAGTTCCTGAAGACAAGCTGGGCATGTACACTCGTCACTGAAGATAGCTTCACTCAGGGAATGGTAACTATTTCTGTAGTTATGTGCTTAACTGCTTAAATAGAAAGTAAATGCTTTACCTGCACATTGTATTGGGGAGCATGAGATTCTGATAGAGCCTGGCTCTTGATTATTGAAATGATTATATGATTACTCGCTCCGTGAACATATATGAATGTGATTATATTATTACCTTCTCCATGAATATATATATATATGTGATAGTTTCATGCTGGAGTTGGAGGCATGAGGTGAATGTTGGAAGAGTAGGGATTATGATTAACGTATGAATGCCATGGGCATGTTTTTAGCACTGCAGTAGTTTGTGATTGTAGTGTGGTAAGATTGTTTCCGTGGGGAAAGCTCTTGATATGCTCATCATGATTAATGGGTCAAGTTATTGACTGCAGATTCAATCAGCAGATATGTATCCAAGGTAGATAATGAGGCCTGGTGGTGGTTATACCGAGGCTGGGAGTTTCAGCCAGGGGTTGAGTTCTTCATCTGCCTCTCAGAATTTCCAACAAATGTTTACAAATTTGCAATCAAGCTTGCTGAGGCATGAGGAAGAGATTAGCTGTTTGAAGCAACAACAGAACCTGTTGGGAAACACCTCTTCCTTTGTTTTGCCAAGAGTGGCACCAGCTTTGGCTCAGCCTAGGGTTGAGAGCAGGTGGGAATTTCTCTGTGGAATATTTCAGGAATATTACCCTCCAATCTTCGAGGGAGGCTTAGATCCATTTAGAGCTGAGCAATGGATGGGCATGGTCAGTTCCATTCTTGATAGTATGGGGCTGGTGGGTCACGATAGGGTGATTTGTGCTACTTATGTATTGCGGGATGATGCCCGGACGTGGTGGGAAGTAATATCCCAGACACGAGATATAGCTATGATGGACTGGAAAGAATTTAGGCAGCTGTTCAATGAAAAGTATTATTGTGATGCGGCCCAGACTGCTAAGATGAATGAGTTTCTAAACCTCGTTCAGGGAAATGCAAAAATAACAGAGTATGTTAATAAATTTGATGGGTTGGCCAAGTTTGCTTTTGATATGGTACCCACAGATGCAGCTCGGAAGAAAATTTTTATTCAGGGATTGAATCCTGGAATAGTTAAGGGCATTAGGGTTGCCCTAGTGCATGGAACCTCCACCTACGCTCAGGTGATAGGGAAGGCTATTGCTGTTGAGAGCATAAGAAATGAGAAGAAGAGTGGTAGAGAGCACGGAGCTCAGGTAGTGGTACCTTCATTTATTGGAGCAAGCAAGAATGAAAGCTGGAAGACCCGTCCAGTATGTGCTCGGTGCACGAGGCGTCATCTGAGAGAATGCCGAGCAAAGGCATGTTTCTTATGTGACATGGTTGGGCATTTCAAGAAGGATTTCCCAAGGCTAAGAAAGGATGAGAAAAAAGGGATGGACAGCTCGACTCCAGCTCGAGTGTTCATTCCAATGCAGTCAGAGTTTGAGACTGAGCCTGAGACTAGTTCCTCAGGGGTGGCAGGTCAGCTTTCTAGTTCTGATTTTGTATTATGCTGACTGGTTTTGGTGCCATGCAGTTTCTTTGTTTGTTGCATATAGAAAAGCATAGAGATGTTATGCAGATCACATGGTTATGTGGTGATGAGAATGTAATATTGTATTGATGATTTAAGAGATGAGTTGGGTTATGATGAAAAGGACTCATCAGTGGTTTTGGTAAAGCTGGTTATGACTAGCTTTGGTTTGATTCAAGATATGGATTGGATAAGTAAGTATGGGGCAATGCTAAATTGCAAAGAAATGATAGTAACTCTTGGGTTTGAGAGTGGGAAGTCTTGTGACAGTTGGCACTGTGCATGGATTTTGTATGTTGATGACATCTGTATTGAGAGCTGGAGTTTTATTGCAAGATGATGCATAGAACTCTTAGCTAGTGTGGTGGATACCACTTAGATTGTGCCAGTGGGATCAGGACAGACTTGATTAGTCTGTGAGTTTCTAGATACGCTTCAAGGGGGAATTGCCAAGGATACCTTTATATGAAGGGATAGAATGGTGAGTGGCTTGGTGCCAGGGATGGAATAAGGTTTAGGGCACTATTCTGAGCGGATTCAGCAAAGTTGTAAGAACCTAAAAGCCCAGTCATTGAATAAAATGGTATTCTCTAAGGGGATCTTTGATATGGTTAGTATCAGCTGAAGATCAGGGAGAAGGATAAGCAGAAAACTGTTTGTAGCAGATAAAGGCACTGGGAGTGCTGAGTTATGTTTTGAGAGGGTAATTAGTGTTGAGTTGTCTTGATGAATTAGATGAACAGAGTATTCAAAGAATCATATGAATTAGATTTGTAATCGTTTTGATCAATGGTGTTGTGATATACCTTAGTTAAAGATTTTCCATGGTCAAGGAACGCCTTAGGGGCAGGAGTTTCCTTGGATGGGCAGAATATTGCATGTACCTTTGGAAGAGTTTTGAGTCTTCTTGCAGATCAGAATCAGGTTAGTAGGTTGTTATGACACCTCAGTGACAGGGAGAAAGTGATTGCCTATGCATCATGTTGGTTAAAGGATCTGACCAAAACTAGAGTAGAGTTTCTGGTGGGCCAGGTGGCTAGCTTTATGCTTGAGACCACTATTTCAGAGAGGATCAAAAAGGAAAACAGTTAAGTGAACCCACAGATAGGAAGATTGAGTGGAAAGTCTTAGCTGGATTAGCTAAGGATGATGCAGTGTCAGGTATGAATTTATTATGGTATAAGGATTGGATTTGGAATCCGATGGACACTGGGATTAATTGGGAGATTCTTGATAAATCTCATGTTACTCTCTTATTCTCTTCCTTCAAGCATCATGACAGTGTACCAGAGTTTGAAAGCTTTATATTGACGGCCTGGGATGGAGAGGGACATAATGATATACGTGGCAAAGTTCCTAACATGTTAGCAGGTCATGACAGAGTATCAGAAATCAGAAGACCATTGTATCCTTTGAGTATTCTATAATGGAAATAAGGAAACATCGTGATGGGTTTCACGGTGGGGCTGCCCAGGTTAGTGGGTCAGCATGAATTGGATTAGGTCATTATGGACCAGTATTTAAAGTGAGTTCACTTCTGTCAGTAAGGACGAATAATACAGTTGATCATTTTTAGACCTCCAGGTGAAAGAGGTAGTGCGCCTTCATAGAATTCGAGGCTTATTTTATCAAATAAAGACTCTATTGTTACTTCCAGGTCTTGTAAGGGTTAAGGAAGGCAATGAATATACAAGTTATTACTCTCAGACTGATGGTAAATCGAAGAGAGAGAGTTATCCAGTTATTGGAAGAGTACCTTATGAGATGAGGTATGATATAAAATGTTTATCACCTGTTCATTGGAATGAGATGGGTGAGATGTTATATCTGGATCCTGAGGTAGTTCAGGGGACCATTGAGATTATTAGAGGTTAGAGCTTGGATGCTCACTTCTCAAAGTAAATGAAAAAGTTTTACTGAATTGAAAAGCAGAAACATGAAGTTCCAAGTAGAAGAATGTATCATCCTTAAAGTATCACCATGGAAAGGGGTGAGGAGTTAAGGGTAAGTTGAGCCCTAGATTATTATGACCGTTTGAATCTTGGATAGGATCGGTCAGGTTACCTTCAAATTGGCTTTATCTTTGGCACTGTCAGCAGTATACAGTGTATTTTAAATTTCCATGCTGAGGACATGGGTTGGAAGGAAACTCATGAGTTGAGTTATGAGAATTTGAAGATTGAGACTAAGTTCTCCTATAAGGAGCAGCCAGTTCGAATTTTAACAGAAAGAATAAGGTTCTGAGGAACAAAGTTATACCTTGGGTTAAGGTATGTTACAGAAACAGTGAGGTCGAGGGAACGACCTGGGAAACTGGAATCAGTTGTGCGGAATTGATGTTTCGGGCGGTTCAGATAAATTTCGATGACAAAATTTATGTAAGAAGGGGATAGTTGTAATGCCCCAAAATCCCTAATAAGGTTTAGGACCTTGATTAGGAGGCCGGGAAGGCCATAATTGATTTATTATATTATTAAATGATTATATGCAGGTTTATGTGAATTATATTATTATATGATGATAAATGCATGCATATGGGTCCACATTTTATTATAAGGGCATTTTGGTAATTTGGCCCGTTGAGGGCGTGATTGTGTATTTTCATGCATGTGGGTGAATTATAAATAATACCACATTATATGTGGATTGGTTCGAGCCATTCGGCATGAGATCATGGAATGCAAGTTTTCGGTCTGGTCATAACGGGATTAGTTTCGGGGCTCGGGGTGAGTCTCGGGGTGACTTAAGGATTACAACATTACCGGGAATTAAAGGGTAATGGGATATAATTTATTGGCATTCGAGAATATTGAGAATAGCGGGAATTGGAGGGTGTTAATTATGATTAACGAGATAGGCTGGAAAGGACAATTTTCCCTTAATGGCTGTTAAGGCTTTTATTTAGGCTTGAGGGCATTTAGGTCTTTTCACCCTAAGCTTATAATTAGCCATTAGAAGGTTGTGGAAGTGAACCCAAAATAGAGTCTCCTTCACCTTCTCCCGTACATCATTTCTCTCCCATTTCTCTTTGAATTTTCAAGCTCTTTTTGAGGAATCAAGCCAGGGAACCAAGTCTTGATGATCTAGGGTTATGTTCCACCATTGAAGAGGGTGTGATTATGAGATTGAGGTGAGTTTTTAGCCATTAAAACTCTTCTTCTTGCTCTGTTTTTCTATTTGAGTTTTAGCTAGTTTCTGGGTTGGATAATGAGAATTCAATGAGAGTTTTGGCAAGGGATGCTTGGGCTATGATGCCTAGGTTATGTGTAGATGATATTTGGGTTCGATTGGGGGTTTAAATGGTGTTTGGAAGCTTTAGAATCAAGTTGGAAATGGTGGAATCAAAGGAGGGAAGAACTAGGGCGGTTCTGGCTGGTGCTAGTGCCATAGCGCCCACCTATGGGAGCTATAGCGCTAGCCAGAGCAGATCTAGCTCTGGTTGTAGTGCCTAGGCACTAGGGGATAGCGCTACAATGTTACCCTGTTTTTCAGGATTCCCATTTTGGGTTTTTTTAAGGGTTTTTGGCTTGGGGTTTCAATCCTTAAGGCTTGGGATCATATCTACTCACCGTTTGGGTACAATTCAGGGTCTCGGGAGTGAGGTTTAGGTATGGACCTTTCATTGCTCATTTTCATTAATGGTAATTATAATTGGTTATGACTAGGTGACCTCTAAGGGATTAAAGAAGTGATCATTCTCAAGGGTCGTTCTATTACTGTTTCTCGCTCGAACCAGAGGTAAGAAAATTGCACCCAGTATATGACATGCATGGTTATTATTGAGGTATATTGAGTGTTTAAATGTGATGCATGAGAAACATGTGGTTAGGGCATGCCATGAATGTTAAATATGAGATTCATCAGAGCCTGAGTCTATGTGTTTGTGCATGATCATAATTATGCTAGCAATTGTTAAGCATGTTGAATGCCCTATATTCGAATATTTGACATATGATATATGCCTGGTAATATTGCTAACTTGTGTGTGGCACTGACTTACTAGTCAGAATCGGCAATGGTGTCAGAACTAGCTGTGAAGTTGTGACCTACTAGTCAAGTTCGACAGTAGTTTTGAGCATTGGTCGCATGTTATTGACCTAGAAGTCAGGAGCGGCATAAGCGTCATGAATGAAGAGCTGATGAAAGATTAGATCTAATCCTCATCTGCATTGAATGACTCATTATGAGCATTAATGCCGGACCAACCCTAAGTTCGATGAAAACTAAAAGCGCTTTCCTTGTTATATGACTAATTACTTAGAGCCAAGGCCAAAGGCCCAAGTGACTCTATTGTCACATGGCTAAGGGAACGGAACCCACAGTTGTGAATCTATGGTCACTCTCTTGGTTTACACTGGTGGCTTGCCTAGTTCTATGACTAGTTACTCAGAGCCGGGGCCAGAAGGCCCAGGTGACTGTATCATCACATGGCTAGAGGGAACGGAACCCACAGTAATGACTCTATGGTCACTTGATTGGTTTGCATTGGTGACTTGCTTATGAATCACTTATTTTGTTTATGCTAGTGACGTGATCTCTTATTTGTAAAGGGAACGGAACCCACCTTAGTGACTTTTATAATTGTCACTCTTTTATTTAGGGCTAAAAGTCCTGGATGATCATTATGATCATTGTTTGATATTATATTCTTGTTATATTGAGTTTTATTGCTAGGCTTCGGCTCACGGGTGCTATGTGGTGCAGGTAAAGGCAAAAGAAAGCTGGACCATCCTTGAGTTGGAGAGCTTAGGTGACGATGTGTACATATGCGACTGCTCGATCGCCACGGCCGAGGATTTATAGGGGAACTAGGGTTAAACCCTATTTTACCGCCTAGGTCGGCTGGTTGTAAAGATTTTGTTGTAATAAACCTTTAAATTATATTTTTTTGGGATCCCAATGCATACAGTAAACGTTCTAGTGAAACGTTATATCTTAACCAAAATTTTTAATCCTAAATCGCTAATCATACTTAGTTACACGATTATGGCCAAATGACTCGATTAGCGAGTTTAGCAGTGTTTAAAATGCACACCGTAACGGTCCCTGGAGTATAGGGCGTTACAGGTACTTTATACATAGTGATGTATAGAACTGGACCAGATGTGATTTGTTAATACTTGTTTAAACACCGTTTCATAGTATTAATCAAATGATGATCATATACACGATGATCTTAATCCTGAAGTTGCTATGAACTCCTATATATGTCATCTGATCCTTTGATTCATGTGTTAAGGTTTATCAGAATGATCAGGTTAAGAACAATTGTTTTGGGGACTCAATGATATATATGGCTGGGGACATAGTTTAACATATATGGAATCTATATCTTCTTGTAGATTGAATAATGGTTCCCTATTGGGTTGACTTTTGGAACTAAAAAGGTTATGAGCGCTGTAGAGTCCAAGAACTTTACTTAGCTAGTTAGATAATAGTAGTAATAGTAATAGCTAGCAGTAGTTATAGTATGTTTATTACTGTGGATTTTGGTTCAAGCCGGGATTTAGTTGGAAACTCCTAGCAATAGTTATGGACTTTATAAGTTTAACCTATAGTTTAAGAATATTAATTATAACATAAGGTTTGATTAATATTGCTGGTTATTAATATGATGATTATTATAGCCTAAGGTTTAGATAGAGCCAATAGGATTATGACACTTGTCATATGCATGATTATTAAAGAATCATTATTTTAATAAGAGAAATATAAGACTTAGTCTTCACCAGAATCTGTTAGGAGCATGATATTTATTTAGATATTTAGACTCACAATTTTATTTATTTGTGATTTAAATATTTTATTTATTTGTGATTTAGATAATTAAATAGATTTTTCGTAACTTTAGGGTACTGTAACTTCCGACCTATTTTTTACCCAGTTATGTTATGAATTTCGAAAAATAGTATTTCTAAAACATTGTAGATAATTTAATTAGCTTTCTAACGGTATAAAGATATTCTAAATCGGAGTTCTACAACTTCAGATATGTTGATTTTACTGTAGGTTAGTTTAGAGTTACGAGATTTAGAAAGTTAGAAGTTAGGATTCTATTTTATATTTAAATTTAAATTTGGATTATAATTAGAAGATTTTTATTCCTTAGGATTCTATTTTAAATTTAAATTTAAATTTGGATTATAATTAGAAGATTTTTATTCCTAGAACTCTATAAATAGGACCTAGCACCAAGCCTTTTCATTCATTCTTTAAGCATTGATCAGAGCCTTCTAGGTGCTAGTGAGACTATAGAGTGATAAACACTTGGGTTGAGGTTATAAGCTTTGTCATTCTAAGCTTATTAGACACTTGGGAATTAAGGTTCATAGAGTGTATTTCGGTTTCGAGGTGTAGTTCGGTCATAGCAATTTCAAAGGTATTCCTATTCTTAGTTCATTTTCTGTATTGTTTCATTAGTTCTTATAGTTTTTCTCTACTTAATTCCTAACCCAATCTTCTCTATTCTTGGTTAGGCATCTAAGTTCTTCGAACTTGAGATTTCTTGTTCGTAAGTATCTTCTCGATGGTTTAGTTCATTCCTCTTCATCTCTTTCTTTTAGAAAACTCACATCTCTAATAATGGTTTTTTAGGAGTGTTCCAAAATCCTGACCTTGTTCTCATCATCCCGGTATTTTGGTAAGGAAAATAGGCTAGATCTTGTATGTTTGTATGATATGTTATGTTATGTTTAATATGTTATGATAAGTTTATGTTTTTATATGTTATGTTATGATTTACCCTACCTCAAATATTAGACAGGGGACGTAGATGGGTTATCATATACTACATGTGATCTAACCTACCTCAAATATTAGACAAGGGACGTAGATGGTTTATCACATGTCATAATGGCCATTATTAGTATAGTCTTATATAGTATATGTTATGATATGTTTTTAGCATATGTTATGATATGATTTTATGTGTATGTTTATGTGGTTAGTAGTTTTTCCTTGCTGGGCATTAGGCTCATTCATTTATGTTTATATGTGCAGGAAAATAGTTATGGCGGCGAAAAGATTCTTGGCAGCTTGAGGATGTGTATTGAGGCAGGATGGAATCGGTGGATTGCGCGTTCGATTCGAGGATGAAGTTTTTAAGTCTTTTAGTTATGATTTCTATGTATTATTTTTCCGCACTTAATTTTGTAACCAATTTATTTAAGTTATGTTTTGTTTTCAAAACAATGGGATCCCATATCCTAAATGAATTTTTATGTATTTAACCTTTACTTTACAGTTTTTAAATAAAGTTATGGTTATTTCATATGTACGTTTTCTTAAGATTAGTATAGTAGTCATTAATGGTCCAAAATCTAGAATAGTTGGGTCGTTACAAGCGCTCACGTTGCAAACTTGTTGTGACACAACCTTTACTAGTAAAGTCAATGGTACTCTAGGAACAAGATATAGTTAACAGGGTAAAACGGTAATTTTTTCCCTTTTAATTATGAACCATTAATAGATGATTAATGTTGTATGTAATTATTATATCAATGTACACTTTATTCTTTAATAAAGTACTCTATAAATATATGTCTATAATTATCAAGAGTTCAATCTCATATTTATAATGAAGTAATCATGAGATTAATAAATATGATTATTTAATCAAAGAACTTTGATTAATAATCTAATATTTATTGGAGCTTGATATTATAGGTCCTCATGGTGGCTCTATCAACACCATATCAAGGTAAGAGTTGATACAAGGTTAAAATTGTAATTTGAAAATTTGAGAAGAATTTTATTCTGCGAGTCAAGCATACAATTATATGATAATTAATGTTGAATAATTAATTATTAAAATTTTGAAAATATGTCTATTAATTTAAATATATAATTTCGAAATATATATAAATTAATTAATTAATTTTTGAAATTAATTATTTTATTTGAGTTAGAGAAAATAAAATTGGTAAGTAAAAAATAGTTTTAGATTTATTGAATTTTAAAAGATGATGATAATGATGATAATCAATTTGAATTTTGAATTTAAAATTTAAAATTTGGTTGTAATATTTTTCTTAAAAAGATAATATCATATTTTGTGGAATGATTGATTTTAGTTAAATAAATAAATAAAAGAAAAATGCAATATCTCTAAAAAGGGAATACTGCTATTCACGCATGACACGGTTCAGGCATGCGTGTAGCAGTATACAGATAATATATTTGTGTTGTTTTTATTTTATTTATTTAAATGATTAATAATTTAAAAATATACATTTTCAAATTTGGTAAGTTAGATATTTACCTAAATCAATTCCTATCATTATTGTGATATTATTATTATATTACTATTATTATTAGGAATAATAAGGTAATACATAATCTCTATATATATAATATATAGAATAACATGAAGAAGAATAGAAGAAGAGAAAAACACAAGTCAGTGAGAATTCATAAAAGTTTCAGAATTTGTCAGACAAGAAATTGTCTTCTTCTTCTTTTATTCTAACATTTCTCAGGTCATAATCAAAGTTCTCATGTGTTGAGATATATTTGTGATTCCTAAATTACAAGCTCATGTTCTCTATGTACCCACACACATCTTGAGGTGTAGAGAACACTCTGGAAGATCATGGTTTGAGTGCTCAAAGTATTGGATAGGAAGATCGATATATATACGAAAAGACTCAAGGACACTTGATAGGCTTCAAGAGGTAAATATGTGTATATTTATATATATGTTGTATGATTAATAATATTGTATATTAATGTTTCTGTCTGAATATTTTCTTGAACATATAAATTGTTTATACGAGAGATGAATTTTTTTTTGTGTTATATACACTGGGTTCACCACGCCCATTTCGTTGCGCACTCTGATTGTTTTCCCAACACTTTTCTTCTTCCTTACAACACTAATAATGGGGTCAATTCCAAATATTATTTCATAATAAGCAAAATTTCTCATGTGAAAAGAAATATTTCATTACAACAGAATTTGTCATTTAGTTGTGTACATGTGCATATATATATATATATATATATATATGTTGTAATGGAGTGTGTGTGTTGTAATGGAGTACGTGTACCACTAGTAACTTAATTTCTAATCTTTTTATTGTTTCTAGAGTTGGTGTTAATAGTAGCAATTTTGTCTTTTGCTACAACCAATAATAGTTTTGGAGTTGCAAAACAAAGAGGTCGATCAACCCAATGTGGACTTTTCTTAGTTTTCTAGCTGTGTCACCAACAACAAAAATGTATGGTCGAGCTATCTTCAATTTGCTCACTGAAGTTACTTGTTTCCTCACAAAAGTCTCATGTTCTTTGGCTCAATGAAGTCAGTTTATAAATAATATATATAATTAATTGTTTTAGAAAGCACTATATAGAACGATGGATATATAATATTCATCTGTATGCCTGTCCAATCAACCCAACACACCTTGGGCAGTCGCACACCATCAACTGTGATGGTGGCACAAGAACACGTCCAAAAGTATACATCTTCATATATATATATATTAGGTACTGTAATAATATATATTATATGTAAAAGAGAGAAATAGATACTCTGTTTAACATCTTAAAAACATAATATTTTTTGGCATAGTTTTCTTTTTAAGCTTGCTGGTGAGAGGAGCGATTGTAAAAAGGAAAAAAAAGTTATGATACCGCATAAATGTAAAGAATCCCGTACAACCGTATATTTGTTATTTTTTTAAAAAATAAATTAGTTCGCGATTAGAAAGCTGTATTTTTTAAAAGTGGGATTCTGAAATGAAAATCTGAATTTAGTGACTAAAAACATGTTTATGAAAATGTGATTAGTTCAATGTCTGTAAACTGTTTTTTAGTTTTAAAAAACTGAATCTGTGATTGCTATTAAATTTGAAAATATAACATAAACTGAATATGTGATTGATTCAACTGAATCTGAATATTATTTTAATTTTATATGTTTTATATACATAGGTTGTATGATATTAAATTTTGATTTATCAATAGATTTAATTAATTAAAATTTAATAATATTGAGAAATTAAAATTTAATAATAGTGCATTGATTAAATTCATAACAATATTGCATTGTCATTAATTTTGGTTTTTTTTTTTTTTCTAAACTAAAGTTACATTTTTTTAATTAACTAAACATTGTTGTTATAACTAAGCCACATTTGTCCAGCAATGTCATCTCTAACATTTTCCATCTGAGACATATAAGCTTAACTGAAATTAATCTCTGGTGCCTCAGAAATTCCTGCTTCATCTCATTCTTGTTGGTTTTCTATTGTTGTATTAGATTGGCTTTAAGTTCCTTCAATATCTTCTCTAGGTGTGGCATCAACTGAATATTGTTCAAACATTCTATCATTAATAGAATGCATTTTGATCTAGTTGTGGATAGTGCAACATGCTATTGGGATTCGGCGTTGCTTTCTAAGCAAGTATGGAGCCATTGACTTCAAAATTGGAAACTTGACTTTTAGAAGTCCAAAACAACATTCAATCACATTACGGAATGATGAGTGCCTATAATTAAATAACTCTATTGCACCTCTAGGATGGTTCCCTCTTCCTCTAAAACGACACAAGTGATAACATTCACCACGATATGGTGCTAGAAACCCAGACATATTTGGATAGCCAGAATCAACAACATAGTATTTACCTATATTAAAATCACTTATTATTAATAAGGAAATGGGAAAGAAAATTATAATGCATCAAGACAAGTGTAATTTAAGACCTGCTGGTGGCATAGGAAAGTTACCATCTTTTCTAATCGCATCAAGAAGCACTCGAGAGTCATTGGTCGTTCCTTCCCATCCAACGTAGACATAAGTAAACATCATATTAAAGGAGCATGAGAACTTGAAAAATTAATTCCTCGCTTGATGAAGAAGAAGTATCACCAAATAATATTTAAAACTCCTCATCTGAATCATCCATCGTAGGTACCTAATTATGACAATAATAAAAGTTCAATCATGACAATAAACACCACGTCAAGCTCATTACATATTATCTAAGAAAATGTAAACTTCATGGTTTAGTAGTTCATGACACACAAAATCATAATAAATAAACAATATTAAATCATTCCAACAATGAATCAAAAGGGTAGAATTAGCCCATTTGTTCTTTTTCTCTTTTCGTTTTGGTGCATCTAGTGGAGCAGAAGTAGCTTGAAGACGTACACCAGTAACTTCTTCTTCCTCTCCATAATTATCACCATCAAATTCAAAACCAATGGAAATATGGTAATAAATGTATGAGGCCCGAATTGAGTTCAAAGTTAAGGACCAACGTCGGATATTGAATACACAGAGGTTGATGGTCTAGAATCAGCACTGCCAACTCTTTCAACGTCCTTTCCCGAGCCATCTGAGACTTAACTGAAGTTTCAGAGTCAGAATTTTCGTCAGATGGTAATGGTATTTGTATTGGATTGACTTTCTTGGAAGGTTGAAAGAGTGGATTGACAGTGATAGTCCTTGAAGAGTGGGACGATGATGTCTCAAGATATTGTTTTATGGCTTGTAGTCTTTCTTGAGTATCGTCGCCAGACATATACACCTACAATCATTTTTTTTTTAAACTAGTGAGTATGTAGTTAATTAAATTGAATAATAATAAAAAAACTTACAATAGTCCCCGGCAATGGCGCCAAAAATTCGATGCGTGTCGTATACCACAACAAATTTAACAATTATTTTTCTTTCAATACTTCCAATTATTTTAGTATAATAGCAAGCACAGGTCGAACACACAAGGACTATCGTTCACTTTATTATAAAATAATTAGCACTAAAACTTAAAAGGGGGATTTAGATTTTTAACTCAAAATTAAATAACATAAACTAGAAAGCTAATAAAGATTGATATTACGATATTAAGAAACGGTTAAAGGTTAATCTCCACCCTCAACAATCTTTCCCAATCACTAATAATAAATATTATTCCAATTTCTCAATTAAACTATTAACTCCGCAGATAACGCTGAAGCAGACAATTATCCCAGTCTCCCTATTACAAGTAATCAAGGTGAAGCGCTCAACAATTAACTTTTTTAGCTACGCAATAAATCTATGAAGCATACAATCTATTTAACTTAGATAAAGCATTAAGTCCTATGGAGACAAGTTAATCTAGGCAATAAATTAATGAAGCATATAATTCATTTAACTTAGGTTCTATTTTTATCACAATCACCAATTCTTTTGACATTACTATCGATTGCAATTTATCACATACACTTAGAATCCTAAACTATTAGGTGAGTAGTAATTCTAAGATGACAATTGAACAATGTAAAGCCTTAATTAGTTGGCCACCTAACAAGAAATCACAAAATTCATAGCATTTAATTGGAAAATTAGAAACAATTTAATATTGAGAGAAATTAAAGAATAATATTCATTATCAACAATCAAGAATTCATGTCTTGGGTTTTGAATTAACCCTTAACCTAAAAAGAACCTACTCCATAATAGTAATAATAATCACAAACATAATTATAATTAAAATTAAAGAGATTAAGGGAAGAAAAGAAATTAGATAGATGAACAATTGTGTTGTAGTCTTCTCTCCAGCCTTTTCTGAGTCTTTTTCTCTCATAAACCGTAAAAAAAACTTGATCTCAAATTAACCCTAATCATCCTTTATAGTCTCCTTTAAATTCTATTTAAAATATAATTAAAAATCTGATAACAACGTTGCAGGTCGCGGCCTGGAAAATGTATGTCGCGGCCTAAAACAAATTATGCACAAAATTTGTCACACAGGTCGCGGCCTGAAAAAACTGGGCAGCGGTCCAACTCCACTTTTCTACACAATAGGCAGCAGCCTGAAAAATCTGGGCAGCGGCCCGTCTGGAACATAAAATCTGAATCGTCAATTCCAATAAATGTATCGTGGCCTAAATTTTATGGGTCGCGGCCTATCTTCAATTTCTTCAATTCTCGACCTTAGATAGCTTGTACGCTGCTGCCACTTCAACATTTCAATCCCGAAAGCCTGGAATGCTCCTAAAACTTCATTTTAACCTCATCTCAACGAGTCTTTTTTTTTTTCAACCTATAATTTATAAACTACATTTGCCATCAAAATGTCAAATTTATCATCATAAAATGCAATGTAGAAAATATGTTGTCGAGTCACGAAACTAAGTTAAAACTACTAAAAATGTTATCATAACACCATCTAAGCATGGAAAAACTTATCAAACATTAATCCAAAATGACCTTATTAGTAACACCCTACTACTCAGGGACCATTAGACTGTGTATTTTAAACAGTGCTAAACTCGCTAAATGAGTCATTTGTCCATAATCGTGTAACTAAATGTGATTAACGGTTTAGGGTTAAAAATTTTGGTAAAAAATACAACGTTTCACTAAAACGTTTACTGTATACATTGGGATCCCAAAATACATTTTAAAGGTTAATTACAATAAAAGAGTTACAACCAGCCGACCTAAGCGACAAAATAGGGTTTAACCCTAGTTCCTCTTTAAACCCTCGGCCGTGGTGGTCGAGCAACCGCATATGTACACATCGTCACATAAGCTCTCCAACTCAAGGACGGTCCAGCTTTCTTTTACCTTTACCTGCACCACATAACACCCGTAAGTCGATGCTCAGTAAGAAAACTCAAACACATGCTCATAAGCAGATAATAACGTGTCACCAAATCATAATGAGCATGTCGAGCAGTGATAACTATATTCATGCATGCAGGCAAGTACCAATAAATGATTATGGGGTCCTGCGCCCTGAGTAGATGATTGTCAAGTCAATTTGGGGTCCTGCGCTCTGAATGGATGACTTATCAAGTCAATCGGGAGTCCTACGCCCTGAATGGATGACTTATCAAGTCAATATGGGGTCCTGCGCCCTGAATAGATGACTAATGAGTCTCTCTGAGGACCTGCGCCATGAATAGATGACTAATAAGTCTCTTTGGGGACCTGTACCCTGAATAGATGACTAATAAGTCTCTCTGGGGACCTGTGCCCTAAGCCACGTGACTTTCCAGTCACCTGAGCCTTTTATCCCTGGCTCTGAGTAACTAGCCTTAGGCTAGCCAAGCGCTTAGTTTTCGTCGACCAATAGGTTAGTCAAGCATTTCATGTTCATGCTGATTAGATCTAATCATTTCGGCTTGCATTCGGAATGCTAATGTCGTTCTTGACTCATAAGTCAATTCTATACGACCAGCGCTCAATACTATTGCCAATCATGACTGATAAGTCAGAACTTCACGACCAGTACCAAACACCATTGTCGTTTCTGACTAATAAATTAGTGTCATTCACAAGTAAGCCATGTTGTTAGGCATTTACAATGCAATCAATGTCCATGTATATAGAGCACTCAACATGCCTCATCAACAATCCCCAGCATAATTATAACCATGCACATTCAAACATCCAGATATAAGGCATTTAACATGCTTAACCAATAATGACAAGCATAATCATAATCATGCATAATTATAGAGACTCAAGCTCTAATCAATTCTGTATTCAACGTTCATGCCATGCCATGCCATAACCACAAGTATCACATGCATCACTTGCATCACATACTGGGTGCAGTTTTCTTACCGTGGTCCAAGCATAGGTTACCAATAAACAACCCTCAAGCACAATCTTGTTTCCAAGCCCCTAGCGGTTACCTAGCCACAACCATAATATAAAATCCCATAAAAAATCAGTAAATAAATACTTCTGGACCGAGTCCTAGCCTCCGGGACGTCGAATCCTACCAAACTGGGTCGTAGGATTGATCCCAAGCCCTTAGAGTTAAGTTCCCACGACTAAAAACCAAATCTAGTCAAAGATGCACAAGAAAGTCGCGACTTGGCGCTGAGGGTCGCGGCGCGCCTCCCTGACAGAGAGCCCTCCTAGTTCTGGGTTCACTCAGGTCGCAACTTGCTAGAACAAGGTTGCGACTTAACCACGAACCCAGCCATTTTCTTCGTTTTCTCCTATTTAAAACCTTCCAAAAGCCTATCCAGACATATCCAAATCCCAAAATCAAAGTTCCCAAACATCCCAATTTTGCAAAACCATTAAATCCCAAGCCTCAAACCATCCAAAAACTCATCAAAACATAAAATCCAATCAAAGCTTAAAATTTTGAAAACTTAAAACTCGGATTAGTTTCGATTGAGTTGTTTCCCAGCTAAATCCTCCGGCTAATAAGCTTCTAATCTTCCCTAGAATCGTTATGCCTCGATTCTTGCTTGAATCCAACTCCTAAAACATGAGTTTCCTTAGAAAATGCGAACGGGTGTCGAAAAGGGAACGGGAGAGAGAAAGAGAACGTTCTGAACGTTTTTTTTATTTCTGTCAGGTTACTTCAAGCTTAAGTAACCTCAAGCAAATCCTAATGCCCGGGGCCCCAAAAACACCATCGGGGTAAAATAGTCAAAATTCCCATAATTTCCTCCTGATCTCACTAACTCCCAATATATCATCAAATAATCATTCCCATTACCCAATAACCTGGTAATGTACTAAATACCCAATATACCTCTTGACTCACTTCGAGTCAAGTATGGGTCCCGTTGTGACTTTCCCATTAGCTTCCTTCCTAGGATCATCTCATGCCGAGTAACCAAAATATACTCACATAATAATGTGGTCTCACACACATATACATCACATATAAGCTAAATATACCCAAAACGGGCCAAATTATGAAATTTTCCCAATTAAACAGAAATGGGCCCACATGGATATTTAAAACACCTAAACATGAAATCAAATAAATTCTGGTTACTATGTTTTTCTCGGTGACATCCTCATTTTATGGAAATAAAAACAACAACCAACGGTTTCAAAATCCTCTACAGAGGCTGAATATTGCGATGCTACATCTGAGGTAACTTGGTTACTTGCTTTACTCAAGGATTTTGGTATCACTCATACACAACCATGAAGGAAATGCATATTGCAGGATCTTTATTTATTTTCATGCAATTTACATATTATCAAACAAACATGAAAATTCCTAGAACATGCTCCTATGAAATCGATACAAATACAAAGAAAGTAAAAACTTACATTACACAGCGGAACTGGAACAACTCCATCATTCAATCTCTCTAACCCTTGATTCCTTTCTGTAGTAGAGTATTATCAAGAGATTGAACAAGATTAGCAACACATTCTTCCTCACCAAGCCTTTGATCAACCTAGAACTAGTGTGGGCTGGTTCTCAACACATGAGATAGATATCTTGAAGAGATGAAGAAGAGAGAGTGGCCAAGAAAGGATAGATTGTCTTGGTTTTCACTTACCAATCAAAATGAAACTCACTTCCTTATCTAAACCCTAGATATCATATTCCTTATATAGGCAACTTAATAGGCTTTATTTAAATTTAAATTAATTAAAAATAATAAACAAAAATAAAAGTCTTTGGCTGCCATAAATGGACTTGGGCCCAATCTCTTTGTTTTGAATTTAAATCTCAATTGGGTCTAAATTCAAAACATTTTATTTATTTATTTTTAATTAATTAATTAAATCCTTATTCAAATTAACTAATTATAATTTGAAATTTGATTTAACATTATTTATTTATATTGACACCAATTTATCAATATTAATAAATTTACCCAAAGATTCTCTTTTATTCTCTAAATCTCATATCTGTAAATTTTCTAAAATTGACCTAGTCAACTTTAAAAATCCTAATTGATAATTAAATCAATTAATTGAGACATTCTAGATGATTTACTAAAAGGTGATACGGGGACCATGGATCCATGAAATCAAGCTCCAACAAGTTACTGTGAATTTATTTACGAATATATAATTTCACTACCTTATTAATTCCTCGTGACTCCACTATAGACTTGGAATTGAACTCTTGAATTCATAGAACGTATTTTCAAAACCATAAGTACATTATCCATTGTTATAACCATTACAGTCAGTCAATCATCTATCGATGACTTACTAACGAGAGGAGTGCAAATTACTATTTTACCCCTCATTAGTATTTTATCCTTAACTCTCACTAAGTTCCTTAAAAATGATATTTCTGTGTACTTAATCACAGAAATGAGATCTCAATCATTTAACCTTTTGAACAAAGCAATTAAGGAAATCATATTTTCACTTCTCATACAGAAGTTATAGATTCCATATCTATGAATAATACTCCCACTCAATTACACTACTAAATCTCCAAGATGTAAGTATGGGCTAGATCGTAGGGTAAGCTGGTAACGTACAAGTCAAAAGATTTAAATAATATAATTGGCAGAATATTATCACTTAGAATTAAGATCGACTTAACATATGGTCAATGTTGTAACATTGATTAGATTTGATAACAACGATACTTATTTATCAATCAATAATCAATATCGGTCCTAGTCCGATGTAACTAAATACATCTGATCTTATCTACTTGGTCGATGCCTTGGACAAGATATCACACCCCGAATGTGTAAGTAGATCATATTGTAGATTGCCTAATTAGTGAAAATCCAATGCACTGATCTAATCTTATGACTCGCTCTTTTGAACATATAATTAATACTATAATCCACTGGGACCTAGTCACTATAATTGTACATATCCATATATTCAGGATTTTATAAATGTTTGTATTTGTTGACCCTCAAATTAGTCAACGACACGGAGTCAAAAAAATGATATAGAATGAGATGAAAATAAGAAGAAAATCAAATGGAAAAATAAATGACACAAACGATTTATAGTGGTTCGACCCAAATTGGATGGTAATGAACTACGTCCACTTAGTGTTCTTATTGATGTTGAATCCCAACACCGTGATCAATGAACTAGGGTTCACGAGTTTCACAAGCCTTGGGAGAATTACAACTTCGGCGAATAATCACACTATATTTTTTCTCTCTCTGAATTTCCTGATCAAAAGTCCTCAGAGACCTTTCCTTGAGCCCTTTGATTCTTATTTATAGGCTTAGGAAGGTTACATGGGCCAAAGGGCCTTAATTACAATTAATACTTGCGTATCTTGGTAATAAAAGAAATTATAATTAATGTATAATTACATATTTGCACAAATAAAGGAAGTAAATAAATATATGCATGCGACCAGGCTAGTCGCCCGTAAGTCTGATGCTTGACAAACCAAATACTTTCTGGTCGATGACCGAGCAGGATATACTCACTAAAAGCCATCATGTGCCTGCCACATGTGAACCAACCCTATCACATCACCAAGGGCCTTTTTTGGTAAACATTTACCCCCAAGTTTATTTTATTGCGACCAGCATAAAGTAAACTTAAACGACAGACCTTTCGCATACCCTGTCTGATCTGTCAGAACCGTCCATGCCTTCTCGAAAAGGCAACCAATCATATCGTTGCAGTTTCCCAAAAAGTGGTTTGACGGTTATCACGCTTTTCCATGCCTCGAGAAATAACCCCTCATCATTACCCTAGTAACTGCCCTTCGACTAATATAAATAACCCCTCAAATCATTTTTTTACTTTTTACTTTTCACTTTCTCCTCAAGAACACTGAAGAACAGAGCGATAACAAAAGAACCCAGAAACTCAGACTATCTTGACGAGTTACGAAATTTCTGCCCAGCCACCTAGTGTCTCGGAAATTTGCTCCAATCTTTATTCAAGTAAGTTTCTCGAACTTCTCTGACGTTGAGATGCCATGCAATGTTTGATTTCTAGTTTGTTTTAAACTGTAAGTTCTTGAATGTTCTTGAGAAACCAATTTGGGGTAAACGGGTACTT
Source organism: Humulus lupulus (assembly GCF_963169125.1). Classification (NCBI taxonomy): domain Eukaryota; kingdom Viridiplantae; phylum Streptophyta; class Magnoliopsida; order Rosales; family Cannabaceae; genus Humulus; species Humulus lupulus. The sequence goes on along the minus strand of NC_084795.1, from coordinate 269,823,225 downwards.
TGGTATGGGCATGATATGATAAGGAGAAAACACTACTTGAACCTTATTCATTAGCTTACGAGTTAGGATTATTGATTTAGGGCGTAAAATCGAAGTAAAAATTTGATTTTTAAGCATGTAGAAAAATATGGGTTTTTCCCACCCTTTTGGAAAGTCGAAAATTTTCTCCTGAAAAACTTTTCACTTCTGCTTTATATTCTGTTTTCCAAACTGTTCACAAAGAATTTAGTGTTTTTGTTGGAATGTTGTTGGTCGTATAAAAGCTTAACTTTTATACACGAGCAACGTTATTCCAACTTTTTTCAAATTTTTGGTCTTTTGGCCGTAGATTCTCATCTCCCCTTCTCTGTTCGTAGATTTTCATGCACGACCCGTGGGGAGGTGAGAGGCCGATCGACGACGACTTGCTCGCGCAGTTGCTCGAAGATCAGGAACAGCCTTTGCTGCTAATCCCGGAAATTCATTTTTCTCATAACCCTTCAAATAACCCTTCGACTAGTCCAAAAAACATGGGTCGAATAAAATCCACTGCTCAAAAAAGAAAGAAAGACACTCCTCCTGCCAAACAGCCTGCTCCTCGGGCTGAAATTTCTTTGACCAGCCCTCAACCTATGAATACACCTCAGCCAGAAATCCAAACAAAATCCCACCTTCAAGATGTCCTTCGACTAGAGTTCGAATGGTACGTTGCACTTCCTAGCAATATTACAGCTAGGATGGTAGGGAACTACCTCAAGAAGTACAGACTTCCTGGGGTAACCCTAATCAAACCATCCAACGATCAGCGGGCAAACCTGCCTGGGGGCGCCTTCAGCGCCTGGTCGAGATATCATATTGAGACAGGGGCAACCTTGCCTCTTCATCCATTTTTTCAAGGGGTGGCCAACTATATTGAGGTCACTCCCTTTCAAATCACCCCAAACGGATATAGAGTGCTTTCTGCTCTCTATATTCTTTACAACCATAAGAAGTGGCCCATTTTGACGCCACACGAGATCAATTATCTGTTTGATCTCAAGTCCAACCCCAACCAAAACAACACGGGGTTCTTTCACTTCTATCACTAGGAATTTGCTCGCACTTTCCTAAGTGATATTACCCACAAGTCCAATGTGGGAAAGTACTTCCAGGAGTACTTTTTAACAACGGATCTAGTCGCCAACAATCTAGCCTTCATTGAAGGAGGTAAGTTATTTGTTCACTAGTCATCCATTTCCTTTAACTAATCTGCACACTCCTTAGAACCTTGGTACTGTTCAGGTCCATGGCACCGACCAGCTCCTACTCCAAAGATGGAGATACGAGCAGCATCCTTGGCCAGTATGACCAATATAGAAAAAAGCGTCAAAGAGCTAGTCACAGAGACCAATTTAAGGCTGGTCGGCCTTTTAGCACCTCACCAGGATGTGAGGGAGTCAACCGCGGGAAGTGCTACCGGTGGAGAAGTTCTCGAACAGCACCACGATGTGTCACAACCCCTGAGGAGGAGGACAATGGGAGTGACCATTAGGGAATCCTCCAGCATCCCACGAGCAGCTGCTGCCCCTGCTCCACTAGGAAAGGGCAAACGGAAGTTTTCTGAACACCCCGAGCCTATCCTTGAATCTTCAGATGAGAACGATACTGACATCTCACTCTTAGAAAGTTTGCCTATTCCCTGTCATTTATTTGATGGGGATGACAACTTTAAATACACTCCTAATTTAAATTCAGACTTCTTCAAGGCAGAGTGTGAGTGTAGCAATAGTATAGTAAATAGTGTAGCGACCAGTAGTTGTAGCTCGGGTATTTACTTGTACTTTCTTTGAACTTATTTTCTTGACTTAGTAGGTTTCTTTATATATATTTCCTGACTGTTCCCTCCTAATTTGCAGTCATGCCAGCTGAACCCAAACCCGTTGCTCCCTCGAGCAAGAAAAATGGGAGCAGGCAGCATCGTGGAGAGAGTAACAGCAACCCTCCACCAAAAAAGGCTCGAACTACAGACCCTCTCATACCGGTTTCTTCCAAGGAGACAATACCTCCTCCATCTCCTATCGACCAGACGACTCCACCAGCACCTGTCAACACACCTCCTCCTGCTCCTGCCGACCAGACGACTCCACCAGTACCTGTCAACACGCCTCCTCCTGCTCCTGCCGACCAGACACCTCCTGATCAGTCAGGAGAAGTTTTCACTAACATTGTACTTAGTTCGGCCAAAGATAGGTTGACTAGACTATCAAGGCACCGACGAAGCTAAGAAGCCATCCTTGGTACCGACTCCATGGAGGTCGAGCAGATCATCAGCCCTGCGCTGAATGAAGTGCTCAGCACAAGTTGTCATTTTCTGATGAGCTTTACTTGTTTACCTTGTCACTTTATTTTCATTAACAGCTTTATCTTTTCTTTGGTCGCAAGGAGTTCTAACCATGAGCGCTAGCTTGCGCCGCTTGGGAGCCCAGACTGCTCAATATGAGAAGAAACTTGGCGAACAGCTTAAGGTGTTCAAGGAAAGACGCGCTGAGGAGCTCAGGGTGGCTGAGGAAAAATATAATGAGCAACTCAAGGCAGCCAAGGTGAAATACTTCGAGCAGCTCGAGGCAGCCGAGAAGAAAAATGTTGTCCTGCTCGAGGAAAAAACCACTCTGGCCGAGGAGCTGAAACAACACCAAGTTGCTTTGACTAGGGTCACCGAAACCAAAGAGAAGTATAAGGAGGCTTCTTTGTTTAACTTTAAGGAGGCCTCTAAACTTCAAGATGACCTGGCCATTAGTAGAAAGGAGATCGAGGAGCTGGAGGAACGCGTCAAAGAGCTCGAGGAGACAAATGCCAGTAACCTGGAGAGGTACAAAGGAGCCACTTTCAAGTGCTTCTATTCATTCTAGAAGCACAACCGTGAAGCGTACTTTAGCTATCTTTGAGAGCGTTTGAGGCAATCGGAAATAAATAGGTGCCTTGCTCGCCTTGAGGAGGAGGAAAGAGCAAAGGTTCCAGCCTCCCCCGAAATCTCTCTGGCTACGGGCATTGATGGCGTAGATGAAAAAGTTGGGGTCTCCGTCGACCAGCGAACTCCTCAGGATCCTCCGGCCGCTTCATAATTTTATCAGTTTTTATTTAACTTTGTAATTTAGGACACCCGGACCTTGGTTTGTAGTGTCGAGAAATTTTTTTTTTATTGCTGCATGGGTAGCTTTTCCTTTTAACAGACAATTACATCCGAGCAGTAACTGCTCGCGGTGTAAAGGATTTCTCTTTTGATATTATAATACTTTCACTTTATTATAACACATGTTCACATGACCGAACTTAGCATAACACTTTGATTTGATTTAAAAAAAAATTAAACAAAATTTTGAAAAATACCTTAAGTACCGTAGCATGCTTTCACTTATTTTGCTCATGTGTTTACATATACTTATCGATATACTTTGCTTACTAAATTCCTTATCTGCCCCCCAAGTGATTGAGGAGATTTAGGTCCTCGGTCACTTGCCTTGACCAAGGCCTGTTCGAACATTACTGCTCGTAATAAAGATATATGACAAAGATAATATAGCAAAACAACACATGTAATGAGCAAATACTTGTAGTAAATATAATAATTGGCAAGATTGAATGGCTGCGCACAATCCCTTTTGTTTCTCGTAATAGATGGACAATCATGTCTGTACGAGTGATCAAAATATGATCTTACACTTATAAGCGATCAGTCACATGATTGACTAACCCTTGTTCATAAACTTGTAAAAAGTAAAATTAATACCAGCCAACTCTTTAAGAATAACTGTTTATTGATAGTACTTGCGTAGGTGTTCTCCATTCCAATAGCAAGGAATGAGATCTCCGTTTAAGCGAGCAAGTTTGTATGTGCCCGGTTGAAGGACTTCTTCAATTTGGTACGGACCTTCCCAGTTAGGTTTGAGCACTCTAGCAGCTTGATTGCGGGTGTTAAGGAAAACTCTTCTAAGTACCAGATCTCCCACATTAAACTTTCTTTCACGTACTTTAGAGTTGAAATACCGGGCGACCTTTTGCTGGTAAGCTGCTACCCGGAGTTGAGCTTGTCCACGCCTTTCATTGATCAAGTCCAAAGATTCCATCAGTAACTGGCTATTAACTTCTTGATCGTATGCCTACCTTTGGTGCGATGACAGATCTAATTCAACAGGCAACGTAGCTTCATATCAATAAGCCAAGGAAAATGGAGTATGACCCTTTGTTGTTCGATGGGATGTTCTATATGGCCAGAGAACTTCAGGCAACTGTTCTGGCCAGGCCCCCTTTGCTTCTTCAAGCCTTTTCTTCAGAGTATCCTTTAGTGTTTTGTTGACAGCCCCAACTTGTCCATTCTCTTGCGGATGAGCTACTGAAGAAAAGCTTTCGATAATCCCATGCTATTCGCAAAAATTCGTGAATAGATCACTATCAAATTGTGTGTCGTTGTCTGAGACAGTCTTTCTTGGCAGCCCATATCGACACACTATGTTCTTGACCACAAAATCCAACACTTTCTTGGTCATTATGGTTGCAAGTGGCTCAGCTTCGGCCCACTTCGTGAAGTAATCAACAGCCACCAAGACATATTTGACGTTGCCTTTTCCTGCCACGGGCTTTGCATTTGCTTCAGTTCATTAGAGGCTGCTCATGGAATCTTGGAGAATCTCTGCCACTTGTCGCATTTTCGAACAAAATCCATGAAGTCTTCATTCATTGTTAGCCAAAAGTATCCTTGCCTTAGGATCTTTTTTGATATACTCTGCCCCCAAGCGTGATCCCCGCAGAAATTTTCATGGACTTCTCGCATCAATTCTTTGGCCTTTTCTATTGAGACACACCTTAGGAGTGGCATCGAGTACCCCCTTCGGTATAGAACTCCGTCAACAAGGAAAAACCGTGCAGACTGCCTCTGGAGGGCTCTTGCTTTGTTTCTATCTGTTGGCAGTACTCCGTGTGTCAAGTATTCAATGAAGGGTGCCATCCACGTGTCTGCTGCCTAAATTACCAGAGATGTTTCTTCTGCTTTGATGCTTGGTGCGGATAGCCGTTCAACAAGCACTATATTCAAGGTGTCAGCATCCTTTGCACTTGCTAATTTTGCCAAAGCATCAACGTTTGAATTCTGGTCGCGAGGTACTTGCTGGAGAGTATATTTTTTGAATTGTACCAACAAATCCTTTGCTTTGTCCAAGTAGGCAACCATATTTAGACCCCGGGCTTGGTATTCTCCATTAATTTGATTAACCACCAATTGGGAATCACTATAGATTTCAAGTGACTTTATGTTCATGTCCCTGGCTAATCTCAACCCTGCGAGCAGTGCTTCGTACTCAGCTTCGTTATTGGATGTCATGAAGTCGAACTTGATTGCACAGTGGAATCGATGTCCTCCAGGCGTTACCAAAATCACACCTGCTTCAGCGTGGTGCTCGTTAGAAGAGCCATTTGTGAACAACTTCCAAGAGGGAGTTTGGCTTTAAGGCTTTGGCTCTTCAAACTGTTCATTGTCTGGGAGCCCAGTGAGCTCTGCGACAAAGTCTGCTAGGGCTTGTCCCTTTACTGCTGCTCATGGTGAATAAGAAATATCAAACTGTCCAAGTTCAACCGCCCATTTCTAATCGACCAGCAGCTTCTGGTTTCTGCAAGACTTGCCGTAGAGGCTGGTCGGTGAGTACTGCACTGGGGTGAGCTTGGAATTATGGTCGTAGCTTACTGGAGGCTAAAATCAAGCAGTAGGCTAATTTCTCGATGGGCGGATACCGCAATTCTACTCCTATTAGCCTTTTGCTTATGTAATACACAACTTTCTGCACATGTTCCTCCTCTCTCACCAAGACAGCACTAGCAGCGTATTCTGTGATCGCCAAGTAGATGAACAAAGTTTCCTTTTCAACCGGTTTAGACAAAATTGGTGGCTGCGACATATGAGACTTTAGAGCCTGGAAAGCCTGCTCACACTCCTTCATCCACTCAAATTTTTTATTGCCCCTAAGTAGAATGAAAAATGGGACACACTTGTCTGTGGATTTAGAAATAAATCTACCTAGGGTGGCAATTCTCCCGATTAAACTTTGAACATCTTTTATCTTGGTTAGCGATTTCATATCTACCAGGGATTTGATCTTTTCAGGATTAGCTTTGATTCCTCGTGAGCTTACTATAAATCCAAAAAATTTGCCTGATCCAACTCCGAAGGAACACTTAAGGGGATTTAGCTTCATCTGATATTTATTTAAGACATTGAAGCACTCTTGAAAATCCCCAATGTGTCCTTCTGTCTTCTTTGACTTAACCAGCATGTCTTTGACATATACTTCTATGTTTACACTGATCGGCTCTTTAAACATGTGATTGACCAATCACTGGTAAGTTGCACCAGCGTTTTTCAAACCAAAAGGCATTACCAAAAGTCTTGTATCAGTCTGAAAGCTAGTGTGATCCTCATCAGGTGGGTGTATACTGATTTAATTGTACCCAAAATACGCATCCATGAATGATAGGATCTCATGCCCTGCAGTAGCATCGACCAACTAGTCGATTCTAGGGAGTGGGAAACAATCTTTAGGGCAGGCTTTATTAAGGTCTCTGAAATCCATGCATGTTCTCCACTTGCCATTCGACTTTGAAACTAGTACGGGATTAGAAACCCACGATGGATAAAACGCTACCCTGATGAACCTGTTCTCCTTTAGCTTCTCGACCTCTTCCTTTAAAGCCTTCGATCTATCTTTGTCGAGCAGCCTTCTTTTTTGTTGTACTGGTGGAAAACTTTTATCTATATTCAGGATATGACTGATAACCGTTGGGTCGATCCCAACCATATCTTTGTGCGACCAGGCAAAAACCTCCTGGTTCTTCTTCAAAAATTCCACCATCCTTTGTTTTGTTGTTGTCTCTAAGCTTTTACCAACTTTCACAACCCTGGTCAGATCTGCTTCATCAAATTGGACCTCCTCGAGGTCCTCGACTGGTCCTACTTCTTTATCAAAATCCCCAAAGCGAGGATCTAAATCCTTATCCTCACTTTGGGCAGCACCCTATTTGGTGACGTGCTCACCTGATTGGGCTTGTATCTCATTGGCCAATTGCAACTCTTTTCTAGCTCCTTCCCTCGATCCACCTCTCTTTGCCTTAGTAATTGAGGAATTATAGCATTCCCTCGCTTCTCGTTGGTTTCCCAACACACATCCTACCCCTGCGTCAGTTGGGAATTTCATGGCAAGGTGCCAAACCGAGGTTACAGCTCGCAGGTCGACCATAATAGGTCTTCCAATTACAGCATTGTATGGGGAAGGACAATCAACTACTATAAAAGTAGTGAGTAATGTCCTGTTCGCAGGCGCAGTTCCTGTTGTAACCAGAAGCCTAATTGGCCTCGTTGGCGCGAGCCCTTCGCCAGAAAAACCATAAATGGTTTGGTTGCACAGCTCTAGGTCCTTTACTGACAATTTCATTCTTTCTAGTGAAGACTTGTACAAGATATTTACTGAGCTCCATGTGTCAACTAACACCCTTTTGACCATCATGTTGGCTATCTAGACATCCACGACCAGAGGGTCCGAATGAAGAAATCGGACATGTTAAGCGTCAAGCTCAGAGAAAGTTAATAGCTCTTCCTCTATTCGAGCCTTTTTGGGAGTTCGCTCCTCCACATTCAACATCTCGATGTCCTGGTCGTGGCGTAAGGTACGAGCGTATCGTTCCCTTGCTTTCCCACTATCTCCTGCAAGGTACCTGCCACATGAGCTGGTTGTAAAGGTGGCGAGTGTTGGCGTACAAGCACCTGCTCGTTGCCTCCTTGAGCCTTTCGCTGAGAACCTCCAGTGGCTCGTACGTATCTCATCAGGTGCCCCTGTCTGATAAGGAACTCAATTTCATCTTTCAACTGGTTGCACTCGTTTGTGTCATGACCATAGTCATTGTGAAAACAAAAAAAACTTTGTTGTATCTCTCTTGTAGATATCCTTCCTTAACGGCGTTGGTCGCTTGTAAGGGACATTAGAAGTGGTCGCCTGGTACACCTCCGCTCTGCTCTCGACAAGGACCGTATAGTTGGTGAATCTTGGCTCATACCTGTTGCCCTTAGGGTGCTTGTTTTCGGATGTCGACGACTCGTTGTTCGCCTTCTTTCCACCATTTTTCCCATTCCCGTTGCTTTTGCCGTTGCCATTGGGTTTATCTGACCCGTTGGCAGCTTTAACGGGATCTTCCTTTGGTCCCTTGTCTTTCCCAGGTGATTTCCCCTCGTTGGCAATCGCCTCTTCGAGCTTGATGTACCGGTCTGCTCGATCAAGGAATTCCTGGGTACTCTTTACCCCATTCTTCCTTAAACTGTTCCAGAGGGGAGAATGGCGCCTCACCCGAGCAGTAAGGGCCATCATTTTCCCTTCATCACCAACTGTTTTTTCTCCAGCTGCTGCTCGCATAAAACGCTGGACATACTCTTTTAGGGACTCTCCCTCCTTCTGGCGTATCTCTACCAGTTGGTTGGCTTCAGTTGGGTGTACTCGACCAGCATAGAATTTCCCATAGAATTCCTTCACGAACATCTCCCATGACACTATGCTAGCAGGAAGGAATTTGAAGAACCATTCCTAGGCAGTGTCAGATAGGGTGGCTGGGAAGATTCTGCAGCGAGCATCATCCGACACCTTTTGGATGTCCATTTGTATCTCAAACTTATTTACGTGAGACACTGGGTCCCCATACCCGTTGAAGTTGGGCAATACTGGCATCTTGAATTTGCTGGGGGTTTCCGCCATTGCTATTCTCTGTATGAAAGGAGTGCCCCTTCTCCGATCATACTCGATGTGGGATGTCCGGCTCCCTACCAGCTGCCAGACAGCCTGGTTTAATGCATCGATTTAAGCCTGCACGACGTCTGGGATCGCTGGGGCGACTGGTGCCGGAGGAGCGTACTCATCATGCCTTTCGCGCTTGTCGTTGAGCACATCCCTTAGGTCACCCTCTCTGCGCCTTTGCTCTCTAGCACCCAACCGATCAAAGACGTTAGGCTGCCCCCAGCGTTCTGGCTCATAGGCCTATTTTCTCTTGGTGGGGGATTCCTTTCCCCACCTCTTTCTTCTTGACCTCGACCAGCATTCCTTCTGCCGGAATCAGCTTCATTATAATCATGACCATCCTTGAAATGCGACCGACTACGGCACGACCGATTGGTTACACTGTTCCCTCCTCTAGCTGGCATTTCCCGAGTTTCAGGGGGAGGCCTCCGTTGGTCGGTGGGTCCCCGGACATTATTATGCCGTGGGGGTCCCCGGACCGCAGAGCCTGACTCGGCATGTCTTTTGTTAGCATAAAGATGTTTCCCCCTGCTCGGTGGATTTTGTTACTCAGCCGTTAGGCGTCTAGGGCTTCGGGGAGGCTGCCCGGCCCTATTCTGCCTTTGACGCTGAGGATTATCTTGAACAGCATGAGGAGGTGGCTGCTGCTTAGGATCCTGAAGGGGAACATCTTGTTGAGCAGCAAGAGGTTGTTCTGGCCTCTTAGGGCTTGCTAGTTGAGGTGGAGTGTGATGGTGTTGTAGTGGTGCATTTGGTGGCTGAGCCGGTTGAGAGGTTGGCGCAGGTTGTCCCCAGGCCAACTAAACGGCTGCCTCCAGGGTAATAGTGGCATCTCTCTGCCGGCGGTCCATGTCAGCTTGCCGCTCCCTCAATTCTTGGTGTTGCCGGTCTATTTCCCTCTGTTGCAACGTCATTGTTTCAACCATGTTTTCTTGATTAGCCCGCAGATTGGCTAATTCCTCCTGTAACTCGCTCAGTGTCATCCTCGGGGTGTTAGAATCCATCTCCTCCTCTTCAAATCCACCTGTGGTTCATCTTCAGCCACATTTTGTGGAGGAGGCTGAGTGGATGCTGCGCCGGAGGTCTGTCCCGTCTTTCTGGATGTTTTCGCCATTTGATTTCTTTGGAAGTATCGAATTTTTGCTCTCAATGAAAGCACCAAAATGTTGACCCTTGAATTGGTCAATGACACGGAGTCAGAAAAACGATATAGAATGAGATGAAAATAAGAAGAAAATCAAATGGAAAAATAAATGACACAAATGATTTATAGTGGTTCGGCCCCAATTGGATGGTAATGACCTACGTCCACTTAGTGATATTATTGATGTTGAATCCCAACACTGTGATCAATGAACTAGGGTTCACGAGTTTCACAAGCCTTGGGAGAATTATAACTTCGACAAATAATCACACTATATTTTTTCTCTCTCTAAATTTCCAGATCAAAAGTCCTCAGAGACCTTTCCTTGAGCCATTTGATTCTTATTTATAGGCTTAGGAAGGTTACATAGGCCAAATGGCCTTAATTACAATTAATACTTGCGTATCTTGGTAATAAAAGAAATTACAATTAATGTATAATTACATATTCGCACAAATAAAGGAAGTAAATAAATATATGCATGTGATGGACCCAAAACGGGTATGTTTAAATATTTATACTCGCAAGCGCACGAATCGTATATGGAATATAGTGTTCGTGTAAGCACGAGATCGAACCCAAAGGAGTTGACTTAAATCTAAAATAAAACTATTTTAAATCAAAATTAATAAATTCTAACCTAGTTCCAAAGATTGATGAGATTTTTGTATAATAAAAATAAAATAAAAGATAATAATAAAGAAATTAAAGACAATATATATAACATATAAATTAAAAGTAAAAATCAAGATAGTAAAAGAAAGATTATTAAGGATTAGAATCCACAAAATACAAGTTCAATAATATTTATAAGTACATTGATTCCCAAGTTTTAGTGATACTTCTAAAAAGATAAGATTTTTCTTCACTTTTCAAAATTATAATTTCAAAGCATTTAGTGTAAATCAATCTAATGAAATAACAAATAAATCAATGAACAATATTTAAAAGGCAAAACATAATAATTTTGTTCTAAGCATGGATGTGTACAATTTAATGGCACATCTTACACAAAGAATATTACGTTTTAGTATTAATGAAGAACAAAGTGTAAATATGTGCTAACAATCCAAAATACATGATATTTAAGATGAAAGAAGATATTTGAACAAGAAAAATCCATAAACTTTGTTGCACAAAATGGAAATGAATATACAAAATAAACACTATCTAGTTACATATTGTTTCATCATCACCTTAATAATCTTAAAAAGATTAGAAACACATAACTAGAATAGAAAATACACACTAAAAATTACAAACATAAATAGGAAAATTTGGAGGAGAAACCCCCAAATTATTCCTCTAAAAATACATAGAAAAATAACAAAAAAGAAGAAGAAGATGAAGAGAATAGAGAGGTTTGAAAGTGTAGAAACTTTGGTATGGTAACCTCCTCTTCAAAATTGACACCTAAATGGTCTTCAAAACTCCATATTTATAGCCCAAATGATGTATTAAAATAATCAATTTAAATTAATGAAATTGATTAAATTAATTTAATTAATTATAATATGGCAAATAGGGGTAAATTATAAGGTGTAATAATGATGTTTTTTGGTAAAATGTGTAGAAAGTGGGGTAAAAATGTTGTATTTTTAACAATTGGGACAAGGGGACAAATTGCTTTTGTTGGGCTCAAAAATAAAAATGGCAGCCATTTTGGTGGCTGGGTAGAGCTGGAAGTAGGCATGGGCTTGGGGGAGGTGCACGGTTGGAAGGCTTGGATGGCTGCATGGTACGGACGGAGGTGGCAGGGAAGCTTGGCTGGGAGCAACTAGAATTGGTGGGCTGCATTGGGCTTGCTGGCTGATGGTGCGGCCCAAGAAGGAGGCCAGGCGGGTCTTGGTTGGTGAAGGAGCAGGCGGCTAAGAGAGCTTCAGCTGGAGGCAACGTGGGAGACAGGTGGCGGCAGGAGAGGCAAACAACTGCTTTGCTGAGGAAGGCTGAACGTGAAGGAGATGAGGAAATGGGGCAGCAGTTGGTGAGCTTCGGGCCTGGGCAAAGGCGGGCCCAGGTGCTGCTGAAGGTTGCTGGCAGCAGGGGTTCGGGTGGGCCAAACTTCTGGCGAGCCCACTGAGGCTGAAATGCCATATTTAAGCTATTTCTTTCAAAATTACACATTTCTCTTCTTTGCTCTTATTAATTTTCAAGCACCAACAATATACCAATTTCCTACAAAATAAATATAATATAAATCATAATACAATATTTTCAACTATAAAATAAATCAATTTAATTCTTTGAAAATATTAATTATAACTTAATTTAATTTAACATTTAGTTTCAATAAAACACACATTTTTTTACCACAAATTAAACTACAATAATTCAAATAATTAAACTACAATATTTTACAACAAAATAACTATAAAAACACACAAAAATATATAAAATCAAAATAAACCTAATAAATTCAAAATTACTTAAAAACTTAATAAATCAATTAAAAACTCAAGAATTAAGCAACAATTAGCACATAAAAAGTGGTAAAATAACTCTATTTTGTAGAGTTATCACACCCCCAAACTTAATATTTTGCTAGTCCTCGAGCAAAAGAAAAATTAAAAGCACACACATTTTTTTTTTAAATTGGTGATGTCTAATGTTTAACTCAAAAATTACATATTGGAAATAGTTCAAAGAAAATCACAAATAAAAGTAAAGCTTATGTAATTAATTAAAAAGTTAAAATTGTTTTCAAAATAGATATTTAACACAAAAATATCAAATCATCATGTGAACATTTAGACAAGCTTATGCAAACAAAAATATATTAAATCTCAAGAGATAATCAAGCAAATTCTAGGATTTTTCATTTTTTTTTTAGAGATTTAAAGAATTTAATGTTTAAATAAACTATATCCAAATATCACAAATTCGAATAGAATAGAAAAGTGACATATTATGAAAAATATATATTTAAACAAAAATAACTTAGAAATTAAAAGTAAAGCTTAATAATTATTTATATTTTTCTAAGAACTAAGAACAATTTCAATCATAATTCTTATGAAAATCACCAATATATTTTTTTCAAACAAAACAAGGAAAATATATACATATCACAAATGAAAAACACATAAAAACAAAAAGAAAAACAAATAAATAATTTTTTTTTTAATTTTACAACAAATGAAAAACATGCATAAACACAAAGAAAAACACATAAACACATTACCCCCAAACTTAAATGAAACATTGTCCTCAATGTTTAATAAAATGGAAAAATTAAGAATTACTCCCTTTGATGAATACTTCCTTGATTTGGCTCTTTTGTTCTCTTCTCTTCTTTTCTTTTCGGGCAAGAAGTTTCCTTCAAGATTTTTGAAAAACATGAAACAAAACACACAACAAAAGTGAAATATAAAATGAAACATTAAAGTATGGGTTGCCTCCCATAAAGCGCTTTAGTTTATAGTCTTTAGCTCGACTATAATTTTGTTTTTTTTAACCTACACCCAATCGATGGTGTAAAATTTCATTTGTAGGGTGAGTTATGACTTTGATGCACATGCCATAAATAATAATTGATAACATCACACCTACAAGAAAATTAGAATTATGCAATTTTAATGGAATATCAATAAAATACAAAAATTGCATATCTATATTAAGCTCCTTTTCATTTTGAGTAAATATACAAATTTTTTCATTTATGGGCTCTTGAGATATAATTATATCTTTTTCATTTTTCTCATGAGCCTCGAAAATTATTTCATCCAACTCTTTTGTTTCATTAGGGGGTTGGATGCACATTACAAGTTCTTCAACAACTTCATTCTCCTTTTCATTTTCAATTTGACTATTTGGATTGGGAATGTGTTGGTTGGGGTAAAGTTGTTTTTCCGACTCTATAACAGTTGCAAGTTGTCCTACTATTGTCTCAATTTTTGAGATTGACTGAGACTGTGCTTATAAGATTTGGTAGGTTGATTGCATGAGCTGGAGTAGGGTATCCTCTAAAGATGAGAGCTCGTTTCTTGCTGAATGGGATATGATAGGTCGGATTGGGCATGACTTTGATTATGCATGTTGAATTCATGCCCTATTGGAGACTGGGTATGGCTCCATGAAAATTTTGGATCATAGGTGGGGGTAAAATGGATATCAAAAGATTCATGTATCATATACATATCATTAGTTTCCCCATAATTTAAATTTGATTGCTCATAATAGTTGTACTCAGAATTCCAACTATAATTAAAATGATCCATTTCAAGAAATATATATTTTTTTTTAAAGAAAAACAATTATAACAGAAATTAAGAAGAGTACTAAACACAAAAATAAATAAAATAAATAAAAAAAGAAAAAAAAATTAAGATAACACAAACAATATTAAGAAATGAAAACGAGAGCTAGGACAAGATTTAAGTTTTTTTTTTTTTTCAAGTATATATATATTTTTTTCATGTTTTCTTTTCAAGTATATATTTTTTTCACAATAATATGATAGAGGATAAAGAAAAATAAGGCAAAATTAAATAAGACTATCCAAATTTAGGCAAGAGTAGGGAGGCATAGCATGCCATCAACCATGACAAAAATAAGGTAAAAATTAGGAGGCACAAGTGCCATCAACTAAAACATAAGATAGAAGATTAGGAGGCAAAATTGCCATCAACTAGTAACTTGCAAAAAAAATAAAAATAACAACAAGATAAATTCCAACAAAATTATAACAAAATTAGCAAGCAACACAGTTGTCAAACTAAATGATTTCTACTACTTTTATTGATAATATGAAATCGTGTTACATGTCCGACATGGTTTTATAAGGGCATAAAACCCAACAAACTCCCACTTGCCCTTTTAAAACAAATGGGACATGTTTCTCAAAACCATGCATTCTACATGCTTCACAATTATGCTCTCTGCTTATATCTTTGTAAAGGGACATGAAAGATTGCCTTCCAATGCTATCTTCATCACCTTCACTTCACGCCTTTGCCACACATCCTCGATAATGTAGTGATTTCTCTCTATATGCTTTGCTCTTTTGTAGCTTCAAGGTTCTTTCGAATTTTCTATTGCCTCATTACTGTCACTAGACAAAATGAGTGGTTTATCCATTTCTGGAATAACACCGATATCCGTATAGAACTTCCTTAGCTAGACTATTTCCTTAGTCGCCATAGACGCAACTATGTACTTAGCCTCCAAGGTGGATTTTGAAATGGCAGATAGCCTAACACTTCACCAAATCACAGCTACTGAAATGGAAGAAAACTATCGTTTCTCCAAATCATAGCTCCACTCCCAAGAGTAAACACCTTTTTTTTTTCAGAAGTAGACTTCTTGTCATTAACATTAGTTTAAAATCTGAATCTGTGTAGCCTAACAGGTTCAAAGATCCACCTGAAAAGACTAACATATAGTCTCTAGTCCATCAAAGATACTGACCTCCATCTATTTTTCATTTCCAATGTACCCTTGCTCACCACTCCAACTGCATAGCAGATCTCCAGTCACAGCACACAACATAGTATGCATTAAACTTCTAATTGCAAATGCATAAGGAATTCGTTACATATTTTCTTTCTCTTGAGGAGTCTGTGAAAACTGCTGCTTAGAAAAATAAACTCCATGTCAAGATGCAAAACATCCTTTTTTGGAATTTGTTACAGAGTAACGAACAAGCACCTCACCAAAGTAGGTCGCTTGAGTTAGAGCCAAAATCTAGTTATTTCTATCCCTGATGTTCTGGATACCAAGAACACGACTCGCTACAACGAAATCTGGAATTTCATTCCCAACCAGTTCTTTATGTTTGATGATTTCTTGACATTGTTTTCAATGAGTAAGATATCATCTACATAAAGGATTAAGAACACCACAATGTCTTTTTCCCTAAGTTGTCAAACACAAGGGTCAACTACATTTTTTTCAAAACCTTAGGTCTTAATGTTTTCATTTAACCTTAAGTTCCAGGAGCGCGAAGCTTGTTTAAGTCCATAGATTGACATACTCAGCTTGTCGACTTTCTTGTCCAACTACTTTAAATCCTTCTGATTGATCCATGTTAATGGTCTCATCAAGATAGCCATTAAAAGTGCTTCTTTGATGTCCATTTGCCTTATCTCTTAATTAAGAGTTGTGGCTATGGATAAGAGTATACTAAATGAATTTTAACATGGCTACTGGAGAAAAAGTTTTCTCTAAGTCAAATTTTTCTCTCTGCCACGAGTCGAGCCTTTACTATCTCGACCTTTCTATCAGCTCCTCTCTTCTTCTTATAGATCCACTTGCACCCCATGGGCCTAAAGCCCAATGGCATATCTACAAGATCTCAGAAAAATTAAGAGTACTTAGACTTTATTTCCTGGTACTTGGCTTTGAGTCAAAGATCCCTTTCAGACTTACCCATTGCCTATTTAAAGGCCAACGAATCATTGTTACTTGTTTCCCCAACCAGCTTGTGGGTTTCACTATCTATTTCATAGGTACCAGGTTCCGAGAAACCTTCCCACTATGATGAGGCATCGAAACTTTCTAACTTGGACTAGTGGTTTCAAAATCTACCTTGTTTTCATCGACTTGCGTCGGTGAGGGTGGAACAATATTTGATCGTTTTTCAATCTAATACTATTTTTCTATGAGACTTGAAATTCATTATGTGGTTGTTATCTAGAAAAGTAGCATTTGTAGAGCCAAACACTTTCTTGTCTATTGGACTATAAAATAGACCACCCTAAGTACCTTTAGAATAGCCATCAAACAAGCAAACCCCAGTTCGTTGTTCTAGCTTTCTACCTTTTTTCTCAAGACATAAACATGATACCGCCAAATTCCATAATGACGTAAACCAAGTTCACAACCATTTCATAATTCTAGTGGTGTCTTAGAGACAGCTTTTGAGATGGCACAACATTTAAAAAATGTCACATGCGGTCTAGGTAGTATGTCTCTAGAAAAGATCTGGGTAAGAAGTTGGTAGAGTTGAAAAGATTATCTTAGAACACACATGTTCATAAACGCGTGATTCACGCCGTTCAGCAACAGCGTTCTGTTGCGCTGTTGCGAAGTCCGTTGGACAGTTGCCTTAGACAATTCTCCAAGTTCAATTAAATGATCTTGGTTCTGATTATCCAAATATCCTCCACCCCAATCAGATCGCAAGATCTTTAACGTTTTACCTAATATGGTTTTAAAGCAATAGAAATGAATTCTTTGAACTTCTTAACAATTTCACAAAATTCCTATGCTTTAGGTACTTACATGAGTCTCTAGAGCAATCGTCGATGAAGGTGACGAAATACTCATAACCACCCCCCGCTTGAACATTCATATGTCCCCAGACATTTGAACATACTAGCCCTAGTGGTTCTTTGGCCCTTTCTCCTGTCACAGAGAATGGACACTTTGTCATTCTGCCCTCGAGACTAGATTCACAAATAGGTAGGTCACCCTAGATGAGTTCCCTCAAAGGCCCAGCCTTTGTGTTAGGAAAATATGCATTTTGCCTCAATGGAAATAATAATAAATTACAACTCTATGCAATATATTACAAATAAATAATGATTAATTAAAAAGAGTTACAACTCTATAATTGAAAATTACAAATAAACAAAGAAAATGAAGAAGATGATGAAGAAGAAGAGAATAGTAAAATACAACTCTAAGCAAAAGGTTACAAATAAAGTAAAGTGTTTGAAACAAAAGAAAAGAAAAGATTACAACTCTTGAACAAGAAATACAAGTAAATAGAGAAGAACAATAAAAAGATGAAAAGCAATAGAATGAAAGAAAGGAACAAGAAACAAAAGATAAACAACTCTCACTCACACTACCAAAGTGAAGAGTGTTGGGGATCACCAACTTGAACAAGGTTTGAAACCTTTGTCCAAAAGCTTATTTCCCCCTAACTCAAGCACTAAGGGATCTCTCACAGATTATAGGGAATGCTTTATGGAATTATCAAGCCTCAAGGTGTTTCTAGCCAAGTGCTCTAATGGATAAAAATGTTGTGTCTTACAAGTGAGCTATAGGCTCCTATTTATAGAGTTTAGAGACACCCTTTGAATTTCAAATTCCACCAACTCCCATGGCTGTTACCAATGTTTAATTGGATTAATATGGAATTAAAAATGATATTTGGGAGTTATTTGGGTTTTTTGAGTCGTTCAACAAAGATTGAAAAAACTAAAAAAATTGTCAGTTTTTAGCCTGTGGCTGCGGCCACTAGCCTCTGTCCCACAGGCCGCGGCCACCAACATTCAGTGGCTGCAGCCACCGACCATTTTCAACACTAAAAATTGTGCTGTTTTTCCAAATGGTTCCAAACCCTCCCAAATGATTTTGTAACTCCCAAAACACATTATTGGGGTTAAAATAATATCTCTAACAGCCATATCACATATGGCTTTATGAAATTCATCTCAATATTGTGTAACAACAAATTTACACAATAAAGGATAATATTTGGAAGTTACAAATTTGTAACACTAAATATGTTACATTATTTGGATATATCTCATATATCTAAATAGTAATTCTCTATTATATGTTACAATATGTGACACTCTTTGTCACATTTATTTAATCTAAAACATTATATTATAATATAATATAATATTACATTATATTATAAAATAATATAACATTCCCCCACTAGATTAAATAGTTATCTATTGTAACACTTATTTAATCAATCATTATATTTTGAAATATAACATATCCCTCCACTTGATTAAATAAGAACTCTCTCTTATAGGAGTCATTGCATTAGTGCATAAAGCAAAGTGTTTTTCAACTTGAACTTTACTATAGTGTAATTATCACAAAATTTGTCGAAAATTTGGTTGCACTAGGCATTGAACCATCTTTTCATGATAACAAATCGGTGATAACACACACACCTTTGTGATGTTCACTTGAGACCTCTATGTCTCGCTTTGCACCGTTAATGGCCATGTGCACTTTCCATTCATGGACGTTCTTGAGAATACTCCCAATTCTCATGAGAGGCGGCACCACCTCTAGGTCCATATAGGTAGAATTCTTACAGTATTTTGTTACCAAAATACTTGTCTTTACAAGACTGAATTCTATTAAAAAACCTTTCAGTTTTAACCCTCCACTTGGTAACACACAAGTACTCAATATCTCAGATGGGACTTGTTTTGAGTACAACTAATATTCACTTGATTGACTTGTTATTACCTATTGAACCTAACACTAGTGTTAAGATAGGTTACTATCAATAGTGAATCTCTTTAGGGAGTTTAAGTCCCATCCCTCGAGATGATGCAGCCACTAAATCCCTCGTTAGTGGCTTAGTGAAAGGATCCGCCAGATTTTCACTTGTTCTCACATAGGATATTGAGATGACTCCTCTCTTAATCAATTATCTTCCATATCCATGTCTTAGACTAATATGTCTAGACTTCCCATTATACACTCCGCTGTATGCTCTAGCCAATGTTGCTTGGCTATCACAATGTATCGATATAGTAGATACATTATCTTTGATTAGGGGAATCTCTATCAACAGATCCCTTAACCATTCGGCCTCTTTGCCGGTAGCAGCTAGAGCTATGAACTCTGCTTCCATAGTGGAAGGAGATATACAAGCTTGTTTCTTGGAACCCCAAGAAATTGCACCTCCACCAAGTGTAAATACCCAACCAGTTGTGGACAAGTTGTCCCCAAGATTGGATATCCAACTTGCATCTGTATATCCTTCTAATATCGAAGGAAATTTGGAGTAGTGAAGGCTTAGTCCTTTGGTTTTCTTGAGATAACCTAGGAATTTTCCAATTGCCTTCCAGTGATCCACACTTGGATTACTTGTAAACCTACTAAGTTTACTTACCGCAAATGCTATATCAGGTCTAGTACACTGGGCAGCGTACATTAGACTCCCTATAGCACTAGCATACTCCAATTGAGCCACCGCTCTTCCTTCATTATTCTCTAGTTTTACACTATGATCGAATGGAGTATTGGCATCTTTAACCTTGAGATGGTAAAATTTGTTCAATACTTTCTCAACATAGTGAGCTTGCCCTAACGCAAAACCCCCACTATGTTTCTTTATTTTGATACCGAGTATGGTATCAACTTCTCCAAGATCTTTCATCTTGAAGGTTGATGATAGAAACCTCTTCGTTTCTTTTATCCATTTCATGCTATTACTTAGAATAAGCATGTCATCCACATATAAGCAAACAATGATCACATATCCCTTAC
Organism: Humulus lupulus; assembly: GCF_963169125.1. NCBI lineage: Eukaryota > Viridiplantae > Streptophyta > Magnoliopsida > Rosales > Cannabaceae > Humulus > Humulus lupulus. The sequence continues at coordinate 269,803,107 of NC_084795.1, read as the reverse complement.
AAGTTTTGGAATACAAACACTTGTCTCCATTTTTATGTCTAAACCCATTAGACATGATGACTTGATCAAATTTCTCATGCCATTCCTTAGGAGCTTGTTTCAATCCATATAAGGATTTTACAAGTCTACAAACTTTATGTTCATATTTTGGTAGGACAAACCCTTCGGGTTGTTCCATATAGACCTCCTCATTGAGGTCACCATTAAGGAATGTCGTTTTGACATCCATTTGATGAACATACAAGTTGTGTATAGAAGCTAAAGCGAACAGAATTCTTATAGAAGTTGTTCTTGCAACAGGCGCATAGGTATCGAAATAATCAATACCCTCTTTTGCCTAAACCCTTTAGCTACTAATCTAGCTTTAAAGGTTTGGATAGTGTCGTCAATGTGGTATTTTCTCCTAAATACCCACTTATACCCAATTGGCTTAGACCCCGGTGGGAGTTCTACCAATTCCCAAGTGTTATCACTGATGTCTTCTTTCCAAAATGCACTATCTCTCGATTTCATAGCTTCTCTATAAGTCTTAGGATCATCCTCAACGAGAAGTACAATAGGAATTTTCCTAATGACTTCCTCTCTATTTCCTTCTACCATGTAGAATGAAATTCGTTGAGAATCTATCTCATCCACTACTAGACTTTTATGATTTTTAAGCATTTGACTTCTTCTAGGTTCAAAGGGTTGCTTTACATCCTTTTGAGAATTCTCCTCTTGAGAATCAACTTTGGATGTAGAAGCTTGAGAATTGTTCTCATATAACAAATTCTCCTTTAGAGATGTTGAAGCTTGAGAATTGTTGTCACATAACATATTCTCAAAAAATTTAACTTCTCTAGATTCAATCACAACATTAGACTCTAAGTCTAATAACCTATAAGCTTTACTATTGTTGGCATAACCAACAAAAGCACACTTTATGGCTCTTGAACCTAACTTTGTTCTATTAGGTTCGTTTTTCTTGCAATATGCAAGACACCCCCACACTTTGAAGTACCCTATGTTGGGTTTTCTTCCTTTCCATAACTCATATGGAGATATCTCATTTTTCTTCATCGGTATTCGATTAAGAATGTGACAAGCAGTTAAAAGCGCTTCACCCCATAAGTTGAAGTTCAACTTAGAAAACACCAACATAGAATTTATCATCTCTAGATAAGTCCTATTATTCCTTTCGGCAACACCATTGTGTTGTGGTGTATAAGGTGCAGTGCACTCATGAATTACACCATTTTCTTCACAAAATGTATTGAATTCATTAGGGAAGTACTCTCCTCCTCTATCACTTCTTAGCACCTTAATCTTTTTATTTAGTTGATTTTCAACTTCTAATTTATACAATTTAAAAGCATCAAAAGTCTCATCTTTATGCTTTAAAAGAAACACATAGGTATATCTACTAAAATCATCTATAAAAGTAAGAAAATAAATTTTACCACCTCTAGCTAAAACACCATTTAATTCACAAAGATCACTATGGATTAAATCTAGTAAATTACATGATCTTTCTAAACTAGGAAATTGTTTCTTAATCATTTTTGCCTTAACACATGTTTCACATTTACCATAGTTTTTAATATTGCATGCAATCATACCACATTTTACTACTCTTTTCATGGTAGAAAAACCTATATGCGATAGTGTAAGATGCCACAAAAATAAAGAATCATACTCAATAATATAGGCGGAATTAGCATTTTTATTGATAACATTGAAAGTTACATCATTGGTGCACAATTTAATCATTCCCTCACAAGAGTACCCTTTTCCCAAGAATACATTTGATTTGGTAAGTATAAGTTTACCAGACTCAAAAACGGCTTTAATGCCGGGCTTGCCAAGCAAATCACACTTACCAAGTTTTTACTTATTTCGGGAACATAAAGTACATTCACTAATGTAACTTTCTTGCCAGAGGTGAAGTAGACTTCAATAGTACCTTTGCCAAGTATCTCATTGCCCATTTGTATCTCATTTCCCATTTGTATCTCATGGTTGCCCTTTGACTCTTCAAAGGTTTTGAATAATGATTTGTCATAGGTGACATCGATGGTGGCACATGTATCATACCACCACCCTTTCACCTTGTCTTGGACCGCATTCACCTCACTAAGGGTAGCAACTATGTTTTCCTCTTGAGTTGCGTTCACCTTAGGTCCTTGTTGGTCTTTTCTATGCCTACACTCTCTAGCATAGTGACCATTTTTCTCACACACAAAGCAAGGGCCTTTCTTGCCCTTAAACTTGTTTGGGTTGGTTTTTGGACCCCAAAGGTTTCTCATTACCCTTTTTCCCTTTGTTTTTGGGATGTTTTGGTTGAGACACCGCATTTGCTTTGGAAGTCTCTCTGTTAAACCCATCCACAAGTTTATCTCTACATATCGATTCCTCTTCGATTCGAATATGTTTTTGGATTTCCTCCAAAGAATAATCCTCATTTTTATAAAGGATTCTTTTCCTATAACTCTTCCAAGTTGGTGGTAATTTAGCCACTGTAGCACCAACTTGAAAGGCCTCGGGAAGCTCAATCTTTAACACTTTCAATTTGTTAACAATTATTTGCAATTCATGAATTTGAGGAAGAATAGGTTTATCACCAAAAAATTTGAAATCGAAGTATTGGGATATCAAAAAAATTTTGGTACCTTCCTCTTCCACCTTAAACTTTTTCTCAAGTGCATCCCATATCTCCTTGGCCGATTTGATCTCGGTGTAAAGGTCATAGAGCCTATCGGATAAAGCATTGAGGATATGACCCCCCAAAGGAGATTGTCCTCCTCCCTCTTCCTTCTTTTCTCCACCTCCTCGGGAGTGTCTTTGTCGGATGGCTCGGCTAGAGGTGCCAAGGATGACTCAAGGATGTAGGCTATCTTGAGTGTTGTCAAAAGGAATTTCAACTTGTCTTGCCACCTAGTGAAATTGGATCCATCAAACCTATCCAACCTCACTAGGTCTTGGTTCATGATCTTGATGGTCTCACCTTCCATTGAAACAAATAAGGGATAAGCATTTGAATGTTAGGAAAATATGTATTTTGCCTCAATGGAAATAATAATAAATTACAACTCTATGCAATATATTACAAATAAATAATGATTGATTAAAAAGAGTTATAACTCTATAACTTAAAATTACAAATAAACAAAGAAAATGAAGAAGATGACGAAGAAGAGGAGAATAGTAGAATACAACTCTAAGCAAAAGGTTACAAATAAAGTAAAGTGTTTGAAACAAAAGAAAAGAAAAGATTACAACTCTTGAACAAGAAATACAAGTAAATAGAGAAGAACAATATAAAGATGAAAAGCAATAGAATGAAAGAAAGGAACAAGAAACAAAAGATAAACAACTCTCACTCACACTGCCAAAGTGAAGAGTGTTGGGGATCACCAACTTGAACAAGGTTTGAAACCTTTGTCCAAAAGCTTATTTCCCCTTAACTCAAGCTCTAAGGGATCTCTCACAGATTATTGGAAATGCTTTATGGAATTATCAAGCCTCAAGGTGTTTCTAGCCAAGTGCTCTAATGGATAGAAATGTTGTGTCTTACAAGTGAGCTATAGGCTCCTATTTATAGAGTTTAGAGACACCCTTTGTATTTCAAATTCCACCAACTCCCATGGATGTTACCAATGTTTAATTGGATTAATATGGAATTAAAAATGAGATTTGGGAGTTATTTGGGTTTTTGAGCTATTCAACAAAGATTGAAAAAACTGAAAAAATTGTCTGTTTTTAGCCTGTGGCCGTGGCCATAGACATTAGTGGCCGCGGCCACTAGCCTCTGTCCCATAGGCCGCGGCCACCAACATTCAGTGACTGCGCCCACCGACCATTTTCAGCACTAAAAATTGTGTTGTTTTTTCAAACAGTTCTAAACCCTCCCAAATGATTTTGTAACTCCCAAAACACATTATTGGGGTTAAAATCATATCTCTAACAGCCATATCACATATGGCTTTATGAAATTCATCTCAATATTGTGTAACAACAAATTTACACAATAAAGGGTAATATTTGGAAGTTACAAATTTGTAACACCAAATATGTTACATTATTTGGATATATCTCATATATCTAAATATGTAACTCTCTATTATATGTTACAATATGTGACACTCTTTGTCACATATATTTAATCTAAAACATTATATTATAATATGATATAATATTACATTATATTATAAAAGAATATAACACTTTGCTAGTCTTTGAATCCTATCATAGCAAATATGACCAAAGCAAAAATGCCAAAGTTACATCATTTATAACGTTATTGACCTTTTCTCGTTTAACGGTCCTAGATCTAGCTATCTTATACAACTCATTATTTAGAACATAGGGTTCGTTTGGTTGCAATAGGTATAGCCCGTTTTTCATACATCCACCCCACAATTCACATCCATTTAAAGAAATAGGATTTTATTACTTGTGAAAGTAACTACAAATTGTAGTTGATGTAATAAGAAAAACTAAAATTAAAATTTCCATTGAAAATCAGAATAAAATAAACATTGTCTTAAAACAATATATTTATTTCCAAAATTTATTCAAGCTTATCATTTTGCCTTGTTTAATACGAACAACCCTTGATGGATACCAAGTTGTGGCTTTTTATCCTTCATGGCTTTCCCAATGCTATAAAGGTGTAAAAAGGTACATGCATGTTTAGTAGATTGTGATTCAGCGATCCAAAACTGAAGTATCATCCTCTAAAATCACATGGATCCAAAACAAATTTAATTATATTGGGTTCCATATGCCTTGAATGCTGGGAAATCTTTTTCCAGTTCCCAGTCTTCTTGCAGTTGGAAACACTCCATTTTTTTGTGTACTTATAATCAGGCCCTGCTCCAAGATGCTTTGCAGCATTTAGTGCCTTGCCAGTGGACTTCTTGTATGAATTTCTTCCTCTCTTGCTCTTCGAAGAAGAAGCTTAAAGTAGCTTCTCCTTGAGCTTGTTTAGTAGTATTAGCATGCTTTCCTTTGCTCGAACCACCATCAACAATCCTCTTTGAAGGATTTGGTAATCGTTGCATAGAAAAAATAAGAATATCTTTGATTATCACAAACTCTATGTTGTCCATAATCAATACCATGTTGACGTTGGACAAACATTTCGTGAGGTTCTCTCCATAGAGTAGCCTTTTAGAGATTAGAGAGAGAGAGAGAGTATGAGGTGGGAAACCTAGAGTTACGATTATCAACTAAGTAGAAATCAACGCATTGCTTGACAAACATTTATTCATTAAATTTTTTAGAAATAGCATAACATATAAAATGTTTTGAGATAAGGAAAATACTAAAATACTTATCTTCTATTTCTTAGGTACTTTAACTAGCCATGAACCCATGTGTCCCGGTAGGCGAGAGTCATAAATATTCACTTAGTTAAATAGAGAATCATCTCAATTTATAAAACGTCATAGACTTTTATTAACTACCCATTCCATCCGATCAAAGTAATGAAAACCCATGTGTCCCGGTAGGCGAGAGTCACATATATTTCTTACTTTATGAGTTTTACCCACGGTTTCGATTATTATAGACTTAATTCCTATAGTCACCATAGGGATGAGTCTATAGAAGGTCCATCTATAACCATCTATCCTAAGAAATTTAACCATGTTAAGAAGTTCAATGAACACCTTCCGTAGGGAGACGAAATCAAAGTGCCATGAGGCCCCACTGAACTCTAACCTTGTTAAATCAATGGTGGAGATCGAATTCAAATTTTTAAAACTCATTATTAAATATTTTAGTATTTTATTCTTTTTGAAAAATATCAACTTAGGTTTGCCGAATTATTAAAATAATTAATAAACCAACTTAGGTTTGCCAAATTATAAAAATAATTAATAAACCATAATTTATAATTTTTCCATTAATTCTACAATTACCATTGAAAATTAATTAACAAAATAGAATTAATCTGTTTCTAATCAATTATTAGGTCCAACTAAAAAGAATAACCTAATACAATTAAGTCCAACTTAGGTAAATGAGCCTTAACAATTCGAGTTTGCATGGAGGAGAGCTGGGTTTAGTATGTCAGACCCACTACTAAGGCTCCCTAACTTCCACACAAAACCCAAAAAGACAGGAATTTGAACATTTGTTTTATTAATTGTTATTCAATTGATTAGACCCAATATAGTAATGCAAAGCAAGTGTGCCTTCCCAAGTGGAACCACCCACAAGAGATGAATTGTAATGCCCTGAATTCTCCGATGTGGTTTAGTGGCGGGAATAGTAGGCCAGGAGGGCCATACTTGTTTAATTATGCCATTAATCGAATATATGCATGTATATGTGAATTATATTATAATATGATGTTAAATGCATGCATGTGAGTCCACATTTTTAATTACAGGGGTGTGATGGTAATTTGGCCCGTTGAGGGTAAAATTGTATATTTGTATGTATGTTGGTGATATATGTTGAGACCACATTATAATGTAGGTTTGTTCGAGCCATTCAACATGAGACGATCCTGGAATACTGATTAGCGGTCTAGTCACAACAGGTTTAAGATCGGGGCTCGGGGTGAGTCTCGGGGTGTTTTGGGTGAATAGAGTGTTACTGGGAATTAGAGGGTAACGGGATAAGAATATTTGGTATTTGAGAGTATTGAGATTAGCGGGAATTGGAAAGCGTTAATTATGATTAACGAGATGAGTGGAAAATTCCGATTAAACCCTTAGGATGACTTTAGAAACCTTAAGTGACCTAGGGGCATTTAGGTCATTTGGTTTGGATTTATATGAGGCTTTAGTTGGCTGTAGAAAAATAGAACAAAACAGAGCAAAGAACTCTCCTTCCCGTACATCACCTTCCCTCTATCTCCCTTTGAAGTTTTTGGTCCCAAATTGAAGTATCAAGCTAGGAAATCAAAGCTTGGAAGTTGTAGACTTGGTTCATCCATTGAAAAGGACTTAAATCCCATTTGAGGTAAGAATTCATCCATGAAAACAAGCCATACTCTGTTTTTCTTTATAGTTTCCAGCTTATAGTTTGGATGTGGATAGTTGGGAATTAAGGGATGTTTTTGTGTAAAATTTATTGGGTTTTGATGAGGGTGTGATGTAGATGAAGTTTAGGGGTTGAATTGGATGTTTGGGTGTTGTTTGGGATTGATTTGGAGGGTTGGTTTTAAGAGAAATCGTAAGGAAGAAGAACCAGAAAGTTTATGGTTTGTAATTGGCGCAGCAGCGCCATTCAGGGCACAGCAGCGCTAGGCAGGGCAGAGAGCTGGGCTCTCTGACTTGGAAATAGCGCAGCAACGCCATTTAATAGGGCTGCAGCGCTGGTCCATTTTTCAGCAAACCTATTTTAGGGCTCAGAATGATCTTTAAGACTCGGGGTTTGGTTCCTTTGCCCCGTTTGAGTATATTAAGATTCCCGAGAGTGGGGGATTGATCCCGAGAGTGTGGTTTTAGATTGTGAACCATTTAGTAACTTACTTTATTAATGGATTATAATTGTTTATGATTAGGTAACTGCTAAGGAATCTAAAGGTTGATCGTTCTCAATGGTCGTTCTTATATTATATCTCGCTCGAACCTGAGGTAAGAGAACTGCACCCCATATGTGACATGCATGATGATTCTTGAGGCATGTTGATTGTGTAAATGTGGGCATGGATTGATTATCGAATGCTTAGCAAATCTTGCTCACTTGTGTATGGTACTGACTCATTAGTCAGATTTGGCAAAGGTACTAGTATCAATTGTGAAGTTGTGACTCATTAGTCAGGTTCGGCAGTAGTATTGGGCACTGGTCACATAGTGCTGACTCATTAGTCAGGACGGCCTTAGCGTGTTCCACGCAAGCCAATAAAGATTAGATCTAATCGACTTTCTGCATTGAATGACTCAATGAGCATTAATGCCGGACCGACCTCAAGTTCGATGAACATTATAAGCGCTTGTGTGGCTTACCCATCAGTCACTCATTTGTTAAGTTAGAGACTTACCCATCAGTCTCTCATCTGTTGAGTTGAAGACTTACCCATCAGTCTCTCATCTGTTGAGTTGAAGACTTACCCATCGGTCTCTCATTTGTTTAAGGCTAGTGGCTTACCCAACAGCCACTCTTCTGTTTAAACTAGTGACTTGTTTGTCAGTCACTCAGTATGGTTTACCAGAACCTCAAGTGATATTCACTCATTTGTTTAAGAGCTACGAGCTCCGTGTGATTATAATGATAATCCTTTGATTATGTCTGTATACAACACTGTGTTTTCTTGCTGAGCTTTGGCTCATGGGTGCTATGTGGTGCAGGTAAAGGGAAAGAAAAGCTCACCCAGCCTTGAGTGGAGAGCTTAGGTGGTGATGTGTACATATGCGGCTGCTTGACCACCACGGCCAAGGAGTTCTCAGGGGAACTAGGGGGTTTACCCTATTTTTACCGCTTAGGTCGGCGGGTTTGAAATTTTGGAACAGTAATGACCTTTTTGAGTTGTAAATAACTTGTAAATGTTCTTGTGGGCCCATGAATAGTTTTATGTATCAAATAAAACATATCATTTCCTTTTTATTGGTTTTCACCTTAGTCTGTTAATAACACTTAGAACACGTTTTAACCAAAGGACTCAGGCAATGAGTCAAATTTCTGGTTCACCATAACTGTTCTGGGGTAACCAGGGCGTTACATGAATTTAAACTTTACATGTTCAATTGGGCCCACATAAAACCTAATATTTTATGAAAGTTTTAGGATTAATTACATAAAACACTGTATATTTAGAAAAAATTTGAAATATACGGTGAATACAAATAATTACAAATATACAGTTCTTTCAACAAAAAATGACGGAGAATAGTAAAAAGAAATAAAACAAGAATATAACTCACTAATGTATAAGTTTGGTCTCTAATAAGTAATGAAGAACTTTTTTTTTATGTCATGATGAACTTTTATTTTGTCTTGTACTAGTAAAAAAAGATACACATTAATTGATGTAATATAATTAAATTGATGTGATATAATAATATTCAATCAGTTTCTTTTCAAATTTTTTTTTTTATATATTTAAAATGAATGTATTATTAATATTAAACAATTTTTTATGCTAGCAAAAATTATAATATTTTTAATAAATATAATCTATTTCTATACTAGTAGTTATATATTTTTTCTAATATTTGTTACTTGTTTTATGCAATCTAACATTTTTGTATATATTAGTTACAAAATAAAATAGTGTCTTTTAGTAATAAACTTAGTTTTATAAATTTTGTTACAAGCATGTACTAAATTCACAACTTAATTTTATAAATTTTTGTAACAATCATGTTAAATAAATTTATAAATATTTGTGTAAATGTTAGTTACAAAACTAAACTTTTTTGTTGGGAAATTAGTTTTGTAGACTCTTGTTACAAAAATGTAAAACTTGTTTAAAAAAAATATATTGTATTTCACCACTATATATATATATTTATATATTTAATAAAGCGTTTTATAAATGATGAACATCTTAAATTTATATTTTTAAGTTGTATAGCATAAATAAGAAGGTTCCTGTAATTTTTTGGTACAATATTATAACAATATGAAAAAATATAATATTTTTATGTATATTTTGGTTATGATTTCTTAACTATAACATATTTTCCTAAATATTAGTTACAAAAATATATTTCTTAGTTGTAAAACTAGACTTCTAAACTATTGTTACAAAAAAAAATTAGTTACGAACTTGTTTGTAAGTTTTATTTACAAAAACAAAAAAAATTACAATTCTTAACTAATTTTTGTAAATATTATTTACAAATATGTAACAGATATTTACAAGTTTGTAACAGATATTTACTAGATTGTAAACGTTGATCACAAAAAATTGTATTTTACAGTTTTTATTTATGATTTTGCCACTCCGTATTTACACTTTTGTCATTCCGTGTTTCTATCCAAAAATCCCGTATTTTTGTAATGTACCGTATTTTTCATATTTTTTTTAACTTTTAGTGCATTTGTGCATATTTCTCAAAGTTTTATTGGTGCTTTCCCACATTTTTCAAACACAAAAATTGGGTCATCATTATACTTATATTTAAAGCTCAAATGCAAAAAATAACTTAATAATGATGCTTGATATGTAAATAATTGGATGGGCCTAACATGTTACTCTATAAGCATGTATTATTAAATTATGCAAATATACCACAACAATATTCTATTTTGCAAAACACCATAATTAATTAGCATAGAATTCATCATACAAAATTCAATATAATTAATTAAACAAGTTACAAAATATTAAATTAATTAAAATAGAATTTATCAAACAAAATTCAATTTCAAATAATTAATTTAACCAAGGCTGTTAAGTTGTTAAGAATGACAAGATATTTTATTTTTAAATATTTTAACCAATTTTAAAATATCAAAATATATTTTAACCAAATTTAAAATATCTAAAATATCTAGAATTATCTGATAACTAATTATAAATATTATAAACAATAAAAATATCTTGAATAATCAGATAACTAATTTTAATATTTTATTTATAACAAAATAAAAAAAATACCTTGATTATCAGATAACCAATTCAACATATTTTAAAAAGCTAAAATATTTAAAAATAATCAGATAATCAATTTTAAATATTTTAAACCTAACTCCACAAAATATCCAATTTAAAAAAAATTTAAATTTTTTTTTTTTTTTTTGCGAAAAAATGCCGACGCGGGTTCCGGCACCTACACCGTACGGACGTCCGTACGGATCCATATGGCCGGGTCTCGGCAACGGCTCTATCCGTGCCCAACACGCACACTGCAAAATCAGTGCAAATTTTTTTTTTTAAATCTGTGCAATTTTTTAATCCAAAACAAGCAAAAACACAACCAAATTATTGCTAAATTTACATAAGAAACATAACACATGCACCAATAACATGTACTATCCAATTAATACCAAACATATCAATCAATTTCATACATGTTCATTCATGAAAATAAACTAGCAACCTATGGCTATGAGGCCAATTGAAGGAAATACATATTGCGGGATCTTTATTTATTTTCATGTAATTTACATATTATCAAACAAACATGAAAATTCCTAGAACATGCTCCTATGAAATTGATACAAATACAAAGTAAAGTAAAAAACTTATATTATGCAGCGGAATTGGAACAACTCCATCCTTCAATCTCTCTAACCCTTGATTCCTTTCTGTAGCAGGGTATTATCAAGAGATTGAACAAGATCAGCAACACAGTCTTCCTCACCAAGCTTTTGATCAACCTAGAACTAGTATGGGTTGGTTCTCAACACATGAGATAGAGATCTTAAAGAGAATAAGAAGAGAGAGTGGCCAAGAAAGGTTAGATTGTCTAGGTTTTCACTTACCAATCAAAATGAAACTCACTTCCTTATCTAAACCCTAGATATCATATTCCTTTTTATATAGGCAACTTAATGGGCTTTATTTAAATTTAAATGAATTAAAAATAATAAACAAAAATAAAAGCATTGGGCTGCCATAAATGGACTTGGGCTCAATCTCTTTGTTTTGAATTTAAATCCCAATTGGGCATAAATTCAAAACATTTTATTTATTCATTTTTAATTAATTAATTAATTAAATCCTTATTCAAATTAACTAATTATAATTTGAAATTTGATTTAACATTATTTATTTATATTGACACCAATTTATCAATATTAAAAAATTTACCAAAAGATTCTCTTTTATTCTCTAAATCTCATATTTGTAAATTTTCCAAAATTGACCTAATCAACTTTAAAAATCATAATTGATAATTAAATCAATTAATTGAGACATTCTAGATGATTTACTCAAAGGTGATGCGGGGACCATGGATCCATGAAATCAAGCTCCAACAAGTTACCGTGAATTTATTTACGAATAATTTCACTACCTTATTAATTCCTCATGACTCCACTATAAACTTGGAATTGAACTCTTGAATTCATAGAACGTATTTTCAAAACCATAAATACGTTATCCATTGTTATAACTATTACTGTAATGACCCACTAATCTAGACTAATTGGACCATTATCGAAACTATACATAAAACTTACATTTTTACGAAAATACCATAATTTATTGAGTAACTTGAAAATAAGAGTTATTTACAAATAAACAGAATACTAAGAAGGATTTTGGGATCCCATTGTCTTTAAAACAAAACAAGATTTAAAATAAAAGACATTACATAATAATGCGGAAAATACACATAAAAACCATAAAAACATAAAAGGAGACTATATCCTCGAATCGAATAACGCTCGGCCCCTTGACTCCATTCATCATCGATACACATCCTCCAAGCGTCACGAATCTTTCCGCCTCTAAGCTTATTTTCCTGCACATAAACAGAAAGGAGTGAGCCTAATGCCCAGTAAGGAAAATCTAACACAAAGTCACATACATAATTTCATAAGAAAACATAAAGACTTAACATAATACATATAACATACACTTATTATAATGGCCATTATTACTTGGGGTCCCATAGACTAAACAAGCACATGCACATGGGATTAGTGGGGTCCTACTAGCTAAGTAGGTCATATGCCCATAACCCATTTGGGGTCTTGTTAGTCATATGGGTCATATGCCCAAGCCTACAAATATACACATATATCATAACACTTTTAATAACATAAAACATATAGATAACATAATCACATAACATGTTGATTCTAGCCTATTTCCTTACCAAAGTTACCGGGATTATGGACTGAGTTGGGACTTTTGGAACACTCCTAAAACCATAAGAAAGAGTGAGTCTAAGAAAGGAGATGAAATGAAAGAGATGGAAAGACTAAACCATAAAAAAAACATACTTACCGACTTATATGCTTAAGAGCTTGGATTCCCTAACCAAAATAAGAATAAGGTTAGGGGACTGAGTAGAAGGTTTTGAGAAAGGAAATAACATAAAATACAGAAAGGAACTATAGTTTTGGGTTTACCTCAAAGATTGCAAGATCAATCTAACCTCCACCGAAATACTATAGAACTCACTTCCCAAAGTGTTTGATAAGCTTATGATGTTTAAGCTTATAGTTTTTCTCCAAACCAAGTGTTTACACTCTCACACTCACTTAACACTAGCAGCTTCTGAACTTAGAGCAAATGGTGAATAATGGCTGGGTACTAGGTCCTATTTATAGAGTTTGGGAATGAAAATATCTTGATTTTACTTGAATAAAAATAATGGCTTTTTAGGTGAAAATCATTTGAATAATCGTTCAGCAGAGGCTGAAGACTCGTTCAGAAGATGCTGGACTGTTGAAGGAGTTTGAATGGCTGAAGGGAAAAGAATTCAAATGTATTTGAAAACATGCTGGTGGAGGCGATATGTAGAGTCCAAGAACTTTACTTAGCTAATTTTTTAGTAGTATTATAGTATGTTTAGTGTTATCTTTGTTACTATGGATTTTTGGTTCAGACCAGGAGTTATTTGGACACTCATAGTAGTACTTATAGATTTTCTAAGTTTAACCTATAGTTTAAGAATATTAAGTATAACCTAAGGTTTGATTAATGTGACTGATATTAAGGATTATATTATTATATTATAAGGTTTAGACATCAACCAATGGGATTTTAAGCACATGTTTTGAATGGTAATTAAGGATTAAGTATTTTTTAGGATTAAATTAAATAAGGGTAAAAGTTTGAATGTATAGGGTCAGTCAGCAGCTTTGAGCACGTTGAGGGCTTAGTCAAGGCTGTTTACTCCATTCAAACTCAGCTAAAAATGTGTAAATTCGTGTTTAAATATTCAGCGTATGCCGATATATCGCAGCTATAGGGGGCGATATATCGCAGCACGTAGATACGGAAAACACGAATCGATGCACGGTCGCCTCGGGAACAAAGGTCCAGGCGATATATCGCCTATAGGGGGCGATATATCGCCTCCACCAGCATGAATTCAAATACATTTGAATTATTTTCCCTTCAGCCATTCAAACTCCTTCAACAGTCCAGCATCTTCTGAACGAGTCTTCAGCCTCTGCTGAACGATTATTCAAATGATTTTCACCTAAAAAGCCATTATTTTTATTCAAGTAAAATCAAGATATTTTCCTTCCCAAACTCTATAAATAGGACCTAGTACCCAGCCATTATTCACCATTTGCTCTAAGTTCAGAGGCTGCTAGTGTTAAGTGAGTGTGAGAGTGTAAACACTTGGTTTGGGGAAAAACTATAAGCTTAAACATCATAAGCTTATCAAACACTTTGGGAAGTGAGTTCTATAGTATTTCGGTGAAGGTTAGATTGATCTTGCAATCTTTGAGGTAAACCCAAAACTCTAGTTCTTTTCTGTATTTTTATGTTATTTCCTTTCTCAAAACCTTCTACTCAGTCCCCTAACCTTATTCTTATTTTGGTTAGGGAATCCAAGCTTTTAAGCATATAAGTCGGTAAGTATGTTTTCTATGGTTTAGTCTTTCCATCTCTTTCATTTCATCTCCTTTCTTTAGACTTACTCTTTCTTATGGTTTTAGGAGTGTTCCAACAATCCCAACTCAGTCCATAATCTCGGTAACTTTGGTAAGGAAATAGGCTAGAATCTACATGTTATGTGATTATGTTATCTATATGTTTTATGTTATTAAAAGTGTTATGATATATGTGTATGTTTGTAGGCTTGGGCATATGACCTATATGACTAACAAGACCCCAAATGGGTTATGGGCATATGACCTACTTAGCTAGTAGGACCCCACTAATCCCATGGGCATATGCTTGTTTAGTCTATGGGACCCCAAGTAATAATGGCCATTATAATAAGTGTATGTTATATGTATTATGTTAAGTCTCTATGTTTTCTTATAAAATTATGTATGTGACTTTGTGTTAGATTTTCCTTACTGGGCATTAGGCTCACTCCTTTCTGTTTATGTGCAGGAAAATAAGTTTAGAGGCGGAAAGATTCGTGACGCTTGGAGAATGTGTATCGATGATGAATGGAGTCAAGGGGCCGAGCGTTATTCGATTCGAGGATGTAGTCTCACTTCTTATGTTTTTAATGGTTTTACATGTATTTTCCGCATTATTATGTAATGTCTTTTATTTTAAATCATCTTTTGTTTTTAAAGACAATGGGATCCCATAATCCTTCTTAGTATTCTGTTTCTTTGTAAATAACTCTTATTTTTCAAGTTACTCAATAAATTATGGTATTTTTGTAAAAGTGTAAGTTTTATGTATAGTTTCGATAATGGTCCAATTAGTCTAGAGTAGTGGGTCATTACACGATATATCGCCCCCTATAGGCGATATATCGCCTGGACCTTTGTTCCCGAGGCGACCGTGCATCGATTCGTGTTTTCCGTATCTACGTGCTGCGATATATCGCCCCCTATAGCTGCGATATATCGGCATACGCTGAATATTTAAACACGAATTTACACATTTTTAGCTGAGTTTGAATGGAGTAAACAGCCTTGACTAAGCCCTCAACGTGCTCAAAGCTGCTGACTGACCCTATACATTCAAACTTTTACCCTTATTTAATTTAATCCTCAAAAATACTTAATCCTTAATTACCATTCAAAACATGTGCTTAAAATCCTATTGGTTGATGTCTAAACCTTATAATATAATAATATTATCCTTAATATCAGACACATTAATCAAACCTTAGGTTATACTTAATATTCTTAAACTATAGGTTAAACTTAGAAAATCTATAAGTACTACTATGAGTGTCCAAATAACTCCTGGTCTGAACCAAAAATCCATAGTAACAAAGATAACACTTAAACATACTATAATACTACTAAACAATTAGCTAAGTAAAGTTCTTGGACTCTACAATTACAATCAGTCAATCTTCTATCGATGACTTACTAACGAGATGGGTGCAAATTACTGTTTTACCCCTCATCATTATTTTATCCTTAACTCTCACTAAGTTCCTTATAAATGATATTTCTGTAAACTTAATCACAAAAATGAGATCTCAATCATTTAACATTTTGAACAAAGCAATTAAGGAAATCATATTTTCACTTCTCATATAGAAGTTATAGATTTCATATCTATGAATAGTACTCTCACTCAATTACACTACTAAATCTCCAAGATGTAAGTATGGGTTAGACCGTAGGGTAAGCTGGTAACGAACAAGTCAAAATATTTAAATAATATAATTAGCAGAATATTATCACGCAGAATTAAGATCGACTTAACATATGGTCAACGTTGTGACATTGATTAGATTTGATAACAACGATACTTATTTATCAATCAATAATCAATATCGGTCCTAGTCCGATGTAACTAAATACATCCGATCTTATCTACTTGGTTGATGCCCTGGACAAGACATCACACCCCGAATGTGTAAGTAGACAATATCATAGATTGCCTAATCAGTGAAAATCCAATGCGCTGATCTAATCTTAGGACTCGTTCTTTTGAACATATAATTACAACTATAATCCACTGTGACCTAGTCACTGTAATTGTACCTATCCATATGTTCAGGATTTTATAAATGTTTGTATTATTTCAATAATCATGTAATAAAACAAGCAAGCAACACGGTTGTCAAACTAAATGATTTCTACTACTTTTATTGATAATATAAAATCATACTACATGTCCGACATGGTTTTATAAGGGCATAAAACCCAACAAACCAGTTCTCTTATATTGTGACAACAACGCTACCATTCACATCCCCAAAAATCTAGTTTTCCATGAGCGCATAAAGTATGTGGAGATTGACTGCCACTTATTTAGAGAAAAAGTCCACAATGGCTCTCTAAAGCTCATTCATGCCAGCTCAAAGAATAACTTAGCTAATGTCCTAACCAAAGCCTTATTTCCAACATATTTCAATGAAATTATCTCCAAGATGAGTGTTATTAATAGTGTTAGACAATAAATTAGTTGGTAATTTTGTTAATTAGTTACTGTTGTAACTTAATAGTAACTTAATTTAGTTAGGTTAGTTTGCCATCTTTTAATGGATGGATACCCTCTGTATCTTAGTGTGATATAGAAATAGAAAGCTTCTTCATTTTTACCTTTAATTCGAAATCAATACAAAAGTTTTCTGGAGATTGTTTATGTATTTAATTTGGAATCTTATGGTATGTATCTGTTAATGAACTATGTAATCGTTAGGAATGATGAATGATGGATGCTGAGTATTATTTTGGTATTTTATGACTTATATTAAGTATAACTATTTGATAATTACATAACTGTAGGAATATTATTGTTCTAGGTATAATGATAGATGATTGTTCTTTTATCACTAATAGTTTTATTAATAATTATAGGAGCTATTATATTATTTTTGGACTTATAATTATGATATTATATGGTATAAACTAAAGTATCATTTATACGGGTTATTTTCCAACAAAGATCAAATTTTGACATTTGACAACCAAAATTATAAATATTACATTCGTTCCATAGTCTATAGGGCTCGGGATGGTATGTAAAAATTTATTTAGTAAAATAAAAGGCATTATTACTGTATTACATCTCCACCAAAAATGTTATATCAAGCTTTGTTTAATTCTTTTTGCCTTAGATAAGTTAAGAGAGGAGCAAAGATCTTGAATGAAGACCGGCCGAATTTCAAAGTACCCAAATATCAGTAAACATTTTTTTTCAAATGCTAACTATAATTGTCTTCTTGTTTGCCTTTCTAGTTTCTACTTGAGATCTGCTCTTTCACACGTGGGAGAGTAGCAAAAGTATTTATTTATATTTTAATATACTTTACCTCAATTATTAGAAAGAGTCAAAGGAATTCTAGTCAGTTGCTTACTTCCACGGACGGAGCAAATTGTATTAAATGGAATAGTGCTAATATTAATGTAACTCCGTCGTAGTCTTTCTACTTTGTTTTTTTTAACTCCACTACTACTATTTTATTGGCTTTGGCTTTTAATAAAAATAAAGTAATTTACTCATTTGTAATATTTAATCTTAAAAAACATATTGGCAGTACAACTACGACTCACGCTTTATAAAGTCAATATTTGTCAAAGGAGAACAACCTTATATAGTCATGCAATACATAAGCGGGCGAACGTTCTTCGTATTAGCACGAGTGAAAATTTCCACTCACCTAACTTGGTCAAATGTCCACTAGTACGTAGTTCACCAACTCTAACCCGAGAAGAGAAGAGAAGTGACCGAAACTTCCCACCATATGCCTTAATTATTAGATGCATAGCTACTGTCCTAGCCTGCATATATAAATATACTCAGATCACAATCCATTTCTTGCATCGAAAGAGAGTAGAACACAACTAGTAAATCCAATATTGTTCTCTCTCTCACACCTACATATATACATAACTCATCACTTCGATCACTCTAGCCAACTCCAAAGCAAAACAAAGTTACTGAATTATATATAGTAAATATATATATATATACATTCATCGAAATGGGCAGCCTCGGCGACTTTGAGTTCCCCCTAAACAACGCTCTGTCAAACATGGCCGGCGAAGCAAGCACAAATCCGTTGGACCCCGAGGAGTTCCGGCGCCAAGGGCACATGGTAATCGATTTCATAGCCGATTACTACAAAAACATCGAGAAGCACCCAGTTTTGAGCCAAGTCGAACCGGGATATCTCAAAAAGCGGCTCCCCACATCAGCGCCCTACTATCCAGAATCCATTGAGACGATTCTAAGCGACGTCCAGGACCACATCGTTCCGGGCATTACCCACTGGCAGAGCCCCAACTACTTCGCATACTTCCCTTCCAGCGGCAGCATTGCGGGCTTCCTCGGAGAAATGCTCGCCACCGGCTTCAATGTCGTTGGATTCAATTGGATGTCGTCTCCGGCTGCCACGGAGCTTGAGAGCATAGTCATGGACTGGCTGGGCGAGATGTTAAGGCTCCCCAAGTCCTTTCTCTTCTCCGGAAACGGAGGCGGTGTCCTACAAGGAACCACCTGCGAGGCCATCTTGTGTACACTCGTAGCTGCCCGAGACCGAACCCTCAAAATCATTGGAAGCGACAATATTGGAAAGCTCGTCGTTTATTGTTCCGACCAAACACATTGCGCCTTCAAGAAAGCTGCCCAGATTGCCGGCATCCACCCCAACAATTTTCGAGTCATCCCCACCACGTTATCGTCTTCGTTTTCCATGTCTCCTGAGGCCTTAAGAAACACCATAACTGCCGATGTTGAGGCCGGACTCGTCCCCACGTTTTTACTCGCAACTGTCGGGACAACATCCACAACCGCTGTTGACCCACTCGGACCTTTGTGTGACGTGGCAAAGGATTACGGAATGTGGGTCCACGTCGACGCCGCTTACGCCGGGAGCATCTGTATTTGCCCAGAATTCCGGCACTTCATCGACGGAGTTGAAGGAGCCAACTCTTTCAGCTTCAACGCCCATAAATGGTTCTTCACCACCTTGGATTGCTGCTGCCTTTGGGTCAAAGACCCCGCAGCATTAACGCAATCACTGTCCACTGATCCGGAGTATCTCAAGAACAAGGCCACTGAGTCTAAGCAAGTAGTCGACTATAAAGACTGGCAGCTCGCTCTCAGCCGACGATTCCGCTCCCTCAAACTATGGCTCGTACTCCGAAGCTATGGAGTCGAGAAACTACGTGGCTTTCTCCGAAAACATGTCAAGATGGCAAAGCTTTTCCAAGGATCTGTACTGGCTGACGACAGGTTTGAGGTTGTCGTTCCCAGGAATTTTGCCACTGTTTGTTTCAGAATATCGCCATCAGCAATAACTAGTGCTACTAAATCTAAAGCCGTGTTGTCCGAGATAACTAATAATTGTCCCCGAAGGAGTAGTATTATTAGTACTCCCAAAAAAATAATATCTGTGAATGAGCTCAACAACAAGCTCATGGACTCTATTAACCGCTCCGGTCGAATCTACATGACCCATTCGGTCGTCGGCGGTATCTTTCTGTTGCGTTTCGCAGTTGGTGCGAGTCTCACAGAGGAATCTCATGTTGTTGAGGCTTGGAAGGTGGTCAAGCAACATGCAGACGCCATTCTCAGTTCACACCAGCTCCATCACCAATAGTCTTTTCAATTAATATCTTCAATTCATTTTGAGAGGGTCAACAATGATGGTTGCCTTGTTTCTCTATACTATTCTTTCCTATAAATATACTTGCTATTCTTTTAAGTACAAATTAATTTAATTGTCTATACGAATGCTTCATTCTTTCATTTAGTTTTCTATATTTTATCATATATACATAGGCTACAACTCAGCCAAAACAAAATATCACATCCTAGCTTAATTATAGAATTCTAAAGAGTTTCTTTCCTCAATTTAATCTTAAATAATCTATTTAATATTTT
The DNA here is from genome assembly GCF_963169125.1 of Humulus lupulus. Lineage (NCBI taxonomy): Eukaryota > Viridiplantae > Streptophyta > Magnoliopsida > Rosales > Cannabaceae > Humulus > Humulus lupulus. The sequence goes on along the minus strand of NC_084795.1, from coordinate 269,782,778 downwards.
TTTTATAATTAAAGACTCCTTCAAAGTCCCTAATTATAAAGTTTTATTTAGCTCAAATTTTTTGTAATAATAGGCATTGCTCGATAACAGCCAAAAATGTTGTTAGGCGATCGTCTGACTCTGCAAACCTGCACTAGCTGACATCTAGCTAGCCTACTTGGTTCCGAGGACAAGGTCCTTGGCCTGGAAGACAACAATTTGTAAGGAAATCAAGGACTACTAACCAGTTCTCGGGGCATGGCCTCGGAGAGACGTCTGTGACCTACCTATATCCAAGGGACGTGGCCTCTCCTCGAGATATATCCACCCTCCGAGGACTAACCCTCGGGGCGTGGCCTCACTTGAAGAGGCACGCGTCCTCACCACATGCCCTACTTAATTGTCCATGTGTCCTTTGGTGAAAACACGGACAACATTTTCCCCCCAAGTCTCTACTCGTCCTCGGACAGTGGAGACTTAAAACTGGGGAAAATCGAATATTCTTCGGATGGAAATGTTTGGAATTCTTCTCGCGCCACTATGAGATTTCCTGCCACTTGTTGAGCCCCCATTGTTGGGCCCATCAATCCGTGCAATTGATGAAGGGTCAGGTCCGCGACTTGAAACGTCTTTTCTATACCCTAGGTGTCCTTTCAGCCTATGCTCGAGATTTTTCTTTTCCAATGCCAATGATCATGATCCACACCTTTCTGATCTCGACCCTTGGATCGCTCTCGAGTACCTATGTCTTAGGTAATCTGACGGTCAAGGTGAACTTACTTCGCCATAAGCACTAGACATATAAAAGGTCGAGACCTACTCTCCAACGTTACTTTAGCCCATTTTTATTTTCTTGTGCTTTCAACTCTTCAGCCTCTTTGGCCTTGCATCCTTTCTAATTTTTCTATCACTCTGGATGATTGGCGTGAAGCTTCTTACTTCTGGGCAAACGGCTAGCAATTCTGTAGGGTTCGTACACGATTCAGCACCATCTAACGCTTCATTTCGAGTAAGTGCCTCTGAACTGTGACTCTATTTTTGTGTATGTTTGATGACTTAGGATACATGTTTAGGAGTTGTTTTTGAGCTTTTTATAGGTTGCTTTGACCTTATTTGTCGTCAAAATGGTCCAAATGGCCTATTTAGACGTTATGGGGCATTTTTCGTTATTCTAGACCTTCGATCGGAATCTGGAAAATTTCCAGATTCCAACGATGTTCATCATCTCCGATGGTGTTCATTTTTTCCAGTGGTGTCTTTGGTGCCAGGTGTCTGGCTCCGAGGACACCCCAATGTCATTAGTTTTTCTTTTCCTTCATTTTTCCCTGAGAAGTAGTCTTAGGGGTTCTCGTTTTGGCCTAGCTTTCTTTGGGCCAAGGTGCTAACTTCTTGGTGTTTGTTTCAGATGTTTGAGGAGCTTCATCTGCTCCATCAACAAGATTTCTACGCCTTTGACAACAGGATCCTTCAGATTTCCTGAGAAGTGGGGCAATGCCTCGAGAAGGGGAAACCAGTGGCGGTAGCAGCCAAGCTCTTGCAGTATGGGAGAGCTAGGAGCCAGTGGCGACGAGACCCCTCAGAGCTGGTCTCTCAGAGGAAGAGGCCAATACGGGCTCGACGCCTTCAGATTCCCCTTATCTTGCCATAGGGTTCGAAGCGGAAGACCTCCCGAGCAAGCTACGGCACAAAGGCACCTTGCAGAGAATCCTCGAAAACTACGGGGTAGAAGATGGAAAAATACTGGTGCGCCTAGCTTGGGAGGACGAGAGGGCGCACGAGAGCATTCATGGGCTCGGGCCCTGAACTGCCTCTCATCTCCAAGCGGGTACAGCCCTGTTGCTGTACCAATACTATGTCGACTTTCTTAAGTTCGTCGGCATAGCTCATTTCCAACTGTCCTCAAACGGATATAGGGTACTGGCAGGGCTGTACGTTTTTTACCAAAGACAGAACTGACCTACTCCATCCCCTGCCGAAATATTGTACATCTACAGTTTCCGACAATGCGCAAAGAAGAGGGGAAATGGGGATATTATACCCTCAGGATGCACACAGTCCCTTGGAGAGGCTATAAAGCCCCGAGCGGCAACGAGAATCACGCTCGTGCCTACTGTTATCCCAAAATTTGAAAATGATGATGTGGCAATAGAAATGACAAAGTGGCATGGAATAGTTGGGTGATCTGGCTTAGCAGCAGCCCAGTACATCAGTTAAAGTTTTGACTGCTTGAGAGGTGTCATGTCCAAACCAAGTGCACCCGAGGAGAGTACTTGGGCTAGGGTGTGCCCGGTCGGACTTTGGTCCGAGGAGCACTCCAAAGGCATGGTCGGACTTTGGTCCGAGGAGAGCCCAAGGGTGTGGTCGGACCTTGGTCCGAGGAGAGCCCAAGGTGTGGTCAGACTTTGGTCCGAGGAGAGCCCAAGGGTGTGGTCGGACCTTGGTCCGAGGAGAGCCCAAGGTGTGGTCGGACTTTGGTCCGAGGAGAGCCCAAGGGTGTGGTCGGACCTTGGTCCGAGGAAAGCCCAAGGGTTTGGTCAGAATTTGGTCCGAGGAGAGCCCAAGGTGTGGTCGGACTTTGGATCGAGGAGAGTCCAAGGAGTATGGTCGGACCTTGGTCCGAGGAGCAGTCCAAGAGTGTGTGGTCGGACCTTGGTCCGAGGAGCAGTCCAAGGAGTGTGGTCGGACTTTGGTTCGAGGAGCAGTCTAAGGGCGTGGTCGGACGCATGTCTGAGGAGAGACAAAGGATTGGTCCTTATGCATATGTCCAGTAAGTGCACGGTTGTCCAAGTAAAGAAATGGCATGCATATGTCCAACCAGCACTTGTATGTATCCAACATGCATGTGTTCAACCAGAAGACGATATTCATCAACCAAATAGATCAGACTGCGTCAAATTCCCAGAAACGGCTTCAGCAAGACTCGGACTGGGCATACGCGAGAATCTCTCATTCTTTGCTCAAATTGAGGATTCTGTTGTATTTTGAATATTTCTTGTAATTTAAATATAATACAAATAATAAACTATCCCGATCCTAGGGGGATATCAGTTTCTGATTCCAAGCCTATAAATAGAGGGTTGATGGGATCTGGAAAGGACTTTTGGCAATTTGAATTTTTGGTCTGAGAGAGAACTCTTTTGTATTCTGTGAATTTACACTGAAGAAACTCAGTTGACACTGGTTCATCTGATCTTGAGTGTAGATAAAATAATCAAATCTTTGAGTGGATTAGGCTATTACCAACTGATTGGGGCTGAACCACTATAAAAATTGCGTGTGTTCTTTATTTTCTTTATTAAACTGTCTGTGTCGTTTGAATTCTCTTGAACGTTTGTCGTTTTTAACGTTCTCACGTCGTTAGCTAAAAACACAGTCAACATTTTGGTGCTTTCATTGAGAGCCTGAAGAAAAGAACAGACGGTCCCTAAAGCAATATGGCACCTAAGAACACCAATGCAGCCTCCAAGAAGACGAGCTCCTTTAAAGAGCATGCTAGATCAGAGGGTCCTAGCGTTCAAGATCGTGAAACTGAACCTAGAGTCGTACTCGAGGATGTAGCACCAGAAGTTGAAGAGCTCCAGGAAGCCATGAGCGCCTTCCAGGAGGAGATGGCTCAGTTCAACGCCTGGCAGGAGGCGTTCACTGAGGAAATGGCTAGGCAGAATGCCGCATTCGAGCAGCAGAAACGGGAGATGGACGCTAGGAGTGAGGAGATCCGTCGACAGTAGGAGGAGGCCGACAGGCGACATCGCGAAGCTGCACTCGCTCTGGAGGCAGCTACGCAGCTGACCCGAGCCAATGCCCAAGTTGCACCTGGGGTGGCAGCCACCACAGAGGCAAGGACCACAGAAGCTGGTCGTAAGAAAACTGATAGACCAGGCAGGGGTGGTAGTAACCCACCTGGTCATGAGGAGGACGGAGTCCGATCGCGCACTTCCTCAACTCAAAGGGGGAACTCCAAAACCCCCTCAAGGAGCCACCGATCAGAGACTTCCAGGTCAGGGAGTCACAAGTCAGGCAGCAAGAAAACACCTCCTGAGCAGGAGCACAATAAAGCTCCTCGTGGCAATGAGACTTCCCACCTTAAAGATGGGCATGGGCGTGATGAAGCTGACAGTCATCACACTAACCATTCTAAGGAGAAGAATAATAATAACCATCGAGGAGGAGAGGATCGACTAGCCCAGACAGGAAGGCCACCACGGCATCCCAACCAGCGTAGTGGCAAGGAGCACGTTCCACCCAGCAAACCTTCCGAGAAGACTCAGAGTACGGTGTTCGATCGGTTGGGAAAGCACACTGCTCAGAAGGATCTGAGGGACGTCATTGATGATAGAAGGAGGACCGTCCCGATCGAAGGGCAAGAGCCAATCCGTCCTACCAGTCGAGTAGAAATACTCAATGATGATTTGCCGGATAAGAACACCCGACCAGGCGGTCCCGAAAGTGAGTCCCCAGCGATGGCCCCAGGCATCCAAGCCCAGCTTGATGCTTTGACAGCAGCAGTTCAGAGTTTGTCAAAACAACCAGCTGCGATTGATCTGGTAGACCACAGAAGTGGCAGCCCTTTTTGTGCTCGAATTAGAGCAGCTCAACCACCAGCGAAATACAAAGCACCGGTACTGCCAGTTTATACAGAAAAGGCAGACCCGGTAAGACACATTGGGAAGTTTGAAGATCAGATGGAGTTGCTCGGGGTGAGTGATGATTATCGCTGCAGATTCTTCCCCACCACATTGTCAGACACTGCTCAAGAGTGGTACTGGAAATTTAAACCAGACTCCATCACTTCTTGGGAAAGTTTTAGGAAGGAGTTTTGCAGGCAATTTAGTACTGCTCGAACCCCTCCTGTTTATGCCAATCACTTGGTGGATATTAGGCAAGGAAAATATGAGTCTCTCAAGAACTACATTCAAAGTTTCATGAGAGAAGCTAACCGAGCTACTGCAGTTGGAGATGAAGGGAAGATGGTGGCGATCTCTTCCGGCATTATCTATCGAAGTCCTTTGTGGGACAGCATCCATCGTCATCCAATTTCAACATTACAACAATTTTTAGACCGGGCAGATATGAAGTTGGATGATGCAATTGAGAAGGGAGAAAATGGATTGAACGATCCGAGCGGGTCGAATGATCCCCCCAAGAATGGTGGGAATGATCAAGGTGGTGGTAAGAAACGTGGGAATAACGGGTCTGACCGCCACAATGAGAAGAAGGCTAAGTCGGGACCAAACGACAATCCAACTAAGTATGAACCTCGATTCACCAACTACACCACCCTTTCGGCGAGTCGAGCAGAGATCTACTTGGCCAGTCATCAAGAGGTCCCTTACCGGAAACCCCCACCAATCAAGAAGGAAATGAGCAAGAGAGATATGAACAAGTTCTGTCGCTTCCATGGAGACTATGGTCACGACACGAATGAGTGTAATCATCTCAAAGATGAGATAGAGTTTCTCCTCCGGTCGGGGAAGCTAAAAAAGTATCGAGCAGAGAAGACCCAAGGAGAGGGGAGCAACAACAATCCTGGGTTCAAGCGGCAACGATCCCCACCTTTGCAACCTGAACCTGTGGACTTCACACTAGATACTATATGTGGAGGACCACATCTTGCTGGAGATAGCAACAAGGCGAGGGAGAGGTATGCTTCCACCCTTCCTCACGAATTGGATGCGGCATCCACCTCCGAAGTCATGACGGTGGAGGAGCGACCACCGAAGAACCCAAGATATGAAAGTGAGTCCCTCACTTTCACTGAAGAAGATGCTCGACACGTGAGGTATCCTCACAATGACCCTCTTGTTGTGACAGTCCAAATTGCTAATATGAAAGTGAAGAGATGTTTGGTCGACACAGGGAGCTCTGTAAACATTATTTATAAGTCATCCTTCGAGAAGATGAAGCTATCTGTCAATGACTTGAAGCCGTGCTCTCAATTCATTTATGGGTTTACTGGAGAAGGATTGTCACCAGCTGGGACAATCAAGTTGCCAGTCAAGACGGGGGAAGCTCCCAAGCATGAAACCGTAATGACCGATTTTTTGATTGTTGATTGCCCGTCCGCCTACAATTTGGTTATTGGTCGACCACTGCTCACAAACTTACATGCGGTAGTTTTAATCTGGCACCTTTCTATAAAGTTCTCGACCAGTGCTGGCATAGGCTGTGTCCAAGGAGACCAAAGGGAGGCTAGGGAGTGCTATAATGCCTCGGTAGCTAAGGCAAAGAAGGGGGCCAAGGAGAGCAATATGATTGTATGTGTTGAGAGAGAGGAGGTGGACAAGATGGATGTCGACCAGAGTCTTGCAGTTGTAACCGATGAAGAGATGTTAGAGGAGTTTGGCCAAGAGAGCACCCTTGGTTTATAGGAGCAGAAGACCCCATCCGGTGATGAAGTCACCAAATAGGGCGTTGCCCAAAGCGAGGGAAGGGACTTTGATCCTCGCTTTGGGGATTATGAAAGTGATGTGGGACCGTCCGAAGAGTTAGAGGAGGTCCTTATAGATGATAATGACCCAACGAGAGGAGTCAAAATTGGAAAAAAGTTGAAAGCAGAGGTGAGAGCACAGCTGATAGAATTCTTGCGAAGGAATCAAGATGTCTTCGCCTGGTCTCACAAAGATAAGGTGGGCATCTCACCAACTGTGATCAGCCACATGCTCAACGTGGATGAAAACTATCCAGCAGTGCAGCAGAAGAGGAGATTGCTTGACAAGGATCGAGCAAAATATCTTAAGGAGGAAGTAGAGTGGTTAAAGGAGAATGGGTTTATCAGGGAAGCATACCACCCTGCCTGGGTTTCAAACCCAGTGTTGGTGCCCAAACCCAATGGGAAGTGGAGGACTTGCTTAGATTTTACTGATCTGAACAAAGCATGCCCAAAGGATTGCTTTCCTTTGCCAAGAATAGACCAGTTAGTAGATGCAACCTCTGGTCATGAGACATTGTCCTTCATGGATGCATATTCGGGGTACAACCAGATCAGCATGCATCCTTCTGATGAAGAGCATACCAGCTTCCGAACAGATATAGGACTATACTGCTATAAGGTCATGCCCATCGGACTGAAGAATGCAGGGGCTACCTATCAGCGTTTGGTGAACGGTATGTTTCGCGACTTAATTGGCAAAAGCATGGAGGTGTACGTAGAAAATATGCTGGTGAAGTCAAAGGAAGCTGAAGGGCACGTGCGAGACTTAGAGGAGTGCTTCGCAATACTGAGAAAATACAGCATGAAGTTAAACCCCCTCAAGTGCTCATTTGGAGTGGGCTCTGGAAAATTTCTTGGGTTTATTGTGAACTCCCTAGGAATAGAGGCAAACCCAGAAAAAATAAAGGCTCTCATATAAATGAAGTCTCCAGCTAGAATAAAGGATGTACAAAGCTTGACTGGGCGGATCGTAGCTCTAAGCAGGTTCGTTTTGAAATCAACGGACAAGTGCGTCCCGTTTTTTAACCTGCTTAAAGGAGGCAAGAAGTTTGAGTGGACTGCAGAATGTGAGCAAGCTTTCCAGGCCATAAAGGAGCATTTGGCCCAACCTCCTGTCCTTTCTAAGCCAGTTGATGGAGAAGACCTCTTTTTGTACCTAGCAGTTACAGAGCATGCTGTTAGTGCTGCCTTAGTACAAGAGGAGGATAGAGTGTAGCACCCGGTGTACTATGTCAGCAAGTGATTGATAGGAGCAGAGTCCCGGTATCCCGTAATCGAAAAGTTGGCTTACTGCCTGGTACTCGCATCACGAAAATTGCGGCCATACTTCCAGGCACACCCCATTAAGGTCCTTACTGACCAGCCTCTACGCCAAGTATTACAGAAGCCGGAGTCGTCTGGTCAGCTACTTAAATGGGCAGTTGAGTTAGGCCAATTCAAAATCAAGTACCAGTCGAGGACTGCTATTAAGGGTCAAGCTTTGGCAGATTTCATCGATGAATGTACCGGAATCGCTGATGTTCCCAACCAGCAAGAGAGTGTTACTATGCAGAAAGAAGAACTTCCTACTTAGCAACTTTTTGTTGATGGATCATCGAATGAGCATCATTCAGGAGCTGGAATTATATTGGTCACACCAGAGAAGCACCGAATTCATTGTGCACTGAGATTCGGATTCAATGTTTCTAACAATGAGGTGGAGTATGAAGCCCTCCTAGCAGGCTTGCGACTGGCCAGAGATGTACGTGCCCGGTCGGTGGAAATAAATAGTGATTCCCAATTGGTGGTCTACCAAGTCTTGGGGGAATACCAGGCAAGGGGCCTACGCATGGTGGCATACTTAAACAAGTCCAAAGATCTGTTGGCACAGTTCGAGGAGTATACCATCAAGCTAGTACCACGAGAGCAAAACTCTAATGCAGATGCTCTGGCGAAGCTAGCTAGTGCAAAAGACGCCGAAACTCTAAATATAGTACTAGTAGAATACTTGGTGGAGCCGAGCATTGATGAACAAGAGGCCATGCCAATCACAATAGCTGACACCTGGATGACCCCCATCATCACTTATCTTGAGCAAGGGACCCTCCCAGAGGAACGTAATGAAGCAAGGAAGATTATGAGGCAAGCTGCTAGATACACCATGATGGATGGGGTGTTGTATAGAAGAGGGTTTTCCTTACCTCTACTCAGATGCATAACACCCGACCAGTCAAAGAATTTATTAGCTGAGGTGCATGAAGGGTTTTGTGGAGATCATGCTGGGAGGCAGAGTCTATCTAAAAAGATCTTGCGGCAAGGATTTTTCTGGCCTACCATGAACGAGGACTCTATGGAATATGTGAAGAGGTGTGACAAATGCCAAAGATTTTCTAAAGTGCCCAGAGTGCCCCCAAACGTCTTGAAGCAAATGCAAAGTCCATGGCCTTTTGTAGTATGGGGTATTGATATGATCGGGAAGTTGCCCAAAGGGAAAGGAGGAGCGCAGTTTGCAGTGGTTGCAGTAGATTATTTCACTAAGTGGACTGAGGTCGAACCGTTAGCCACGATCACATCGAAGAAAGTGTTGGACTTTGTGGTTAAGAACATAATATGTCGCTATGGTCTACCTAAGAAGATAGTGTCTAACAACGGCACCCAATTTGACAGCGACATATTTACCGATTTTTGCACTCGGCATGGCATCACAAAAAGTTTCTCCTCGGTAGCCCATCCACAGGCCAATGGGCAGGTTGAAGCGGTAAACAAGACACTGAAGGACACTCTGAAAAAGCGCCTGGAGCGAGCTAAGGGTGCTTGGACGGAAGAATTACCAGAAGTCCTTTGGTCATGCAGGACTACTGCTCGGACAGCAACTGGACATACCCCATTTTCTTTGGCATATGGGTATGAAGCCATGATACCTGTGAAGATAAACCCTCCATCTCATAGAAGGACCATGTACAACCAAGAGGAGAATCATCAATTGTTGGCAGAATCCTTGGACTTCCTCGAGGAGAGAAGAAAGGAGGCAAACCTGAGAGTTGCTGCTCACCAGCAAAAAGTGGCGCGCTACTTCAATTCCAAAGTCCGAGATCGAAAGTTCCAGGTCGGAGATTTGGTCCTCAGAAAGGTGTTTGTCAGAGACCCAGCAGCTGGCGTGCTAGGACCAAACTGGGAAGGACCATATCAAATTGGGCAAGTCTTGCCACCCGGCACCTACAAGCTGCTTGGTTGAATGGAAAGCTGATAAGGAATTACTTGAACGGCGAGCACTTGAGGAAATATTATCAATAAATACTGCTTACAGAGTAGTGGCTTTGTATCAAGTGCTTAACTTGTTATTTAAGTTTTTGTTTGTAGACTGGCTATTTGCTTACCAGTCATGTTATTTTGAACAATGTTATTTTGTTTGAAACTCGTTGTTAGACACGTTTTGTCATTTATTATTACGAGTAATAAAATAGATCACGCGCAGCGTGGTCGAATCTTGCTACAAATTTTGCATATGTGTTGATTATTCTTGCTTGGCAGTGTTCAACTGTCATTATGATTTAAACAAAACAGGTCATCTAAAACTAAGTATACATATATACCGGACAGTTTTCAACTGGTCGGTATCATGAGATGAAAGACCAACATTTAAATAGTTTCATGTTTTTGTAGTGGTTAACTGCTGAAATATATTTGTATATTCTATGTGTTTCACGAGTAGTCACTACTCGGACAAATTCGGTCAAGTAGCAAGTGATCAAGGATATTTTAATCCTCAATCACTTGGGGGCACATAGAGTATACTGGCGTGTACTTCAACACAGGCAATAAGAGCACAAGCAAAGATATCTGTTTTTGGGCTGACTTGTAAATTTGGAAGTCTAAAAAGGCCATTAAGCTAACTTGTTTGACAAAGCTTAAGTAACTTGGAATTTTTAAAATTTTAAGTTAGAAACAGATATTCGTGTGATAATAAAAGTCATGCTCATAAAATGTTAGAGCAATAAGAGCATGAGGAAGTATATTTAGTATGGACTTATGAAATGTTTAGAATTTCTAAGTTAGAAAACTAAATACTCATGTGAAGGTTTAAGGCATATAGAAACTTTACTATTCACAATAAACTTGTAATGTCTCAAATGTAAAAAGACTTAAAAGTTCCAAGCTAGCCAAAAAAGGAAAGTAAAGTGCAAATGCCAAATAGCTCAATCATACGAGCAAAAGTATAAGAAACAAAACAAACTATGTAAAAACTGGTAGGACTACAACTGGTCATGCAGGAGCGCTCTAGCAGGATGAGGAGTCACTGGCATGCTGCTCTGGTAGGCTGATCAACCCCCTCCTCGGCTTCAGCTGCTTCACTCGCTCGGAATGATAGTGTAGAGGAGGCAGGTGCAGGACCAGTAGGATTAGCAGCTTCCTCAGCAGCCCTGGCCTCACATCTGGCGAGCTCCTTTGCCTGGATCTCATCGGTCAGGAAGTCGAGCTTGAGGGGTTTATTTAGCTTCCACACCTGGTAGAAGCAGTTGAAGCAGGTCTCCTCGTAGCGGGTTAGATCAGCCTCCTTCTCTTGCTTCAACTCTTCATTCTTGCTAATCAGTCCCTCATTCTCGTGAGCTAAGCCCTCGTTCTCACGAGTCAGTCCGTCTAGCCGATCGGTCAAGGATTTGTTGGCTTGGGTTAGCTGATTATTCCCATCAGCCAACGCCTTGAGAGACTCCTTTTGCTCAATCACAGTCTTCTCCGCCTGTTCCAGCTTGGACTGAAGAGTGTCCGTTTTCGCTCGAGCCTCCACGAGTTGATCATTTAGGACCTTGATCAACTCCTTGTAATCGACCGATCATTGCTGGGCATGACAGAAGGTCATAAGCGTCTGCATGAAAAACAAAAAGTTACTACAAAGCATTAACGTAAGTAACAATTTATCTTGTGGTAGAATACTTACATTTGTCAGCTGAGCAATCCCTCTATCTAGGACAACATCAACACTGAGTCGAGGAAGAGACTCAAAGCCTTGAATCGTTGATGTATCACGGAGGGTCTGATCAGTTACCCCCCTGAGTTTGGTGTCAGCAGCTCAGAGCGCCTCGCTCGGGCCGGACGGGCCTGGGGGAGTCAGGCTCGCTGATGGGGGGAGTGACAAAGGGGTCAACTGCGGGATCGTCACTGACCCCTCAGGTTGTCTCCCCTAGCTCGGGGGCACTGCCCTCAGGACCTTCCTCGGAGGAGTCAGACCACTTCCTTCGCCAGACTTCCTTTTTGGGACAGGAGGAACGATGCAATGTCTAAACATCTCCGAGTCTGCAAAAGAGGAAAACATGAGATTCGTTAGAAAAAATACATATATATAATAAAATGAAGATAAGTATATTACTACTACAATTTTATTAGTCTCGAATCACCAAGTTATTAAACATATTCCTATGACTACTAGACCTGAGTTGAGAATCTGATCAATGAAGTCGTCCTCATCATCTGAAGATAAGCTAAGTTCTCTCTCAATCTGGATGGCTTTTCCTTTCCCGGACCGAGCAAGAATAGCAGATCTGTGCTGAGGCTCAGGCTAAGGCTCCCTAATGACAAGGTCACCAGGTCTATGAGAAAGCGGAGAGGGTCCAGGAGAAAACTGGTCAGTCACTATCTCCGTGCCCGCATTGGACTGATCAGTCGTGTTGTTCTCCCCAGTGGTACTTTCCACCGCCATATTTTGGTCACACGGTATCAGGCCCACCATCTGAAGGTAGTCCACAGTGACCAATCTTTTCACGTCTTTCTCCTCGGTACTCATGCTAGCCAACGCCTCCGCTCAATTGAACATCCCTTCAGTAGGCAAGGGTCGCTGGAACGGACCCGCGTGTGTAAAGGCCAAGTTGTTGGCCTCGATATCTGATGTGAGGAAATATTCCCTGTAATATTTCCCGGGGTTCGACTTGTGGGAGATACCGCTGAGGTATGTAATCCCCCTTTGCCTGTGATAGAGGTGAATGAAGCCCGTGTTGTTGTGGGTGGGATTGGTCCTGAAGTCGAACAAATAGTGCACCTCATGAGGGGTGGGCTCATCCCAACCTTGCAGAAAGTAGAGAATATACAGTGCGGACAATGCCTAGATCCCATTCGGTGCGATCTGGAATGGGGAGACATTGAAATAATCCGCTATAGACCGGAAATAGGGATGTAATGGAAGTGTCGCTCCTGCATGGATATGATGCCTGGACCAGGCGCAGTATGCTCCACCGGGCCTATTGGCTCTCTGATGAGAGCCCGAGCATATCACGTTCACCCCACTCAAACCCAAAGCCTCGATGTGTTTGTGGAACGACCCGGGGTTAAGTTTTGAAGGCTGGGCAGTGAACCAGGAAGGTTCTTCTTCTCTCCCCTTCCGTGGATTTTGAATGGCCAAGTTCTGAATCACGGTGGCAAACTTCTCAGAAGGTGATCCTGAAGCAGTTGCAGTGCGGGCGTCACTGCGCTCCACCACCTTCTGCATCGCTCTGCGGGCAACTTGTGGATCTTGGTCCTGGGGAAGTCTATTAGATTTCTTCACCCTCATCGTCGACTGTGAAGCTTGTTGGAGAAACTGTTCCTCGTGGAGGAAATACAGGGCTGAGCGGGGAAGGATCCGCTTGCAGCGACGATGGTGGTCCTCTGGAGCACGACTGGTGGAAGATTTTGATGAGGAATCGCTGTTTAGAGGAGTCTCGATTGACTGCGGGATAGATGTATCGGAGTCCGTATGGTTGTCACCTCCCCTATAATCAGAGCGATTCATCTACAAAAATAAATAAAAAATGGGGAGGTGAGTAACCATACAGATAAAATCCAACAAGAACAAAATTTATTTTTACCACTTAGATAAATTTTTCTAAGTGGTAAAAAATATAGCATGCATGGAAAAAATATTTTTAGTGCTTAAAAGTGCCTAAAAATGTTTAAAATTTCCTAAGTGTTTAAAATTTCCTAGTGCCAAGGAAGGCTTGTGCATCCTACGAGGCGCGTATGAAGGCTAGGAGTGTGTGTCCGGTCGGACACCATAGGCCCGAGGAGAAGCGTGCCCCAGCCGTGCCCCAGTCGTGTGCATCCGAGGAGAGATGTCCGAGGAGGTTCGGGAGGTGGCGTGCCTTACGTCCGAGAAGAAGCATGCCACGCCTTGCATCCGAGCCGAATGCGCCCGAGGAGCCCCAGCACCAACAGCCCAAGAGGTCTGATCGGACATGGGTGTCCGAGGGGTGGATCCGTATGGTTCGAGGAGTACATATGTGGTCCGATCAGACCACATTTTTACCGAGAAAAATTGGAGGCCGAACGGCCATATCTCTAAAACTTACCCCATTTTTCATTCCCAAACTCTAACCATAAAACCCAATCCGAAAAAGCAAGGCCCTAGATTCCCTAACACAAACATGTTTCTTCATCAAAACATATAAACACAAGATCAAAACAAGGAAGTGGAAAAGTTTTTCATGTTCTTGAAGCCCTCTATGCTATCAAAAACCCCAAAACCCACAATCATGGTTTATGCTAAATCAACCTATTTTTCTTGAAATTCCTATGAAATTGAGGATAATGTTGGGTTACCCATAATATAAACATCCTCAAAACAGCCACCCAACACATTGTACAAGCATTCTTATGAGATTCATGAACAAACTCAACAAAAAAAAGCTATCAATGGGGTTTCGGCCATAGCATGCGTTTTTCATGAAATTTTTGAAAGAATAACAACAATGTAAAGGCATGGAGAAGAAGACTTACTCAACTTTGGAGAACCTTTGACTTGCTTGGAGATTGCTTGAAGAAATGGAATGCTTCCCTTGAAGTCCCTTGAAGATTCGGCCAGAGGAAGGAGAAGACAAGGGTTTTCAGCCAAGAGAGAAGAAAGAAGGAGAAGGGTTTTAAAAAAAAAAGTGATTTTCTTGTGTAAAGAATAATGTGTAAGTGTAGGGGTTATTTAAAGAAAAAAAAAAGTGGGAGTTATTACTTATTTTTAGACCCTTGGCATTCCGGGGCTATTTTTCTCCCTACGATCATGGGCAGTTTTTTGCAGTGATCGTGGCCCGTAAGTTGTGGTCTGCTGCATGGCGGGAAGATGAACAGTTATTTTTTATAATGTCGTCAACTGTGGAGAAAAAAGTTTATTATGTGAAGTATCATATAATAAACTTGGGGGGCAAATGTTATCCCAAAATTTGAAAATGATGATGTGGCAATAGAAATGACAAAGTGGCATGGAATAGTTGGGTGATCTGGCTTAGCAGCAGCCCAGTACATCAGTGAAAGTTTTGACTGCTTGAGAGGTGTCATGTCCAAGCCAAGTGCACCCGAGGAGAGTACTTGGGCTAGGGTGTGCCCGATCGGACTTTGGTCCGAGGAGCACTCCAAAGGCATGGTCGGACTTTGGTCCGAGGAGAGCCCAAGGGTGTGGTCGGACCTTGGTCCGAGGAGAGCCCAAGGTATGGTCAGAATTTGGTCCGAGGAGAGCCCAAGGGTGTGGTCGGACCTTGGTTCAAGGAGAGCCCAAGGTGTGGTCGGACTTTGGTCCGAGGAGAGCCCAAGGGTGTGGTCAGACCTTGGTCCGAGGAAAGCCCAAGGGTGTGGTCGGACTTCAGTCCGAGGAGAGCCCAAGGTGTGGTCGGACTTTGGTCCGAGCAGAGTCCAAGGAGTATGGTCGGACCTTGGTCTGAGGAGCAGTCCAAGAGTGTGTGGTCGGACCTTGGTCCGAGGAGCAGTCCAAGGAGTGTGGTCAGACTTTGGTCCGAAGAGCAGTCTAAGGGCGTGGTCGGACGCATGTCCGAGGAGAGACGAAGGATTGGTCCTTATGCATATTTCCAATAAGTGCACGGTTGTCCAAGTAAAGAAATGGCATGCATATGTTCGACCAGCACTTGTATGTATCCAACATGCATGTGTTCGACCAGAAGACGATATTCATCAACCAAATAAACCAGACTGCGTCAAATTCCCAGAAACGGCTTCAGCAAGACTCGGACTGGGCATACGCGAGAATCTCTCATTCTTTGCTCAAATTGAGGATTCTGTTGTATTTTGAATATTTCTTGTAATTTAAATATAATACAAATAATAAACTATCTCGATTCTAGGGGGATATCAGTTTCTGATTCCAAGCCTATAAATAGAGGGTTAATGGGATCAGGAAAGGACTTTTTGGCAATTTGAATTTTTGGTCTGAGTTTTCTAGAGAGAGAAAGTGCGTTTTCTTGAGAGAGAACTCTTTTGTATTCTGCGAATTTACACTGAAGAAACTCAGTTGACACTGGTTCATCTGATCTTGAGTGTAGATAAAATAATCAAATCTCTGAGTGGATTAGGCTATTACCAACTGATTGGGGCTGAACCACTATAAAAATTGCGTGTTCTTTATTTTCTTTATTAAATTGTCTGTGTCGTTTGAATTCTCTTGAAGGTTTGTCGTTTTTGACGTTCTCACGTCGTTAGCTAAAAACGCAGTCAACACCTACAAGGATTGGGCGTATGGTTTCCCGACGAGGACCAACCCCACTTTACTCCTGGACTTCGCTACAGTTGGTAAGTACTTCTATCCTCGCGTAAGTTAGTACGATAGTATTTAGTTCCCAGCTCATCCCTGTCCATGTCGTCTTAATCGGGTCCATTTCGTCGCACTCCCTTCGTTGACTCTTTCGATGAAAGGCTTCGGGCACTGGAGTCCATTCGCAACGAGGAGCTAGAGCTCGGCTTCCTCATCACCGATGCCCACCTCCGACATTACGGTCTGATGCAGACGAGACAAATCATAAATTCGGTGGTGTTAACTAAATTCTGGGATTCAATGCAATCTCGAAATGTAACAAGGCTACACACAGTGTACACGGCGGCCAAGGCGCAACATCAATACGTACAACGCCTTCACGAGGGCACGCGGAGAGCGTCCTCGCCATCAAGGCAGTTGCGGAGGCAAAGGAAGACGAAGAGCTTGAGGCGGTGGTCAAGGCAGGAATCGATCGTCTTCCATGCCTCAAGGTAAATCTTCGATCATAATTTACTATGCTAGGTGTGTAGGGGAAGGAACTAGTCCTAAAAATTCATTATTTTCTCCCTCCCTTCTCGAATGCGGCCAAGTCTTGGAGCGTTGCTGGTCCGAGGAGTAGAAGACTACCATGCCTCATCAACATGTTTCTCCGCAACCCCAGGAGGAAGAGGCACCCTAAAGGCTTTGTGCCTCTTGAGGAGACGACGACCATGCACGCCTCTTGGTTTTGTCAGTATGAGACCAACCTAACGCAGGAGATTGGTCGACTTGTACGCAAATTCACTCATTCTGCCCTCCATTTCGAGGAGCCTGATCGTGGTGGGGCTCCCAAGGAGTTTTATATTTGGTCTCACGTTTTATTGTGTTGTTATTTTCCTTTCTTTTATCGAGACTAACCAGGGTGTTTCTTTTGTGCAAAAAGTATAGGCCTTTTTTATTTGGTTCAGTCGAAACGACAAAGGGTGTCGGGGCCTTCTGAGATTGACACCCCGACAGCTCCAACAGTAGTGCCCACACCCACATCAACTGCCCAATAGCACCCTCTGCCGCTGCTCCATTGGCCCCTGCCCCGAGCACAACAGTTGCTGATGAGGTCATCGACCTCGAGGCCTCCTCCCCCCGAGAAGAGGGGTTCTCCGGGAAGGGCAAGGAGATCCCCTCCAACCCCCCTCAAGTCAGGGTGCCTCAGATGGTTATCTTCCCAGAGCACTATGAAGGGAATGACTCGGAGCTGCATGGGGAGGTTGTCAAATACTACAACGTTGTTGGCTTATTACAACCGTAGAGAAAAGTGTAGCTTTTCTCCGCGGTTTGCGTAACACTTTTCTTTGCGGTTGAATACATTGCGCTTTTCAATACTCTCGAAAACCGCAGTGTATTGAGTAAAAACATGGCAAAGAAAAGCCTTTTTTGTAGTAGTGAACCCTCGTATTGGGGAGGGCAAACGAGGACTCCCGACTCGTGGCTGAATACCTACGCGACAAAGGAACCCGTTGTCCCTCCTTTCCGCGAAGAGCTGGAACCTCTCCTCGCCGGAAGAGTAAGAGATAAGGCCTTACTGCTCGACACAAAGCTCATGTAGGGACTAGCGGCGTCCCTATGCGAGATGCCCGCCAGCAGCTTCGCCCGTTGCGACAGCGACAATGAAGTTGAGTTGGTGGCTACCAGTCGTCACTCTTCCACGAGGGTAAGTCTCCTAATTTCTGCTTAAGTTCAGTGTATATTTATGTCAATTTGGCTGACTTGATATTCTGATTTTATAGAATGCGACCCTCAATCAATGACTCAGGGACCTTGTGCTGACGCAGTCCCTTGAGCTGAAGAAGACTCGAGAGGGGTTGGCCCAAGCCCAAGTAGAACTTGCTCAGCTCTAGGAGACTACAGTCCCTTTGGAGGAACATTTGCAGCTTCAGAAAGAAGTGGTGGACACAAGGACTCGTGTGTGCGAGGTGGAGGACCTACTGGTCAATGAATGGTCGAAACTGTCTACCTTGGAGGCAACATCCTCCAAGTTACTAGAGGATGCTGCAGGCTGTATTCAAACCGTGGAGGAGGAGCTGGCCCAAGTCTGCGAGGAGCTCCGATTGAGTTGGACGGAGTCTCTAGCCCGTTCCGATGAGTTAGACAAGGCCAAAAGAAACACCGAAGAACTAGCAAAAGATCTCGATGTGATGGCCAAGGACATGCTCTTCATTGTGTGGCAAAGTAACAAATACATGGATCTTTTGTTCACAGAGGATCCCAACACGAGGACAAAGTTTGAGTCATGTCTTGAGGCGAACACTGCCCATGCAGCTGAGGAGAGAGAGGCTTCGGTGGTAGGTCGCGTCCCCGAAACTAACCCAGTGATCAAGCTGGTGGTAGAGGTACCCCTAGGCGAAGGGCCCTAGTAACTTTGTCTTGTTTATAATTTTTTCTTTTTAAATTGAGTAGGCCTGCGTGCCATAGCTTATTGGGGTATAGACAAACAACACGCTTTCCCCCGAGCACAGTTGTAACTATTTTTTCGTCTAAAACTATGCAGTTTGCACTACTTTCAAACTCTGATTCTTTTAGTTCGTCGTAATATTGCATTCACGAGAATAAGAACCCTAGGTCCTGCTTTATTTGGTTTGGTTCTATAAATTCAACGTAACCTAACCGCCACGAGAATAAGCACTCAAACCGTTTTAAATATTTTACTTGGTTCAATAAATTCAACGTTTACTGCCACGAGAACAAGAACTCAAAGTCATTTTAAATATTTGACTCTAGTAGGCTCGTAGCCCTATAAGTAACTTCAACACAAAATTTAGCATTAATTTAACATAGCTCAGCATCCTCAAGTTCTTACGACTCAAGATGGAGTCCGCCTGTTGTGCTCGAACCTTTAGACGTTTAGTGTTTTCCCAGGCTCATAGTTCTCGAATTAACTTGTCGTCCTCTTATGCCCCCATAGTCCAGAGACTCAGGTTTTCAGGAGTTCTTACACACCGACTGCCTGCCCTCCGAGTAGGCAATACCCGGAAGGCTAGTTAGGGGCTTTAACTTTGCCCCCCCCCCCCCCCCCCCGTAAGCGTATATCCCGGGGCTTTCGTTCTCCTTTCAAGATCATCTCACAAATCCTCGAGCTCGATGTCCTCGAGAGGTGATGTTAATCCGTACTAGCTCTACTAAGTATTTAGCTCAGATCCCAACAACGTGTCAAGACTATGACTCGGTTAGGGCTTCCCGGGTGCGATGTCCACGGGAGGTGTCTGAGTACAAACGACTCGAGCATCCGTCCACATCCCGAAGATTAGGATTTGGTCATTACTCCTTGGGCGCGTGCTGTCCTCGGAAGGTAACCTGAATCCTTAAATTCACGTTACTGGATTTTTTACACAAGGTTTTCTCTAGGTTTTTTAGCTATGGGACCCTACGACACTATGGGTGCTTCAATCATCGACTAGCCAAGCTCCCCATGTCATGGACTTCCAAACGCCATAATATTCGAGGTATTCGAAGAACTTGGGGCATAAATCCTCGGGTGCAGTTTCCACGGGAGGCGTCCCAAGTCTACTCTGGGACCAAGTACGGAGTACTCGGTCTTTCGTTCGCAACGCGAAATTTAATATTAATTTAACACAACTCAGCGTCCTCAACTTCTTACGACTCAAGATGGAGCCAACCTGTTCTGCTCGAACATTTAGATGTTTAGTGTTTTCCCAGGCTCAGAGTCCTCGAATTAAGTTGTCGTCCTCTTGTGTCCCCGTAGTCCAGAGACTCAATTTTTCAGGAGTTCTTGCACACCGACTGCCTACCCCTCGAGTAGGCAATACCCAGAAGGTCAGTTAGGGGCTTTAACTTTGCCCCATGAGCGTTTATCCCAGAGCTTCCATTCGCATTTCAAGATCATCTCACAACTCCCCGAGCTCAATGTCCTCGGGAGGTGATGTTAATCCATACTAGCGCTACTAAGTATTTAGCTTGGATCCAGACCACTTGTCCAGAATATGACTCGGTCAGGGCTTCCCTAGCGCGATGTCCACGGGAGGTGTGCGAGTACAAACGACTTGGGCATCCATCCTGTAACGCCCTGGATAGCCAAGACCGTTACACTGTGTACTTGTAAAGGTGCAAGACTTGCTAATCAAGTCAATATTTTAAAAACGGGTCACTAAACATGTAAGAGCCAGGGTTAGAAAGGTTTTGGTCTCAAAAGACTGATTTCATATATTTAAACTGTAGTAAACATGGGATCCCATAAGAAAACAAAGTTAAAGTAAGTTTACAGACTCCCAAAAGTACATGAGTATTCACTAGCCATACTAAGGCAAAACAAACAGACTTAAGGTTTCACGTCCTTGCCTAGACCTCAACCGTGGCGGCCGAGTACCTGGCTATGTACATTCCGCTCGCTGAGCTCTCCAGTCAAGGCTGGTCCAATTTTCCCTTGCCTTTACCTGCACCACGTAGCACCCGTGAGCCAAGGCCCAACAAGAAAACATCTTAAACAACTCAATCAATGAAAACAGACAATTAACTCATTATGCATGTATTCCCATCAGATAATCCCCAACAGATATTCAGCGTATATAATCAGATTCAAGATACATTCTATCACATGTAACACTCATATCACATAATATTCAGGGCCGACGACTTAGGCCGCACCCTCTGTTTATCCCACTGACTCCGGCCCGCTTAAACCAAGCTCAGTGCATAATAAGCTGTCCTCGGCTACCAGTGGCCGAGTGCGCTAGTGAAACCCTTGGCACCCTTAGGCCGTTGGTTCACTAAATGGCTTGCATGGCATAATACCAACTTTTCAAGCATTTACAATAGGGAGCCCTTAGTCCCGTCACATATATTCAACCAGGTGCAGTTTTCTTACCTTTAGTCTGCGCAGTTATTGAATTACGAGCAACGTCTCTCAAGCACAATCCGTTCCCGAGCCTAAGCCTTTATCACCTAGTCACAACCAAAGTATAGGGTTCCATTAATACTCCAATATAGGTTTCCAGTTACAAAACTAACTCCCGGGATTCCAAATTCCACCAAGCACGGTGGTGAAACCAAACCCGAGCACACTAGACCACTTTCCCGTGCCTAAAACCCTCAAAAACTCATGTGTGCAACCAAGGGCTGCAACCCCTGAAGCCTAGCCGTGGCCCTTCCCTAAAACAGAACCAACACCACCCCTGAAGGAGGACACGCGCCGCGGCCCTTGCTTTGGGCGCCGCAGTGCTTGCCTTTGCCCGAGCCTCCTTGGCTCCTTTGCATGCTAGGGCCGCAGTGCTCTAGAACAGAGCCGTGTCCCTCCCCTTCGAACCCAGAATTTACACCATTTCAAAGTTCAAAACCTCAGCCACAACCACCCTTAAGCTCCTTACTTCAACACCCAACAAATCCAACACCTTTAACATGACTTAAACAACTTAATTCCACAGAAAACTCAACCCAACACACACTATTCTTCTCTTTTCAATTTCTGAAACTCAAGAGCTATAAACATTCAAACCAGCCATTCAAACCCAATCTAAAACCTCTAAACCATGAGTTGAAACTTACCTCTTCTGTTGAATCACCTCACCAAGCCAAAGCCAAGCTAAATCTCCAAGTTTCCTCCATAATTCTGCCTTAAGACATCAAAACCATGTTTGCTTCAAAACTTGACCAAAACCCAGCTAGAACTCAGAATTCAACCACAGAAAAGAAGATTAGATGCTTACCTTAATCCCTGTTTTAGTTCTTGATTTACTCCTGAGCTAAACCTCCAAATCCACACCACAAATCTCAGAAATTCCAGCTTGTTCCCCTTAAGTTCTCTGTGTTTTTCCTTCCCTTTGTTTTCCTTGAGAGTGAGAGAGAGCTGAGGTAAAAGTTTTAGTCGGTTTGTATTTTCTAAAGGCTTCCTTATGTCTATCTCACTCATTAAGTTAATCCCGAGGCTCGGGGTGCCGGAACCATCCCCGAGGTGTGCGAGTACAAACGACTTGGGCATCCATCCTGTAACGCCCTGGATAGCCAAGACCGTTACACTGTGTACTTATAAAGGTGCAAGACTTGCTAATCAAGTCAATATTTTAAAAACGTGTCACTAAACATGTAAGAGCCAGGGTTAGAAAGGTTTTGGTCTCAAAAGACTCATTTCATATATTTAAACTGTAGTAAACATGGGATCCCATAAGAAAACAAAGTTAAAGTAAGTTTACAGACTCCCAAAAGTACATGAGTATTCACTAGCCATACTAAGGAAAAACAAACAAACTTCAGGTTTCACGTCCTTGCCTAGACCTCAACCGTGGCGGCCGAGTACCTGGCTATGTACATTCCGCTCGCTGAGCTCTCCAGTCAAGGCTGGTCCAATTTTCCCTTGCCTTTACCTGCACCACGTAGCACCCGTGAGCCAAGGCCCAGCAAGAAAACATCTTAAACAACTCAATCAATGAAAACAGACAATTAACTCAGTATGCATGTATTCCCATCAGATAATCCCCAATAGATATTCAGCGTATATAATCAGATTCAAGATACATTTTATCACATGTAACACTCATATCACATAATATTCAGGGTCAACGACTTAGGCCGCACCCTCTGTTTAACCCACTGACTCCGGCTCGCTTAAATCGAGCTCAGTGCATAATAAGCTGTCCTCGGCTACCAGTGGCCGAGCCGCGCCCTGTGCGCTAATGAAACCCTTGGCACCCTTAGGTCGTTGGTTCACTAAATGGCTTGCAAGGCATAATACCAACTTTTCAAGCATTTACAATAGGGAGCCCTTAGTCCTGTCACATATATTCAACCAGGTGCAGTTTTCTTACCTTTAGTCTGCGCAGTTATTGAATTACGAGCAACATCTCTTAAGCACGATCTGTTCCCGAGCCTAAGCCTTTATCACCTAGTCACAACCAAAGTATAGGGTTTCATTAATACTCCAATATAGGATTCCAGTTACAAAACTAACTCCCGGGATTCCAAATTCCACCAAGCACGGTGGTGAAACCAAACCCGAGCACACTAGACCACTTTCCCGTGCCTAAAACCCTCAAAAACTCATGTGTGCAACCAAGGGTTGCGGCCCCTGAAGCCTAGCCGCGACCCTTTCCCAAAACAGAACCAACACCACCCCTGAAGGAGGACACGCGCTGCGGCCCTTGCTTTGGGCACTGCGGCGCTTGCCTTTGCCCGAGCCTCCTTGGCTCCTTTGCATGCTAGGGCCGCAGCGCTCTAGAACAGAGTCGCGTCCCTCCCCTTCGAACACAGAATTTACACCATTTCAAAGTTCAAAACCTCAGCCACAACCACCCTTAAGCTCCCTACTTCAACACCCAACAAATCCAACACCTTTAACATGACTTAAACAACTTAATTCCACAGAAAACTCAACCCAACACACACTAATCTTCTCTTTTCAATTTCTGAAACTCAAGAGCTATAAACATTCAAACCAGCCATTCAAACCCAATCTAAAACCTCTAAACCATGAGTTGAAACTTACCTCTTTTGTTGAATCACCTCACCAAGACAAAGCCAAGCTAAATCTCCAAGTTTCCTCCTTAATTCTGCCTTAAGACATCAAAACCATGTTTGCTTCAAAACTTGACCAAAACCCAGCTAGAACTCAGAATTCAACCATAGAAAAGATGATTAGATGCTTACCTTAATCCATGTTTTAGTTCTTGATTTACTTCTGAGCTAAACCTCCATATCCTCACCACAAATCTCAGAAATTCCAGCTTGTTCCCCTTAAGTTCTCTATGTGTTTCCTTCCCTTTGTTTTCCTTGAGGGTGAGAGAGAGCTAAGGTAAAAGTTTTAGTCGGTTTGTATTTTCTAAAGGCTTCCTGTTATCCCAAAAATTTGAAAATTATGATGTGGCAATAGAAATGACAGGTGGCATGGAATAGTTGGGTGATCTGGCTTAGCAGCAGCCCAGTACATCAGTGAAGAGTTTTGACTGCTTGAAAGGTGTCATGACCAAGCCAAGTGCACCCGAGGAGAGTACTTGGGCTAGGGTGTGCCTGGTCGGACTTTGGTCCGATGAGTAGTCCAATGGCGTGGTCAGGCTTTGGTCCGAGGAGCAGTCCAAGGCGTGGTCGGACTTTGGTCCGAGGAGAGACCAAGGGCATGGTCGGACTTTGGTCCGAGGAGAGCCCAAGGTGTGGTCGGACTTTGGTCCGAGGAGAGCCCAAGGGTGTGGTCGGACTTTGGTTCGAGGAGAGCCCAAGGGTGTGGTCGGACTTTGGTCCGAGGAAAGCCCAAGGGTGTGGTCGGACTTTGGTCCGAGGAGCAGTCTAAGGGCGTGGTCGGATGCATGTCCGAGGAGAGACGAAGGATTGGTCCTTATGCATATGTCCAGTAAGTGCACGGTTGTCCAAGTAAAGAAATGGCATGCATATGTCCGACCAGCACTTGTATGTATCCAACATGCATGTGTTCGACCAGAAGACGATATTCATCAACCAAACAGACCAGACTGCATCAAATTCCCAAAAACGGCTTCAGCAAGACTCAGACTGGGCATACGCGGGAATCTCTCATTCTTTGCTCAAATTGAGGATTTTGTTGTATTTTGAATATTTCTTGTAATTTAAATATAATAAAAATAATAAACTATCCCGATCCTAGGGGGATATCAGTTTCTGATTCCAAGCCTATAAATAGAGGGTTGATGGGATCAGAAAAGGACTTTTTGGCAATGTGAATTTTTGGTCTGAATTTTCTAGAGAGAGAAAGTGTGTTTTCTTGAGAGAGAACTCTTTTGTATTCTGAGAATTTACACTAAAGAAACTCAGTTGACACTGGTTCATCTGATCTTGAGGGTAGATAAAATAATCAAATCTCTAAGTGGATTAGGCTATTACCAACTGATTGGGGCTGAACCACTATAAAAATTGCGTGTGTTCTTTATTTTCTTTATTAAACTGTCTGTATCGTTTGAATTCTCTTGAAGGTTTGTCATTGTTGACGTTCTCACGTCGTTGGCTAAAAACGCAGTCAACATTTTGGTGCTTTCATTGAGAGCCTGAAGAGAAGAACAGACGGTCCTTGAAGCAATATGGCACCTAAGAACACCAATGCAGCCTCCAAGAAGACGAGCTCCTTTAAAGAGCATGCCAGATCAGAGGGTCCTAGCGTTGAAGATCGTGAAACTGAACCCAAAGTCATGCTTGAGGACATAGCACCAGAAGTTGAAGAGCTCCAGGAAGCCATGAGCGCCTTCCAGAAGGAGATGGCTTAGTTCAACGCCAAGCAGGAGGCGTTCGCTGAGGAAATGGCTAGGCAGAATGCCGCATTCGAGCAGCAGAAATGGGAGATGGACACTAGGAGTGAGGAGATCCGTCGACAGCAGGAGGAGGCCGACAGGCGACATCGCGAAGCTGCACTCGCTCTGGAGGCAGCTACGCAGCTGACCCGAACCAATGCCCAGGTTGCACCTGGGGTGGCAGCCACCACAGAGGCAAGGACCACAGAAGCTGGTCGTAAGAAAATTGATAGACCAGGCAGGGGTGGTAGTAACCCACCTGGTCATGAGGAGGAAGGAGTCCGATCGCGCACTGCCTCAACTCAAAGGGGGAACTCCAAAACCCCCCTCAAGGAGCCACTGATCAGAGACTTCTAGATCAGGGAGTCACAAGTCAGGTAGCAAGAAAATACCTCCTGAGCAGGAGCACAATAAAGCTCCTCGTGGCAATAAGACTTCCCACTTCAAAGATGGGCATGGGCGTGATGAAGCTGACAGTCATCACACTAACCATTCTAAGGAAAAGAATAATAATAACCGTCGAGGAGGGGAGGATCGACCAGCTCAGACAGGAAGGCCACCAAGGCATCCCAACCAGCGCAGTGGCAAGGAGCACGTTCCACCCAGCAAACCATCTGAGAAGACTCGGAGTACGGTGTTCGATCGGTTGGGAAAGCACACTGCTCAGAAGGACCTGAGGGACGCCATTGATGATAGAAGGAGGACCGTCCCGATCGAAGGGCAAGAGCCAATCCGTCCTACCAGTCGAGTAGAAATACTCGATGATGGTTTGCCGGATAGGAACACCCGACCAGGCGTTCCCGAAAGTGAGTCCCAAGCGGTGGCCCCAGGCATCCAAGTCCAACTTGATGCTTTAACAGTAGCAGTTCAGAGTTTGTCAAAACAACCAGCAGCGATTGATCCGGTAGACCACTGAAGTGGAAGCCCTTTTTGTGCTCGAATTAGAGAAACTCAACCATCAGCGAAATACAAAGCACCGGTACTGCCAGTTTATACAGAAAAGGCAGACCCGGTAAGACACGTTGGGAAGTTTGAAGATCAGATGGAGCTGCTCGGGGTGAGTGATGACTATCGCTGCAAAGTCTTCCCCACCACATTGTCAGACACTGCCCAGGAGTGGTACTGGAAATTTAAACCAGACTCCATCACTTCTTGGGAAAGTTTTAGGAAGGAGTTTTGCAGGCAGTTTAGTACTGCTCGAACCCCTCCTGTTTATGCCAATCACTTGGTGGATATCCGACAAGGAAAAGATGAGTCTCTCAAGAACTACATTCAAAGGTTCATGAGAGAAGCTAACCGAGCTACTGTGGTTGGAGATGAAGGGAAGATGGTGGCGATCTCTTCCGGCATTATCTATCGAAGTCCTTTGTGGGACAGCATCCATCGTCATCCAATTTCAACATTACAACAATTTTTAGACCGGGCAGATAAGTACATGAGGTTGGATGATGCAATTGAGAAGGGATAAAATGGATTGAACAATCCGAGCTGGTCGAATGATCCCCCCAAGAATGGTGGGAATGATCAAGGTGGTGGTAAGAAACGTGGGAATAACGGGTCTGACCGCCACAATGAGAAGAAGGCTAAGTCGGGACCAAACGACAAGCCTACTAAGTATGAACCTCGATTCACCAACTACACCACTCTTTCGGCGAACCGAGCAGAGATCTATTTGGCCAGCCATCAAGAGGTCCCTTACCGGAAACCCCCATCAATCAAGAAAGAGATGAGTAAGAGAGATGTGAACAAGTTCTGTCACTTCCATGGAGACTATGGTCATGACACGAATGAGTGTAATCATCTCAAAGATGAGATAGAGTTTCTCCTCCGGTCGAGGAAGCTAAAAAAGTATCGAGCAGAAAAGACCCAAGGAGAGGGAAGCAACAACAATCCTGGGTTCAAGCGACAATGATCCCCACCTTTGCAACCTGAACCTGTAGACTTCACATTAGATACTATATGTGGAGGGCCACATCTTGCTGGAGATAGCAACAAGGCGAGGGAGAGGTATGCTCGCACCCTTCGTCATGAGTTGGGTGCGGCATCCACCTCTGAAGTTATGACAGTGGAGGAGCGACCACCGAAGAACCCAGGATATGAAAGTGAGTCCCTCACTTTCATTGAAGAAGATTCTCGACACGTGAGGTATCCTCACAATGACCCTCTTGTTGTGACAGTCTAAATCGCTAATATGAAAGTGAAGAGATGTCTAGTCGATACAGGGAGCTCTGTAAACATTATTTATAAGTCATCCTTCGAGAAAATGAAGCTGTCTATCAATGACTTGAAACTGTGCTCCCAAGTCATTTATGGGTTTATTGGAGAAGGATTGTCACCAGCTAGGACAATCAAGTTGCCAGTCACGACGGGGGAAGCTCCCAAGCATGAAACCGTAATGACCGAGTTCTTGATTGTTGACTGCCCGTCCGCCTACAATGTGGCTATTGGTCGACCACTGCTCACAAAATTACATGCGGTAATTTCAATTTGGCACGTTCCCGACCAGTGCTGGCATAGGCTATGTCCAAGGAGACCAGAGGGAGGCTAGGGAGTGCTATAATGCCTCAGTAGCTAAGGCAAAGAAGGGGGCCAAGGAGAATAACATGATTGTATGTGTTGAGAGAGAGGAGGTGGACGAGATGGATGTCGACCAGAGTCTTGCAGTTGTAACCGATGAAGAGACGTTAGAAGAGTTTGGCCAAGAAAGCACTCTTGGATTAAAAGAGCAGAAGGCCCCATCCGGTGATGAAGTCACCAAATAGGGCGTTGCCCAAAGCGAGGGAAGGGACTTTGATCCTCGCTTTGGGGATTATGAAAGTGATGTGGGACCGTCCGAGGAGTTAGAGGAGGTCCTTATAGATGAGAATGACCCGACGAGAGGGGTCAAAATTGGAAAAAAGTTGAAAGCAGAGGTGAGAGCACAGCTGATAGAATTCTTGCGAAGGAATCAAGATGTCTTCGCCTGGTCTCATAAGGATATGGTGGGTATCTCACCAACTGTGATCAGCCACGTGTTCAATGTGGATGAAAGCTATCCAGCAGTGCAGCAGAAGAGGAGATTGCTTGACAAGGATCAAGCAAAATCTCTTAAGGATGAAGTAGAGCGGTTAAAGGAGAATGGGTTTATCAGGGAAGCATACTACCCTGCCTGGGTTTCAAACCCAGTGTTGGTGCCCAAACCCAATGGGAAGTGGAGGACTTGCGTAGATTTTACTGATCTGAACAAAGCATGCCCAAAGGATTGCTTTCCTTTGCCAAGAATAGACCAGTTGGTAGATGCAACCTCTGGTCATGAGACATTGTCCTTCATGGATGCATATTCGGGGTACAACCAGATCAGCATGCATCCTTCTGATGAAGAGCATACCAGCTTCCGAACAGATATAGGACTATACTGCTATAGGGTCATGCCCTTCGAACTGAAGAATTCAGGGGCTACCTATCAGCGTTTGGTGAATGGTATGTTTCGTGACTTAATCGGCAAGAGCATGGAGGTATACATAGACGATATGCTGGTGAAGTCAAAAGAAGCTGAAGGGCACGTGCAAGATTTAGAGGAGTGCTTCACAATACTCAGAAAGTACAACATGAAGTTAAACCCCCTCAAGTGCTCATTTGGAGTGGGTTCTGGAAAATTTCTTGGGTTTATTGTGAACTCCCGAGGAATAGAGGCAAACCCAGAAAAGATAAAGGCCCTCATAGAAATGAAGTCTCCAGCTAGAATAAAGGATGTACAAAGCTTAACTGGGCGGATTGCAGCTCTAAGCAGGTTTGTTTCGAAATCAACGGACAAGTGCGTCCCGTTTTTTAACCTACTTAGAGGAGGCAAGAAGTTTGAGTGGACTGCAGAATGTGAGCAAGCTTTCCAGGCCATAAAGGAGCATTTGGCCCAACCTCCTGTCCTTTCTAAGCCAGTTGATGGAGAAGACCTCTTTTTATACCTAGTAGTCACGGAGCATGCTGTTAGTGCTGCCTTAGTACGAGAGGAGGATAGAGTGCAGCACCCGGTGTATTATGTTAGCAAGCGATTGATAGGAGCAGAATCCCGATACCCCGTGATTGAGAAGTTGGCTTACTGTTTGGTACTCGCATCACGAAAATTGCGGCCATACTTCCAGGCACACCCCATTAAGGTCCTTACTGACCAGCCTCTACGCCAAGTCTTACAGAAGCTGGAGTCGTCTGGTCGGCTACTTAAATGGGCCGTTGAGTTAGGCCAATTCAAAATTAAGTACCAGTCGAGGACTGCTATTAAGGGCGAAGCTTTGGCAGATTTCATCGCTGAATGTACCGGGATCGCTTATGTTCCCGACCAGCAAGAGAGTATCACTGGGCAAAAAGAAGAACTTCCTACTTGGCAACTTTTTGTTGATGGGTCGTCGAATGTGCATCATTCAGGGGCTGGAATTATATTAGTCACACCAGAGAAGCACCGAATTCATTGTGCATTGAGATTCGGATTCAATGCTTCTAACAATGAGGCGGAGTATGAAGCCCTCCTAGCAGGCTTGCGACTGGCCAGAGATGTACGTGCCCGGTCAGTGGAAGTAAATAGCGATTCCCAATTGGTGGTCTACCAAGTCTTGGGGGAGTACCAGGCAAGGGGCCTACGCATGGTGGCGTACTTAAACAAGACCAAAGATCTGCTAGCACAGTTCGAGGAGTATACCATCAAGCTAGTACCACGAGAGGAAAACTCTAATGCAGATGCTCTGGAAAAGCTAGCTAGTGCAAAAGACGCAGAAACTCTGAATATAGTACCGGTAGAATACTTGGCGGAACCGAGCATTGATGAACAAGAGGCCATGCCGATCACGATAGCTGACACCTGGATGACCCCCATCATCACTTATCTTGAGCAAGGGACCCTCCTAGAGGAACGTAATGAAGCAAGGAAGATTATGAGGCAAGCTGCTAGGTACACCATGATGGATGGGGTGTTGTATAGAAGAGGGTATTCCTTACCTCTACTCAGGTGCATAACACCCGACCAGTCAAAGAATTTATTAGCTGAGGTGCATGAAGGGTTTTGTGGAGATCATGTTGGGGGGCAGAGTCTATCTAAAAAGATCTTGCGGCAAGGATTTTTCTGGCCTACCATGAACGAGGACTCTATGGAATATGTGAAGAGGTGTGACAAATGCCAAAGATTTTCTAAAGTGCCCAGAGCGCCCCCAAACGTCTTGAAGCAAATGCAAAGTCCATGGCCTTTTGCAGTGTAGGGTATTGATCTGATCGGGAAGTTTCCCAAAGGGAAAGGAGGAGTGCAGTTTGCAGGGGTTGCAGTAGATTATTTCACTAAGTGGACTGAAGCCGAACCATTAGCCACGATCCCATCGAAGAAAGTGTTGGACTTTGTGGTTAAGAACATAATATGTCGCTATGGTCTGCCTAAGAAGATAGTGTCTGACAACGGCACCCAATTTGACAGCGACATATTTACCGATTTTTGCACTCGGCATGGCATCACAAAAAGTTTCTCCTCGGTAGCCCATCCACAGGCCAATGGGCAGGTTGAAGCGGTAAACAAGACACTGAAGGACACTCTGAAAAAGCGCCTGGAGCGAGCTAAGGGTGCTTGGACGGAAGAACTACCAGAAGTCCTTTGGTCATGCAGGACTACTACTCGGACAGCAACTGTACATACCCCATTTTCTTTGGCATATGGGTATGAAGCCATGATACATGTGGAGATAAACCCTCCATCTCATAGAAGGACCATGTACAACCAAGAGGAGAATCATCAATTGTTGGCAGAATCCTTGGACTTCCTCGAGGAGAGAAGAGAGGAGGCAAACCTGAGAGTTGCTGCTCACCAGCAAAAAGTGGCGCGCTACTTCAATTCCAAAGTCCGAGATCGAAAGTTCCAGGTCGGAGATTCGGTCCTCAGAAAGGTGTTTGTCAGAGACCCAGCAGCTAGTGTGCTAGGACCAAACTGGGAAGGACCATATCAAATTGAGCAAGTCTTGCCACCCGACACCTACAAGCTGGCTCGGTTGAATGGAGAGCTGATCAGGAATTACTGGAACGGCGAGCACTTGAGGAAAGATTATCAATAAATACTGCTTATAGAGTAGTGGCTTTGTATCAAGTGCTTAACTTGTTATTTAAGTTTTTGTTTGTAGACTGGCTATTTGCTAACCAGTCATGTTATTTTGAACAAAGTTATTTTGTTCGAAACTCGTTGTTAGACACATTTTGTCATTTATTATTACGAGTAATAAAAGAGATCACGCGCAGCATGGTCAAATCTTGCTACAAATTTTGCATATGTGTTGATTATTCTTGCTTGGCAGTGTTCAACTGTCATTATGATTTAAACAAAACAGGTCTTCTAAAAAACTGAAAATACATATATACCGAAAAGTGTTCAACTGGTCGGTATCATGAGATGAAAGACCAACGTTTAAATAGTTGCATGTTTTTGTAGTGGTTAACTGCTGAAATATGTTTGTATATTCTATGTGTTTCACGAGTAGTCACTGCTCGGACAAATTCAGTCAAGTAGCAAATGATCAAGGATTTTTTAACCCTCAATCACTTGGGGGGCACATAGAGTATACTGGTGTGCATTTCAACACAGGCAATAAGAGCACGAGCAAAGATATCTGTTTTTGGGCTGACTTGTAAATTTGGAAGTCTAAAAAGGCCATTAAGCTAACTTGTTTGACAAAAGCTTAAGTAACTTGGAATTTTTGAAAAATTTAAGTTAGAAACAGATATTCGTGTGGTAATAAAAGTTATGCTCATAAAATGTTAGAGCAATAAGAGCATGAGGAAGTATATTTAGTATGGACTTATGAAATGTTTAGAATTTCTAAGTTAGAAAACTAAGTACTCATGTGAAATTGAAGACATATAGGAACTTTACTATTCACAATAAACTTGTAATGTCTTAAATGTAAAAAGACTTAAAAGTTTCAAGCTAGCCAAAAAATAAAAGTAAAGTGCAAGTGTCAAACAGCTCAATCATACGAGCAAAAGTATAAAATATAAAACAAAAAACTGGTAGGACTACAACTGGTCATGCAGGAGCGCTAGTAGGATGAGGAGTCACTGGCGTGCTGCTCTGGTAGGCTGATCAACCCCCTCCTCGGCATCAGCTGCTCCTCTTGCTCGAAATGATAGTGTAGAGGAGGCAGGTGCAGGACCGGTGGGATTAGCAGCTTCCTCAGCAGCCGTGGCCTCACATCTGGCAAGCTCCTCTGCCTGGATCTCGTCGGTCAGAAAGTCAAGCTTGAGGGGTTTATTTAGCTTCCACACCTGGTAGAAGCAGTTGAAGTAGGTCTCCTCGTAGCGGGTTAGATCGGCCTCCTTTTCTTGCTTCAGCTCTTCATTCTCGGTAATCAGTCCCTCGTTCTCGCGAGCTAAGCCCTCGTTCTCATGAGTCAGTCCGTCTAGCTGACCAGTCAAGGATTTGTTGGCTTGGGTTAGCTGATTATTCCCATCAGCCAACCCCTTGAAAGACTCATTTTGCTCAGTCACAGTCTTCTCTGCCTGTTCCAGCTTGTACTGAAGAGTGTCCGTTTTCGCTCGAGCCTCCACGAGTTGATCATTTAGGACCTTGATCAACTCCTTGTAATCGACCGATCGTTGCTGGGCATGACAGAAGGTCATAAGCGTCTGCATGAAAAGCAAAAAGTTACTACAAAGCATTAACGTAAGTAACAATCTATCTTGTGGTAGAGTACTTACATTTCTTAGCTGAGCAATCTCTCTATCTAGGACAACGTCAACGCTGAGTCGAGGAAAAGATTCAAAGCCTTGAATCATCAATGAATCACATAGGGTCTGATCAGCTACCCCCCTGAGTTTGGTGTCAGCAACTCGGAGCGCTTCGCTCGGGCCGGACGGGCCTGGGGGAGTCAGGCTCGCTGATGGGGGGAGTGACGAAGGGGTCAACTGCGGGATCGTCACTGACCCCTCAGGTTGTCTCCCCTGGCTCGGGGGAACTGTCCTCGGGACCTTCCTCAGAAGAGTGAGACCACTTCCTTCGCCAGACTTCCTTTTTGGAGCAGGAGGAACGATACAATGTCTGAACATCTCCGAGTCTGCAAAAGAGGAAAACATGAGATTCGTTAGAAAAAATGTATATATATAGTAAAATGTAGATAAGTATATTACTACTACAATTTTATTAGCCTCGAATCACCAAGTTATTAAACATATTCCTATGACTACTAGACCTGAGTTGAGAATCTGATCAATGAAGTCGTCCTCGTCATCCAAAGATGAGCTAAGTTCTCTCTCAATCTGGATGACTTTTCCTTTCCCGGACCGAGCAGGAATAGCAGATCTATGCTGAGGCTCAGGCTGAGGCTCCCTAATGACAAGGTCGCCAGGTCTATGGGAAAGCGGAGAGGGTCCAGGAGAAAACTGGTCAATCACTATCTCCGTGCCCGCATTGGACTGATCAGTCGTGTTGTTCTCCCCAGTGGTACTTTCCACCGCCATATTTTGGTCACACGGTATCAGGCCCACCATCTGAAGGTAGTCTACAGTGACCAATCTTTTCACGTCTTTCTCCTCGGTACTCATGCTAGCCAATGCCTCCGCTCGATTGAACATCCCTTCAGTAGGCAAGGGTCGCTGGAACGGACCCGCGTGTGTGAAAGCCAAGTTGTTGGCCTTGATGTCGGATGTGAGGAAATATTCTCTGTAATATTTCCCGGGGTTCGACTTGTGAGCGATACCGCTGAGGTATGTAATCCCCATTTGCCTGTGATAGAGGTGAAAGAAGCCCGTGTTGTTGTGGGTGGGATTGGTCCTGAAGTCGAACAAATAGTGCACCTCATGAAGGGTGGGCTCGTCCTAACCTTGCAGAAAGTAAAGAATGTATAACGCGGACAATACCTGGATCCCATTCGGTGCGATCTGGAATGGGGAGACATTGAAATAATCCGCTATAGACCGGAAATAGGGATGTAATGGAAGTGTCGCTCCTGCGTGGATATGATGCCTGGACCAGGCGTAGTATGCTCCACCGGGCCTGTTGGCTCTCTGATGAGAGCCCGGGCATATCACGTTCACCCCACTCAAACCCAAAGCCTCGATGTGTTTGTGGAACGACCCGGGGTTAAGTTTTGAAGGCTGGGCAGTGAACCAGGAAGGTTCTTCTTCTCTCCCCTTCCGTGGCTTTTGAATGGCCAAGTTCTGGATCTTGGTGGCAAACTTCTGAGAGGGTGATCCTGAAGGAGTTGCAGTGCGGGCGTCACTGCGCTCCACCACCTTCTGCACCGCTCTGCGGGCAACTTGTGGATCTTGGTCCTGGGGAAGTCTATTAGATTTCTTCACCCTCACGTCGATTGTGAAGCTTGTTGGAGAAACTGTTCCTCGTGGAGGAAATACAGGGCTGAGCGGGAAAGGATCCGCTTGAAGCGACGAAGGCGATCCTCAGGAGTACGACTGGTGGAAGGGTTTGATGAGGAATCGCTGTTTAGGGGAGTCTCGATTGACTGCGGGATAGAAGTATCGGAGTCTGTATGGTTGTCACCTCCCCTATAATCAAAGAGATTCATCTACAAAAATAAATAAAAAATGGGGAGGTGAGTAACCATACAGATAAAATCCAACAAGAACAAAATTTATTTTTATACTTAAAAAAATTTATCTAAGTGGAAAAAGTATTACATGCATGGAAAAAAGATTTTTAGTGCTTAAAGGTGCCTAAAAAATATTTAAAAAGCATGGCATGTAGAATGCCATGCTTGGTCCGGTCGGGTGCCTAAGACACCCTAGGAGAAGCGTCCGAGGAGCCAAGGGGTGACGTGGTGCGCCTAGTGCCTAGAGCGTGTGGGTCCGAGCTGAGAGGCGTCCGAGCAGCAAGGCATGCGTCCGAGCAGAGGGGCGCCCGAGCAGCCACGCACCTGGGGTCTGTCCATCCGAGTGGCTGTGGCATGACTCCTGTCCAAGGAGTGTCGGGCGACCGTGCCTAACCTGTGTCCGAGCCGTGGACTTCTGAGGAGCCCAAGGGAAGTCCGGTCGGATGCAATGTGGTTCGAAGAGCATATATGTGATCTGATCAGACCACATGTTTTTTAAAAAAAAAAAAACAACAACAACAACACAGTGGCCGATCGGCCCTACCCCTAAACTTACCCATTTTTCATACCCAAAATCTCACCAAAAGTTCCACCATTTTCCTTGAGCCGAAAACAAGACCCAATATGAAAGAGAAATGTTCTATATTCACTAACATAAACATGTTTCTTCATCCAAACATACAAACACAAGATCAAAATAGGGAAGTTGGAAAGTTTTTCATGCTCTTGAAACCCTCTATGCTATCAAAAATCCCAAAACCCATAATCATGGTTTATACCAAATTGACCTATTTTTCTTGAAATTCCTATGAAATTGAGAGTAATGTGGGGTTACCCATAATACAAACATCCTTAAAACAGCCACCCAACACATTATACAAGCATTCTTATGAGATTCATGAACAAATTCAAGAAAAAAGCTCTCAATGGGGTTTCAGCCACAACATGGTTTTTTCATGAAATTTTTTGAAAAAATAACAACAATGTAAAGGCATGGAGAAGAAGACTTACTCAACTTTGGAGAACCTTTGACTTGCTTGGAGATTGCTTGAATAAATGGAGTGCTTCCCTTGAAGTCCCTTGAAGATTCGGCCAAAGGAAGGAGAAGATAAGGGGTTTCGGCCAAGAGAGAAGAAAGAAGGAGAAGAGTTTTTAAAAAATGTGATTTTCTTGTGTAAAGAAGAATGTGTAAGTGTAGGGGTTATTTAAAGGAAAAAAGTGGGAGTTATTACTTATTTTTGGACCCTTGGCATTCCGGGGCTATTTTTTCTCCCCACGGTCATGGGCAGTTTTTTGCAGTGATCGTGGCCTGTAAGTTGTGGTCTGCTGCATGGCGGGAAGATGAACAGTTAATTTTTATAATGCCGTCAACTGTGGAGAAAGAAGTTTATTATGTGAAGTATCATATAATAAACTTGGGGGGCAAATGTTATCCCAAAAATTTGAAAATGATGATGTGGCAATAGAAATGACAGGTGGCATGGAATAGTTGGGTGATCTGGCTTAGCAGCAGCCCAGTCCATCAGTGAAGAGTTTTGACTGCTTGAAAGGTGTCATGACCAAGCCAAGTGCACCCGAGGAGAGTACTTGGGCTAGGGTGTGCCTGGTCGGACTTTGGTCCGAGGAGTAGTCCAATGGCGTGGTCGGACTTTGGTCCGAGGAGAGCCCAAGGGCATGGTCGGACTTTGGTCCGAGGAGAGCCCAAGGTGTGGTTGGACTTTGGTCCGAGGAGAGCCCAAGGTGTGGTCGGACTTTGGTCCGAGGAGAGCCCAAGGGTGTGGTCGAACTTTGGTCCGAGGAAAGCCCAAGGGTGTGGTCAGACTTTGGTCCGAGGAAAGCCCAAGGGTGTGGTCGGACTTTGGTCCGAGGAGAGCCCAAGAGTGTGGTCGGACCTTGGTCCGAGGAGCAGTCCAAGGAGTGTGGTCGGACTTTGGTCCGGGAGCAGTCTAAGGGCATGGTTGGACGCATGTCCGAGGAGAGACGAAGGATTGGTCCTTATGCATATGTCCAGTAAGTGCACGGTTGTCCAAGTAAAGAAATGGCATGCATATGTCCGACCAGCACTTGTATGTATCCAACATACATGTGTTCGACCAGAAGACAATATTCATCAACCAAATAGACCAGACTGCGTCAAATTCCCAGAAACGGCTTCAGCAAGACTCGGACTGGGCATACGCGGGAATCTCTCATTCTTTGCTCAAATTGAGGATTTTGTTGTATTTTGACTATTTCTTGTAATTTAAATATAATAAAAATAATAAACTATCCCGATCCTAGGGGGATATCAGTTTCTGATTCCAAGCCTATAAATAGAGGGTTGATGGGATCAGAAAATGACTTTTTGGCAATTTGAATTTTTGGTCTGACTTTTCTAGAGAGAGAAAGTGCGTTTTCTTGAGAGAAAACTCTTTTGTATTCTAAGAATTTACACTGAAGAAACTCAGTTGACACTGGTTCCTCTGATCTTGAGGGTAGATAAAATAATCAAATCTCTAAGTGGATTAGGCTATTACCAACTGATTGGGGCTGAACCACTATAAAAATTGCGTGTGTTCTTTATTTTCTTTATTAAACTGTCTGTGTCGTTTGAATTCTCTTGAAGGTTTGTTGTTGTTGACGTTCTCACGTCGTTGGCTAAAAACGCAGTCAACACTTCCTTATGTCTATCTCACTCATTAATTTATTCCCGAGGCTCGGGTTGCCGGAACCGTCCCCAAGGCCAAAATGGTAAAATCCCCCAATATTCCCGCCTAGACATCCTAACCTCAAATATATCTCCATATATTTATTTTCATGACCCGATAGTCCAAATCGCTACCCGCTATCTAGAAATACCCCCGACTTATCCAAAGTCATATCTTAAGTCCCGTTGTGACTTTTCCCGCTATCTGACCCTAGAATCGTCTCGAGTCGTGCTCTGCGAACCTGTCCACATAATAATGTGGTTCTCACATATATCATATATTTATTTCATATCACATTAACACATAATATCTTCAATTATCATATAAACATTACTAAACTTATAATTACTCATTTATATCACAATTATTCCATTAATGCCCTCCTGGCACACTAATCAAGGCCCTTAAGCCTTATTAGCGATTTTGGGTCGTTACACGTCCACATCCTGAAGATTAGGATTTGGTTATTACTCATCGGGCCCTTGTTTAATGTTGGCCAAAGCATTGACCTCGAAGCTCATCTTCCGAGCTCATATGAATTGCCTTCGGAAGCCCTACGGCAAGGGGGCTTCCACAATGTGGGGAGTGCAAGGCTTCACTTCTTTGTCTTCCGAGTCTTAGTCGTGGCCTTGCCACCTGGGCATTCTTAGCATGATCTTCTTCAGACTCTCTAACTTCACACCGAGTGGATCGCGGTCTCGGTTGATGCTCTGCGTTGGGTTACCTCTTTTTCGGGCGTTGGGGTTATTCCGTAGGTTTGATAGACCTTTCTTGGTGGGTTCACACCCATTGGCCTTATTACATCTTCGGGCATAAAGGTTGTCCCGCAGGTTAGCTTGACCCCAGAACGCGTCGTTATCCTAGGGACGAGCCATCTCGGTCTATCCGTCGGACTCAATATCCTCAATACCGAGATACTGATGCCAAGTTCTCGGTTTTGTGAGACGTTCCCTGGGCAGACCTCCGGGCCGTTGTTCCAATGGGGTTGGTGAGGTCCCGAGGGGACACCACCTCCAGGCTTCGCGCGATCCGTATGGGTACGTCGAGGCGGAACGCCACGAGCTCCATGGGCGCTAACAGCCTGGCGGTGTCCTCGGGCCCTTGGGCCATTACCTTTACCAGCCTGCTTGAGAACCTGGTGGCCCTCGGTGTCTTGACGAGCCCTCTTCTGCTTTGGAGCCAGATTATCGTCAACTTTTCCTTTGCCACGATCCTGTGGCGGCACTGGGGTTCCAACTCCAACTGGATGCTTGGTGGGCACTCCATCTGGCGGATCTCGCGCCTCTTTAGCCAGGTGCTCGGGTTGTACACCAGCTGTATTGACAGGTGACACTCCAACAGAGTGCGCAGGTGGCATGCCAGTTGGGTGCCCAACTGGTAGATTGTCCACTCGTAGCCCTTGGGCTACAAGAGTGGCCTTCATGGCCAGCACCATCTCCTATAGGGCGGTGATGTTACCCTCTTGGGCATCAATCTTTTGTTTCTGGGTGGCCACCTGTTCACAAAGCACCACCACCTCTGGTGTTTCCTCTGCGTCCATGGGTTGAGGGTATTCTTCCTCATAATACTCCTAGTCGCCACTGTCATCTTCACCGTTGTGCTCGGCATCTTCGTCATAATCTTCCACCATTTCAGGCATGTCCTTAGGTGGTTTTCGACTGGATTCCCCTCCTTCAACTCCGGTAGGAGGGACTATATCGTCTGTGACATTTCTTCGAGTGGTTACCATGGTTGTCAATGTTTTGAATGCTTTCTTCAAGCTATCAATGAAAGCACTAAAATATTGATTGCCTTTTTTGCCATCAACCTAAATATGAGAGATTAAAGGAATTAACAACAAGAACACAAGAGCCCTAGTCCATGAGTCTCTGGTATTAACGGGATTGGAAGCTTGCAAGGGCAATCTCCAATGGAGTTTCTCAGACAGTGTTTATATTTCTCTGAGTACAAGGCTCTCTTTCTATAAAAATTATGAACCCCTTACAATGAGATCCCCAACCCTATTTATAGAGATTGGGGTCATTAATTGCTACTCATCTACAATTAATATACATTGGGCTAATTAATACACATTCTCCCCGTTATTGGGGGTATTAATGTCACTTTAATGCATTGGGCTCCATTAACTAGAGACTACGGCCCAGGCGATAAATGCGGGGCCCACTGGAGAAAGTTACCTACTTTATGGGGAACATGCCCCTTGCACTGTCAAGGCATGCCGCACATATTTCCTTGTTAGGCGGCATAGTGAGAATGTGAATTGTTGAGTCGTACAATTGACAACACTGTGGACGGATAGCCAAAAAGGTTGTCAGGTGATCCTTTGACTCTGTAAACCTGCATTGGTTGACACCTGGCTAGCCTTCTTGGTCCCGAGGACAAGGTCCTTGGCCTAGAAGACAACGGTTTGTAAGGACATCGAGGACTACTAACTAGTTCTCGGGGCATGGCCTCGGAGAGACGTCTGTGACCTACCTATATCCAAAGGACATGGCCTCTCCTCAAGATATCCACCCTCCAAGGACTGACCTTTAGGGCGTGGCCTCACTTGAAGAGGTATGCGTCCTCCCCACATGCTCTACTCGGATTGCCATATGTCCTTTGGTGAAAACACGGACAACAAACATATTAAACGAAAAATTAAAATAAAACATTATATATAGTTTTTTTTTAAATATATGATAATCTTTTAGATCACAAACTATCATATTCAAGATACAAAACATCCATGGTATTATTTAAAGCACACCTCAATAATTGAAGAAAAAACTTGTTTATTCTTGATAAAAGAGAAATGTTATTCTACTTTCTTATGTAGTTTTACAATCATATTCTTTGTACAAGTGATATTTACAAATTTATATTTGTTGTTATTTATTATGAATATATATAAGTTAAATTAAGT
Source organism: Humulus lupulus (assembly GCF_963169125.1). Lineage (NCBI taxonomy): Eukaryota > Viridiplantae > Streptophyta > Magnoliopsida > Rosales > Cannabaceae > Humulus > Humulus lupulus. Next base: position 269,742,530 of record NC_084795.1, on the reverse strand, counting down.
AACATGTTTTCTTTTTAAATATAAATCATATTTTATATAAAAATTAGGATAATGTAGTAAAAATTATTATAATAATATTTTATAACATTTAAATTTATAATAATATAATTAATAAATATCTAGTCTTGTATTGAATATTATTGTAATAATGATAATTACACTTTGAATTTATATTAATATAATTACTAAATATTACGGAAATTTTATAAAAATTAGGATTATATATGTATTATATAATGAAATTCTATAACAATTGAATTTATATTAATATAATTATAAAATATCTAGTCTTGTATTATATATTATTATAATAATATTTGAATTTATATAAATATAATTATAAAATATTTAGTCTTGTATTAGATATTATAATAATAATATTTTATAATATTTGAATTTGTATTTTTATGACTACTAAATATTTATTCTACCTTAATTTTTTATTGATTTTAAAGATATATTTTATTAAATATTTTTAATATTTCATTAAATTAACAAAAAAAATCGTTACAGCCAAGAAAAATCATTAAATACACATCTTTTATATAGAAGAGATATATATATATATATATATATATATAGTAGCCTATAGTTCATTATAATTAGTCATAAATAACTATAATTCATTAAATATTTTTAAATTTATTATAAAAATATATTTTTTCTTGAGTTTAGTCTTTTTCCTAGAGGACTTTGTCAACTCAACTCATTTTTTCCCCTTCCAGGAAATGTTTAGATTGGGACGAGTGGATACAAGGGTGAATGAGGATTTGGAGTTAGGTATTTTCCTATATTAGTCCATCTTAGTTTTCTTTCATATTTTATTTAAAGTTGGATTGTATGACCTCTTGCTTTGGGAATTATTGTTTGGTTTTTAAACTTGAACTATGTTGTTAAGTGTGGACACTACAAAAAATAATATTTTTCCCGACGCAAATGGGCGCTAGCAAAAACCCACTAAACACGCTGATATATCTGGTAAGTCTTTGCTGGTGCCAAAAGGCGCCAGTAAAATGTAGTCGATATGTCTCATTTAGTGATACGATTATGGGGATGCCGACAAAGGGTGACACTAACGAGGTTTTTTAGCGCCGAGAAAAGTTAGGTTATTGGTATAAGGAGGGTTTGTGTCCGTCCAAACAAGCTGTCTATGCCGATGATGTCAACAATGATGGTAGTCTTTCTAGGAAAAACATTTAGAGCACGCAGCGGAGTAGGCGTGGTGGGCCCATTGTGTACAAAAATAAAAAAATTCATTATTCATATAAACAGTTTATATGAACAAGAAAACATCCCGACAGAACACATTAACATATATATTAATATACAATATATTTAACTATATCATATAAATATATAAGTATTCAAGAACACAAGAAATTACATCTTGAAGCCTATCAAGTGTCATTGAATCTTTTAGTATATTTATCGATCTTCTTATCCAACGCTTTGAGTACTCAAACCAAGATGTTCCAGAGTGTTCTCTACAACTCAAGATGTGTGTGGGCACATAGAGAACATGGGTTTGCAATTTTAGGAATCACAAGTATTTCTCAACACATGAGAACTTGGATTATGGCCTGAGAATGGGCTAGAAAAGAAGAAGAAGAAGAAATAATTTTTGTCTGACAAAAATTCTTAGAATTATTCTGAATTGTATTTGTATTGTATATTTTTCTTCTCTTTATTCCATATCATATATATAGAGATTATTCTATTACCTTATTATTCCAAATAATAATATCATAATGATGATATGGAATTGATTTAGGTAAATATCTAACTTACCAAATTTGAAAATTTTATTTCAAATTATTAATTAAATAAATAAATAAAATAAAAACAACACTGATACAATATCAGTATATTGATACACGCATGGCACAGTCATTGGAGTGTGCCATGCGTGTACTGTTATATCCTTTTTCATGGATATTGTATTTTTTTCTTTTTATTTATTTATTTAACTAAAATTAATCTTCCACAAAATAAGGTATTTATCTTTTTAAGGAAAAGATGACAACCATATTTCAAAATTCAAATTAATGATCATCATTATCATCATCTTCTAAAATTCAATAAATCAAAAATTATTTTTTGACTTACCAATTTTATTTTCTCCCACCCAAATAAAATAATTAATTTCAAAATTTTATTTATTTATATATATATATATATATATAATTGTGAATTTTGAAAATTACATATTTAAATTAATAAATATATTTTTTAAAATTAATTATTCAATCTTCAATTATCATATAATATAATTGCATACTTGACCCGAAAAATAAAACTCTTCTCAAATTATCAAATTACAGTTTTACCCTTGTATCAACTCTTACATTGATATGATGTTGATAGAGCCACTATAAGGACCTATGAACCTATAATATCAAACTCCAATAAATAAGAGATTATTAATCAAAACTCTTTGATTAAATAATCATTTTTATTAATCTCATGATTACTCCACTATAAATATGATATTGAACTCTTGATAATTATAGACATATATTTACTGAGTACTTTATAAAAGAATAAAGCGTCCATTGATATAATCATTACATACAACGTTAATCCTCTATTAATGAATCATAATTAAAAGATAATGAAATTATTATTTTACCATTTTAGCTATATCTTGTTTTTAGAGTACTATTGACTTTACTAGTGAAGGTTGTGTCACAACAAATTTGTGACGTGAGCTCATAACATTTTCAGTTCAAAAAAGTCAACCTAATAGGAACCATTTTATTCAATCTATATCTTTTTTGGCATCTTCATACATAAGTCCAATAAGATAAGGTATTATAATTAAGCTCTGGTTGTGAAATATTTTTCTTCACTGTAAGAAACATGACTTTATATTTGGGAAGTAATTATGCTAATATATATATATATTGCTGACTAAGCATGCAATAAGGCAAAACTAGCGTGGTCATATTAGGATGAAAGCAACTCACAAAAAGCATATGAAGAAAATATTACACCAAATATATCTCAGCACAACATCTATAACTATTATCCAAAAAGAAGTGGTTGTCCTTATTATATATAATTCCTTTATTCTTTCTTTAACTTAAGCATTTTATCTTATTACTCCTTTATTAGAAAAAAAATCTCTTAACTTCTACAATAAGAATCTGTGAAAAATTATTTGTTTTCACTGTAGCTTATGCTTATGTGGGTGGGTGGGTTGGTGTTTAAAAAAATACCAATTTTTTAGTGATTAGAAAAATAAATTAAATGAGCAATTACCTGTACCATGCTTACAATGAGTAAAAATCAAATAAGATGTAGAAGGAGCACAAAAAAGAGTAAGATAAGATGAAGAAGAGTTAAAAATACCTGGTTAGAGTTAAAATGATAATGAGTTTTTATGTTCTCTGCTTGGCTCTACATGTAAAGAAAGAAGTTCAAACCATATACTATGTAAGGATATATATATATATATGCTAGCAGAGTGACACATAAATTTGCTTGAGTATATAGCTGCTTCATTGCTTCAGTATATATATATATATATATATATACTAGCACACATAGTGACACATAGAGTTTACACATTTTCAAAGACAATTTTAGAGACACAATAAAAGTTGCACTATATCCTTACGGAGTTGTTTTGGGTTGCCGACCGAGAAAACTGTTGCTACAATAATTGTGCTACCTAATCAGGTTTTTAATACATATGCCCTAAATACACTTGATGAAAATTATATCTTGCAGGTAGAGCCTCAAAAATGACATATCAGGGCCAATAAAAGAAACTTTTATTGTTTTACAAATAATTTGTTTAAGAAAAAATGACCCAAAAGACCAAGGCCTTAATAATTTGTTAAAATTCAACACCTTAGATATGCTATGATGTCTTGTTTGATATCTGGTTTTTCAATTCAATCATATCATGTATTCAACCTATTAGTTTGATATAAAGTATGCATCCCTACAAAACAAAAATATAGAATAATAAGCACGAAAATGGTTAACACTACTAAAATCTAAATACAAACCACAATACAAAGTAACAAACATTAAAAGAACACTATTAAAATTAAGAGGATTTTATTCAACAACAAAGAATGATACTTTGAAGAACCAAAAGGTAAAAACTTGTGCCTTCTTTTAACTTAGAAAGATACTCTCGGCATAAGTAGCAATGTAGGATACCCACTCCCATGGATATATATTGGCCTAGATTCTATCACTCCTATCATAAAATGATAGAGTTTGTAAATATGTCTCACGTTTCCTATTGATATATATAATTATAGAGGACAAGTAAATCTAGAGCAGTTTGTTAGGAGGGGAGAGGCTCACGAACATAGAGTAGGCCTGGGAAAGAAAAGCCATTTGGTTTTGTCAAGAGAAGGAGAAGCCCTCTGGTTTTGTCGAATGCCCTTTGATTTTGTTGAGGAGAAGAACACATAGAAAGAGAAAGAAGAAAAGAAATTGATGTTAGGGTTTTTGGAAAAAATTTTACAAAAGAGAAGAAGCTCAAATTACATAGTTTGGTTTGGTGTGGGTTTTTCAAAATGAAAAACCAAACTATTAAAATTAAAAAACTTTGGTGCCGTTTGGTTTGGTTCAGTTTTAACCATATAACAAAATTATTAAAATTTTAAAAAATTATTATTATAAAATAATTAACTAAATAATTGTATTTAAATAATAATAATAATTTTAGCTTTACTTTTAACACCATAAAAGTCTAGAAGAAGCTTATTGTCTTTGTTGTTGTAAGTGTAAATATTTTGAATTATTTTATAGAAATAGGAAAAAGAAATGTTTACTTTATAAACAATATGAGACTTTACATTTCTTTTATTTTAGTTTTGGAAAATACTACTAAAAACATATTCTAAGAAATTGAATTGTGTTGGTTTAGATGGTTTGGTAGACTTTATATTAACTTAAGTGTAGGAGTTTAAATCTTTGTACACTCATTTCTAAAACTAATTTGTTAGAAAAAATCACAGTCCAATCTGGTTTAATTGGTTTTAAAAAATTAGAAATCGTAACCATACCATTAAAATCGAACGGTCCGGTTAAATCGAACCATCGGAAACAATTTCAACGGTTATAATTTTTTGCAGTTTGGTGCGGTGCAGTTAAGTTCCAAACCGCGGTTTGTGGTTTATATCAACACCCCTAAGGGGTTGTACGGACATAAATTTTAAAGAACTTCGAATGTAAGTAATTGGCTTTTTCTTTGACGTATCGTTTTCATTCCCATAGATATAATAGTACTATGTCATATTATACACATTTTCTTTGAGAAAAAGCTATACTAAAACGATAAAGTATCTAATGCAAATGCTCTCTTTCTTTGAGTGCTTGTACTATATTCAAATTCCTTTTTTTACACTTGATTACTTTAACAGACCCATATTTTTTGTTCACTGTTTTCACTAAGCTTTGGAGCCAAGAAGCCTATTTTCTTTCCCTTACTTTAAAATGGGTTATGGTGGAAAATGTTTGTTATAGAATGCATGTGCTAAGTTCTTCGATGCAGTGAAAAGGAGCTGTGGAAAAAGGTGAGCAGATAATGATGATGATGATGGAAGGTGGGGAAACTTCAGATAGGAGAAAGAAAGACTCTACTGATCAGTTCACTCAGACTGTGTTTTCTTGGACTCTTGAAGACATTTCCAATGAAAATCTTTACAAAGATAAGGTTGTTAGTCTCTATATATAACTTTGTTCATCTATCTTCATATTTTTCTTGGCATTTTGCCAAGTGGGTTTTGTTTTGTTTTTATTATATTTTATATATTTTGGCCTTTTCCTCTGCTTAATAAAATAATAGAAAACTGTACGGAGGTTTTCATTTTGAATATTTTTGTAATTTTAAAGTTATGGAATTGTAATTTGTGTATTCTTTTCCCAAACATAAACTATATCACTGAAAAGATTATATGTTGATGTTGATATATCTGTAGATAATGATTACATAGTTCTTGCCTAAAATAGTTGAGCATAAAATTATTAAATAGGGGAAAGCCAACTTCAGTAATTCTATTATAGCAACGATAAAGAAGTTTCCATCACTAGCCAAATATTGTTGAATGTTCTTCCATTTGGGATTTACTTTTGAAATTATGTATTTTAATGTTACTATGTGATTTAAAATAAAGAACTTAATTAAATGGAATACTGATTAGGATGTTTAGACAGATTCCAGTTTTGTTAACACTATTTATGCAAATGTTTAAACAGAAATACGAAAACAAGTAAAAATTAACACACGAGAATTTTTACGTGGTTCAGAAATTCTTTCGGATAAACTACATCCATGGAACCACGCCCAGAAAATAAATCAATTAGTAAATAAATAATGTGTACAAAAGTATTGGCTTAAACAATGTAAGACTCCCTCTTAAGCTATTGTCGCAATCTTGTTGTACCATTTTCTACAAATCTGATTTTGATGAAACGTTGATTCTCTTGAACTCCCTTCAAAAAATAGTGAGTGCTCACTTCATCCTGAAGTGAGACATGAAGTGAGACTTAGATAGAATCATCTCCCGAAAATCCTTATGAACACGTTCACAATAATCTCTACCTGTTTACAAGGAACTAGATAGATATCCACAAGTATACTCACTCTCACAAAGATAAAGGTGAACAAACTTAATCTCTACAAAGAAAATACTCTTCAAAATAACACAATGTTTACAATTTTCCAAATAGAATAGATGATATTTCCAAAGGCCTTGGCAATGTATTTATACGAAAAGAAACCGTCCAATGGTAGTTTCTTTGAGATCTTTGTAATCAATTTGCAAATTTCTTTCATTTAGGAAATCTGTCAGCCAGATGAATTCTTTGTCGACAGAAAAAGAAACTCATGAGTCAGCAATGACATCAAACTTATCTGGCAAATGGATATTCCTTTTAATCATGTTCATTTTCGAAAACTTTTTTATTCATGAATGAACATAATCTTTGAAAATATCACAAGATAATTTAAGTATAATATTTTACCAATAAAGATTAATTGTGATAAATAAAATAAAAAATTGTATTAGCACTAAATGAGATTTTCCCACTAAAATCCAGCTGAATTATGTGATAATTAATTAAGAATATGTTGTTAAAATACTTTATCTAAAATAAAGTTTCAATAACGGTTTTTACAACTTTTTTTTAAACATGGAGGTGGTCATGTGATATGGGGTCGTCATGTTTTACATTTGATGGAAGCAAATCATTTCTTAGGTTTATATCAAGGGAATGATACTAAAGGTTTATTGGTTTCCGTATTGAATTGAAGTTTTTTTTTTTTTTTGGTATGCATTTCAAAATTTCCTATTCGGATTTTGTTTCAATGTGCTTTTTTGGTGCTTCCAAATCTCACGTACTATGGTGAGACGCCATTGTGTTTATGGCAACTGAGTGCTGACTATAAAACTCTTAAACACAAGATAACTGAGTTTTAACCATTCATTTTGTATCAAAGTTGCAAGCTTAATTACTTAACAAGACCTTCGTTTTTTCCAGGTGGAAAAGATTCCTGAATCATTTCAATCTGTTGAGCATTATTTGGGATCTTTTGTCTATCCTTTATTGGAAGAAACTCGAGTACAATTATATTCAAGTATGGACGTACTGTATAGATTACCTTTTGCCGAGGTAGTTGCTTTTGATGAAACCAAGTCAAAAGGAGAAAAAGTTTATCAAGTTAGAGTTGATTGCTGGAGGAACAGATTCAATGATAGGAGCAAGGAGCCTTACAAAACTTTGCCCGGAGACATCTTGATTTTAGTCAATGCTAAACCAGAAACTTTTTCTGACTTAGAGAGGACAGGCAGATCATGGTCCTTTTTATCAGTCTCTAGTATCACTGAGGATGAGAAAGGGGATGATAGTAGCTCTACTTATTTCAAAGTCAAGTCATCAACGGAGTTTGAACTGGAAAAGCAGATGCAGACATCATTGTTCGTTGTTTTCTTGGCGAATTTAACTACTAACAAAAGAGTTTGGAAAGCATTGCATATGTCAAGAAACCTGAAGATGCTTGATTATGTTCTGTGTAATCGTTCTGGGGTAAGCTTTTAAAATATTAATTTTGCAGATTTTGTTCAGTTAATATCGTTCATGCGGAAGAGATTATTATAATTATGAAATGTTGATTTATGATAGAAGTTTAGGTGTTAAACTTCATCTGTTTCATTTTATTTTATTTATACCTGTGTATATATGTTTACATATTTTAAAATAGGTTATGGAAAATTTTGATACCTGCTCTGAGGAGAATTGCTGCATATCTGATGAGAAGTTGGTGAAGAGTCTATCTTCCAATATGAATGAGTCTCAGACTGGTGCAGTTCTTGCCTGTCTTCACATGATGCACTGCAAGAACAGAGGTGCTTTTGAGCTTATTTGGGGTCCGCCTGGGACAGGGAAGACAAAAACTAATGCTACCCTTCTTGTCTCCCTCATGAAGATGAACTATAGAACCCTTGTTTGTGCACCAACAAATGTTGCAATAACTGAAGTGGCTTCTCGAGTCCTGAAGATAGTTACAGAATCTGAATCCCTAATATGTTCATTAGGAGATATTCTTCTGTTTGGCAACAAGGAGAGGCTCAAAGTTGGGTCAGATATTCAAGAGATATTTTTGGAATATCGAGTTCGAAGGCTTGCAGAGTGTTTTGGACCGCTTGGTTGGAACCATTCCTTTACTTCCATGATAAACTTTCTTGAAAATTGTGTTTCTCAGTACCACGTTTTCCTGGAAAATAAATTGATAAAAGAACAACAAGAACAGAGCTGTGAAAGTAAAACTATAGAGGAAGGAAGCGCAGAGAAGTTCAAATCATTTCTTGATTATGTGAGGCAAATATTTGGCTCCATTGTGGAGCAGTTGAGAAAATGCATCTGGAACCTCTGTACACATTTACCTCAAAGTTACATTTTGGATCAAAATTTTCAAAACATGACAGCCCTTAGTGGGTTACTTGATCGTTTTGGAACACTTTTGTTTAGAGATAGTATGATTTCTGGAGAACTAGAAGAGATATTTTCTTGTGCTGAAGGAATTGATTATTCATCTGATTCATTTGAGAATAATTCTTACCTGCTGTCAGTGAGAAGTGAGTGCCTTTCTATCTTGAGAACCCTTCATGGTTCCCTTAAACAACTTAAATTTCCAAATTTTAGATCTGAAGAAGCAATAACAGAGTTCTGTTTTCAAAGAGCTTCGTTGATATTTTCCACTGCATCGAGTTCTTTTAAGCTGCACCATATGAAAATTGAGCCATTGGCCGTTTTGGTCATTGATGAAGCTGCACAACTGAAAGAGTGTGAGTCAACTATACCTCTTCAACTTCCAGGTATAAAGCATGCAGTTCTTTTTGGTGATGAATGGCAGTTACCAGCTACTGTTAGAAGTGAAGTAAGCATAAGCTTTCGAATGGTTACTCTGTTTTTTTTAATAATTATTCTTTTATCTTGTCTATAATATATCTTTTATTATCTTCCTTTAACAGATTTCTGAGAAAGCTAGTTTTGGAAGAAGTTTATTTCAGAGGTTGAGCAACCAGAACCATTCAAGGCATCTCCTAAATATTCAGTACAGAATGCACCCATCAATCAGTTCTTTCCCAAATTCAAAATTTTATCATAACCAGATTGTGGATGCGCCTAGAGTTAAAAGGAAAAGCTATGAAAAGCGTTATCTTCCAGGATCGATGTTTGGTACTTATTCTTTTCTAAATGTTATTGGTGGAAGAGAGGAGAAAGATGATGACGGGCACAGTCGCAAAAATATGGTTGAGGTTGCTCTTGTCATCAAAATACTGCAAAATCTCTACAAAGGTATTGATTTTTGTACACATATATGTTTGACACTTCTGCAAAAATGTCATTGATGATTATGATGATGATGGTGATAGTAACATATTAATGGATTTTCATTTTTTTTTCCTTCTCAAGTGTTAGCTTATCTCAATCTTTATTATTTAACTCACAAAAGTAATTTCAGTTTTTTTTTTTATTATTATTTGTACTAGTGCCAATTTGCAGGGAAGTTGTATATCATTGTCCATCTATTATAAATTTTCTTTTCATGTCATCAAATAAGTTGGTAGATTGAGAAAACAAAATTCTTAATATTTAAAGCATAAAAATTGTTGACAACTCGCTTTTTTTTTAAATAAATAAATAATAATAAGAGCATAAATTTTTAGTTGTATGATTGTGCTTTCATCACATTTGGTTCTTACACAGCATGGCGTGAGAAACGAGTTAAACTTAGTATCGGTGTGGTGTCTCCCTACTCTGCCCAAGTAGTTGCAATTCAAGAAAAGGTTGGGAAGAAGTATGAAACAATTGATGGCTTTCAAGTGAAGGTGAAAACAATTGACGGGTTCCAAGGCGGAGAGGAAGACATCATAGTAATGTCAACTGTAAGATCTAGTATAGGCCAGTCGTTGGATTTCATATCCAAACCTCAGAGAATGAATGTTGCTCTCACTAGAGCTAGGTATGGCACTAAATGTTTATTTTTGCCAAGTATGTTCTTGCATGATTTTTATCAAATGTGAATAATATCTGCTTGTTTCATTGTTTTCTCCAGGCATTGCTTGTGGATACTAGGTAATGAAAGAACCCTTGCTAATAGTCAATCTATTTGGGAGGCGTTACTGGTTGATGCAAAAAATCGTCAGTGTTTCTATAATGCTGACGACGATGAGGATTTAGCCAAGGCCATATTAGAGATCAAGAAAGAGCTTGATCAATTCGATGATCTTCTCAACGCTAATAGTATGCTTTTCAAAAATTCGAAGTGGAAGGTATGTTTTTTGTGCCTAGTTGCTCTTTACTAATGTCATACATAAATCTACATAAGCATATTTTGATGATTATAATTGGTGGATCTGATATTTACATTCTAATATATTTTTTCCTCCCTTGCCACTCCAAATTTTAGGTACTTTTCAGTGATAACTTTTTGAAGTCATTTAAAAAATTGACATCAATCCGGAGAAAGAAGTCAATTTTAAACCTTCTTCTTAAGCTATCCAGTGGGTGGAGGCCCAAGAGACAACTTGTGGAATCAGGAAGTAATAGTTCTATGGATATAATGAGATTTAAGGTTGAAGGCCTGATCGTTATTGGTACTGTGGACATCACAAAGGATCTAAATTACAAGCAAGTACTGAAGATATGGGATGTTTTGCCTCCAGATGATGTACCGAAACTGATAAAACGCCTTGACAACATTTTTGGCAAGTACACCGATGATTTTGTAAAACTCTGCAACGAAAAGTCTTTTGATGGGTAGGTATTTTTGTATTTGAATAACTCTAAGCTCACATTGCTAATTTAATGTTTCTTATACTGCTATCATACTTGGCTCTTGATATGTTGTTATTCTGTTTCTAGCAACTTGGAAATACCAAAGAATTGGCCACCCTCTTTGGATTTTGTTCGGCTTAAGGATCTCTCCAACAACGAATCTGAGAGTGAATTAATTGGTTCCTCTTCAGATGGAAGAAGTTATGTGGAAAATTCGAAGGTCAGCGAGAGTTTGTTGCTGATGAAATTCTACTCCTTGTCTCATGGTGTAGTAAACCACCTGCTATCTGATCGTGATGGTAGGGAAATTGATCTTCCATATGAAGTAACGGATGAACAAATGGAGACCATCCTTTTTAACAAAAGTAGCTTTATACTTGGACGGTCGGGAACTGGAAAAACCACAGTTTTGACAATGAAACTATTTCAAAGAGAACAGTTGCACCATTTTGCTATGGATGAGTTCCATGGAGTCGAGACTGATATTGTTGGACATGTTGGTGAAAATAGTATGGGACCCAATACACTGGTAGAGAAAGGCAATAAGGTCTTACGTCAGCTATTTGTTACAGTTAGTCCTAAGCTATGTAATGCCGTTAAGCAACATGTTTCTGACTTGAAATGGTATGTAAATGTTCCTCACCATGGTTGTTATAAGTTGATTCTGTGCTAAGTTAAGATTACAAATACTTAATATAAAGAGTTACTCTGATTTCATGATGTTTTTGTTACATGGACAGGTTTGCTTGTAATGGCAGCAATCTAGATGAAAGTAGTTCAATTGATATTGATGATATAGATGATGAAGAAGCACAGTTCAAGAACATTCCGGACTCTTTTGATGACATTCCTCCGAAGTACTACCCTTTGGTCATAACATTCCACAAGTTCTTAATGATGCTAGATGGAACATTGAGTAAATCATTTTTTGAAAGATTCCTTAATGTGGATGATCTGATTTCTGTTCAAGGTGGAATTTCAAGATCGGTGTTGCTTCAGACATTCATAAGGAACAAGGAAGTCAACTACGAGAAGTTTAGTGCTTTATATTGGCCTCATTTTAATTCCAAGTTAACAGGGAAGCTTGATCCTTCTCGAGTCTTCATTGAAATAATTTCTCATATCAAAGGTGGCCTACAATCTATAAAATCAAGTGATAGTAAGCTAAGTCGTGAGAATTATCTTAAAATGTCAGAGGGACGTTCCTCCAATTTAAGTCAAGAAAAGAGAGAGATAATATACAATATATTTCAGATCTATGAAAAAATGAAAATGGAAAATGGTGAATTTGATCTTGCCGATTTTGTTAATGATCTTCATTCTCGACTCAAGTATGAAAGATACAGGGCTGATGAAATGGATTTTGTTTATATTGATGAGGTGCAAGATCTTACAATGAGTCAAATCACTTTGTTTAAGCACATATGTGGCAATGTTGAAGAGGGATTTGTTTTTTCCGGTGACACTGCACAAACAATTGCAAGGGGAGTCGATTTTAGGTTCCAAGAGATACGCCATCTATTCTACAAGAAGTTTGTATTTGAACCCAAAAGTGAACAAGGAGAGAGAAATGAGAAAGGATTGATCTCCGATGTTTTCCATTTGTCTCAAAACTTTCGTACCCATGCTGGTATTCTGAAGTTGTCGCAAAGCATAATCGAACTTATTTATCATTTCTTTCCACAGTCCATTGATCTTTTAAAACCAGAAACCAGTTTGATATATGGGGAATCTCCATTGCTGCTTCAATGTGGGGATGATGAAAATGCAATCATAAAGATTTTTGGCAACAGTGGAAAGACAAGTGGAAATACTGTTGGCTTTGGCGCAGAGCAGGTTATTTTAGTGAGAGATGACAATGCTCGAAAGGAAATCTCCGGCTATGTTGGGAAGCAAGCTCTTCTACTTACAGTGCTGGAGTGCAAGGGACTTGAGTTTCAGGTAACTTTGTATAGTTCATTTACTTTCTAAAATTGTTCAACATGCACAGTAATTATTCCAACATAATGTTAATTCTTGTCCTTCTGTAGGATGTCTTACTGTACAATTTTTTTGGTTCCTCCCCTCTAAATAATCAGTGGAGGGTCATTTATGAATACATGAAAGAGCAAGATTTGTTTGACACCACCATACCAAACTTCCCAAAATTTTCCGAGTCCAAACATAATATTATATGCTCTGAACTCAAGCAATTATATGTTGCTGTCACACGCACAAGGCAAAGGTTGTGGATTTGTGAAAGCTCGGAAGTTGCTGAACCTGTCTTTGACTATTGGAGGAAGAAGGGTCTTGTGCAATCTAAACAGCTTGATGATTTGCTTGCGCAGGCCATGCAAGTCGCAAGCAGCCCTGAAGAGTGGAGATCGAGGGGCATTAAGGTTTTGCTTATTATTAAACAATGAATACTAATATTTATGCTTGAAAATTTGTATTTCTATCAGTCTCTTTCCCCCTAGATAAACTTTGGTTGCATCTCTAATCCCCTTTTTTTCTATCTCGACAGCTCTTTCATGAACACAACTATAAAATGGCCACAATGTGTTTTGAAAGAGCTTGTGATACATATTGGGAGAGATTGTCTAAAGCTGCTGGACTCAAGGCTATGGCTGATCGAATGCGCATTTCAAATCCTGAAGAAGCTAAATCCATCCTTAGGGAAGCTGCTGAGATTTTTGAAGCTATTGGCAAAGCTGATTCTGCTGCCAGATGTTTTTCTGATCTGGGAGAGTATGAAAGAGCAGGTATAAATAAAACTTCAAATTAATAGATTACAATTTTGCCATTTTATTAGTTTCTTCTTATTTGATTTTCTTTGTGCAGGTCTTATTTATTTGGAAAAGTGTGGTGAATCTAAGCTTCAAAAAGCTGGGGAATGCTTTTCTCTGGCAGGGTGCCATGAGATTGCTGCTAATGTTTATGCTCGAGGGAATTTCTTCTCAGAATGTCTTACTGCTTGTTCAAAAGGAAAATTGTTTGAGATGGGTTTGTACTACCTTAAATGTTGGAAACAACATACAACAAATGAGTGCAGTACTGCAGAGAGAAGGGATGAAATAGACAAAATTGAGCAGATGTTTTCGGAGAAATGTGCTTTTCATTATTTTGAAATCAAAGATATGAGGTCCATGATGGAATTTGTTAAAAAATTTAATTCCATGGATTCAATTCGGAACTTCTTGAATTCACTATGCTGCTTGGATGAACTTTTGTTGTTGGAAGAAGAAAAGGAGAATTTCATGGAAGCTGCAAATATTGCCAAGCAAATAGGTGATACATTACGCAGGGTGGATCTGCTGGGAAGAGCTGGAAAATTTAAAGAATCAGCTATTCTTCTTCTTTTTTATGTGCTTGCCAACTCCCTCTGGTCACCAGGTAACAAGGGCTGGCCCTTAAAGCAGTTCAAAGAGGGTGATCTCTTAACAAAAGCCAAAACATTTGCCAGGAATGATACAGACAGCTTTCATGAGATTGTTTGTACTGAGGCTGATATCATTGCAGATAATAAGAGTGACCTGATAACAATTATGAATCAGATGATTTCTTCTCAGAGGCACAAGAGTGTTAGCGGCGAGATTCTATCTGCTAGAAAAATTCTGGACGTGCACCTTTCCTTAATACCTACCAAGTACTATTGGGAAGACGAAATGGTGGCTGATGTAAGGAAGCATTCAGAAGACATGATTTCTAAAAACCAGGTATCAATGGAGTCACTGGTTCACTTTTGGAATTTTTGGAAGGACAAGATTGTTGGTGTTTTTGAATGTCTTAGATGTCTTAAGACCGAAGAAGTTAATGAGTTCAGAGATTATGGGGAGTTCTGTATGAATTTTTTAGGTGTTTGGAGGGAGTACAATAATTCGAATCCAATATTTTTTTTCCTATACCCTGAGGCAGATTGGGCAAAGAATGTGGCTAAAAGATCAAATAGAGGAAAGTTGGTATCTATTGATTTGCACCAGTTTGTTTCTGCTGCTCGGGGATATTGGTGTTCGGAGATGCTTTCTGTTGGACTCACGGTTTTGGACAAACTCGCAGCTCTTTATAACTTTCCAATCCAGAATTGTGATGTACTTTTCTTCAAAAGCAGGGCTCTTACTCTGATCTATGAGATTGCAACATTTCTTTTGGATGCAGAAATTCTGAAGCTGGGGCGTCATGAGTATGAGAATCTGGTGAAGCACATTAGATTTTCTATTGAGAACATAGTTGGTTACATATTCCCGGACTGGCGGAAACCATTGAGTAAAAACATGATTTTACTTCGAGGAACAGACACTACTAAGAGTATGTTGAATCAAGTCATAGCTGAATTTGTAAGTCTAAGTAATAACCTCTCTCATGGACAAATTGGAAGAATTGCCATGATTATTCTTGGGTCTGGGAAGGTCAATAAAGAACTGTGTGAGAAGGTTATATTAAAATTGAATCGTGATGAAATGTGGAAACAATGGAAGGTATTCTTTAAAAATCTACGCAAGGTTAGGGGATCAGATTTTCCAGAAGACTTTGTGTCTCCCGACAATGGAGGAAAATCAAGACAAGATGGACCTACTAAAGCATCTGAGACAGGAGTGTGGGAGATGTATCCTGTTTGTAGTTTCAAAGAAGCTATAGAAAGTACCTACATCACCAATTGGAGGACAGTTAACGACTACATATCTCCTAGTAGTTTCTTGTATCTTGTCGAGTACCTTCTGATATGGTTGTCTTCCTCAAATGGTTATTTTTTATCCACCAAATCTATGTTTGTTGAATGTCTTATGTACCCTGAAAAGTTCACCAGCCTCTCTCAAACGACCTCTTATAAAGTCAATCCAGAACCCATACTTGCATTCTTATGCCAAGTAGTTCAAGAATTTCTCAACAACAAGATGGATACAATTCACTGGATAAGTAAATCCACCACAGCAGCAGTGATGGAGCACTACTCTGTGCTTGTTACAAGACTTGTGGTGCTGACATGTTTGCTTTGTGTCAACTTTGGCTTGAGTGTTGATTTACTCATCAATGAGCTGAAGAAGATCTACATAACCGAACAACTACCACGCTTGTTTTGTGTTGCCCTCAACAAAGTAAGGAGAAACAACAGTCCAGATTTCAATGTAAATTTGATTGCTGAAGCTCTTAAGGAGATCAACAATCCTTTGGTGATTGTGCATTTAGGGAGATGTTGTCCGTTCAAGTCGTGTCCAGATGCCGTGTATGTAAGTATGAGTTCCAACCCCTCCAATGATGAAATATTAAGAGTATTGTTTCCGGACAAGGTTGAAGCTTCAGTGAGCTCAGTTGGAGTTGGAGCTTCTGCTATTGCTGCTGTGGTAGCTACTTCTGAGGATGACTTACCATCGTCCAAGGCTTCTAGGGAAGAGGTGTCGTCATCGTCCAAGGCTTCTAAGGACGAAGCAGAAGCACCATCACCGACAGCTGCTGAAGTACCAAGTAGCAGTCAAAATCCAGAAAGCAAAAACAAGGGAAGTAACAAGTACAGAAAAAACAAAAATAGCAAATCAAGAGGAAAGAAGAAATAGGCTAAGTATCTAATGCAATGGTAGTTGCTAATTCTTATGATGAAACTCCAACGAATTATTATGTACTACATACATTATGAATATGAATATTGTTGTTATTATCTAAGGAAATTGATATAATTTGGTATAAGTATATTTTATAAATATGTATGTATTATTTTTATCAATATTTACTAATCGAGTTACTGTGTTTGTGACTTGAGTCCGTAGTTATTTGGACACATTTAGCACTCAACGTAATTCGCAGCCATATTAAATAAATAATTTGTACTTGTTATTTTAGTAATTCACCAGAAGATCTAAATAAATACTAAAAACCTGATCATTTTGCTACGCACAACAAAAAATGACTCACATACCCAAAATGTCCTCTAGGTAAGACTCGTATTAATTTTAACTAATCACTAAATAAAACACTGCACCATCATATAATCACGGGTAGCAATATTAAAAAAAATACATATTATTAAAAAATTTCACCTATTTCATTATTTTCATCTCACCTTTTTGGAAAATAAATAAAAGAAAAATCAGAAAATTAAAAGAAAAACTTAATCACGTTTCATCTTCTTCACGTGTCCTTATTTTATGCATTTTCGCTTTGTATTTTAATCAAAGAAAAAAAAATACAAAGACAGATATAACTTGAGAATGATACCAAAAATTGGGAAGAGCCTCAATCTAGCTATACCCTATTACCCAGTTCTAACTCTGACTCTTCACTCTTTGCACTCTTTGCAGCTTTTCCAATATATCCCATAACCTTTTCCACTTTACCAAAAAGAAACTCGTACACACATTTTTCAATTTAGTGATATGTAGTTATGTATACAATATGTCTTTAAAAGATAATTAAATTTTGGATTCATGCACTAAAAATCTAAAATCTAATATATAATATATGGTGTTACTGTTTTTGTTTGATTATTAATTAATATACAGTGAAAGGTGATCAACTCATTAAGATGTGTTTTTGGAGATGGTAGGTTCGGATAATGTACTTAAATTTAGGGGTTGGAATTTAAAGCTCTTGAGCTATATGAGATAATGACAAGTGATTAGTAAACACAACTTAAATAAGATGCGGAGGTGACTTTAAGTTGTTTACACATATGATGAATTTGTGGGAGCTACTTTGGGGGTTGTCTCAAGACATTAACAAAAAGTGTAATATATAAAAATCAACAAAGAAGATTTTACATGGTTAGGATACCCTTAGTCCACGGGTCACATCTAGGGAGAGAACTGGTTAGTAAATAATTATAAGTACAAAAATATTGGCTTAATCAAGATAAGACTCCTTCTTAAATCTATACCGTAATTTTGTTGTACTATCTTTACAAATCCAATTGTGAAAAACTCTAACACACTTGAAATTCCTCCAATTGTTAGAGAATGATCTATTCCTCCCGAAGTAAGTCTTTTTTAAAAAGAACTTCTCCCAAAGTTCTTTTGCGTTTCTGTATCAAGATTCCGCCTGAATAACACAACAAATAATATGCAAGAAGATAATTCCAAAACACACTTGCAAATACAAAAGATTAATGAATCTCAAAATTAATCTTTTACAAAGTCTCTTTATTTCATAAGCATGCAAAAATCAATACAATAACAATGTTAGCACTTAACGGACTTGGTAGTTATGAAAGTAACGAAAATATAACGTTCGATATTTTTGTCGTAAAAAAAAGATGGGTTTATACATTTTTGGAACCTGTGTTTTGTCTCATTACCTGTTTGAACCCTGTGTTTTGACAAATTACTTTTTGGATCCTATGTTTTGTAAAATGGTTAAAATAGAACCCTAAACTCAATTTTGATGAAGAAAAAATTGAATATAACAACACAGTTTTTAAGCAGAATGATTTCATTTTTGTTCTGAATTGTTAGTTTGGTAAATTATTTGTGATTTTAGTTGAGAAAATATTGTTTAGAGTTCTATTTTAACCATTTTACAAAATATAGAGTCCAAAAAGTAATTTGTCAAAACATAGGGTCCAAACAGGTAATGTGACAAAACGCGGGGCCAAAAAAGTATAAACCCAACAAAAATTAAGTATATAAGTTTATAAAATAAAAAACATTAAATACTTATGCCACAAATACCTCAAATATATATATATATATATATTTTTTCTATTCATAAAAAGATATAATTTTAAAAAGCAAAGAAAAAATATGCATAGATTTTTATAGTATGAGTGGAATTTTTTTTGGATTTTTTTTTTTTATACATTTATTAAATAAATATTCATTTATACGGTAATAAAAAAAATTAACTCAAAACTACAAAAAAAAAAAAAAAAAACTAAGGTTTTCCATTCAAATATATGGTCTCTTTTACTCACCCAGCAACTACTAACGTCTCCCCTTCTCACCCAGCAAACTCCATTGCATGCGGTAATGTGAAGTCCAATTTTCAACCAGAATTTCATCCCACCAAATCCAAATCACGATATACATTATTAAAATCTGACTACATCACATTCATGCCAGTTACCTCTTGATCTTCTTCTTTCTTTTGAACCCATCAATGAACTGGAAAGTTAGAGAAGCTTGCCGTGTGAATCGGATACACCCAACATTATATATTGATAGAAAAGAGAACTATTGGTTGTTGAATTATAATTATCTTATGGAACTTATTAGGAAGCTTTTAGGGAAAAACTTAATTCAAGGAAGACCTTAATATTACTAAAAGTTGCAAATAAAAAAAATTATATCTAAGTTTTATTGCCACGTGTAATCACTTCTTCTCATATCAATGACTCTTTATTCGTATAGATATATGATTATTTTATGTTTGTGTTTGGATATAGGGTCATGCTAATGAGTTAGAAATTAGCTCTTATGTGCTATGTTTTATGATTACAGAGATCTATCAAACAATAATCTAGAAGGAAGCATTTTTTACTGGGTTAACAATCAACAAAATTTAATATAGTCAATTCAAATAACAAGTGATTTTTTTCTCATGTTCTTTAAAATAGTTTCACACATTAATTGTTTCTCTTGGTTATAGCTAAGAAATATTGCTTGATTTGATTGAATCTGAAAAGGTTGAGGTGAATGTTTAGGTTGTTGTAGTATTATTCATAAAACAGTTTGATTGCTTTATAATTTAATTTGGTTGAAAAATTAGATTGATTTACTTGATTGAGTTTCAAAGTCTTGGTTGCATAAACTAAGCAATTTATTCCTTAAGTTGCTTAAGGTTGCAGTGATTCTCAGCTGGTCACGAACCAAAAATATTAGGTTTGACAATTACATTAGTAAGGTTGGTTTTTTCAAGAGCAAATATGATCCATGTGTTTACTTTGATAAGAATATCTATATGTTATAATATGTTGATGATATCCTTATTATTGGGAAATGCAAAAGAGAAATATCAAGACTAAAGTTTTCGCTGAGTAATGAATTTGACATGAAGGATCTTGGGACAGCCAAGAGGATACTCGACATAGACATAGATCGAAAAGAACGAGGGGTTATCAAGCTGTCACAAAGGAATTATCTTGAAAAGGTATTGGAAAAATTCAACATGGACAAAGCAAAGGTAATTTCAACACCTTTAGCTCTTCATTTCAAATTATCCAAGCCTCAATATCCACAAACTGATGCAGAAATGAAATACATGGAAAAGGCTCCCAATACAAATGTTGTGGGCAGCCTAATGTATGCTATGGTCTATACCCGACCAGATATAGCACATGCCTTGAGTGTGGTTAGTAGGTTCATGACTAACCCCAGAGAAGCTCATTGGATAGCTTTGAAATCGATTATGAGATACATTAAAGGCACAACAAATTTGGGACTGGTGTATGGTCAAAAAACTGAACATCTTGAAGGGCTATGTTGATAGTGATTATGCTGCCAATGTTGACACAAGAATGTCTCTTACATGTTTTGTGTTTACAGTACTTGCTGGAAGTATAAGTTGGAAATCAAACCTCCAAAAGGTTGTGGCATTGTCCACTACTGAAGCTGAATATATGGAAGCAACATAAGCATTTAAGGAGGTAATTTGGCTTAAAGGTTTGACTCAATAACTTGGCTTAAACTCAAGTGATGTTATTGTCCATTGCAATAATCAAAGTGCTCTACATTTGATTAAGAATCCTATGCTACATGAGAGATCTAAACATATAGATATTAAATATCACTTCATTAGAGATATTATGACTCAAAAGGAAGTTCTAGCCAAGAAAATCAGCACAGAAAATAATATTGTTGATATGTTGACAAAGAGTTCACCTTGCAAATGTTTAGGCACTGCCTAAGCTTGCTTAATATTGATGATATTGGTCAGCCTTAATGGCATTTGTTAGAACAACTCTTTTTTCTTTTTTCTTTTTTCTTTTTTTCACTTAAGCGACTAAACCAAGGCAAATTTGTGATGATTGGTTCGAGTCACTTAAGTGATTGCTAAAGTGGCATTTATCTCACACTTGAATCTTCATAATTCAATTATTTCAGTTGGTTTAAGGCAGTGTTTGTTTGAATTCTATAAATAGTTTTGTTCACACTTTCGGGTTCAAGTTTTCAGCTGTAGAATTCTGTTAAGTTTTTCAATTCTATTTTGCGAGCTATGTTTGAGAAAGAGAGTGTTTGTATTTAGAGCAAGTCTCCCTTTGTGTAATTATGTACTTGATACTAAAGAAGGAATAAAGCTTATCCAGCCATATTTTGGGGCTATTCTACATTGGATGTAGGCTCTTAATTGAGCTTAACCAAGTAAAGATTCTGGTGTTGTTTTTGGCTTAAAGTTTTATAAATTTTACTCTAGTTTTTTTTGCATTAATTTTCTTGTTTATTGTTCTTGAAGGCCCAGACTAAGAGAAAGAAGCGAAATCGAACTCCTCCTTGGCTAAATCCGGAGGGGTTGAGTCATAAGGTGAATTGTAAGCCCCAACGACAAAGGAACGGGATTTTCGAGGACTAGCCTTTTTTTGTTACGAATCATGAAATGTTGACCGAACAATAAGCCATTTACCTGGATCCCGAGGCCCCTTCCTCTTGTTAGGGTCGATTGTTTGGCCTTGAGTTTGAGTAGGTCGAAGATTGGAGGCTCGGTAAAGGCCTTTCCCCTTAATTATTAGTTACAGGGGAAGATAAGTCCCTACCTGCCAGCGCGCAACGGCTTTCAAGCTTTACTAATAGGGCTCTTACCTCCTCAATGTTTATTAGTGAAAGCTCGCTCGACTTAATAATAGCTGTCTTACTCGACTTGCTTACTAGCTGCTTTTCTGACTAAAGAAATTTGAAGATGGACAGACAACAAGCACTAATTTCCTTTTATGATTCTTTTTCCGCTTTAGCACAGTTTATGTGGAATCATAGGGAAGAAACCCCTGAAATTCATGCCCTGTGTCAGCGTGCTGTAGATTCTGGTAAGAGTGTAGAATTTGCACCACAGTTTTGTACTTTTGGCATCCAATGTTGTTGCTAGCATTGGAGCTGCTCTTAAAGCTCTGTTCTTCAAGCTGACTAGGCTTTTCACTTTGAGGAGAGGTCTCTTCCATCAGATCACGTCTAGTACCATTCCTCTTGTTCGCAAAATTAGATATAAATGTTCTTTAATCATTTTGTGTGCATTAAAAACAAACAAATCTCTCTATAATAAAAAAAAACAAATAAAATAGAAATTTATAGCAAAGGTATCTAATGAATAACTACGTTCCTTAAGCTTCGTTGATGACTAATTCAACACATGTCACTTCATAAATGATTTAGTTATAATTATTGTTAAAAGTTAATTTTATAATAAAACATTAATTAAAAAATAGATTTTAAAATATTAGTTAAAATAAAAAAATTAACAAAACTATATCTTCACATTTTTATACTGACATTAAGCATTCACCTTTATATATCTATACAAGATACAAAACAACTAAAACTAATAATGTAGCATCATCCTTGTTGGGGTTTTATGCCTAATTAAAACTCAATTTCTTTGTAATCTCATTTTATTATCAATAAAAGAATAGAAATCATTTTTTACTTGGTCAATCAATTTGCTCACATGTTTTATTTTCATGATTATTTATTTAATATAAACTTCTATTAAATCCCGAGCATATAGCTAATCGTATTTATAGTGACGTAATCACAGTGGAATATAAATATGATTATATGATCAAAATAAGTTAGTCCTAAGAATAGTCAGTGCACATGATTTATACTTACTTGCCAATCTACGATATGATCTACTTGCACATCTGTAACGCCCCAACTCCAGGGACCGCTACAGTGCACATTGCAAACAGTGCTAAACTCTCTAATCGAGTCGTTTGGCCATAAACGTGTAACTAAGTGTGATTAGCGGTTTAGGGGTTAAAAACTTTGGTTAATATATAACGTTTCACTAGAACGTTTACTGTATACATTGGGATCCCAAAAATATAATTTTAGAGTCTATTACAAAAGAATATTTACAACAGGCCGTTCTAAGCGGCAAAACAGGGTTAAACCCTAGTTCCTCTTTCAAACCTCGCCCAAGTATTGGTCGAGCAGCTGCATATGTACACGTCATCACCTAAGCTCTCCAACTAAAGGATGGGCCAGCTTCCTTTTGCCTTTACCTGCACCACAAAGCACCCGTGAGCCGAAGCCCAGCAAGAAAACTCATATGCTCATAAACGGTCATATCATGATACCAAATCATATCTGGCATGCCTAGCATTCATAGCTTTATTCAGCATGCAAATGAATTCAAACAGATGATGGGGTATCCAGGATAAGAAATCCTGGCCTTCTGATTGGAGGACTATCAAGTCAATCCTAACCAGATGAGTGTCGTAACATTAGAGGTTCCGATAAACCATGCTGAGTGACCAACAAGCAAGTCACTAGGGGCCTCAGTGCCCAAGCCATGCATATGATGATCAAAATGATCATACAGAGCTCATAGCTCTGATCAGATGAGTGAATATCACTTGAGGTTCTGGTAAACCATACTGAGTGACTGACAACCAAGTCACTGGGGGCCCAGTGCCCATAGCCGTGTAACGACACCGTTACCTAGGCTTTCCTGCAATGGCTCTTATCAAATGAGTGACTGACAAGCATGTCACTAAGGGTTCGGTACCCATAGCCATGTGACCTAACAGTCACGGGGCTCGTTGGCCCTGGCTCTAAATGACTAGCCTTTGCCTAGATAAACGCTTGTTTACATTCATCGAACTTGAGGTCGGTCCTGCATTAATGCTCTTTGAGTCATTCAATGCAGAGGGTCGATTAGGTCTAATCGACACAGCTTGCACTACACACTAGGGTTGTCATGACTAGTGAGTTAGCACAATGTGACCAGTGCCCAGTACCACTGCCGAACCTGACTAATGAGTCACAGCCTCACAGTTGATACTAACACCTTTGCCAATTCTGACTAATGAGTCAGCCATGTGTGACCAGTGCCCAGTACCACTGCCGAACCTGACTAATGAGTCACAGTTTCACAGGTGATACTAGCACCTTTGCCAAATCTGACTAATTAGTCAGTACCATGCACAGGTAAGCAATGCTATCAATGTGTATCATATGCCAATTATCCAAGAATAGGGCATTCAGCATGCTTACTAAACAGTTGCTAGCATAATTATAATCATGCACAAACACAGAGACTCAAGCTCTGACCAATCTCATATTCATCATTCATGGCATGCCCTAATCACATGTTTCTCGTGAATCACATGCATCACATTTAACCAACCAGCATGCCTCAATAATAACCATATGCAAATGGGCAAGATTGCCAAGCATTCATTATGCTATCAATGTTTACATTTAAACATCCAACATGCATCAATCATAGCCATGCATGTCACATATAGGGTGCAGTTTTCTTACCTTGGGTCCAAGCACAGGTTACCAACAAATAAGCCACAAGCACGATCCTGATTCCAAGCCCCTAGTGATAACCTAGTCACAACCATAATATAACACCTCATCAAAATGAGTAAATAAATACTTCCAAGCCCAAGTCAAGCCTCCGGGACAACAAATCCCACTCAACTAGGTAGTAGGATCGATCCCAGGCCCTTGGAGTTAAGTTCCCATGCTCAAAACATTAATTTACCCAAAAATTACAACAAGCGCCGCGGCCCTCCCGGCAAGCGCCGCGGCCCTCCCGGCAAGCGCCGCGGCCCTTAGGCAAAACAGAACCTCCACCTGCTTCATCGAGCAAGGGCCGCGGCGCCCAAGAACAGGGCCACGGTCCAACTTCGGGGCAGCCATTTTCCTTCGTTTTAACCTTTTAAAACCTCCCAAAAACATGTCTAAACATTCCCAAATCATTAAATCAAAGTTCCCAAACTTCCCATTGGTCCAAAACCACCAAAACCCAAGTCTCAAATCACCCAAAAACTCATCAATCCACAAAGTCTAATTCAAGCTTAAAATCTTTTAAAAACTTAAAACTTAAACTTGAATTACCTCCGATTGAGTTGTTTCCAACTAAATCCTCCGGCTAATAAGCTTCTAATTCTCCTTAGGATTACTATGCCTCGATCCTCGCTTGATTCTGAGTCCTAGAACTCAAGTTATCTTCGAAAATGCGATCGGGAGACGAAAATGGAACTTTAGGGAGAGAGAACGTACAGAACGTTCTTTTTATTTTTCTTAAAAGGTTACTTCAAGCTTAAGTAGCTTCTAATAAAACCTAATGCTCGGGGTCCCGAAAACACCCCCGAGGATATTATAGTCAAAACTTCCAGAATTTCCCCATGGTCTTACTAACTCCCAATTTATCACCAAATATTAATTCCCATTACCCAATAACCCGGTAATGCTCTAAATACCCCTTGACTTTCTCCAAGTCAAGCTTAAATTCCGTTGTGACTTTCCCACTAGCTTACCTCCTAGGATCGTCTTGTGCTGGGTAACCCTGGCATAACCAAATAATAATAAAGCACCACGCCCATATCACATATATGCCGAAAATGCCCGAAATGGCCAAAATATGAAAATCACCCAATTAATCACAAATAAGTTCACATGCATATTTAATACACCTAAACATGCATATTATCATTAATTAGCATAATAAAGCATTTATGGCCCTCCCGGCCTCCTAATCAAGGTCCTAAACCTTATTAGGAAATTTGGGGCATTACAACATCACAGTGTTATGTTCTTTCCAGAACATTAGCAAAGTAGATAAGATCATATGTATTTGTTGCATTGAACTAGACCAATATTGACAAAAGATGAGATAAGTAAACATATTGTTATTATCTATTCTAGTCATATCATATAGTTGACCATAGGTAAATTCAATCTCAATTCTGAGTGGTTAGTATTCTAATTGATTGTATTATTTGAGTTCTTTGACTTGTTCATTACCAGCTTACCCTACGGACTAGCCCATACCTACATCTTGGGAACTCGGTAGTATAATTGAGTGGAAGTGTTAATCATAGATATGAACATCTATAGCTTCTGATGAAGAAGTGAAATGATGGTTTCCTTTTAGTTTGGTTTAAGGTACTAAATGATAGAGATCTCATTTCAGTCATTAATATTAGTTTACAAAAATATCATTTACAAGGAACTAAGTGTTTTAAGGATAAAATACAATGAGGGGAAAAATTGTATTTCAGTCATATCTCATTGTAGATCGTCTATAGAGGATTGAGTGACAATTATTGTTATAACAATGGATAATTAATAACATATCTATATTGCTTATAGAGCGTTCTATGAATACAAGAGTACAGTTCCAAGTCTTTAGTGGAGTCATGAGAAATTAATAAGTTATTAAATTTATTTGTTAGATTTATGATAACTTATTGGAGCTTGATTTCATAGGCCCATGGTCCCCACTGTACCTTGGATAAAATCATCTAGATAGTCTCAATTAATTTATTTAATTATCAATTAGAATTATCAAAGTCGACCAGGTCAAATTTTGATAGTTTCACAGAGTTATGTAATTTACAGAAGAAAAGAGAAATTAGGACAGATTTATTAATTACGATAAATTGGTATATAAATTAATCAATAAGTTTAAATCAAGGTTCAAATTATAAATGATTAATTTGATAAATGATTTAAATAATTATTTAATTAAATTAATCAATAGAAAATAATACAGGCCTTGATTTTAAGCCCAGTGGGCTTATAATTAAATGGGAAATTGCACGGCCTAAATCCCATGATAATTTCAACCTAGGGCTTCTAATTGGCTATTATTTTATTGATTTTTTTAATTAAATTAAATGGCCTAATTGAGTTTATAAAATGAGTGCTAAGTGAGAGATGAAAACACAAGTTCAGATTTCTGAAACACAAGTTTAATCACTGGTTTTCTGATAGTTTTTATATTCTCTCTAAACACAAGTCATTTTCTAAGCCTTATTGTTTTTTTCTCTTCTTCTCTCTGTATCTTTCTCATGTGTTGAGAATTTCCCACTCTAGTCTAGGTGATTCTAAGGATACTTTGGAAGATTGTGAAGATAATTGAAGATCGATCCAATATCTTGGTAATACTCTACGACAGAAAGGATACAAGGGTTAGAGAAACTGAAGGAAGGACTTATTCATTCCACTGCGTATAATGTAAGTATTCTTATCGTTATTTCTCTTTGAATTCAATTTTAGAAACACGTTCTAGGTTATCTTAATTTAATTTGTTTAATATTAGATCTACATGAAAATAAATAAAGTCTTGTATAAGTTTTCTTAAAATTCCTATTCCAGGACCATTGCACCGTGTAATTAAATAGTGTTTAAGTCACTAAACGGGTCATTTGGATTTAAAATGTGTAGTTGAAACTAACCACAAATTTAAACAGAATTTCGGTCATAAGTCAACCATTTCATTAAAAGAGTTTGAGTGTAATACATGGGATCCCAACATAATTTAAAATTGTTACAAACTCAAAATGAATACAAAAGCTGACCTAAGCAGCAAACTCAGAGTCCAACCCTAGTTCCAACTGATAGCCTCGGTCGTGGCGGTCGAGCAAGCCGCATATGTTCACCCTGTCACTGAAGCTCTCTAGCTCATGGTTGGTCCAGCTTTTCTTTTCTTTTAACTGCACCATTTAGCACCCATGAGCCTAGGCTCAACAAGAAAACCTAATCACACTCATAAGCAGTAAACCATGAGAACACATAATCATAATTAGCATGCCTAGCCATAATAACCATACTCGTGCATGCATTCAATCCCGAAAAGTGACTATAGAGCCACACCAGGGCTCATTGCCTAATTCTCTGTAAAACCAGCCTTAGAGCTGGCCAAGCATACCTGGCGCTTATTATTTCAGGTGGCCATAGGGTCGTTCAAGTGTATATCACGCTTCCAGGTTAGCTTAACCACATCGGTCGGCGTTCGGCATGCTATTTCTGCCCTCGACGCATAAGCCGAGCCTTGTAAACCAGATGTAACGTCCCAAATTTGCTAATTAGGCTTAGTGCCTTGATTAGCGTGTCGGGAGGGTAATAATTGATTTAACTATGTTATTATGTGGTTAATTGTGATATTGAAGTATCAATATGTGATTACTTGTATTAAATGATTATATGACTAGAAATGCATGTTTAGGTAAATTAAATATGGATGTGGGCCCGTTCTTGTTAATAAAGGCACATTTGTAATTTTGGGTCGTTGAGGGCGTAAATGTGATTATGTGTGTGTGTTGTGCTTAAGACCACAGTATTGTGGAGATGTGTGGTCCGAGACGATTCTAGGGAGCGTAATAGTCACAACGGGGT
Organism: Humulus lupulus; assembly: GCF_963169125.1. Taxonomy (NCBI): domain Eukaryota; kingdom Viridiplantae; phylum Streptophyta; class Magnoliopsida; order Rosales; family Cannabaceae; genus Humulus; species Humulus lupulus. The sequence goes on along the minus strand of NC_084795.1, from coordinate 269,713,977 downwards.
CGAATACCCGGCTCGAGGTGAGCCTATTTTGGAATGTAGCACGTGTTCGGGATTACTGGGTAACGGGTAGTGATTTTGTGATTATTTGGGTATGTCAAGATTAAATGGGGATTTATAGGACTATTCGAGGAATTAGCGGGAATGTTGCAAATGACCAGATTACCCTTGGAGGCATTAAGTGGCTAGGGATTTATTTAGGGGTAGTTTAGTCATTTTGGAAACTAGAGATAGACATGGGGTAGGCTCTAGATACCAGCAGAACACTTAGGGAAAAAAATACAACTCTCTCTCAGCAATTCTCTCTCTCCCTTGATGCTCACTCTCTCTCACTAGGCTTGGAGGTTTTTGGTGAATTCTAGGGGAGATTGGCTGAGGATTTGAAGAACTTGAAGTGATTGGGGTTTAGCTCAGGGTCGGATCATCAATTGAGGTAAGGATTTTGGTGCTAAAGTGTTGAGTTTTTTTGCTATGATTTATAGGCTTTGTTTAGGTTCAAACCTTAGGTCTGATTTTGGATTTTGGTAAGGCTAAGGGATAGTTTTTTTTGGGGCACTTATACCAGTTATGTTGCTTTGATATGAATTCTAGAATAAATTATAGGTTTAAGATTTGATTTGGGTGGCTTTTAGAGAGTTTGGCTCGTAGAAATGCATGAAGATTTCTGGGTTTTGGGCTCGAGCTGCGGCCCTGTTCTTTAAGTGTCGCGGCCCGTGTGTGCAAAGAGGTTGGGAGCCTCTAAAATTTTGCCCAGGCGTTGCGGCGCAAGTAGGCCATGCTGCGACCTGTGTCCCAGAAGAGAGCCCCAAGGCTCTCTAACTTGTAGCACACTGCGACCCTAGGGGACGAGCTGCGGCTCAAATTAGGGGAAATGGCCAATATAGGGTTTTAAGCTTAGGAACCCAAATTTACGGGCTTGTGAAGCGTTTGACTACTCGGTTTAGTAGAATTCGAGGTCCCGGAGGCTAGAATATTATTCTGAAGTTCTTATTTGGTTTAGGGCTTGATGGATTATTATTGCGTTGTGACTAGGTTTTACCGCCAAGGGTCGGGTTTAGGGGATCATGCTCGAGATCGCACTAGTCAGTCAACTCGAGACACAGGTAAGAAAACAGTTTGTGCTTGTAGAGTAGGGCATGGCCCGATTATTTGTGTTGAATATTGTGTGTGAATATTTGTAGTTGTTATGCTATGTTTGCATGGTTATGATTGATCGGCGAAGGCCAAGATTGACAAAGGTCAGGATCGGCGTATGCCGGGAACGGCGATAAGCTTGTTGAATGTAGGTCGAATGGAAACAAGCATGCTGAATGCAAGCCACCATGGCATGACCATCTAGGGTGTTGTACTCACCCATTCGGTGAAGACCGTGAACCCAGTGCCCGGTAAAGTATCTAGGTCGGCATAGGTCGTTATGTGAATAGTTTGTTATCTGTTTAAAGTTGTGCTTTTACTGGATTTAATTGTCATATGCTATGTGTGGAGTTTTCTTGTTGGGCCTTGGCTCACGGGTGTTGTATGGTGCCGGTAAGGGCAAAGGAAAGGTCGGCCAAGCATGAGTTGGAGGGCATGGAGCGCCACGTACGTGTTCGGCCTACCTGGCTGCCGCGACCAAGGTTATTTTGAGGAACATGTTATAAACAACTGATTTTGTCGCTTAGGTCGACTGTATTTTAACTTTTGAGTTGTAAATACATTTTAAAACAGTGTTTTGGGATCTCGATGTAACACTTTTATAAGTTTAATAAATGTCCCAACCTTTTATACTTAATTTTCATTAAATGAGTCTTTATTCTGATTTAAGCACACTTTTCAGTCTAAAATCTCGATTAGCAAGCTACTGGCAGATTTTAAAATCACATGGTAACGACTCTAAGGTAGTAGGGCATTACAACTTGGTATTAGAGTGTGCCAAGGTTTATGGCTCTTGAAGATTGACCGAACATGTACGATTGTTGCCAGAGAGAAGTTCGACTCAGGGTTGGACGGTAATAAGTGAATTACCTTTTTAATTCTTGTCTGAGTTGCCATGTTTGCCTGACTAATATAGATAGAGCATGGCGAATATATATATATATATATGTGTGTGTGTATATGAAGCCAGGGCATGGCCCCTTTGATTGTTATATGTTTATGTGATGCGTGCATTATGTTGACTTGATGTTGTATTTGACTGATTGGACTGGGAGGTGGTTTTTGGATGTTATTATCGTGTCTGATATGCAGCGTCATTGATTGCAAGCATATTGAAGCTATGCCTTGGAAATTGATTAGACTCCATGGAAACATGGTCGAAGATGAAAACCAGGGTCAAGTCCCTCCACCTGCCCCCACCAAACTGGCAACAGATGTTTGCCGAAATGCAAGCTAGACTTCAACGAACTAAAGATGAACTCGAGAACTGAGGCAGCAGGCTCCTCCTCGAGATGTTGGGTTACAGATTCCATAGGCTGTGGCACCAATGTCAGCCCAGTCTGTGATGGAGAACAGGTGGGAGTCTTTGTATGAAAGGTTCAGAAGGCAACACCCTCCCACCTTTGAGGGCTTGCCCAGACCAACTGCGGGCAAAGCAGTGGCTGAATATGACTTCTTCTATCCTGCATTCATGAGGGTGGAAGGGAACGAGAGGGTGGCTTGTGCCAGTAATATGTTGAGGGAAGATGCCCACATTTGGTGGGAAGTTGTGTCCTAGAGTGTAACGTCCTGTAAAATCTCTTAACATAATTTGCAGAAAAACATAACCGTTTTCTAAAAATAAGGTAACCAAAAATCCATATAAAAAAAACTTTTCAAAACATGCAATAGTTCGGAAGTATACGCATGCTTAAACGTGAATTACAGTGTCATAATTTTAAATCATTCAACGAGCCCAAAATAAACTATTAGTTATCATAGGCGTTCAAATCCCCAGAACATAAATTCCCAAAATGTCGGCCCACATGTAGATCCTCGCAGATAAACTCCAACGCTCACTGATCCACTTTGTCTTTGAGCTTACCTACAACACGAAACAACTAGGTAATCGAAACGCTTAGTAAGAACAACTTAACAAGCATAACCATATAACAGAGCAAGAACTTAACTAATTGTAACTAGGCAGATAATCAACCAAGAATACGGTTCTGATGAAACCAAACCCTAACATACAATTTGAGAACATGAGAACGTCGTGACAAACTTATGGTCATGCCTCATAACCAAAATTTATAGCCTGAAAGTACACCTGCACGCAGAAAATCCCAGAGCATACATACAGTTTTAACTGGTAACATACATACTTACTTACTTAGTCGTATCATAACATACATACTTACTTAGTAATTTGTATCATAACATACATACTTACTTAGTCATTCGTATCATAACATACATACTTACTTAGGGTTCCGAAGGAACCTTCAACATAACTTAACATATCTTAACATAGCTTAACATATCTTAGAATATCTTAACATATCTTACCATAGCATCGACAAGTGTAAACTAGTTACACTGGTTACCCAGACTCCTAGAAGAATTCATCATACTTTCTTAGTCTTAGAGATTTGATTTTAGAATTAACTTACTTACATGTCATAGAGTTTAACTAGACTCTTATGTCACAGGTGTTAATTCGAACACCTTACATATTGCGGTGGCCAACTGACCTCAGTTACATAGTCATCCGTGGTGAACCAGTTTCTTACTTAGTTCTCCGGTGGCTAGTCGGAGTTCATAGTTGTCACGGTAGCTAGGCGGAATCGGAATCAACTTACTTATGTGTCCCAGAGTTTAACCAGACTCTTATGTCACGGGTGTTAAGCCGGACTTCTTACATATTGCGGTGGCCAACCAACCTTAGTTACATAGTCACCAGTGGTGAACCAGTTTCTTACTTAGTTCCCCGATGGCCAGCCGGAGTTCATAATTGTCATGGTAGCTAGCCAGAATCAGAATCAACTTACTTATGTGTCCCGAAGTTTAACCGGACTCTTACGTTATGGGTGTTAAGCTAGACTTCTTACATATTGCGATGGCCAACCGACCTTAGTTACATAGTCACCGATGGCGAACTGGTTTCATACTTAGTTCCCCATTGGCTAGCCGAAGTTCATAGTTGTCACAGTAGCTAGCCAGATTGCTTACCTTAGTCATGAGTATGCGAACCCTCTAGGACCACGGTCTTGAGTAAACCTTCTAAGAATAGTTCAAATTATTAGCTTATAACTTAGTTATCTAAACTAGTCATTAACGTGTTGTAGTCAAACATAGCATATGTTGTCTTACCCGAATTCCTTAGCGCTTGCTTGTGGAAACCTTCTATTCAGAAACGAGCCTTCACACTTAGATAAAACTGTAGTGAAACCACACAGTGACTCAGATTAAACTGTGGCATATTCTTATAGTTAATACTCCATGATAGCTACAGTCAATAAAGTTCTCTTAGAGCATCTATACACACAATTCTCTTATACACTTTATAGTGTATAAGACCAGATTCCACTTTAAATAAATTTACGGTTTCCTGAGAAAAATCGTCCTTTCCGCAACATGTTCTTCGTGCTGTGCATTTTAATATTCTATCTCTAGAAGACTCTAAATCGTATTACGTGTATTTTGGTTACTTATAAAAGAAGTTTTAAACGACTCTTAATCTTAGAAAACCACCCACTTTCTACTCAAGTACGAAAATTACCATTTTCCATTCTTTACCCAAAAATACTGTGTTTTGACATTTTTCAATTTATTATCTATTAACGATAATACTTTTCGATTTACGGTTTTATAAAACCTAACTCCCATTTTTACCATCTTTAAATCCATAACCTAGGATCTCTATTACGTCACTTTCGAAAAGAAAGGGCAATTGGACCCTGAGTTTAGAAAATGGTAAAAATGAATTCTCAATAACCTTAAAATAATTTTGTTAGATATCCAAAACTTTAGCTATTTTTTAAAACAACTTCATTTCTAATTCCGGACCTAACTTTTTTACTATTCATTTTAACGTGATAGAAATCTTGCTTTTAAGCTCATATTCAATGTTAGGTTCTCTAACCACAACCCTTTAAAATCTCGTTCACATATTATGCGTCCTAATGACAGGAACTAGGTGAAATCTCATGTCAAAAATCCAATTTAGGTTAGGAGAACTAACCTTCCAAAACTCGTTTTTTTCTAAGGTTTGAAATTACTATTTCCCTCCGTTTTTAGGTATCTTAGAAAAATTACTACTCTTAAACCATGTTATATTTTAATCTAAAAATTTACCAGGGCCTTAATACCTATCTTAAAAATTTTCTCACCAAGTTTCAAAAATTTTGGGAAGGCAAAACCCATTAAACCATTTAAAGAAATCTGGGCAGTGCTTGCTGCCCAGAAGTTTTTCTCAGATTTTTAGGGTTCTTAAAAAACTTATTTCTCTTACATAGTAGCCCAGTTTTTTCTTAAATTTTACCATGATCTTTAATCATATCTAATTTAATTTCTCTTAAAATTTCATAATTTTTAGAATAGGATAACCCATTAAAAAATGTAAGACAATCTGGGCAGTGTTTACTGCCCAGAAATTTTGTTTTCAGATTATTAAGGCAAACTTTGAAAAACCATTACAATTTAACCATTTTTCATTTTCCTCTAAAAATTTCTATGATCCTTATAAATATTTAAACTAACATTTTACCAAATTTCAAGACTTTTGGATCAGTAAAACGTGTTCAATATTCAAAACAATCTAGGCAGTGCATGTTGCCCATAAATTTTCCAGATTGCATCATGATGCCAAAAAGTTCATAACTTCGGTTTGAAAACACCTTTTTTTATTTTCAAAAGCCTAAAATCAATTACTCATCTATAAATATGCAAACATACAAATTATTTCTACAAAAAGAGGTAGTAGGGTACGATCTGACTCGTTGGAAGTCAAACCACGAAAACTTGGCAGCATGCATTTTTACACATTCTAGCAAAACTAAACACAACTAGCAAAACCCTAGCCATATGCATGCATGCAAATCAAAAAATCAACCAAGCTAACCTTCAAGCATAAAATAAACTCCAAAAACCAACTAAAAAACCTATACAGGTAGATCTATATCAATAATAAAAAATACTCAAGAACCAACCAAAAATCTACCTTTGATGGTTCTAGCTTGGAGATAAGGTTCCCTTAGCCTTTCAAACTTCCTCCTTGTGTTATATACACTCAAACCGAGCCCCAAGGTTCCACATGCAGATTTTTTTTAAAAAAAAAAAAAGACATGTTAGGGTAGAAGATGGAGATGAGTGGAAAATTGCCAAAACTCTAAAATCTTTACCTTTGTTCTCACTAAAACATCAACAAGCTCCAAATTTTTGAGATCCTCCTAGAACCACCACTCTTGAACCCTAGAATACAATATCCATGCCATGCATGGCCTTTAGAATCACATGCATGCATAGTAAAACCCCTTAGGATTTCGGGTTTGAAAGAAAAAAAAAAAAAAAAAGAGAAGGAAAGAATGTACTAGGTTCGAAACTTACACTTGCCTAGTGTGCTCTTGAGTTTTCTTCCTTCCTTAAATGAAGGGTGAGAACTCTTGCTCCTTGGAGAGAAAAATGGCATAAAATGGAGAGTAGATGGGTCTAGGGTTCGGTTTTAGGGGAGAGGGAATAGAAGAGGTGTTTTTGTTTTCTTGAGAGAAAAGGAAATTTAAAAAAAAAAATGATTAGCTATGTAAGAGTGGAATGATTAAGATTAAGTCAATGAGTGGGTGAGGCTCTTACACTTCCTAGGGTAGGTGTCCTAGGCTCTTGAGAGCCCTAGGCACAGCCTTGACCGCCCCCCTTCTCTCTCTCCTCTCTTGGAAAAGACCTTAATATCCTTGCTCATTTTACTCACTTCTAATGCACTCAAGGGCCCTTTGATAATTTTACTCTCCAAATTTTTACCCTATAGTTTTTAAATATCTCCAAGCTAAAATAAAATAAATGTGACCAAAAAAAATTTGTCACATAACACATAATTTTGGTAATATACTCAATTGACCAAAATGCCATTAGAGGCTCGGGCAAGAATTTCCATTCTTAAACCCGGTAGATTGGAATTTAATCCTCAGTCAACTTTTCTTAAACGAATATAAAGTCCCAGTGTCAGAAAAAATCAATATTTTTATGCCATAGTATTTCCTATTTAATTAATCCAAGATTTTTACCCGATTAGGGTTTTTGACCTGATCCACGACCAAAGGTCTTAGTTTCTAAAAAAACCGCACTTACCACAGCATGGCTAGCATTCAAACATCACAACTTCTTGTAACATAAAATTCTCACCTGACATAATACATAATACAAGGAATTAAAATACCCAAACTAGGGTTTACTCGATGCCCTAAACACGGGGTGTTACAATACCTACAATTTATACAAGTTTTGTCCTCAAAACTTAGAACAACTGTGGGTATAATTCTCTCATCCGGTCTTTGAGTTCCCATGTTGCTTCTTCTACCCCATGGTTACACCATTGCACCTTAACCAAGGGTATAGTCTTATTACAAAGAACCTTATCCTTGTGATCCAGAATCCTCATCGGTTTCTCCTCGTAACACAGTTTCAGATCTACCTCCAACTGTTCGTAACTAAGTACATGGATCGGGTCTTCAACATATTTTCTCAGCATAGATACATGGAATACATCATGTACTCGAGCCAACGCATGTGGGAGAGCTAATTGGTAGGCTACCCTGCCGATTTTCTCCTCTATCTTAAAAGGCCCGATATACCCTGAACTTAATTTTCCTTTCTTACCAAAACTCAGAGCTCCCTTCAACGGAGCCACCTTCAGGAGCACCTTATCTCCTGCTTCAAATGCCAAGGGTCTTCGACGTCAGTCTGCATATTTGCGCTGTCGATCCATGGAGGTCTGCAGCCTCTCTCGAATCTTCTTGATATCCTCGGTAACTTTGTCCACTTCCTCTGTACCCAAGAATTTTCTTTCACCGGCATTGTTCCATTGAATCGGGGACTAACACTTTCGCCCATACAGGGATTCATACGATGCCATTTTAATAGAGTCGTGGTAGCTATTGTTGTAAGCAAATTCCATCAGCGGAAGTTTTCCGCTCCACGACCCCTGGAAGTCAAGTACATAGGCTCTCAGCATGTCTTCCAGGGTTGGGATCGCTCGCTCACTCTGGCCATCTGTTTGGGGATGGAAAGCAGTGCCAAACTTAAGTTGAGTCCCCAAACCTTCTTGCATCCTTTTCCAAAATGCTAAGGTGAAACGTCTGTCTTGGTCTGAAATGATGGGCTTAGGTACTCCATGTAGTCGTACAATCTCTGCTATGTATAAGTTTACTAACTTATCTGCAGAATAAGTTATCTTAATGGGTAGGAAATGTGCCGACTTGCTCAATCTATCAACAATAACCCAAATCGTATCTTGACCCTTAGGATTATTTGGCAGTCCAGTGACAAAGTCTATTGTGATCATCTCCCACTTCCATTCTGGAATCTCTAGCGGTTGCAGCAACCCGGCTGGTCGCTGGTGCTCTGCCTTGGTTTGTTGGTAGGTGAGGCAATGAGCCACGTATTCCACTACTTCCTTTTTCATCTTCGGCCACCAAAAATATTTCCTTAAATCCTGGTACATTTTTGTGATGTCGGGTGCATTGTGTGAGGGGCATTGTGTGCCTCATAAAAGATTTGCTTCTTAATATGTGCATCATCGGGAACACAAATTCTACCTTTAAATCCTAATACCCCATCTTTCGATATGTGGAATCCCGGTCGCATATCCTTCCTCACCTTGTGTTTGATCTGCTCATACCAAGGTTCTAAAAGTTGTCTGATGGACCCAAAACGGGTATGTTTTAAATATTTATAAATCGCAAGCGCACGAATCGTTCATATAGAATAGTGATCGTGTAAGCAAGGATGTCGAACCCAAAGGAGTTGTCTAAAATCGAAAAGAAAACTATTTTCAATCAAAATTAATAAATTCTAACCTAGCTCCAAAGATTGATGAAAATTTGTAACAATAAAAATAAAATAAAAGATAATAATAAAGATATTAAAGACAATATATATAACTAAATTAATAATTTTAAACAAGATAGTAAAAGAAATATTATTAAGATAATAGAATCCACAAAATATAAGTTTAATAATATTTAAAAGTACATTGATTCCCAAGTTTTAGTAATAGTAGAAATTAATCAAACCATCACTTATTCAAATTAGATATTCTATTTAAGCACAAGTTTTTATAAAAATATAGGATTTATCTTTACTTTTAAAATTATAATTTCAAAGAATTCTGTGTAAATTAATCTAATGAAATAACAAATAAATCAATGAACATTATTTATAAAGCAAACCATAATATTTTTGTTCTAAGTATTGGATGTGTACAATTTAATGACACATCTTACACAAAGAATATTATGTTTTTGCACTAATGAAGAACAAAGTGTAAATATGTGCTAACAATAAAAAATACATGATATTTAAGATGAAAGAAGATATTTGAAAAAGAAAAATCCATAAACTTTATTGCACAAAATTGGAAATCAACATACAAAATAAATACTATCTAGTTACATATTGTTTCATCATCACCTTAATAATCTTAAAAAGATTAGAAACTCATAACTAAAATAGCAAATACAAACTAAAAATTACAAACATTAATAGGAAAATTTGGAGGAGAAACCCCCAAATTTTTCCTCTAAAAACTCATAGGAAAAATGACTAAAAAGAAGAAAAAGATGAAGAGAATTGAGAGGTCTTGAAAGTGTAGAACTTGTGGTATGGTAACCTCCTTTAAAATTAAGCACTCAAATCCCTTATTTATAGCCAAAAAATGAGTATTAAAATAATCAATTTAAATTAATTAAATTGATTAATTTAATAATAATATGAAAAATATGGGTAAATTTTAGGGTGTAATGATGATGTTTTGGGGTAAATGTGTGGAAAAGTTTGGATAAAAAAATGGTATTTTGGGACATTGTGGGACAAGGGGACAATTTGACAATTTGTGGGCTAAAAAAAAAGAATAAAGCAGTTGGTTGGTGGCTGGGCCAGGCAGCTGGCGTGTGGGCTAAGTATTGGGCCGAGTTGGGTGAGCCCACGACTGGAGGCGTGTTGGTGCTGGCAAGTGGCCTTTGGTTGGGGGTTTCAGCTGTTGGGCGTTGCTGGCAGCTGACTGATGGAGGAGGGACACGCTGAGCTTGTGCAAGTGATGTGGGCTGGAGCTGAAACGGGCTGGGCGCAGAGAGGAGCTGAGAAGCTTGGGCTTGTTTGGCCCGAAATGGCTGGTGGAGGCAGCTGAAGGTGCTTTTGAAAAATGCCACATTCTCCATATTTTTTCACCTTTAATTCTTGTCTTTCCTCTTCTTTCCAAAGTACTAAAATGCAACATTATTTTCTACAAAATAAATCATAATAAAATATTTTCAACTATAAAATAAATCAATTTAATTCTTTAAAAATATTAATTATAACTTAATTTATATTTAACATTTAAGTTCAATAATACAATATTTTTTTACCTCAAACTAAACAACAATAATTCAAATAATTAACTACAACATTTTACAACAAAATAACTATAAAAATACACAAAAATCTATAAAATTAAAATAAACCTAATAAATTCAAAATTACTTAAAAACTCAAGAATTAAGCAACAATTAGCACATAAAAAGCGGTAAAATAACTCTATTTTGTAGAGTTATCATTGTCCTTCTTGTATGGCTTCCATAATGGTGGGTTGCACCGAAAGATTTGCTAATTTGCCAACAACTACCTCGAGATCCAATGTAGAGATGTCACCTTGCAATTCCAAGGGAATTTATCGCACTGTCATCACATACACCATCAGCTGCCGACTCAGATCTGCCACCTTATTGGCCTTTCTGGGATGGTATAGAATGTCACAATCATAATCGTTAAACAATTTTAACCACCGGCGCTGCCTCATGTTCAACTCCTTCTGCATGAAGAAATACTTAAGGCTCTTGTGGTCGGTGTAAATGTTGCAATGGATCCCATAGAGATAATGCCTCCAGCTTTTTAATGTGAATGCTACTGCGACCAACTCTAAGTCATGTGTTGGGTAGTTCTTTTCGTAACCCTTTAGCTGTCGGGATCCATAAGCTATCACCTTGCCATGTTGCATCAGTATCGCCCCCAGTCCTTGTCCTTAGGCATCATTGTAGATTGCGTATCCCTCTATCCCACTGAGGATAGTCAGCACTGGGGTAGTGGTCAACCTCATCTTTAGTTCTTGGAAACTCCTCTCACACTGTTCGGTCCATACAAACTTAGCATTTTTACGGGTAAGAGTGGTCATTGGCGTAGCTATTTTCGAGAACCCTTCTATGAACCGCCTATAATTCCCAGCTAATTCGAGAAAACTTCTCACTTCTTGAGCATTCATTGGAGGTTTCCACTGACTTACTGCCTCTATCTTGGTAGGATCCACGGATATCCCTTCTCTTGACACCACATGGCCCAAGAAACTCACCTTTTCTAGCCAAAATTCACACTTGGATAATTTGGCATAAATTGTTTGTTCCTTCAAACGCTGAAGAACAATCTCCAAATGCACCGCATGTTGCTCCAGGTTCCTCAAGTATATCAAAATATCGTCAATAAACACGACGACGAATTTATCCAGAAACTCACTAAACACTCAACTCATGAAGTCCATGAATGCGGCGAGTGCATCGGTGAGTTCGAAGGACATCACTACGAACTCGTAGTGACCATACAGCGTCTAAAACGTTGTCTTAGGTATGTCTGACTCCTTAACTCTGAGCTGATGGTAACCTGATCAAAGGCATATCTTGGAGAATACCGATGCTCCCAGAAGTTGATAAAATAAATCATCGATCTTGGAAAGCAGGTACCGGTTCTTAATCGTCACCTTGTTCAGCTCCCGATAGTCTATACACATTCTCATAGAGCTGTCTTTCTTCTTTACAAACAATACTAGGGCTCCCCACGAAGAATGACTTGGTCTTATGAACTTTTTATCCAACAACTCCTGCAGTTGAGCCTACAGCTCCTTCAATTCCGTTGGTGCCATCCAGTACGGAGCTTTCGAAATGGGCGTCATCCCCGAAATAGTTTCTATTTAGAACACCACTTCTCGCTCCGACGGTATCCCAGGAAGGCCATCGGGAAATACTTTAGGATATTTGCATATGATGGGTACTTCAGCTAGTTGTAATGTGCCCTCTTTATCCTTATCCACGACGTGTGCCAGATGTCCCATGCAACTGTCCCCTAACATCTTCCTCACCTTCATAGCGCAGATCATCATGAATTTCTTTTCCATGGCTGCGCCTTGAAACGTAAACGACTCTTCTCCTGCCAGTTTAAAAACCACTATTCTCTTCTTACAGTTCACTATGCCACCATATTTAAATAACCAGTCCATCCATAATATTACATCATATTCGTGTAGGTCCAAATTCAACAGGTCTACTATCAATTCTCGTCCTTCTACCCAAACTGGTATGACTCTTACCCATGACCACACCAACATATCTTCGCCTGAAGGCAACGACACCCCACAAACACTAGGCATAGGTTTAGGCATTCTATTCAATTTTTCAACAAAAGAGTCAGCTATAAAAGAATGTGATGTACCAGTGTCCATTAATTCATATGCTGAGGTTTGGGCAATAGAGATCTGACCTGACACCATCTCAGATGGTCTGGCTTCTTTGTTGCCTTGAGTAAGAGCGTAGACCCATGGCGGGGCTCTTATCTTCTTTTGTTGGTTGTTGCCGCCCTTCCAGTTTGGACTTGGGCAATTCTTAGCGAGGTGCCCTAGTTTTCTGCAGGCATAGCATGCCCTCGCCTTGCACTCACCCAGATGTCGATGGCCACATTTATCACATACAAGCCAGTACTCGAAATCGTGCCTGGGTTGTTTGTTGGAACCCCCGGTCCGACTGTCAGACGGTCCTCGTTTTCTCTTGTTATTTCCATTGCTACTCAGCCTTGAGCCTCCTTGGGTTCCAAAATTCCCTTTATTGCGGTTGGTCTTGGGGAAAAACCTTCACTTAGAGCCATTCTGGTTAGCTTGGGTCTGACCCTAATTGCCAATGGTAAACTTTCTTTCTTCAAACTTCTAGGATTTCTTCCTTTCCAGCCTAGACCATGGCTCTTGGCGAAGCGCTCGCTCCACTGCTTCTGGATATGTTTCCGGGCTTGTCTTCCCAGTGTCCACGAGATTTTCGATCTCTCCTCGAAGTTCTCTCATAAACCTCCATACTTTGGTTGATTCAGTACTAACCAGATCCGGTACGAATCTACGTAAGTGATCAAACTTCATGGTATATTCCTGGATGCTCAAACTTCCTTGCTTCAGAGTCGTAAACTCTACCACTTTGTGGTCAATCACAGTCAGCTATAATACTTAGAGTTGAACAAGACTAGGAATTCTGGCCATTCCATTTCAGCCACATTATGACCCTTCTTTGCAGCATCCCACTAGATGTGGGCATCTTTTCTCAACATATAAATTTCACAAACCACCTTTTCATGCTCAGTAATTTTGATGAAATCGAAGATCCTTTCTAGTATGCTGATTCACTCTTCCACCACCACTGGATCAACAGTATCTTCAAAGGTGGGTGGGTTCTGGCGGCCAAACTGTTCAAAGATGGGTTTCTGTTTGGCTACCCTTGGTGCCTCAACCTGTGGTTCGACCCATGCCCCACCAGCCGGTGGATCTAGTTCATTACTTTAGCTCTGGTTCGTTCCGGTTGTCAGTCGGTGCTGTTGGGAGGCGTTGAAGTAATGTTTGAAACATCTCTGCTTGGCAGGTATCAGAGTCCACCTGCCTCCTATGGCCCTGCTCGATGCGAGCATTCTGAGCTTCCATATCCCTATGGATATCCACCATCTGAGCAGCAAGGTTAGGTCCTTAATTCACCCCCTGACCTCGACCTTGGTCCTTCACTCGGCCTCAACCTTTGCCTTGACCTCGGCTTGTTGGAACTTGCGAGTTCATAGCAGGTTGCTCTACTGGATCCTGTGCATTATCGGCTTGATGACTTGCCCTGGCTCTGATATTAGGATCAAGCGTCGAGGATTCTCGTGGTGAAATAACCTATAATAGTCAACCCTAGGTGAAGGGATCACGAGTAGGTTCTCTATCACAAGGTCATCTATCTCAGGTATATCAGCCATAACCTACAATTTATAGGATTAAGGTAAATAAAAGAAAGCAAAGGAAACATATATGAAAAGATGGTACTTACAGTGAATGCCAGTCTATCTTGCAGAATGTACATGTGGGTTTGTCTACAGAATCAGCTCAACTCGAGCTCTGATACCAACTGTAACGTCACGTAAAATCTCTTAACATAATTTGCGAAAAAACATAACCGTTTTCTAAAAATAAGGTAACCGAAAATCCATATAAAAAAAATCCTTTCAAAACATGCAATAGTTCGGAAGTATGCGCATACTTAAAAGCTAATTACAGTGTCATAATTTTAAATCATTCAACAAGCCCAAAATAAACTATTAATTATCATAGGGGTTCTAATCCCCAAAACATAAATTCCCAAAAGGTCGGTCCACATGTACTGTTATGAACAAGTTTCCTAATACGCAGCGGAATGGTGGTGGGTTGGCCCAATGTACAACAAAAATTTGTAACATATTTAAACTACCTTTAAATATGCAGATCCATTAATTTACATACATTAATCATAAGCAAGATAATGATAGAAATCATACCTCTTGAAGCCTATCAAGTGTCATTGCTATCTTTTCGTAATAAGAACGATCTTCCTATCCAAGCTGCTCCCAGGTACTCACACCGAGATCTTCCACAATGTTCTCTACACCTCAAGAAGTGTGTGGGCACTTAGAGAATAAAGGATGGTCAATTTCTTATTCTACATGATGTACTCAACACATGAGGTCAAGAGAATAGGCCCGAGATTGGTTCTTTATCTTTTTTAGGGAGAGATAGAAAAGTAATGTTCTTTTCTTATTCAGAGCGAAAGACTTCTTCTTGAATAATTTGTATATTTTCTAATAGGTCTTACTTAAAAAGAAAATATTCAAATTTAAAAAATAAATCTGTAACCAATTTACAATTTATCTTTTAATTAATTAATTATCTTATTAATGAAAATATGCAACAGAAAATTTTTTTTGAATCTTCCATTAATTAATTAATAAAATTGAAAAATATATCCCTGAACATCATGCAGTACACGCCACACACACTCCATGGACTGTGTGTGGTCGTGTATCACCCTTGATTTTATGGATATTTGATTTTTCTATTTTTATTTAATTATTTATTCAAACTACCTTGTTAGAAAAAATCTAACAACTTGATAACTAATTCAAATTTAAATTAAATATATTTTTAACTAATTATCAAATATAATTAATTATTTGAATAAATATCTATCTTTTAAATTCAAATCTAATTTAAACTTATCAGATTATTATCTCCCACTCAAATAAATATATTTAATTAATTCTACCAATTAATTAAAATCAATATAAATTTCGAAAATTAAATATTTAATTTATTATAATTTTTAAAAATATAATTAATTAATTATTTAATATAATTTCAAAAATTAATTTTATTATTTTATATAATTTTGAAAATTACATTATAATTAAATATTAATTAATTTTGTTAATTACAACTAATTTGTAATTAATTAATTAATCATTATTATCACATAATTGCATATTTGGCCCGAAGAACAAATTTATTCTTAAATATGTCTTTCAACCATTTTTCCCTTTATATTAACTCTTGCCTTGAATAGTGTTGATAGAGCCGCTGTGGGGACCTATGGACCTATAATTCCAAGCTCCAATAAATTTGAGAAGATTAATTAAACTCTTTAGTTAAATAATCTTATTTTATTAATCTCATGATTATTCCACTATAAATATGAGACTGTACTCTTGTAATTATAGACATTTAATTTACTGAGTACTTTATAACAATAATGTAACGCCCCAACTCCAGGGACCGCTACAGTGCACATTGTAAACAGTGCTAAACTCGCTAATCGAGTCGTTTGGCCATAAATGTGTAACTAAGCATGATTAGCAGTTTAGGGGTTAAAAACTTTAGTTAAGATATAACGTTTCACTAGAGCGTTTAATGTATACATTGGGATCCCAAAAATATAATTTCAGAGTCTATTACAAGAAAGTGTTTACAACAGGCCGTTCTAAGCAGCAAAACAGGGTTTAGCCCTAGTTCCACTTTCAAACCTCGCCCAAGTATTGGTCGAGCAGCTGCATATGTACACTTCATCACCTAAGTTCTCCAACTCAAGGATGGTCCAGCTTCCTTTTTCCTTTACCTGCACCACAAAGCACCCATGAGCCGAAGCCCAGCAAGAAAACTCATATGCTCATAAACAGTCATATCATGATACCAAATCATATCTGGCATGCCTAGCATTCATAGCTCTTTTCAGCATGCAAATGAATTCAAACAGATGCTGGGGTATCCAGGACAAGAAGTCCTGGCCTTCTGATTGGAGGACTATCAAGTCAATCCTAATCAGATGAGTGTCGTAACACTAGAGGTTCTGATAAACCATGCTGAGTGACCAACAAGCAAGTCACTAAGGGCCTAAGTGCCCAAGCCATGCATATGATGATCAAAATGATCATATAGAGCTCATAGCCCTGATCAGACGAGTGAATATCACTTGAGGTTCTAGTAAACCATACTAAGTGACTGACAACCAAGTCACTAGGGGCCCAGTGCCCATTTCCCGCAATGGCTCTACATGACTAGCCCTTGGCTAGATAAATGCTTGTTTATATTCATCGAACTTGAGGTCGGTCCTGCATGAATGCTCTTTGAGTCATTCAATGCAGAGGGTCGATTAGGTCCAATCGACATAGCTTGCACTACACACTAGGGTTGTCATGACTAGTGAGTTAGCACAATGTGACCAGTACCACTGCCGAACCTGACTAGTGAGTCACGGCTTCACAGTTGATACTAACACCTTTGCCAATTCTGACTAGTGAGTCAGCCCTGTGTGACCAGTGCTCAGTACCACTGCCGAACCTGACTAGTGAGTCACAGCTTCACAGTTATTACTAACACCTTTGCCAAATCTGACTAATTAGTCAGTACCATGCACAAGTAAGCAATGCTATCAATGTGTATCATATGCCAATTATCCAAGAACAGGGCTTTCAACATGCTTACTAAACAGTTGCTAGCATAATTATGATCATGCACAAACACAGAGACACAAGCTCTGACCAATCTCATATTCATCATTCATGGCATGCCCTAATCACATGTTTCTCGTGCATCACATGCATCACACTTAACCATCCAGCATGCCTCAGTAATAATCATATGCAAATGGGCAAGATTGCCAAGCATTCATTATGCTATCAATGTTTACATTTAAACATCCAACATGCATCAATCATAGCCACGCATGTCACATATGGGGTGCCGTTTTCTTACCTTGGGTTCGAGCGAGAATTAATAAAAGAAACGACCTTTGAGAACAATCAGCTTTTAGTCCTTTAGCAGTCACCTAGTCATAACCAAACATATAGGATACCATTAATAAAAATGACCAAAATAGGTCCTCAAACCAATATCTAGCCTCCGGGACATCAATCCCCACTTAATCGGGTACTAGGATCAACCTCGAGGCCTATGGCAAGCATCCCTAAGTCAAAAACCCCATTTTGGCCAAATCTGCCTTGATGGGCCGCGGCTCACCATAGCCATGTCGCGGCTCATCCCCCTGACAGAGGCATA
Organism: Humulus lupulus; assembly: GCF_963169125.1. NCBI lineage: Eukaryota > Viridiplantae > Streptophyta > Magnoliopsida > Rosales > Cannabaceae > Humulus > Humulus lupulus. Next base: position 269,696,207 of record NC_084795.1, on the reverse strand, counting down.
ATTGCCTCAGAAACACACTTAGGCCGCAGCACGCCATAGCCAGGCCGTGGCACATTACCCTGATCAGCCCAAAAACTAGCAACGCACCAGCAAACTCCCAGCGTTTTTCCCTTGGAACCAGCCCTTCAAACCAACCCAAAACACCAACCTAACACCCATTTCAACCCCTAAACATCATCAACATATCACCCTCATCAAAACCCAATTTTCCAAACTCAAGAACTCCCATTAATTCACAACTAACACATCAAAAACCTCAATTGAAAACTTAATAGAAAAATAGGGTATACCATGAAACTCATGGCTGGAACTTACCTCAAACTTGATTTTGAATCCCCTTCCATGGCTGAATCAAGTTCCTAAGCTCCCACCTTTAATCTCCTAGCTTAACTCCTCAATTTGGCCTCTCAAAATTCAAAGGGAAATGAAGGGAGGAACATGTACGGGAGAGAAGAAAAAAGGATGAGGATGGCTCTATTTCTGTTCTGTTTCCACAGCTTTCCAAACTCCAAAGCTGATATAAATCCTTAAGGTCAAAAGACCATAATGCCCCTAGGCCAATTTAAAAGCTTCTAAACACTCCCAAGGGTAAATTCGTCATTTCCAACCTATACCGTTAATTATAATTAACGCTCTCCAATTCCCGATATTCTCAACATTCTCAAATGCCAATAAATCACATCCCATTACCCTTTAATTCCCGGTAATGCTCTAATCATCAAAATGACCCCAAGACTCACCCCGAGCCCCGAACTAAATCCCGTTATGACTAGACCGAAAACTTGCATTCCCATGATCGTCTCATGTCGAATGGCTCGAACCAATCCACATATAATGTGGTAAAATTATAATTCACCCATATGCATAAAATTACACAATCACGCCCCCCAATGGCCAAATTACCAAAATGCCTTGCATTAAAATTATGAGCCCATATGCATGCATTCACCATCATATAATAATATAATTCACATAAACATGCATATAATCATTAAATACCATAATAAATCAATTATGGCCCTCCCGGCCTCCTAATCAAGGTCCTAAACCTTATTAGGAAATTTGGGGCATTACATAGTATATCGGGAGCTGGGTCTTTTCCTCCTCCCGTACTAATGCAGCGCTGATCACGTGCTCGGTCACTGCCAGATAGAGGTACAGAGGCTCCCCGTCCACCGGTTTTGCCAGGATTAGCGCTCGGGCCAAGTGGTCTTTCAGCTTTTGAAAAGCTTCTTCACATTCGACTGACCACTCGAAACGTTGGCTTCCCCGAAGAACATTGAAGAACGAGATGCACTTGTCCGTGGCCTTAGAGACAAAACGGCTCAGGGCGGCTATCCGCCCGGTCAGACTTTGCACGTCTTTATGCTTCCAAGGAGAGGGCATATCAATCAGTGCCTTGATCTAATCCGGATTGGCTTCTATTCCCCGGAAGCTCACTATGAAACCCAGGAACTTCCCGGAGGCCATGCCGAAAGTACATTTCTTGGGATTCAACACGTCTGAATGACCGCGAAGGCCTCGGCCAGGTCATCTGAATGCTTACCGGATGTCTTAGACTTGACCATCATATCGTCGATGTAGACTTCCATGTTTCGCCCCAGCTGGGCCCGAAACATTCGGTTGACGACCCTCTGATAGGTGGCCCCGGCGTTCTTCAGCCCAAAGGGCATGACGATGTAGCAGTATATTCCCTTGTCGGTTTGGAAGCCGGTATGCTCCTAGTCTACTATATCCATGGAAATCTGATTGTAGCCGGAGTAAGCGTCCATGAAGCTTAAGATCTCGTACTCGGATGTCGCATCCACCATCTGGTTGATCCGGGGAAGCGGGAAGCAATCCTTCGGGCAAGCCTTGTTGAGATTCATGAAATCAATGCATGTCCTCCACGTCCCGTTTGGCTTCAGCACCAGGACGGGGTTGGCCAGCCACACGGGGTATACAGCCTCGCGAATGAAGTTGATTGATGATAGCTTCTCTACCTCTAGCTTGAGGGCCTCGGCCCTTTCCGTTCCCAAGGGCCTTCGTTTTTTACGGACCAGGGTTGCGTTCGGGTCAATGTTCAACGTATGGCAGATGATGTTGTGGTCGATCCCCGTCATATCTGAATGAGACCAGGCCAGAATATCCTGGTTCTCCTTAACTTGGGCGATTATGGCGGCTCGGACCTCTGCCGGCAGAGTTTTCCCGACTTGGATTACCCTGGTCGGATCGGTGTCACTAATGCACACCTCCTCAATCTCGTCCATGGGCTCCAAAACGCGATCCTCTCCTATCCTCGGGTCCAGCTCATCTTCTTCCCGGATCACTCTTCCGGCGGGGGGAGGAACTAGGCCGATGACTCCTTCGAAGGGTTCTTCCCGGACCATGTATATTGGTCGAGCGAACATGTGGTAGCACTTTCGGGCACTCTTCTGATCTCCCCGGACTGTCCCCACCCCTCTGTTGTCGTAAGGTAACTTCATGCAAAGATGACGGATAGAGGTGATCGCCCCGAACTCGACTAGTGCGGGCCGGCCGAAAATGACATTGTAAGTAGTGGAGAAATCCACCACTACGAACGTGCAGAACTTGAACGAGTGTTGCAACTCGCTCCCCAATGTTACGAGCAACTAGATCTTTCCCATGGGGAGTAACGCGTCTCCGTTGAAGCCGTAGATCTGGGTTGGACACGATGCCAGATCTGCTTCGGTCAAACTAATCGTGGCAAAGGCGGGCTTGAACAAGATGTTGATAGAGCTTCCGTCATCCACCAGCACCCGGGACACCAGTTTGTTGGCGATCTGGACGTCTATGACCAGCGGGAAATGGACGTTGTGGGCGTCGTCCTCCGTGAAGGTGATAGGGAAGTTCATCAGTTTCGGGCGCCGAGCCGGGGCCTGGACCAGAGTGCATACCTCCTGATCATGGTCGAGCTCGCTCAGGTAGCGCTTATGATCATTCCTGGAGGGCCCTCCTAGGTGAGGCCCGCCTGAAATGGTGGCCACATGTCCGTCCACACGAGGGGGTGTCGTCCCGGATGGATAGGGCATTCCGGGGCCAGGTGTTTGCGCGACGGGGACCCCCTGAGGGGTTTGCACCACCGGGCCCTGTGCATATCCTCCCTGAGGCGGATATGCTCTGGGGGCACCCGGAACCGCGGGTTGTCCGGGACCTGCTGACAGGCCCGAGACTCCCACGAGCATCCTGACCCACTGGTGGAGATGCCCTAGCTTGATCAAATTCTCAATATCATCCTTGAGCTGCCGGCACTCGTCAGTCGTATGGCCCACTTCCTTGTAATAAGCGCATCGTTTGTTAGTATCTCTCGGATTCCTCCCTCCTTTGAAAATGGGGACAGGCTTCCGGTAGTGAACTGCCCTTTCTGTGGCCAGGAAGATGTTCTCCCTGGTGTCCACCAGGTTGGTGTATTCTGAATATTGTGGCTCGTAGCCCCTTTTGCCTTTCTTAGCCGGCTCAGACCGATTTTGGCCATTGCCGAATCTCTTCCCCCGGGAGGGGTTTACACTTGCCTCCGTTCCCCTCACCTGCGACTGCTGGGCCCCGATGGGGGCAGCGTTGTGACTCGCTGGCGCGGTTCCATATCCAGAAAAGGGGGCGGACTGGACCAGGGAATACCTTGAAGAGGCAGGACCATACACCATAGGGGTGTAGGTAACCCTGGGCGTAACCGCCGAACCTGGGACGATCGGGGGAGTGACGTGGGGCTGCGCCGGGAGTTGCACCCCGTACCCCGGGAACGCTTGGGTACTGGGCTGAGGCGCCGGAGGCCATCCGAATGCCTGGATCTGAGCCTCCTCCCAGTTGATAAAACCCTGGGCCCTCATTATGAATTCTTCTAAAGTAGCCGCCTTGCTATGCTGCATGTCATCCCAGAGGGGGGACCTGGCCCGGATCCCAGATTGCAATGCCACCAGGCGCTGGCCATCGTCCACCTTGGTTTTGGAGGCCTCCTCAGTAAAACGTTGGATGTAGGTCCTCAGTGTCTCCGCGGGGAGCTGTTTAAGGTTGGCAAGGGCACTGATTTGCATGTCCATCCTCATGGCGGCCATGAACTGTTTGCGAAACACCGACTGTAGCCCTGACCAAGATTGGATGGATCCGGGCTTAAGTCTTTTCCACCATTCCTCGGCGGGACCGCCTAGGGTGATCGAAAAACAGAGGCACTTACCGTCATCGCTAACATGGGCCATGGTCATAAGCCGGTTGTACCAAGACAGATGATCCCTGGGGTCAATGTTCCCAGTATAGGTAGTGAGGCTCGGCATCTTGAACCCCTTGGGGAGCACAGCATCCAGGATGTGCCTTGCACAGGGCTTTTTGTCCTCTTCGTCGGAGTCGGTATCCGCTCCTTCCTGCTTGCGGACCAAACGGCCCGTGACCTTTTTCAAAGCGGCCAGTTGCTCCATGAGCTACCTGGCCGTGCCATCCTCCAAGGGGGATTCTTTCATTCCTCCTATCGTTGATGTTGTTCCTAAGGTTGCCACCCCGGAGGAGGATCTTCTCCTTATGGGCCTGCTCTTTTAGAGCGTTCAGTCTGTCGCACAGGTCTACCCGGGATGTGTCGTCCCCGGAACTAAGGGCGTGATGTTCCTCGCTACGTGGGCGTTGCCGACGATTTTTGTTCACCGAAGCACTGGGGTGCAAAGACCTTTCCTGTCCGTCTTGCCCTAGGGCATACCGGGAACTAACATCCCGCGGCCGCATCCCTTGCAGATTGGTCGGGTGGCCCTGTCCTGGGACGGGGTGCACCTTCCTTTTTCTAGGGAGCGGCCGGGGATGGGTCCCGGTTTTCGGGACGGGGTTATGTTTCTCTCGGGTCTTTCCCCTGGCCTTCTTTTTCTCCCGGTCCGGGTTTCCTGGGACTGGCTTAGGAAATTGTTCCGAGGGAGGGGCCGACCTCAAATCTTCGAGGGCTCTGGTTCTGGCCTGCAGAACAGGCTGTTGCGCTCCCTGAGGCGGGCCAGCGGGGAGATTGGTCGCCGGACCCTGCGCGACTATGAATGCCTGCAGGGCTTAGAGGGACTCCTGCATCCACCAAGATGCCTCTGCCTGCTCAGCAATCCTGGCCTCCTGGTCCAGGACTTGCTTCCTCAGTCTGGTCATCTCCAGATCCTCCTAGTTGGGGTCCACTCCGGGGATCTTAGGATCCGCAGCTTCATCGTGGTATTCCCCCTCATTCCCCTCCTCTTCTTCGTAATAGTCCTCCTCGTACTCTGTTCCACCTTCATAGTCTTGTGACTCGTCAGGGTGGGACGTTTGATGAGGAGCGTCCTCAGGTGGACTTTGAGGAAGAGGTTGGGAGGGCAGCGGCTCTCCATTGCCCTGCTCTGGATTAGTAGGGTCGAAAGTGGTGTGTCTTGTATTCACCATTGTTGTAGAGGCTTGATGTTAGCACTTGCTTTCTCAGGCTCTCAATGAAAGCACCAAAATGTTTACCGAGATTTTCGGAAACTATATTAATAAAAATTAAGCGAGATTAGTGATAAGGAATTTAGGAGATATAAACAAGATTTTTACGTGGTTGGGGCGTTAATGAGCCTTAGTCCACAAGACAATTGTATTAGAGCTTGGAAAGTCTATAACAATGGAGTTTTTCTCTTTGTTTTAGCAGAGTAACTATATATAAGCCAAAGAGAGACCTTCTCCAGTGCTCTGTCACATGTATTTATAGGCTCACAGGAGCACTGGGCGTGGGCCCGGCTGACCCGGACCCATCAAAGGTATAAATATTGATGGCTTCTCTATCGGAAGCCCAATACAAAGGATAAAAACATAAAAGACAAACAATGATCAGAGCCCACTGTGGCAGCCCAAAGCCTATCTATCACCCGACAAAATGATGCTTTTGGTCTGGGCATTCCGAGTTACGAGGCAGATTCAGGGGACAAGATCAGTTAGAGTAGTGGCGGCACAGGTCTAAACCAGCGGCGTACAATCCCGAGGTGGTCTTTTCCGCAGGTGAAACCTGGGGACAACTCCCACGCTTCATGGGGCGGAGTCAGGGTCATGGATGTATTATCCTGCTAACCCTGAGGACTTGACCCGGGTTCATTTACCTCTATCCCTCTTCGTTTACCGTAAGCCTGGATCATCTACCCAGAGCCCAGATCGTTTACCAGGCTCCGGGACCATTTGCATACATCTCGACCATAACCCCGAACAGCTGTACGTCTCCCTGATGATCGTCCTGGATCACTCTTCCTGGACACCGTCTGGATCTGGACCCACACTTGGGTCGTCGATGTCGATCACTCCCTGCCAAACGGGCCTGGGCTGGGCCCAATCCCAATTGCCCAGTTAGTGGGCCTGGACCACCGTCTCGGGCCCAAGGCAGGAAATGGGGATAACACCAGCCATTTACATTAATGAGTTCCCAAAACAAAAGTTTCTAGCCTGATCATTCTGACATACCCTAACGAGTGAATCAAATAACTAATATAACATAAATAGGAGTCATAGTAACTTCAGGATTAAGATCTATTCGTATATGATCATTAGTTGATATATTTAATTAATACTTCAAAATGGTGTTTAACAAAGTATTAAAAACATATTTTGTCAAGTTCTATATATTCTCTAATATATAAAGTACCTCCACTAAAGTGTCCTACTACACTAGTGATCCGGATCTAGATCACATGTATTCATAATACTAGTGGACCGTACTTACAGTAATTAATCTAAAGATTCTATAACTTTATTTTACTGCGAACTATTCAATTTCATTTATCTCAAACACAATCCTCCCGTACCAATACGTGGTTGAGATCACATATATGAACTTAGGAATTTTTCTAATATTTACATAATATTATCACAGAATAATATAGTCCATAAAATATATGCATAACAAATTCAATTTATTTATTTATTTCTTAAAACAATGTCTACTACATATGCTTTCAGGGCACAATTCCCAACAATCTCCCACTTTCCCTAAAGCAAATGAGGCATCTCTCTCATTCCCATGTTTCTTACATGATTCTTAAAAGATTTTATGTATAAAATCTTTGTGAAAGGATCTGCAAGATTATGCTCTGAAGCGATCTGCATAACTGCAACATCTCCTCGGTGAACTATCTCTCTAAGCAAGTGATACTTCCTTTCGATGTGTTTTCCCCTCTTGTGACTTCGTGGTTCCTTTGAGTTAGCTACTGCCCCACTGTTATCACAGTATAGGACTAGTGGCTTATCCAGATCTGGCACTACTTCCAAATCGGAATAGAACTTTTTGAGCCACACAGCCTCTTTAGCTGCTTCACAAGCTACTATATACTCGGCTTCCATGGTGGAGTCTGCAATGCTGGTTTGTTTAATACTTCGCCAGACTACTGCTCCTCCTCCAAGAGTAAACACTGATCCAGAAGTCGATTTCCGACTATCTCTGTCTGATTGAAAATTAGAATCAGTGTAACCAGTGGGGTTCAGGTCTCCACCTGAATATACAAGCATATAATCTCTAGTATTTCTAAGATACTTGAGAATATTCTTCCCTGCAATCCAATGACTCAATCCAGGATTGGATTGATAACGGCTGACTATCCCTACTACATAACAAATGTCAGGTCTTGTACACAACATGGCATACATTAGACTGCCTACCGTTAAGGCATAGGGATATTGTATCATATCTTCCTCTTCCTGAGGTGTTTTGGGACACTTATCCTTGGAAAGGAATACTCCAGAACGGGTTGGCATATCACTATTTTTGTAGTTTTGCATATTAAAGCGTTCTAGCACCTTATCAATATAAGTTGCTTGAGACAATGCCAAAGTTCTGTTCTGTCTATCTCTGAGAATTTTAATGCCCAGAACATACTTGGCTTCTCCCAAATCTTTCATTTGGAATTGTTCAACTAACCAATTCTTTACCTTTGATGGCATTGCCAATCAATAATATATCATCAACGTAAAGAATGAGGAATACTACTACACCATCTTTGATTTGTTTATAGACACAAGGTTCGTCAACGTTTTGTTCAAAACCAAACGTTCTAATTATGTCATCAAATCTAAGATTCCAAGATCTAGAAGCTTGTTTGAGTCCATAGATGGACCTAAGAAGCATGCAAACTTTTTGCTCTTGACCTTTTACTTCGAACCCTTTTGGTTGAGACATGTAAATGGTTTCGTCAAGGTAGCCATTCAGATAAGCTATTTTGACATCCATTTGCCAAATCTCATAATCCATGCACGCAGCAATGGACAAGAGTGTACGAATGGATTTTAGCATGGCTACAGGAGAAAAGGTTTCTTCATAATCAATCCCTTCTTTCTGTGTATAGCCTTTGACTACAAGCCTTGATTTGAAAGTCTCTACTTTCCCATCTGCTCCTCTTTTCTTCTTAAATATCCACCTGCAACCAATGGGTTTGATATTCTCAGGTGGATCTTCAAGAACCCAGACAGAATTGGAATACGTTGATTCCATTTCTTGGTTCATGGCTTCTTGCCATTTGTTCTTGTCAGAATTATTCATTGCATCTTTAAATTTCAATGGATCGTCTTTGTTTGTGTCAGACACAAGCATTTGAACTTCGTTTTTGTAACGACCCAAGTTCACTAATAGGGCTTAAGGGCCTTGATTAGTGTGCCGGGAGGGCATAATGGGAATTATGTGTGATTTTTATGACTAAGATGCATGATTATGATTTTAAGCATGTTATATGACTATGTGAATTATGTATGTGATAATTATGATATGTGAATCGTACCACGTGGGTGCGGTGATACCAATGTGATGCACGTGCCGAGACGGTCTTAGAAAACTAGATAATGGTAACTGGTGATTTGGTAACCTGCGTAACTGTTAGTAACCATAGAGAGTAACAGGTTTTATTGGGAAAGTGGTAGAATTGTAAAGTTAGGAAAAGGACAAGTAAGCCCTTGAGGTCTAGTTAGTAAGGGATATTAATGGAGGGTTAAATTGGTCTTTTGGCAGTGTATAGGTGAGTTTGAGCTGAAGAAAAATACAAGTACGTAAAACACTTGGGAAAAAAAATAGATTTATGCTGAATTGTGGAGACCTAGAACTAGAGCAAAAGAGAGATAGAAAGGGGAAGCAGAATTTTAAACTCTTGGAGGAGAATCAAGGGGTGTTTGAAGTTATCAACCAAGCTTAGGCCAAGAAAACTCAGAGGTAAGGATTTAGCTATAACATGTTTAAGTTTTAAGTCTGAATTTTTAGATGATGAATGTGAATTGAAGCAAGTTGGTGGCTGGTTTTGTATGAATTCAGAATTGGGTAATCAAAGGGAAAGGAGGTTTGAAGCTAGAGGTTGGACTCACCACTCAAGGTAAGTTTTCTGAGTAATTGCTAAGCTTATCTCTGTTAAGGATTAGGGGATTTGGAGTGTGGTTTGGGTTTGGGTTCAAGTTATTTTTAATTTTCTGGTTTGAGTTACTAAGCATGAAACTCAAGAGTGAATTCTGGGAATAATTGTGTGAATGAGCTTGAGCATGATGTTTCTAGGTTGCTGTGAGGTCTATTAGGGATTTAGAGTTGGTTTTGAGACTTAGGAAGGAGTTTGGGGTGATTTGGAGTGAGTTGGGTTTGGGAAAAACGCGAAAGAAAACCCAGAATTCTGGGCGCGCAAAGGCGCGCCGCGACGCAAGGCTGCTTCTGGGCGAAATTGGGCCTCTGACTTGCTGGGCGCCGCGGCTCAAGGCCAATTTCAGGACATGAATTTTTGCAATTTTAGGCCTTTGCTCCGGGGGTTCGGGGGATGTCTTTGGTGTATTGTTTTAGGATTTTGGGGGTTCCGAGAGTGTGGGTTTGGTTCCGGGGAGGTAGCCTTGGATTGATTAGTGACAAAGGATGTTTTATTTGTGTTGTGATTAGGACTTTGGAGAGGCTCGGGGTAGAGGACCGTGCTCGCGGCTTCGTGGCATCGGAAACCAGTGAATTGAAAGGTAAGAAAATTGCACCCGATTGTATGATTGAGATGGGACTAAGTGCTCCCGAGGATTGTATCGTGTCAACGTTGGTATCATGCCATGGGACATGTAAAAGCGGCCTAAGAGTGTTGTACATGAAATTAGCGCGCAGAGCGCAGATTGGCCACTGGAAGCCAAAGATAACAGGATAACAGAGGGAGCAGCCTGTGAGCGCTAGCCCTGGTTATCGTTTGTAAAATGTGTGTTATGAACGGAAATGCCTAGCATGTGAAATACTTGTCTATACCGACTGATGATATATCTGAGTTTATGAGATGCAATATGAGTTACTGATTTGTTTGTTAACTGTTCATGCTCTGTTGTTGTTGTGTTTTCTTGCTAGGCCTTGGCTCACGGGTGCTACGTGGTGCAGGTAAAGGCAAGGGCAAGCTGGACCAAGCCTGAGGTGGAGAGCTCCGAGGTGATATGTACATAGCCAGTTGTTCGATCACCATGGTCGAGGAGTGAGTCAAGATAGGGTTTACCTAACTGCTCGTTTTGCCATAGTATGGCTGGTTAATGTATTTAAACCTTGTAACTTTTGTAAATGACCTTTAAACTGATATTTTTGGGATCCCGTGTAAGTAAACAATGTTTAGCAATGAAAATGTAACTTTTGAGACCAAAACGTTTTTAGCCCTAGCTCCTTTACAATTTTAGTATCACGATTTTATTTAAATGACTTGACTAGCAAGTCTGGCACTTAATAAACGCACAGTGTATCGGTCCTGGCTATCCAGGGCGTTACAGTTTTCATAGCGAGTGGGTTGCTTACTAACCCTCCCACTACGACGAGGCTCTCTACTATTCTGAGCAGAACTAGCAGTTTCCTCTTGCCATTTTTCATTGATTGTTGCTGGTGACTTTACAACATCATTCGAGACCATCTCCTCTAGTACAACCTTACTGCGAGGTGTGTGGTTATTAATATAGTCATGTTCAAGCTATGGGATTGGTTTTGTGGTTTGTAATAAGGGTTGAATTGGTTGGTTAGTGTTCATGGTACATTTTGAGCTTAAATGACTTTCTTATCTACCTTTACCTAAGCCATTCAATTGTAAGCTTGGAAAGACCTGTTGATTTTTTAGCATGATCTGTCTACATTAGTGGAGATTAGCGAGTATAGCAAGTCTATGGGATATTGTTTGGTTGTTGGATTGAAGTGGAAATTTGGTGAGCATAAATTAATTCAATTACATGTTATTTATTAATTATGATTTTGAGAGCTTTTATTTTTGTTGGTTAATTGAATGGAATAAATGTTTTAACTAAAATTCTAGATTATAAGTTGAGTTCCTTGAAGATTATATAAGTGAGTTGTTTGTTGTAGCTTGAGGCTTAGTTATTATTGTTAGCTTGATTCAGCTGTGTGTGTGTGTGTTTGTGTTTTTGTTCATTAGTCGAGTGGTTTGTTTTGTTTTACTTGGGGACGAGTAAAAGTCAAGTTTGGGGGAATTTGATGAGTCAGTTTTTAGTATAGTTTATAACCTGTGTTTAGGGTAAGTTTGAGTCGATTTGGTGGAATGTTGTGCGGTATTACGCTTGTTTTGGTATGTTTGCAGGAAATAGAATGAGGAAGCATGGAGTTGAGGAAACAAATGAAAAATCATAGCAATTGGGAAATTTTGGCTAAAATTTGACAAGAAGACGTTTGAGGATTCATATGCAGAGAGACTTGTTCATTTTGGAGCCTTGGAAGTAACGTTTTGAGGTTAATGTAAAGGATTGCGGCGCTCAAATAAAGAGCTGCGGCGTAAGGGAAAAACAAAGAGAAATCTGTTTTATGGAATTTTCAAGGGCCGCAGCGCATGAAGGGAGCGTCGCAGCGCGTGCTAAAACCCGAGACCAGGTTGTGCAGCCTTATAGAGGCGGGCCGCGACACTTAAACACCAGGGCCGCAGTGCGTGTACCCTTTTCGTGGCTATCAGAAAGGCAAAATCGTCATTTATTTTCAAAAATAGTTTTTAGGGTTTCTATTTAAATGTTTTGTTAAGAGTTAATTGAGATGAGTCCTTAGTTAATTTCAGAGATTACTTGAGACCTTGGAGAGCACATTGAAGATCTTAGCATTTTATTTCTTGATATCTCTATTTTCTTTATTCTCTTTATTCTTGAGTTTATGTTTATCTTTAGTTTGATGGATTCCATTATGTTTGTCATTAACTAATCTTGTTTTTAGGGTGTTAGTGGATTCTTTTTTAAGCTTTTGATTTCTTAATGCAGTTTTTCTGAGTTTCTTTCAACTATTGTGAATTATTTATCTTATGTTTAATGCTTGTCAATGCTTAATCACCATTTACATGTTTTAGATGATTTTAACGTAGACTCTGAGAAGAGAAGGCTAATTATGCTATAGGTAGATAATCACAAATTTATATTGGACGAGAGTACTTTTATAATTTGTGTAGTTTAGGGATTACGTGTTTAATGCCTGCAATATGTTGATTTACCACAGTGATGTAGGAAATAATATGTTGTAGAGAATTATAGATCCTAGCAAGACTATAATATATCGTTGTAATCTGCTATCACAGTAGAATTAAAAAATATTGAAAATTGGTTAGAAATCATAAGTGGATGGTTGATGAAACTAAAACCTTAACTTTTACATCCATTAAATTAAATTATATTTTTATCTCTGAATTACTTTAGTGATTAATTACTTTCTTTAATTTTAGTAGTAATTATTTAATTCATAATTCTGAAATTATTATTTAAATCAATTAGTGTCAGGAGTAATTATTGGTAATTAATATCAATCATCGTGGGAACAATACTCTACTTATTATTATATTACTTGTTAGCGATACGTACACTTGCGTATATATATTTGCACAACAGATGGAACAACATTCAATATGTATAAAGCACATTGAATCACATAGGCCCAGAATGACAGTGGTAATGATGAGAAACTCATAATTGATCTAACCATATCTAGTAACTATCTATTTCATCTTTCTGAAACACCATTTTGTTGTGGCGTTCCAGGTGCAGTGAGTTGGGATTGAATACTATGCTCATGCAGATGGTCCTCGAATTCAAAATCCAAGTACTCTCCTCCTCGATCAAATCGAAGAACTTTTAGTGATTTACCTAATTGCTTTTCAGCCTCTACTTGAAATTCTTTGAACTTTTCAAAAGTTTCAGATTTTCTTTGCATTAAGTATAGGTAACCATATCTTGAATGATCGTCAATGAAAGTGACGAAGTATTCATAACCTCCTCTTGCTTGTACATTAAGTGGACCGCAAACATCCGTATGTACCAGCTGAAGTGGTTCTGTAGCTCTTGAACCTTTAGCAGAGAAAGGTCTCTTGGTCATTTTGCCTTCTAGAAAGGATTCACAGACAGAGAGAGATCCAATAGATAGTTCTCTTAAAGGACCATTCTTTACAAGCCTATTAATTCTGTCTAGACCAATATGACCCAATCTCAAGTGCCACAGATATGTTTCTCTATCGGAATCAATCTTTTGTCGTTTAATATATCTTGGATTAGCTATTTTAAATAATTCAGAACTATATAAAAATTTGTCATTCATTATAAGTATGTAAATTTTGTTTATCCCAAAGCATTTGCATAACATGTTAATAGATAATTTCTTTAAATAATAACTATTTTATAAACAAAAGAAATAAATGTCATGCAAAAATAGAAATAAGTTTCAAAACATTAATAATCAAAATTACTAATAATAAACTAAATTTATAGACTGTAGTTTCCTTTTGTTCAAAGAAATCTAGAATTTCTAAAACAAAATAAAAATTTTAAATTGTTCAACTAACAATAAAATTTCTAAACAAAACTACTCTCCAAATCCTCCAGCTTTACTTGCTATCAAAATCATCATCAATCTCTTCCTCCTCTTTAGGGTTCTGATTCTACAAAAGGAAAAACAAAGAAAAATTGATTAGTGGCATATATTTTTGAATCTACTATCCAAAAATTTGAATCTGTTATTCATAGTATTTGAATCTACCATTCAAAGTTGAAAAAATATATGTAAACCTCATTTACCTTTTTCGTTTGATACAAATGATGACACTCAGCATAGAATTCCTTTGTCATTGCTTGCCACATCTCATGGGCTGAGTCATTGTGTATATATTTTTCCTTTGTTTCGTCAGGCATGGTTGAAAGCATGCAATAACGTGCCAACCGATCGGATTTCATCTAATTTGCATATTTTTCTACTGCTTCATAGCTAGTGGCCAAATGTGGTTTTGTTGGAGGTTTGTTACAAACGGTTGACATTAATTTCTTATAAGAAAAGTGGTCAAAATTCCTCGAAACCAGTGTCACATGTTTTCAGGTTCAAAAACCAAAGATTTGATAAAGGCATCGGTGTGTAGTTCACCAATAGACATTTTTGCTGAGAATAAATAAATAAACAAATATGAATTTATTCATATAATAAATATCAGTTATTTTTGAAGTAGTAAACGTAATGCATGAATGCAACAATTAAAGAACACATAAAAAATAATTACTAATTCCACGATTAATTAATTTGAATATTAATGAACCAGTCTTAGGGTAGGTCAAACTAATTCCAAATTAATTTTGAGACAAGTTCTCAAATTTATAAGTGAAAACTTAAATCAACATTTCTCTTTTGACTTATAAACAACCGTTTGTTTGGTCAAGAATACACTAGTCCGCTCGAAAGCCTAATGTACCTTGTGAGTGTAACTCATTATTTTAGATCAATGACTTAACTCAAGAGTGTACCTTAGGGTCAGCCAAACTTGAAATACATCATTAAATCCTATTCTTGAAAAAGAAGTTTGCCTTGAGAATAACACAGTCGGAAGCCTTTCTTAGGGGGACACAAGCAATGGTGTCGCGAGGCCCTCTCCATGCTACCTTGGTACTAACTAATAATGGAGACCATGAGACTTATTGTCACAACTTTCTCTCCCACTCACTATTTTAAAATATGTGTTTTCTCAAAACATCCTATGCTTTTTAATTGGGTTATAAAAATAAAGTGATCTATTTTTACCAAATGAAATTCTAATAATTACTAATCAAATTAAGCAAAATTAAAATTATAGAACTATGCCCTAATTAATTCAATTTTAATTTGCTATAATTACTAGGAATATCATTTATTTATTTAATAAAACAATTTTATTAAATACTAGAAATTAAACAACTTTTAAAATATATTTCCGCTCTTGAACTAGTTAAAACTAGATTTATTATTATATGGTCCATCACACAAAGCATATAATCACAAAGGACAATCCTAAGGCATGTTTCTACTCATATGAGATGCATGCATAATTTTAAATATGTGGGTTATATGTATGGCATGTCAAAAATGCATGATAAAATATTAAACAATTTAATCACATTCAAACATTTAAATAAATAAATACTAACTAAATAAATAAATGCGGGCCAGATGTCTTGGGTATTTCTAGAAAAATTACAACACTTGCAAAAATATACACAAAAATGTAAACTAAATAAGACCTAAAGAGATCTCTATCTTCAACTTTGGGCCTTCACAAGTAGTCTTGATCCATTAAGCCACTTATCCATTTAATTTTGAATTAAAATAACTTTTAATTATCTTAAACAAAATTTAAGAACAATTAACTTGTGCTTTAATGCCCGATAAGTTATTAGGCCCAGTTTTGAATTTGGGCTCACACAATTAATTCAAAATAAAACAATTTTAATTATGGGCTAAAATTAATTAGGTCCATAATTTAAATGAATAACATTGATGCAAGCCCTAGGGTTTAGAAACCCTAGGGGCGGCTGCATAAGGCTCGGCATGGGGCAGGAGGCAAGCAGCAGGGAGGTGCGGTTGGGGCGCATGGGCTGCTGCTGGTGGCTCGGCATGGGTGCGTAGGGCTGGCAGGCGCATGGGCGCGGGTGTGCGCAGCTGGCGTAAGCGCAGAGGCACCCTGGGCGCGCGGCTGGCGTGGTGCGCGACTAACATGGTGCGCAGAGGCGCAAGCACCCAGCTAGGCAAGGTGTGCAGGGGCGCAGGCGCGCGACTCGGCGAGGTGCGTAGGGGCGTAGGCGTGCGACTGGGCGAGGTGCGCAGGGGTGCAGGTACGCGACTGGGTGAGGCTCGGGCTTTGGGGCACGGAACTCGGGGCTTGGGCCTTATAGAATTATTTTGAATAATTTAATGCAAAAACTTAAATTACAAAAAATTCCTATGCCCCAAAATGACTTACATTTTTCATCTAGAAATTTAAGAACAATTCCTAAACCCAAAACACCATATAATTAACGACCCTTAAGAATAAACTTTAATCATACATACATCCATCCATTCACATATATTCAATAACATAAGAATGCATATTATGCCCACACAGTAGTTAATGTATGCAGAGATTAATGACCGCTATGGTACCAATTGTTAGGAACGAGTTTCGTAATACGCAGCGGAATGGTGGTGGGTTGACCCAATGTACAACAAAAATTTTGTAACATATTTAAACTATATTTAAATATGTGGTTCCATTAATTTACATACATTAATCATAAGCAAGATAAGGATAGAAATCATACCTCTTGAAGCCTATTAAGTGTCCTTGCTATCTTTTCATAATAAGAACGATCTTCCTATCCAAGCTGCTCCGAGGTACTCACACCAAGATCTTCCATAGCGTTCTCTACACCTCAAAAAGTGTGTGGGCACTTAGAGAATAAAGGATGGTCAATTTCTGATTCTACTTGATGTACTCAACACATGAGATCAAGAGAATAGGCCTAATATTGGTTTTTTTTTTATCTTTTTCAGGGAAAGATAAAAAAGTAACGTTCTTTTCTCATTCAAAGCGAAAGACTTCTTCTTGAATAATCTGTATATTTTCTAATAAGTCTTACTTAAAAAGAAAATATTCAAATTTAAAAAATAAATCTGTAACAAATTTACAATTTATATTTTAATTAATTAATTATCTTATTAATGAAAATATCCAAAAACTAATTTTTTGAATCTTCCATTAATTAAATAAATAAAATTGAAAAATCTATCCCTGAAAATCATGCAGTACACGCCACACACAGTCCAGGACTGTGTGTGGTCGTGTACCACCCTTACTTTTAGGGATATTTGATTTTTCTATTTTTTATTTAATTATTTATTCAAACTACCTTGTTAGAAAAAATCTAAACAATGTGATAACTAATTCAAATTTAAATTAAATATATTTTTAACTAATTATCAAATATAATTAATTATTTGAATAAATATTTATCTTGTAAATTCAAATCTAATTTGAACTTATCAGATTATTATCTCCCACTCAAATAAATATATTTAATTAATTCTACCAATTAATTAAAATCAATATAAATTTTGAAAATTAAATATTTAATTTATTATAATATTTAAAATTATAATTAATTAATTATTTAATATAATTTCAAAAATTAATTTAATTATTTTATATAATTTTGAAAATTACATTATAATTAAATATTAATTAATTTTGTTAATTACAACTAATTTGTAATTAATTAATTAATCACTATTATCACATAATAGCATATTTGGCATGAAGAACAAATTTCTTCTTAAATATGTCTTTCAACCATTTTTCCCTTTATATTAACTCTTACCTTGAATAGTGTTGATAGAGCCGCTGTGGGGACCTATGGACCTATAATTCCAAGCTCCAATAAATTTGAGATGATTAATTAAACTCTTTAATTAAATAATCTTAATTTATTAATCTTATGATTATTCCACTATAAATATGAGACTGTATTTTTGTAATTATAGACATTTCATTTACTGAGTACTTTATAACAATAAAGTGTCTATTGATATAATCATTACATACAAATTAACCCTCTAATAATGGTTCATAATTAATTAAGAATAAAATTA
This sequence comes from Humulus lupulus, assembly GCF_963169125.1. Taxonomy (NCBI): domain Eukaryota; kingdom Viridiplantae; phylum Streptophyta; class Magnoliopsida; order Rosales; family Cannabaceae; genus Humulus; species Humulus lupulus. Next base: position 269,678,398 of record NC_084795.1, on the reverse strand, counting down.
CCGTTTTACCCTTTTAATTATCTATTGTTTCCTTAAGTACCATTGACTTTACTAGTGAAGTTTAATTCATAATTGAATTATGAATTTGAGATCAATAACCTTTCACTCCCAAAAGTCAACCCTTAAGAGAACCATTATTCAATCTCTTGCGAGAAGGTATAGATTCCATATCTGTATACTATGTCCCCAGCCATTTACATTAATGAGTTCCCAAAACAAAAGTTTTTAGCCTGATCATTCTGACAGACCCTAACGAGTGAATCAAAGAACTAATATAACATAAACATAGTCATAGTAACTTCAGGATTAAGATCTATTTGTATATGATTATTAGTTGATATATTTAATTAATACTTCGAAACGGTGTTTAACTAAGTATTAATAAATATATTTTGTCCAGTTCTATATATTCTCTAATATATAAAGTACCTCCACTAAAGTGTCCTACTACACTAGTGATTCGAATCTAGATCTCATGTATTCATAATACTAGTGGACCGTACTTGCAGTAATTAATCTAAAGATTCTATAACTTTATTTTACTACGAACTATTCAAGTTCATTTATCTCAAACACAATCCTCCCGTACCAATACGTGGTTGGGATCACATATATGAACTTAGGAATTTTTCTGATATTTACATAATATTATCACAGAATAATATAGTCCATAAAATATATGCATAACAAATTCAATTTATTTATTTATTTCTTAAAACAATGTCTACTACATATGCTTTCAGGGCACAATTCCCAACAATGTACATCATCGCAGATAAACTCTAGCGCTCACTGATCCACTTTGCCTTTAAGCTTACCTACAACACGAAACAACTAGGTAAACAAAACGCTTAGTAAGAACAACTTAACAAACATAATCACATAACAGTGCAAGAACTTAACTAACTGTAACTAGGCAGATAATCAACCAAGAATAGAGTTTTGATGAAATCGAACCCTAACATACAATTTGAGAACGTACGAACATCCTGGCAAACTTATGGTCATGTCTTATAACCAAAATTTATATCCTGAAAGTATACCTGCATGCAAAAAATCCCAGAGCATACATACAGTCTTAACTGGTAACATACATACTTACTTACTCATTCATATCATAACACACATACTTACTTAGTCATTTGTATCATAACATACATACTTACTTAGGGTTCCAGAGGAACCTTCAACATAACTTAACATATCTTAGAATATCTTAACATATCTTACCACAGCGTCGATAGGTGTACCCGTTACCCAGCCTCCTGGAAGAATTTGGCATACTTTCTTAGTCAAAGAGATTTGATTCCAGAATTAACTTACTTACGTGTCACGGAGTTTAATCGGACTCTTGTGTCACGGGTGTTAAGCCAGACTCCATACATATTGGGGTGGCCAACCGACCTTAGTTACATAGTCATCAATGGCGAACCGGTTTCTTACTTAGTTCCCTAGTGGCTAGCCAGAGTTTATAGTTGTCACGGTAGCTAGCTGGAATCGGAATAAACTTACTTATGTGTCCCAGAGTTTAACCAGACTCTTATGCCACGGGTGTTAAGTCGGACTTCTTACATATTGCGGTGGCCAACTGACCTTAGTTACATAGTCACCGACGGCGAACCAGTTTCTTACTTAGTTCCCTCGTAGCTAGCCGGAGTTCATAGTTGTCACGGTAGCTAGCCGGAATCAGAATCAACTTACTTATGTGTCCCAGAGTTTAACCGGACTCTTATGTCATGGGTGTTAAGCCGAACTTCTTACATATTACGGTGGCCAACCGACCTTAGTTACATAGTCACCGGTGGCTAGCCAGAGTTTATCATTGTCACAATAGCTAGCCAAACTGCTTACCTTAGTCATGAGTATGCAAACCCTCTAGGACGACGGTCTTGAGTAAACCTTCTAAGACTAGTTCAAATTATTAGCTTATAACTTAGTTATCTAAACTAGTCATTAACGTGTTGTAGCCAAATATAGCATAAGTTGTCTTACCTGAATTCCTTAGCGCTTGCTTATGGAAACCTTCTATCCAGAAGCGAGCCTTCACACTTAGATAATACTGTAGTGAAACCACACAGTGACTCAGATTAAACTATGACATATTCTTATAGTTAATATTCCATGATAGCTACATTCAATAAAGTTCTCTTAGAGCATCTATACAAACATTTCTCTTATACACTTTAGACTAGATTTCACTTTAAATAAATTTACAGTTTCCTGAGAAAAATCGTCATTACAGCAACATGCTCTCTGTGCTTTGCATTTTAATATTCTATCTCTAGAAGGCTCTCTAAATCGTATTACGCGTATTTTGGTTACTTATAAAAGAAGTTTTAAATTACTCTTAATCATAGAAAACCATCAAATTTCTACTAAAGTAAGGTGTTATACCCAGATTTCGAGCCATGGTAAATGTGACCTCGAAAGTCGGATTCACAACAAATGATCTCGTAAGGATTAGAGTATGCTCCAGGGTTGTATATCGAGCCTGCAAAGTACGATATATGACCTCGAATATGGTGACCTCGAAACGATCGCGACATCGGAAGGTAGCTCCGAGAACACCCTCATCTTCAAGGACGACTTCGGATCAGGGGTCGCGAGCTCGATGAACGTGTGATCTCGAAAGCCACGTGAACTCGAGAGATATCTTCAGCTCGACAGATGACGGGAAGCCTGGGAAGCTAAAGCCTTAGAAGATATGCGATAACCATCCTGAATATCTACAAGTATTATAAATAGAAGATGTAATCCTCATTCATTAATGTAAATCCCCTGGAATCGTGGGATATTATTTGATCAGTTATGCATTTCCTGGTCTTCAGGGACGTATCCTTTTATATCTGATTATAGGCATTTAAAGCCATTTATTTTATGCATAAAAAGACTAACTACCCAAAATATGTGGGATAGTATTCTGCAGCCTTCTCTATAAATAGAGAAGCCATGCACCATTGTAAAGGACCGAAATTCTGATCCTTGAGAGAAAAAACTCTGAAGAATTCATGCTTAAGAATTTTCAGAGATAATCTTGAGATTAATAACAAAGACTCGTGGACTAGGCAGATTTAACTGCTGAACCACGTAAAAATCGTGTGTTTGATCTGTTTTATTGTATTTGGCCATTATCTATTATTGTTTTTGTGCTCTTCTTTCACTGTTTGACGAAAAGCGGCGTCAACAGTTTGGTGCTTTCATTGAGAGCCTTAAGCATTCATCCCTGAGAGATTCATAGCCACGAACAATCAAAACACGCCTGATGAAAGCTACCCAAGGCGTCCTGGAAAACAACCAATGGAGAACCCGGATGCTGAGGAGAGAAGTAGGTCTTCTGATTCTCGGGGACCACCGCCTCCACCAAGGGATGAGGACATGTACTACAATCCAGAGCGTTACGTTCCTATTGTAGAACTGGAAAACTGGCAGTTGAAACAACTGTTGGCAGAGGCCAACAAACGGAATGAGGAGCAGATTAGGATAGCCACAGAGGCGCAGGTGGCTCAGCCCCCGCCTCCGCGCGAAAATCAAGTCCCTCCTCCAAGGGACGTGCATGTCCCTCCCCGGAGGCCCCGTGGGCGTCCACGAAAGGATGCTGCCACAAGGAGGCCGACTCAACCTTCGGCGCCAGCAGAGCCATCTGCTCCCCCTAGGCCCCAGAGGAGTACCCGAGCTCGGGTTCCGCCTAACCCACCTATGGAAGTGCCTGCAGGAACTGAGAATAACCGAACCCCTGCAGAGGCTCGGACTCAGGTACCTGGGAATGCACCGAATGCAACTGACCCATCTAGGGAAAATTCTGGCCCCTCTAGGCCACGACAAGGGCGACAGCCACCGTCGCTTATACGGTTCCCTCCGTCTCCCATAAGATATCCTTCACCTCCCCGCAGAAATGCTCAACCTGTTTGAGATCAGGATCAAGGGCGTACAAGGGAAAGACAAGGAAACAGGGAGACATTCCAGGAGCGGAGAGGCGCACCATCTGAGAAAAGTCAGACGTCTCGGTCTCGCACTGCGGAGACGAGGCGACATGGGAAGAATACATCACGAAATGATCGATCAATGAGTTTCACCAGTGACGAGTCCGGAGAGACCAGGTCCGCCAGTAAACACGACCGAGGTCATAAAAATACGGGAAGTCGCAAGAATCGTCATGACCTGCGAAGTCATCTAAATCAGAGTAGGGGGAAGGAAGATCAGACAAATCCGGACCTGAGGGATCGCTTGAATAGGCGGAGAGATCCCTCACAGAGACGCGAGCCTGGAATCATGATCAATGACAGTCAATTCCAGGCAACACCTCCTACTGACCCAGTCCAAGCAAGGATCGATCAGCTCGAAAAAGCCTTTAGGCTTTTAAAGAATGAACGAGGAAATGGTCGATATGAGGACTCTGATGAGGAGCTCGAGCCGTTTGCTCCACATATTTCCAACACCCAATTTCCTCAAGGATTCCGGATTCCTCACATCCCAGCGTTTGAAGGAAAAACCGACCCATGTAGTCACCTGAGTACATTCAACACTATTATGAGAGCTAGCAACGTGGGTTACGAGCTCAGATGCATGTTGTTTCCAACATCATTTGCAGGACCTGCCAAAAGTTGGTTCGAAAAGTACAAGAAACACTCAATAACTTCATAGGAACAGTTGTCTAGAGACTTCAAGAAGCAATTCCGAGCTATGGTGGGAGTCAGGCCAGAGGCATCCACTCTGACCAACAGCCATGCGAAACACTGAAAAGCTACCTGACAAGATTTAATCTGGAGGTCGCCCGAGCTCGAGATGTGGATGACAGTGGGCACCTTATGGCTATCCGAGCTGGTGTTTTACCCGGAAGTGCCCTTTGGGATGACATGCAAGGGAAACCGGTGAGGTCAATAACCGAGTTTAACAGACGAGCGTAGAGGTTTGTCAATGTAGAGGAGGCGAGGTCAACGCTCAAGGTGACCTCGCAGACCGAAACTACAACAATAAACATTAACTCCGCCTCAACCTCGGCTGACCCAGCAGCTCCGCAGCCTACCTCGGAAAATCCCTCAAAGAGGAAAAAGAGCGAGGGAAATAACCCCGATGCTGAGGGAGGAAAGAAAAAGAAAGGAGAGAGGTATTTCTCCGTGTATAAAGTACACACCGAGCTCAACGAGTCTCGGGAGAACATATACCTGGCTAATGAAAACCAGGTTCCCTTCAGGCGTCCGGACCCAATGAGAAATCAAAAATCCAAGAGGGATTCCAGTAAGTATTGTCGGTTCCACAGAGACACTGGACACACAACTGATGAATGTCGACAGCTGAAGGACGAGATCAAAGGGTTGATCTCGAGAGGTTATTTCCGGCAGTATGTCAAAAACTAGAGTACTGGACAGACTACTGTGAGCCAGAGAGTAGCCGCGCCTTCGACGGCACAAAATAATAACTCCTGATCTCGGGAAGAAGACAGGCCCCCGCCGATAGATGGAGAGGATGTGATAACCATCTCGGGAGGGCCTCATCTCGCAGGAGGGGGCAGAAATGCTCAAAAAAGATATGTTAACGAGCTGAAGACAGGGGACGGGTCTCCGTATGAACCCGAACCTAGGGCACAGAAAAGCCAGAGGATTGAAGCACAACCAATAACCTTCACTGAGGAGGACGCCTCCCATGTTCAGTTCCCTCATCATGATCTGTTGGTTATTACTCTTCAGCTTGCCAACAAAAGAGTGCGCCGAGTTCTCATAGATAACGGGAGCTCAGTCAACATTCTTTATAAAGCAACCCTCGAGAAAATGGGACTCTCCCTTCGTGACCTGAAGGCGTGTGCAACTACTTTGTACGGCTTTTCAGGAGAAGGAACTGCCTGTATGGGATCCATTGAACTCCCTGTGACCTTGGGAGACTATCCGGTCTCGGTGACCAAGATAATGGAGTTCGTGGTAGTAGAGTTACCATCTGCCTACAATGTACTGCTCGGGAGACCCACCCTGGTCGGGCTGGGGGTAGTTTTATCTGTGAGGCATCTGGCCCTTAAGTTCCCAACTCCAAGCGGGGTCGGGACATTAAAAGGAGATCAATTGGCAGGAAGGGAATGTTATAGCATTTCTTTGAGGGGAAAGAAACAAACGAGCGCTCAAACACTCGCTATCATACAAAATAAAGACGGAACAGTCTTAGAAATTGACGAGGAGATCGATCCGAGGATTAAGGAGAAAGTCGACCTCAAACCTTTAGAGGAGCTTGAAGAAATTCAGCTCGATGAAGCTGATCCAGCGAAGAAGGTGAAGGTCGGAAAACACCTCCAAGACGAGGCAAAATAGCAATTAATTTGCTTTCTGAAGAAAAGCCAGGATGTCTTCGCATGGTCAAACTCAGACATGGTGGGGATAAGCCTGAATGTAGCGAGCCACGCATTGAACATAGACAAAAGCTTTCCCCCGAAGCGACAAAAGCAAAGACAGCTGGACGAAGACAAAAAGAAAGCATTAAAGGAGGAAGTTGACAGGTTAAAAGCAAACCATTTCATTAGGGATGCCTTTTACCCTGACTGGGTAGCCAATCCAGTGTTGGTCCCAAAGCCCAATGGGACGTGGAGAACCTGTATTGACTACTCAGATCTCAACAAAGCTTGCCCAAAAGATTGTTTTCCGCTGCCAAGGATTGACCAGCTCGTGGACGCCACGGCGGGGCATGGCCTGATGTCATTCATGGATGCTTATTCTGGATATAACTAGATTCCCATGCATGCCCCCGACCAAGAACATACGAGCTTCATCACAGATAAAGGGCTCTACTGCTATAATGTCATGCCATTCGGACTTAAGAATGCTGGAGCCACGTACCAGCAGCTCGTAAACATGATGTTCTCAGAGCAGATAGGAAACAACATGGAGGTTTATGTTGATGACATGCTTGTCAAGTCTCAACTTAACAAGAACCATGTTGATGACCTCGAAGAGTGCTTTGGCGTGCTCAGGAAATACAACATGAAGCTAAATCCTCAGAAGTGCACTTTTGGGGTATCTTCGGGAAAATTTCTGGGCTTTATTATAAACTCTCGTGGAATCGAGGCCAACCCCGACAAAATAAAGGCCCTGATTGATATGCCTTCACCTCGGAAGCATAAAGATGTCCAAAGCTTGACTGGCAGGATGGCCGCCCTGAGCAGATTCATCTCGAAGTCAACGGATCGTGGCCTTCCATTCTTCGACTTATTGAGAGGAAGTAAGAAGTTTGAATGGACAGAGGAGTGCGAGCTGGCCTTTCAGGAGCTCAAAAGACACCTCGCTGAACCACCCATCCTGTCAAAACCCGAAATGGGAGAAGTATTGTACCTATACCTCTCAACCACCGAACACGCGATAAGCGCAGTGCTCATTCGAGAGGAAAAAAAGGTGCAGAAACCCATCTATTACATCAGTAAGAGATTACTGGGGGCAGAGTCAAGGTATCCATTGATGGAGAAACTCACCCTCAGTCTAATTCATTCATCTCGTAAGCTCCACCCCTATTTTCAGGCACATCCCATCCATGTACTGACAGATCAACCACTTAGGCAGGTCCTGTCTAAACCAGAGGCTTCAGGTTGACTTCTTAAATGGGCTATTGAGCTTGGACAGTTCGAGATCACCTACCATCCAAGAACGACCATTAAGGCACAGGCATTGGCGGACTTTATAGTGGAATGTACTGGTATAGCCGACGACGAAGTAATAACCACGGCCCACGAGCTGTGGAAACTTTACGTCGATGGCTCGTCAAATGAAAATGGAGCAGGGGCAGGGGTTATTCTGATCACCCCCGCAGGGAGCAAATTTCACTCCGCTTTGAGATTCGGCTTTAAAGCATCGAATAATGAGGCCGAGTATGAGGCTCTACTTGCGGGACTACGAATAGCAAAGGAGCTCAAGGCTAAAGCCATTCATTGCTACAGTGACTCCCAGCTCGTGGTTAATCAAATCTTGGGAGAATACCAGGCTCGCGGCACAAGAATGGCAGCTTATCTGGAGAAGGCAAAATCTGTATTGGAGTATTTTGAATTTTATGCAATCGAACAGGTTCCCCGAGAATGAAACTCAAATGCAGATGCCTTAGCTTGACTCGCCACCTTCGTCGAAAATGAAGAGCTGAATGTTGTACCCATAGAACACCTGTTAACACCCAGCATTACTGAGCCAGACGAGGAAGATGTGTGCATGATCGAGACGGAGCCGACCTGGATGAGTCCGATAGTTGACTATCTCGAGAATGGGATTCTTCCAAAAGATCGAAATCAGGCTCGAAAGTTGATGTATCAACTTCCTCGTTACACCATTCTGGACGGAAAGCTATACAGAAGAGGGTATTCCATGCCGCTGCTTAGATGTGTAACCCCTCCCGAGGCAAAGAAGATCATTGAAGAAATTCATGAAGGGTTCTGCGGAGATCACACCGGGGGGCATAGCCTGTCCAAGAAGATCATACGCCAAGGATATTTCTGACCAACCATTAAAACAGACTCTTTTGAGTATGTGAAGAAATGCGAAAAATGCCAGAGATTCGCCACGATACCCTGAGCTCCACCATCTGAACTGACCATGTTGACATCCCCATGGCCTTTCGCAATATGTTGATTACTTCACGAAATGGACGGAGGCTGAACCATTGGCAACCATAACTTCGAAAAAGATCCTTGATTTCGTGGTAAAGAACATCGTATGCCGATATGGAGTACCGAGAAAGATTGTATCCGATAACGGAACCCAGTTCGATTGCGACTTATTCACCAACTTTTGTGAAAAGAACGGCATAATAAAGAGTTTTTCATCAGTGGCTCACCCTCAAGCGAATGGTCAGGTCGAGGCCGTTAAAAAAACTCTCAAGAGTTCTCTGAAGAAAAATTTGGAAGAAGCAAAAGGGCGATGGCCCGAGGAATTACCTCAAGTCCTTTGGGGGTATAGGACCACAGCTCGGACCTCAACAGGGCATACCCCGTTCTCTCTAGCATACGGCTGCGAGGCAATGTTGCCCATCGAGGTCGAAATCCCAACGATTCGAACTCAGATTTACGATCAAAGTTCCAATCACACTCAGCTTGAAGAAACCCTAGACTTGGTTGAAGAAAAAAGAGAAGAGGCTCAGCTGAGAAATGCTGCTTACCAGCAACGAACTACACGATATTTCAATAAGAGGGTTCGAGATCGAAAGTTCAGAATGGGAGATCTGGTATTGAGACGCGTATTCTTGGCAACCCGAGTTCCAGCAGCTGGAGTGCTCGGGCCAAACTGGGAAGGAGCATACCAGATAGAGTCAGTCATCCGACCTGGTGTGTACAAACTTGCGAGATTGGATGGGAGCCTGATACCGCGAGCATGGAATGGCGAACACCTTAGACCTTACTATCAATAGTGTTGGAAAAGTGTTGCCTGTAACCATGATTTTCTATCTGTACTAGTTTATTTGTTTTTGAATTTGATCAAATAAAAGGTCTATTTTGTTCACTATGCAATTCCTTTTTATTTTTGCTATCTCTCTTAATTTAATAACCTATGGTCACACTCATAGGATACTAAGGGGGCATCATTGGTATATATACCATCAGCTTAAAAAATAAAAATATATATAAAGTATTTGGATATAACCAAGTACTCGAGCATAGATAGGTCGGACATAAACCGAATTATAAAAAATATATAAAGTATTTGGATGTAACCAAGTACGCGAGCATAGATAGGTCGGACATAACCGAACTATCAAAAACTTAAAACGTTTGGAGTTAACCAGATGTGCAAACTGAACAGGTTTGGAACAAACTAGCCAAAAAATTAATCGATGATAAGTTGGAACCTAAAACTACTTCGAGATGAGTCAACATCGAGGCTGGAATATCTTAAAGAAAATAGTTTCGAACTCTCAACCTCGGAGCAAAAACTGAGGATGAGGAAAAGTGACTAAGCAAAAAGATATAACCAAATCACTCACATTACATGCCATACAAGTACTTTTGAGTTCATGGTTAAAGTAATATCCGACCTTGATAAATAACGAGGTCGGAAGCGGATAATTTGAATAAACTATGCATGAATGCATCGAATTTCGAGCCTAAATCCAAACTATGTATGAATAAATAAACATAACTGGTTCACCAATATAAAAATATGCAAAATATTTCGAGCCAAGAAATGTAAAGCATATAAAAGAATGGTAAAAGAAATTGTATCAGCCCCGTGGGCATACATTAAAATAATTACAGAAATAAGGGGACGCAGCCCCGATAACTGATCTCCCCGAGGTCAGATTCAAGGAAGAGGAGTCTCCTTGGCCTTCTCAGCATCAGCTGCACTAGACCCCCCAGGACGACTAGCATGACTATCCTCCGGAGCTTCCTCCGAAACGGTGCCCGGAGCAGCCTTTTCCTTCTCGAGCTGCTCAGCCTTCTCTTTCTCAAGCTGTTCAGCCTCTTCCTTCTCGAGCCGAGCATTCCATCGTTCAAAAAGCGGCGCCTCGTGGGGACCTAAGAAGCTGGTGTCCAGATCTTCATTATAAGCCCACATTCGGTACATGGCTGAGTCGACCGCCTTTTCCTTCTTTTCTTTGTACTCAGCAAGAAGGCGAGTTTTGGCATCCTCTATGATGTCGAAGGTGGCGGCCTTGTCCTCTTCGAGCTTCTTATTGGTCTCCCGAAGCTGGGTGTTATCTTTCTTTTGCTCCTCGAGTTCAGCTCTCAGTTTTCCGAGCTCCTTGGCCATGTCCTCACGCTCCTTAACCACTGCCTCGAGCTTAGCATTTGCCGTCTTCAGATCGTCGTTCGCTCTAAGGTGGAGGTCCTTCGCCTCTTGAGCATGAGTCCTACTCGAATGGATCTCGTTGTTCAGCTCGTAATTGAGCTGGGCAGTGAAGGCAAGAGCCTGAAAAAAGGAAGAAACCACCATTAGCCTCAGGTCAGTATGAATGCAAGCAAAAGGAATATAGAAGAATACTTACTGCAGCAGTGTGCTCGATACTCTTCTCATAAAGAACAGTGCGGTCTCGGGTGCCGGTTAAGCACTGCCACTGGGGAGCTTCGAAACTGCCATAGCGCTGGCCGATCCGAGACATGACATCCGAGATCAGCGTAGATCCGTGAGGTCCAGCAGCATTGTCCACCACATATGAGTCCATATGGGTGGAGATTGTTAGCTTCTGAACTCGAGAAGCAGAAGGTCTTCTGGAAAGTTGAGCAGAAGACGTTTCGCCCACCACAGGAGGTTGGGACTCAACAATGGCAGGGGCACCAACCAGCGAAGTCGGTGCAGCCGCGGAGACGACGGCCTGCGAGGATGGCATTGTCGTGGAGGCGCTGGCCTGGACAGTCGACGCAGCAACAGAGCTCGAAACCGGCGGGGCAAGGGGAGGTGTCTTCTTGGATCTCTTGGAGCCTTTGCCCGGCTGGCCGGTCTTCAGTGACCCCGCCCTAGGGCGTTTGCTCCTCTTGGCGCCTGCATTGTCGATAAGGGTGTCAAGGTCAGAGTCCATCTCGCCTGCACAAGTCACAACACAGTGAGTCAGTAAAAGAGAAGTGTACATCAGGTAATTTCGGTATCACAGACATATAGAGTGATGATAGAAGAAACCTAATTGGAACTCTCCCCCGAGCTCGAGCTTGGGGACCATGAAATTCCCCCGTCTTCAGAGGAGGCGGGGGGAGTGCCTTCCCTATAAGTAGGTGATAACCTCGAGAGGTCCCTGTAATCATTGGTCCCGTACTGCACAGTTATCCCATTCCACACCTCGTCCGTGGTGTACATGGTATCGTATTTCCCGAGCCCACTATTGAACCTATGGACACAGTCATCTACCCAACTTTATATGTAGAAGTGGTATCTATCCTGTGGGCACGAGACTAACCTATTGGGCCTGTGTTTTAGTAATGTGGGGGACCACATCCTCGAAGTAGGGAGGACTTTACCTTCATCTGAGTCTGAGCTCGAGGCTTCATCATTGGCCTCATTCCCGGACCGCGGACTCCTCAGACGAACTGGGAGTGATGGCCTCTTTTCTCTCCTCAGAGGAAGGGCGCCTGTGGGCAGTGGCACCTCCTCCCAGTGTTCATATTTTTTGCTGGACCAGTCAGAGGTTGACTGGCCCTCTCCCAACAGCCCGCAAGCTCGGAGCTTGCCCTCATGTAATAGGTACGAGAGAGACCTCCTGCCATAAGGGAGTTGGAGTAAGGCCTCTCTGTGCCTCTTCATCGCTTCATTAGGGGTGGGACGTTGAAAGTTAGCTGAAAAACGAAACACATTTCAACTAAATGTGGATTTAAGAACTAAATTCTTGAGCTCAGGAATAAAAGTAACGAGAATACTTACGAATTCGCCTGAACGAATAATGTTGAGATGGGGACAGACCATCTGTCCAGAAGAAGGCCCTCTTGAAATCAGGCGGATGGTTGGGAAGATCCCCAAAAACCTTCGTCTCTTTGGGGTAGCTCGAGAGATAGTAAAAACCATCCCCTCCCCGAGCTCGGGAGGGGTTACTTTTCAAACAAAAGAGATATAAAATCTCTTGAGGTGAAGGTCCTTCCCACCCCAGCTCGTGGAACAAGGACCTCAGGGCAGACAGCACCCTGTACGAATTGGTGTTGAGTTGGAACGGAGCCAACCCAACGAAGTTAGTAAAGTCTTTGAAAAAAGACTTCAAGGGCAGCAGTGCTCCTGCCCTCATATGTTCTTGGCTCCATGCCGCATATTTCACTGTGGCATCAAGGCCGCCAGGGGCGAAGCAGCTCCGTTCTTGACCAGTCGGAGCTCGACACTTCAAGGTGCCTGACAAATGAAGGCCATGGAAGGCCAGTATTTCAGATATTTGGCTGGTTGTGGTAACCGTGCTCCAGTAAAGCTCGGCCTCGAACATCTCTCTCCTTGGCTGTGAGGAGGAAGGTTCCCCCATTAAGGAAAACTGGAGTTCCCCTGGATGGTATGCAATAGTGACTCTTAGCGCAGGGTCGAGGGGAATTGGCCTAGGTCCTGAATAGAGCTCCGGATAGAGGGCCTCCCGAAGAACTCTTCTCTTCTTTTCAATGACCTCGTCTATCTGGCGGCGATAGTGGGCTCGAACGTCTTCCTGCTCGCGTGCAAGCTCGTATTCTCTTATCCGACGTTGGTTCCGGGCGAAGAGCGATTCTGGGCTCGGAGACTTTGGCTCGTAAGGGATTGCCAGCAATGACCCCCACCGTCTTTCCAGATTCTGTGACATCTAACGAGAAAGAAAATATGGTGAGGGCCATGCATGCAAGAATCACGAGCTCGATGGAATGAGCTCGGAAATTTAGGAACGAGACACTAAATACTAAGATCCTTATTGAAGAGTCAGGGGCGTGTATTCCACGAAAAAGAAAAGGAGCGTGGATAATTTTTTGAAAATCCTGAAATTCAAGGGAAAGAAGAGTGGCGGTTAACCAGGAAAGACGTCTTTGGGTTTCGTGCATTTATCAAGACCCACGTTTTTATCCGAAAACTTAGTGCACAAGAAACGTTGCCTAAAAATTTCAAAACCCAGAAAATGGGAACCACACTCAAACGTCAAAACTGGGTATAAACCAGAGACGAACATCCGGAATGAAAATCTAGAAAGCATAAAAGCCTATCAGATCAAAACCTCCTATCGTATCATGCTAAGAACGTAAACTAGCATACACAGCAAGAACATTTTAAATGGAAAACAAAAATGGCATACTTACACAGTAATGGCGATTGCAGAGAGATCGTCGATCGAAGAAGAGGTTGCAGGAAAGAACTCACTGACTCGAACAGACCAGGATTCCTTTGCTTCTTTGGTCGAGAAAACATGCATAGAATAGGAATTTTGCAAAGAGGTCTCTGAGTTTGTTTTTCTTTTTTGCTTATGGCGAATGAAGGTAAAAGTGAAGAAGAAGATGAAGAGTGGGGCCTTGTATATATAAGTGGGGAAAAGGAATTAATCAGGAGCGTCGAGTGAAATCCTCACTAGATCGAACGGATGGGGATCAATGACAAGAAGGCGCCGAAAAGTTGTCAAACGGACGATCGTGGGCGTGTTTCCAAGGCACTCAAGTGCCTAAAGTGAGCAATACCCAGCTGACGCGTGTCCATTTTTAAGAGTGTATGACGGTACAGTTCTCAAGTAAAGTAGTTCAAAAGTTTCCTTCTCTTAGGATTCGAACAAATACTTTTGAGGGGCCAAGATGTTATACCCAGATTTCGAGCCATGGTAAATGTGACCTCGAAAGTCGGATTCACAACAATTGATCTCGTAAGGATTAGAGTATGCTCCAGGGTTGTATATCGAGCCTGCAAAGTATGATATATGACCTCGAATATGGTGACCTCGAAACGATCGCGACATCGGAAGGTAGCTCCGAGAACACCCTCATCTCCAGGGACGACTTCGGATCAGGGGTCGCGAGCTCGATGAACGTGTGATCTCGAAAGCCACGTGAACTCGAGAGATATCTTCAGCTCGACAGATGACGGGAAGCCTGGGAAGCTAAAGCCTTAGAAGATATGCGATAACCATCCTGAATATCTACAAGTATTATAAATAGGAGATGTAATCCTCATTCATTAATGTAAATCCCCTGGAATCGTGGGATATTATTTGATCAGTTATGCGTTTCCTGATCTTCAGGGACGTATCCTTTTATATCTGATTATAGGCATTTAAAGCTATTTATTTTATGCATAAAAAGACTAACTACCCAAAATATGTGGGATAGTATTCTGCAGCCTTCTCTATAAATAGAGAGGCCATGCATCATTGTAAAGGACCGAAATTCTGATCCTTGAGAGAAAAAACTCTGAAGAATTCATGCTTAAGAATTTTCAGAGATAATCTTGAGATTAATAACAAAGACTCGTGGACTAGGCATATTTAACTGCTGAACCACGTAAAAATCGTGTGTTTGATCTGTTTTATTGTATTTGGCCATTATCTATTATTGTTTTTGTGCTCTTCTTTCACTGTTTGACGAAAAGCGGCGTCAACATAAGGAGAATATCGTTTTCCATTCTTTACCCAAAAATACCGCGTTTTGACATTTTTCAATTTATTATTTATGAACGATAATACTTTTTTATTTACAAAATTATAAAACCTAACTCAGACTCTTCACTTCACTCTTCTCTCTTTTATCTTTTCCAATATCCCATCAACTTGTCCACTTTAACACTTTTTTGCCACCCAAAACAAATAATTAATAAAAAAAAAGCTCATTCTCAATTTAGTGATGTGAATAATTGTAATTACGTATATGCTGTTTTTAAAAGATAATTAAATTTCGTTTTACTCCGGAAAGTTTGTATTTTTCCACCACAATCATGCGCTAAAAATCTAAAATCTTATTTATAATGTTTAGTATTATATGAATAAAAATCCATACTTTTAATTACAATACAAGTTCTATTGTATTATTGTTTTTGTTTATTATTTAATATAGAATAAGACAGTGAAAGAGGATCAATTAATTAAGATTGGTCTTTTTAGAACAATTAAATTGGTGGTACGGATAATATTTAAATTTGATTTTGTTGTTTAATTCATATTATTGTTTGAAACAAAATTATGGGAAAAGTTAAAATGATTAATTGATAAAAAAAATAAAAATAAATTCAACATGACAATATTAAGACCAGTCTTTTTTATATCGTTATTAATGATTGCATTTAAAACTTCTCACAACAAATCTTTTAGTTTTAGTTAGATTGCAATTTGTAATGTGTGCTATATGAATAAAATAAAAATTGCTATTTAATCTGGTATTAATGTTTATGACATGTAAAAATCTTATTATTTACCACATTATCGCTAATTATTATAAATAAAGATCAACTATATATATTTTTTAATGATAAATTTTTTGAAGTACATAATTTGAATAATAAAAAAAATTAATTTTTGTATGTTCTCAATAATATTAAATAAATTATTAATTTTTTGTGTTAATTTACATTTTGTATATTGGAGCACAATTGCAAATACTGCACAATTACAAATATTGTACAAAATATAGCATTAACTTAATTTTTGTGCTAAATTTATCACAAAATTCAAATCTTGGAGATGTCTAAATATTCTTTTAATTAATGTATGGTGCAAAGTATGATAATGCCCATATTATTGATCTATTTTTTTTACTTGAAAAACACTGATAATATTATATGAGTATATATTGTTATAATGCATTTTAAGATGTTTTTTTAATATTTTTTTTATGAATAACTAATGGTGTCTAATATTGTTTATTTAATTATGGTAAGTGAGTTTAATTTTAAATTCAACTTCAAATAAAATTTTATTTCATTTTATGGGTTTTGGACACTCTTGATGACTTCTCTAACTTATTCTTAATAAACCACCAAAATCCTTACATTACATCATGATCAATTTTTTCTTTTATATTATTTTAATATTAAATTTCTTTAATCTTTTTTATTTATTTAAAATACAAAATGATGAGAAAATATAAGTTAATAAAAAGTGTGAGACATATTATTAAAAGAAATTTGAAGACTGAATTGTAATATATCTAAATGTAGAAATATATTATTACAAAAGTTAAAAATATTTTGTAGATATATCTATTTTTACATTATTGATTGTGAGTGTTCGTGTGTGCATTAGTATAAGTTTATGGAAAATGTAAAATTGTTGTGTGAAATGTGAACAATTTGCTAGGACTTATAGAAAGTCAAGTCAAGGAGACGAAGGGGTTGTACGGACATAATTTTTAAAGAACTTCGAATGTAAGTAATTGGCCTTTTCTTTGACGTTTCGTTTTCATTCCAATAGAAATAATAGTACTATGTCATATTATATATTATATATTATATATTTTTCTTTTGAGAAAAGCTATACTAAAACGATAAAGGCTCTAATGCAAATTATCTCTTTCTTTGAGTGCTTGTACTATATTCAAATTCCTTTTTTTTTCACTTGATTACTTTAACAGACCCATATTTTTTGTTCACCGTTTTCACTAAGCTTTGGAGCCAAGAAACCTATTTTCTTTCCCTTACTTTAAAATGGGTTATGGTGGAAAATGTTTGTTATAGAATGCATGTGCTAAGTTTTTCGATGCAGTGAAAAGGAGCTGTGGAAAAAGGTGAGCAGATAATGATGATGATGATGATGGAAGGTGGGGAAACTTCAGATAGGAGAAAGAAAGACTCTACTGATCAGTTCACTCAGACTGTGTTTTCTTGGACTCTTGAAGACATTTCCAATGAAAATCTTTACAAAGACAAGGTTCTTAGTCTCTATATATAACTTTGTTCATCCATCTTCATATTTTTCTTGGCATTTTGCCAAGTGGGTTTTGTTTTGTTTTTATTATATTTTATATATGTTGGCCTTTTTCTCTGCATAATAAAATAATAGAAAACTGTACGGAAGTTTTCATTTTGAATATTTTTGTAATTTTAAAGTTATGGAATTGTAATTTGTGTATTTTTTCCCAAACATAAACTATATCACTGAAAAGATTATATGTTGATGTTGTTATATCTGTAGATAATGATTACATAGTTCTTGCCTAAAATAGTTGAGCATAAAATTATTAAATAGGGGAAAGCCAACTTCTGTAATTCTATTATAGCAATGATAAAGAAGTTTCCATCACTAGCCAAATATTGTTGAATGTTCTTCCATTTGGGATTTACTTTTTTAAAACATGGAGGTGATCATGTGATATGGGGTCTTCATGTTTTACATTTGATGGAAGCAAATCATTTCTTAGGTTTATATCAAGGGAATGATACTAAAGGTTTATTGGTTTCCGTATTGAATTGAAGTTTTTTTTTTTAATTTTTTTTTGGTATGCATTTCAAAATTTCCTATTCGGATTTTGTTTCAATGTGCTTTTTTGGTGCTTCCAATTCTCACGTACTATGATTGGTGAGACACCATTGTGTTTATGGCAACTGAGTGTTGACTATAAAACTCTTAAACACAAGATAACTGAGTTTTAACCATTCATTTTGTATAGAAGTTGCAAGCTTAATTACTTAACAAGACCTTCGTTTTTTCCAGGTGGAAAAGATTCCTGAATCATTTCAATCGGTTCAGCATTATTTGGGATCTTTTGTCTATCCTTTATTGGAAGAAACTCGAGCACAATTATATTCAAGTATGGACGTACTGTATAGATTACCTTTTGGCGAGGTAGTTGCTTTTGATGAAACCAAGTCAAAAGGAGAAAAAGTTTATCAAGTTAGAGTTGATTACTGGAGGAACAGATTCAATGATAGGAGCAAGGAGCCTTACAAAACCTTGCCTGGAGACATCTTGATTTTTGTCAGTGCTAAACCAGAAACTTTTTCTGACTTAGAGAGGACAGGCAGATCATGGTCCTTTTTATCAGTCTCTAGTATCACTGAGGATGAGAAAGGGGATGATAGTAGCTCTACTTATTTCAAAGTCAAGTCATCAACGGAGTTTGAACTGGAAAAGCAGATGCAGACATCATTGTTCGTTGTTTTCTTGGCGAATTTAACTACTAACAAAAGAGTTTGGAAAGCATTGCATATGTCAAGAAACCTGAAGATGCTTGATTATGTTCTGTGTAATCGTTCTGGGGTAAGCTTTTAAAATATTAATTTTGCAGATTTTGTTCAGTTAATATCGTTCATGCGGAAGAGATTATTATAATTATGAAATGTTGATTTATGATAGAAGTTTAGGTGTTAAACTTTCTCACTATTGTGCTGATGGTTTCCATGTGCTATATTTCATCTGTTTCATTTCATTTTATATATGTTTACATATTTTAAAATAGGTTATGGAAAATTTTGATACCTGCTCTGAGGAGAATTGCTGCATATCTGATGAGAAGTTGGTGAAGAGTCTATCTTCCAATATGAATGAGTCTCAGACTGGTGCAGTTCTTGCCTGTCTTCACATGATGCACTGCAAGAACAGAGGTGCTTTTGAGCTTATTTGGGGTCCGCCTGGGACAGGGAAGACAAAAACTAATGCTACCCTTCTTGTCTCCCTCATGAAGATGAACTATAGAACCCTTGTTTGTGCACCAACAAATGTTGCAATAACTGAAGTGGCTTCTCGAGTCCTGAAGATAGTTACAGAATCTGAATCCCTAATGTGTTCATTAGGAGATATTCTTCTGTTTGGCAACAAGGAGAGGCTCAAAGTTGGGTCAGATATTCAAGAGATATTTTTGGAATATCGAGTTCAAAGGCTTGCAGAGTGTTTTGGACCGCTTGGTTGGAACCATTCCTTTACTTCCATGATAAACTTTCTTGAAAATTGTGTTTCTCAGTACCATGTTTTCCTGGGAAATGAATTGATAAAAGAACAACAAGAACAGAGCTGTGAAAGTAAAACTATAGAGGAAGGAAGCACAGAGAAGTTCAAATCATTTCTTGATTATGTGAGGAAAATATTTGGTTCCATTGTGGAGCAGTTGAGAAAATGCATCTGGAACCTCTGTACACATTTACCTCAAAGTTACATTTTGGATCAAAATTTTCAAAACATGACAGCCCTTAGTGGGTTACTTGATCGTTTTGGAACACTTTTGTTTGAAGATAGTATGATTTCTGGAGAACTAGAAGAGATATTTTCTTGTGCTGAAGGAATTGATTATTCATCTAATTCATTTGTGAATAATTCTTACTTGCTGTCAGTGAGAAGTGAGTGCCTTTCTATCTTGAGAACCCTTCATGGTTCCCTTAAACAACTTAAATTTCCAAATTTTAGATCTGAAGAAGTAATAACAGAGTTCTGTTTTCAAAGAGCTTCGTTGATATTTTCCACTGCATCGAGTTCTTTTAAGCTGCACCATATGAAAATTGAGCCATTGGCCGTTTTGGTCATTGATGAAGCTGCACAACTGAAAGAATGTGAGTCAACTATACCTCTTCAACTTCCAGGTATAAAGCACGCAGTTCTTTTTGGTGATGAATGGCAGTTACCAGCTACTGTTAGAAGTGAAGTAAGCATATGCTTTCGAATGGTTACTCTGTTTTTTTAATAATTATTCTTTTATCTTGACTATAATATATCTTTTATTATCTTCCTTTAACAGATTTCTGAGGAAGCTAGTTTTGGAAGAAGTTTATTTCAGAGGTTGAGCAACCAGAGCCATTCAAGGCATCTCCTAAATATTCAGTACAGAATGCACCCATCAATCAGTTCTTTCCCAAATTCAAAATTTTATCATAACCAGATTGTGGATGCGCCTAAAGTTAAAAGGAAAAGCTATGAAAAGCGTTATCTTCCAGGATCAATGTTTGGTACTTATTCTTTTCTAAATGTTATTGGTGGAAGAGAGGAAAAAGATGATGATGGGCACAGTCGCAAAAATATGGTTGAGGTTGCTCTTGTCATCAAAATACTGCAGAATCTCTACAAAGGTATTGATTTTTGTACACATATATGTTTGACACTTCTGCAAAAATGTCATTGATGATTATGATGATGATGGTGATAGTAACATATTAATGGATTTTCATTTTTTTTTCCTTCTCAAGTGTTAGCTTATCTCAATCTTTATTATTTAACTCACAAAAGTAATTTCAGATTTTTTTTTATTATTATTTGTACTAGTGCCAATTTGCAGGGAAGTTGTATATCATTGTACATCTATTATAAATTTTCTTTTCATGTCATCAAAGAAGTTGGTAGATTGAGAAAACAAAATTCTTAATATTTAAAGCATAAAAATTGTTGACAACTCGCTTTTTTTTAAAAAATATATAAATAATAATAATAGCATAAATTTTTAGTTGTATGATTGTGCTTTCATCACATTTGGTTCTTACACAGCATGGCGTGAGACACGAGTTAAACTTAGTGTCGGTGTGGTGTCTCCCTACTCTGCCCAAGTAGTTGCAATTCAAGAAAAGGTTGGGAAGAAGTATGAAACAATTGATGGCTTTCAAGTGAAGGTGAAAACAATTGACGGGTTCCAAGGCGGAGAGGAAGACATCATAGTTATGTCAACTGTAAGATCTAGTATAGGCCAGTCGTTGGATTTCATATCCAAACCTCAGAGAATGAATGTTGCTCTCACTAGAGCTAGGTATGGCACTAAATGTTTATTTTTGCCAAGTATGTTCTTGCATGATTTTTATCAAGTGTGAATAATATCTGCTTGTTTCATTGTTTTCTCCAGGCATTGCTTGTGGATACTAGGTAATGAAAGAACCCTTGCTAATAGTCAATCTATTTGGGAGGCGTTACTGGTTGATGCAAAAAATCGCCAGTGTTTCTATAATGCTGACGACAATGAGGATTTAGCCAAGGCTATATTAGAGATCAAGAAAGAGCTTGATCAATTCGATGATCTTCTCAATGCTGATAGTATGCTTTTCAGAAATTCGAAGTGGAAGGTATGTTTTTTTGTGCTTAGTTGTTCTTTACTAATGTCATACATAAATCTACATACTCATATTTTGATGATTATAATTGGTACATCTGATATTTACATTCTAATATATTTTTTCCTCCCTTGCCATTCCAAATTTTAGGTACTTTTCAGTGATAACTTTTTGAAGTCATTTAAAAAACTGACATCAATCCGGAGAAAGAAGTCAATTTTAAACCTTCTTCTTAAGCTATCCAGTGGGTGGAGGCCCAAGAGACAACTTGTGGAATCAGGAAGTAATAGTTCTATGGATATAATGAGATTTAAGGTTGAAGGCCTGATTGTTATTGGTACTGTGGACATCACAAAGGATCTAAATTACAAGCAAGTACTGAAGATATGGGATGTTTTGCCTCCAGATGATGTACCGAAACTGATAAAACGCCTTGATAACATTTTTGGCAAGTACACTGATGATTTTGTAAAACTCTGCAACGAAAAGTCTTTTGATGGGTAGGTATTTTTGTATTTGAATAACTCTAAGCTCACATTGCTAATTTAATGTTTCTTATACTGCTATCATACTTAGTTCTTGATATGTTGTTATTCTGTTTCTAGCAACTTGGAAATACCAAAGAATTGGCCACCCTCTTTGGATTTTGTTCGGCTTAAGGATCTCTCCAACAACGAATCTGAGAGTGAATTAATTGGTTCCTCTTCAGATGGAAGAAGTTACGTGGAAAATTCGAAGGTCAGCGAGAGTTTGCTGCTGATGAAATTCTACTCCTTGTCTCATGGTGTAGTAAACCACCTGCTATCTGATCGTGATGGTAGGGAAATTGATCTTCCATATGAAGTAACGGATGAACAAATGGAGACCATCCTTTTTAACAAAAGTAGCTTTATACTTGGACGATCGGGAACTGGAAAAACCACAGTTTTGACAATGAAACTATTTCAAAGAGAACAGTTGCACCATTTTGCTATGGATGAGTTCCATGGAGTCGAGACTGATATTGTTGGACATGTTGGTGAAAATAGTATGGGACCCAATACACTGGTAGAGAAAGGCAATAAGGTCTTACGTCAGCTATTTGTTACAGTTAGTCCTAAGCTATGTAATGCCGTCAAGCAACATGTTTCTGACTTGAAAAGGTATGCAAATGTTCCTCACCATGGTTGTTATTAGTTGATTCTGTGCTAAGTTAAGATTACAAATACTTGTTATAAAGAGTTACTCTGATTTCATGATGTTTCTGTTACATGGACAGGTTTGCTTGTGATGGCAGCAATCTAGATGAAAGTAGTTCAATTGCTATTGATGATATAGATGATGAAGAAGCACAGTTCAAGAACATTCTGGACTCTTTTTATGACATTCCTCCTGATTACTACCCTTTGGTCATAACATTCCACAAGTTCTTAATGATGCTAGATGGAACATTGAGTAAATCTTTTTTTGAAAGATTCCTTAATGTGGACGATCTTTCTTCTGATCAAGTTAGAATTTCAAGATCGGTGTTGCTTCAGACATTCATAAGGAACAAGGAAGTCAACTACGAGAAGTTTAGTGCTTTATATTGGCCTCATTTTAATTCCAAGTTAACAAAGAAGCTTGATCCTTCTCGAGTCTTCGTTGAAATAATTTCTCATATCAAAGGTGGCCTACAATCTATAGAATCAAGTGACAGTAAGCTAAGCTGTGAGGATTATCTTAAAATGTCAGAGGGACGTTCCTCCAATTTAAGTCGGGAAAAGAGAGAAAGAATATACAATATATTTCAGATCTATGAAAAAATGAAAATGGAAAATGGTGAATTTGATCTTGCCGATTTTGTTAATGATCTTCATTCTCGACTCAAGTATGAAAGATACAGGGCTGATGAAATGGATTTTGTTTATATTGATGAGGTGCAAGATCTTACAATGAGTCAAATCACTTTGTTTAAGCACATATGTGGCAATGTTGAAGAGGGATTTGTTTTTTCCGGTGACACTGCACAAACAATTGCAAGGGGAGTCGATTTTAGGTTCCAAGAGATACGCCATCTATTCTACAAGAAGTTTGTATTTGAACCCAAAAGTGAACAAGGAGAGAGAAAAGAGAAAGGATTGATCTCCGATGTTTTCCATTTGTCTCAAAACTTTCGTACCCATGCTGGTATTCTGAAGTTGTCGCAAAGCATAATTGAACTTATTTATCATTTCTTTCCACAGTCCATTGATCTTTTAAAACCAGAAACCAGTTTGATATATGGGGAATCTCCATTGCTGCTTCAATGTGGGGATGATGAAAATGCAATCATAAAGATTTTTGGCAACCGTGGAAAGACAAGTGGAAATATTGTTGGCTTTGGCGCAGAGCAGGTTATTTTAGTGAGAGATGACAATGCTCGAAAGGAAATCTCCGGCTATGTTGGGAAGCAAGCTCTTCTACTTACAGTGCTGGAGTGCAAGGGACTTGAGTTTCAGGTAACTTTGTATAGTTCATCTACTTTCTAAAATTGTTCAACATGCACAGTAATTATTCCAACATAATGTTAATTCTTGTCCTTCTGTAGGATGTCTTACTGTACAATTTTTTTGGTTCCTCCCCTCTAAAGAATCAGTGGAGGGTCATATATGAATACATGAAAGAGCAAGATTTGTTTGACACCACCATACCAAACTTCCCAAAATTTTCCGAGTCCAAACATAATATTATATGCTCTGAACTCAAGCAATTATATGTTGCTGTCACACGCACAAGGCAAAGGTTGTGGATTTGTGAAAGCTCGGAAGTTGCTGAACCTATCTTTGACTATTGGAGGAAGAAGGGTCTTGTGCAATCTAAACAGCTTGATGATTCGCTTGCGCAGGCCATGCAAGTCGCAAGCAGCCCTGAAGAGTGGAGATCGAGGGGCATTAAGGTTTTGTTTATTATTAAACAATGAATACTGATATTTATGCTTGAAAATTTGTATTTCTAACAGTCTCTTTCCCCCTAGATAAACTTTGGTTGTATCTCTAATCCCCTTTTTTTCAATCTCGACAGCTCTTTCACGAAAACAACTATGAAATGGCCACAATGTGTTTTGAAAGAGCTTGTGATACGTATTGGGAGAGATTGTCTAAAGCTGCTGGACTCAAGGCTATGGCTGATCGAATGCGCATTTCAAATCCTGAAGAAGCTAAATCCATCCTTAGAGAAGCTGCTGAGATTTTTGAAGCTATTGGCAAAGCTGATTCTGCTGCCAGATGTTTTTCTGATCTGGGAGAGTATGAAAGAGCAGGTATAAATAAAACTTCAAATTAGTAGATTACAATTTTGCCATTTTATTAGTTTCTTCTTATTTGATTTTCTTTGTGCAGGTCATATTTATTTGGAAAAGTGTGGTGAATCTGAGCTTCAAAAAGCTGGGGAATGCTTTTCTCTAGCAGGGTGCCATGAGATTGCTGCTAATGTTTATGCTCGAGGGAATTTCTTCTCAGAATGTCTTACTGCTTGTTCAAAAGGAAAATTGTTTGAGATGGGTTTGTACTACATTAAATGTTGGAAACAACATACAACAAATGAGTGCAATACTGCAGAGAGAAGGGATGAAATAGACAAAATTGAGCAGACGTTTTTGGAGAAATGTGCTTTTCATTACTTTGAAATCAAAGATATGAGGTCCATGATGGAATTTGTTAAAGAATTTAATTCCATGGATTCAATTCGGAACTTCTTGAGATCACTATGCTGCTTGGATGAACTTTTGTTGTTGGAAGAAGAAAAGGAGAATTTCATGGAAGCTGCAAATATTGCCAAGCAAATAGGTGATATATTACGCAGGGTGGATCTGCTGGGAAAAGCTGGAAAATTTAAAGAATCAGCTATTCTTCTTCTTTTTTATGTGCTTGCCAACTCCCTCTGGTCACCAGGTAACAAGGGCTGGCCCTTAAAGCAGTTCAAAGAAAAGGGTGATCTCTTAACAAAAGCCAAAACATTTGCCAGTAATGATACAAACAACTTTCATGAGATTGTTTGTACTGAGGCTGATATCGTTGCAAATAATAAGAGTGACTTGATAACAATCATGAATCAGATGATTTCTTCTCAGAGGCACAAGAGTGTTAGCGGCGAGATTCTTTCTGGTAGAAAAATTCTGGACGTGCACCTTTCCTTAAAACCCACCAAGTACTATTGGGAAGACGAAATGGTGGCTGATGTAAGGAAGCATTCAGAAGACATGATTTCTAAAAACCAGGTATCAATGATGTCACTAGTTCACTTTTGGAATTTTTGGAAGGACAAGATTGTTGGTGTTTTGGAATGTCTTAGATGTCTTGAGACCGAAGAAGTTAATGAGTTCAGAGATTATGGGGAGTTCTGTATGAATTTTTTAGGTGTTTGGAGTGAGTACAATAATTCGAATCCAATATTTTTTTTCCTATACCCTGAGGCTGATTGGGCAAGATATGTGGCTAACAGATCAAAGAGAGGAAAGTTGGTATCTATTGATTTGCACCAGTTTGTTTCTGCTGCCCAGGGATATTGGTGTTCGGAGATGCTTTCAGTTGGACTCACGGTTTTGGACAGACTCAAAGCTCTTTATAACTTTCCAATCCAGAATTGTGATGTACTTTTCTTCAAAAGTAGGGCTCTTACTCTGATCTATGAGGTTGCAACATTTCTTTTGGATGCAAAAATTATGAAGCTGAGGCATCATGAGTATGAGAATCTGTTGAAGTACATTAGATTTTCTACTGAGAACATAGTTGGTTACATATTCCCAGACTGGCGGAAACCATCGAGTAAAAACATGATTTTACTCCGAGGAGCAGACACTACTAAGAGTATGTTGAATCAAGTCATAGCTGAATCTGTACGTCTAAGTAATAACATCTCTCATGGACAAATTGGAAGAGTTGCCATGATTATTCTTGGGTCTGGGAAGGTCAATAAAGAACTCTGTGAGAAGGTTATATTAAAATTGAACCGTGATGAAATGTGGAAACAATGGAAGGTATTCTTTGAAAATCTACGCAAGGTTAGGGGATCAGATTTTCCAGAAGACTCTGTATCTCCCGACAATGGAGGAAAATCAAGACAAGATGGACCTACTAAAGCATCTGAGACAGGAGTGTGGGAGATGTATCTTGTTTGTAGTTTCAAAGAAGCTATAGAAAGTACCTACATCACCAATTGGAGGACAGTTAACGACTACATATCTCCTAGTTGTTTCTTGTATCTTGTAGAGTACCTTCTGATATGGTTGTCTTCCTTTAATGGTTATTTTTTATCCACCAAATCTTCGTTTGTTGAATGTCTTATTTACCATGAGAAGTTCACCAGCCTCTCTCAAACGTCCTCTTATAAAGTCAATCCAGAACCCATACTTGCATTCTTATGCCAAGTAGTTCAAGAATTTCTCAACAACAAGATGGATACAATTCACTGGATAGGTAAATCTACCAGAGCAGTGATGGAGAACTACTCTGTGCTTGTTACAAGACTTGTGGTGCTGACATGTTTGCTTTGTGTCAACTTTGGCTTGAGTACTGATTTACTCATCAATGTGCTGAAGAAGATCCACATAACCGAACAACTACCACACTTGTTTTGTGTTGCCCTCAAGAAAGTAAGAAGAAACAACAATCCAGGTTTCAATGTGAATTTGATTGCTGAAGCTCTTAAGAAGATCAACAATCCTTTGGTGATTGTGAATTTCTGGAGATGTTGTCCGTTCAAGTCGTGTCCAGATGCCGTGTATGTAAGTATGAGTTCCAACCCCTCCAATGATGAAATATTAAGAGTATTGTTTCCGGACAAGGTTGAAGCTTCAGTGAGCTCAGTTGGAGTTGGAGCTTCTGCTACTGCTGCTGTGGTAGCTACTTCTGAGGGTGCTTCTAAGGAAGAGGTGCTGTCATCGTCCAAGGCTTCTAAGGACGAAGCGCTGTCGTTGTCCAAGACTTGTCAAGCTAGTGTTGCTGCAGCAGAAGCAGCAGCACCAACACCCGCACCAGCAGCAGCACCGGCAGCTACTGAAGTACCAAGTAGCAGTCAAAATCCAGATAGCAAAAAGAAGGGAAGTAACAAGTACAGAAAAAACAAAAATAGCAAATCAAAAGGAAAGAAGAAATAGGCTAAGTATCTAATGCAATGGTAGTTGCTAATTCTTATGATGAAACTCTAACGTATTATGTACTACATACATTATGAATATGAATATTGTTGTTATAATCTAAGGAAATTGATATAATTCGGTTCAAGTATATTTTATAAATATGTATGTATTATTTTTATCAATATTTACTAATCGATCATTGAGTTATTGTGTTTGTGACTTGAGTCCGTACTTATTTGGACACATTTAGCACTCAACGTAGTTCTCTAGCCATATTAAAGAAATAATTTGTTCTTGTTATTTTAGTAATTGACCAGAAGATCTAAATAAATACTAAAAACATGTTCATTTCCCTACCCACAACAAAAAATGACTCACATTCCGAAAATTTCCTCTAGGTAAGACTCGTATTAATTTTAACTAATCACTAAATAAAACACTGCATCAAATAATATTGTACACCATCATATAATCTCGGGTAGCAATATAAAAATAATACATATTATTAAAGAATTCACCTATTTCATTATTTTCATCTCACCCTTATGGAAAATAAATAAAAGAAAAATCAGAAAAGTAAAAGAAAAATGTAATCACGTTTCATCTTCTTCACGTCCTTATTTTATGCATTTTCGTTTTGTACAAAGACAGATATTTCTCACTTGGGAATGATACCGAAAATTGGGAGAGCCTCAATCTAGCTATGCCCTATTACCCAGTTCTAACTCTGACTTTTCACTCTTTGCAGCTTATCCCATATATCCAATTACCTTTTCCACTTTAAAAGAAACTTGTAGACACATTTTTCAATTTAGTGATATGCAGTTATGTATACAATATGTTTTTAAAAGATAATTAAATTTTGTATTAACTTACCAAGAGTGTGTCTTCTACTCCATTTTTTAAAATATCTTCCCAAAATACATTTTTTTCTATTTTACCTCCAAGTTTTATATTATACCATACATCAACTTCTCTATATATTTATTTACATAATTTAAATATTATATCTTTAAACATATTTTATTAATTAAAGTAAAATAAAATAATTGAAAAAGAAAAAGAAATAATAAATATTTACTAAATGGGAGAAAGAAAACTTATAAAGAAAAATAATAATATTAAAATATTATATAAAGATATGTAAACGTAGATATGAATTAATTGGAGTTTATGCATAATTATAATAAATATATGTATAAATGAGCTGATTGAAGATGTTTTTGTGAGTTTTAGCTAAATATTATAGAGAAAGTATATTAAAAATATATCACCAAAATATATTTTTTTATAATTTACCTCAAACTTTTACATTATACCACATGCATCTTTATTTTTTCTCTACATCATTTAAATATTATATTTTTTGAAAATATTTTATTCATTTTAAGAAATAAAATAATTAAATATAATAGTATCACACTCATATATATGCAAAATTTTATAAAAAAATAATAAAATATTTATAGCTTGATGAATAGTATTCACTACATATAGAGAAATACTATTCATTTAGGTAAAAAAATATAAATGTACATCACCCATTGGAAGACTATTTAACCATTTTTTTTCTCTATATTATAAAGAATAAGACATTTTACCTCATCTATTGGGAGTGCTCTAAAAAGCTAAAATCTAATTTATAATACTTTTTTTTTTTGCTGAAAAATGCCCATGAAAGGGAGAACAAACAAAACAAACACAGACAACTAACAATACGGCTTCAACTGCCGAAAGAAGAGGCAGAGGGGTGCTGAAAGAACAAAAATAAAAGGAACAACTGAACACCACAAAGCAACAGAAACAAACTAAGCTAACTAAAACAATCTAAGAAAAACAAAGCAACAAAAAGTTTAGACTCTCCTGTTACTAATTGTAATATGCCAATCCCTGTTGGACTCCTGCAAGATATCCGAGTTGCAGCACAAGATGTTTGTCTCCTGTTGGAGATTGTTGATAGCTGCATACTTTGCAGCGTTATGGGCTTCAAAGTTGAGAATTCTTGGGATTTCAGTAAGTCTCTGTTATCTGAGGTGAAAAGAATTGTATTCTCTTACTTTTCATTGAAAAATGATACATATCTATATACAAACTAGTATAGCTATCTTAGTAAACTATGTCAATTAGGATCTCTACAATTACTCTAATTGATAATTAATTGACAACTATATACATGTTGTAACACTCCCCCTCAAGCTGGAGCATAAATATTAATCATGCCCAGCTTGTTACAAAGATAATCAACCCGAACCCCATTCAACGCTTTTGTGAAGAGATCCCCTAATTGTTCTCCTGTCTTCACATACCCTGTAGAAATCAAACCTTGCTGAATTTTCTCACAGACAAAATGACAATCAATTTCAATATGCTTAGTTCGCTCGTGGAATACAAGATTGGATGCAATATGAAGGGTAGCTTGATTATCACACCATAATTTTGCGGGTACTGAAGTTTTAAGACCTACTTCAGTCAAGAGCTGATAAATCCATATTATCTCGCACACAGATTGTGCCATAGCCCTATATTCTGATTCTGCACTGGATCTTGACACAACATTCTGCTTCTTACTCTTCTAAGAAACCAAATTTCCGCCAACGAAAACACAATAACCTGAAGTGGATCTTCTATCCATTTTGGAACCTGCCCAATCTACATCTGAAAAACATTCAATATGAGAGTGATCATGATTTTCATATAAGATACCTCGTCCTGGTGCTCCCTTCAAATAACACAAAATTTGCTCTAATGCTACCCAATGACGAATTGCTGGGGATGTCATAAACTAACTGACAACACTGACTAAATATGCAATATCTAGACGAGTCACAATAAGGTAATTCGACTTTCCAACCAACCTTCTATATCTCTCAGAATCCTCAAATAGTTCTCCATCTTTTGTAAGGTGCATGTTCGGCGTCATTGGAGCACTACAAGGCTTTGCTCCCAATTTTCCTGTCTCAGTTAACAAGTCAAGAACATATTTTCTCTGAGATAGAAAAATACCTTTCTTACTCCTTGTGACTTCAACACCCACGAAATACTTTAGCATCCCTAAGTCCTTCGTATGAAACTGAGTATGAAGAAAAGACTTGAGAAATAAGATTCCCACAGTATCACTTCCAGTAATCACAATATCATCCACATACACAACTAACAAAATGATACAAACTTCTGATTGTTTGTGGAACACAGAGTGATCTAACTTACTTTTCATCATGCCAAAATTTTCAACAGCCTGACTAAATTTACCAAACCAAGCATGGGGACTCTGTTTCAAACCATACAAAGACTTTCGAAGACGACAAACTCGGCCATACTCCCCCTGAGCAACAAAACCAGGAGGTTGCTCCATATACACCTCCTCCTGAAGATCACCATGAAGAAACACATTCTTTATATCAAGTTGATGCAAATGCCAGTTATGAGTTGCTACCATTGAAATGAACAATCGAACAGATGTCGATTTTGCAACCGGGGAAAAAGTGTCAGAATAATCCACTCCATAAGTTTGAGCATAGCCCTTAGCGACAAGACGAGCTTTCAATCAAGCAACTGACCCATCTGGATTAACCTTAACGAAAAATACCTATTTGCATCCAATAGTCCGTTTCCCTGAAGGTAAATCGACCAAATCCCAAGTACCATTGTCATCTAAAGCATTCATCTCCTCTATCATTGCATTATGCCAACCAAGATGAGATATGGCTTTACGAACCATTTTAGGAATATGGACAGAATCAAGGGAAGAAATAAAAGAACAAGATAAAGATGACAAGTGATTATAAGAAACAAAAGAAGAAATAGGGTAAGTGCACTGATGTTTACCTTTGCGCAAGGCAATAGGAAGATCATCATTTTGGATCGGATCTGATGACGAAGGAGTAGGTGCAGGACATGAATCAGGAGGTGGACGCCTGGAGTAGACTTGCGTAATAGGAGGCCTGATTGGAGCTGTGTTTGTGGCTGAGACAGGATCAGAAGATGTGATAGAGTATACCAACAAATCATCATCCTCCCCCTGACTAGTAGAAATAGGTGTGGATGGAAAGTAAGGTGTGTCTTCCATGAAGGTAACATCAATTGAGATGAGATATTTGTTAAGACTGGGACAATAACACCTATACCCTTTCTAAAGACGAGAATAACTAAGGAATACACATTTTAATGACTTTGGATCTAATTTAGTGACTTGCGGACGAACATCTCGAACGAAAAAAGTACTACCAAATATCTTAAGATTAACTGGAAACAATGACTTATTGGGAAAAAGGACCTTATAAGGAATCTCACCATTAAGAACAGAGGATGGCATGCGATTAATGAGAAAACATGCTGTAGAAACGGCATCGGCCCAAAAAAGTTTAGGAACATTCATTTGAAATAAGAGGGCTCATGCAGTTTCAAGAAGATGTCTATTTTTACGTTTTGCGACGCCATTTTGAGATGCAGTATCAACACAAGAAGTTTCATGAAGCATACCATTCTGAACCATATATGAGTGAAATAAATATGATGTATATTCTTTGTCATTATCACTTTGCAAAGTACGAATAAAAACATTGAATTGAGTTTTGATCTCAGCACAAAATGCACAAAATATAGAAAACAACTCAGAACGATTTTTCATTAAGAATAACCAAGTTACACGAGAATAATCATCCACAAAAGTAACAAAATATCTGAATCCAAGTTTAGAGAAAATAGGTGAAGGACCCCAAACATCAGAATGAACTAATTCAAAAGGGACACTAACACGTTTATTAATTGTAGGACTCGAACTAAGACGATGGTGTTTGGCAAATTGACACGACTCACAATCTAACGAAGACACCTTACTATACTGAGGACAAAGCTTCTTGAGCAAAGGAAGAGATGGGTGACCCAATCGACAATAAGCCTCGAAAGCGGAAGTGACACTAGAGCAAGCAATAGAAGTTGATGGCAGTGGGTCAAGAACATAGAGGCCTCCAGACTCATGTCCTTTACCAATAATCTTCTTCATCATAAGAACCTGAAATAAACAATAATCAGGAAAAAAATGAGATGCAACAGTTAAGATTACGAGTGAGTTGACTGACAGAAAGAAAATTAAAGGATAAATTAGGTAAATGTAAGACAGAGGACAAAGAAAGCAAAGGGGTAGGTTTGATAGTGCCAGATCCACGAACATAAGATGACAACCCATCATCTAAAGTAACGGTATGAGTGGAAGCATGTGATTGAAAAGTGGAAAAGAGATGAGAATTACCTGTCATATAATCTGTGGCACCAGAATCAATGATCCATTTGGAGGATGAGGAAATAAGACACGCATTGGATTTACCTGAGTCAGCAATAGCAGTGACAGAAGAAGATGAAGGCTTGAGTGATTCCTGATACTGTGAGAACTTGGCAAATTCATCGACAGAAATAAGGACTGATTTTTCAGAGGTATCATTAGTAGAGGCGACGTCGGTCAAGTGTTTTTGCTGATTTTTGTACTGAAGCTTTTGACACTCAAACTTCGTATGGCCTGGATTTTTACAGTAGTTGCACATAATGGTCCCAGAGTCTAACGTTCGAGTTTCAAATCCTTGCGAGCCACCTCCCTTGTTGCCAATATGATTATTTGATCTCCCAGGGGCATAATTATTATTCCGTCCGACTAAAGCACCGCTAACTGGAACATGTGGAGGAGGAATTTATGTGCGTAAAAGGCGACTAAAGACATCTTGGAGAGAGGAGATCTTAGAACCGGAGAGGATTTGTGACTTAGCAGACTCAAAATCAGAAGAAAGGCCAGCTAAAAAACTCATAATAGTCATCTTCTCTCGTTGGCTTTGTTGAACCTTCACACCAGGACTAAAAGGCAGCAACATATTAAGCTCCTCACACGTCTTCTTGAACGTCATGAAATAGTTTATGAAGGACTGGTCTTGTTTGTCCACACGGTAAAAGGCTTTGCAAACTTCATACATGCGAGAGAGATTCCCTTTTACATAGTACAAAAATTCTAAATAATCCATTAGTTCTTTGACAAATTCACAGTGATTGATCAAGCCAATTACCTCACTATCAATAGAATTCCAAATCTGAAGGAACAATCGAGAATCCTCTCTGAGCCATGTAAGATCCACTTTCTCTTTCGAATTGTCTTTAGGAGGATCGTTCATCAAATGATCATCTTTGTCTATGCTCTGCAGATAAAGGTGAACAGTCTTACTCCAATCCAAATAATTCAAACCATTTAGCTTATGATCTGTGATCTTAGACATCACCGACACCACATCTGTCACAATCGGTGATCTGTTCTCAGCCATAGAGCCTAAACAAAGAGATAAGGCAGCAACCACTAGAACCAAGGTAGAATCACAACAAAGGACCAAGAACAAACTTGGACAAACTCAAATCAGAAGCTAGATGGACGAAAGAAAAGTATAGACAAATCAGAGTGGTGCAGCGGAAGCGTGGTGGGCCCATAACCCACAGGTCCCAAGATCAGATTCTGGCTCTGATACCATGTTATCTGAGGTGAAAAGAATTGTATTCTCTTACTTTTCATTGAAAAATGATACATATTTATATACAAACTAGTATAGCTATCTTAGGAAACTATGTCAATTAGGATCTCTACAATTAATCTAATTGATAACTAATTGACAACTATATACATGCTGTAACAACCTCCATTTATGAAACTGGGTAGTCAATGATCTGAATTCCTGACATAGATCTTCCAGCCATTTGGATTGGAATCTACCTGCTAGATTAAGAGTATTAACTACCCAGATATTGTTACAATGGAATAAAACTTGCTTCTCCCCCCTTTCTTAAGCCTCCTTTGTTGCTTAGATCACTGCAAGGGCCTCTAAAATCATAGGTTTTACTGCGTCAATGCTCCAAGTTTTAGCCACTGTAATCTCTTCGAGGCAATATCTACTGATTATTGTAATGAAGGCGCCATCGTCACTAAATGCCGCATCTGAGTAATAGCTGAACCAATCTTTGGGAGTTGGTTCCCTGGCAGAGTTATTAACACCTATCCTGAACTCTTCTTTCCATTCCTCTTTTTTGTTATTCACCATGTCGCACTGGGTGTCCAAAGGCGTAGGTGGATTTCATGATAGATTTTATTTCTCTCTTTCCAGATGTGGTCAATCAATATGGATGTTGAGTTGAATAACTCCTCCTCTTGAAGTTCTATGGGGAGGTTTCGGTTTTGGTTTCAGAAGAAGTACTGGAACCACTCCTCCCAGTTTTGGATATGAAATTCCTCTGTCTTAATACTTCCCATGGTGCCAAACCACAATCTCGATGCAGTTTGGCAATGCCAAAACATGTGGAAAGTTGATTCCCTCTCGGTGTTACATAATACATAGCTTAGATCTTCACCGATTGAAATCTGAAAAAGTTTGTCTTTCATCGTCAAGGCATCGTTGCAGATTTTCCACCATAGGATCTTATGATGGGAATGGATTTTGGATTTCCAGATAATTTTCCATATGTCTGAATCCTGCTCCTCGTCGTACATTGATCTGTTGTTGATTGCAGATTTGATGGTAAAGGTCCCCTGAGAGTCACTGTTCCATATCCAACTATCATCCACATTGTATGATGGTAGTTTGATCCTGATTATTCTTTGGACATCTTGGGGTTGGAACCATTCCTCTAGCATTTGGATGTTCCATTTCTGATTGGATATAAAGGCACTGACCCAGCAGACTCTAAAGAGGTATCCTTTAGAGGGGTTGAGCAAGGATTTGGTCCAGGTACCCAGTTATCATACCAGATTGATGTAGTTTTTCCATTTCCAATTTTCCTGAGGAGACCCTTGCTTAACAAGTTCCTTCCTTTGAGCACTCCCTTCCAAATTGTCGAGTCTGAGTTCTTTGGGATTAGGTCCATAAAATTGTTGTTCTGGATGTATTTTTTGTGCATAAGATTGTGCCACAGTCCCTACTTTCCTGTAATTAATTCCCATCCTCTTTTTGCCATAAAGGCCTCGTTAAGGTACCTAGTTGGTTTGAATCCTAGACCCCCTTTGAGTTTGGGTTTGCACATACGATCCCAAGCTATTGTGTGTAACTTCCTCTTAGACATGGTGTGGCCCCACCAGAAATTACAGATCAATCTATCAATTTGGTTTGAAGTAAAGCTAGGCATAGGTGTCGCGGTTGCTGAATAAGAGACTAGTGAAGCTCCAACTACTTGAACGAGCATTATTCTTCCTACTTTAGATAGGAGCTTTGATTTCCATCCTTGGATTCTAGTTGAAACCCGTTGGAGAATGAAGGATAAATCTCTAACTTTAGCTCTGGAATGAACGAAAGGCATTCCCAAATGTCTGGTTTCTTTTTTAGCCCGGGGCATTCCCAAGAGGTTTGCTAACTCAATAGCTTTTGTTCCTGCTACATTGTATGAAAACTGAACTTTTGATTTTGTTACATTGACTTTCTGTCCCGACCACTGACAGTAGGTATTGTGAAGGATTGCAGATCGCTAACTTCAAGAGGTGTAGCTTGACCAAACAACATAATATCGCTAGCGAACATTAAATGTGAGATTGTGGGGGGCATTCTCGAGATCTCAATACCCTTGATGAGGCCTTGCGTTTCGCTTTTGCTGATGAGTCTGGAAAGTACCTCAGTCGCCATGATAAATAGAGCAGGGGATAAAGGATCGCCCTGTCTAATACCACCAGTTGGCCTTAATGAACCACACAGAGCTCCATTTAGCAATAAAGTAAAATGAGAGGTAGATATGCATAGATTTATCCATTCGATAAATCTTGGTGCAAACCCAAAACACTTGAGCACTTCTTTCGAAAATCTCCAATCTAGTCTGTCATAGGACTTTTCCATATCTATTTTAATACTCATATATCCCCCTTTGCCTCTCTTCTGATTCATTGAATGATGGATTTCTTGAACTAACATTGTGCTGTCCTGGATGATGCGGCCTTGTTTTACAAATGATGTTTGCATTGGGGATACGATTTCTGGGAGAATTGGCCTTAGTTTGTTAGCAATGATTTTTTAGATTATTTTGTAAGCAACGTTGCAAAGGGAAATGATTCTGTAATCATTGGTGGTCCCTACATTTTCCTTTTTTGGGAATGAGTACTATATTTGCTCTATTAAGAAATTATGGCATTCTTGATTGCTCAAAGAAACATTTGACCATAGCTACAACATCTGTCTTAATGATTTCCCAATGAAGTTTATAAAACGAACCTGGGAATCCATCTGGTTCTGGGGCCTTATCCGGATCGATCTGGTTTAGGGCCTCTTCAATCTCGGAAGCCTCTGGAATGAGACATAAAGCTTCATTTTGTTGTTCTGAGATGCAACTGTCTAACAGACCATTGAGGCCATTCGGGAAGGTTGTTCTTGCTGCCATAAATCATTTTTTGAAACCTTCCAAGAATGGTGTGCCTATATATTCTCTACCATATATCCAAGTGCCTTCGGGCGATTTTAGAGTAGAAATATAGTTCATTCGTCTTCTTATAATAGTCGATGCATGGAAAAATTTCGTGCTTCTGTCCCCTTCTCGTAACCAATTTATCCTTGACTTCTGTTTCCAAAAGATTTCCTCTCTTTGCAGTACCTCATTAAAGTTTTTCCTAGCCTGAAGCTTCTGTTTAAAATCGTTTGGGGTATCCGATTCTACCCTTTCTAACTCTGCTTTAGCCATTCTGATTTGGTCATGAACAGAACGAAAATGCAGTCGATTCCAATTGGCTAGTTCTTTCTTTGTTGCCGCGAGTTTATGGTTGAAATTTCTCATCGGATCTCTTTGGAAAGATGACTGCCAAGCCCTTTTGATAACCCAGAAACAATTGAGATCTCGAGTCTGCATGTTCTCAAATCTGAATGGTTTTCAAATTTTCTCTTTGTCGTCCAAAGTATCCATTATGATTGGATTGTGGTCCGAACTCAAGCTTATTAGGTTATGAAGCGTCGCTCTTGGGAATTTTATTCTCCATTCCGGATTAGCAAGGCATCTATTCAACCTTTCCCTTTTTAGAGTGCTTAACCCCCCTGACTCGGTGCATTTCTTTCTCCATGTGAATTTTGGTCCCGAAGTGTTGATGTCAATTAGGCATGTTCTCACGATCATTCTTCTTAAGTCAAACGAGTATTTAGACGTATTCCCTTATCTACTGTAGTTGATACATTCAGAGTCCTACAGAGTTCCGTTGATATCCCCCATAAGCAACACTGGGGCTGCAGCGGAGTTCACCAATGATCCTATTCTTTTCCAAAGTGTTTCCTTTCCATGATATGAAGGGGGTCCATAAATCGCCATGAGGATCCAAGAAAATTCAGGAGGATCTGACGAGATTGAAGCCACAATAACATTTTTATCAGCCTGTATAGAAGAGATATCCACTCCTTTTTTCCAACAGAGCCCAAAGCCCCCAAACAAACCATTTGGTTCAATATATATTGTTTCAGTATAGTGGAACTTACCTAACAAATGAGTAAAAACATCCCTTGTAATTCTTGTCTCAGATAAGATTAACACTTCCAGTTTATGGGTTTTTATTAACTCCGCCAAATCGCGAACTATCGAAATGCGGTGGAGACCTCGACAGTTCCAACCCATAACTCTCATGGGGATCTTGGAGACTTTTCCTGGACATTCTCCAAAGCCCTAAAGTGAAAAACCTGTTGAGAGGTGTTCTTGTTATCTGGTTGAGCTTCCTCCAAAGGAGTTTGTTGATTAGGGACATCCTTCGGATCACTATTTTCATTTGTTCGTCTGAGTTCCCTGATGAAGGCATGAAATTCTTTATCCCTGATAGAATCAACAGTGTCTTCACTGATGCGATAGACAGTGGACTCATTTGGATTTTGAGTTTTGCGTGGTCTACCTCTTTTTTTTCCACTTGAAGACCCAGCATATTTTCTTTTGGTTACCGGGGTGGAACTTGCAATAATCTTGGCTTGTGCTGGTGAACTACTGTAATGACCCAACTACTCTAGACTTTTGGACCATTAATGAAACTATGCATACAAATCCTTAATAAAGCTTACATTGCGAAAATACCATACTTTTATTAGGTAACTTGTAAAAATAAGAGTTTCTTACAAAAATATCAAGAAGGATATGGGATCCCATTGTCTTAAAAACAAAACATAATTTAAAATAAAGGAATTACATAGAAAGTGCGGAAAAATTACACATAAACCCATAAAGAAAAGACTACATCCTCGAAATCGAACACTCGACTCCTTGAATCCATTCACCATCGATACACAATCTCCAAGCATCCACGAACCTTACCGCCACTAATAGCTATTTTCCTGCACATTTAAACAAAAAGGAATGAGCCTAATGCCCAGCAAGGAAAATCTAACACATACTTCATATACATAAGTCTCATAATAAACATAAAGACATAACATAACACTTTATCATACACATACTATAATGGCCATTATTACTTGGGGTCCCATAGACTAAACAAGTCATATGCCCATGAGATTAGTGGGGTCCTACTAGCTAAGTAGGTCATATGCCCATAACCTATTTGGGGTCTTGTTAGTCATATGGGTCATATGCCCAAGCCTACAAACATACATATCATAACACTTATCATAACATAAGATAACATATAGAACATATAACATATGCATTTCTATCCTATTTTCCTTACCAAAGTTACCGGGATAAGAGGACAGCGTTGGGACTTTTGGAACACTCCTAAAACCATATATAATAGGGTGAGTAGATTGAAGAAAAAGTAATGAAAAGAATGGAAGGCATGGAATGACTAAACCTTTGAGAAACATACTTACCAAAAACTTATGAGCAAGTTCTTAGATTTCCTAACCAAAATAAGAATAAGGTTAGAAGACTGAGTAGAAGACTATGAGAAGGAAAAATAACATGAAACCAATGAACTAGAGAGTGTGGAAATACCTTGAAGACTTGTAGGCCAATCTAAACCTCGAACCGAAATACTATGAAATCTTACTTCCCAAAGTGTTTGATAAGCTTATGGTGATCAAGCTTATGATTCCCCAACCCAGGTGTTTACACTCTCACACTCACTTAGCACTTGCAGCCTCTGAACTTAGAGCAAAAGATGAATAATGGCTGGGTACTAGGTCCTATTTATAGAGTTTAGGAATGAAAGGATCTAAATTTTACTTGAATAAAAATAATAGCTTTTTAGGTGAAAATAATTTGAATAATCGTTCAGCAGAGGCTGAAGACTCGTTCAAAAAGGTGCTGGACTTATCAAGAGGTTGAATGGCTGACAGGAA